>NW_023425347.1:8747066-10143316 GCF_014108415.1 Molossus molossus
TTCTTCACCTGACATTGCAGGCACCCATTAGCCTGTTTTGCATGGAGTACTCCTTGAGGCTAAGTAAGGATCACCATGCTTGCCTGAAGGGATACTTGATCCTTATGCAGAACAAGCATTTTTTTGAGTTTTTTTTTCTTTAAGAAGGAAGTGAGAGAACATGATTGGCCACCCTCTACATGTCCCCACTTTGTGTTGTGCTCTCACAACCTGTGTGTTCCCTAAATGAGAATCAAACCGTCTCATGGGTCCATTGCTCAACCTGCTGGGTTTGCTCATCTTTTTATTAGGTTACCAATTTCGACCAATTATGTTTTCCTGTGCTGTAACAAATATGGTGGACATTCCCAGGCCCTGTGTCTTGGAACTCGTGCCTTCATGGCCCTGATGTGTATGTGTTTCAGTGTGATGGGGGACAACACAACCTGGTGTAAGAATGGAGGCGGTGCTGAGGTTACTACCATTTTATTTAGTTGTAGAAAATTTTAGCAAGCTCAACATTCCCAAAATAGGCAATCGTTCAAGAGTCGGAGGAAGGAAGAGGTCAGATAAGTAGCTCCCATAATAGATACTGAGAAATTGGTTCATGCATACATGCATGCACCTCTCCACTTCAACAGCTGTCCACTCAGGTCAACAGCTGTCCTCACTTTCTGTTCCTCCATTCTACTACTCTGATGAGGTTAACACAGGAATAAAGGGAAGGGCAGGATGCCTGTCAAAGTCCAAGCAAGGAAGTGACATTTTATTTCATGGAGCTGACATCCAGTTGAAATTAATTGCAAGGTGTTTGGCATTTAATCTGATGCTGCTCTAAAGTTCTGCCTGTTCTTTTTTTTTTATCCTCACCCCAGGATATTTTCCCATTTTTTGTACAGAGAGGGAGGGAGGGAGAGAGAGAGTTAAACATCGACGTGAAGGGACACATCGAGTGGCCGCCACCCGCACGGCCAACCAGGGCTGGGGACAAACTGCAACCGAGGTACATGCCCTTAGCGGGAACCGAACCCGGGTCTCTCCGGACCGCAGGCCGACGCTCTAACCGCTGAGCCAAACTGGCCAGTATTTCTGCCTGTTCTTTATGGAGGCAGCTGGGCAAGGCCAAGAACCACAGAGTCCCAGGTTTATAAGGCATGTACCTCAGTTATGATTCATGCCTGCTCTTGCTTGGGGTAGTGTGGGTGGCAGCTACTCTCCCTCCCACTCGGTCTGCAGAATAAACACAAAAGTGTCCTAAAAAATGTCCTCAGGTGAGGGAAAGAAAAAAAAGACAACCTACTGAAGGAAAGGAATTCACCAATAGTTCTTCTGAAGATCTACAGTTTAACACTGAAATAAGCAAAGAAACAATCCAATTATAAAATGGGCAAATCAGCTGACCTGAATAAACATTTCTCCAAAATATACATTCACATGGTCTACAGATTCTCAATGTCACTAATGCAAATTAAAGTCAAAATAGATCACCTCACACCTGTCAGGGCCGCCATCAACAAATGATCAAACAAGTGTTGGCGAGGGTGTGGAGAAAAGGGGACTGTAGTGGAGAAAATGGGACTCTAGTACTCTGTTGGTGGGAATGCAGACTGGTGCAGGCAGTATGGAAAACAATATGGTGTTACCTCAAAAATCAAAAATGGAACTGCCACTTGACCCAGTGACCCCGCTTCTAGGAATATACCCTAAGAAGCCTGAAACACCAATCAGAAAGAATATATGTACCCCCATGTTTGTAGCAGCACTATTTACAATCGCTAAGATTTGGAAGTGGCCCTTGTGTCCATCAGTAGACGAATGGATAAAAAAGCAGTGGTACATATACACAATGGAGTACGATGCAGCAGTAGCAGAGAAAGATCTCTTATCCTTTGGGGCAACATGGAGAGTATTACTAAGTGAAACAAGCCAAGCATCATATGATCTTACTGACTTGTGGAATATAATGACAACAGTCTGAGGAGTGGGGAGTCCCAGAGATGTGGAAGTTGGGGTACAGACTAACAATCCTCAGAAGAGGAAAGATGGTGGGAGAGAAAGAAACCACAGAATTTATATGCATGTATGTATGAACAATGGACATGGATATAACAAGGGTGGGAGGGTGGGAGGGAGGGAATTAGTGGGGAAAAAGGAGAAAAATATCTGTAAAAAAAAAGGTAAAATAAAGATGTTGTGATTCTAGGATGTGAACAAAGGGAACCCTTGTGCTCTGTTGGTGACAATGTGTTTGGTGCAGCCACTATTGTGAACAGTGTATATAGAGGTTCTTCAAAAAATAATAATGGAACTCCCTTATGACCCAGTGATTCCATGCACCCCCTTGTTTATTGTAGTGCTATTTATAATATTGAAGATATGGAAGCAACCCCTGCCCAGGATGAGAAGCTGAGGTACAAAATATACAATAGAATATTTGCAACGACAGGGCGACAGGGATGGAGCTACTGTGTGTTGTGCTTAAGTATAAGTCAGTCAGGGAAAGACAGATACCATATGATTTCACTTATATATGGAATGAACAAACAACAGAAAATAGATGCACAGATACAGAGACTGTTGCTAAAGGGGAGGGATATTGGGGGTGGAGAAGCACATTAGTAGCTACAAAATAAGTAGTGCAGTGTGGAGTGTAAGGAAGTGCAGTTAGCCTCTCCAGGATATAGACATTATATCTCAAAGGATAGAAGATCTTTCTTACACATTGATATGTACCACAGCTTTTTTATCCATTGCACCAATCTGCATTCTTACCAGCACTGTACTACAGTCCCCTTTCTTCACACCTTCTTTCACCAGTACTTGTTGTTTGATGATTTGTTGAAGGCAGCCATTCTGGTAGTTATTTAAATTGTGAGGTTACATAGTTAGAAATCATTCTTGTTTCTTGAGGTAGTCGCTATGAACTTTCCTCAAAACTGCTTTCACAGCATCCCATAGATTCTGTTGTGTGTTCATTTTCATTGGTTTCCAGGAAGTTTTTAATTTCTTCCTTGATCTCCTCAGTAACCCATTTGTTGTTTAATAACATGCTATTTAGCCTCCAAGTGCTGAAATGTCTTTGCATGTGATTGTTGCCATTGTGATATGATTTAAGTCTTCTTGAACTTGTAGAGACTTAGTTTGTGTCCTAATACGTGGTCTATCTTTGAGAATGTCCCATGTGCACTTGAGAAGAATGTGAATTCTACTGTTTTGGGGTGTAATTCTCTATAGATATCCATTGATCTAGTGCATCATTTAGAATCTGTTTTTTTTTGTGTGTATGTTTGTCCACAGGAATCTATCCAGTGATGTCAGCGGGGTGTTGAAGTCCTCCAGAAGTTTAAAATGGCCTTTATTATTTTTTTTATCCTCATCTGAGGACATTTTCCCATTTATCTTTAGACAAATTAGGAGGGAGAGAAAGAGAGGTTGCTGTTCAGCCCCAGCCCTGGTCAAGGTCAAGTGGGAGGCAACCAGTTGATGTGTCTCTCTTTCTCTGGTTGCCTCCCCCTTGACCAGGGCTGGGGCTGAACAGCAACTGATGTGTACATGCCCTGGGCCAGAATCAAACCCAGGTCTCATTGGTCTGTGAACAGACGCTTTAACTGCTGAGGCAAACCAAAACCAGCCCAGGTTATGGCCTCAATCAAGAAAGTTTTATTATCACACAGGTCTTTTTTCCTTTCCCTTTGCTTGGAAAATTTTTTCTCATTCCTACACTTTCAACCTATGTGAGTCTTTTGTTGTGAGGTGGGTCGTCTCTTGTAAACAACATATTCTGCTGTGGGTTGGGACCCTTCACTCTTCAAGGATAACTTTCCTGGTGAGGTATCCCTCTTGATTTTTATCCACCACACATGGGTGTGGATCAGCCTCCATCCCTCCTACCAGTCTCCATGTGGCTTCTTCTTTAGTTTTGTACTTGTAAGACTTTCATTCTGCTCGATTTCAGGTGGTTCTGAAGGATATTTATTCTGAAGTTTAGGTGTAATTTTGATGTGGTTTTGTAGGAAAAAGCAACACCATGTTTACATACACCATCTTGACCAGAAGTCTCTTTCCCCTCCTTTTTAATAAGTGGGGAACCTGAGGGTCAGAAAGTTGCTGCTAAATTAGTGTTCCAGCATTCAAATTAACTGACCCCATTGATAACATTTAATCACTAGGCTATTACTGATACCATGCCTCTATTTTCCCTTACTCTTATAAAATTTTAATGTATTAAATATGCAGTGTGAGCCAATCTCTGGTGTAAGACTACATGCCTAAGAGCAAAATCATGCATGTCCTTTGCTGTCTTCTTATAGATGTACACAAAAATCCTAAATGAATAACTGCAGTCTTGCCTTGTAACAACTAACCTATTACAGGTGTTCCTAGCTTTAAGATATTGATTATTTTCTAGAACAATGTGTCTAGTATTTAAGAAGTACTTGATAAATGTTCACAGAATTAAATGGAAAGCTTTAAAGACTGAATCTCTGATATGTACTATGAGCTTGATTTTATAAGAATCATAAAAATAATCATGAAAAATGATTATTTTAGTTAAATGACTAAACACCCTTCCCATTTAATATTTGTGGTATATAGACAGGTAAAGTTACAAAACTTTGTCATGTGTGAATTTAATCACGATACACAAATAAAATTTTAAAAATAAAATTGATAATCTAAAACTTTTGGTTGAATTACTTCTTCAAGCACCTTTGCTTCCTTTAAGAGCCCAAATTTAACAAATAGTCAAAGTGAATGGTTGAAGTTTCCTCTCATTATCTGCTCTTTGTTTAGTCTTGATTGGTTGTGACCCGAATCTGTTTCTTTTTAAAATAACTTTTTTCCTTTATTGATTTTTTTTTAAAAAAAGAGAGAGGGAGAAAGAGATGGAAACATTGACTGGCCACCTCTTGCATGCCCCAAACTGGGGATTGGGCCCACAACCTGGGAATGTGTCCTGACTGGGAATTGAACCAGTAATCTCTTGGTGTATGGGTCAACACTCAACCACTGAGCCACACCAGCTGGATGACCAGAATCTATATGAAGAGAGACTGAGCCACACCAGCTGGATGACCAGAATCTATATGAAGAGAGACTAAGTGTCTGGAACTTTGCAATAAACAGGCCTGATCAATGCTCAAGAAAATTTATGAAGAACAGCATTGCTTCGGGTTGTTATCTTCCTATTTCCTCAAACTTATCAGGTCACACTTGTGACGCCAAAACAGTGATGGAGTTTTGGAGTTTTTGTAGCTCAATGGTAAAAGTAGTTATTTAACTAATCCATGGGTGATTGCTCTTCCAAAGTCATGAATAATCTTTTTATTTTTATTTTCAAATCCTCACCACAGGATACTTTGTTCTGTTTTTATCCTCAGGTACAGTGGGGGGTGGGGGGAGAGAGAGAGAGACATCAATGTGAGGAGGACACATTGACTGGTTGCCTCTTGCATAACCCTGACCAGGGCTGGGGATGAACTGCAAGCAAGGTACGCCCTTGACTGGAATCAAACTTGTGACCCTCTGGTTTGACAGCCCATACTCCACCGCTGAGCCAAATAGGCTAGGGCAATAATTCATGCTTTTAATACTACACATAGCTTGTGGCTGAGATCTAGTATAGTATTTGTTATTATCAGTTTAATATCTGATACACCCTCTACCTGAGGACAATGTATTAAATGTAATTTTGAAGCAAGACGGTAGAATAGGAGCTTGCTCAATCCAATCTGCACATTGACCTGGTATTGCTGTACTTCCATGAATGGTGTGCATGGACACACACATAGCAAAAGTAGAATGAGAGAACTCATAATGAAATCATAAAGGAGGCTGCCCTGGCCAGTTTGGCTCAGTGGTTGGAGCATCAGCCCATGGTCCAAAAAGATGGGGGTTTGATTCCAGTTAAGGGCATGTACGTCAGGGTCAATTGGGAGGCAACCAATTGGTGTGTCTCTCTCACTCCCTTCCTGCTAGTCTATCTGAAGATAAATGGAAAAATATCCTCAGGTGAGGATTAAAAAAAAAGGAAATTGGAAGTCATAAAGAGGAAATCATAAAGGAGACAACTGCAGGAGTTCTAACAAGATAGAGGCTTGGATTAAGATGATGACATGGGAATTAGAAAAAAGAGGTGAATTTATATGTTTTACAGGTAATATTAATCAAAATTGATGATGGACTAGATTTAAACTGGATTTAAACTGGTTTGAGCAACTAATGAATGCAGGTATCTCATATTCTGAGATAATGAAGACAGAAGGAGCCAGTTTAGTGTGTGTGTATGGGAGAATGGATGAGAATTTAGTTTTAGGCATATTCACGTTAAGAGCTCTGTGAAGCCCTGGCCATTTTGACAAGCCCTGGCCAGTTTGGCTCAGCAGTTAGAGCATTGGCCTGCGGTCCAGAGAGACCTGGGTTTGATTCCTGCTAAGGACATGTACCTCGGTTGCAATTTGTCCCTCGCCCTGGTTGGGTCAGTGGGTGGCAGCCACTCGATGTGTTCCTTTCACATTGATGTTTTTTTCTCTCTCCCTCTCTCCTCCCACTGTATCTGAACAAAAAATGTCCCTGGGTGAGGATAAAAAAAAAAAAGCTCTCTGAGGGGCCTGGCTGATTTGGTTCAATAAGAGCATTGACCACAGACCAATCTTGGATTTATTTCCTGCTCAAGGGCATGTAATTTGGTTGTAGGTTCAATATTGTACATATATACTTTTTAAATTAGTGCTTTCATATTCTGAGGATAAATACTCAGAAGAGGAATGAATTGCTGGATCATATGGTAGTTCTATTCTTAACCTCTTAAGTACAGTTCGCCAACAATGGAGGGAGGGAGGAAGAAAGGGAAAGAGAAAGACATCTATGTGAGAGAGACACATCAATTGGTTGCCTCCTGCACAACCCAGATGGTAGCTGGGATTGAACCTACAACCAAATTACATGCCCTTGAGCAGGAAATAAATCCAAGATTGGTCTGTGGTCAATGCTTTTATTGAACCAAATCAGCCAGGCCCCTCAGAGAGCTTTTTTTTTAAATCCTCACCCATAGTCAATATATGGAAACAACCTAAGTGTTCATTGACATGTAAATGAATAGAGAAGATATGGTTTGTTTTAAAAAATAAAATGCAACCCATATATAAAAAAGAGAAAACAATGTCATTTGCAACAATATGTATGGATCTTAGGGTTTTATGTTAAGTGAAATATGTCAGATGGAAAATTTCAGAAGCCATTGATTCCACTCATGTGAACTATAAGACAAAAAAGTAACAAATGAATTAACAAAACAAAACTCATAGATACAGACAACAGAATGACGATTATCAGATGTAAAATGGGTAGGAAGAGGGTGAATTGGGTAAAGGGGATAAAATATATAGTAACAGGAGGATACCAGATTTTGATGGTGAGCAAACAATAGAGTATATGGACATTGAATGTTGTACACCTCAAATTTATATAATCTTATTAACCAATCTTACCTCAATAAAGTATTTTTAAAAAGACTAAGACATAGAGGAGTATAAAGGAGTAAAGCCCCAAAGACACAGACAAGAGGAAAGTCAGGAGAATATTATGCCAGATCAATTTATATTTAGTAATTGGAGCTATTAAAGAAACATATAAATAGCAAGTGAGTCCATTTGACCAATTAAAAAAATTTTTTTGTGTATTGATATTAGAGAGAAAGGAAGGAAAAATGGGAGATAGAAACATCAATGGAGAGAACATTGGCCACTTCCTGCATGTCCCCCACTGGGGGATTTGGCCCAAACCTGGGCATGTAACCTGACCTGGAATTGAACTGGTGATTGGTGCATGGGTAGATGCTCAACCACTGAGTCACATCTGCTGAGCTGAGCAATTTGTAGTTCTTAATTCTACACCCATCCCCCCAACCTCTGTTCCATCTGGCAACCATCTGTATGAGTCTGTTTCTGGTTTTCTAGTTTATTTTGTTTGTAAATATTGTTGATAGATATGTCTTTTTTGCCACTTTATTGTTCATATTCTTGATCTTTTAAAAGAAGACATTTTAACATTTCATATAATATTGGTTTGGGGGTGATGAATTTCTTTAGCTTTTTCTTGTCTATAGAGTTTTGAAAGGCGAGGGAGAGAAAGAAAGAGAACCATTGATATGAGAGCAAAATATCGATCGGCTGCTACTGGGACGGAGCCTGAAACCCAGGCATGTGCCCCAACTGGGAATCAAACAAGCAACCTTTTGGTGTATGGGACAGTGTCCAGCCAACTAGCCACAGCAGGAATGGCCACCTTAGCAAATGTTAAAGACTGGAAATCAGAGAATACACTCTTAGGCAAAAATTAAGTGAAACTAGAAATTGGTAACAGAAAGATACCTAGGAAGTCTAAACCTATTTAGATATTGAATTACTTATGTGTCAAAGAAGAAGTCTTCAAGGGAAATTTAAAAATTTTTTAACTAAATAAAAATGAAAACACAACTTATCAATATTGTGGGACAGAGGAAAATTTATAGCTAAAATCAATAATCTAAGTACTACTTTATGAAACTAGAGCAAAGAAATATAAGGCAAACCTGGCTGGCATGGCTCAGTGTTTGAGCATCAACCCATGTACCAAGAGGTCGCTGGTTCAATTCCTGATCAGGGCACATGCCCATGTTGTGGGCCCAATCCTAAGTGGGGAGCATGCAGGAGGCAGCTAATCAATGTTTCTCTCTCACATTGATGTTTCTAGCTCTCTCTCCCTTCCTCTCTCTCTAAAAAAATCAATGAATACATAAAAAAGAAATGTAAGGCAAAAAAAAGCACAATAAAAAGTAATAAAAAATTAGAGTAGAGCCCAGTTGGTGTGCCTCAGTGGTTGAGCATCAACCCATGCACCAAGAGGTAACAAGATTGATTCCTGGTGAGGGCACATGCCCAGGTTGTGGGCCAGATCCCCAGTGGGGGGTATGCAGGAGGCAGCCGATTGATGTTCTCTCTCATCAATGTTTCTGTCTCTCTCTTCTTCCTTCCTCTCTCTCAAATCAATAAAACAAAAAATTAGAGTACAATAAATAAAATTGAAAACAAAAAATCAACGAAATCAAAACCTAGTTATTTGAGACAAGATTAATAAATCAAAAAGTTGATGCCCTGGCCACTTTGGCTCAGTGGTTGAGCATCAGCCTGCAGACCAGAGAGTCCTGGGTTCAGTTCCTGCTAGGTGCATGTACCAGGAAAAAAAATTGATGCACCTCGAGCCAGTCTACATGAAAAACAGACAAGTCACAAATACTGATATCAGAAATGAAAGACAGGGTTCTTGCTATTGATACAGTGAACTGTAAAATGGTAATAAGTAAATATTGTGAATAATTTCATGCCCACAAATTTGATAACTTAGATGAAATGAACCAATCCCTTAAAAGATACAAACTCCCATAATTCACACAAGAAGATATATATCTATATATAGTCTTAATATGCCTATGTCTACCAAAGAAATTGAATCAATAATAATCTAACAAAAAAGAAAGCACCAATACAGAGAGTTTCATTATTAAATTCCACCAAATGTTTAAAGAAAAAATGACACAAATTTTTCTTAATTTTATATTTATTAATTTGTTTTTGTTACAGATGTTTCTCATTTTTTCACCATTGACACCCTCCTCCCCTTTCCCCCCACCCCATCCCTATTGTCTATGTTCATTGGTCATGCATACATGCATGTAAATTCTGTGGTTTATCTCTTCCTCCCCACCCCCAACACCAATTCTTTACAATCTCTTACAAAAAAACAAGATCGGGGGTAAAGTTCCTTAATCATTTTATTATCTATTACTCTTTATCCTGTATCCACCATAACAGTATTGTACAGAATAATTTCATTGTCCTGAAAATCTCCTGTACTACTCTTTTCCTCCCCTTTTTTCTCCCCCTGAAACCCTGCCAACCACTGATCTTTTTACAATCTTCATAGCTCTGTCTCTTTCAGAATATCATGTACTTCGAATCACAGTATTTAGTCTTTAAAGATTTGCTTCTTTCATTTAGCAATATGTAGTGAAGTTTCCTACATTTCTCTCTTCTCTCTCTCTGTAGCTTGATAGTTCATTAATTTTATTTATTTATTTATATTTTTTATTTTTATCCTCAACCAAAAACTATTTTTGGATTTATCTTCAGACAGAGTGGGAGGGAGAGAGGGGAAAGAGAGAAAGAGAGAAACATCGATGTGAGAGAGACACATTGACTGGTTGCTACCCACAGAGACCAATCAGGGCCAGGGACAAACAGCAACCAAATATGTGCCATTATCAGAAACCAAACCCGGGTCTCTCCAGTCACACTCTAACCACTGAGGGAAACTGGCCAAGGCTCATTTTTTTTTTTTTTTAGTGGTTTTATATCTTTATTTTATTTTTAAAAATTATTTATTTATTTTTTGTTACAGATGTTTTTCATTTTTTGCCTCATTGGCACCCCCCTCCCCACCCCACCCCCGCCCCACCCCGGCTTTGTTGTCCATGTCCATTGGTCATGCATACATGCATGTAAGTTCTGTGGTTTAGATTCTCTCACCCCCTGACCCCCTCTTCGGAGGGATGTCAGTCTGTGCCCTACTTTCATGTTTCTGGGTCTACCGTATTCCTCAGACTGTTATGTTCATTATATTCCATATATAAGTGAGATCATGTGGTATTTGTCTTTTTCTGCTTGGATTATTTCACTTAGGTTAATACTTTCCAGGTCCCTCCATGTCGTCTCAAAGGATAACAGATCTTTCTTTCTTACCACTGCATAGTATTCTATTGTGTATATGTACCACAGTTTTTTTTATCCATTCGTCTACTGATGGAAACGTGGGCTGTTTCCAGATCTTACCTGTTCTAAATAGTGCTGCTATAAACATGGGGGTACATATATTCTTCCTGATTAGTGTTTTAGGCTTCTTAGGGTATGTTTCTAGAAGCGGGATCACTGGGTCAAATGGAAGTTCCATTTTTAATCGTTTGAGGTAACATAATATTGTTTTCCATGGTGGCTGCACCAGTCTGCATTCCCACCAGCAGTGCACTAGAGTCCCCTTTTCTCCACACCCTGCCAACACTTGTTGTTTGATGATTTGTTGATGGTGGCCATTCTGACAGGTGTGAGGTGATACCTCATTGTTGTTGTAATTTGCATCTCTCTGATGATTAGTGATGTTGAACATTTCTTCATATGTCTCTTGGTCATTTGTATGTCCTGTTTGGAGAGGTGTCTATTCAGCTCCTCTGCTCTTTTTAAATTGGGTTCTTTGTCTTCCTTTTGTTGAGTTGTATGAGCACTCTCTATATATTGGAAATTAATCCCTTATTTGATATCATTGGCAATGATGTTCTCCCATACAGTGGGTTGCCTTTCCATTATGATGCTTGTATCTTTTGCTGTGCAGAAACTTTTTAGTTTGCTCTAGTCCCATTTGCTCATTTTTTCCTTTGTTTCTGTTGCCTTAGGTGACGTATCAGTGAAAATTCGGCTCTGTATGATGTCCGAAATTTTGTTGCCTACATGTTCTAGAATTTTTATGGATTCACGGGTCACATTTAAGTCTTTTATCCATTTGAGTTTATTTTTGTGTATGGTGTAAGTTGATGGTCTAGTTTCATTTTTTTGCATGTAGTTGTCCAATTTCCCCATTTATTAAAGAGACTATCTTTACTTCACTGTATGCTCTTGCCACCTTTGTCAAATACTAATTGAGCATATTGCCTTGGGTTCATTTCTGGGTTTTCAGTTATGTTCCACTGGTCTATATGCCTGTTCTTGTGCCAGTACCAGGCTGTTTTGGTTACAGTCACTTTGTACTATAATCTGATATCTGGTATTGTGATCCCACCTACTTTGTCCTTCTTTTTCAAAATTGCTGTGGCTATTCGGGGACTTTTTTGGTTCCATATAAACTTTTGAAGTATTTGTCCTAGTTCTGTGAAATATGCCATTGGTATTTTGATGGGGATTGCATTAAATCTATAGGGAAGGGCTCACCAAAGGAACAAAGGCCTCTGACAGCACATTTGTCCCAGAGAAAGCCCCCTCTCCAGCCCTCTCTCCGGTGCCAAACAGCTCAGTGCCCCTCGAGAGCTGCCTCACCTCCAAGCTTAGAGGGAGAGAGTCTGATATTTTCCAGCCAGAAGTTATGGGGACGTCTCTTCCTGGCACTGGAACCCTGAGCAGGGCACCTGGTGTGGGACAGGGACCCCTCAGCCCTCAGGAAGGACCTTCCCAGCCGAGGTAGCCTCCTGATTTTTATCTGCCTCACGTGGGTGTGGGACCAGCTTGTCTCACCGCTGTCTCGCCACAGCCCCTCGCGCCTCTGCCCCTCCTACTAGTCTCGATGCTGCTTCTTTAATTCTGTAGTTGTAGGACTTCCATTCAGCTTGATTTCAGGTGGTTTTGAATGATGGTTGTTCTGTAGTTTAGTTGTAACTTGGATGTGGCTATGGGAGGATGCAATACTGCGTTTACCTACGCCACCATCTTGACTGGAAGTCCAGATCCTTGTTTTTCATGACCTTGATTACCTCATGCCATTCCCTTCTGGCCTGTAGTGTTTCTTGTGTGAAGTCAGCTGAGAGCCTTATGGGGTTTCCTTTGTAGGTAACCTGTTGCTTTTCTCTTGCTGCTTTTAGGATTTTCTCTTTGTCTTTAATTTTTGGCATTTTAATTACTATGTGTCTTGGTGTGGGCCTGTTTGGGTTCTTCTTGAGACTCTCTGTGCTTCTTGAACTTGAATGCCTTCTTTCTTCACCAAATTAGGGAAGTTTTCTGTCACTATTTTTTTGAATATATTCTCTATCCCTTGCTCATTTTCTTCTTCTTCGGGGACTCCTATGATGCGAATATTATTACGTTTCCAGTTGTCCCACAGTTCTCTTAAGCTGTCTTCCTGTTTTTTAATCGTTTTTTTCCTTTTGTTTTTCTGATTGGTTGATTTTTTCTACCCTGTCTTCTAATTCACTGATCCGGTCCTCAGCTTCTTCTACTCTGCTTTTTAAACCTTCCAATGTGTTTTTCATTTCTGATATGTCATTTTTCATCTCTTCTTGATGGTTTTTAATTTCCAATTTGCTTATTTTCAGCGTCTCTATGTCCTTACTCATGCTGTTGAGCTTTCTAAAGATCATGGCTCTGAATTCTAGCTCTGTTAACATGCCTAACTGCTCCACATTGATCTCATCTTTGGTGGAGGTCTCTTGCTCTTTCATTTGGCTTCTGTTTCTATGTTTCACCATTTTGGCTATCACAGTGGGCTTTGGAGCCTGTCAAGTTTTCCCTTTGGTGTTCTGCTGTTTGTGGCTCCCTCTCCTGGGTTTAGATGAGCGAGGGAGGACCCATGTTAAACACCACTCACAAGTCTTACTTTCCTGGTTAAAGTTGCTAGCCCAGGAAAGGTACTGTTATCCTCTAGCTTTTTGCATGGAGGGTAGCAGTCAAGGTTACTTGATGAGTTTTGGGTTGTCAGTTGATTGAAAAACTCCCACAGGTGCTCAGCTTAAGGGGATTTCCCAAGGGTGGGGCAGATGCTGGTTTTAATGAGCTTCAATTAGCACTTCAATGGCCCACAGAGTGGGGTTGGATCTCTGAGGGAGGGCTTGCTGCCTCTCCCCAGAGCCCTGGGAAAGAGCAATATGGCCACTCTCCTGTGTGGCAGCAGCTTAGCAAAAGCTCTGAGTGCCCTCCAAATCCCGAGTGTCCCTACACAGTTCCAGTCTAGTCTGCCCTCCCTCTGCTGGAGCTCAAGGTGAGTGGCTGTGGCTTTTTTAGCCTCTGTCCCAGCTCTGCACTGTGGAGCTGCTTGGGAGTGTAACCCGAGGGCTCCGCTCACAGCTAAGGCCATTGCCGAGCTGCCGACCCTGAGCTCCCAGCCCCTCTCTCGCGCCATCGCAAGCCTACCAGGATCGAGTCAGTGTCCCTGGATATATGGTCCTCACGAGCTACTTTTCTGTTGCTTTTTCCTGTCAATTTGTTTGTGTCATAGTTGTAATTCCAGTTTGGTACTGGGAGACGGTCTGTGTAGCTTCCGTTCCCTCCACCACCATTTTGGAATCCTAGGGCTCATTTTTTTTTTTTTTTATTGCTGAATAACAATCCTTTGTTTGGATATACCATAATTTATCCATTCATTTGTTAAGAGACATCTCGACTGTTTCCAGTTTTTGGACATTCTGAACAAAGCTGCTGGAGCATAGAAGATTTTCAGGGCAATGAAACTATTCTGTATGATACTGTAATGATGGATACATGTTACACATTTGTCAAAACCCATAGAACTGTAAAATGCAGAGTTAACCTCAATGTAAACTACGAACTTCAATTAATAGTCTATGAATAATGATTGATTCATGCTAACAAATGTACCATGTATTTTAAAAAATGTTTTTATTGATTTTTTTTTTTAGAGAGAAAAGGAGAGAGAGATAGAAACATTGATGTGAGTAAGAATCAACTGGCTGCCTCCTACACATCCCCTACTAGGGATTGAGCCTGAAACCTGGGCATGTGTCCTGACAGGGAATAGAACCAGAACCTCTCAAATGTGTGATATTAATGCAAGATATTAACAGCAGAAAGTGGGTATAAAGGTGGGGAAGCAATTAGAGCATTGGCCCATGAACCAATGAGTCACGGGTTCGATTCTGGTCAAGGGCACTTTTGCCTCAGTTGTGGTTTGTCCCCAGCCCTGGTTGGGGCTGGGTGGGAGGCAACTAGTCAATGTGGCTCTATCACATTGATGTTTCTCTCTGTCTCTCTATTTCTTGCTCTCCCTCCCTCCCTCCCATTCTATCTGAAAATGAGTAGAAAAATATCCTCAGGTAAGGAATTAAAAAATATATATGTATTGTCTGCTCAATTTTTTGTTAATTTAAAGCTGTTCTAAAAAAAAAGTCCATTACTTTTAGAAATCATATGGCTTAGAAAGAAGTAAAAGTGTCTTTATTTATAAACAAGATAATTGTGTATAGGAAATCCTAACAAATATGGAAGAAAACTCCTAGAATGAGTTTTAAAAAGTTGCAAAACATAGTCAGTATACAAAAATCATTTTAATTCTATATATAGCAATAAACAATTAAATTGGTGCTTAACAAATACTATATCAGTATGCAAGTCTTACACACATTTTGTTAAACTTATCTTTACACCAAGAATTGTTAAACATGTAAAGATAAGTTTAACAAAATGTGTGTAAGACTTGCATACTGAAAACCAGAACATATAGCTAAAAAAACCCACAACTAAAGATATAGATAAATGAAGATTTATACCTGAATCAAATGACTCAATATTGTTAACATGTCAGTTCTTTCCAAATTTAACTACAGATTCAGCACAAATCCAATAAAAATCATAGCAAGATTATTTAAAATATCAACAAGAACCCTTCTGTGATTTACAGTCAGACATGTAAAGTACTTAAAGTTGTCACTCTTGTCCTCAAAAGAAAAAAAAAAAAGCTAAGCCAACTAAAAATCAATAACTCTTCTTTGGTACATCAGGAACTGATGTCACAGGGCAAACTGCTGCCCCCAAACCAGAGAAACAGAAAGGTGGACACACAAAAAAATCACAGCTTACTGAAAACAAAATCCTAGGTGCAGAGACTGACAGCTGGAGCCAATATTAGAACTTCTATAAACTGTAATTAATGAATTGCAGAAGGCTTAGTGTGGAGGAGCTTGAGAGTTAAATTACCTAAGAAAGCCCATTCTTAAGGGGGATTCCACACTTACATGAATTTTACCTCCAGGAGTTCTACCACTGTAAAGGTGAGAAAAATCACCTTGTACTTCCAGGAGGGAGATTGGGAAAGGAACCACATAAATATTCACCCAGAGTATTTCATCTTTGTTAAGTTCTCAAAGAACTTCATAATTAGATTCATTTTAAAATCTTATCACAGAGCTAAAAGTAACAAGCTTCCCAAGAATGGAAAGTTCTAATTGCTGTCTAAAATCAGTTGTTAGAGCATTGGCTCACAGACCAAAGAGCTGTGGGTTCAATTCCCCCTATCAAGGGCATGTACCTCAGTTGTGGTTCGGTCCTGGGCCATGGTTGGGGTCATGAGGGCAACCAATTGATGTGTCTCTCCCACATTAATATTTCTCTCTCCTTCTCCCTCTCCCTCTCCCTCTCCCTCTCTCCCTCACACTCTATCTGAAGATAAATGGAAAAATATCCTCGGGTAATGACTTTAATAACAACAAGAACAACAAAACTCTTTAAAAATTAATAAAATTTTAAGGCTTTAGACAGCAGTTAGCTGAACATTTAAAACAACAGAAAGAAAGCCCTTGTTAAGTGGTTAGAGCATTGGCCCATGTGTTTGATTCCTGGTCAAGGGCATGTACCTGATTTGTAGGTTCAATCTCTAGCCCTGGGGCACAACCGATCAATGTGTCTCTCTCTCTCCCCCTCCCTCTCCCTCCCTTGCACTCTCTCTAAAAAAAAATCAATGGAAAAAATATTCTCAGGTGAGAATTAACAATAAATAAATAAATAATAAACATACAGAAAGAGAATCAGTAAGAGGACTAGAAATAAATCACATTGTTAAAAAATTAAAGATAACACCAGTTTTTTTCCTTCATAAATTTCCAACTCAAGGACAGTACAAATTAATTAAAGATGTGGGCAGTTGTATTCCCTCATCTATGTTTTCTGAAAATATAACTTTATTTTAAAAATTGAGAACTATGTATAATAGCCTAACAGTGAAAAAGGGACAAAATTATACCTGTGCCTAGTATGCTACTAAGTTTTTATATAGATTTTTTTATCCTCAACTGAGGACATTTTTTTTTTCCATTTTCTGTTCAAGTAGACTGGGAGGGAGAGAGAAGAAGAAGAGAGAGTGAGTGAAACATCAGCTTGAAAGGGACACATCGAGTGGCTGCCACCTGCACAACCAACCAGGGCCGGGGACAAACTGCAACCGAGGCACACACCCTTAGCAGAAACTGAATCCAGGTCTCTCTGGACCACAAGCCAATGCTCTAACTGCTGAGCCAAACCGGCCAGGGCCTAAGTTTTTATATTAAATAACTAAAAATATAGGTTCCTTTGGAAAATCATTTTCTAGGACCCAAAAGTTGCTCTAACTCAGAAAAATTGGGAGTTATTAAAAACTCTCATTATTCTTAAAACCTTTTTAATTAGCCCTGGCTGGTTTGGCTCAGCAGTTAGAGCATTGGCCCATGGACCAAAGAGTCCCAGGTTCAATTCCAGCCAAGTGCATGTACCTCAGTTGTGGTTCATCCCCTGCCCTCGTTGGGGTCAGGCAGGTGGCAACCAATTGATGTGTTTCTCTCACATCAATGTTTTTCTCTCTCTCCCTTCTTCTCTTCCTCCTGCTCTATCTGAAGATAAATGTAAAAATGTCCTTGGGTGAGGATAACAAACAACAACCCTTTTAATTAACACAGAATATTGGAAGCCATTGCAAAAGATCAGGGAAAAAAAAAAAGAGAGAGAGAAAGAGAATTAAAGGCAATGTTTTAAATGTCCTGTCTTCATATCTTATCTCTGCCACTTACTAGCTATACAAACTTTGGAAAATTATCTAACCTCTCTGTTTTTCAGATTTTTTCATCTGTAGAATAATGACAATATTGCCTAATGCATAGAATTATTATGTGAATTGAATGAACAGTATGTATAAAGCACATGTTACAGTGTGTAGTACATAGTAAGCATAAGATCATCATCACATTATTATTATTCTGAAAGGGGCAGGAGAGAAAAATAGAATAGAGAACTATTCATAGTGGCATACTAGCCATAGTTATAAGAAATGTTAAACATTCTTTGCAATGTTAATCATGGTTGCTTTTTGCTGATTAAAGAAAAGCCCACTCTGACCTGGCTGGGAGGTGTACAATTTAGGAGCTTACCTCAAGAATGCTGTCATTCTTCTAATCTGAGGACAAGGGGGACTACTTGACATCATAGAAAGATTAACAACCTGATTATCAGAACACTGGACCCATGACTGTGACTCACTGGTGAACAGCTCCTGGAGCCCCCAGACCATATTTCTCCCCTTTGCCTGTAGCCATTTTATCCATCCCCCCCCGATTGCCCTTTCTCACATAGTCATTGTTTGTCTACATTTTATCTTTTTACTTTTTTTATGTTTTTGGTACATGCTCCTAGACACTAGGGCCCAGTGGGAACCAAACCCGGGACTCTGGTTCACAGGCTGACATTCAAACTGCTAAGAGAAATGAGCCAGGGCAGTTTCTCTACTCTTTAAAAGCAGCTGGCACCCTGGCTGGTTTGGAACAGCTGTTAGAGCATCAGCATGTAGACGAGAGAATCCTGGGTTCACTTCCTGCTAAGGGCACGCACCTAGGTTGCAGTTTGTCCCTGGCATGGTTGGGAAATTGTGGGTGTCAACCAGTCGATGTTTCTCCCCCCCGCCCCTTATACTCTATCTGAAGATAAATGCAAAAGTGTCTTTGGGTGAGGATCAAAAAAAATAAAAGTAGGTGGCAAGTGAGGGTGGGCAGCGCCATACTGCCAGCAATATTGGAATAAATGTTCATATATGATTCAACCTCGTCTCTGCTTAATTGGCTTTAAGTAGCGACAGGGAGCCTGGTCCCATTCATTATCTGGTTTCAATTCTAGAAAAATGCTAGGAAAAACAGACATTTCAAAATTATGTATACAAAGTGGTTAGGAAGGTAGATTAGAGTTTGATTTCAATTTAGTGTTTGACTACTGACAGTTTTCAATTTCCCCATTCTCTCTTTACCCGTTGACTGTAAGCAGGCAGATATAAAAGTCCAAATGCTCTCTGCTTTTGGTGCAAGTTCAAACCACATAAGCACAGCCAGAATATGGCAACCCCACCCTTTAACCAGATATAAAAGTCCAAATGCTCTCTGCTTTTGGTGCAAGTTCAAACCACATAAGCACAGCCAGAATATGGCAACCCCACCCTTTAACCACCAGAAAAACTTCAAATCAGTCTCTTTTGCCTGTTTTTTTTTTTTTTTTTTAAGCCACTTGCAGATCAGATTAGGAGCCAGTCTTGCTCTCCTCGGAAAGCCTCATTAGGTGAATAAACTTTTTTAGTTTATTTGTGATGTGATAAACTAATAATCTTAACAGGAAACCAAATTCTGGGTGGGGGGGGGCGGTTCCATCTGCTTTCTATGCAAAGTTTTCAAAAAAGAGAGGAACTAATCCAAACAAAAAATTAATTTTATAGAAAGGGTTGAAAAATGTTATGAGAAAGCCAAGAAGTCAACTGAAAGATTCTGCAAGTGACACATATTATATGGTGTTAAATGTGTTTGAGTACCTGAAAAGCAACTTAAAAAATTTTTTTTCCTTTATTGATTTTAGAGAGAGAGAGAGAGAGAGAGAGAGAGAAAGAGATAGAAACATAGATGAAAGAGAACATCAATTGGCTACCTCCTGCATGTACCCCACTGGGGATTCCGGGAATCGAACTGTAAATGAATTTGGCAAGGTACACCAATGATGAACTCACAGAAAGAGAAACTGAAAAACCAATATTATTTACCATTGCGCCCAAAAAAGTAAGATACCTAGGAATAAACTTAACCAAAGAAGTAAAGGACCTATTTGCTGAAAACTACAGGTCATTGAAAAAAGAAATAGAAGAAGATATAAAAAAGTGTAAGCACATACCTTGTTCATACATCACCTAAGGCAATAGAAACAAAGGAGAAAATGAACACATGGGACTACATCAAACTCAAAAGCTTCTGCACAGTGAAAGATATAATCATCAAAATGGAAAGGCTATCCACTGTATGGGAGAGCATAATTGCCAATGATATATTAGATGAGGGGTTAATTTCCAATATATATAGAGTGATCATACAACTCAACAAAAGAAAGACAAAAAACCCAATTAAAAAATGGGCAGAGGAGCCCTGGCCGGTTTGGCTCAGCGGTTAGAGTGTCGGCCTGCGGTCCGGAGAGACCCGGGTTCGGTTCCCGCTAAGGGCACGTACTTCGGTTGCAGTTTGTCCCCAGCCCTGGTTGGTCGTGCGGGTGGCGGCCACTCGATGTGTCCCTTCACGTCGATGTTTAACTCTCTCTCTCCTTTCCTCTCTCTCCCTCCCTCCCTCTCTGTACAAAAAATGGAAAAATATCCTCGGGTGAGGATAAAAAAAAAAAGTAAAAAAAAAATGGGCAGAGGAGCTGAATAGACACCTCTCCAAACAGGACATACAAGTGACGAAGAGACATATGAAGAAATGCTCAACATCACTAATCATCAGAGAGATGCAAATTAAAACAACAATGAGGTACCAAAGGGGACTCTAGTACACTGCTGGTGGGAATATAGACTGGTGCAGCCACTATGGAAAACACTATGGTGTTACTTCAAAAAATTAAAAATTGGACTTCCATTTGACCCAGTGATTCCACTTCTAGGAATATACCCTAAGAAGCCTGAAACACCAATCAGGAAGAATATATGTACCCCCATGTTTACAGCAGCACTATTTACAACAGCTAAGATCTGTAAACAGCCCAAGTGTCCATCAGTAGATGAATGGATAAAAAAGTTGTGGTACATATACACAATGGAATACTATGCAGCTATAAGAAAGAAAGATCTTTTATCCTTTGAGACGACATGGAGGGACCTGGAAATTATTATCCTAAGTGAAATAAGTCAAGCAGAAAATGACAAATACTACTTGATCTCACTTATATATGGAATTTAATGAACATAACAGTCTGAGGAATACGGTAGACCCAGAAACATGGAAGTAGGGCACAGACTGACATCCCTCCGAAGAGGGGGTGGAGGGTGGGAAGAGATAAACCACAGAACTTATATGCATGTATGCATAACCAATAGACATGGACAACAAAGCCAAGGACAGGGCGGGTGTGGGTGTGGGGAGGAGGGTGTCAATGGGGTAAAAAAGGAGAAACATCTGTAACAAAAAAAGTTAAAAATTAAAACCAAAACAAAACCCAAAAAACAAAATGGTTTCAGAGTGAATGGAAGCTACACAGACCATTTCCCAGGACCAAACTGGAATTAGAACTAAAATACAGACAAATTGTCAGGAAAAAAACAACAGAAAAGCAGCTGAAGAGGACCCGTATAACCAGGGATGGAAAGAGGACACTAAATTGAGTCAGGTAGGAACTGTGGTGGCGTGAGAGGGCAGGCCAGGAGCTCACAGACAGCAGCTGTTTTAGCTGTGAGCAGCTCCCTCAGGGTTAAAATCCAAAGCTGGCTCCACAGCACAGAGTGCTGGGACAGAGCACTAAATTAGCTACAGCCACTCACCTTGGCCTCCAGCAGAGGGAGGCAAGACTGGACTGGAACTGTGTGGAGAGGCTTGGGAGCTTTGAGAGCTGGGAGGGCACAGGGAGTTTTATGCTGAATAACTCCCTCACAGGACAGTAACCATCTCACTCAAAGAGCCCCTTCCCAGATATCCAGGGAGAAGCAACAGCCCCTCTTAGGAATTTAACACCACCCAGCTGGGCAGGAAAAATGCAAATTGAGGCTCATTAACATTGAGTCTGATGGCAAGCGAGGGCCCCTCCTTCTGGAAATCCTGTTACACCTGAGAGATTTTTCATTCAGCTACAAATTGAGGCTCATTAATTAACTGAGACTCATAGCCTGCAGGCAAAACCTAGAGGATAACTGAATCTACCCAGGAAAGTAAGACTTGACAGGGTTTTCCCACACTCATCCAAACCCAGTAGAGGGAGCCACAACCAGCAGAACACCAACACCCACAGCCTCCAATACCAAACAGCTAAAATGGCGAAACAAAGAAACAAATCTCACATGAAAGAACAAGAGAATTCTACAGGAGAAGAGATAAATGAAATGGAAATAAGGAAGATATCAGAGGTAGAGTTCAGAGTTGATTCTGAGGAAGCTCAAAAGCATGAGTAAAGAGCTCAACAGTATGAGTAAAGATACAGAAACATTGATAACCAAATAATTGGAGATGAAAACCCACCACGTGGAAATGAGGAAGGAAGATATCAGAAGTAGAGTTCAGAGTTATGATTCTGAGGAAGCTCAAAAGCATGAGTAAAGAGCTCAACAGTATGAGTAAAGATACAGAAACATTGATAACCAAACAATTGGAGATGAAAACCCACCACGTGGAAATGAGGAAGGACGTAGCAGAAACAAAGAACACATTGGAAGGGATAACCAGCAGAGTAGAGGAAGCAGAGAATCGGATCAGTGAATTGGAAGATGAGGTAGGAAAAAATTCACCCAATCAGAAA
Organism: Molossus molossus; assembly: GCF_014108415.1. Taxonomy (NCBI): domain Eukaryota; kingdom Metazoa; phylum Chordata; class Mammalia; order Chiroptera; family Molossidae; genus Molossus; species Molossus molossus. The sequence continues at coordinate 8,769,335 of NW_023425347.1, forward strand.
ACCAAAAAGTAAAAACAATTTAAAAACAGGAAAAGAGCTTAAGAGAACTGTGGGACAATATGAAATGTAACAACATCCGATCCGCATCATAGGAGTTCCAGAAGAAGAAGAAAATGAGCAAGCGTTAGAGAATATATTTCAAGAAATAGTGACAGGAAACTTCCCTAACTTAGTAAAGAAAAAAGGCATACAAGTTAAAGAAGTACAGAGAGCACCAAGTAAGAAGAAGCCAAAGAGGCTTACACCAAGACACATAAAAATTAAAATGCCAAAAATTAAAGACTAAGAGAGAATCCTAAAGACAGCAAGAGATAAGAACAGGTTACCTACAAAGGAACCCCCATAAGGCTATCAGCTGACTTCTCAACAGAAACACTATAGGCCAGAACATAATGGCATAAAGTAATCAAGGTAATGAAAAACAAGGATGTGAATCCAAGACTACTCTATCCAGCAAGACTATTATTCATAATAGAAGGTGAAATAAAAAGCTTCCCAGACCAAAAAAAAAAAAAAAAAAAAGGCTAAGGGAAAATATTAGCTCTAAACCAGCACTCCAAGAAAAGGACTGCTGTAATAACCAGAAGAAATTGGAAGAGGAACATAACCAGAATAAACAAAAATGGCAATAAATAAGTACATATCAATAGTTACCTTAAATGTAAATGAATTAAATACTCCAACTGAAAGACACAGATACCAGAATGGATAAGACTCATATATATGTTGTTTGCAAGAGACCAACCTCACAACAAAAGACTCACATAGGCTGAAAGTGAAGGGATGAAAAAAATTTTTTCTTTTCTTTTTTTTTTTGTTAATAGATTTTTTTAAAATTAATTTTTGTTACAAATGTTTCTCCTTTTCCCCCCACTGATTTCCCCCCTCCCCCTCCCTCCCTGCCCTTTCCCCAGTTTGTTGTCCATGTCTACTGTTCATGCATACATGCATATAAGTTCTATGGTTTATCTCTCCCCCACCACCCCCCTCTTTAGGGGATTATCAGTCTGTACCCGACTTCCACGTCTCTGGGACTACCCCATTCCTCAGACTGTTATGTTCATTATATTCCACAAATAAGTGAGATCATATGAAACTTGTCTTTCTCTGTTTGGCTTGTTTCACTTAGGATGATACTTTCCAGGTCCCTCCATGTAGTCTCAAAGGATAAGAGATCTTTCTTTCTTACAGCTACGTAACACTCCATTGTGTATATGTACCACAGCTTTTTTATCCATTTGTCTACTGATGGACACTTGGGCTGTTTCCAGATCTTAGCTATTGTAAATAGTGCTGCTACAAACATGGGGGTACATATATTCTTTCTGATTGGTGTTTCAGGCTTCTTAGGGTATATTCCTAGAAGCAGGGTCACTGGGTCAAGTGGCAGTTCCATTTTTGATTTTTGAGGTAACACCATATTGTTTTTCATACTGCCTGCACCAGTCTGCATTCCCACCAACAGAGTACTAGAGTCCCATTTTCTCCACTACAGTCCCCTTTTCTCCACACCCTCGCCAACACTTGTTTGATCATTTGTTGATGGCGGCCATTCTGACAGGTGTGAGGTGATACCTCATTGTTGGAAAAAAAGATTTTCCAAGCAAAAAGAAAGGAGAGAAAAGCTGGGGTAGCAATACTCACATCTGATAAAATAGACTTCAAAATGAAGGCCATAACTAGAGACAAAGAAAGTCCCTATATAATATTAAACTTCTGTCTCAGGGAAGATATAACTTTATATCCAACAGGAAGATATAACCTTTGTAAACATATATGTACCCAATATAGGAGCACCGAAATACATTAAAAAACTTTTGGAGAACTTCAAAGGAGAACTCGACAGCAATACAATCATAGCAGGGGACTTCAACACCCCGCTGACATCACTGGATAGATTCTCTAGGCACAAAATTTACAAGAAAACAGACTCCAAATGATGCACTAGGTCAAATGGATTTATTATATATCTACAGAGAATTACACCCCAAAACAGTAGAATTCACATTCTTCTAAAGTGCACATGGGACATTCTCAAAGATAGACCACATGTTAGGACACAAACTAAGTCTCTACAAGTTCAAGAGGATTAAAATCATATCAAGCATCTTCTCAGGTCACAATGGCATGAAACTGGAAATCATTTACAACAAAAACATTCAATCATGTGAAGGCTAAATAGCATGTTATTGAACAATGAATAGGTTATCAAAGAGATCAAGGAAGAAATTTTAAAATTCCTGGAAACCATTGAAAATGAACACACAACACAAGCCTGGCCACTGTGGCTCAGTGGTTCAGTAGCAACCCATGCACCAAGAGGTGGCTAGTTTGATTCCTGATCAGAGCACCTGCCCAGGTTGTGGGCTTGATCCCTAGTGGGTGGCATGCAGAAGGTGACTGATCAGTGTTCTCTCTTATCAATGTTTCTGTCTCTCTCCCTCTCCCTTCCTCTTTCTCTAAAATCAATAAAGAATCCCTGGCCCGTTTTGCTCAGTGGTTACAGCATCGACCTCGGTCCAGACAGACCTGGGTTTGGTTCCCGCCAAGGGCGTGTACCTTGGTTGCAGTTTGTCCCCAGCCCTGGTTGGTTGTGCGGGTGGCAGCCACTCCATGTGTCCCTTTAAGGTCGATGTTTCTCTTTCTCTCTCTCTCTTCCTCTCTCTCCTTCCCACTCTATCTGAACAAAAAATAGAAAAATGTCCTCAGGTGAGGATAAAAAAAAAGAAAATGAACACACAACAACACAAAATCTATGCAACACAGTGAAAGTAGTCCTGAGAGGGAAGTTGATAGCACTCAGGCCTACCTCAAGAAACAAGAACAATTTCTACAATTTAAAGAAATAGAAAGTAAACAAGCAAACAAACAAAAACCCAGAGCAAGTAGAAGGAAAGAATTAGTAAAGGTCACAGCAGAAATAAATGACATAGAAACTAAAAAAAAACAAAAACCAAAAAAACAATTCAAAAGATCAATGAAACAAAGAGTTGCTTTTTTGAAAAGATAAACAAAATTGATGGACCCTTAGGCAGACTCACCAAAAAACAAAAAGAGCCTGGCCAGTGTGGCTCAGTGATTGAGCATCAATCCATTCATTAAGAGGTTGCCAGTTTGATTCCTGGTCAGGGCACATGCCTGGGTTGTGGGCCTGATACCCAGTCGAGAACCTGCAGAAGGCAGCCAGTCTGTTCTCTCTCATCAATGTTTCTATCTTTCTCTCCCTCTCCATTTCTCTCTCTCTAAAAATCAATAAAGACAAAAAAAAGTTTAAAAAACATTTTTTAAAAAGACAGAAAATAAAAGCCAAGGTTTGGATGGCTTCATGGGACAGTTTTACAAAACATTCAAAGAAGAACTAACACCCATTCTTCTCAAAATATTCCAAAATTTCAAGAAGAAGGAAGACTTCCGTACTCATTTTACAAGGCCAGCATAATTCTAATGCCAAAACCAGATAAAGACACTACAAAGAAAGAAAACTACAGGCCAATATCCCTGATCAAAATAGATGCCAAAATCCTTAACAAAATATTAGCAAATCAGATCCAGCAATAAAATACAAAAATTATTTACTATGACTAAGTGGGATTCAGCCCAGTGATGCAAAGCAGGTACAATATTCACAAATCAATAAATGTGATACACCACATAAACAAAATGAAAGATAAAAACCTTGTGATCATATCAATAGGTGCTGAAAAAGCATTTGACAAAATCCAGCACCCATTTATGCTAAACATGATCAGCAAGTGGGAATAGAGGGATCATATCTCGACATGATAAAGGCCGCATATGAAAAACCCACAACCAAAATCATATGCAAGGGCAAAACTACAAGTATTTCCCTTAAGAACAGGAACAAGAGAGGGATGACCACTTTTGCCACTCTTATTCAATATAGTACTGGAAGTCTTAGCCACAGCAATTAGATATGAAGAAAAAAGAAAAGGGATTCAAATTAGAAGTGAAACTCATTATTTGAAGATGACATATGGAATAAACTTAACCAAGGAAGTAAAGGACCCATTTGCAGAAAACTAGAGGAAGATATAAAAAAGTGGAAGCATATAGTTTGTTCATGGATTGGAAGAATTTACATCATTAAAATGTCCATACTACACAAAGCAATCTATAGATTCAATGCAATCCCCATTAAAATACCAATGGCATATTTCATGGAACTAGAACAAATACTCCAAAAGGTTATATGAACCAAAAAAGACCCCGAATAGTCACAGCAATCATGAAAAAGAAGAACAAAATAAGAGAGATCACAATACCAGATATCAGGTTATACTACAAAGCCACTGTAATCAAAACAGCCTGGTACTGGCACAAGAACAGGCATCTACATCAATGGAACAGATGTAGAACCCAGAAATTGACCCAAGACATTATGCACAACTAATATTTGACAAAGGTGGCAAGCACACACAATGGAGTAAAGACAGCTTCTTTAATAAATGGTGTTAGGAAAATTGGACAGCTATATGCAAAAAAATGAAACTAGACCACCAACTCATACCATACACCAGAATAAACGCAAATGGAATAAAAGACTTAAATATGACTCATGCATCCATTAAATTCCTAGAAGAAAATGTAGGCAACAAAATTTCAGACATCACATGAAGCAGAATTTTCACTGATACAATGCCTAATGCAAAAGAAACAAAAGAAAAAAATTAATACATGGGACTACATCAAATAAAAAGCTTCCGCACAACAAAAGACACAAGCATCAAAATGGAGAGGGAACCCACTATGGTATTATGGTAGAGCATAATTGCCAACAATACATCAGATAAGGAGTTAATTTCCAAAATATATAGAGCACTCATGCAACTCAACAAAAGGAAGATGAAGAATCCAGTGAAAAAATGGACAGAAGACCTTAATAGACACTTTTCCAAAAAAAAACATACAAATGGCCAAGAGACATGAAAAAATGCTCAGTGTCACTAATCATCAGAGAGATGCAAATTACACTGACTAGGAGGTACTGGCCACTGTGGCTCAGTAGTTGAATGTTTACCCTTGTACCAAGATGTCATTGGTTTGATTCCCAGTGAGGGCACATGCCTACGTTGTGGGCCCAATCTTCAGTGGGGGGCATGCAGGAGGCAGTCAATCGTTCTCTCCCATCAATGTTTCTATCTCTCACTCCCTCTCATTTCCTCTTTCTCTAAAATCAATAAAGAACAACAAAAAGAAATAAAACAACTATGAGGTTTCACCTCACACCTACCAGAATGGCTGCCATCGACAAATCATCACACATGTGCTGGTGAGGGTGTGGAGAAAAGGGGACTCTAGTACACTGCTGGTGGGAATACAGACTGGTGCAGCCACTATGGAAAACAATATAGTGTTTCCTCAAAAATTAAAAATTGATTTTCCATTTGACCCAGTGATCCCATTTCTAGGAGTATATCCTGAGAACCCTGAAACACCAATCAGAAAGAATATGTGTAGTCAGAGGTCAGTGGGCACAGCCAGTCCTTGCAGCTGATCAGCCTTGGTAAATCCCTCCCATTGTGCCGACAGCAGTCAAGACTCAATTACAACAGAAGGGTAAATAGTCCACACGAGGGGTGCACCTCAATGGCCCAGCTGGGGTGACCAGGGAGGCTGTGTCACTGGACCCTATAGGGCACCTACTACAATAGGTCACCTAGGAAGCCTAGGTGACATTGCAACTCTACCTAATACATAGAAACAAACAAAGGGAGGCAGCCAAAATGAGGAAACTTGTCCCAAATGAAAGAACAGAACAAAACTCCAGGAAAAGAGCTAAACGAAATGGAGGTAAGCAATCTAACAGATGCAGAGCTCAAAACACTGGTTATAAGAATGCTAAATGAACTTTGTGAGAATTTCAAGCCACTTGATGAGAATGTCAAGGAATTTAGTGAGAACCTCAAGACCATAAAAAAAGGACCAATCAGAAATGAAGGATGCACTAACTGAAATAAAGAATAATTTACAGGGACTCAATTGTAGAGTAGTTAGAGCTAAGAAGCAAACCATTGATTTGGAATACAAGGAAGCAGAAAACACCCAATCAAAACAAAGAATCCAAAAACTTGTGGATAGTGTAAGGAGCCTCTGGGACAACCTCACGTATACAAACACTTGCATCACTCATTGGAAGGAGAAGAGACAGAGCAAGAAATTGGAAACCTACTGGAAAAAATAATGACAGAAAACTTTCCTAACTTGCTGAAGGAAACAGACATACAAGTCTAGGAAGCACAGAGAGTTTCAAACAAGATGAACCATACAGGTCCACACCTAGACACATCATCATCAAAATGCAAAAGATGAAGGAGAAAGAGAGAATCTTAAAAGCAGTAAGGGGAAAGCAGTTAGTTACCTATAAGGGAGCTTTCATGAGACTATCAGTTGATTTCTCAAAAGAAACTTTGCAGGCCAGAAAAGAGTGGCAAGAGATATTCAAAGTAATGGTAAGCAACAACTTGCAACCAAGATTATTCTATCCTGCAAAGCTATCATTTAGACTCAATGGACATATAAAGAGTTTCCCAGACAAGAAAGAGCTAAAGGAGTTCATCACAACCAAACCAGTATTGCATGAAATGTTGACAGGTCTTCTTGAAGAAGAAGAACAAAAATAGGAACAAAAATGGCAATAAATACATATCTATCAACAATTGAATCTACAAACAAAATGAGAAATCACAGAAGAAACAGATTCAAAGATACAGAGAACTTTTTGTTAGTTTCCAGATGGGATGGGGCTGGGAGGCTGGGTGAAAAAGGTGAAGAAATTAAAAAGTACAAATTGTTGTTAGACTGATGAACCTCAAAGGGAAGGTGGGAAGAAGTGCTGGAAGAGATAAAGTAAAGAACTTCTATGCATATATGCATAACCAATGGACACAGACAATAGTGTATGGAAGGTGGAGCGGGTCCATGGGGAAGAATGGGGGGACATCTGTAATACATTCAATAATAAAGATAAATTTAAAAAGAAAAAATAATGCACACATGAAACAAAGTAATTGTGCAAAACAATATATATAATGTACCATTGAGCCTATAAAAAATGTATACATATAGAATTATTTGCTAATAAAAATACAATGGAAGTGGGTAGGATCAAAGTTGTACTGGGCTGAAAACATTACTCCAGATGGTAACTTGAATCTATAATAACAAGAAATGAAGACAACCAGAAATGATAAATAAGCCCTGGCCGGTTTGGCTCAGTGGTGAGAGCGTTGGCCTGCGGTCCAGAGAGACCCGGGTTCGATTCCCGCTAGGGGCATGTACTCTGGTTGCAGTTTGTCCCCGGCCCTGGTTGGGTCATGCGGGTGGCAGCCACTTGATGTGTCCCTTTCACATTGCTGTTTCTCTCTCTCTTGCTCTCTCTCCCTCCCACTCTATCTGAATAAAGAAGTGGAAGGATGTCCTCGGGTGAGGATTAAAAAAAACAAAAAAAAGAAAACATTACTCCAGATGGTAACTTGAATCTATAATAACAAGAAATGAAGACAATCAGAAATGATAAATAAGCCCTGGCCAGTTTGGCTCAGCAGTTGGAGTTTCAGCCTGCAGACCAGAGAGTCCTGGGTTCGGTTCCTGCTAGGGGCACGTACCAAAAAAACAAAACAAAACACACACAAAAAAACAGAAATGATAAATAAGGTCAATATAACAAAAGCTATAAATATGTACTTGCTCTCCTTTCTTCCTCCAGTTCCTTAAAAGATATAATCATTGTAACAATATATTGTTGATTTTATAACATTTATAGATACAATATGTTTAACAATTATATCACAAACCACAGGGAAATAGAATAAAACTATATTGGGCAAGATTTTTAATCTCATTGGAATTAAGTGGTTATAAATTTGACGCCAATTCTAGTAAGTTAAGATGTATATGGCAAGACCTAGAGCAACCATTAAGGAATTAACTTTTAAAAAAAATATATTTTTTATTGATTTTTTAGAGAAAGCGGAAGGGAGAGGGAGAGAGAAATAGAAACATCGATGAGACCCCTTGTGGGTTTGGCTCAGCAGTTGGAGTGTCGGACTGCGGACCAGAGAGTCCCAGGTTCGGTTCCCGCCAGAGGCAAGTACAGTGATACCTCGGTTCTCGAACATAATTCGTTCCAGGAGAACGGTCGAGAACCGAATTGTTCGAGAACCGAAGCAATAGGAAAGCGGACTCCACAAAGCGTGACACTCTCTCTGCACTCACACTGATGACGCAAGCAAGGCGCGCTGGGCCAAATGAACGCCATTCGGCTCAACTCGGAAGTTCGAGTTCCAAATATTTGTTCGGATTCCGAGACAAAAGTTTCTCGAATCCTGATTTGGTCGAAAACCGAGGCGTTCGAGAACCGAGGTATCACTGTACCAAAAAAAAAAAAGAAAGAAACATCAATTTGCTGCCTCCTGTACACCCCTGACTGGTGATTAAGTCTGCAATCCTGGCATGTGCCCTGACCAGGAATCAAACTGGTCACCTATTGGCCACCAATCTATGTTTCTGGTGCATGGGTCCACACTCAACCACTGAGCCACAGCAGCAGGGAAGCAATGAACTTTTTATAAAGTGAAAAAAAATCATTAAAAAGATTAAACTGCTACAGGAGATAATATTCACTTAATGCAAAAGAAAGCCATAAAGAAGGGGTAGAGAAACCAAAAAAGATATGAGACATATAGAAAACAAAAAGTAAGCCCTGGTCCATTTGGCTCAGTGGTTAGAGCGTCGGCCGTGGACCAAAGAGTCTCTGTTAAATCTGGGTCGATGACATGTACCTCGCTTGCAGTTTGGTCTCCGGTCCTGGTTAGGGTAGTGTGGGAAGCAGCAAATCCATGTGTCTCTCACATAGATGTTTATCTCTCTCTCCCTCCCACTCTATCTGAAGATAAATGGAAACATCCTTGGGTGAGGGAAAAAAAAAAGTAAATGGGAGACATAAATCCAACTATATTAATAACACTGAACATAACTGAAGTAAATAGCCATGACCAGTGGGGCTCAGTTGGTTGAGCATCATCCCATGTACCGAAAGGTTGCTGGTTCAATTCCCCATCAGGGCACAAGCACAGGTTTTGGGGTCAATCCCTTCTGGGGGTGCATTGGCAGGCAACCGATGTATGTTTCTCTCTGACATCAATGTTTCTCTCTCTCTCCCTAAAAATCAATAAAAACATTTAAAAAATAAATACATAAATAAATGGAGTAAACAATCAAATTAAATGGCAGATCGCTAGATTAGACTTAAAAAACAAGGTGCAGCCCTGGCCAGTTTGGCTCAGCGGTTAGAGTGTCGGCCTGCAGTCCCGAGAGACCCAGATTCGGTTCCGCTAAGGGCACGTACCTCGGTTGCAGTTTGTCCCGGCCCTGCTTGGGTCGTGTGGGTGGCAGCCACTCGATGTGTCCCTTTCACATCGATGTTCCTCTCTCTCTCTCCCTTCCTCTCACTCCCTCCCACTCAATCTGAACAAAAAAATGGAAAAATGTCCTCAGGTGAGGATAAAAAACAAACAAACAAACAAAACAAAAAACAAGGTGCAACAGTCTGCTGTCTACAGGAGATACACTTTATTTATTTTTGTACATAGTTGTTCTGTTTGTAGACTCTGTAGGAACAGGTTGCCTACAGGCGGCCAGTGCCACCACGTGAACAGGGATGGGCTATTTACAGTCCCACCGTGAGGACTGCACCACAGTGACTCCCGCCAGTGCTCAACCAGTTCTCAGAAATAATTTAGAGCTGGCTGGGTGGGCGGGGTGGGCAGGGCGTAGCTGGCAGGGGCTGTACACACAATTTCTGGGCTGGGCCTCAATACTGTCAAGGGTGTGGGCTGTAAACATGGCCGGGGGGGCCCTGCCCACCCCTAGTGGTCTGTAACTGGCGCAGAGCAGCCAGGCAGGGCTAGGCTCAGGCGTCTGACAGGCAGCCCTGGATGTGGTCCACCCACTGCTGGGCTGACTGCATGTCCTGGGCACAGAAGCTGTAAACACCAGGAATCCTTTTCACGTCAAAGAAGGCCTCATCCACGGTCTTGCAGGAGCCCATGGTGGGCGTGCCAGGTGCCACTGCTTCTACCCTTGCACTCCGTATCCACGCGGTGGTCATAGTAGTGCCGCTGGTGCTTGGTCTTGTCCAGCACGAACTGGGTTCATGAAGGGTTTCATGAAGGTCCCCTTCTTATAGAGGGTACCCTCATAGAACCTGTTCTCACTCTCCGCTGTCTGGAACTGCCTGTACAGGGTGCTGGTGCTGTGGAAGGCGGCCTGATGGGAGCTGGATGTGTTCGACCCACGGCTCTGATCATTGTCCAGGCTGAGGCTCAGGGTGGAGCCTGCGGGCCCCCTCCTGCAGGTACACACCCAAGAGCGGCGGTGGTGGGGCACATTGGACACCAGTAGGGAACCGGGGGTGCCAAGTCCATCTGGCCAACCTTTGAGGTGCTGCGCAACCTTCACCCGATCCCACGTGTCCTTCCAGCGCTCAGGAGGTCAGCCCAGCTATCTCTAGCCGCTGCAATTCCTCCAGCAGACATGAGATGGCATCAGGCTGGGCCTGGGGACGGCTGTCATAGCAGGGCCACAACACCGGGCTCCTGCTCTAGGGAGCACCCCTGTCAGGCTGCTCTTCCTTTGGGGGCTCCGGAGGCCCCTGGGCCAGTTTCCAGTCATTGGGAATGGGGGGCGGGGCTAGGCCAGGGAAGAGACACACTTTAAATGTAATGGTACAAATCGCGCAAGCAGTACCCATAAAAAAGCTGTAATGTTAGGCAAAATTAGCTTTAAAAATGTTTAAATGTTACTAGAGAAGGACAGTTTGTAATAAGTGTCAATCCAACAGGAAGCTATACCATTCATAAACATGTGTCTACCTAATAACAGAGAACCAAAAAATGTAACAAAACCCCACAAAAATGAAGGTAGAAATAGACAACTCAACAATAACTTAAGTCTTTAAGACCCCCACATTCAATAGACAACTAATAGACTAGCTAAATTGTAAAGGAACACTTTATTACACTGGCGGGCTGGGGGTACTCTCCCCAAATCCTCAGCAACCTGCCTTCTTTGTTGCGGGCTTCTAAAGGCACAGACTACAGGAAAAAAACGAAAACAAAACTACATTCTCTTGGCGCATCTTTTGGTACCATTAAGTGGGGGTTAATACAGAGAAGGGGGAAAGAGGAGCTTGTTAGAGGTCAGGGCAACCATTAATCTCTTTTTTCTCATGGTTCCTCTAAGTTTCCCAAGGCCATCATTAACCCCTTATCTTTATAATTTTCTTTGGGTTTCTCAAGGCCCTTATGTTTACAAAAAAGAGTCTGCCAGGGTGTGTATGTGCAGTAACTAAAGGTCAGAATGGAGTTATTACACATAACTCTTCATTCCTACCCCCTACTTAAAATCTGCTCCTCCTTCAGTTTCTCTGTAAGTTGCAATTTAACATTCATTTTAAGTTTCTGATTAATACCCCAAACCCAATCAATCTGTAAATTCTACAGCTTGTCTTTTCTTCTTTCTTTCTCCTTCCTTCCTGCCTTCCTGCCTTCCTGCCTTTCTTTCTTTTTTGGTACATGCCCCTAGTGGGAACCAAACCGGGGATTCTCTGGTCTGCAGGCTGATGCTCCAACCGCTGAGCCTAACCGGCCAGGGCAGTCCTTTCAAAACAGATCCAGAACCCAACCACTTTTTCAGTACTTCTGTGAGTGATGGTAATGTTAAACCAAGTGGAAGTAGAAAAACCACTTGGTTTAACATTACCATCACTCACAGAATTACTGAATTACACTCCTAACACTTTTCTACTCCTGACCCCTGCACTATCTTCACACAGCAGGAAAGTGAACCTTCTAAACCAAATTAAATGTCAAATTTTAAATGAAACCTAAATCCTATAAAATCCCTTTCCATCTTTATTTTCTGCTTCTTTAATCACTGCACTATTTACACTGACTTCTTTCCTGTCCTCAGCAAGTTATTAACTTGAATTTATAACACAATCATATTTTTTATTTTATTTTATTTTTTTGTTAATCCTCACCCGAGGATATTTTTTTCATTGATTTTTAGAGAGAGTGGAAAGGAGAAAAGGAGAGAGAGAGAGAGAGAGAGAGAGAGACACTTTGGTGTGAGAGAGACACATCAATTGGTTGCCTGCCTCCCGCATGACCCCAACTGGGGACAAGATAGAACCTGCAACATGGGTACACGCTCTTGACCAGGAATTGAACCATCAACCCTTCATTCCATGAGCGGATGCTGAGCCAAACCAGTCAGGGCATGCAATCCTATTTTTAAAATATTATTAATATGTGCATAAATGTATAAAAAAATCAAGAAAGGATAAGCCCTATAATAAAATGTGAATAAAACTTAGCTATAGGTAGTAGGATTATAGGCAATTTTCATTCTCTTATTGCAAAAAAGATTTCTAATTTATGCATTATTTATGCTTTTATGTAGTACTGTGTAATAAATAAAATGTATAAAAAGCCATGTATACAACCCCTTACCTCCAGTGATGATAGTATTTAAACCTTGTGTGTCACAAAAAAATCAGAATAAAAGAAACAACACACACACACACACACACACACACCCCTTTTGTATAGGCAAAGCTAGTATTTGCCAATATATGCTCCAGGCACTTTCATTCATTATTTCGTTTAATTCTTGTAACAAATCTATGTGATGGGAATTATAATATTTATGTTTCTCTCATGTAAAATGAAGCCTAAATAGGTTAATAAATTGTTTACAGCTGCAGAGCAAGTGGTGAAGCCCAGGTCTCTCTGACTTGAATGGTCATGTTCTAAATACAATTCTAGATACTGCCTCATCATACTCAAATACAATAGTGCAAAACTAATAGGAGTTAGACAACTAGTAACAAAGAAAAGGTACATCGTGTTATCAAAGTTTTCACTGAAACTAGAATGATGTAAAAATTGTTGAGCATGTTACATGAAAAAGCAAATTATCGCATTTTATACATGAGTACAAGAAAATTTACTATTTCATATGGAAGTAGACCAAAATAAGCCAATATGTTAAAGTTAGTTCAGTTTGGGGAATGGAACTCTGGGTGGTTTTTATTTTGTTTCCTTTGGCTGTGTCGTATTTTCTATATTTTCATGAACTCATCAGAATTGCTTTAAAACAAACAACAGCCCTGGCCAGTTTATGTACTTAATTTTTTTTTTTAGTGTTTTTTTCAGAGTTTACTCTTTTTTTTAATCCTCACCCGAGGACATTTTCCCATTTTTTGTACAGATAGAGTGGGAGGGAGAGAGAGGAAGAGAGAGGGAAACATCGATGTGAAAGGGACACATCGAGTGGCCGCCACCCGCACGACCAACCGGGGGCCGGGGACAAACTGCAATCGAAGTACGCGCCCTTAGCGGGAACCGAACCGGGCCTCTCCGGACCGCAGGCGGACGCTCCAACCATTGAGCCAAACCGGCCAGGGCTGTACTTATTTTCTTTATTGAGAAACTTAAAACTTGGAAAAGTAATAATACTTTTTAAAAAGCAAAGATGGCAAGGAAAAGTCCAAATATTCAAAAATGCAAGTTTGCCTCCAAAACCTCGTCTCCGGACCAGCACTTTTCCGGTATTGTTTGAGGTGCAGGGCGGAGGGACGCCGGGGGCGCCAAGCGCTTGCCTTCATTATCTCCTCAGCAAAACAGAGTCAACCTCCACTTTACTGAATGCAGCCTCTGCGGGCTTCAATAAAGTGTGTCACGGAGGCTCTCTACCCGCTTGGTAGGCAGGCTGGCCGGCCGGTAGAGGCGGCTCGGGAACACCGCCCCGACTGTAATGGCGGCAGCAGCAGAGACTGACACGGTCTGAGGAAAGCTGGCTCCGCCCCACCGAGCAAACGCCTCGGAGGGGCGGTGCGAGCGCGAAGGCTCTGACCCGAAGCAGGAAGCTCAGCCTATCTCCGTAGCTTCAGGGCGCGAGCCGCCGGGGACTGTGGACCGCTGCACTCCTCAGACCCGCCCACCCCTTCCTCGCATGCGCACACGCGACTTCCTGGGTGGTGCGGGGGTGTGGGGGGGTGTCGTCCAGTGCTCACCCACCGGGAAGCGCGCGCTCGCCGAGGCCCCGCCCCCCAGGGGTTTACGGGGGAGAGTTCAGCCCTTAAGCTACTTCTCTGCCCGGTTTCCTGAGAAATGGCGCCAGCCAGGGCAGCTTTCCTGAACTGGCGGAGGAAGAGCAGCAAGGATGAAAGGTTGGGGTTACAATTTGAAAATGGAAAGTTGGGCTTAAGTTTGTCTTTAATAAATGCTTGATGAGTGAATAAAGTAGTAGATATTTGTTGTAATTTTAACTCTACAAAAAACCCCCCACAACAACCCAGTCCGGATGGTGTGGCTCAGTGGTTGAGCGTGGACCCATGCGCCGAGAGGTCGCCACTTCAATTCCAGGTCAAGGACACATACCCAGGTTGTGGGCCAGATCCCTAGTGTAGGACATGCAGGAAGCAGCCAATGGAGGTTCTCATAGATATTTCTTTCTCTCCCTCCCTCTCTTTAAAATCAATAAAGGAAAAAGACAAACAAACCCATTCTTCCAAAACTACAGCAGCAACATAGGGGGGTGTGTGTGTGTGTGTGTGTGTGTGTGTGTGTGTGCGCGCGCGCATGCGCCTGCATGCCTGTTATCTTCAGTCTACATGGCTCCCACCAGAGTGTTAGTGAAGTCCACAAAAACCCTGTCCTCCATGGCCCCACTCAGGTCCTATAGACTCATTCATGCCTAGGGCTTCAGTGTGAGGTCAATCCATCTCATATTTGGTCTTCCTTTTTTACTGCTGCCTTCTATTTTTCCAGCATTATTGTCTTTTCCAAAGGACCCTGCCTTTTCACGATGTGCCTGAAGTACAATAGCTTTAGTTTTTGTCTTTTTTTTTTTTTTGCCTCCAGTGATATTTCAGGCTTAATTTACCCTAGGACCCCCCCTGTTTTGTTTGTCTTTCTGACCATCCAGGGTGTCATCAGTTTTGGGTGAATCCTTGACAAATCCCCTTCCCAGTGTACACTCTGTAACTTGCAAGCTTATTTGGTGAGATTTTAAAGGAAGTATTTTGCCAGCATCATTTTCTGAAACTATTTTTACTATCCTCTTTTTAAAAAAACTTGAATGGTTTATCCAAATCTAAACTTTAGCCAGTCATAATCTGGCTTGAAACCTGAACATCCTTAGCCCCTACTTTCCCCATAGTCCATGTGCTTAGTGTAATCTTTACATTAAGCATGCTGCAAAGACTCATGGAGCTGAAGGGGACTAGGTAAGACCAGGTTAAGGAAATTGAGATAGGCCTATGAGCTCCCCACTAATCAGCAAAAAGAAAGAGAATACAGCCTCTGGATCTTGAGAAAGTATTTCTAGATGTCAATCCAGTGATCTTTACATTCCTTTCACTCAACATTTGAATGTGAAAGAGCTGTGTGGGTGGATGCTTAAGAAGACGATAAACAAATGATATTTCTGTGGGAAGCTTCATGCTAAGAAGGAAAGAGCAAAGACTTGAAAGTCAGATTTCAGTTCAAACTGAGTCATCATGAGCAAATTACCTTACCTCTTCACACCAGTTTGCTAGGCTTCTTTTGCCTTAAAGTATATTATTTTGCTTTACAGTATATGCAAGATGAGATCACTTACAGGTTTGCACTTATTTTCAAGAAGAGATCTGTAATATGTTTGTACTACATACACTATGATCATTTAATTTTAAAATTATTTCTAAATATTTTACTATTTTTTGTTATTTTAATAACATATTTGAGCTCTTACTGACAAAATGACACATGGCCTTGCCTTCATGAGTGTGGGGAGCAGAAAATACAATGAACTGTACATACAAGGCTGAATTTGTAATACTTTGAATAGATATCTAGGGATGAAAATCTAGAGGGAGGAACAGTTAGAACTCTGAACTCCCAATATACACACTATTAGTACATAAATAAATATGTGGTTAAAATATAAACCATTTTTAACATATCTCTGAAAACTTTTTCCTTTGAAAGAAGTCTTTCAAGTTATTATACCTGAACCTAATTGTTAAGGTGAAAGAGAGAAATCCTTCATGAAGAAAACAATATAATTAAGGACTATATAAAGAAATGCTACAATGGGGGTGGGGAATCCACAAAAATCAAGAATTACCCAAAGATCAACTTAATATTCTATATGCCTTAGAGTCCATGTGGAGAAAATGCTTAATATTTTAAGATGTTTGAGAATCAGCCAACCAGGTACTTATTTTGTAAGAATATTTGTAACTCTTCCCCTCTGAAAATCAAGATATAAAAGAACCACACTTATTCCGAGCTCATATTTCCAGGACAAACCCAAACTCAATTAAGAGAATGAAAGTTATGGTCACTCTGCTTTCAGGTGCTAAGAGTATGGAGAATGATCTTTTTTTCGAGAGAGAGCGATATAAAATCGAACATGGTGCTGAAAGCTGTCCAAGAGTCAATAAATGTTTTCTTATACAATATTTCACTAGTCCCATTATTGTGGTGCATTACTATAGAAAAACATAAATCAGATAATTTGAACCAAAAATATTACTTAAACATCCAGCTTACAAACCAGTGAACCTAATTACTCCTGATGTTACCCCTCGATTTAGCAAAAATTGAAACAAAGTTCAAGTTTCAAATAAATGTATCAGTAACGGTTACATATTAAAATACATGTACGTTCTATGTCTACCTTGAACTTTCCAGTATTCTCAATATTTTCCCTTAATGCAATTTCTGATTGAATTATCTAGCCAGTAAAAAGGCATTCATTATGTCTCCAACACAGCCCAGAAGCAAAATCATCGCCTTGTTTTGCCTTAGTTCGAGAATTTATAACTCAGCTTCTGGGCTCCAGAGAGAAACCAGAACCTCACACATGATGCCGATAACTCACTCCCTTTGCTTCCTTACCAAGAAAGTTGCGAGGGCTAAATGTTCGGTTCTCACTTTGTCTAGAGCGCAGGCCTAAATCGCTGGGCCTTAAATCCTTAGCAGGCGCCGCCTACAGCTCCTTACGCCCCCTCGTCCCGGGAAGTTGCGTCATAACGTTCGTTCGCCCTGTCCCCGGATGCACTTTTATATCTGGATTCTTAAGAGCGATCTCAGAGCTCCACGGTTCCCTACGCGCTTAGCACATGCGCGACAGCTCTGCCCCCTCTTCCTCCACTTCCACTAGCCGCCACCGTCCGGGCAGCCGCCGCCACCGCCGCCACCGCCGCCGAGGAGTCAGGAAGTTCAAGATGGCCGCCGCGGAGGCTCAGTCTCTGCGGGAACAGCCAGAGTAAGTAGTCTGTCCGAGTGGTGCGAAAGACTGGGGCCCTGGAACTGCCGAGTGGCAAACGGTGGAGACTTGCACGGGCGGGCGGGAAAGTTCAGGCCTAACGGCGAGAGCCAAACTTTGCCTTTCCCCGTTCGATACGTTGTGGGGCGGCAAGCGTGGGGCGCGGGCGGGCGGCCTGCGAGCTTCACTTTCCCGGAGGCCGCGTCTGTTGGGTCGAAGGTGGCCGCGGCCTGCCGCGCGTCGTTGCCCTGGGAGGCATAGGCGCGAGCGGCCTCTACAGGTTCCGTGTGCTAGGCGGCTGCCGCGACACTGCGGTCGCGCCTTCCTAGTCCTCCCACCGGGACCGAGCGGAGCTCCCTGGCCGCAACACTCAGCAACATCGGTGTTGGGTATCCGAGGGGCAGTGCGGCACCCGGGTAAGCCCTGAGACTTTCCGTCCTTCCGCATGCAGTACCGTGGTCGTCCTGCTACTGGTGTCAGCTTTAGAGCCACAAAGCCGAGAGGAAAAGGAGTGCTGGGGTCACCCTTTGACCATCCCAGAGCTATAGTTTGTGCAGTTCATCTTCCCACCCCTGAGCTCTTTACCCCAGCATACACCCGATATTTTACCCCCTGCCTATTGGCAGCTTGTTTGCCAACTTGTGAACGTGAGACAAAGTAAGACCAAGTGCTTGGGTTTGAGGCCTGGCTTTTTTGGCCTGAGTTTATAAAGCTTCTTTGGGAGCATCACTGGAAACAGTACTGGAAATTGTTAGCTCCTTCCAAACCGAAGCACTTTGTCTGTGATTAAGCTAATATAAGAATAGATGCGGCCAAGTGAAAGCTTACCTGTATGTGTTGCAGAGGCTAACCATTGCTTAACTGAAATCAGCATTTTGTTTTTCGTGTTTATGCTAGGAAAACTCAAACAAGAACATAACAGAGAATGGATTTTAAAACAATATTGCTATATCGACCTTTTTTTTTTTTTTGCATCAGCATTATCTGATTTGTTTCCAGCCATTTTAGGAAAGAGGTAGACATGTCCCAGCAATTTGGCGTTGAGAGATAGGAGAAATCTTTGCACCAGAAGGCCCAGCACTTCATTGCTGTGCAACCAGTGGGATTCCTCAGTCATTTGCTTTACTAAGCTAGACAGTGAAGTTTTTCATTAAGGACTTTTAAAAACTGCTTTATTACTTCACAATATGACTAGAAGACAGCAAATGGATTCTAAAGTTTTAACTAGACTTTGCCTCTTTGTTTTCTCATTGAGTTCACAGTGTGGCACAGTTACAGTGTTTATGCCAGTACGGTACAAATCTTATGCTGTACAGTTGATTATTCTAGTAATCTGCTTAAAGCCCTATAGTATTATGTTCACTCATTTGATTTCAGGGACAGTTCAGATTCATTTTGAGGAGTCATTCAGCCATATTTTATTTACATATTCAAATACTAGATTTAATACTAATAAATAACTTTATTTAGGCCTCTGCAATATGAGTGACACTGAGATAGTCTTTAATTCCACCTTCCCTCCCCCACAGAACATTGGGTATAAATGGAATATTTGGTCTGTATGTATTCCACTTTGAATTATTTGAAAATGTTTAACAAAGAAAATAGTTTGATATGAAAGCAAATACTATGTATGCTGCTCATAGTGAATGCTGGGTATACTTTAGTGTCTAAACAGTTCTTTAGAGGACACTGGCTAGTTTATATGGAATCTATTCAAAGTAGAACATTTAGAAAAAATACACATTAAAAAACAGTTTTAAACTTCCTGAAGGCTTTTTAGTGGTTTTTACACTTGCCAGTCTCATTATCTAGCTCAGCCTTTTGGGTGGTTTTAAACATTTACATTTTTGTATGCATTGACTTATTTGTACTTACCAAATACCAGGTACTTTTCAAAACAATGAACAAATATTAACTCATTTAATCCTTATAACAACCCTAAGATAGTAGGTATTGTTATTTCCCATGTTTTACAGATGTTAATACTGAAGCACAGAAAAATTAAGTTAACTTGCCCAAGGTCATACTAAGTGACAGACCCAAGAATTACATATAGGCAGTTTGGTTTTAGAACCCAGCTCCTACCTATTGTATGGTCTGGTCTGCCACTATACATTGTGATTCCTTTTAAAAATAGTCTTTAAGGTTTGAAATAATTTTTGTTTATTATGCAGTGTCCCATAAAGATCTAGTTTTTGATGTGGCAGTTCTAATTCTTTGAAACATAATCCTAAACTTGATTTGGAAAAGGTGTGGGTCAAGGAGTTCATTTTAAGACTAATTGGCCTTTTGAATTAATTCTTATTTTTACATTTCCATTAGTTCTGTATTAAAGTAGTTTAACTTGTTAGAGAAACAGGCTTAATTACAACTTGTAAAGAAGCAATGGCATTCACTTTTCTCACCATGCTGTCTCCAAAGCATAAATTGTATGCCCCCCAAATAAGATATCAAAAAGAATATTCTATGAAAAAAACAAAAACCAAAAAACGTGAAAGAGGAAGTTAGAATAACACTTGTGGTTGGTAACTGGTCACTTAATTTTATTTTATTTTATTTTATTTTATCCTCACCCAAGGACATTTTTCGATATTTTGTTCAGATAGAGTGGGAGGGGGAGAGAGAGAGAGAAACATCGACGTGAAAGGGACACATCGAGTGGTCACCACCCACACGACCCAACCAGGGCCGGGGACAAACTGCAACCGAGGTATGTGCCCTTAGCGGGAACCGAACCCGGGTCTCTCCAGACCGCAGGCCAACGCTCTAACTGCTGAGCCAAACCGGCCAGGGCTGGTCACTTACTTTTAAAATTGTTCGTGGCTATTGTGCCAGATGCCCCAACATCTGGATTGTTTGAAAGGTGAAACTGGTACATTTCATTTGACAAAACAAATGAATAAATACTGTTAAACACTCCCATGTTGTCTGCACTTTTAACTCAGCTTTGTTTACAAACAATGTGCTTTGAAGGATGTTAATCATTTCTCGATCAATATTGTTTTATGACAAACCTGTTGTAGACTAGGTTGGTATAGACAAACGTCTACTAAATGTCTAGTGTTAAATTTCAAAATGTAAATTTATATATATGGAATTTATATACAGTAGTTCTCCTTTTTCACAGGGGATACATTCCAAGACCCCCAGTGAATACCTGAAACCATGGATAGTACCAAATTCTATATACACAGGCATGTTTTGCTTTATTGCACTTTACAGATACTGTATTTTACAAGTTGAAGGTTTGTAGAACCCTGCCTCAGCAAGTCTGCTGGTGCCATTTTTTTGGACAGTATTTGCTCATTTCGTGTCTCTGTATCACATTTTGGTAATTTTCACACTGTTTTGAACTTTAGTGTTATTATAGTATGGTGATCTGTGATCTTTGATGTTACTATTTAACAGCTCAGGTGATGGTTAACATTTTAAAAAATTAAGTATTTTTTAAATTGAGGAATGTATTTTTTTTTTTTTTTTTTTTATCCTCACCCGAGGACATTTTTCCATTTTTTGTTCAGGTAGAGTGGGAGGGAGAGAGAGGAACAAGAGAGAGAGAAACATCGACGCGAAAGGAACACATCGAGCGGCTGCCACCTGCACAACCAACCAGGGCCGGGGACAAACTGCAACCGAGGTACATTCCCTTAGCGGGAACCGAACCCGGGTCTCTCAGGACCGCAGGCCGACGCTCTAACCGCTGAACCAAACTGGCCGGGGCGAGGAATGTACTTTTTTTAGACAGTGCTGTTGCGGTTAATAGACTAAAGTATAGTGTAAAAATAACTTTTTTTGTTGTTGTTGTTAATCCTCACCCGAGGATATTTGTTCCATTCACTTTTAGATAGAGTGGAAGGGAGGGCGGGAGAGAGAGAGAGAGAGAGAGAGAGAGAGAGAGAGAGAGAGAAACGTGGATGTGAGAGAGACACATTGATTGGTTGCCTTCTGTAGGACCCTGAGCAGGGCCAGGGATCAAACCTGCAACCCAGGAAGGTCACCTTGACCAGGAATTGAACCGAAGACCCTTTGGTCCTTGGGCTGACACTCTAACCACTGAGCCAAGGCAGCCAGGGCTAAAAACTTTTATATGCACTGGGAAACAAAAAGATTTTTTGACTTGCTTTATTGTGACATTCGCTTTATTTCAGTGGTGTGGAACCATACCTGCAGTATCTCAAAGGTATATTTGTTCTATGTTTGTTTGTTTTTTAATCCTCACCTGTGGACTTTTTTTTTTTTTTTTTTTTTATCCTCACCCGAGGATATTTTTCCATTTTTTGTACAGATAGAGTGGGAGGGAGAGAGAGAGAGAGAAACATCGATGTGAAGGGACACATCGGGTGGCTGCCACCCACATGACCAACCAGGGCCGGGGACAAACTGCAACCGAAGTACGTGCCCTTAGCGGGAACCGAACCCGGGTCTCTCCGGACCGCAGGCCTACGCTCTAACCGCTGAGCCAAACCGGCCAGAGCAGGACATTTTTTTTATTTGTTTGTTTTTTGTTCAGATAGAGTGGGGGGGGGGAGAGAGAGACAAACAGAAACATTGACTTGAAAGGGACTCAACCAGGGCTGGGGACAAACTCCAACCGAGGTATATGCCCTTAGCGGGAACCGAACCCGAGTCTCTCTGGACCATAGGCCGATGCTCTAACTGCTGAGCCAAAGTGGCCAAGGCTGTTCTCTCTTTTTTCCTATACATAGATATCTATGATAAAGTTGAGATAAAGAATAATAACTAATAAAATAGAACAGTTATAATGCACTAATAAAAGTTAACGTGAGTGTGGTCTCTAGGTCTCAGACTATTTGTACTCACCCTTCTTGTGAGACTATCATGTTTCTTAACAAGAAACCTTTCCCTAAAGCTTTAGAAGAAAGTTGTTAATAATGAACCTAATTAGCTGTCTTAGCACAAGCTCATTATATGTAATATGTTATGCTGTTGACTCGTGGAGTTCAAGTTTTCCCAATTTACCTAGTCAGACTTCAGTTGTTATTTTCTATGAAATTTGCCTTAGAGATCAACTGAGGAAGGTGAAGGTCTGCTCTATGCCTAACTCCAGTGTGGAAGAACTCTAGAATTATTAAGGTTAACCTACCTGGCTCTAAGATGCTCATAGCATTTTTTATCAGTAACCTAGTCATTTCTTGAGATAACACTCATTAACTTTCAATAGAAACTGAGGTCACTCATGGGAATGACTCAAGTAACACTGGGCATCATGATGTAGATCATGATTCTCAGAAACTTTAGGAGCTAGATAATCTTTTGGTAAACTCTAAGAATTTTCAGTGAAACTTCTTGAAAGACTTGTAAATTATAGAAAGCTTTAGAAAAGAGTTCAAAGAGCAGATTTTTCTTGGGGAAGGAGGTGATTAAATCATTTGAGGTATTCAAGAAATAGATGTATACACTGTGAAATCACTGCAGATAACACCTGAGCAAAAAGAAAATGTTTACTGTCAAGGGCTAAGAGTACAGTATAGCCAGTATAAGCCAACTGTAGTGTAATGAATACAGTTTCTATATGTTATTTTATATAAATCATTTAATTGATAGAACAAATACTTATTGAGTACCTTCTATAGGTTAGATAATCTAGGTCTTAGGGATAGTGCAATGAATTAAACATTAAAATTCTGCTCTCACAGGGTTTATGCTCAAGATAGGAAGAGACAAACAAGAATTATATTAGGTGGTGGCAATTACTTTGGAGAAAAATTAAGCAAAGAAAGGGAATATGTGTGTGGTAGGGTGGGGATTGCGATGAAAATGAGTTGATCAGGAAGACTTGCCTGAGAAAATATAATTTGCACAAAGAATTGAGGTTGGCAAAGGAACCGGCAATATATACAACTGGGGAAAGCATTCCGGGCAGAGGAAGCAGCAGTAAGTATAAGTACCAAGGCCTAGAGGTGTACTTCTTGTTCAAGGAGAGCAGTGTAGCTGAAGTGGGATGAGTGTGAGAGGAGAGTAGTAGGTTCAAAGTTTTGAGGTTGGGCCCTAGACGGTTTTGCTCAGTGGTTAGAGTGTCAGCCTGTGGACTGAAGGTTCATGGATTCAATTCCCAGTCAAGGGTACATACCTGAGTTGCAGGTTTGATCCCCAGCCATGATTGCTACGCGTGTGGGAGGCAACCAATGGATATGTCTCTCTCATATCAATCCCTGCTCCCCCTTCACTCTCTCTGAAGATCAATGGAAAAGATATTGTCAGGTGAGGATTTAAAAAAAAAAGTATTGAGGTTGGGCAGATTGTATGAGGCTTTGTAAAGGATTTTAGTTTGACTCTGAATGAGGTAAGAAGCAGTAAGCAAGTGTCATGAAGAGTAGTGATATGCTTTGTCATTTAAAACAAAATGTTTTTATTGATTTTAGAGAAAGAGGAAGGGAGAGGGAGAGAGAAGCATCGATGTGAAAGAGAAACATTAACGGGACGCCTCCTACATATCCCCTACTGGGGATCAAGCCTGCAACCCAAGCAAGTGCTCTGACTGGAAATCCAATTGGCAACTTCTTTTTTAAAAAAATATATATATATTCATTTTTAGAGAGAGGAAAGGAGAGAGAGAGAGACGGAAACATCGATGAGAAAGAACATAGAGCCCTGGCTGGTTTGGCTCAGCGGTTAGAGCATCGGCCTGCGGTCCAGAGAGACCTGGGTTTGGTTACTGCTAGGGCCGTGTACCTTGGTTGCAGTTTGTCCCCGGCCCTGGTTTGTCGTGCAGGTGGCAGCCACTCGATGAGTCCCTTTCACGTCGATGTTTCTCTCTCTCTCTCTCTCTGTTCCTCTCTCTCCTTCCCAGTCTACCTGAACAAAAAATGGAAAAATGTCCTCGGGTGAGGATAAAATAAATAATAATAATATAGATTGGCTGCGTGCCCCTCACTGGGGATTGGGCCCACAACCTGGACATGTGCCCTAACTGGGAATCGAACTGGCGACCTCTTGGTGCATGGGTCAACGCTCAACCACTGAGCCACACCAGCCGAGCCCAGCAACTTCTTGGTATATGTTTCTATGCTCAACCATTGAGTCACACTGGCTGGACACTGCTCTGTCATGTTAAAAGCATCTTCCTTCAAATGAAAGAGCTCTTTACTAATTTGGAATGTAATATCAGCCTTCTCTCTAGCTTGATGTATGTGTGTCCTTAGGCATGAACCGTATCGACTCATCTGTAATGGAGACATGGAGAGACAATATTTCTGGAGGACTTTGTTTGAACTCATTGCCAAGACAAACCTCTGATTTGTCAATACTTTTATTTCCCTACTTTTTGCAGTTGAGAACACTGAGGCATAGAGAAATTACTTGCTTAAGGTTATACTAGGTGTGCCATGTTGGAGGCAATACACACACACACATCCCTACCTCACTGAGGATATTTTTCATTGATTTTTAGATGGGGGGGTTGGTTAGGGAGTGGGGATGATAGAGGAATGTGAGAGAAACACATCAGTTGGTTGCCTCCTGCATGACCCTGACTGGGGCCGGGGATTAAACCTACAACCCAGGTACATGCCCTTGACTGGGAATGGAACCCCCTACCCTTTGATCCATGGGCCAGTGCTCTAGCTGCTGAGCCAAACAGGCCAGGTCTGGAGGCAACATTTTAATAAGGTAATTTGACTCTAGAATCCAGGAATTTTAAAAAATTATTATTTTTTTATCCTTACCCAAGGACATTTTTACATTTATCTTTGGATAGAGCATAAGGGAGAGAGGGAGGAAGAAAGAGAGAAAGAAACATTGATGTGAGAGAGACACATCGACTGGTTGCCACCCGCACGACCCCGACCTGGCCCGCAGACAGACTGCAACTGAGGTACTGCCCTTAGCGGGAACCGAACCTGGGACTCTCCAGTCTGAGGGCCGACGCTCTAATTGCTGAGCCAAACTAGCCAGGGCTAGAGTCCAGGATTTTTGAAGTAATTCCTTAAAATACCATTCTTAGTATCAGCCCTGCCAGCTCCAGTGTCATGATGAGTAAATCTAAATCTATTTATTTATCCAGTATCTGAACTATAATAACAGCTTACTTTTTTGGCACTTGGTTAATGCTAGACATTGTTTTAAGCCTTAATAGCATCTATTGCCTGTGTCCATGGGAAACATCTGTAATACTGTCAATACTAAAATACTTAAAAAATTCCAGTGACCAATAAACATCTATTTTCACCATGTTAAAACACACACACAAACTCAAACACATCTGTTGCTTTGTACAATTCTCACAACATACTTTGAGGTAGATGCTATTACTTTTTTCCACTTTATGAGGTGGCTACAGATCAGAGAGATCTTAAACTTGCCTAAGGCCAAACAACTAGTAAGTTGAACCTAGGATGGGAACCAGGTAGTCTGGCTGTGGACACTGCCTAACCACCTAACCTTTTTCTTGAGGATACTTAAAGGGTCTGCAGTTAGCTTGACCTGAATCTTATACTTTGAGCACTTAGATTTTTACCTGAAAATCATTCTCAACCTTTAAAAAGGTTCTTCATACCTGTCTCCATATTTTGAATTAACCTAATCCATTCTTTCTCATAGTTTTCCCCCTGTGAGTCAAGGTTTATATGCTTCACCTGGATTGTGGGATGGGCGATTTCTGGACAAGGGTTGCCTATGTGAGGGTGTAGCCTATACAAAGTTGTAACCTATTTTCTACTTCTGTGATTTTCCCTGTTTTTGTTTGTTTGTTTGTTTTTAATACAAAGATACTATACTTTCTTTTTCCAGGTCTTTTGAGAACAGTTGATGATAGAGAACACTGTTATATTTATCCTGATTTCTCATACCTCACTAGGAAGAAATAAGCTCAAACTAAAACCTAACTCTTACCAGAAGACACAGCTTGCTCTGCAGCTCTCTTTTAATACTTTTTTCTTTCCCATAGTCTGTAGTATCAGAAATGGATATTGGCAATCTGACACCTAAAAATTGCAAGTTCTTGCCATGATAGTTATGTTCTCCATATTCTGCATACTCCCTCATTGTCAACTAAAAACTTCAAGAAAACCTCCAGTATGTTCTTTATGGAACACAGACCTGGCTGGAGGGCCAGACTCTTCTCCAACACATGCCACAATGGCAATGTCCTTATCGATACCCCTTCCAACAATCATACCTTGCAGTTCCTGGGCCTCTGACTCCAGTGAGCCTATATAGCATCTATTGCCTGAATCAGCCACTTACTCCCAGAATCTCGTACTGTATCTTGTTAGCTGGATTTGGTCCATTGAGATCTTAACCTTCATTAGACTACTTTCTTCCACAAGTTGGATGCCCTGACAAAACTAATCTGTTTACAGTTTACTATATATAACTATGCCTTTTGTCACATTTTTCACCCTAAAGTACCTCTCCCCTTCTGGTTAATTTTTTTACTCATTCTCTAGGACAGTGTTACAGTGTTATTTTCACCTAATGTACCTTCCGGATAAACATTTCTTATTCAGCCCAAACTTCCTGCTTAACAAATAGCTTGGGTTTTTCTGTAATCTCACATAAGATACTTCCCTTGACCTTTTTTTTTTTTTAAATATGTTTTTATTGATTTTTTTTTTTTTTGAGAGAGAGAGAGAAGGGAGAAAGAGATAGAAGCATCAGTGTGAGAGAGAAACATTGATCAGCCACCTCCCACATGCCCCCTACTGGGGATCAAGTCTGAAATCCGGGCCTGTGCCCTGACTGGGAATCAAACTAGGACCTCTCAGTCCATGGGAGGTCACTCAGTCTACTGAGCCACACTGGCTGGGCTCCTTGATCATTTTCAAAATGATTTCATGTGATCTTCTGTGTTGCCATAATGTCCTTATTCATGTCATTATCATTATACTTTCTTTTCCACTGACTATAATTTTCTTGAGGGAGGCAGGTATTGGTCTGTACATCTTTGTTTTTTTGTTACCGGGCTTAATGTCTACATTTAAGTATAGATGATTTTAAAAAATGTTAAAAGAGATTGAATGAATAGATTTATTCTTAACTTGCAAGGAGCTATTTGTAATATATGGCATTAAAATAAACTTACTAAAAGTACAGGACTGTATATTTTGAAGGACTTTGACAAAATAATCCACATACTTTTTCAAAAATAGTATGATGTCCTGAATTCAGATAATTAAAATCTGGTTTTGGTCTCATTATAGGATGTAATGATTTAATATGGATTGACTTTAAAGGGTAAATTTAAATATTGCTGAGGTAGCCTGTGTTTAACCTGGGAATACTGAACTGCAAGGATTTAGCAAAATAATTTAGAATCATAAACTCTGTAACTCAGCATAGCCCAAAAAGTTAAGCACAAAAGCCACCTAGTAATATGAACATATTTTGGGAAACTAATCTCTTCGTTTGAAACTTAGCTGAGCAAATATTGGGTTGGACCATGTGAAATTGCTGATTTTGGACTATTATTGACTTGCAAAAGAGCTTTTGATGTGGTTCAACCACATGATTGCTCAGTGGCTGCTATAGGCCAAGAGTCTTAACTCCTGGTCAGTTTACTTTGAAGTTTTAACCCTTGGAGGTATATTTATACTATCACCATCAGCCACTAGTGCACACATGGAGTGCTTATTTGGAGTATGGTTCAGTATTGGCCCTAGAGATTTTTTTAAAGGTAGGCTTCTGAATTTCAAATGAAGAAAGAGATTAGTTTCCCAATATGTCTGCATTTTATGAAAAAAAGAAAATGGGAGATTCTTTTGTGTATTACATTGAAATGTATTTTATCGTCATTATTTGTTATAACCCTGAATGCTTGACAAATGATATGATTTTAAAATGTGTTTGATACATTTATAGGATGGAAGATGCAGATAATTCTGAAAAGAGTGTAAATGAAGAAAATGGAGAAGTATCAGAAGACCAATCTCAAAATAAGCACAGTCGTCACAAAAAAAAGAAGCATAAACACAGAAGTAAACATAAGAAACATAAACATTCCTCAGAAGAAGACAAGGATAAAAAACATAAACATAAGCATAAACATAAGAAACACAAAAGAAAAGAAGCTATTGATGCTTCTGACAAAGAAGGTTTGTCTCCGGCAAAAAGAACTAAACTTGATGATTTAGCTTTGCTGGAAGACTTGGAAAAACAGAGAGCCTTGATTAAAGCTGAACTTGATAATGAGTTAATGGAAGGAAAGGTCCAGTCGGGGATGGGGCTTATATTACAAGGTTATGAATCTGGCTCTGAAGAAGAGGGGGAAATTCATGAAAAGGCAAGAAATGGAAATAGGTCTAGTATTAGGTCTTCAACTACAAAGGGGAAACTTGAACTTATGGACAATAAAAATAGTACAAAAAAGCGAAGTAAAAGTAGATCCAAAGAACGGACTAGACATAGGTCTGATAAAAAGAAAAGTAAGGGAGGTGTTGAAATAGTTAAAGAGAAGCCAGCTAGGAGTAAATCAAAGGAGAGGAAAAAGTCAAAAAGTCCATCTAAAAGAAGTAAGTCTCAAGATCAAGCAAGAAAATCAAAATCTCCTACTCTTAGAAGGCGGTCTCAAGAGAAAATTGGGAAGGCCAGATCTCCTACTGATGACAAGGTTAAAATTGAAGATAAAAGTAAGTCAAAAGATAGAAAAAAATCCCCAATTATAAATGAAAGCAGAAGTCGTGATCGAGGCAAAAAATCCAGATCTCCAGTTGACTTAAGAGGTAAATCCAAAGACAGAAGGTCATGGTCCAAAGAGAGAAAATCAAAACGGTCTGAAATTGATAAAGAAAAGAAGCCAATTAAATCTCCCTCTAAAGATGCTTCTTCTGGGAAAGAAAACAGGTCACCCAGTAGAAGACCTGGTCGTAGTCCTAAAAGAAGAAGTTTGTCTCCAAAACAACGTGATAAATCAAGAAGAAGTAGATCTCCACTTTTAAATGATAGAAGGTCTAAGCAGAGCAAATCACCTTCTCGAACTCTGTCTCCTGGTAGAAGAGCCAAGAGCCGATCCTTGGAAAGGAAACGAAGAGAACCAGAAAGGAGACGACTTTCTTCCCCAAGGTACCTCATTTTCAGAATGTTAGTGCTTTTTAAAAATGCACCAGATTTTAAAGGAGAAACTAGAATTTGTGGATGATGAAAGATGAAATAGTAATGAGGTGTTTTTGGTTGTTGTTAATTTTCACTGGAGGATATTTCTCCATAGAGAGTAGAAGGGTGGGGGAGGGAGAAACATTGATGTGAGAGAGACACATTGATTGGTTGCCTCCCACATGCACACCGACCAGGGCCTGGAATTGCACCTGAAACCCAGGTACGTGCCCTTGACTGGAAGTAAACTTGTGACTCTCTGGTGTACAGGCCAACACATTAACTGCACTGAACCGTGTCAATCAGGGCTACAGTTTTAAGTATAATCTATTCAGTTTTCTATATTAATATTTGCCCTTTTGTCATTGTGTATCTTAAATATGGACAGTTTACTAGTATTGAACTTGGTGACAGAAACACTTTTGTTTTCAGGTTCTTAATTTAATATCTAATTTTCAGACTTATTTCTTTAAAGCCAAGTAAGTTGGCAGATAAAGCTCTGTATATCTATTAATGGGGAGGGAGTATAGTTCCTAGAGGCGATTGTTACTTCATTGAACAGTATAGGCTGAAATTTTTTACTTTAAAAAAGGAGATATCAGTTTTAAGGTTTGTGATCTGTCTATTTACTCTCTTGACTTGGCATGATTTTGAATTTTATTTTATTTTATTTTTTTTTTATCCTCACCCGAGGATATTTTTCCATTTTTTGTACAGATAGAGTGGGAGGGAGAGAGAGGAAGGGAGAGAGAGAGAGAAACATCGATGTGAAGGGACACATCGAGTGGCTGCCATCCGCACAACCAACCAGGGCCGGGGACAAACTGCAACCGAAGTACGTGCCCTTAGCGGGAACCGAACCCGGGTCTCTCCGGACCGCAGGCCGACACTCTAACTGCTGAGCCAAACTGGCCAGGGCATGATTTTGAATTTTAACAATATAAATTGGAACTGTAATTTCTTTTGACCCCAAAATTCAATTAAATTGAAAGTGGAAATTAAAAAAAAAATTTTTTTTTTTCTTAATTCATTTTAGAGGGAGAGAGAGATAGAAACATCGATGAGGCAGAACATCGGTTGACTGCTACCTGCATGCCCCTCACAGTGGGGATTTGGCCCACAACCTGGGCATGTGCCCTGACTAGAAATCGAACTGGTGACCTCTTAGTGCATGCATGGGTTGATGCTCAACCACTGAGCCACACCTGCTGGGTGAAAGTGGAAATTTTTTGTTACTAATTCATATACTTATAATCTAATTGTTGCAAAAAATAACTCTTTCGTTTAGGAAGAATGGTATAAGAAATGATTTTAGCCCTGGCCGGTTTGACTCAGCGGTTAGAGTTGGCCTGTGGTCCAGAGAGACCTGGGTTCGGTTCCCGCTAAGGGCGCGTACCTCGGTTGCAGTTTGTCCCCGGCTCTGGTTGGGTCGTGCGGGTGGCAACCACTCGATGTGTCCCTTTCACGTCGATGTTTCTCTTTCTCTTCCTCCTACTCTTTCTGAACAAAATATGGAAAAATGTCTTCAGGTGAGGATTAAAAAAAAAAAAAGATTTTATTTTTTACCATTAATAATGAAAATAATTCATATTTGTGTAATACATTTGGTTTATCAGTTCTTAAATTCTCATCATGAGATTTGTCATAGTTTTCAGGAAATTTCAAGTATGCTCTTTTCAAAGAGCACTATATTAAGAGATATCCTTGATTCTTTACTTCTAAATTACATTGTCATTCCTCAGCGGTTCTCAACCTGTGAATCGCGACCCCTTTGGGGGTGGAAAGACCCTTTCACAGGGGTCGCCTAAGACATAACAGTAGCAAAATTACAGTTATGAAGTAGCAATAAAAATAATTTTATGGTTGGGTGTCACCACAACATGAGGAACTGAATTAAAGGGTCACGGCATTAGGAAGATTGGGAACCACTGCTTTAGGTTTCCCGCATTGAGGCAGTTGTTAGTGTTACTGATTATGTTATCTGAAGTGTTTTCTTTTTAAAACTTCTTTCTATTTTTTTTTTTTTTTTTTTTGGTACGTGCTCCTAGTGGGATCTGAACCCCGGACTCTCAGGTTCGCAGGCCGACGCTCCAACCGCTGAGCCAAACCGGCCAGGGCTGAAGTGTTTTCTTAATGATCCAGGTCTCTCTATTTGCTTTCAGTTTGTGAAGGATATTTTGAGGACTTTATTAAGGATGAGAGTTGAATTTTTAAAACAAAAATATGTTTCTAAATTATACAACAAATACTAATTAAAGAGAAATTTAAATAATACAGAAGCAGCCCTGGCCGGTTTGGTTCAGCGGTTAGAGCATCAGCCTGCGGTCCTGAGAGACCCGGGTTCGGTTCCCACTAGGGGCACGTACCTCGGTTGCAGTTTGTCCCCGGCCCTGGTCGGTTGTACGGGTGGCAGCCACTTGATGTGTTCCTTTCACATCGATGTTTCTCTCTCTTTCTCTGTTCCTCTCTCTCCCTCCCACTCTACCTGAACAAAAAATGGAAAAATGTCCTCAGGTGAGGATAAAAAAAAAAAAAAAAAAAAAATACAGAAGCATTTAAATTCTCTTCTTCTTCCACTGCCACTCCTAAGAGGATTCTTTCTAGCCCTTTTTCTGAATGTTTTTTCTAACACAAATGGAGTCATGTTATTCATGTTAACAGTGATTTGCTTTTTTCATCAAACACTTCTCTGATAATACATAAAGATCTTTAAAATTCAAAAAAAATTTATTATTTAAAAATTTTTTTTTTAGAAAGAGAGGAAGGGAGAGATAGAAACATTGATGTGAGAGAGATCAGCTGCCTGCTCCCCCATGCACCCCCACTGGGAATTGAGCCCGAAACCTGGGCTTGTGCCCTGACTGGGAATCAAACCAGGACCTCTCAGTCCATGGGACAATACTCAGTCCAGTTTGGCTGAGTTTATTTTTTTGGGGGCGGGGGGGGGGGATTTGTTGTTCCACTTATTTATTGGCTGATTCTTGTGTGTGCCCTGACCGAGGATTGAACCCACAACCTTGTCAATGTTGTAACCAACTGAGCTACCTGGCCAGGGCTTTTTTAAAATTCTTTATATAACAGCACTATATTTCACAATGTAGGTGTACCATAATATCTTTCATCATTCTCTTGTTGAAACTGATGAAAATGTAGGTTGATTACTTTTTTTTTTTTTTTTGCTTAATCCTCACCCAAGGATATTTTCCATTGATTTATAGATAGAGTGAAAGGGAAGGAGGGAGGAAGGGGGGATGGGGAGAGAGAGTAAGAGAAGGAGAGAGGAGTGAGGAGTAGAGGAGAGAAGAGAGAGAAACATTGATGTGAGAGAGACATATTGATTGATTGCCTCCCTGACGACCCTGACCAGGTCTGGGGATCAAACCTGTAACCCAGGTATCTGCCTTTGACTAGGAATTGAACCCATTACACTTTGGTCTGCAGGCCAATGCTCTAACCTCTGAGCCAAACTGGTCAGGGCTGATTACAGTTTTTCAGGATAGTATGCAAAGATATCCATAGGTTATGTGTGAGGTTTCTTTGTATAGTAGATTCACAGATGTGAAATCGCAAAGTCTGTGGTTATATACATTTACATTATAGAAAGTTACTGCCAAATTTCCTTCTAGGAAATTTATACTGATGTGTATTTCAATGACTAGATGGACTGTCCTTTTTCCTAAACCCTTCCTTATATTTCCTTGTTCTAAGGTTAACATTGATTGTAAGATGCTATTATATGTAACTAATATATTAAAAATAAGACTCTTAATTGCAAAAATGTCAAAATTTAGCATTGTGATCATTTGAATTGAAGTTTTGCTACATACAAATCATGTTCAATTTATGTTTACTGCCTTTAGTTTAGCATGCCCTTTTTAACATTTTGAACACTTTATTTAAAAAGTATGGAACGCTTCATGAATTTGTGTGTCATCCTTTCGCAGGGGCCATGCTAATCTTCTCTGTATCATTCTAATTTTAGTATGTATGCTGCTGAAGTAAGCACTGTGAACATTTATTTTTATTTATTTAAAAACATTTTTCCCCCTTTATTTGAGAGAGAGAGAGGGAAAGAGAGGGAGAGAGAGATAGAAACATCTATGAGAGAGAACATCGATTGTCTACCTCCTGCATGCCCCCTTACTGGGGATTTGGCCCACAACCTGGGAATGTGCCCTGACCAGGAATGAACCAGTGACTTCTTGGTGCATGGGTTGACGCTCAACCACTGACTATGCTAGCCAGGCTGAACATTTATTTTTAAAGTGGTCTTCCTTCTGACAAACATTTTGGAAAGACAAATTTTTTCCCAGTAAGATTTTTGCATGATTGTAGAAGTGATAAACATTAATGATAGAAGTTAGAATAATAGCTAAAAGCACAAAAATGGGTTTTTAAAAATCACTCTAATAAAATGACTTTGCATATATATATATATATATATATATTTTTTTTTTTTTTTTAAATAATATTTCTTGCCCTGACCTGTTTGGTTCAGCGGTTAGAGTGTTGGCCTGTGGTTCAATTTCCACTAAGGGCATGTACCTCGGTTATGGTTCGTCCCCGGCCCCGGTTGGGGTTGTACGGGTGGCAGCCAATTGATGTGTCTCTCTCACTTCGACGTTTCTCTCTCTTTCTCTTCCTCCCACTCTATCTGAAGATAAATGCAAAACAAAAATATCCTCGGCTGAGGATAAAAAAACAATTTTTTATTATTGGTTTCAGAGAGAAAGAAAGGGAGAGGGGAGAGAGTCAGAGACATTGAAGAGAGAGAACATTGATTGGCCACCTCCTGCATGCCCCCCCACTGGGGATCTGGCCCATAGCCTGGGCATATGCCCTGACTGGGAATTGAACTGGTGACCTCTTGTTGCACAGGTCAGTGCTCAACCATTGAACCATCACCAGCTGGGCTAGCATGCCCTTTCTTAAGATGTTCATTACATGTAGAAGAAATTCATTTATTTTGATTTAATTTATTTTCTTCTTAACTTGTATTTGGTCCCCTTAAGAACACGACCTCGAGACGATATCCTCAGTAGACACGAGAGATCAAAAGATGCCAGCCCGATCAGTAGGTGGTCTCCTACCCGAAGAAGAGCAAGTAGATCTCCCATTAGAAGGAGGTCTCGTTCACCACTCAGGCGTAGCAGGTCTCCCAGAAGAAGAAGCAGGTCCCCTCGGAGAAGGTAAAGATATGTTACCCTTTGTTTCATTAAAATCTGAATGTTTAATATAATTTTCCTTCAAATTTAAATAAATCATTGTTCTTTTATTATTTGTTTATTTATTTATTTATTTACTTATTTATTTAAAATCAGTGTTCTTTTAAAAGTAGAACATTTTTTCTGATTTATTTGAGAGATAAATACCAAATGAGTGACACCTAGGATGTTTTTTTTTTAAACTAGCAGGATAGATCATAGGGTAATAAATAAGTAGCCCAGTTTCCTGTCTGTCTTACAGTTCCATGCTTATTTTTCTGTTAACTTGTATTTGGACCCCTTAAGAGCATGGCCTCAAGATGATGTCCTCGCTAGGTGTGAAAGACTCTTTGGACAAAGACCTATTTGATTCATGGTAGTAGAAACCATTTTATATGAAACACATGTAGTTAGTAGTTAGTTGGTTAATCTAAAAGGTTGACTTTTAAAGCAGGGAATCAATTTAAAATAACACATATACATTACGTATTTTAACCTAAAGCATAAATGGATGTTCATTTGCCAATGTTTTAACATTTTTATTTGAAATCATACAGGAATAAAATTTAAAGAAACAGTACACCAAAGGCTAGTATTGCAACTACTGGATAGATTTTTACATATCTCTTGAGTATTTTGTATCCTAGGTTCCTAAAGTAGAAATGCTTTGTCTAAGCATGTGTGTTTAAATTTTCTAAAGTTACTGTCATATTTTCTATTGATTTCCTACTTTGGACAATTAGTTTTTTTAAACCCTCATCCAAGGGAGGGAGAGAGAAACATCCACGTGAGAGGGACACATCGACTGGTTGCCTCCCACACAACCCCCCGGCCAGGGCTGGGGATGAACCGCAACCGAGGTACGTGCCCTTGGCTGGAACTGAACCCATGACTCATTGGTCTGCGGGCCGACACTTTACCGCTGAGCCAAACTGGCCAGGGCTGGACAATTAGTTTTTAATATTACCCTTCACATTTCTTTTTTGCCTGATTTCTTCACCTTTCTTTATGCTTCAAGATATAGTTGTTATTATGATCGTAAGCATATTGTTCCTTGCTGAGCAATTGTTGGAGGAAGAGAGGACCTTCATTCTAATGCTTCTAGCCTTCTGGCTCCAAACTGACGGATAGGCCTACTTATACAGTTATCATTATGGAATTTGGTTTCCTATCCTCTTGGTATTCCCTTGTTTTCCTTTCTGTTCTAATTCTGTTTCCTTTATCCATTGTCTCTCAGGTTTTACCTTCTTGCTTTGGTAATGAATCTCCACTAGCTTCCTGAGGAAAGTACATGGAAAGGACTTATATTTTGGGATCTATGTCTCTTAAAAAAAATGCCTTTTATTCTCCTTGCTGATGTGTCAAAGAATAGAATTCTTGGTTGACATCATTTTTTCTTAGAATTTTGAAATTGTCATATATTACTCTAAAAAAAATAATTTTGAAATTGTTGTTCTGTTGTTTTTTAGTTTCCAATATTGCTATTGAGAAGTCTAATTCTGATATCAACTTGCTTTTTTCTCCTCTCACCCTCTTTTTATTTTTTTAATTTATTTTAAATAAATATGTTTTTATTGATTTTTTTTTTTTTTTTTTTTTAGACAGAGGAAGGGAGAGAGAGAGAAACATTGTGAGAGAAAAACATCCATCAGCTGCCTCCTGCAAGCCCCCTACTGGGGATCGAGCCCAAAACCTGGGCATGTGTCCTGACCAGGAATGAAACTAGGACCTCTCAGTCCGTGGGACGATGCTCAATCCACTGAGCCACAGTGGTTTGGCCTCTCCCTCTCTTTTTATAATTAATGTTCTGGAATTTCACTATAATGTGCCTTGGTGTGTGGCTTTTTCTTTCCATTAATTTTGCTGGGCACTAGATAGGCCCTTTAAGGCAGGATGATTATGGTTGCCTATTCTGGGAAATTTTCTCTTTTTTTGTTTTTGTTTGCTTTCTTTCCCATTATATTCTGTTTTCCTTCCATTGGACCTTCTATATTATTCTACTGATTTTTTTAAAATTTTCACTCATCTTTAATGTTTGTTCTTTTGTTCTACTTTCAGTCTAGATTTTTCTCATTGTATCTTCTTACCCTTGTACTGATTTTTCCCCCCCCCCGAGGCTCTCTCACATGTGCGTACACACACACACACACACAGGAGTGGGCAAAAGTAGGTTTACAGTTGTGAGTATGTGAAACTGTTTATTCTTCTTTTTTTTTTGAAATCCTCATCCAAAGATACTTTTTCCCCATTTATCTTCAGATAGAGTGGGAGGGGGAGAGAGAGAGACAGACAGACAGACAGACACATCGACATGAGAGAGACACATAGATTGGCTGCCTCCCACACAACCCCAACCTGGGCTGGGGACCGCCATCAGGTACGTGCCCTTGACTGGAATTTAACCTGTGACTCTTTGGTCTGCGGTTGGATGCTCTAACCACTGAGCAAAACTGACCAGGACCACAGTTTATTCTTATATTATTGTTGGTATTTATTTGCATTACAACTGTAGATATACTTTTGCCAACCCCTATGTGTGTGTGTGTGTGTGTGTGTATTTATTTCCAAGACCTTGTTGACTCTTTACTTTATATTATAACATTTTACTTTTGTTTTATGGAAATAGCAACTCTTTTTTTGTTTGTTTTCTTTATTGATTTTAGAGAGAAAGGAAGGGAGAGAGAGAGAGAGAAACATCAATGAGAGAGAACATCGATTTGCCACCTCCTGCATGCCCCCCACTGGGGATTTGGCCCACAACCTGGACATGTGCCCGGAACCGAACCAGCGACCTCTTGGTGCATGGGTCCATACTCAACCACTGAGCCACACCAGCTGGGTGAAATAGCACCTCTTATGTCAAAGATAATAGTGAGTTTGTTTTGTGGAGTTTTTTTGTTTTTTATAGTTTTTTCTTACCTGTACAATTGACCCTTGAGCAACATGGGATAAGGGGCATTAAAAATTCACCTATGGATTTCCATTTTCCAAAAACTTAATTTCTAATATTCTACTGTTGACTGGATTGATTAAAACATGTTTTGTTTATGTTATATGTATTATATACTATATTCTTACAATAAAGTGAGCTAGAGAAAATAAAATTATAAGGAAGAGAAAATACTGTATTCATTGAAAAAAATCCACGTATAAGTGACCCATGCAGTTCAAGCCCATGTTGTTCAGGGGTCAGCTGTACTTGTTTCTTTCTAGATGTTTTTTGCTGCTTATTTACTTTTTCATCTGAAGACTTTCCTCAAAGAGCTGAATTTTTTCTTGCTGTCTGTTGTGACTTAAAAGTTAGGTACTGCTGCCCAGCCAGTGTGGCTTAGTGGTTGAGCGTCGACCATGCACCAAGAGGTCACTGGTTTGAATCCTGGTCAGGGCACATGCCCAGGTTGTGGGCCAGTCCCCAGTGGGGGGCATGCAGTAGGCAGCCAATGGATGTTTCTACCTCTGTCTCTCTCCCCCTCTCCCTTCCGTTCTCTCTCAAAATCAGTAAAGAAAAAAAAAAAAAGGTAGATACTGCTGAATATAAGCTTTCTTCCATTTTGACAGTGTGAAACTTTATGGGTATCACTTCAGGGTGATTAAGTAGAGACTTTAGCATTATCAGCAACTATGTCTTTTTTTGGGCTTGTGAGTTTTCCAGAATGCTCTCATCTCTTGCTGGAGAGTACAGACATGGCCGGCAATAGCGTTTTGGTCCTTCATGATGTAAATAAACTTCCCTTTAATCCTATTTTTGGTAGAGTGCCTCTCCTGTACCTTGGGCCAGTTTTTGCTGCAAGTACCTCTCTATAAAATAAGTCTTAGCACCTCTCCATAATAAAAAAAATCTTAATTATTCTGCCAGAATGTAAAGGGGGATGATTGGTATTTTCTGCTGAGCCAGGAATAGGAATATATAGAGTCATGCTGTTCCTAAAGGCTTTCAGGCAATTCTTTGTAGCTTTTGCCTCATGCTTTATCCTTCAGAGGACATAGTATCTCCAGTTCTTGAGTTTGTTGGGGGGTTTGTGGCATGCGCTGACTGGTTTCTTTACCTTATCTGTTTCTAGGACTAACGCTTAGATTTGATCTGTAACTACTCTTTGATTTGCATATTTCAAGATTTTGTTGGCATCTCAGCTGTCATGTCTCCTCACATATTCTTTGCCTAAAGATTTTCTTTAAAAATTATTTATTTTTAAAATTAATTTTTGTTACAGGTGTTTCTCCTTTCTCCCCCATTGACACCCTCTTCCCTGCTCCCATACCCACCCCCCCTTCACAGCATTGTTGTCTGTGTCCTTTGGTTATGCATATATGCATATAAATTCTTTGGTTTATTTTTTCTCACCCTCCCCCCCTTCCACTGAGGTTTGTCAGTCTGATCCCTACTTCTATGTCTTTGGGTCTATTTTGTTCATCAGCTTATTTTGTTCATTATATTTCACAAATAAGTGAGGTCATGTGATTTTTTTTTTCTCTGATTGGCTTATTTTGCTCAGCATAATATTCTCCGGGTCTCTCCATGTTGTCTCAAAGGGTAAGAGATTTTTCTTTCTTACAGCTCCATAGTACTCCATTGTGTAAATGTACCACAGCTTTTTTATCCACTTGTCTATTGATGGATACTTGGGCTGTTTCCAGATCTTAGCTGTTGTAAATAGTGCTGTTATGAACATAGGGGTGCATATATTCTTTCTGATTGGTGTTTCAGGCTTCTTAAGGTATAGTCCTATAAGTGGGATCACTGGGTCAAATGGCAGTTCAATTTTTAATTTTTTGAGGAAACACCATATTGTTTTCTATAGCGGCTGCACCAGTTAAGATTTTCTTTCTTTCTTTTTGCTTTAAAGAAGATGTGGACCCTTCATTTTATTTTATTTTTTAAATCCTCACCCGAGGATATTTTTTCGTTTATTTTCAGACAAAGTGGGAGGGGAAGGGATGGAAGGAGGGAGAGAGAGAGAGAGACATCTATGTGAGAGAGAGAGAGAGAGAGAGAGAGAGAGAGAGACAGACAGACAGACAGAGACATCGATTGATTGGCTCCTGCATGACCCCAACTAGGGCTGGGACCAAACCATAACCGAGGTATGTGCCCTTGATTTGAATTGTACCCAAGACTCGCTGGTCTGAGGGGCAATGCTCTAACCACTGAGAAAAACCAACCAGAGCATGTTTTTCTTTTTAATTGTTCTTTTTAGTGTCCTTTTGGTAAGTTTCAGAAGAGATTGGAAATATACATAGTGGTCAGATGTAATTAACAGGGAGTTGACCATTCCTTTGTAGATTCACAACCTTGTATGTTTGGAGTGCCAGTTCTTTCTAACATAAACTTCACCCTTGATGCTTGAACTATAATAATAGTTTCTGTTTGTTTAACATGAGGATTTAACCTTGAGGGATTCAAAAAAATGTCTGAGGGTCATATTTATTAAACTTAGGATTTTTGTCATATTTTTCCTTCCCATGCCTTAGTAGCAGCGATTTTTTAATATTACTTTTTCTACTTTTTTTTTTTTTTAATAAATCCAGACATTAGTTAAAGGAGTGAAAACCGATTTTATTCAGTAACTATTGACAGTAGGGGAAAGAGCTGAGATCCATTCTGCTTTGTGCAGAGGTTACTGGAATTTTTTTTTTTAATCCTCAGCTGAGGACATTTTTTTGTTCAAATAGAGTGGGAGGGGGAGAGAGGAAGAGAGAGAAGCATCGATGTGAAAGGGACACATCAAGTGGCAGCCACCCGCATGACCCAACCAGGGCCAGGGACAAACTGCAACCAAGGTACGTGCCCATAGCGGGAACCGAACCTGGGTCTCTCTGCACCACAGGCCGACGCTCCAACTGCTGAGCCAAACCGGCCAGGGTGCAGCAGCGGTTTTTTAAAAAATCAGGTTTATTGAAACATTATTTACATAAAGTAAAATTCACCATTTTTGGTGTAAAGTTATATGAGTTTTGACAGAACTGTAGTACCACCATAATCAAGATATAGAATATTTCCATCACCCTCTTAGTTCTCTGTGCTCCTGTGTAGTCATTAAGTGGAGTAGCTATGTTTCAGTAATTTTCAGTTAAGCCAAATTGGCCAGGGCTACTTTAAATTTTTTTTTCTTTATTTATTTTTAGAGAGAGAGGAAAGGAGAGG
Source organism: Molossus molossus (assembly GCF_014108415.1). NCBI lineage: Eukaryota > Metazoa > Chordata > Mammalia > Chiroptera > Molossidae > Molossus > Molossus molossus. Next base: position 8,810,072 of record NW_023425347.1, read on the forward strand.
GAAAGAGAGAGAGAGAAACATTAATGTGAGAGAACATTAGTTGGCCGCCTCCTGCATATCCCCCACTGGGGGGTTTGGCCCACAACTTGGGCATGTGCCCTGACTAGGAATTGAGCCTGCGACCTCTTGTTGCGTGGGTCGATGCTCAACTACTGAGCCACACTGGCTGGGCTACTTTAAATTTTTAATTGACTTTTTAAATACTTTTTTTAGAGTAGTTTTAGCAAAATTGAACTTTTGAAAAGTAGAGTTCCTGTATACGCCTGCTGCAAACACAACACAGCCTCCCCAACTTTAACCTCAAAACAACAAATACAAATATAAATATAGATATATTTATATAAATATATATATAAATAACCTTTTCTCCTCCAATAGGGACAGAGGTCGGAGGAGCAGATCACGCATGAGAAGGCGGTCTCGATCACGGGGTGGTCGTAGACGTAGGAGCAGAAGCAAAGTAAAGGAAGATAAATTTAAAGGAAGTCTTTCTGAAGGAATGAAAGTTGAGCAAGAATCTTCATCTGAAGATAAGTAAGAGTGGAATTTTCCCATAATTTTCTTTTTGCAATTTAGAGAAACACTTTAATCTTTATTTTCCACCTGATTATTGTAAGTGAGCCCATTTGTTTACTTCTAAATTTTAAAGTTAATGTTTGTGCATATTTTATAGGTTATATGGCAGAAGTCATGGTTTTATGAATTTAGATGTTTCAGTTTTGGCTAGAGTGAATATTGGACCATTACTTTATTATGAGCTTTTTGTTAGGACCAACAACGTATAGTCTTGCCAATCTTTTTGTTTTGTTAATCCTCACCTGAGGCTATTTTCCCATTGATTTTTATTTATTGATTTAAAATACGTTTTTATTGATTTTTTGTTTTTTTAAGAGGGATAGAGATTGAAACATTGATGTGAGAAATATTGATTACCTGCCTCCTGCACGCCCCCTACTTGGGATTGAGCCTGCAACCCAGGCATGTGCCCTGACTGGGAATAGAACCAGGACATCTCAGTTCATGGCATGATGCTCAATTCACTGAGCCACACTTGATGGCCTTTCCATTGATTTTTAGATAACAGTGGGAGGGAAGAAGGGAGAGAAAGAGAGAGAAACATGGATGTGAGAGAGACACACCAATTGATTGCCTTCCACATGACCTCTACCAGGGATTGAGCCTGTAACCCAGGCATGTGTCCTTGACCAGGATTCGAACATGCAACCCTTCAGTCCATGGGCTGATGCTTTAACTGCTGAGCCAAACTGGCCAGGGCAGTCTTGCCAGTCTTAATTACCAGTTCTGTGGGTGAATTTTTGTTTTTAAATCCTCACCTGAGGACATTATTCCATTTTTTGTTCAGATAGAGTGGGAGGGAAAGAGAGGAAGAGAGAGAGAGAGAAACATCGACGTGAAAGGGACACATCGAGTGGCTGCCACCCGCACAACCCAACCAGGGCTGGGGACAAACTGCAACCGAACTACATGCCCTTAGCGGGAACCCAACCCGGGTCTCTGTGGACTGCCGCCGACGCTCTAACCGCTGAGCCAAACCGGCCAGGGCTTGTGGCGGAAAGTTTTGTAGTGAGTTTAGACTTTTTTGTTTGTATAATGATAACACACTTTGCAGCTAAGGCTATCTGGTGGCAGGTATACATGTTAAAATGTGGAAAATACAGAAACATTTTCTTGTCTAATCAGTATAGCAGGGAAATTTTTTTTTAATACAAACTTGGTTGTCTAAACATCTAAAAAAATAAGACTAATTTAGAGCAGTGGTTCTCTACCGAGGGTGATTTGCTTCCCCATTTGGCAATGTCTGGAGACATTTTAGGCCACCCAGTGGCTAGAGGCCAGGGATACTATTAAACATTCTGCAGTGCACAAGACAGCCCCCATAATGAACTGTCAAAATGTCAGTAGTGCTAAGGTCAAGAAACCCTGTTTAGAGCTAGGTAATGAAAAAATTGAATTGGGGGAAGGTGTTATACATAGATCCTACCACCTTTAGAGTCCAGTTTGCTTACTCTTCTGCAGTGGATATTCCACAGACCATTGAAAAAGCTGCACTGGGAAGGATCATAAAGATTGTGGAAGAGTTCCATAGTGGACAGTTGGGACCAGTTTGGGTCAGTGTTTAGAGGTCGAGCCACATTCACCTTCAGATTTTTTGCAAATATATATATGTGTGTTATTGATGGGTTCTGTGACCCCAAAGTACTAATTTATTTATCTGTCCTAGCCCTCTTGTTTTATAGGTGTGAAAACTGAGGATGGAGGGGTGAAATGACTTTATTAATAGTAGGGTCATGGCAGAGCCAGCGATGACATTTTTAAAATTTAAGGATCTTTCTTTTGTTTCCAGTTTTGGTGCCATGTGAAACAAATGAGAAAAATGAGACACAGAAGGTTAAATTACTTGCCAGGATTTCAAACTAGACACTGAGACAATTTAGAAACTAAGATAGCTTAAGACTTTTGCTCAAATTTACAGATGACCTACATTTTCCAGCTTTTACTTTTAAAACATATAAAATTACTGTTTTGGAATCTCTAAGAATGTTTAAAATTAATTATATTTATATGTGTCTTTTTTTTTTTTTTTAAGCCTTGAAGACTTTGATGTAGAAGAAGAAGATGAAGAGGCCCTAATAGAGCAGAGAAGAATACAAAGGCAAGCAATTGTTCAGGTATGTGATTTTAGTACAATTTTCATCAATCTTCCTTAAATGATCAATATTTTAGTTAAATAAAGATTTTTATACTTGAACAAAGAAGTGACAGTAGTAGCATTTCAATAAGTCTTGAAAAAAATGATAGTTTCTTAATGAAATTGAAGTATAAGGAGGATTCTGCTATAAACCTCTTTTATACGACAAAAAATTTGGTTTGCTTTTTTAAAAAGTTAATGAGTTTGAAACTCCTTATAAATAAGTATAGAAAAAACTGGCGGATTTTCATATAGCAAAAAATTATGCCTGTTAATATTTGAAAGAAAACAAACTTTATTTTCCACCCGAGAATATTTCTTTGATTTTTAGACAGCGTGGAAGGGGGTGGGTCGAAGAGAGCAAGAGAGAACCATCGAAGTGAGCGAGGCACATTGATTAGTTACCTCCCGCATGCGCCTCGACCAGGGCCAGGGTAGAACCTGCAACCCAGGTTACATGCCTTGACCAGGAATTGAGCCCACGACCCTTTGGTGTGTGGGCTGATGCTCTAACCACTGTACCATACTGGCCAGGGCTGAAAAGTAATTTTAAGACTAGTTTAGAGCTATGCATTTTTAAAAGAGTGGAAAGTATTATACATAGTCCTTGATATAGTTATTTAATGAAAGGGTGAGCTGCCTTGGAAGACTGTCAGTTCTTCCTTGGCCATCCTGTGATAAAGCCATGGCCACTAGATCCTTTGTGGATGGCAGTTCCTGTAAAGTTCTTTCTGTCATCATTGTTAGGAGGATTTTCTTCTAATGATGGGAAGGTAAGTGATGAAGTTGAAAGGAAGAATTCTGAAAGACATGAAAAATGTTTAGATACTATTAGGACAGCAGACAAAAGGAAAGAACAGTCATGGCAGCTCATTTAAACACACATAGCAAACCATAAATCAGGTAATAGTATGTCAGAGTGATGGAAAGAACTTATATCACCAGAGACTGTAGGGTAGAACTGGAATTCCAGAGTAAACGTACCTTTTGTGGAGCGCTAATGAAATTATTACTGAACTGATATTCCTAAAGACTAGGTTGAAATGTTTTTGTTCTTGCCCAGATCCACAATCCTTTATCTCCAATCCTTGGCTCTAGATGTGTATCAGAACTCAAAAAATATTTGAATTTTAGAAAGGTAATATGGTGCATCTATGTATATGAGCCCTATCAGTAGGGTCTAGAATAGCACCCCATTATCAAATACATTAATGGTTGTGCAATGAGTCATATCATGTTTATGCTGGGTGAGATAAATAAAACTATAAATATTGTCATATTTGTTTTGGTCAGCTTTGCCATTTAATGAATGTGCACCATACATAGAAAAACTGTTTTAGAGTTTTGTGGATTTTGGAGTTATGTAAGGGATTGTGGATCTGATTCAATTAGGGAATCAATACCTTTAAAAAGTTTTAATGTTATTTGACTTTTTAATTAATTAATTTATTTTTTTTATCCTCACCCGAGGATATTTTTCCATCTTTTGTACAGATAGAGTGAGAGGGAGAGAGAGGAAGGGAGAGAGAGACAGAAACATCGACATGAAGGGACACATCGAGTGGCTGCCACCCGCACGACCAACCAGGGCCGGGGACAAACTGCAACCGAAGTACATGCCCTTAGCGGGAACCGAACCCGGGTCTCTCCGGACCGCAGGCTGACGCTCTAACCGCTGAGCCAAACCGGCCAAGGCTATTTGACTTTTTTAATACAGCACCTCTTAGCAGGTATATTTAGTTAGCATCAGATTTTATGAAAATAATTTACTGTATTGTTTTTACAGAAATATAAATACCTTGCTGAAGATAGCAATATGTCTGTGCCATCTGAACCCAGCAGCCCCCAAAGCAGTACTCGTACACGGTCACCTTCTCCAGATGACATTCTGGAAAGGGTAGCTGCTGATGTTAAAGAGTATGAACGGGAAAATGTTGATACATTTGAGGCCTCAGTAAAAGCCAAGCATAATCTAATGACAGTTGAACAAAATAATGGTAAGTTATATTTTTGTCTTGATCATACTTTTCCCTGAATTTTTAGCTCTGTAACTTTATGAGAGAGAGAGGGACTGGGGATGGGGAAAGTGAAATGATTTAGTAATGTTACTCCTGCTAAACTTACAGTGATACAGTATTAATGTATCCCCGTGAATGTTCTCTATACATGTTTTTTATTAGTTCACATTACCGGAACAGTATATTGAATTCCCACATATTTTGTTTTGCTTGCTAGAGTATTTTAAAGCTAATTCTAGCCATGATTTCATTTGTAAATGTTTGTTTGTATCTTTGTTAGATAAAGACTTAATGGTTGGGCCTGGCCAGTGTGGCTCAGTTGGTTGAGTGTCATCCCATGCACTAGGAGGTCACTGATTCAATTCCCGGTCAGGGCACATGCCTGGGTTGCAGGCTCATTCTGTGGTGGTGGTCAGGGTACATGCCTGGTTTGCAGGCACAATCCGTGGAGGAGGAGGAGGTGGTGGTGGTGGTGGTGGTCAGGGTACATGCCTGGGTTGCAGGCTCAATCCGTGGAGGAGGAGGAGGAGGAGGTGGTTGGTGGTGGTGGTGGTGGGGGGGTTGTGTGTGTGCATGCAGGAGGCAGCTGATTGATGTTTCTCTGTCATCCATGTTTCTCTTTCTCTCCCCTTTCCCCTCCCTTCCTCTTTCTGAAATCAGTAAAAATATTTTTAAAAAAGCCTTAATGGTTGGTTTGGATCAAAATCTAAATAAGATGCATATATTAAATTTGGGATATATAAATTGGTTTCTAATGTCTTAAATCTTAGTCTTAATAGTTTTTATTCCCCCTTACCCTTCTTCCCCCCTTTACATATGAGGATAGTAAGGCCATATAAACTTTTCCATCCTGATTTTGTCTGTTCACATTCTTGTGTCCTTTATCTCATTTCCTCTGTCCTCAGTATTTCTTGAAAACTAGTGGTTAGTGTTAGAGATTTAAAATGGATTTAGGTTTAATTTTTTTCGCAAAAATACTTTATTAAATGATGGTGTGTAATTATATTATCACATCAGGTGGCAAGTGGTGTGTAGATGTCCTAAGTTTTCCATTTGTTGGTTGCCCCGAAATGCAGTTTGTACAGGAAAGGCAGGATAAATGCTTGGTTATTTTCATTTTTTGACCAATTTTTGGCATAGAATAGAATTAGTGCCCTGGTGCCTCAACAGATGACCAGTGAGATTTTTATTGGGATTCAGTTGGAATCATTTTGTACTTGTGTTACAATCCATTACTGTCATTTTTTTTTGACACTCAGATTGTTCTCTTTTCAGCTGAGGTAGGGAAGGAGCCCTTTTAAGTCAGTTTCTAATGTTGTTTGACCCAGATTTTTTTTATTGAAAAAAATATTTATTTTTCTTTATTGATTTTTGAGAGCGAGGGAGGAAAAGGGAGAGAGGGATAGAAACATCAGTGAGAGAGAACGTCAATTGGCCGCCTCCTGCGTGCCCCTACTGGTGTTGGACCCACAACCTGGGCATGTGCCCTGACTGGGAATTGAACCGGCGACCTTTTGGTACATGGCTTGATGCTCAACCACTGAGCCACATTGGCAAGGCCAAATCCGGCAGTATTTAATATAGCTTTTTTACTTTCTAGGTCAGGGTTAGCAAACTTTCTGTAAAAGGTCAAAAAGTAAATCTTTTGGGCTTTTGTAATTATTTTAGACTTTTTTCTCTCTGTTCTACTACTGAACTCTGCTGTTATAGTGTAGAAGCAGCCACGGCCAGCATGGATGAATGAACATGACTATGTTCCCCCAACAAAACTGTATGGACACCAAAGTTTCAATTTTATAAAGTTTTCATGTGTCACAAAATATTCTTCATGCTTTCCCCCAAACCTTTAAAAATATACAAATGGGTCATATAAAAATTAGCCAGGGGCCAAATTTGGCTTAGTCTTGTGTTTTCTGATTCCTATTCTACCACAGTAAGATATCCCAGGCTCACCTTGTGCGTATCTTGCCCCAGAACAGGATTGGCTGTTGCTCCAAGGAATCCTGGTTTCTTTAGTAGGGAAATAATCATTTTGAGATTATAGGGCATTTTGAGGTGCTCATTACTCCTGGAGCCTTTTTTGTAGACAGAGCTAGGAAATATATACATTTTTGGAAAGGAGGACTTCATACTGATATTGCCAATTAAAATTTGAGATTATAGGGATTTTATCAACAAATTTGATTTTTTTATTTCTGTCTCTTTTATTGTGAAAAACTTGGTTTCAATAACATAACCCAGGTTCTCATTTTGAAACTTTCATATGTACACAGAGTTGTCAGTATGATTTTCAATATTAAATGTACAGAATGCATTCCAAATTATATAGTCACAACTCTGTTTTATTTATTTTTCCTTCATTGATTTTTATAGAGAAAGGAAGGGAGAGGGAGAGAGAGACAAAAACATTGATGAGAGAGAACATCGATCGGCTGATTCCTACATGCCCCCCAATGGGGATTTGGCCCACAACCCAGGCATGTGCCCTGACCCGGAATTGAACCAGTGACCTCTTGGTGCACGGGCTGATGCTCAACCACTGAGCCACACCAGCTGGGATAGTCACAACTCTGTTTTAAAGTTATACTGCCATTTTGATAGGTTTAGGTTTGTTTTCATTTGCTTTTGATTTTAAATAATTTTCTGGGTTTTAAAAAATTAATAAAACATCTTCCATGTATATGTATTTAAGTTCTACCTATACAGGCACAAAAAAAGCATACTATACACACTTATCTGTATGAAAATATCTTTACTTCTTTTTATAGCTGCATTCTATTGCGATGTAATGAATGTGCCATAGTTCATTTAATCTGTCTTCTTTTTGTTTTTAATCCTTACGCGAGAGTATTTTTTCCATTGATTTTTTTTTAAGATAGAGGGGTGGTGGGGGAGAAGACATTGATGTGAGACAGACACATCAATTGGTTGCCTTCCACATGACCCTGACCAAGGCCAGGGATCGAACCCTGCAACCCAGGTACATACCTCTGACCAGGAATCAAACCTGCGACTCTTTGATCTGTGGACCAACCCTCTAACCACTGAGCAAAACTGGCCAGGGCTATTTAATCTGCCTTCTAATGGTGGATATTTGAGATGTGTCCGGCTGTTGCCTGTTCATTGGAGCATTAGTTAGAATAGTATTGTTTATTAAGTAATTTTTTTTTCTACTTTTTTTTTTTTTTTTTTTGGCTATGTGCCCCTAGCGGAAACTGAACCCGGCTCTGTGATCTGCAGGCCGACACTCCAACCACTGAGCCAAACCGGCCAGGGCTATTAAGTAATTTTTTATGTTTGCCACTGTATTTTTGAGATGGTTTTCTAGAAGTGGGATAGCTGGTCCAGAAGAGTGAATGAATATATGATTTTACTGTATATTTCCAAATTCTCCTCCATAATGGTTGCACAGTTATTGCCATCCACAAGCAATGTCTAAATGCTTGTTTATCTAGAGCCTTATTGACAAAGTGTTGTCATACTTAGGATTTCTAGCCAGTATCATAAGGGAGAAATGGTATTTCATTTTAATTTTAATTTGTATTCTTTTCTAGGAACTCTTCAGTTTTTTGCCATGTTTTTTATGCAGTAATTGGATTTGCAGGAGACATATATAGAGAGGCCTATATCTATCTATACTGAAGATACTAACCTTTTGGGATTTAAGTTGCAATTTAGAAATACAATTTTATTTTTATTATTACTGTTTAAGTTTTTTTAAATTGATTTTTTAGAGAGAGAGAAAGAAGAGAAACATTTATGTGAGAAATTAATCGGCTGCCTCCTGCATGCCCCCTACTGGTCGAGCCCACAACCTGGTCATGTGCCCTGGCTGGGAATTGAACCATCAACCTTTCCGTGCATGGGACAGCACCCAACCAACTGAGCCACACAGGCCAGGGTAGAAATACAATTTTTATTTATTTTTAAGTCTCTCTTACTTTATTTTTCTTCTTTCTTTATTGATTTTAGAGAGAGGAAGGGAGAAGGAGAGAGAGAGAAACATCGATGAGAGAGAACATTGATTGGCCACCTCCTGCATGCCCCACCCCCCACTGGGGATTTGGCCCACAGCCTGGGCATGTGTACTGACTGGGAATTGAACCAGTGACCTTTCGGTGCATGGGTCGATGCTCAACCACTGAGCCACACCGGCTAGGATAGAAATACAATATTTAAAGAGGAGCTTTCATTTTAATACAAAATGATTCTTTAGCTATTAGCATATTAATGTAACATTGGTGAAAGTAATTAGTATTAGATCTTTCAGCTCTGTGAAATGTACCCTTTTAGTAAAAAGTGGATGGCTTTATATATCTTAAGTGATTTTAAGTAAGTTATTAATGCAACACTTATGTGCAAGAGGAAACAGTTTGAATAACAATTAGCGGTTTCCCATTACTTGTACTTTAATATGTATCTCTTCATTTTTCAAATATTAATGCTAATTTCCATTAAGGGTCATCTCAGAAAAAGCTTTTGGCACCTGATATGTTTACAGAATCTGATGATATGTTTGCTGCATATTTTGATGTAAGTAATTTTAAGTCATAAAAACACCACTATTAAACCAAATATTTAGATAACAAATGTATTGGTGTGTGTGTGTTTGTGTATGTTTTTGTATGAGAGAAAGAGACAGAGAGATGGATAAAGCACATTAATAAATGTTAGCATTTGGATAACTAGGTGGAAGGTATCTGGAAACTTTGTACTAGTTTTGCAGCTTTTCCATAATTCTGAAATTAAGTCAGAATTTTAAAGCAAGTGCAGCAGAACAGTTTGAGAGTATGATAAAAGTTAAATACCAAATGACTTAAAGGTGAAGTTACTTTTTTGGAACAACTTTTGTCTCACATTTACAAACTGTGGGTGTGGATGCAGTAGTTATGTCAGACAAGATGGTGTCAATAATTTCCAGGCCATTATTAAAACATAGTTCACTTTAGGCTTTTATATTTTAGGTGATGGAGAACTTAGGGATTTGGAGCCTAATAAAATTCATTGAAGAGTTGAAAATGTTCTAAGGAGTGGATTAAGAAAATTTGGTCTTTTAGCTATTTTTATCTGTGCCTTTTCTTTAAAAAAAATTTTTTTTTTCCTTTATTGATTTTGAGAGAGAGAGGATGGGAGAGGGAGAGAGAGATAGAAACATCGATGAGAGAGAACACTGACTGGCCGCCACCAGCATGCCCCTCACTGGGAATCAGGCCCACAACATGGGCATGTGTCCTGATTGGGAATTGAACCGGCGACCTCTTGGTACATGGGTCGATGCTCAACCACTGAGTCACACCGTCTGGGCTCTGTGCCTTTTCTTGAAAAAGTTTTAAAACTAATATTCTAAAGTAAGAGAACATGAGAAATAGGAAGCTTAGGTAAGAGGAGGTGGGAAAGATAAATGTATAATGGAAAAAAAAATGGAATAGGATAAGCAGCCAGTGTCCAGATTGCAGCAGACTTTGGTAATTGGCTTAACTAGTGTGTCACATACATACAGTTGGCCCTCGTTTGTCGCGGTTAATCAGTTCCAGACTTTCCCGTGATAAATGAATTTCCATGATGTAGGATTCTTTATTTATATACAGTTCTCCCTTGTCACTTCATGCTTCGACTTTCGCGGCTTCACTCTATCGTGATTTTATTCAAATATTTTACAACTGGAGCAGCACTCCTCTCCCCCACCCTGCGCCAGAAAAAGATGGTTAACAGAGGATGAAATGATCATTGAGCTATCATTGTGTGAATGATGCTAAGGGATCTTCTGGATATCATGGAGAGTGATGTGTGACAAAGACACTTCAGAAGTATCAGATACTATTAATTTCCCTTGCAGGCACAATTAATACAGCCAGTGACATTCCATACATATGTGGGAAGAGAAGCAAGGGGTGTTATATGGATAAGGCAGTAAAAGGAATGTGAAAATTGGTAGAAGAGAGAGTTGTATACAGATTGTTAACTGAATGTCCATATGTAATTTTTGTTCTCTATCAAATGCTATGGAAAATCAGATCTGGTTTGAGTTTTTATTTTTATTTATAATGTTTTAGTCACATCCCCAAAAGTTTTAAAAGATAACTGTTAGTTTTTTTCCTAAATGTTATTATGATACAGGACACTCTGGTAATCACATTTTATCCTTGTCACATTTACGTATGTGTTTAGAGTTTATTTAATTTGGCATAAAATGTTTTATTAAATATAGTTGGTTTTACCCATTTTTGCTTTAAAGGAAGTGCTTTAAATGTCTGCCTGATTAGTGGGTAAATAATTCATATTACCTCCTTAATTTCAGAGTGCACGTCTTCGGGCTGCTGGAATTGGAAAAGATTTTAAAGAGAATCCTAACCTCAGGGATAACTGGACTGATGCAGAAGGCTATTATCGTAAGTTCACAATTCTTATTAATTTTATTTATTTATTTATTTATTCATTTATTGTTGACATTATTACAGATGTCTCCCATTTTCTCCCTTTTTGTCCATCTCCACCCAATCCCCACTCCACCCCAGGCTTTCTCCATACTATTGTCTATGGGTTATGCGTATATGCATATTTGTTCTTTGGTTAATCTCTTCTGTTCCTTCCCACTCCTGCCCTGCACTGAGATCTGTTTTTCTGTTCCATGCATCCATGCCTGTGGACCTATTTTGTTTGTCAGTTTATTTAGTTCATTAGATTCCACATATCATTGGGATCATATGACATTTGTCATTCTTTAAATTGCTTACTTCGCTTAGCATAATAGTCTCCAGGTTAATCCATACTATCTCAAAGGGTAAGAGCTCCTTTTTTACAGCCACATATATTTCATTGTGTACATGTACCACAGCTTTTTATCCACTCATCTGCAGACAGACACTTGGGCTGTTTCTAGATTTTAGCTATTGCAAATAACACTGCTATGAACATGGGTGCATATATTCTTTCTGATTGGTGTGTTGGGATTCTTAGGATATATTCCCAGAAGTGGGATTGCTGGGTCAAATGGCAGTTCCATTTTTAATTTTTTGAGGAACCTTCATGCTGTTTTCCAGTCACTGCACCAGTCTGCATTCCCACCAGCAGTGTACTAGGGTTCACTTTTCTCCACATCCTTGCCAGCACCTGTTTGTTGATTTATTGGTGGTAGCCGTTCTGGCAGGTGTGAGGTGATACCTTATTGTAGTTTTAATGTGCTTCTTTCTGAAGATTATTGACCTTGAGTATTTTTTCATATGTCTTTGGCCTCTTTTTTTTTTCCTTTAATCCTCACCCGCGGATATTTTTCCATCTATTTTCAGACAGAGTTGGGAGAGGGAGGTGGGGAGAGAGAGAGAGAAACAAACATCAATGCTAGAGAAACACATCAGTTGGTTGCCTCCTGCATGACCTCGACCAGGGCCAGGGACTGAACCACAACCAAGGTATATGTTCTTGACCAGAATCGAACCCACGACTCTCTGGTCCATGGGCTGATGCTCTAACCACTGAGCAAACCAGCAGGGCGTCTGTTGACATCTTTGGGAGTGTGTATTCAGGTCCTTTGCCCATTTTTTTTTTTTAAATCTTCACCCAAGGATATTTTTTCATTTATCTTCAGATAAAGTGTGAGGATGAGAGAGAGAAAAACATCAATGTGACAGACAATTGGTTGCCTCCCACATGACCCCGATCAGGGCCGGGGACTGAACCGCAACCAAGGTACATGCCCTTGACCAGAATCCATCCTGAGACTCTGGTCCATGAGCTGACACTTTAACCACTGAGCCAAACAGGCCAAGAATATTGTTTCTTTAGTCTCTAGTTTCTGCTCTGATCTTTGTGAATTTTTTTCCTTCTACTTAGACTGGGCTTTTCTTTTTTTTTTTTTCTCTCTCTCTCCTTTTTTAAGCTGTAGGGTACATCGTTTATTTAAGATTTTTCTTGTTTCTTGAGGTAGGTGTGTAATGCTATGAACTGCTTTCACTGTGTCCCAGAGATTTTGGGTTGTTGTGTGTTCAATTTCCTGTTTCCAGGAAGTTTTTTTTTAAACCTCACCAGAGGACATTTCTGCATTTATCTTCAGATAAGAGTGGGAGGGAAGGAAGGAGGAAGAGAGAGAGAGAAACATGGACATGAGAGAGACACATCGAGTGGTTGCTACCCACACGTCCCTAACCGGGGCCGGCGACAAACTGAAACTGAGGTACGTGCTCTTAGTGGGAACCGAACCTGGGACTCTTCGGTCCACGGGCTGATGCTCTAACTGCTGAGCCATACTGGCCAGGGCAGTGTTTTCTGGAAGTTTTTGATTTCTGCCTTGATCTCATTGGTAATCCATTTATCTTTCAATAACAAGCTATTTACTCTCATGTGGTTCAGGGTTTTTGAATTTTTTATTGTAGTTGATTTTTAGTTTCGTGCCATTGTGGTCCGAGAAGATGCTTGATGTCATTTCAGTCTTCTTTGAATTTGTTAAGAATTTTTTTGTATCCTAACATATGTGGTCTCTCTTTGAGAATGATCCATGTGCACTTGAGAAGAAAGTGTATTCTGCAGCTTTAGGATGAAGTGTTCTGTAAATATCAATGAAATCCATTTGATATGGTGTATCATATAAGGCTACTGTTTCCTTGTTGATTTTTTTGGCCAGAAGATCTATCCAGGGATATAAGTGGGTTGTTAAAGCCCCCTACTATGACTGTATAGCTATCAGTCTCTCTCTTAAAGTCTTCCAAGAGTTTTTCAATATATTTAGGTACTCCTATGTTGGGTACATGTATGTTTTACAAGGGTTATATTTTTTTGTTGGATCAATCCTTTTATTTATTTATATTTAGTGCTCACCTGAGGATATTTTTTCTGTTTATGTTCAGATAGAGTAGGAAGGAGAAAGGTAGGGAAACATTGATGTGAGAGGGACCCATTGACTGGTTGCCTCCTACATGACCCTGACCAGAGTCCAACCTGCGACTTCTTGGTCCATGGGCCGGTGCTCTAACTGCTGGGCCAAATTAGCCAGGGCTGAATCAATCCTTTTAGTGTTAAGTAGTATCCTTTGTATCTCGTAATGGTCTTTGTTGTTAAGTCTATTTTGTTAGATATGAATATTGCGACCTCAGGTTTTTTTTTTCATTTTCATTTGCATGGAATATTTTCTTTTTCATCCCTTCACTTTCAGTTTATGTGAATCTGCCCTGGCCGGTTTGGCTCAGCGGTTGGAGCGTCGGCCTGCGGTCCAGAGAGACCCGGGTTCGGTTCCTGCTAAGGGCATGTGCCTTGGTTGCAGTTTGTCCCCGGGCCTGGTTGGTCGTGCAGGTGGCAGCCACTCGATGTGTCCCTTTCACATTGCTGTTTCTCTCTCTCTCTCTCCCTCCCACTTTATCTGAACAAAAAATGGAAAAATGTCCTCGGGTGAGGATAAAAAAAAAAAAGACTATACTCAGTTTATGTGAATCTTTTGTTCTTAGGTGGGTCTCTTGTAGACAGCATATTTAAGGGTCATATATTCTTATTCACTCAGCTACACTATATTTTTTTGTTGGAGCATTTGCAACTGAGGTGCTGCCTGATGCCCTAACTGCTGAGCCAGACCAGGCAGGGCTGTCATTATTTATTTAAAGAGGTTCTCTATTCCTTGCTCACTTTCTTTTCCTTCTGGTACCCCTGTGATACCGATATTGTTACGTTTCATTCTGTCCCAAAGTTCCCTTAAACTGTCCTCCTACTTTTTTAATTAGTTTTTCATTTTGCTGTTCTAAATGGGTATTTTTTTTCTACCTTGTCTTCCAAATCACTGATTTGATTACCTGCTTCATTCAATCTACTTTTGATTCTTTCAGGTGTTTTCTTGATATCAGGCATATTATTCTTCATTTCTGTCTGGTTCTTGTTCATGGTTTCTATTTTTTGTTTCATGCTATTGTAGTTCACACTAAGTTCCTCGAGGAACCTCATAACCATTGCTTTGAACTCTATATCTGGTAAATTGCTTGCCTCCCTTTCATTTAGCTCTTCTCCTGGAGCCTCCTTTTTTTTTCTTTAATTTGGGGGTTGCTACTTTGTCTCCATATTTTTTCTGTTCATCTGTATTTGTTTCTATGTATTAGATGAAATTGCTATGCCTCCTAGTCTTCATGGGGTGGCCTTATGTAGGAAGTATTCTATAGGACCTGTGGTGCAGTGTCTTTGATCTCCTGAGCTCGATACTCTAGGAACATCCCTTGTGTATATTATTTGGGCTCTTCTGTCATTAGGGGTCTTGAGTGTTGTTGTCCCTTTAGTGGGTGGGGTCCCCTCTCATGGTGGCTGACTGTGGGCTCACCTCTGACCATGTCATGCTAGCTGTTGTGCAGATGCTAACAGAACAAAACACAACACAACAAAACAAGAAATGAAACAAAAACATACAGAATATTACTACAGAAGCAGCCACAAAAGAAAAGAGTATTAGGAAAGAGAAAAGAGAACAAGAATAAAATACGAGAAGAAAAAAAGGAAGAAGAAGGAATATGAAAGAATAGAAGGGAAAGAAAGAAAATAAGAATAGAGACTAGGGGAATGAAAATGGTATAAAAGAAAAGAGGAAGGAAAAAAGAAGAATAAACAGTATGTCAAAGGAAAGAGAAAAGTAAGACATGAAAGAAAAATAGAGACAAAAAGAATAAAGCAATAAAGAAGGTTAATGCAACAACAACAAAAGTTTATTTCCTTCTGGGTGCTCCCTTTTTAACCTGCTCTTGTGTTGACTTAGGCAGTGACTGTTTTGTCTGCCGTTTCTGGGTCTCACTGGAGGTACTGTAGGGCTAGCCACTGTCAGAAGCTGTCCATGTTTGGCTCTCACCAACCTCTTAGAAGCTTCTAGACATCCAGTTTGTGTCTGTCTCCACAGGCTGTGTGTGGGAGGGGCCAAGCTGCACTCTGTGGGTGGTCTATTAGCAACATAGGGCCCAGGAATGGGTCAGCAAACCCCCAGGTTTGCCAGGCTCTGCCTTTTCTTGCTTGCCAACTGTCAGTCTTTTTTTTTTAATCCTCACCCAAGGACATTTTTGCATTTATCTTCAGATAGAGCGGGAGGGAGAGAGGGAGGAAGAGAGAGAGACACATCAGTGGTTGCTACCCATATGACCCCACTCAGGGCTGGGCACAAACTGCAATCGAGGTACGTGCCCTTAAGGGAACCAAACCCGGGACTCTGGTCTGCAGGCTGATGCTCTAACAGCTAAGCCAAACCAGCCAGGGCTAGCTGCCAGTCTTGATCACTGAAAAGGCTGTTTCTGAAAGGGCTTTTGGTGGAATTGGAAGTATGACACTTCTGGGTCTCCTGTGAGGGGGAGGTGGTGGGTGTGTTTCCCTGTCTCAGAGCTACTCCTCTGAAAGACACTCTTCAGAAGTGTCCCAGGGTATTTTCATCTTGGCTGGGTGGAGATCCTCATATGCAAGTGCAGTGGAATCAGCTGGAAGCCTAGAGAGTCTGTTAGCCCTCTTGTGAGGGGGAAGCACCAGTCAAGTTCTCAGCACAGAGGGACAGGTGCCTCAAGCCAGTCACTGAGGCTCCCTGAGAGTGTTCCAACCTGTGTGATTGGCCTGTGCTGCTGTCTCCTCTGTAGGGGTTGAGATGTGGAGTATGATAAGAGGGATTCCTGAGGGTGGGGCAAGCTGTATCCCCTAGGGTGGGGTATTTGCCTTTTTATTTGCTGTGGCTGCTGGGAGGGGCCTGCATCTCTCAGGAAAAATGACCGTTTTGGTACTGGTAGAGGGCAGGATGACTGATTTCAGGTCTCCCAGCCTCCCGTCTTCCACCAGTGCTTCCCACCTCAGCCACTCCTTAGGCATTTCCAGCCTGCACCACCCCACCCTCCTCCAAAGCCTTGGGTGAGGAGTAGCTGCCAATGAAAATCCTGTACCCTGTTTTTTATTGGTTCAACTTCATGTGAAGATGTCTTTCCATTAATTTTGTGCTTTGGGTTTTTAAAAAGATTAAGGGAAAAAAATTGTGGCTTTATCTCTGATCAGATCTGGTAGCCAGAAGCCCTTTTCATGGCTGGATATTACATGGGCCAGTGTTCTGGACTCTGGTGCTCCAGACTGGTGAGCCCAGCCTGAGAGGTCTGGCCTTGATCAGGGACAGCAACCCTCCCCTTTCCCCCCAGCCAAGAGATCTCTCCTCACTCTCAGCCTGTTGCCTCTGGAAGCTGGGTTAGCTCCTCTCATGAACTTGCCTTTCCTATGAGTCTCCAGGTGATTTCTGCCCTTCATAGTTCTTACTAATTTTGGAGTTCATTGTAACATTTTGTAAACGTTTGTGGCTTGGCATAGTCACACACTGAAGAACTCTAAAAGTTGCATCATAGTGCCATCACCTAAAAAGTGTGGCTCACTTAGCAGTTGCTGAATCCATGTTGTATTTCAGTAGGCAGCCAAAAGCACCGCAAATTGAAGTGAGGTAAAGATTTAATGTGCAACATAATTTTATTCAGTTATTTTCAGCCATGAGATAATCCTCCAGAAGGAAGGGTTAGTATATTACTTGTTCATCCTGATCTGAAACCAAGAAAAACAACATACAAAGAACTTTGGGTACCAGTCATGCAGTATTTGTCATGCAGGACTACAGTTGGAAACACTTCAGCCAGCACATTTATTTCCTATTCAATGTTAAAATCATTGGCATTTGACAGGACAGCAGAAACTCTCCTTGTAGTGATTGGAAATGGATATGCAGTCTTAACCACATTATGAAAGAGTGATCAAGGAGGCATGGCCTTGATTCTCTATGGTGTCTAGGAAACCATGCACACAGTAGAATTTGACACACATTTTAAGTAACTGTGCTGTTTCCTACTTTTTAATTCTGTACATCTCATAATTTTGCTTAGTAATCAATTTGGTCAGAATTCTAATTTTTAAATTTACTGTTTTAGGTGTGAACATAGGTGAAGTACTAGATAAGCGCTACAATGTGTATGGCTACACTGGTCAGGGAGTATTCAGTAATGTTGTGCGAGCCAGAGATAATGCAAGAGCCAACCAAGAAGTGGCTGTAAAGATCATCAGAAACAATGAACTCATGTAAGTTCAGAAAAATATGTGATGAAACCTTTAACAACACAGGTATTTACAAATGAAAATATTTTCAAATGCAACTTTTAAAAAAGTAACAATCTGTGTAAAACAAGTATTGCAATTATAAAATGACAAAGGGAACTTTGACTGGATTTTTAATTCATAGCCATGTGTTATATGTGAAGTACTAGAACTATAGGCTGATTTGTATTTAGTTTATTTCTGTGCATTTTAGTACCTACTGTGTGCACTAATATTAACTTAGACTCCTTTCTTCTACTGCTTGTCTTGTGGTCATCTTTTGTTGTGAATATCTTAAACTTAAATCTAGAGGTGAGAAATAAAAGGATTATATTGATTTGCTGTCACTGATTAACAGCGTATGCGGGCCTGCAAGAAGGGAAAGCTGGTTTATCAGATAGTTCTGGTAATAGTATCTTCTATTTGTTGCCTTTTTTTCTTTAATAGAATGGAGTTACATAATTGCTACACACACACACACACACACACACACACACACACACACACGTTTTAATGCATACTCTATACCACACACTGAGTTGGTGTCAAAGTCAACTTACTACTGATTTTGAAACTTTAAATATTGTAGATTTATACTCAAGTCTTAAGCTGCCCTAGGCTTAGAAAGTTTTTTGTTTTGTTTTGATGGTTGTCCCCAACCTCTGTATTATAGACACTAACTTTTATAAGTGTAGCTTATTAACAAATTACAACCAGAATTTTAGAGGATAATCAGATATTAATATTTGATGAGACATTTCATAATTAGACTCTTACTATTTTTCATTCTCACCCAAGGACATTTTTCGATATTTTGTTCAGATAGAGTGGGAGGGACAGAGAGAGAAACATCGACATGAAAGGGACACATCGAGTGGTTGCCACCCACACGACCCAACCAGGGCCCGGGGACAAACTACAACCAAGGTACGTGCCCTTAGCTGGAGCAGAACCCGGGTCTCTCCAGACTCCAGGCCAACGCTCTAACCACTGAGCAAAATCGGCCAGAGCCATAATTAGACTCTTAAGGAACCAAGACTGTATACAGTGTGGTTCCACTTTTGTTAAACATCATATTTACCTCAATACTTGAGAATAGAATGTGCAAGATTGATTTCCCTTTAGGCAAGATGGATTTATTCCTCAATGTTTCTGTTTTGTTGATTGGTTATTTTGGAAATTAACTTCATGAAAACAGTATTTGATTAAGTATAAAGTATTGTGTAAATGATACAGAAACTTGTGGTTCCTCAACAGATTTACTATTACTACTTAAAAAAAAAAACCTAATTAATATCACCTGTGGTACGTCACACTGGAGCTAGCAAATATATATTATTTTACTTTTCCTAAATTCTGGGTGTATTTGGTTTTGACTTAATTTTATTTTTTATTTCAGGCAAAAAACTGGTTTAAAAGAACTAGAATTCTTAAAAAAACTTAATGATGCTGATCCTGATGACAAATTTCATTGTTTGCGGCTCTTCAGACACTTTTATCACAAACAGCATCTCTGTCTCGTTTTTGAGCCTCTCAGGTACAGTGTCAAAACCCGCACACTAAACTGAAAATTTAGCCTCTTCATCTCTGCCAACTTCACTTTAAATAAATGCCATGACAAATATTCTGGGTATTTGATTTTTTAAAAAATTTGGCTTTTTTTTTTAACTTTAGATTAAGAGCTGGCTTCCTGGCAATCATTAATGTATAAACATTAATTGACTGCATAATACTAATTACTTTTAGTATTCAGCTCCACAAGAGAAATTCTGTAAAAATTAAATAGTAGATGGAAGGATTAAGCCAGAATGAAAATAATTGGGAATAGTGGAATTAGACATACAATTTTGATCTTCAAAAGTATGACTTTGTGCCCTGGTTGGTTTGGTTTAGCAGATAGAGTGTCAGCCTGAGGACCAAAGGGTTGTGGGTTTGATTTATATCCAAGGTCATATACCTGGGTTGCAGATTCAATCCCTGGCTATATACACACCATTTTATATGTTCTCATTTCAGTGTAGAATAATTTATCAAATATTTTGGGGCAGGGTTCTTGAACAGAATATTTTTGTTGTAATTTGTATTTTGGGCTTTATTTTACTTTATGTGTAAATGTTTTTCCTTTTCTTAAATGTCCATTTTGCATTTTAACTCCTAACTTTATTTTTCTCTCCTAAAAGTATGAATTTACGAGAGGTGTTAAAAAAATATGGTAAAGATGTTGGTCTTCATATTAAAGCTGTAAGATCCTATAGTCAGCAGTTGTTCTTGGCATTGAAACTCCTTAAAAGATGCAATATTCTACATGCAGATATCAAGCCAGACAATATCCTGGTAAGTAAAACAGTCAAAGATGCCTTATATGTCCATGTATCGTCTCATCAGTAATGTGAGATCACCACTGTATTATTTTAAAAATAACATCTTAAAAGGATAATTTACTATATTTATTACCGATTACAAATACTTTACCAGTTTTTACCATTTTGGAAATTGATCCATGAAATGTTAAAGTATAAAGAAAGAGGAGATAGGCCACTATCCCAATTTTTTCCTTTTGGTTGTGGATTTATAGTAAACACAAATCCCAAGAGTGCTCTAATATAGTAATGATGGGCTTCCTCTGGTAGCGAAAAAAAAAAAGCTGCACATGTTGCTGTTTTGAAATAAAGTGTGTTTGTACTTCTTTGTTTTTTAATTTTATATACTTATGGAGTTTGGGACATTTAAGAGAATTGCCTTCTCTTAAGCAGATAATGGAGTTGAGTTTAAAGGTGCCCAGGAGTAATTCTGCTTTCTTTTAGTCTTAATTGCTTAAGAAGCAGTGCCTTCTGGGAGCCCAAATATTGTAAAGCTCACTTGCCTAAAAGATGCCTATTGAAAGCCATCTTTCACTGTCTTGAACTCTTTTAACTAACAACTTCTGATGTGTTAGCATGTAGATTCACAGTGTTTATGTTTTTGAAATTTAGAAATATCATCATAGTGGAGTGATTAATGCACACACACATACTTTCCCTTCATGGACCCATTTCTTCACCAGGTTCTAAGGTTTTCATAGTTGGGGCATGTGCACAATGTATGTAATTCCAAGTTCATCTTCCAATTACGTGTCCCACACTTTAGAAAGATTATGATCTGATTAGAGTATTTTCTTTCACACTACCACATTAATAATGAGGCATTCCATTTTGATATGTTTGATCAGAGTTCATAATGTATTGCATATCTAATATAACTTGGTTAGAGGAGCTGAGTAATTATAGTGAAATGGTAAGTATATTATGAATGACTTGTAGACCTGCCCGGTCAACTTCATAGTAGATTTTTACCTCAATTTGTTTCTTTCTCTTTTTTAAATTGTGAAATATACCATCCATATCAAAGAATATATAACATATGTAACAGTTTAAAAATAATTATACTGTGAACACATCTGTGTAACCACCATGGAGATTAAAGAATAATATTTTCCAGTATGTTAGAAGCTCTTGCTTTTAAAATTTCTTTTTCTTTTTTTTAGTTAGTGCTAAACCTAGTATAGGTTTTCACATGGATTCTGACACTGAATATTTTCCCTTCTTCCTGAAGAAGGAAAAAAATAGACATCAGAGACCACATGGGGCTGTTGAATGAAAATCCAAAGCTAAGCTGACGACTTCAGTCATTAATGTCGTAGAAGTACCACATTCCTCATGAGGGGGTAGAAGCTGTGTAGCTAAACTAACGTGCACATAAGTGTGGATACCCTGCTATTATTTAAGGCATTTTAGCCAGCTCAAGAATTCCACTGGTAGATTCTAATTTTAAAATGATCTTGGGTTTTTTTTCTGGTTATTGCAACTGCATTCTTAAGTAGCTGAATGCCGTTTATACTTTAAAAAGCCTTGAAAGTACCTTTCCTGTAGAAGATAACTGTTTTCCTGATCCCCCAGATGAAAGAATGCTTATTGATATGGCAGTTAAAAGTAATCATTTCTATCATTAGCTTAATTTCATGGGTATCATCTGTAATGGACCAGTCTGTAACACTGACCAAGCTTTACAACATCCCAGTAGAGAGTACTTAGTTTATTTATTTGAAGTGTTATGTTTCTTTTGGGTGGGAATAGTAGGCCAAGTTCAAGTCCCAACTCGGAATTTGTGTGTGTCTCTTTTGAAGGGGGGAAGGGACTCTGGAATATGAATTATCTGCACTTGTTAATCCTGAACATGCTTCTGACTCATGAGTGGCAGCAGTCTTGGGAGCAACTCCAGCCTTTCTCAGCAGATGTCACTGTTACTGTGTATGTTGAAGTATTTACAAAGGAAAAAAGAAACAAATGACTAATGTAGAATTCTTGTTTATCAGTTTTGCCAAGTATATTTAACGTTTTCTGGACTAATACTTTCTTTATATTTAAGGGATTTAATAATTTTTAGACTTGAAGTGATTGCTAAATTTGGGATGGTCTAGCAGCTTCCGATGAACGTTTTTATTCCATTTTTGTCCAAATTTAATCTGAATCATTTTGCTTTTGTTGCTGTCATAATTTTCTGGCAACTGATAGTTAAGTTAGGTGAAAGTTAATCTAAGTCTAATCCCTTATTAATGAATGTCTTCATGTTCCTTTAAATAGTAACTTGACTTTATGCAGGTGTTCTGGGGATTTTTAGAAGATGCTTTGCGTCAATGAGATTTTTCTTTTCTCTTACCCTATCCTTTTCTAAATATTGCTGGTTAAATTTTAATTTACTTGGTATTTTTCTCATATTTCTTCATTGAGAAAAGTTATTTTACTAATTATAATCAAATATTTGGTAGCTCTAAATTTTTTATAATTAGGAAATTGAGTTGTAAAATAATTTAAAAATGAATTTTAAAATGAGTGACTTTGTTCTCAGTATTGGAAATATAACTTCTCAAAGCCAATTATTTTTATCTGATTATTTGTCTTAATTATTCCTGGCATGAATTAAACTTCCATGATAAAATGTTTTTCAGGTTAATGAATCAAAAACTATTTTAAAGCTCTGTGATTTTGGGTCGGCTTCACATGTTGCGGATAATGACATAACTCCTTATCTTGTCAGTAGATTTTATCGTGCTCCAGAAATCAGTAAGTTTTTTCAAATGTTTTTGACCTGGGCCATCATATGTGGTGCAAACAGCATATTTAATATCTAAGTACTGTTTTCATCACACTTCAGCAGCTGCACGAGGTCATTCATGAGGAAGGGAACCATAGCAAGTTCATCCTCCTCAGGTGGAATGATGGTAGTTGGGACAGGAGTCTTGGTCATGTCTGGCAAGAGTAGCAAAAACAGTTGTGGAAAATCCTCGACTTTAGAAGACTGCTCTTGATTACTCAAGGTCTGATTATCAAATTTATGAATTATGTGGGACCTGTTTTTTCACCTTGGTTGAGGCTGATTAGCCCCTCCACCAAAGGCGAAATAAAAATAGAAGAAATATGCATTTTCCTCTGCCCCTTCAATTCCTTCCCCACTCCTTCATTTTTTAAGGTTTTAAGTTTGTGTTTCTGTTAAGACTTAATGGGAAAGAACATGAAACTAATGCCAAAGTGAAGTATTAAGATTGTGGTTGTACAGTTCAAGCTAATTAATACCCCATTAATGGAAATAAATAGTAGTTGATTGTGTATCATCATATATTTAAACTTCCATTTTGTTTCCAGTTATAGGTAAAAGCTATGACTATGGTATAGATATGTGGTCTGTAGGCTGTACCTTATATGAACTCTATACTGGAAAAATTTTGTTTCCTGGCAAAACCAATAACCATATGTTGAAGCTCGCCATGGATCTCAAAGGAAAGATGCCAAATAAGGTAGGACATTAATGTGAGCTTATATTTGTTCAAGGTCTCAGTAGTAGTTTCCCATAGACTGATGGATTGCTGACCCTTAACTCATCACTAATGGCTATAAAACAATTTCAGAGAGGCAGGTATGTGGCTTCTATGATTTCTTTAGCTCCTTCTCATTTCTGGTGTTTAAATTAGTGGTTCTAATCAGCCAAGAGCAATCAAAAGAGAATAGAACTCTGTTTTCCTTTTCCACTCTAAAGTCTGTCTTTGAGCTTTTCTTTACCCTCTAGAATCAAGCAACAGTAGGGACCTATGGTTTAGGGTAGAACTGGAATTGAGGAAGAGAGAATTGATGAATATAAATGCGTTAACATATATATATATGTATGTATGTGTATACATACACATACATATATATGATTGACTGTTTTCATGTGCCTGTTCTTCCAGAAGCAGCAATGTTCTTGGGAGCACACCCTTATTGGTAACAGCATAAACATGCTTGAAAGCTGAAATGAAAAGAGATGCAGGTCAGGTTAATTAGATGTAAGGAAGGGCCCAGTCATCAGAGAAGGAATGGGTAAACATTGAAAGAGGAACTTGATGGCAATCCCTTTATTAAAGATTGGAAGTTAGTTGGGAAAGAAGGTAACAAGAAAATTCACTTGAAATGACATTTTTCTAACATAAAATCCATCCTTAGTGCTTCAGCTATAATATCAATTTCTGTTTGATTAACACAAAGCAAGAACTTTAGAGATTTATAAAATGTCTGAGAGCCATATCTTAGACTTCTATTATTTCAGCTTATGTTACATTGGTTTTGTTTAGAATAAACTACACAGAAATTAGCTGTTTGTATGTATTTTAATGAGTTCTAACTTATATAATTTTAGGGCTATTTGAGCATTATTTGTAAAGTGTCATTAGGTTTCTTAACTGCCAAGAGAAAAGGCCCCAATTGTGTAATAGTTGTCCTATCTAAGAACAAAAGATTTTAAGTCTTTGTTTAATCCTCAATTTGAAATAGTGAAAGCACAACTTGATATCATAATTGGTTGGTTTAAGTCACTGCCTGGGGAAATATAATAATTTCATGTTACTAAGTTGTTTTAGGTATGGCATTGTATTCGCTTCTTAAAATATATTAAACTCTTGAGAGCAAGAATTCTGAAATCATTTTCATGTGAGAAAACAAACCCAGAGACAGTAAATATTTGTGACTTGTTGTGTATTAAATTGTTAGTAAGCCAGACTATTTCATATTTTATTTCCAGATGATTCGGAAAGGTGTATTCAAAGACCAACATTTTGATCAAAACCTCAACTTCATGTACATAGAAGTCGATAAAGTAACAGAGAGGGTAAGTCTCTTTTAATTGTGCAAGATTAAATGATTACTTATTTTAACAAATAAGGTGGGTCAAACAAGGAGCTATGGATATTTTAAAACATTAAAAATATTTTTTTTGGGATGTCGGCAGATTTCTGAATAAAATACATTAGTGTATTAAAAAGATGAAGAGATTTAAAAATGTTGGTCATTTATGCATTTATTTTTATTATAGGTCATATTTAGGCCCTTCTCATCTCTTCCTTTGGACCACTTTCTTGGCCTGGCCTCCCATCTACCTTCTATACTGAGGTCATAGTGATCTTTTTGAAAACAAATTTGATCATGTTATTCTCTGCATAAATATCCTTCATTGGCTTTCTGTTACCTAGAAGATAATATATTTAAATTTCTCAGAATGACAAACTAAGCCTTCTTTGATATGAAGTATATGAACTCTGCCATTTTCAACAGTTTGCCCTCTCTTCACTGTACTCTGTAAACCCTACCATTCCACTCTTGGTAGTTAGCTAATGGGCATAGTGTTCCAGACCTCTATATGCCTTTATTCACAGACCATCCTGACCTTTTTCTGTACTTCCTCGTCCCTTAAAAAAATATGCATTCAACTTCAAGCCTCAGGTGAAATAGACATTCTGTATGAACCTTTCCAAAACCTCAAGGTTGACATAAGGACTTCTTTATTTTGCCCCCATTATATTGTGTGTCCCTAACTTTGGCAGAGCACTTACCACTTCATGATCATCAACTCGTTTATATGTATGTCCTCACTTCATGGTAGGAAAAGCACAGTTCTAACAGCAAGTATTTACTGTGTTATTTTTAAGAACTTAATATTGTTGAATCCTCAAATTTTAATTACTTAACTAAGTTTTAGAGTTTCTGTTACATTATTTTTACAAAATTATATTACAGAATGATTTTTAATAAAAAACACTCATAGCTACCTTATGGTTAACCCATTTTTCTTTTCTTTTAAAAGAATAGTTTATTGACTTTTCCAGAGAGAGGAAAGGAGAGGGAGAGAGAAACATTGGTGTGAGAGCACAACATTGATTGGTGACTCCTGCACGCTCCACTCTGGGAATAGAGCCCACAGCCCAGACATGTGCCCTTGACTGGGAATCGAACCAGCAACCTCCTGGTGTATGGGATGATGCCTAACCCATTGAGCCACACTGGCCAGGGCTCTGGTTTAACTTTTTTAAAAATATGTTTTCTGTATTGATTTGAGAGAGAGAGAGAGAGAGAACACATCGATTGGCTACCTCCTACATGCCCCCCAACTGGGGATTGGGCCCACAACCTGGGCATGTGCCCTGACCGGGAATTGAACCAGTGACCTCTTGGTGCATGGGTCGACGCTCAACCAGTGAGCCACACCGGCCAGGCTAGTCACAATTCTGTTTAACCTTTTTCACTTAAATTTTCTTATTGCTTCTTGAAAAGACATGAAGGATAGAGGAAGCCATGTAGAAGTTCCAAATGAGTAGATGATTATTCTTATAAATTAATATTTTTTGGTAGACTGAACATTCTGATATATGTTTTTAGTAACTTTACTTAGAGATATGCATTTTTAAAATTATTTTCTAGGAGAAGGTTACTGTCATGAGCACCATTAATCCAACCAAGGACCTGTTGGCCGACTTGATTGGGTGCCAGCGACTTCCTGAAGACCAACGTAAAAAAGTACACCAACTAAAGGACTTGTTGGACCAGATCCTAATGTTGGACCCAGCTAAACGAATTAGCATCAATCAGGCCCTACAGCATGCCTTTATCCAGGAAAAAATTTAAATGCGATGAAGAAGCTCCAATGGTTTGAGTAATTAAATACAAAGACTGAAGAAATTTCACAGCAGTTTATTAATGTATATAAACTTATAAATATTTCTCCAGCAAATTTGAGGAAGCATGATATATTTGAATTAACACCAAGGGTGATATTTCTTTTAGAAATGTTAGTTAATCTGTTTTGTGTCTTATGTGAAATTTCACTGTAGAACTGTTTTAATTGCCAAGACTGCACAAAATTACAGTGCTAATGTATATGGTTGCAGTTCACATAAAAGACAAAAGCATCTGTTAAAAATAAGTAGTAATACTGGGTGGTTGATTTATTTTTAGCAGACTTGGCTTCATTTTGGTCTTCAGGTAAAATGGCCAGCATAAATGCTGTTTATATTCACATTTTCCTAGGTGTGTGTGTGCAGGCCACAGCAGCATGCCCTTGGTGTAGTCATTGCCGAAAGGGGTCTGTTCCTTCTTGAGCCTGCCTGCAGGGATGGTCTCCTCTTTTAAAGCAGGTTGTGTACAACATTCAGTACACTGAAGGTAAGCTAAACCATCAACATCACTGGTGTTTTAAGATGTTATTTTATTGGAACAATTGACAAATGAGGGATATTAGCTTTGTGGCAGAATTCCCTGCATGTGTGATAACTGATCTTGTTTTATTTTTTGGCATCGCAACTGTGGCATAGTTCAATTTCTGTTCTGTTCATCACATTTAAAATTTGAAGAGTATGCGCTTGATGGATAGAGCGCCTTCAGTGTACTGTTTATTAACTTTTAAGTTTTTTTAATCAACTTGCTATAGACTTTATATACATCTTGTTAAATACAGTTCCTAGTGACATAGAAACAATGCATAGTTTTCACTTACTAAATTACAAATGTTGAGGCATAATTCTGAAAGTCCTCATATTTAAAAGTTAGATAGACAACATTATAAAATTTTTAACTATTTGTATGTCATTTTAAAAGTGTACTGCTTTATGGTAAAAGTGTTTTTCATTTGTTCATTGTTTTCATTATTTGTGATCATGTTGTCTTTCAATACAGGCATAAACCTTCCACTCTTGAACAAAGCAGCTGCTTTTTAAAAGCGGTAATTGCTTCTTTACCTTTTATTTCTTTTGTAAATGAAGCTTTTCTTTAAGAATGTGACTTTAAAGTGTTGTCTATTGCATAAAACAGTTGACACTCACTTATTGTAAAGTGAAGATTGTTCTACTGCATGTGAAGTGAACCATGCAGATTTCTGTATGTTCTCAGTATGCATCACTAGATAATAAAGTCTTTTGTGAACAAGGCATTTGTAGCCATTTTTAAAAATTTTTGTCTTCAGTGCTGGTAAGTCAGGTAAACCGTAAATAGTTAAAAGCAACCTTTTGTTTCTTCCTTAAAGTCTTTAACAGAATTATTTACTAAAGATGTAAACCTAGCCAAAAGTTTATTGTTTTATTACTAATTAGGATCCTAATTAGTTCATCAAAAAATTCTACAAATATTGTCAGCTTTCAGTGTAGTGAGATAATTCCTGTAGGTTAGGGGTGTAAATCAGGATTTAACTAATGTTTCTGCTATTTTCTCACTTTTCCTTTTGATGGTGCGGAAAGAAAAAAGGAAAACGGGGCACAGGCCATTCAACGCCTTCTCCAAGGGGTCTGATTTGCTGAGACACCAGCTTCACCTTCTTAACAAGGTTATTTCTGACAGCATGTGTAGATAAACATTTAGCAACAGTTTAAAACAAAAATCATGTAAATCAGCTTGGTTTTGCAACACAAAGGAATTTGTATTTTTAACATGGTGGAAGAGAATTTTCAGAAATTTATGTAATCTTTTTTGTTTGGGTGGTAAGATTAATTCTTGTCTCCCTGAGGAATATGGAATGTAATCATACTTTAGGGGCTTAAATACTATTTTTAAATTGTAAATGGGATTTTTTTTATCGCCCAGGCACTAATTACAACAAGCATGCACATATTGGTGCATTCAAGAATGGAAAATCAGAATAGCAGCATTCTTCTGTTGGGTTTTGCTCCATTTAAGGACAAGAACTACAGCCAGGAAAGTGATAGATGATATAATAAGCCAGCTTTGAATCTATACCCCATCTCTTCATGGTTTAGACTTACTAAAATAAATACAAGGTGGTGTTCATCTTCAGGTAGAGTGAAGCCTTGTAAATGAGGCATCACAGGTGCAGCTTTCTACCTTAATGGAATGGATAGAGATTTTCCCACCATTATTTATTTTATTTTGGTGATAATATGCTGCATATTAAAGTCTTTTGTAATTATTTTCACTAAAAATAGTTAGCAGTTTGACTCTTCTGGTGATTTTCATGGCTTCATTTTATATAATTATTTAAGTAAGTTAACTTCCACTAGAAACAGTTCATCTAATGCCTTCAAAACTGTTACATATTATTTAAAAAACAAAGTTGCTTGTTACTTGTTCTTTGTGTTTTAGGTGCAGCTCAGTGGACGATGATGACAACCAGAAGACATGAGCTAAGGTTTCTGTTCTATAAAAGATTAAAAAAAAAAGAACCCTCCATTTAATTTTTGTCTAATTTTTTAGTTTTCAGCATTATGATTTGGGTTTCATTAATGTTTGGTACTTAGAATAGTAGTGCTATTGTGTTCATTTGTAAAGTGCTCGTTTGATCATGTTCCTGCCTCTCCCCCATCTTCTCTTCCCTAAAATAAAAATAGTGGTCAAATTTAGTGATATGTAAGACTTTTGAATGGTGAGATTCCTTATACAACACATGGTTTTCAAATTTGGTTCCCAAGGATTATTAAGAAAATAGCAAACATCAAAAATAGCTTACATCAAAACATAATCTTTAGCTTTGATCTTATCTCCTTGGCAGATGCAAAAGAATAGAAACTGCAATTTTAGAAACACTATTCAACACCTTTAATACTCTATTCTCTAACTTGCCCTTTAGTGATTTTTTTTAAACAGGTGCTCAAGCAGGCATAATATTTAGAGCCATTGTCAATTTTTCTTCTTAAGGGAAAAGAGAGGTGATATAATGTAGATCTTTTATATTCCCAAATGAAGCATTTCTAGATTAATCTATTTGAAAGGAGCCCTGTAAAGAGTCTATAGAATCTGTAATTTTGCTGAGGCAGAAGTTTGGAACTTTGCCAGACCTCTGTTAGATTGAGGTTATTTAGTGAATAATCCTTGAAAAATCTGCATTCATGTTTCAGAGTAGCTGTATAGTTTTCAAAAACAATTATCTCATGAATTTTTTGCTTTATTACATTTTATGGCAACAGTGACATCAAGTGTATCAAGTGATTGTCAGACTTCAGGGCTCATAAGTCTTAGGACATAGTTCTCAAAGATGTCATAGTTCTTTCTGTAGTTGAGGGAATGGTTGAGATTTTTGAAAGCATATACATTTTGGACACTGTTTTCTGGGTAGACTTTATTCTTGAAGGTTTTCAGAGAGAAGGTTGGAATTTTGAGGCTTTGAAGGGATGGGAGCACCTTGTCATAAATCTTAAGACTGTCCGGTATTTGTATTCACCCCTAAATCTTTACTAATAGCATCCTGTTCCTTTATTCCTTAGTGCCTATCTCATTCCAGTCTTTTTCTCAAAATAATTTTGTTTTAAAATAAGTTTTACTTTTTACCATTATATCACCACTTTTGTCCCTAACTAAAACAAATACTTAGGACATTTTTACAGTACAAAAAAATATATGTTTTATGGTATGTGGTAGAGGCAGTGAAATGTCATGTTCTCAGATTTGTTCTATGTCTGAGAACAAATACTATACTTGGACTTGGGCTATTATCATTTTGTAGCAGAACTCTACCTGGCTAGGTAGAAAATAAAATCTCTGAAATGAAACAGAGGAATCATATCTGAAAATTTACGTCTAATAGTTAAGGAATGCTCATAAATGTTGGTAATAAGAAAGAAGCCAGATGTTCAAATATGTAACTTCCTTCCCGTAGTTATTATGACATCATTAGAAAGTGGGCTTCATAAAGTGTTTCTTTCTTCATAGTATCCTACTTCAAGCATATATTTAAGATGAGTTTTATCATTCTTCTCCTAGATGGAAAGTTCTCCTTATAGAAATGTTCAATACAAATTCATCTGTGTTTTTCACATGTCAGTAATGTACACTAAATTCAGTTTTAAAATGTTTTCCAGTTATTTTGATAGATACCATCATGGCATCTTTAATTGTTCTTTTCCTTCTATATGTAGGGTAAGGGACTATTCTTCTGAAGAATCTTTCCATTTAGTGATCAAGATATGGAAGCTGAAATCTGAAAATACTCAATATGTATCCTAATTGTTTGTGGTATCATTTGAATTGTAACTTGCATTTTAGCAGCAATGTTTCCAAGCAACATATTGGGAAAATATAATAAAATATGCCACTTGTTACTATATTGTCTCCTGCTTTCTTCTTTGTTTGGTTTTCTTGAGTTTTAAATTAAAGACACCATTTCTTACCTGATTTTTCTTAGGTGCAGTGTCACTGATGTTCACACATGTGCTTTGAAAAGTATTCTGCGCTAAATATGTTTGGAAATTGCCAGGTTAAATTAAAATTACATAATTTATGTTTAAAGTTCTCAGAAGACGTCTGATGTATTCTGAATCTCGGTGAAGAGGAAAGGTGTGGAGGGAAGCTTACCAAACTACTTGGCAGAATCTGCCCTTTCACAGAATCTGCAGCTTGTAAATACCCATTTTAGTATGATTAGCCTTCAAACAAACATTAAAGTATTTTTTAAGCAACTGAGTGCAGAACATACACCAAAGGGTATTGTATTCATTTTCTGTTTACATGTGTTTTTATTTGATTTTCCTAGTAATAGGAGCATAATAAGCAATGAGATAACTCCCTTTCTGTAATGATTTAAATAAATTGCTTTATTGCAGGTGGGGAAGCCTGACACTTATCCTCAGTCTACCCACTCTTCATTTTCTTCTAAGAAAGTGTCTTAAGCTTTTAAAAATATTTATTTATTTATTTATTTTAGAGAGAGAGAAACATCGATTGGCTGCCTCCCTCACGTCCCCCACTGAGGATTAAGCCCACAATCTGGGCATGCACCCTGGCCAGGAATCAAACTGGGACCTCTCAGTCCATGGGACGACATCCAGTCCACTGACCCACACCAGCCTGGCTGTCTTCAGCTTTTTAAAACAGTGAATAAAACATTTAGGAGGTTCTGTGAGTATTTAGCACATGCAGAGTAATATTAGAGGATGAAGGGCCAGGGTGTCTGGCTTTGTAGAATATGCTCTACCCATCTGGAGCTACCCATTACTCAGAGGCCAGTAGACTCTAGTTTGGTCAAGTCCTGAATTTTATAAGAAATGGGCAGAATGGCACTGGCTCTGGATAGCCTTGTAAAGGACCCAAATATAGTTTTCTACTTGGGCTGGCAGAGGATTAAGAGCTATATAATTATCTAAAGTGGTTGACAAGGGCCCTGAGATACTGTTTTTATTGGGAAAAATAATTTGCAGAGTGTGTTGGTTGGGGAGGATGTTGCTGCAAACTTAAAGGAGAAAAATTTTTTACACGTGCTTTCTGTTACTGACGAGAAAGTCAGATTTTACCTCAGTTGAGATCCAAAGAATTAAGAAAAGTCAATAGTGGAGATCTAAACATGGGAATTTATGAACAAGCCAAGCTTAAGTAAAATTTCCTGATCAGAATTTCTGTTACAAAGTTTGCCATATGTTTCTTCAAAAATAATGGTGGAAGTTTGTTTTCAACAGGTCTGACAGACAAATCTTTTGAATTTGTTTATACTTATATTCCCCACCACCCCTATTGCCCGTGGTGAGTTATTCTTCACCAAAGTCATACATGTTGCCTATTTGAACCAAGTCTGTTGCCTCCTCATTCTACAAAATGGACTTGAGATGGCTACATGCCCTATCTACACACCACTTGGCCTCATTTTAGGGCTCAGTTTAAACAGAAAAAAGATTCCCTGCAACTATATTTTTACAAGGTGATCATGACATTAAAATTAATCCCTTTGCTTCATAATTGAAATCAGCAATGCTGATAATGTATTTCTTATATTTAGAGCACTTTTGGACTCGAAATGATCAGGTAGGTGGTGTAGTAGTTTCTTTTTGTTTAGGTTCTAATGGCATCCTAGATAAAGTAGCCTGGTTGTTTCCAAAAATAAATTTTGCCTTTACCTATACCCTCCCTACCCACCCACCCATGCACTTCAAAGAACCAAAGCAGTCCTTTAGTTGCAGGATCATCTCCATGGAACTCCTGAGAGAGGTCCCCTATTACCGCGCTACCTCTAAAATGCTCCTCCCTACCTCCTGTTTCCCATCTCCCCAAATTACTCCCACTCTTGGTCTTACTGAAACCCAGGGTTTATGCCTTCATTACTGCATACCATGCCTGGTGCCTAGCATGTGCCTTGCAAGAAGTAAGACATTAATCTATTATGAGTTACTCCAGTGACAGTTGAGTGCTGAGGCAGCTCATGCCATTCAGTCTGTCCTGTCTCCTATTTTCCCTGGTCTATTTTCTTAAATGTGCCAGACACTTTACTCAATCCTCACATGACTATATGAGATAAAAGATATTCTACCCACCTTACAAATGAGGAAAGGGAAGAACGAGAGAGGTTAAGGACCCTGCTTGAGGTGTTAGAGCTGTTAAGTGGTAGAGCCTGGGTTTGAATTCAGCAGTCTGGCTTCTGAGCTGGTGCTTATAACTGCTATGCCATGCATTGTAATCTTAAGTGATGGATCAAGCCCATTCCTTAATCATTTACTTGGAAGGATATCTACTACATGCCAGGCAATGATTGATTGGGATACAGTGGTGAACAAAAACAGTCATATCTCTTCCTGAAGGTTTTACAAATAAAAAGTACATCATTATAGTCCTAAAGTGAGGGAATAAAATCCAAACAGGTGAAGAAGGTAGAAATGAGAATGGGTTCAAAGGACTAGTAAATAAGGTTCAGGACTCAAGAACTGTGAGAACGAGTGTAAAGATAGGGGAAAGAAGAAAGATCAGTACCAAATGGAACTGAGTGGAAAGATAAACTCGTATTTGTATTATAATCCTGTGAAAGTGATGTTATACCACTCTGGATGATGACACTAATTATATAGGATTTAGGTAAAATTCTATTATATAACAAGGGATCCTGAACAGTTAAGTTTACTTTCTATTGCTGTGTTGATATGGTTCTGGAAAATTCTTTGAAGTTAACCTAAAAACTAAGCACACTTTCTTTGACCCCTGCCTCTAATCTTTTACTAAAGATAGGATAGAGGACACTTAAACTACAGTTGCTCTCTTCAATTATTTGAATTATCCTTTAATCTCATTCATCCCTAACACAAATATTCCATCTTATTTGGGGGATGATAAAAAAAATCTTTGACGGCCTTTGTGCGGGGGGCTGGGGGTAGGGAGAGGTCTTTTACTTCTCATTTTTGCCTTTGGGTAATGTTTGAAGTTTTAATCATGTGTGGCTTTATTTTAATGTTTTAAAAAACTAAGTTCACCAACCATTAACTAAAACCAAAGCAGCCCCCTAAATATTCAAACTGATCTAAGCATGTTACATCCAGTTTGTCCTTTACAGCATGTTTCAAAGTGTGATCTGAGAACCACCTGCATTAAAATTACCTGGGATGTTTGATTATATTGTAAGCCTGCAAAAGAACCCAGGACTCAACATTTTTGTTTCTCTGATTCTTAGGTGCAGTGTCAATCAGTAGTTTCCCTTTTCACCAGTTAATAAGTTAAGCTTTAGCATGGCTGGTGTGGCTCAGTGGTTGAGTGTCGACCCATGAACCAAGAGGTCACCGGTTTGATTCCTGGTCAGGGCACAAGCCCAGGTTATGGGTCCAATCCCCAGTGAGGGGCATGCAGGAGGCAGCCAGTCGATGTTCTCTCTCGTCGATGTTTCTCTCCCTCTCCCTTCCTCGCTCTAAAAATAAATAAAGAAAAAAACTTTAAAAAAATAGGTTAAACTTTAGCTTAGTTTGAGTTTGAACTAACCAAGGTTAAGACTTTTTGCAATAAAGAGCCTTAGGAAAAAAAATTCTGTTAACATGAGAGTTTGGCTTCTTTGTAGATTGTGACTGTTTCCTTGGACATTTAAAAACTATTAGATCTAAGTGAAAGAGGGTTGTTTCATGTCTAAACCTACAGTTAGGCCCCAAAGAGAATCAATCTTATTTTCAAATGACAAAGGACCTGGAAAATGAAAAGTTTCTAAGAATTCATAGGAGAACCTCGAGGATCTTGTGTATTACCAAAACAGCAACTACTTAGTTTTTAATGGCCAAATACCCAAAGGATAGGTCGAAATAATAGACAAAAGACATTGTGGAGATAGGAAGGGAAAGAAAAGTAACAGTGGGAAGAATTAAAGAAAAAAATCACTGATAGAGATAACTGTAACTCTTATGTGTGAAATGGAACACAAGAAAAAACTATAGCAGCAATAAGTCAATTATACCATTTAATGATGATGGAATTATACTGGGAAACAATCACAACAAAAGAACAATCTTTTGAGTAGAATAGTTTACTAAGTGAGACATTTTGAATCAACATGCAAAAGATTGTCAAATATGTCACCTTGAATGGATATATAGACTGATCTCAGCAGTGATGTCCACAAGTTTCACTCCATACCACATTAAGAAATTTGTATGTGTGAGTGTATGTGTGTGTGTTTAATATCTGTATCTTGAAATGATGAGCTGTATTTTAGCTGGCTTCTTGGAATAGATTTGCTCACATTGAGATATATAGGGGAAAATGTTAGTGTTGCTCAATGGGTGAGCATATACCCTTAGCTCTAAATGAAGGTGATAGACAGTTTAGCTTCTGAAGATAGAATGGTCTGTTCAATGCTATGTGTTTTCGGTAAAGTTTCTTTTTGGGTTTTGGTGCCTTAATGTCTTCCCTCTGGTTTTCAGAAAAAGACAGAGGTATCGGTGAAACTGGTATTAGAGACCTTGGTGGCAGACCAGGTCTTGTTGAAATTACTTTAACCAGTGATTGAGCTGACTGGGCAGTAGTAGGAGTGGATGAGAGTTCTTGGCATGGATTTAAAATGGAGCTTTTGGGACTCTTAAAGTCATCATAAGTTGCCATCAATTGTTTTGTTGTGGATGAACTTTTTAGAGATGGTGGTCTAGAATTCCACTGATACTTGCCAGCACTGCTCCAATTCCATTTTGAAGCATTTTGTTCAAGCTTGCAAGAACCAAAATTATTTTTTCTTTTTTCTCTAGTTTTATCTACACAAGTGGTCTGAAGACTTACAGAGTCAGAAAGTTTTGGCTGTCTCATTTTGGGTATTGTTTTGGAGGAAGAGGGTCGTTCGGTAACTGCTGGAGTACAGGTGGTAGTTTGTAATCTTGGCCTCTCTTTTTGTATAGTTGTATGTTGTAATCGTTCCATTTCCAATAAACGAGTTATCAAATGTTCAACACAGCTTTCCAGAGATTCCACTGTTGCTTTCCAATTCTCAGATTTTGAGAGGGCTAATTTGTGCAAGTCCACAGTATTGAAAGGAGGAGGGAGAAAATCAGGATATGAAAATACTTCACTTGGTTCCTCTGTGAAAGATTCTTCAACACTTTCTATTGTTTCTGGCTTTAAGTTCAGGTCCATCTTTTTAAAATAGCCGAGTAAAGTATCATTTGCCTTTTCATTTTCTGATAAATCACTTTCATCTGTTAAATTTTCTTCTAAACTGCTATTTCCATATTTCAAATTCCAATTTGGAGCAGATAAAGTTTCACCATTGTTGTTTTTTATAGTTGAACATAAATTAATAAGAGCCTCATTTCTTTCCTTAAAAAAGTCTCCATCAGCATAGGGCCAGCAGAGACCTAATGGCATCGGCAGTTCAGAGTAAGAACCAACTTGCTTATCAGCTGGAGCACTTGTTAATGAGTGGTTCAGAGTGAAGAGCCTTATGGGATTGTTGGTTGTATTAAAGCCAATTTCCATGGAAGGTTTTTTGAAATCCCTTAAAAATGATTTAATTAATGAATGGCTTGTTGACTAGAATTAAAATGCTATTAAATGATAATATGTAACCTTTATGAAAGACTAGTTAATGTTTAGTTCCTAGTGCCATAATATGTATCTATCTTAATAGAAACATGCTAATTTCCAAATATGCTCTAATTATATACAACTATATACATTTTAAGAAAAAAATTTCAGATAGAGTGGGAAGGAGGGGGAGAGAGATAGAAGAAGAAACATTGATATGAGAGAAACACATCAATTGGTTGCCTCTCACACAACCCCGACCAGGCCCTGGGACCAAGCTGCAGTATAGGCCTTTGACTGTAATCAATCCCGAGACTCTTTGGTTTGTGGGCTGACGCTCTAACTGCTGAGCCAAACCGGTCAGGGAACAACTATATACATTTTTAAAGTATCAATTAAAATATCAACTAGGCATCCCCTTGTGCATGCACAGGTAATGAGATCATTATAACTACAAATGGTTAACTGTGGCTATGAATGGCCACTAGGATAAAAGTGGCTAATTATATGTATGTGCCTATGAATATATTGTATATGCAGTTATGCTGTCTGAAAAGGAGGCTATCCAAGTCAAACTGAAATTATAGTGAAATGTTTATTGACCCAGAATTAGATAAAAAGAACCTCTTAAAGAAATAAGTTAGGTTATTTAATAGAGGATGCTATATTAGCCATTGTGTGTGTGTGTTTTTTAACAGCCCAGCAGGTGTGGCTCAGTGGCTGAGCATTGACCCATGCACCAGGAGGTCACCAGTTTGATCTGGGTCAGGGCACATGCCCAGATTATGGGCCAAATCCCCAGTGGGGGGCATGCAGGAGGCGGCCAATCAATGTTCTCTCTCATCGGTGCGTCTATCTCTCTCAAATCAATAAAGAAAAAAACATTATTCTAACAAAAAAAGGAAGCAAAACAATGTCTCTCAAACAAAAATCACCCCAGATATAGTCCACAGTAATTTTCATCTACTGGTGCTCTTGCTTTAGGAGTAAATACTTCTTGGGTATTATGTTAAAATGAAAACTGCATAAAAGTCAGGCCACAGAATGCTGAGTTTAGTTTGTAGTTGGTTTTTTTTTAAAGTTTACTAGAAATACTGACATTGAAAGATTTGATCCATTAATTCACACACACACACACACACACACACACACTCTTCTTGCTTTTTTAAAAGGCAGTTTACATTAAATATAGCAAGGTTTTCTTGAAAGATTTTGAAAAATATTTTCAATTCCACAGAAAATGGTAAAAATTAATTCATTTAGTTAAATATTAAATATAATGACTTGCCTTTGAAAAATCACAGACTTTAAATCTGCAATTCGTAATAGACACAATCCTGTAGTACAGTAAAAAGAACATGAAATCTGGAGACAGAAGACCTAGGTTTGAACTCCTTTGCCACCAGTGAGTATAATGAAAATGAGAATGCCTACTTGGAGGTAGTTTAAGAAACAAGATGATTATATGAACATATTTTGCAAAAGTGTTAAATACTAAATGAAAGTTACCATCACTTTTATTATCTTTACTTGTTCATGGTATGTTGAGGAGAAAATTCTCTGTAATAAAATATTTAATTGATAACGGGTTTCCAACTCTACGATATTATTAGGCCTTCCCGGTATTAATACCAAATGCCTATCAAACACATCATTATGTTTAGTCCTGACAACAACCCCATGAAATAGGCACTTTTATTTTCTACCTTTTATGGGTAAGGAAACTGAAGCAAGACTGGTTAAGGTCACACATCTAGAATTTAAACTCAGATGGTAGCGTCCCATGTCTGTGCTCCTAGCCTGTACTCTGCTGTTTGCTATTCTGTTAGTATGATACAATTCTTTAACCTCTTACCTTGAAATCCTTGTTCCCAGCGAGTTCTTTCTAGTAAAATAGCCTTTCCTATCCCCATGAGCACCAACATTCCCTTAGGACAGTAATCCGTACAATCACTTTAGTACTTCTTGTTTCACCTTTCAGCAGTAGGTAAGTTTATACTGAGCCTCACAGAAGTAAAACCCTCTGAGTAGGAGATAGCAATGACCCTATTGTCAAAACTGGATACAAAAGAGAGAACTAGAACTCAAGTGCTCCATTAAATAATACACTGCACATAAAAGTGACACATCATGGTGGTCAGTAAATGTTAGTTTCCAAATAACAGTAAACTGCATTTTTAAGAAAAGTTATAGCTGATTCTAATGCACACTAAAGTTTAAGAACCAAAAAATAAGAATTCAAATCCAGCCCAGCCTGTGTGGCTCAGTGGTTGAGCGTTGGTTTGATTCCCGGTCAGGGCACGAGCCCAGGTTGTGGGCCCAATCCCCAGTGGGGGGGCATGCAGGAGGCAGTCAGTCAATGTTCTCTCTCATTGATGTTTCTATCTCTCCCTCTCCCTTCCTCCCTCTCTCAAATCAATCAAGAAAAAAAAAAAAAATCAAATCCAAGTAAAGTCTAAGAAGCAATATACTATATTAGTTATGAGCATGAATGAAGCTACTTTTACATTCTGCTTCTACCATTCATTAATTGTATGACTTTGGGTAAGTAACTTAACTTGTCATCTCGTCTCAATGTCCTCATCTGTAAAATAGGGATGTACCTATCTTATAGGATTGTTGTGAGGATTAAATGAGTTAATACGTAAAATAAATTAAAATTGTTCTTAGCACGTGGAATATTACTTTCCTATTACAATTCCTTTTCCCCCTCAATAAGAAGCCCAGACTCTATCCATCTAAACCCTCATTGTAATGGCACAGTAAACTCTCAATTATCTGTATACTAATTATCTCTGTGGTATCTACCAGTCACTTTTTACTTTAGGGTGATTTTCTATAATTTCCCATTATTTGCATGCAATACTTTTTTCTTCTGTTTTTTTTTGTCCTAGTATTTCAGTTAAATAGTTAACTCGTCTGTGTCTAAATTTATTGCAATAATTTAGGGGTTTATAAAAATATCCTCTTACCTGTTGTCCATGGTACTTCCTTCTTTAAGAGGGTAACTCCATAACTGAAATATTCCTTGTTTACTATTCTGATAACAGAAAAGCCATGGACAACATTTTAGTAACATGCATTAAAAAATAATACTTTAGGAAAGGAGTATAAAGAATAAAATCCCACCTGTGTTCTTTTGTGAGCATGCTCTGACAAATTAAGTTCTAGCATCAATTGTTCTACTGGAATTTCCAAATGGTTCTATAAAGTAGCAGAAGACTTTTAAACACAATATATTTCTGTCCCCTACTCTTGTTCTAAGACTGATAGTTGTTGTAACCAAGTAATATATAGTTCCAACCAAGAGATATATGGTAAAATCCTATTATATTCCCTTAAATACATACAGATATCATTTGTTTTTACTGATTTCAGCAGGAATTAGTATAATTTTATAATACCAACTAAACAGTGTTAACTAATGAGACTTGAATACTATTAAGATGATCTGTTATTAACTAACAGTTAAGTGTTTTATATTTTGATAAATATGGTAAATGAAAGATTAATTTTCTCACTACTTCAAAACAAAATATTAACCATTTCAACTGCTTTAAGATATTTTAAGGGATGAGACCATTTTCCTTTTGGCAATAACTAGAAAACACTATATTCACTGCAAAGTTAATTTCCATTTATAGTATTGTATACTGAAAAAATATAACATACTAAAATATTAATTTAATGACCAATTTGCAGCCCTGTGAAAAACCAATGGCTTTGACTTGATTAAAGAACTCTACAAAAATGAATTATAAAGTTTAACTTTGAGTAAAGAATTTTTTAAAAGAACATACATATAATTTTAGAATAATGTTTTGTGAATTATTTAAAGCCAAACATTTATCCTTACCTTGTTAATTTTGCCTGAAAGAATGTGTATAAAAAAATAACAATTAATAGTTACATAAAACTGGTTGTACTAAAAACAAACCCCCTTTAATATGAGTGGTTATTCATATTATACATATGAATAACTTTATAAATACAAGTATACATATACATATCTAGGATTTCTTACCACCTGCTGCACTATCCCTTCCAGGTAGGAGGTTTTTGTTTTCAGGAACAGGTACTTCTGAATCCAAATTCCAGTGAGATAAATTCTAAAACAATATTTGTTTTAGGATAAACTTAATGTTAAGAAAAATTTAAAAACTCAAGTACATAATTTGACATGTCCTTTGGGTAGAGTGTGACAAAAGGCACAATGCTTCATGACCCCTTTGCCTCCTATAAG
This sequence comes from Molossus molossus, assembly GCF_014108415.1. Lineage (NCBI taxonomy): Eukaryota > Metazoa > Chordata > Mammalia > Chiroptera > Molossidae > Molossus > Molossus molossus. The sequence goes on from NW_023425347.1 coordinate 8,851,115, forward strand.
GGTACTATCAGTGTATTTGAGGAGTATGCAATGTTCTTTTATCAAGTTATTCTCAGTTTGATAGTTAGGAAATGGAAAGGCTTTTACAATAACATGGTTTTACTCTCACTTTGTGTCTTTTTTTTTGGTACGTGCCCCTAGCTGCTAGGGCCTAGCGGGAACTGAACCCGGGACTCTCTAGACTGCAGGATGATGCTCCAACTGCTGAGCCAAACCTGCCAGGGCCTTCACTTTCACTTTGTTAAAAATTATGGCTCATAGATTTTCAAAATTGAATTGTGTCTCTGGTACACAATGGCAAATTCACCACATCTTCTGTATCTGAGTACCACATCTGAAAGCCTATTAAATCTTTCCATCAATCAAAGAAAATTCTCTAATCCTCAACGCTGGCCAGCCTACTACTCATTCTGGACTCCAAATGTTGAAAACACTCAGGAAATACTTAAAAGAAAGCCAAACAGTGAATAAGAAAATGTACTGATATCAACTGAGTATTCATGTTCCAGACGTTGTGTTGAGTGCTATGGGAAAAATTGTGGGATGTATAGGAGAGGATTGTAATCATTTATCCTGAAAAAGGGGACATGAAGAGGTGATTAGTTTACTTTTTTAAAGTAATTTTTTAAGAAATGAACTCAGTTATTATTATTATTATTTTTCTATCTCAAATGAGGAAATCATATGTAAGTTAAACTCTAAGCAATAAACAAGATGTTTGGTAGTAATTGGTTTCATCCCCACACTGAGGAGCTTAAATACAGTATGAGGATTTAACTGATCCACAAGGATCATCTTCTGATAGGAAGGAGAGCTGAATCTTGGGAGGCAGGCTGTAGATTCTCTTTGGTGGTGTTTGAAAAATAAAATTAGTAAGTTATTCTCTGTTCTCTGAAATAATATCTTTTATGTCTCATCTCTATGTGAGAATTACCTGGGGAGTTTTTTAAAATAACAGTTGAAACAAATACTACAAATTCTGATTTATTAGGATGACAATATGGTTATTTGTATTTTTAAAATGTCTCAAGCGTCTCTCAGCTACGTCTGTGACTGCTACACACATGTACAAAATAACATGGAAGAGATATATCCTTGAATTAACTTGGTAAAGGGAAGCTGATGAACTGCACTGTTGAGATCATACAATAAAATAAACCAAGTTTGTCAACTGGTAAAGAAGGCTGTCAACCACACATGAAGACAAATAGGTTGTGAACTACTTACAGATTTGAAATTGGTTATTCTTTGTGATATCTCACCTGCTTTACAAATATTTTCCCCAAAATATGTGTGAGAAAATAAAACAAAATCCAATTGTAATTGGAAATGTCTCAAGATTTGGAGAGAAGCTGGATTACTTTTCCTTTGTTACAAGAAATAAAAAATTTCCATTTGATATTCCAAATATTCCCAGAGGAAAGCTCAGGACAAACTGCTCACTAAGAGACAGCTGCAAGTGATCTCAGCAGCAAGATTCAATGGGATTTAGGTCTTAGCAATGGGAGCTGCTGCCCAAAGGCTCAAGGTTAATAGCATCTGACGTACCTCATGAGAGATGTTTGACACACGCAGGCTGGTGCCACAATTCTCACCATTTTTTCTCTCCATTTTGCTCCTCTGTTTCCTTAAAATCCTATACAGGTTGTGGAACAGGCACATTTATGGGTAAGGTACAACACTGATTTAAAGAAAGCATGAACTTTGGCTCCCCGTCTAAAGGAGGTTAATAAAATATTTAGAAAGCAGAAGAAAGGGACTAAGAGAGTATATAAATATATAACCAACCAAAAACAAGGGGCAAGCCAGACCAAAAAAGGGCCAGGGAGGGAAAGGTGCATAGACAAAAGCAAATTGGAAAATCTGACAGATTAGGAAATTAAGGTCTGAGGTGCGAAGGAGATGATCAGATAGGAAAATAATATACAAATGACAAAAAAATATAGTGAATTATCTGGAACTTAAAAAGCAGGGCATGAACTCTCTTTTAATCACCCAAAACAGGTGCTCCATGTAAAACCAGAATTAACCTCACAAACAGGTAGAGGAAGCCGTCCCATACATGTTTCAGAAACACTAAAAGGTCCACAGGACCAAACACTATTTTGCACACTAAACTATCATGGCTCACTACTGTTTAAGGGGAAAGTATTAGAGAACTATAAAATAGCAAGTACAGCAGTCATCGGATTAAGGCATGGCTATCTGGGCATGGGGGCAGGGGAAGGGATAACAAATTAAAGCCACTGCAGTAATCAGTATATTTGGTAATCATTTATATTTAATGTTTCCTAGAGGAGAAGGTGTATACTGAAGAAATGGAATACACAGTTCAGGTAAGTTTATTTTGTTGTTGTTGTTAATCCTCATCCAAGGGAGGGAGCGGGAGATACAGAGAGAGAAAAATCGCACCCGACCCAGATACGTGCCCTTGACCGGGAATCGAACCCGAGACTCTCAGGTGCCGCGGGTCGACACTTTAACCACCGAGACACGGCCGCCAGGGCATTTCAGGCACCTTCTGAGTCAATGGGTATTGATCCACCTGTTCTATGCCAGACACGGAGATGGAGAAATGACAGAGGAAGGAGGTTGCTGTCTGGGGCCAACCAGGTGTGCGCCCTGGAGGAGGGGCCCGGAGACCAGGAGGTCTTTGTGACCGGGGGGCCGGGGAAGGAGCTTTAGGGCCGCAGAGCGGGGAAGTGGGTGTCTGGAGAAGTGCAGGTGGGGGTTGCAAAACCCGGCTGTGAAGCCCTTCCCTCCCGGCAGTGGACGGCTCGGTGGGTAGCTCAGGGCCAGGCCAGGCCAGCAGGTGGGGGCCCCGGCCTCTTACCCCACGGCGGCGTCGCAGGCCCACGTGTCGTCCCCGGCGTCGTCTTCCAACGCGCTGCCGCCCCGCGGCCCCGGCCCCTCTGCGCGGGGCGGGAACGGCTGCACGGGCGTCCCCGCTGGCTCGGTCTTCCTGTAGCGGGGGCACAGGGCGGGCAGTGGGCAGCGGGTGGCGGCCGGCGGTGGACTGCCTGCCGGGCGAGACCAGCGGGAACCGGGGCTGCGGCTCCACCGGCTCCCCCCGCGGCCCGGTAGCCCAGCCACTGCCATCCAGCGTGGGCACCCACACGGCCCGGCTTCCGTCCGGCTCGCTGGTATCCCTGAATCATGGGGTTGTCGGCGGTCGCCCATCTTGGGGATCTCCCGGCCGCCAGGCCCGCGGGATGGGCGATGTGGGCCAGGCCCGCGGGATGGGCGATGTGGGCCGGGCAGAGGGAGGGCGCCAGGTCTCAGCTCCCGCCCACGTGCCCCTCTAGGCCTGGGGTGGGGGTGGGGGGAGGTGTCCCGGCCTCCTGAGCCATCGTGGGTGGTTGGCCTGGCCTTTTCGCTCTGACTCGGACCTCCCCCACCTCCCTCCAGCTTCCACCTCATGGCCAGTTCACGTGAAGGCGGGAGCTCTGTCCTGTATTAAGCTAAACAAGGATTTTTTTTTTTAAATATGTTTTTATTGATTTTTTTAGCGAAAGAGAGGAAGGGAGAGAGAGAGAAACATTGATGTGAGACAGAAACATTGATGGGCTGCCACAACCAAGGCATGTGCCCTGACCAGAATCGAACCTAGAGCTCTCAGTTCATGGGAAGATCTCAATCCACTGAGCCATACCAGCCAAGCTAGACAAGGCTTTTAAAATTGTCTGTCACCTCCCAGTAGAATATAACACTCTAGGAAGGCTGGGGTCTTGCCTGCCTAGTTAATTGCTGAATCCCCTCACTTTAAACTGTGCTGAGCACATAGTAGGAGCACAATAAATATAGGAGACTAATGATAAGATTAACCTATGCCTCTTTGGCTCCCTCCCTCCTAAGCACTCTCCTCCTTCAGACTGTTTTCTATACTGCTGATCTAAAACAAATGTCCTCTTAATGCTCAAGATAAAGTACAAATTCTGTAGCCAGGCGCCTGCTCATCACCTTTCTAGTCAAACACATCATACAGGCCCTGGGTAGCTTAGTTGGTTTGAGTATCTCCAGCCAAGATTGCAGGTTTGATTCCCCATCAGGGCACATACAAGAAGCAACAAATGAATGCATAAATAAGTGGAACAACAAATCGATGTTTCTCTCCACCCCCCCCGCCCCCGTCATCAATAATAAAAAAAGAACATAGACATTTTGCAGTTTTTCTAAACACTCTCCTCCAGGACATACATTATGTTTACTTTTTCTATAATTGCTCCTCTTTTTTTACGTCCTTTCTTCGTTTATCTGCTTAAGTCCAATTTATATAGCTCTAGCTCACAAATCATCTTCCCTGATACTTCAGGAAGAATAAATTGCTACTTCTTTCAAGAACCCTATTTTGGATTATATTATAATGATTTGTTTACAATTCCTTACTCACTATTACATTATAATTATTCATTTACAATATCTCACTCATTTCAGTGCCTTGAAGTCAAGACCTTACCTTATTCTATCTAGCAGTGTGCTGGCATATACTGCTCAACAAATATTTGAATTAATTTACTCCAAAAAATAACATTTGCTAGAGTGTATAGTGTGGTTACTATGCGCCAGGTATGATGCTGAACATTTTATACACATTAACTGATTTAATACTCTTTTTTTTTTTTTTATCCTCACCCGTGGACATTTTTCCATTTTTTGTTCAGATAGAGTGGGAGGGAGAAAGAGAGAGAAACATTGACGTGAAGGGACACATCGAGTGGCTGACACCCACACGACCAACCAGGGCCGGGGACAAACTGCAACCGAGGTACGTGCCCTTAGCGGGAACCGAACCTGGGTCTCTCTGTACCGCAGGCCAACGCTCCAACCGCTGAGCCAAACCGGCCAGGGCTGATTTAATACTCTTAACAACACAATGAAGTTGGTACTACTAGTTGTTTCTATTTTATAAATGAGTAAACTGAGACTTAAAAATGTAAGTAACTTTTTCCAACTTACAATTACTTGAAAATCAGTGAATTGGGTAAATATTAGAGTCCATGAATTTCCAGCTAATACTTTTTACAAATATATCTAGCTGGGATTTTTTTTTTGTTCTCTGGATAGGAGACAAGAATTGTGTGTGTCTGCATGCATTTCACACATCTAGCTCACACATCTCCCATCTTTCTTGCTTCGTGTTTCTGCTTCCACATTTTTCTTTTGTTTCAGATCTTGAGCTGATTCTTTTTTTTCTTTCTTCACCCGAGGACACTTTTCCATTTTTTTGTACAGATAGAGTGGGAGGGAGAGAGAGGAAAGGAGAGAGAGAGAGAAACATCGACGTGAAGGGACACATCGAGTGGCTGCCACCCGCACGACCAACCAGGGCCGGGGACAAACTGCAACCGAAGTACGTGCCCTTAGCGGGAACCGAACCCGGGTCTCTCAGGACCGCAGGCCGACGCTTTAACCGCTGAGCCAAACTGGCCAGGGCTTGAGCTGATTCTTGATCCCTTAAGGTCCCTCTGAGATTTGTCATCCATGATACATCCTCTAAGATTCTCCCTCCTCTCCTGACGTATTCCTAAAACTTTCCTTTTCTGTTATCTCCACTTGACTTGTTTTCCTTTCTCTGGAGACCTTTTGAACACTTTGACATCAGCATCAAAATCATGCACCCCCACTTGTTGAACTGATAAAGTTTTTAGTATTACATGTTTAAAACTATAGTGACAGGATAGTCCCTGCACTGTATTTACAGGGGAACACCCATTCTAAGTAACACCCATTCTAAGTAGTGAGGAGACAAGACTAAGAGAGAAGAACTAAATGTGAAATGCGGTACTGTGAAATATAAGGGCAACAACTAAGAGAACAATGCCCTCTCCAAACCCTCAAGTGTGGTTTGGCTCAAGTCCAGCCTTGAGAGCGACGGGATTATTTGGACAGCAGGCTATTTTCCATAGTGGGTATAGTGGGTCTGGTCCAGCTTTAACATCAGTCTTTGGCCCCAAAGCACACACCGAGGCAATCTGAATTCAGTTTTTAGTGGTATCAGGCTTGAGGCTTGGCTTACTTAATTGGTAACCAGTAAAGCTTGTTTTTTTTTTTATCCTTACCCGAGGACATTTTTGTACTTATCTTCAAATAGTGTGGGAGGGGGAAAGGAGGGAGGGAGAGAGAAACATCAATGTGAGAGAGATACATTGACTGGTTGCCACCCACAACGGGCTGGGGACAAACTGCAACCGAGGTAGGTGCCAAACCTGGGTCTCTCTGGTCTGAGGTCGACACTCTAACTGCTGAGCCAAACCGGCTAGGGCGGTAACCAGTAACTCTTTAGCTAATCCAGTGAAGTAGGGTAAGGTTGATGTTCTCTGTCTCCTGTCATTTAACAAGCTCTTGCATCAAATACAATGAAGGTGGTCTGAATTGGTGGAAAAGAAGGAAAGCCTTGGGGCAATCACTTAATAGGTAAGCATGACTTGTTGTCCACCTCAGTTTCTATTACTATTAGTATATTGACCACTAGATAGCTATTTTGGAAAGCACTTTGATATACATTTTTTTTCATAGTCCAGGGTTATGCAAAGAAATGTCAGTAATAACACTGTTTAGTTTCTATTTACTCTAGAGCAGTGGTTCTCAACCTTCCTAATGCTGTGACCCTTTAATACAGTTCCTCATGTTGTGGTGACCCCCAACCATAAAATTATATTTGTTGCTACTTCATAACTATAATTTTGCTACTGTTTTGTCTTAGGTGACTCCTGTGAAAGGGTCATTTGGGGGTCGAACGACCCACAGGTTGAGAACCGCTGCTCTAGAAGGAAAAGGCTTCTGTTTCAGTCTACCTCTTTCAGTACCTCTCATGTTTTTACATTGCCCATGCATTTGCTGCCACCTCCCTTTATTTTTTCCTACATTATTGCCAAGGTCATGGTTGGTCATATACTACAATAGAAACTTTGTCAGTGTAATTATTTTCAGAAAGTCAGGACAATATTTTTCACTTAATAATATGCGTTTTTGTTCTCAAATAGATGCTAAGTGAGTGGGGAACATTTCAGTTCAATTATGAACAGTTTGTATGTAGTGCTGGTTTAGCTAACTTGACTTTTACTCCCTTTTCTGCTTTGTCTTTCAGTCATGGCCAATTATATTTATCCCTGATTTAGGACTCCATTTCTATGAGCATTTACCTTAACTAGCCTAACTTACTTGTGTTTGCATAATTCCCTTTTAAGAAGTATATGTGAAACATTTTGTTAAAAGTTGTGTTTTTATTTGAAAAATTAACCTTTAATACTTTGTTCTTTAACTGAGAGGCCACCATCAGTTGCAAAAATATGAGAAATCTTATTTAAAATATATTTATTCCTAGAATGAATGTGATAGTGATGTATATGAGTATATTTACAAAAGTAAGATAAACACATACATCAGTAAATTCTACGTCTGCATATGTTGCAGCTAGCACTTTTGAATAAATTCTCGACCATATTTTCACCTTTATTTAGATTTTTCTGCAAGATTTGATCTCTACAGTTTGAATTCCTTAAAAGGTCTTCCTGTCCTTCAGATGCCTATACTCTGTAACTGTTTTCTTAGCCTTGTGTTATGAATTTACTTTGAATTTTGATTTAAGTTTCAGGATCAGGACTTACTTTCTGGTGCCAGGAAAGCTGTAGCTTTGCTCCTCTCTCTGGTAGTCAGGACTCTCCCACCTCGTTTGCTTTGAACGGAACACTCTCTTTAGGACACTTTCTTTAAGAAACTTGGAGATGATCTTTTCTCTTTGAACATTACTGAATACTTTGCCTTCTGGTAGCCAGCTGATCTGGTCACATCCACCATGGCAGAGAGGAAGCGGAAGGTGTTCGGGGAACAGAATAGCCCTCTTGGGGACAAAAAACAAAACAAACAAACAAACAAAAGGAATTGCTGTTTACCTAAAAGTCTTGAATAAGAAATCAGCTTAACTAGAGAAACAACCCAGAGTCCTGCAGCTATACAGGGAGGGATCAATCTAAGAGTTGCTACTGGCCCTTGATAGCAACTCACGTCAAAGAAAGACAAGGAGGGCTAGTTTAGGAAGATTCTTTCTAACCTTTTCTTGTGAGAAAATAGAAACACATTGTAAATGTGTAAAAAGATAAATATATTGGACATTGAAGAACAGAATTAGAAGTAAGTGTAATACAAAGCAAAATGCAAATAGATTTGTTTTATCAAAGAGCATTAGATTAGTACCATAGCCTGAGACCTGGTTGGCTCTATAGCCATCAAGATCACACAACTAGTCAGCAGCAGGGCATTGCCAGCCTCCATTCTTGACTATTAACTCCCATGCTGATTCAGTATCCTTTCCACACCATTAGAGAAAATGAGTAAGATTGATTTCATGAAGAAGTCTTACCCATTCCAAAAAACATTTATCCATCAGGCAGTTCATTTAAAAATAAAATGTAGCCCAGCTGGTGTGAATCAGCAGTTGAGCATCGACCCATGCACCAAGAGGTCACCAGTTTAATTCCCAGTCAGAGCACAAGCCCAGGTTGTGGCCTGGTCCCTAGTGGGAGGCATGCAGGAGGCAGCCAATCATTGTTCTCTCTCATTGATGTTTCTCTCCCTCTCCCTTCCTCTCTAGAATAAATAAAGACAAAAAAAATAAATAAAAAATAAAAATAAAATGTAATCATTGTGGCCTACATCTGAATTCAGCAAAGGCCAATAAACTTCAGATAACTAGAAACATTCCATTGGTTACTATTCAGAGCAATGATTAAGAATATATGGGTTGCTCAGCGGGTGTAGCTCAGTGGATTGAGCGTTGCCCCATGGACTAAGTAGTCCTGGTTTGATTCCTGGTCAGGGCATATGCCTGGGTTGCGGGCTCGATCCCCAGTAGGGGGCATGCAGGAGGCAGCAAGTCAATGTTTCTCACATCGATGTTTCTATCTCTCTCTCCCTTCCTTTCTCTCTAAAAAAAAAAATCAATAAAAACATATTTAAAAAACAAACAAACAAATACACACAAAAAACAAAACCAGACAAACCAAAAAATAATATATGGTTCAATTTCAATGGGGTAAAAAGAATCAGTTTTAATACAGCACTTCTTTGGCTCACTGAATGGCTTAAAACATGGTTTGTTCTTTCCTATTTATGTAAATGAGGAGTTAGAGAAAGACACTCAAATTTGTTTGGAAGAAAGAAGCCTCTATCAAAAGATTTAAGCCCTGGCCAGTTTGGCTCATCAGTTAGAGCGAAGGCCTGCAGACCAAGCAGTCCCGGGTTCAATTCTGGCCAAGGCCACGTACCTTGGTTGCAGTTAGTCCCCAGCCCCAGTTGGGGTCGTGCGGGTGGCAACCAATCGATGTGTCTCTCTCACTTCAGTGTTTCTCTCTCTCTCTTCCTCCCACTCTGTCAGACAATAAATGTAAAAAAAAAAAAAAAAAAGATTCTAATCCACTTACACCAATTCCCTTCTCTCTCAAAAAACAACCATGAACTTATGAGAATCACATTATATTCAAGTGATTCTGGTTAGCTCTATAACATAATTTTAAAATATTTGTGTTTAAAGTATATCTTATTTTATCTTACTTTTTGTTAATCCTCACCAGAGGATATTTTTTCATTGATTTTTAGAGTGGAAAGGATGGAGGGAGAGGAGGAGAAAGAGAGAGAGAGACATGTATGTCAGAGAGACATTGATTGGTTGCCTCCTGAACCATCCCAACTGGGGTCAGGGATTGAACCTGCAACCCAGGTACGTGCCCTTGACCAATCAAACCCGAGACCCCTCAGTCCACTGGCCAATGCTCTAACTGCTGAGCCAAACTGGCCAGGACTCTCTAGTTTATCTTTATTTTATTTATTTATTTATTTATTTATTTATTTTTTATCCTCACCTGAAGATATTTTTCTATTTATCTTCAGATACAGTGGGAAGGAGCGATAGAGAAACATCCATATGAGAGAGACATATTGACTGGTTGCCTCCTGCATGACCTGGATCAGGGCTAGGGATGAACCACAACTGAGGTACGTGCCCTTGACCAGAATCAAACCCGTGACTCATTGGTCCACGGGCCAACACTCTAACTGCTGAGCCAAACCAGCCAGGGCTCTATTGTTTATTTTTTAAAGTTTTAATTTTTAAGTTTGCAAGTTGAAAATTAAGAAGTGAAATTGTGGATTCACTTCTGGTCAAGATGGCCGAGTACGTACTTGCCTCCTCCCACAAGCACATCAAAATTACAACTAAATTACAGAATAACCATCATTCAGAACCACCTGAAATCCAGCTGAATGAAAATATTACAACTACAAAATTAAAGAAGCCACAAGGAGACTGGTAGGTGGGACGGAGGTGTGGACAGGCTTGTCCCACACCCACGTGTGGCAGATAAATATCAGAATGAATTCCTCGGCTGGGAAGGTGCTCCCTGAGGAGTGAGGGGTCCTCATTCCACACCAGGCCTCCAGCTCAGGGTTCCAGTGCCAGGAAGATAAGTCCCCATAACTTCTGGCTATAAAAACCAGCAAGAATTGAGGCTGAGGGAGGCTGAGGCCTCTAGAGTCTCAGGCAGTTCCTCTTAAAGGGCCTGTACCCAGAATTACTCAGACCTGCTCTCTCTGGACTCCATTGTGGGGGAAGCAGCTTGAAAGACACCAGAGACATATGGGGAAAACTGAGTTGTTTGGCATTGGGGCGAGAGCTGGAGAGACAGTTTTCTCCCCGACAGACATGCTGGAGGAGGCCGTTGTTCCTTTGGTGAGTGCTTCCCCAAGGGGCCAGCAGATGGCCGCCATATCTGGGACTCCAGCAACCTGGCTCACACTGTTTGCCCCTCCCTGGTGATTCCCTGAGGCCCTGCCCCACCCAACTTTCAGACCCACCCAAGCTATTTCTAGTGACTTTACCATAGGATTGGCTTGTCTTGGCTCCTGCTTCAGATTTTCCTAATTTCTCTCAAACAAGGAGCATCTGGCCTCAGCGAGCCCCAAACCTCTTGCTAAGTGGCCCCAGGCCCGGCACTAGAAGCAGCCAGCCTTGCTTCACAGATTGGGTTTGCCTGGGCACCTCCAAGCCCAACACAAGAAGCAGCCATTGGCAGATTGCTTTGTAGCTTATGCCTGGTGGCCCCAAGTAGAACACAGGCAGTGGCTGACCTTGCCCGAGAGCCAGCATACCCAGTGGACAGCTTCAGACCATGTTGAAACATCACCACCCAACTACCTCCATAAGTGACACAGTCAAGGAGTGGACTCAGTGGGTACCAGAGCCCTGCTGAAGTAAGTCTTGCTCTGTGTGGTGGGCCCTGCACAGCTGATCCTACAAGGCAGTCAGAGGTCAGTGGTCAGTGGGCATGGCCAGTTCTTGCAGGTGATCAGCTTGAGTAAAACCCTTCCATGGATGTGCCAACAGCAAATAAGACTCAATGACAACAGAAGTGTGGACAGTCCACATGAGGGGTGCACCTCAAGGGCCCACTGGGGTGATCAGGGAGGCTGTGTCATTGGACCCTACAGGATACCTACTATAATAGGCCACCCTATGAAGCCTAGGAGACATAGCAACTGTACCTAATACATAGAAGCAAACATGGAGAGGCAGCCAAAATGAGGAGACAAAGAAACATGTCCCAAATGAAAGAACAAAACTCCAGGAAAAGAATTAAATGAAATGGAGATAAGCAATCTAACAGATGAAGAGTTAAAAACACTGGTTATAAGGATGCTCAAGGAACTTAGTGAGGACCTCAAAAGCATAAAAAAGGACCGGTCATAAATAAAGGATGCACTAACTTAAATAAAGAATAATTTACAAGGAATCAATAGTAGAATAGGTGAAGCGGAGAAGCAAACCATCAATTTGGAATATAAGGAAGCAAAAAGAAAAAAATAATTCATAAAAATGAGGATAGTGTAAGGAGCCTCTGAGACAACCTCAAGCATACCAGCATTCGCATCATAGGGGTGCCAGTAGGAGAAGAGAGAGAGAGAGCAAGAAATTGAAAACCTATTTGAAAAAATAATGACAGAAAACTTTCCTAACTTGGTGAAGGAAACAGACATACAAAGTCCAGAAAGCACAGAGAATCCCAAACAAGATGAACCCAAAGAGGCCCACACCAAGACACATCATAATCAAAATGCGAAAGGTGAAAGAGAAAGAGAGAATCTTAAAAGCAACAAGAGAAAAGCAGTTTGTTACCTACAAAGGAGCTCCCATAGATTGTCAACCAATTTATCAAAAGATACTTTGCAGCCCAGCCAGTGTGGCTCAGTGGATTGAATGTTGTCCCATAAACTGAGAGGTCCCAGTGTGATTCCCAGAAAGGGCACATGCCTGGGTTGTGGGCTTGATCCCCGTTGGAGGGCATGTGAAAGGCAGCCAATTGATGTTTCTTTCTTTTTTTATTGATTAATTTTTGTTACAGATGTTTCTACTTTTCCCCCCCACTGATTCCCCCTCTCCCTCTCTCCCTACCCTTTCCCCAGTTTGTTGTCCATGTCCACTGTTCATGCATACATGCATATAAGTTCTGTGGTTTATCTCTCCCCCATCACCCCCCTCTTCTGGGGATTGTCAGTCTGTACCCCACTTCCACATCTCTGGGACTACCCCATTCTTCAGACTCTTATGTTCATTATATTCCACAAATAAGTGAGATCATATGAAACTTGTCTTTCTCTGTTTGGCTTGTTTCACTTAGGATGATACTTTCCAGGTCCTTCCATGTAGTCTCAAAGGATAAGAGATCTTTCTTTCTTACAGCTGCGTAGTACTCCATTGTATATATGCACCACAGCTTTTTAATCCATTCGTCTATTGATGGACACTTGGGCTGTTTCCAGATCTTAGCTATTGTAAATAGTGTTGCTACAAACATAGGAGTACATATATTCTTTCTGATTGGTGTTTCAGGCTTCTTAGGGTATATTCCTAGAAGTGGAATCACTGGGTCAAATGGAAGTTCAATTTTTAATTTTTTGAGGTAACACCATATTGTTTTCCATAGTGGCTGCACCAGTCTGCATTCCCACCAGCAGTGCACTAGAGTCCCCTTTTCTCCACACCCTGCCAACACTTGTTGTTTGATGATTTGTTGATGGTGGCCATTCTGACAGGTGTGAGGTGATACCTCACTGTTGTTTTAATTTGCATCTCTCTGATGATTAGTGATGATGAGCATTTCTTCATATGTTTCTTAGCCATTTGTATGTCCTGTTTGGAGAAGTGTCTATTTAATTCCTCTGCCCATTTTTTAATTGGGTTCTTTGTCTTTTTTTTGTTGAGTTGTATGAGCACTCTATATGTATTGGAAATTAACCCCTTATCTGATATATCATTGGCAATTATGCTCTCCCATACAGTGGGTAGCCTTTCCGTTTTAATGATTGTATCTTTTGCTGTGCAGAAGCTTTTGAGTTTGATGTAGTCCCATGTGTTAATTTTCTCCTTTGTTTCTATTGCCTTAGGTGATGTGTCAGTAAAAATTTTGCTGCGTATGATGTCTGAAATTTTGTTGCCTACAGTCTCTCCTAGGATTTTTATGAATTCATGAGTCACATTTAAGTTTTTTATCCATTATGAGTTTATTCTTGTGTAGGGTGTAAGTTGATGGTTTAGTTTCATTTTTCTGCAAGTAGCTGTCCAATTTTCCCAGCACCATTTATTAAAGAGGCTGTCCTTACTCCACTATATGCTCTTGCCACCTTTGTCAAATATTAATTGAGCATATTGCTTTGGGTCCATTTCTGGGTTCTCTGTTCTGTTCCACTGGTCTATATGCCTGTTCTTGTGCCATACCAGGCTGTTTTGATTACAGTGGCTTTGTAGTATAACCTGAAATCTGGTATTGTGATCCCTTCAATGTTGTTCTTCCTTTTCAAGATTGCTGTGGCTATTCGAGGCCTTTTTTGGTTCCATATGAACTTTTGAAATAATTGTTCTAATTTTGTGAAGTATGCCGTTGGTATTGATATTTCTTTCTCACTTTGATGTTTTTATCTCTCTCTCCTTTCTTCTCTCTCTAAAAAAAAAAAAATCTATAAAAACATACTAAAAAAGAAAAGAAAAAAAGAAACTTTGCAGGCCAGAAGGAAGTGACAAGAAATATTCAAAGTGATGAAAAGCAAGGACTTACAATCAAGATTACTCTATCTTGCAAGACTATTATTTAGAATCGATGGACATATAAAGAGTTTCCCAGACAAGAAAAAGCCAAAGGAGTTCATCACCACCAAACCAGTATTATATGAAATGTTGAAGGGTCTTCTTGGAGAAGATAAAAAATATGAACAATAAAATAGCAATAAATACATACTATCAACAATTGACTCTACAGACCAAATAAACAAGCAGAACAGAAACAGATTCATAGATACAGAGAACTTTTTGTTAGCCGCCAGATTGGAGGGGGGTTGGGGGACAGGCAAAAAAGTGAAAGGACTAAGAAGTACAAATTAGTTGTTAGACTGATCAGCCTTGGAGGGAAGGGGGTTGTGCGGGAAGAGATAAACCAAATAACTTATATGCATATATGCATAACCAATGAACACAGACAATAGTGTGGGGAAGGCAGGAGGGGGTGGGAGTGGGGAGGAGGTGGTCAGTGGGGGAAAAAGGGGCGGCTTCTGTAATAGTTTCAACAATAAAAATACATTTAAACAAATTTTTAAAAAAAGAAGTAAAGCTGTGTATCTTCTGCTCTGGGCATTAATGATATGAAATTATCATGATGTTTTTATAGTCTTGACCAAAGGTTTTTCAGTTTGGTGAAAAGCCGGCCAACATTACCAGCTTTTGCCATAGCATGCTTGGCTCCGTGACTTTCCCTGCTTCTCATCATTCTGCAGTTTGATTACCCAGCCAGCTCACAGAGTGAACCTGGCTCTATTAATGGAGTGTGCTGAGATTAAGGGGTAGCTATAGCAAAATTTATTTGCATTTTTCCCCCCAAATCTGTGAGTTCTCGGCAGCCACTATATTGCTTGGGGCTGCTATCAAGTGTGGTGATTTAAAATTATTTAGTACTTTTACTGTTCTCTCTTTTGGTCCACAATCAAGAATGGCTTCCACCAGTAAAAGTAGAGTTGAGCATTTTTGTTTGTTTACTTTGTTTCCAGTGTTAATTTGGTTAAGAGAATAAGAAGTAGTTTGGTAGTTTACCTGTGTTAATCTGGACATTTCCTCAGTTTTGGATGATGAAGCTGTTTTCTCAGTTCTGCTTGAGAACTGTGCTGACATAACCACTCTCCCTCAGGGCTATGGAGACTTATTTATGCATATACAGGATGCACAGCCTCTACTAAGTGCCAGATGGGAAGATAACACTGGATGTGTAGGCATCCGTCTCCCTCTTCCGTTTAGAAAAGTACTCTGTTTAGACAGAAAACTGGAGTTTCTGTCTAAAATCTCTGTAAGACTTGTCAAGGTATTTTTGACAGGCTGATTTCCTTGGGTTTGAAGATGCAGGATGAACACTCAGAGTTCCAGGCTATGATCTGGGCCATTGTGACTCTCAGAATGCTAAGCAGTTGGAGACAAGAAAATAAACTCCATGATATCTTCTTGGAGATGGAGAAAAGCTTGGAAACAGAACAATTGCATGGGGCTTCACTCTTCAAATTCTTTATTTGTTCTTCTCTGTAACTCAGTGGGTCATCATGGGAACAGCCAAAAACAATCAAAATGTACTGAAACTTTCACTTCTTGACAAAAGTAAGACACCTAAAAACTATGACCATCCTGAAGTTCTGCATCACACCTTTGAGACTCTGTTTAACCTTCACATGCTGCTTCCAAATTGTCTGTTGGAGATGCTTTATTCCTATAAGAGTGAACAGGACAAAGAAAAATGTATGAGGGTAGAAGGTAAGTGTAAACTCTTTTTAGTAAGTTTTTAGTGTCTTGGTACCAGCTTCTTTTAGCCATGAGTAAGACCTTATTCTTTACTTTGTAGGTGTGCTCAGTCCTTGAGACCCATAACCCCTTCCATACTGATTATGCTATAGGGACCCGTGTTCTCAGACCTTACTGTAGAAATTACCCATGTACTGATGCACCATCACTGCTTCACATTCTTTTTAGTAATCAGGATGGGGCCCTGGCCTGTGTAGCTCCGTTGGTTGAGCGTCATTGTGCACTGAGAGGTTGCTGGTCGATTACCAGTCGGGTGCCTTCCTGGGTTTTGGGCTCAGTCCCTGGTGGGAGTGGGGGTATTCCACTCTCTCATCAATATTTATCTTTCTCTCTCCCTAAAAATCAATGGCAGTGTTTTAAAAAAGCACCAAGATAGGTCTGTCCCTGTTCTTTGAGAAAAGCATACCTGTGGAAAGATGGAAAGGGGGTTAAGTGGAACACACCACTAAATTTACAATTTTAGCTTTAGATTTGACTTGATGATTAATGACTTCAAGCATTGAAGTTTATTCCTTTGCTCTATTTCCTACTAGTCCTTCCTCCTATTACCAGGATTGTTATACTGCAGAAAGAAGCAACTTTCCCTTGTTGCAGTTTGGAAAGGCAAACCACTCCTGAAATTCCTTCAGGACAGATGACTGGACTGATTTTCGGATTTGGGTGGAGCATGATTAATTGAAGGACAAATGTAGATGGTAGCCACATGTGCCCATGAACCTAGAAAACTAAATAGCACTTGTCACAGTGATTAAGACACAAATCCTAGGTAAGAAAGTAGGTATCGGGGTAATGATTTTAAAGCATTATGGCAAATTTGGCCATTTGTATAATGATTCCTAAACCCCAAATCCACAGTATTGTGAATCAATCCCATTATCCAGATTACCCTAAAGATTACAGTGGTTGAGCATCGACTCATGTACTAAGAGGTCTCTGGTTCTATTCCCGGTCAGGGCACATGCTCAGGTTGTGGGCCCAATCCCCAATGGGGGGCATGCAGGAGGCAGCCAGTGTTCTCTCTCATCAATGTTTCTATCTCTCTCTAAAATCAATAAAGAAAAAAAATTTTTTAAAAAAATTGATAGTGATAAACATGTGGGGAAATAAATACCCTCACAATTGATAGCATGTTAATTGATTCAGTCTTTTTCAAAAATAATTTGCAAGTCTCGAAATTAAAATGTATGGTATTGGATTATTGAATGAGCTGAACTTGGTAAAGAGGAGGCAGAAAATAATTTTCTTCTTTATCAAAACTTCCCTCTTTGCCCCACTGTGTTGATCTTCACTCATCACCTTTGGATGAAATTTCTAGCAGTCCTCATAGCTTTCCTGGTCATATTCAAATAATAAAAAGTTCACTCCTATCCAAACTCTTTACCCTTATCCAGTTTAAAAACTCTCCGCTCCCCACTACTCCAGCCTGACTTAGATTCAGAAACTGGGAGTAGTCCTGGCTGTGTAGGCATCTGTCTCCTCCCTCACTGGCTTCTGGTAGGTTGTCAAGGGTGAGGATGGGAGAAACTGAAAAGCTTTTTGTTGACTGGTGAAATATCAAATTGTCTTTTGTGCTCTCTGGGCTTTCAAAATCTGAGCTTTTCTTTCCTGGTATCTGTGTGGGTTCTTTGGTGATTTCCAATTGACAGCCTTCTGCTCACATATCCCCTCTTTCATCTCCACCCCTCCCATCATTGGTATGGTACATTTCCATTCTATTTCTTTTCTTTTCTTTTCTTTAATCTTTATTGTTGAGTGTATTACAGATGTTCCTCATTTTCCCCCCATCGGCCCCCTCCTCTCCACTCCCAGCCCCCTCCCGCCTTTTCCCACACTATTGTCTGTGTCCATTGGTTATGCATATACATTCTTTGGTTTATTTCTTCCCACCTCCATTCTATTTCAACCGAGATTGCCTCACACTTTGGACAAAAGTCCTCTTGAGATGCTAATTACTTTCCAGGCATGGGGGTGGGGTGGGGGGTGGTTCACATATAGTTCATAGAAAATTTGCATTTCTGTCCTCCATGTCTTTACCCAGTTGGTGAAAATACACTGGCTTCCAACACTGAGCTCTTTTCTCCATGGCCACAGGCAGCTGTGGTCCTGGCCATTTGCCAAGAGACTTTTCCAGGTGTTAGAAGTTGAGTTGTGTTTCCAAAGATATGTTGAAGTCCTAAAGCCCTGCTCTATAGAATGAGAACTAATTTGGAGATATGGTCTTATAGAGGTGCAGATGTAATTAATTTAAGATGAGGCCATACTGGAATTAGGGTGGGTTCTTTATCCAATATGAATGGTCCTTATAAGAAGACAGAGACACACAGGGGGAAGATGGCCATGTGGCAGCAGAAGTTGAGGAACATTAAGAAAACTAGTGGGACAGCAAACACTAGAAACTAGGGGGAGGCAAGGGCAAATTCTTTTCTAGAGGTTTCAGAGGGAACATAGGACTGACGGCACCAGCTTGGCTTTGGACTTCTAGCGTCTAGAACTGGGAGACAATAAATTTGTTGTTTTAAGCCACCTCGTTGGTGGTACTATGTTATGGCAGCGCTAGAAACTAATAAATTAGGTGTTAGGGGACACAGCCCAGTAGCTTCATTTGCCAGGGGGAGGGGAGATGGTACAGTATATGGCACTACAGCAACTGCCTATAGAAATCTTCACATGCCTTAAAGAAGGTTAGCCGCCTAGCCGGTGTGGCTCAGTGCTTGGGTGCCGACCCATGCACCAAGAGGTTGCCAGTTCAATTCCCAGTCAGGGCACATGCTCAGGTTGTGGGCCAAATCCCTAGTGGGGGACATGCAGAAGGTGGCCAATCGATGTTCTCTCTCATCAATGTTTCTCTCTCTCTCTCTCTCTCTCTCCCTTTCCCTTCCTCTCTCTCTAAAATCAATAAAGAAAAAAATGTTATTTAAAAAAGAAGGTTTAGCCTTTTCTTATATAGATAGGTATATTGTACATAGGTGGGTATTGGACTTTTCTTTCTTCTTCTTTTTTTTTAATCCTTACCCGAGGACATTTTTGCATTTATATTTAGATAGAGCTTGAGGGAGAGAGGGAGGAAGAGAGAGAAACATCTACGTGAGAGAGACACATCGACTGGCTGCCCACCCACACGACTCCAACTGGGGCCCAGGACAAACTGCAACCAATGTACGTGCCCTTAGCGGAAACCGAACCTGGGACTCTCTGGTCCTCGGGCCGACGCTCTAACTGCTGAGCCAAACCAGCCAGGGCGGTATTGGATTTTTCTTAGACAATATGGTTTTAGGACAAAATAGAGATGACAGAAAAATTCATATTAAAAAAATATTTTTATTGATTTTTTTAGAGTGAGAGGAAGGGTGAGAGGGAGAGAGAATCATCAACATGAGAGCAAAACATTGATTGGTCACCTCCTGCATGCCCCCCACTGGGGATTGAACCCACAACCTGGTCGTGTGCCCTGACCGAGAATTAAAACTGACCTGCTAGTGTTTGGGACAGTGCTTAACCACTGAGCCACACTGGCCGAGCTAGAAAAATTCATATTTTAACATCCCTTTACATAAGCATGTCCTTCAACTTAGCAATTCCACTTCTAGTTAGTATCCTAGAGAAATACTCACACCTGTGCACAAAGACACCTGACCAGGGTGTGTGTTAAAGCATTGTTTATAATGATGAAAACTGTAAACAGCTCAATGTCACACAATACAGGGTGAATAAATACACAGATACATCCATACAGTGGAATCTACGAAAAAGAAAGTTAACATCAAAATATCGGCTGGTCAGGGGATATGCCTAGGTTTTGGGTTGAATCCCCGGTTGTGGTGGGTGCAGGAGGCAACCAATCAATGTTTCCCTTTCACACTGATGTTTCTCAAATCCATAAAAGAAATATAGCCTCGCCCTGGCCGGTTTGGCTCAGCGGTTAGAGCGTCGGCCTGCGGTCTGGAGAGACCCGGGTTCGGTTCCCGCTAAGGGCACGTACCTCGGTTGCAGTTTGTCCCCGGCCCTGGTCGGTCGTGTGGGTGGCAGCCACTCGATGTGTTCCTTTCACGTCGATGTTTCTCTCTCTCTCTCTGTTCCTCTCTCTCCCTCCCACTCTACCTGAACAAAAAATGGAAAAATGTCCTCGGGTGAGGATAAAAAAAAAAAAAAATAAATAATAGTTAAATAAAAACATTAAAAAAATCTACAAAACACACTGTAGAGTTTTAATAAGCTGCATGGTAAGAAACAAGGATTCCATTCATGCCAATAGAAGACCATATCTTTGTACATACAAATATGTATGTAAAGAAAAGAGTTCTGAAAACGGACACACCAAATTCAGGCTGGTGGCTTCCTCTGGAGAAAGCATAGAGATTGGAGGAAGAAGGACTTTCCCTTTGACTATGTATATGTCTTTAAACTGTTTGATTTTATTTACTTCATTGGAAATCTCTACATGTCTTTTTGCAATAAAATGTAATTTTAAAATTGAAAATGCAGTGAGGTTGAAGAAATGACTTAGCTTTTGTTACCTTAGCCTCCCAGTGTATACACTGATGTTGATACATCTTTAGCAATTGGCGGTGTTCCTACCATGTAAAACAGCTGCTGTTGCTGTCCCTCTGCCCTTTGTTTCTGAGGTTTTTGTCTGCAGTCATTTTCTGGAAGCCAGTCTACAGAAGTGCACTATGCAGCAGAGGGGGGTGGCATTCATGTGGAAGAAATGTTTCTTGAGTCTCAAG
This sequence comes from Molossus molossus, assembly GCF_014108415.1. Lineage (NCBI taxonomy): Eukaryota > Metazoa > Chordata > Mammalia > Chiroptera > Molossidae > Molossus > Molossus molossus. Next base: position 8,871,719 of record NW_023425347.1, read on the forward strand.
TCTGTGCCTGAAGGAACTGTGCTTAAGGCGGAATTCAGTCACTGAGCAAATATTAGCTTTTGAGGCCCTGAATTCTTTTTTTTTTTTTTTTTATCCTCACCCGAGGACACTTTTCCATTTTTTGTACAGACAGAGTGGGAGGGAGAGAGAGAGAGGGAAACATCGATGTGAAAGGGACACATCGAGTGGCTGCCACCTGCACGACCAACCAGGGCCAGGGACAAACTGCAACCAAGGTACATGCCCTTAGCGGGAACCGAACCCGGGTCTCTCTGGACCGCAGGCGGGCGCTCTAACCGCTGAGCCAAACTGGCCAGGGCAAGGCCCTGAATTCTTCACTAAAAACTACTTCATTTCCAAAATGCCACTTGCAAACGCATAGTGATTGCCTTAAAGGTGCATCCTGAAAAGATGACCCGATTTCTCACTTTCATCCATCAGGTTATGAATTCAATAATGGATACCAATGCCTCACTATCACCGTGTCCAAAGCCTTTCTTCTAGTAGAAATTTCATCTGACCTTGAAATGCAGTTTATCCCTCCCAGGCCACCTGCGTCTTCATCTGCAGGGAAGTTTTGCCTGTATTAGCCTGTACCATTGTTACCCGGGGCCATTACAAGAAGAAAGAAAAGAAATAACTAAAGATTTATTGCTAAAAACTCATATTTTCCCTCTATATTTTAAATAATAGTGCAGTTAAGTCATAAGAACAACATAATATGGAAAAATGTAGGTCCATCACACTATATGAATTTAGATACACTGCTGTCCAGAAAATTGTCTCCAAAACATCATAAGACTCTACAAGAGGTCCTCTTCCTCACCACCACAATGTGAGAGGTTATGTTGAGATCTTGTTATTACTGGCTTTATGATGTTTGGTACATTTCCATACCAGTTTCTTAAATGACTGACTGGTACCAAACCAAAAGGTAGGAAATGGGAGGAATTTTAAAGCTTTTGTGTGCTGTTTTTTATGTTTAAGAAGGGAATTCTCTTGGTTAATTCCCTGCCTCTCAAAATACTTTGGGAGGTTGCTTAACTGGACAGTGGGGACCTGCAGGGAGAGGCAGGGCAGTCAGGAAGAGTGGTCCCATAGAGTGAATGGGCTTGGAGAGGAAACCAATGGGGCAACTTTAGAAGCAGTGTGTGCTGGCAGTTCACCAAATCAATGACTTCTGCTTGCACATGGAAGACAAGTAGGAGGTACTAAAGTAACAGATCAGCTTAAAGCCTGAAGTTTTTTTTTGTTTTTTTTTTTTACTGTCTTTGGTAAATACACATGCACACACACAGGCATCCATGCACACACGCTTGCAAGGGCTTGTGTACTGGTTTATATACCTTAACTCTGCTGATTTGTATCATGATTACTATTCTGTCTATCCATCCAACCATCCATCCATCCATCTATCCATCCATCCACCATGTATTGTATTCCATGCATTAAAATAAAAACTTAGCCCTGGCCAGTTTGGCTCAGCAGTTAGAGTGTCGGCCTGCGGCCCAGAGAGACCTGGGTTTGGTTCCCGCTAAGGGCACGTACCTTAGTTGTGGTTTGTCCCTGGCCCTGGTTGGGTCATGTGGGAGGCAGCCACTCGATGTGTCCCTTTCACACTGATGTTTTTTTTTCTCTCTCTCTTCCTCTCTTTCCTTCCCACTCTTATCTGAACAAAAAATGAAAAAATGTCCTCGGGTGAGGATAAAAATAAATAAATAAATAAATAATAAATAAATAAATAAATAAATAAAATAAAAATGAAAAATAAAAACATCTTAATACCTTTTAGTTTAATATCTCCAAAATTTTACATATAAATTGACAGTCAATATTATTTTACATAAAATTTTTTTGAGGTGTTCCTATGCTTATTATACTTTCTTTCAAAACCAGAAAACCTGTTTATAATTTCAAATAAAGTAAGTTGTAAGATCCAATTAAATATTCAGAGTTCTGAGTTTTTATCTAATTTTGGTTTGTGTGCAGTACTAAATATAATTATTCATACTGGAGAATATGAGAATTTGTAAATGTTATTCTCTCTCTCTAATTTATCCCTAGATGCTTAGAAACATAATTTGAGGTAATATACAATATTAAAATATGTCTATACAAGAAGACAACCAAAAAAATTAATTTGAGGCAAAAATTTTATTTTAACTGTACGTCACCAAATACTTGAATTTGGTTAATTAATTTAGCTGAATATTAAATTTAGCTATAAAATTATGACAATCAAAGCAAACCATAAGTCGTTTCTATTGTTTGAATGTGCTTGTGAGAGCTTCTGGGTGCTCCAGTGTGTGATCACTGAGCTAATAAACTGCTAAGAGCAGTATATGGGAGCTCTCTGGGCCAGGCCTTGACCATTGGGCAGGAGTCTCAGATTCCATCCTGTTCTTGACTCACTTGGAGTGAGTTTTGGGCCTCTAAGGATCAAGCTATCCATCAAGTCAATGTATCATTTAGTCAGATTGCCAAGTTGTGTCCTTTGAACCAGTTCTTGGTTCTTTGGGGTCTCTGCCAATTGCCCTGTCTGGGAGGGATTATTATCAGTGGTTCAGCCTGAAAAATAATGAGGGCTTGACAAGTTCTGATCTAATTCCTGTGCAAGGTTACCGTGAATCTCTCCAAGGCTCAGCTTCTGTTCCTGCATTAGGTTTATGACAGCTCTTTTATTTTCTAATACACCTAATTGAATTGCTGAGATACTCATAGTATAGCCTGCAAACTGGCTTTGGTTCTCAAATCCTTAGCAGTTAACAAAGAGATAAGAAGCTTACACTCCAGTATAAGTCAACTATGTCACTAAACACACAAAGAAGGCAAAGACATGTTATAAAAGAATTAGAACCAAGAGATAAGAAGCTTATACTCCAATATAAGTCAACTATGTCACTAAACACACTATGCAATTCAACTGACTCTTTTCTGTCCTCCCTTCTTCACTCCCTCCCACTTTTCTTCCCTCCTTTCCTTCCTTTTCTTTTTTTGTTGCAAGACTGTTTCGCTGAAGGAAGCAGTATACTGAATTACATTCTGTCAAAGCTCTTTGTCTTATTGAAAATGGGCAATTTGGTTAGGGACCCAAATGAGGTCAATGTGAAGCAGAGGATGTTGTACAAATGCAGAATGTCATTAATGTCTCTGAAAATAAAAACAATTGTGTAGTGGCCTGACATTAGTTTGACAATTATGCACAAGTTGTACAAACAACCTTCAATATTTGTGGTGGTACAAGAAAATCTGTTCATTCATTCATTCACTGTGTATTTATTAGATGTCTAGGACCAGGCTAAGGTGTAGAATGTTACTCAGTAGTATTTTTGCAATGATGCAGTGGAAGAGCTAAATAGCAATTATTAAGTGGCATAAATATTCTTTCTGAAATTAATGTCATGTTACTCTTATTATGAAAAAAATTGAGAGAAACACTGAATTGCAGTAATACTTATCTATTGCTAGGTGAGAATTCTGAACTCTCTGGCTTAGAAAGGATCTTAGCAAGACATCAGTTTCCCAAAGAGATTAATCTGACCCCAAAGCCAAGCAATATGCTCCTGTGGAAAAGAAAAGCCATCAACAATGCAAATCACTGGTGGAAAAAATGTCACTTGAACAAAAACACAAAGGATCCTCCAATGTCAACTATAGTTGTCAGGTAGGTGTCTAATTTTTGTCATATGCAGACATATTTAGAGATATACAGGGTAATAATAAGCTCTTTTTTTTTTTTTAATCCTCACCCGAGGACATTTTTCCATTTTTTGCTCAGGTAGAGTGGGAGGGAGAGAGAGGAACAGAGAGAGAGAGAGAAGCATCGATGTGAAAGGGACACATCGAGTGGCTGCCACCCGCACAACCGACCAGGGCCGGGGACAAACTGCAACCGAGGTACGCGCCCTTAGCGGGAACCGAACCCGGGTCTCTCCGGACCGCAGGCCGACGCTCTAACCGCTGAGCCAAACCGGCCAGGGCGCTCTTTTTACACCTTACCTAAAAAATGGCCTAATGTGGTCTTTGAGATATATGGTGAGGATAAAAACAAACATTGCTCTGTATAAAACTGCATGAACCCCATTTTCAAACACCCCAAGCATCTGGAAGAGCCCTTATTGAACGAAAACTCATGGAGATAGGGACAGGTGTGTGGCCCCCCTATGGATCATTGTGTTCTTGGTTATTGAGGAGATATAGCAGAGCTCGGGAGTGGGATTCTTGGAAAAGGATCCAACCGCTGAACTTTGGGGCTTTTATGCTATATGAGTCAGGAAGCACGACTGGGGCCTAGGATACAATAGTATGAATGTAGACCTTGGCTTTATCTCTAGTCTGCCACATTTTACACTGACAGAAATGGGAGGCTATTGTCAGGTCTTAAAAAGAAAGTGACACAATCTGACTTGAATCCTCCCTGGTCTCTAGGGGAACAAGGGTAGAAGCAGGAGAAGGATGGTGGGCCTTGAACCGGGTGGTAACATTTGGGATGTGGAATGGTTGGATTCTAGCAATCAAAATTAAAGTTTGGTTCCTTGGCAAATTATCTTTGTTGGTACACTTCCTTCCATGATTATGCCAGACAGATGGTGTTTTCTATATTTTTTTTCTTTAGCATTGCTGAATGTATTGCTGCACAGTACATAATGAATGGTTCCTATATTTTGACATAGTAAGTTTTCAAAAAATGTTGCCTTACAGGAGAAATATATAATTTGCTATAAAGACAGAGTCCTCTCTGCTTTGAAGGTAACACAGAGAGAATTCTAGCTCATGAATTTGTTTGTATTGGAAGCTCCCATGGGGATCATTGCCCTTATAAAATAATCTCCTTATCTACTTCCTTTTTCAGTATCCTCAGTGACATAACTTGACGATTTGATTTAAAAATTCATATTCAAAGAAGGCAAAGACATGTTATAAAAAAATTAGAAACATGTTGTTTTCTTCTTGGACAATGCAAGGCATTGCATTTTTGTCCACATTTACAAGTAGAAGTTGAGTGATGATCCTGATTATTTAATTTAAGATTATTTTGAGGCAGGATAGAGAGATGATAAGAAAATACCTGGGCAAGTGGAATGAGGAAATTGAGACAAGAAAAATTAAACAAGGCCAAACAATTTGAACTTTTTTTATAGCCAGCTGGTGAATCGCAACACTTTATCACCCCAACCAAGGACAATTGAGAACAAACGGTTTACACCCCTCCTTCCTAACTAGGGAACACATAATTTAAATCACCCTGGACTGGGGAAAACAGAGAACAATGACCCTACTAATGCCATTTGTGCCAGCTAAACCCAAGGACTGATGAAGTTGGGGAACAAATAACAAAAACCCCATTAAAGCCAGACAAACTTAAGATAAAAGTAAGACAGTAAAACAGACCAAAGAATAATCCAAAACTCCCCTATGTGTTCATTTTGATTCATCAGCGTATTAAAAATGCATCTGGAAAGCTGATGCATATTCTACTGAAACCCTCCCTTAAGATTCTCACCTGCAGAGATAAAAAAACTTCTCAGGACAAAGATTCAATGCGAGCTAGCTCTAGAGCATGCCCATGCCCCTTCCTGGGCATGAACTTTTATTTCTAAGGGTCCCCATGAGACTTGCGACCAGGAGAGCAATGGGCAGCAGAGCTCAACCTGGGCTCACCCCCTGATTCTGTTTCCAAGGTCCCCTTTCTCTCTGACTTCTGGGTCAGCTAAAGCAGCCCCACCTTGGCTCACTCCTATCACTGTGACCCTCACTTCTCAGTGAGCTAACAGCATCCCCACCTTGGCTCACTTGTTTTCTATATCATCTCTAGAAAGGCAAAGTAGAACACTGCCTAGGCTCTCCCCTGTCATTTCTTCAACATGAATTTCGTCCTTTATCTCACTGTCCTCAGCATGAACTGAAAATGCAGTGAGGTTGAAGAAATGACTTAGCTTTTGTTACCTTAGCCTCCCAGTGTATACACTGATGTTGATACATCTTTAGCAATTGGCGGTGTTCCTACCATATAAAACAGCTGCTGTTGCTGTCCCTCTGCCCTTTGTTTCTGAGGTTTTTGTCTGCAGTCATTTTCTGGAAGCCAGTCTACAGAAGTGCACTATGCAGCAGGGGGGTGGGGGTGGGGGTGGCATTCATGTGGAAGAAATGTTTCTTGAGTCTCAAGTCTGTGCCTGAAGGAACTGTGCTTAAGGCGGAATTCAGTCACTGAGCAAATATTAGCTTTTGAGGCCCTGAATTCTTCACTAAAAACTACTTCATTTCCAAAATGCCACTTGCAAACGCATAGTGATTGCCTTAAAGGTGCATCCTGAAAAGATGACCCGATTTCTCACTTTCATCCATCAGGTTATGAATTCAATAATGGATACCAATGCCTCACTATCACCGTGTCCAAAGCCTTTCTTCTAGTAGAAATTTCATCTGACCTTGAAATGCAGTTTATCCCTCCCAGGCCACCTGCGTCTTCATCTGCAGGGAAGTTTTGCCTGTATTAGCCTGTACCATTGTTACCCGGGGCCATTACCAGAAGAAAGAAAAGAAATAACTAAAAATTTATTGCTAAAAACTCATATTTTCCCTCTATATTTTAAATAATAGTGCAGTTCAGTCATAAGAACAACATAATATGGAAAAATGTAGGTCCATCACACTATATGAATATAGATACACTGCTGTCCAGAAAATTGTTTCCAAAACATCGTAAGACTCTACAAGAGGTCCTCTTCCTCACCACCACAATTTGAGGGGTTATGTTGAGATCTTGTTATTACTAGTTTTATGATGTTTAGTGCAGGAGAAAGCTGCCTCTCCAGCCCTCGCTCCAATGCCAAACAACTCAGGTCTTCCCCATCTGTTTCTGGTGCCCCTCAAGCTGCCTCCCCCAGCTGTAGCCTGGAGGGTGCCAGTCCAAGTAAGTCCACACGCGGGCATATAAGAGGAGCTGCCTGGGGCTCCAGCCGCCTCAGCCTCAATTCCCGCTGGTTTTATAGCCAGAAGTTATGGGGACTCTCTTCCTGGCACTGGAACCCTGAGCTGGGTGCCTGGTGTGGGACAGGGACCCCTCAGTCCTCAGGGAGGACCTTCCCAGCCGAGGTGTCCTCCTGATTTCTATCCGCCACACGTGGGTGTGGGACCAGCCCATGGTGCCTCTACCCCTCCTACTAGTCTCAGTGTGGCTGCTGCTTTAATTCCATAGTTGTAGGACTGCCATTCAGCTCAATGTCAGGCGGTTCTGAATGATGGTTGTTCTGTAGTTTAGTTGTAACTTTGATATGGTTATAGGAGGACACGATACCGCATCTACCTACACTGCCATCTTGACCGGAAATTTTTCTTTATTGAATTTTTTTAGAGAAAGAAGAAGAAGGAGAGAGAGAGAGAGAGAGAGAGAGAGAGAACATCAACTGGATGCCTTCTGCATGATCCTCACTGGGGATTGGGCTCATAACCTGGGCATGTGTCCTGACCAGAAATCGAACCAGCGACCTCTTGGTGCATGGGTCGATGCTCAACCACTGAGCCACACCAGCTGGATTCTGTAATTTTTTATTTCATGTTTCTATGGGGGAAATTAGGACCTAAAGCATCCTTGTTTTCCATCTTGCTAATGTCAGTCTGTTTATTTATGTTTTCCCAATATTTTCTTCTCTCTGTTCTTCATATTGTTTAATTTCTATTGATTTATCTTCTAGGTTCATTGACTCCTTCCTCTGTTGTCAAATCTGCTAGTGTGTCCATCCAGATAATTTTTAAATTTCAGATTTCCAGTACTGATTGTTTTTCTTTTTTTTTTTATTTTTGTAGTTTGCATTTCTCTGCTGAGAATTCATATAGTATTAATCATTTCAAGAGTCTTTTCTTTTAAAATTAACTTTGTTGAGATAACATTAATAATGTAAATTTCAGGTGAACATTATAATTTAATAACTGTGCTCACTACAAAAAGTCGAATTTCCTTCTGTTACCCCCTTTACCCAGTTCACACTCCCACCCCCCCTATTTCCCTCTGGTAATCACCATTCTGTTGTCAGTATCTATGTGTTTGATTTTTTTTTTTTTTATGTATTCATATATGAGTGAAATACCACTTTCGTTTTTCAGTTTGACTTATTTCAATTGGTGTAATACCCTCAAGGCTTAGCCATGTTGTCACAAATGGCAATATTTTATCTTTTTTATGGCTTAGTATTATTCCATTATAAAGAGGTGGGCAAAAATAAGCTTACAGTTGTTTGTATGAAAATAATAAAATAATTAATAAATAATAATGCAAGAATAAACTCTGTGTTTCCTGTACTTACCACCGTAGACCTTCTTTTGCCAACCCCTGTATATTACCACATCTTTATTCATTTATCGTTTTATGAACACTTAGGTTATTTCCATTTTTTCACTATTATAATTAATGCTGCAATGAACACAGGGGTACATATATCTTTATGAATTAGTGTTTCCATAATTTCAGGTAAATACCTGGAGGAATTCTGGATAATATGGTAGTTCCATTTTATTCTTTTAAATCTTACCCGAGGATATATTTTTATTGATTTGAGAAAGAGAGAGAGAGAGACATTAATGTGAGAGAGAAACATCAATCAGTTGCCTTCCTGTATGCACTCTGACTGGGGATCAAACCTACCACATTTTTGGTGTACAGGATGATGCTCCATCCAACTGAGCCACCTGGCCAGGGTTGTAGTTCCATTCTTGATTTTAAAGGGAACCTCTATACTCTTTTCCATAGTGGCTGCACTGTTTACATTCTCACTAACAATGTACAAGAATTTTCTTTTCTTCACATCTTCTCCAACACTTTTTATTTCTTGTCTTTTTGATAATAGCCATTTTAACAGGTATGCAGTGTTATCTTATTGTAGTTTTAATTTGTATTTTCTTAATAACTAGTTATGTTGGACATCTTGTCATGTGCCTGTTGGCCATTTCCTTGGAAAAATGTCTATTTAGATTCTCTGCCCACTTTTTTTTTTTTTTATCCTCACCCGAAGACATTTTTCCATTTTTTGTTCAAATAGAGTAGGAGGGAGAGAGAGGAAGAGAGAGAGAGAGAGAGAAAAAGAGCAACATTGACGTGGAAGGGACACATTGAGTGGCTGCCATCCACACAACCCAACCAGGGCCGGGGACAAACTGCAACCAAGGTACGTGCCCTTAGCGGGAACTGAACCCGGGTCTCTCTGGACCACAGGTCGATGCTCTAACTGCTGAGCCAAACCGGCCAGGGCTCTGCCCACTTTTTATGATATAAATATTTTATTATAAAACAATTTTTGAGTGATCCAAAATTGGTGAATCTGGAGGGCACTGTTAGAAGCAGATGTTAAACTGCTGGATGAGGTCACTTCCACCATCCAGGACACTAGTGAGAAACTACCATGGAAGACTGCTATTGAAATAAGCTGATAGTAAAAAGATATGAAGCATATCAGGAAATCTGTCTCCATAAGAGAGTCAGCAAACACAGTAAGTGAGAGAACGTCCAGATGACAGACTAAGGAAAAAGAGCAGTTTCTAAAGGTCTTCAAAATAAGTATGTTAAAAAATGTTCAAAAAGATAAAAATAAATTGACTGAACATATAATGTTAGAAGACATTATAAAACTAGAATAAACAAGAAGAGAGAGGGCAAGAAATTGAAAATCTATTTGAAAAAATAATGACAAAAAACTTCCCTAGCTTAGTGAAGGAAACAGACATACAAGTCCAGGAAGCTCAGAGAGTCTTCAAGAGAGTCAAACAAGATGAACCCAAAGAGGTCCACACCAAGACACATCATCATCAAAATGCCAAAGGTTAAAGATAAAGAGAGAATTGTAAAAGCAGCAAGAGAAAAGCAGTTAGTTACCTGCAACATAGCTCCCATAAGGCTGTCAGCCAATTTCTCAAAAGAAACTTTGTAGGCCAGTAGGGAGTGGCAAGAGATATTTTAAATGATGAAAAGCAAGGACCTACACCCAAGATTACTCTATCTGCAAAGCTATCATTTAGAATCGATAGCCATATAAAGAGCTTCCCAGACAAGAAAAAGCTAAAGGAGTTCATCATGACCAAACTAATATTATATGAAATGTTAACAAGTCTTCTTGAAGAAGGAGATAAAAAAATATGAACAATAAAATGGCAATAAATACATACCTATCAATTGAGTCTACAAACAAAATGAGCAAGCAGAACAGAAACAGACTCATAGATACAGAGAACTTTTTGTTGCTTGCCAGATGGGAGGGAAGTTGGGTGAAAAAGATGAAGGAATTAAGTAGTACAAATTGGTTGTTAGACTGATGAACCTTAAAGGGAAGGAGGAAGGTGGGGCGGGAAGAGAGAAACCGAAGAACTTATGCACATATATGCATAACCAGTTGACACAGACAGTAGTGTGGGGAAAGAAGGAGAGGGGTGGGATTGGGGAGGAGGATGTCAAGGGAGGGAAAAAGAGGGACACCTGTAATACATTTAATAATAAAGATAAGTTTAAGAAAAAGAATAAACAGGCTTGAAAATAAATATATATTCTAGAAATGTAAAATACTACTATCATAATTGTAAAAATTAACAGAACATGTCAAAATATGCAAAGCAAGAACTAATAAACTGGAAGATGAGTTTAAGAATGCAGTTTGGTTTCTTTTTTTCTTTTTGAGCTGTATAAGTTCTTTATATAGTTTGGATATTAACTTCTTATCAAAATATCATTTGCAAATATCTTCTCCCATTTAGTCGGTTGCCTTTTTGTTTTGTTGGTGGTTATTTTAGCCGTTCCGAAGATTTTTAGTTTGATGTCTCATTTGTTTATTTTTGCTTTTGTTTCCCTTGCCTTTGGAATCAAATTCACAAAAACACTTTTGAGATCAGTGTCCAGAAGCTTTGTGTCTATGTTTTTTCCCCCTGTGTATTTTGTTGTTTCAGAACTTACATTCATGTATTTAATCCATTTTGAGTTAATTTTTGTGTATGGTGTAAGATAGTGGTGTAGTTTCATTCTTTTGCATATGGCTGCCCAGTTTTCCCAACACTATTTACTGAATAGACTTTCCTTCCTCTATTGTATATTCTTGCCTTCTTTGTCATATATTAGTTGCCCATATATGTGTGGGTTTGTTTCTGGGCTCTCAATTCTATTCCATTGATTTGTGTATCTGTTTTTCTGCTGAAACCATACTAGTTTGATTACTATAGCTAGTATATTTTGAAATCAGGGAGTTTGGTGTTTTTTCCCCTTTAGGATTGCTTTGGCAAGTTGGGCTCTTTTGTGGTTCTATACAAAATTGAGGATTAATTGTGAAATATGCCATTGGGGTTTTGATTGGAATTGCATTCAATCTGTTTATTGTTTGTTTGTTTTTTTATCCTCACCCGAGGACATTTTTTTCCATTTTTTGTTCAGATAGAGTGGGAGGAAGAGAGAGGAAGAAAGAGAGAGAAAGAGAAATACCAACGTAAAAGGGACACATCGAGTGGCTGCCACCTGCATGACCAACCAGGGCTGGGGACAAACTGCAGCCGAGGTACATGCCCTTAGCGGGAACTAAACCCAGGTCTCTCTGGACTGCAGGCTGACGCTCTAACCGCTGAGCCAAACTGGCCAGGGCCTGTTTATTGTTTTAGGTAATATGTACATTTTAACAATGTTATTCTTTTAAACCAGGAACATGAAATATCTTTCAATTTCTTTGTGTCTTCAATTTCATTCAACAGAGTCTTTTAGTTTTCAGCATACAGGTCCTTCACCTCTTCTGTTAAGCTTATTCCTAGGTACTTTATACTTTTTATTGTGATTGTAAATTGGATTATTTTCTTCATTTCTCTCTCTGATGTTGTATTATTAGTATATAGAAATGAAACAGATTTTTGTATATTGATTTTGTATTCTGCAACTTTACTGTATTTTTATTTCTAATAGTTTTTGGTGTAGTCTTTAGTTTTCTATATATAAAATCAGGTGATTCATAAATAGTGACAGTTTTACTTCTTTCTTTTCAATTTGAATGCCTTTTATTTCTTTTTCTTGTCTAATTGCTCTGGCTAAAACTTTAATTACTATGTTGAGTATCTGTGGCAAAAATGAGCATCCTTGTTATGTTCTTTATCTTAGGAAAAATATTTCAGTTTCTCATCATCAAGTATGATGTAGCTCGGGGTTTGTCATATATAACCTTATTGAGGTACTTTCCTTTTATATCCATTTTACTAAGAGTTTTTTTTTTAATCATCAATGCATATTTCATTTTTTTTCAAATGCTGTATCTATTGACATGGTCATATCATTTTTATTTTTTATTTTGTTAATGTTGTTGATTGATTTGCAGTTGAATTTCACTTGATCATGATGTATAATCCTTTTAATGTATTGGTGTATTGATTTGCTAGTATTTTGTGAAGAGTTTCACACTATATTCATCAGAGATATTAGCCTATAATTAATGTTTTATGATGTCTTTGTCTGGCTTTGGTCAGGATAATGTTGGTCTCATAAAGTGAATTAGAAAGCATTCTTTTCTCTTCAATTTTTTGGATGAATTTGAGAAGGACAGGTGTTAAATTGTTGACTGTTTGAAAGAATTCACCAGTGTAATCATTTGGTCCTGGACTTTTGCTTTTTGGGAGGTTTATGATTACTGCTTCATTTTCCTTATTAATAGTCTATTCATGTTTTCTAATTCTTCTTGATTCAGTATAGAAAGGTTTGTATGCTTCTAAGAATTGGTCCATTTATTCTAGGTTTTTCTATTTGGTTGCATATAGCCTTTCATAGTTTTCCTGTGAACTCCTTTGTACTTCTGTGATATCCACTGTAACTCCCCCTCTTTCATTTCTGACTTTATTTATTTGAATCTCCTCTCTTTTTTTTTCTTGGTGAATCTAGCTAGAGATTTGTTCATTTTGTTTATCTTTTGAAAGAACCAGCTCTTTATTTTATTATTTTCTCTACTGTCTTTTAATTTTCTATTCATTTATTTCCTCTCTGATTTTTATTATTTCCTTTCTTTTACTGACTTTGGACTTCATTTGCTCTTCCTTTTCTAGTTCCTTAAGGTGTAATTTTTAGATTGCTATTTGTGATTTTTCTTTTCTTTTTTTGAGGCAGGCCTATATTACTATAAACTTTCTTCTTAGTATCACTTATGCTGCATTCCCAAAATTTGGGTATGTCATATTTTCATGTTCATTTGTCTCTATGTATTTTTTAAAATTTTCACATGAGGATATGCTTTTATTGATTTTAGAGAAAGAGGAAGGGAGAGAGAGAGAGAAACACCAATGTGAGAGAAACAGTGATCTGTTGCCTCCCATACACTTTCCGACCAAGGATCGGACCTGCAACCTAGGTATGTGCCCTGACCGATAATCAAACCTGCAACCTTCTTGTGTAAGGGACAGCACTCCAACCAACTGAGCCACCTGGCCAGGGTTCTCTATGTATCTTTTGATTTCTTCCTTGACCCAATAGTTGTTCAGTAAGATGTTGTTTACTTTCCACTTAACTGTTTTTTCCAGCTTTCTTCTTGTAGATGATTTCTAGTTTCATGCTATTGTGGTAAAAGAAAATTCTTGATAATGATTTCAACTTTCCAGAATTTAGTGAGACTTGTTTTGCATCCCAACATATGTTCTCTCTTTGAGAATGTTCCATGTGTACTTGAGAAAAATGTGTGTTCTGACATTTTGGGGTGGAAAGATCTATGAATGTCTATTAAATCTATGTGTTCTAATGTGTCATTTAAGGATGATGTTTCCTTGCTGACATCTGTCTAGAATCTAGACTCTAGATGATCTATTTGTTGGTGTTAGTGGGGCAATAAAATTTCTACTATATTGTATTACTGTTAATTTTCCCCTTTATGTCTTTTGATTATTGCTGTATATATTTTGAGTGGGTGCATACGTTATTAATAACTCTTGTGTTTTCTTGATGTATTTTCTTTTTTATCATTAAAAACTGCTCATCTTTGGCTCTTGTTCCTTTTTTTGGTCTTGAAATTGATTTAGTCTGATATAAGTATGGTTATACCCACTTTTCTGCAGATATCATTTGCTTGAAGTATCATCTCCCACCCCTTCATTTTGACTCTATGTTTGCCCTTGGAGCTGAGATGTCTCCTGAAGACAGTATATGGTTGGGTTTTGTTTTGTTTGTTTTTTAATCCTCACCCAAGTATATTTTTCTATTTATTTTCAGATAGAGTGGGAGGGAGGAAAGAAGGGGGAGAGAGAGAGAGAGGATCATTGATGGGAGAGAGACACATTGATTGGTTGCCTCCCACATGACCTCAACCAGGACTGGGGATCGAACCACAGCTGAGGTACATGCTCTCCACAGGAATCAAACCTGTGACTCCTTGGTCTGTGGGCTGATGCTCTAACTACTGAGCAAACCCGGCTGGGGCTTGTTTTTTTAATCCATCCAACTACACTGTGCCTTTATTGGTGAGTTTAGTCCATTTACACTTAGGGTGATTATTAATATATGAGGATTTACTATAGCCATTTTATCTTTTGTTTTCTGGTTGCTCTGTATGTCCATTGTTTCTTTCCACCATGTTTCTGTCTGATATTTTAGTTTGTTGGTTTTTTGTGCTGTTTTTCTCCATTTCTTCTTTTTTATGTTTTGTGTCTCAGCTCTGGATTTTTGTTTCATGGTTGGCATGTAATTTATATAAAATGTCTCATAGATAAAACAGTTTTTTTTTCTTTTGATAACATCTTATCTTTATTTGTCTATACACATTTAGTTCTTTTCCTTCTCTTTTATGTTTTGTTGTCACAAATTATCTCTATGTTGTACATTTGTTACCAAATTGTGGTAGCTGTAGTTACTGTTGATGTTTTTTCTCTTTAACCTTTATGTCATAATTAAGTGTTTATTACCCTATTCTGAAATAGAGTTGCATTTTTCCTGCTTCTGACTGACTGTCTGTCAACTTACTCAAAAATTTGTATACTTTTTTTCTTTCTGGTTCAGGTAGAAGAACTCCTTTCAACATTTCTTGTAATACAGGTATTGTGGTGATAAGTTCCCTCATCTTTTCTTTCTCTGGAAAAGCCTTTATTTCTCCATATCCAAAGGGTAATTTGCTGCATATATTATTATTGGTGGTGGTTTCTTTCACTCTTTCAATATTTTGAATATATCATTCTACCCTCTCCTGTCCTGTAGGAATTCTACTGAGAAATCTGATGGTGTTTCCTTTGTAGGATACTGTCTGGAGAGAGAGAAAAACATTGATGAGAGAGAACATCATTTGGCCACCTCCTGCATGTCCCACACTGGGGATTTGGCCCACAACTTGAACATGTGCCCTCACCAGGAATCGAACCACCAACCTCTTGGTGCATGGGTCAATGCTCAAACACTGAGCCATACCAGCCGGGCTGTAGGATACTGTCTTTCCTGCCGTGGTTTCCTTGAGAATTCCTTCCTTATCATTAACTTTTAATTGTTTTAATATAATGTGTTTTTACATTGAGAAGGTATTTTTGCATTGAGATAATTAGGTGGTCTGTTAGCTTGTTGCACTTGAATGATCACCTCTTTCCCAGGTTTGGGAAGTTCTCATCAATTATTTCTTCCAATATGCTCTCTGTTCCTTTTCCTCTCTCTTCTTCTCTGGGACACCCATTATCCTGATGTTGTTCTTTTTAACACAGTCAGATAGTTCTTGTAATTTGTTCATTAAAAAAAAATCTTAGTTCTTTCTCTTCTACTTGAGTCAGTCTTAGATTTCTGTTTTCAGGCTCATTAATTCTCTCTTCCATCTGAGCTTCTTGGTTTACATTGCTTTTAATGTACTCTTCATCTCAGCTCCAGAACTTATTTGGTTCTTTTTATAGTTGCAATCTCTTTGGTAAAGTATTCCTTTGGTCATTAATTTTCTTCCTGATTTCATTGAATCACCTTTCTGAGTTTATTTTGTATCTCATTGAGTTTCCTCAAACTGCCATCTTGAATTCTCTGTCATTTAAATCACCGTCTTTCATGATTTTGAATTTGGTTTCTGGAGACTTGTCATTTTCTTTCTGTGTTACCATGTTACTTGATGTATTGTTCTTCTGTTGGCACATTTGAAGTACTGGGCTTTCATTTGGTTACTGTTTTGATTTTAACTACTCAGCAAGTTGATAATTATAGGTTTTTCTTTTGTTTTCCAGTAGGTGATGATATAGTGCATGTTTTTGTTTTCTCTTACCTTTGTTACTTGCGCTGCCAAGGTTGTGAGGAAATTGACTAATGGGTGATGGAGTTGTGGGTTTCCCCACTGGGTCCAGGTCACCTTGGTCTCAGGGCACTACCTCCATGGTGGAAGGATGTGGAGGGCAGGGAGAGCCAGACTCATGAGCCTGCAGCACTGCCTACTTGTTACTAAAGGTTTCCAGCACCTTTGTGTTGTTCAGTGCTTCTTCAGTGGTGGAGGGAGTGTGGCTTCTTGGGCATTGATGTTGTTTCTGTCCTCTGCTGAGCCATAGTGTGAGCTGCAGTGTGAGGGCCGCACCCCGACTCCTCCATTGCTACTGCACCAGCTGGCCAACTGCCTCTACAGACGCTATCCCCATTTTGCCTCCCATCCTGCTTCCTCCACCTGCAGATGTACTAATGTGTGGATTTCTCAGATGTGTTTGTGTGTCGGGCAAATGAGCCTTTGTTGGATTATAGATGTTTACTTGTAAATTTAAGGGAAGATACAAAGGAGTCTTCTCACTCTACCATGATCTTACATCACTTTCCTCAAGTGTGTGGTTCTTTATTATGGAGCACAGTTATAAGAATTGTTTTAAAGGCTTCATGTGACAATTCCAACATTTAGGTCATCTCAGGATTGACAAGTATTGTCTTTTGTCATCTGAAAGTGTTCACATTATAATGGTCTTTTTATGTCAAATAAGTTTGGATTGTGTCATGGACATTGTAAATATTATGTTGCATGGCTCTTGGCTCCTGTTTAAATTATTTGGAGAATATTGATGTTGTTAAAAACTGGGTTAGGTACCCTGGCAGGTTTGGCTCAGTGGTTGGAGTGTCAGCCCACGGACCAGAGAGTCCCGGATTTGGTTCCTGCTAAGGGCACGTACCTTGGTTGCAGTTTGTCCCCTGTCCCGGTTGGGGTCATGTGGGTGGCAACCACTCGATATGTCTCTCTCGAATTGATGTTTCTCTCCCTTTCTTCTCCTGCTCTGTCTGAGAATGGATGCAAAAATGTCCTCGGGTGAGGATAAAAAAAACCAAACATACTTGTTTAGGGTCAGACTACACACTCTCTCTTGATCTTGTGTGGGCGGTGCTTAAATGCCAGTTTAATTTTCAAAGACTATAATATGTTTGCTTGAGTCTGTCCCACTCATAAACCTGACATTTGTGTGGGTTCCTGCACAGAACTAGGGAAAGGTCTTTTTCTGTCTGCTCTGAGATTCTCTTCTCACTCACTTTAGCCCCTAAGGGATACTTAGTTAGAAAGATGTTGTTCTTTACCTCAAATGTCATTTAACCGGCCACATCATGGCCACTACTGCACTGCTCCACAATGGGGGTCTGCCTTTGAAGCATAAGTCACATGCTCAGCAGAGAGATCTCAGCAATTGTTACCTAATTTTCCACAGTCTGATGCTTCCCTGTGCAGATGTTTCTCCATACTGTTGCCCCAACACAATCCATGTGCTTTCACTGTCAGTATCCTCAAGTAATTTTTTCATATTTTTGTTAAGAGGTTTTAGTTGAAATTAGTGGGATAGGTGGGCATTGGCTCATGGCGACACATGGAAATCTGCAACACTTAATGGGAGTTTGATCCTTGAAAAGCTACTTAAATCTCTATGCCTCTGGATCCCTACTTGTAAAATGGTAGTAGCAACAGTACCTACCTCATTTTTTTCTTTATTGATTTTGGAGAGAGAGAAATATCGATGAGAGAAAACATTGATTGGCCACCTCCGACATGCCCCTCACTGGGGATCTGGCCCACAACCTGGTCATGTGCCCTGAGTGGGAATCAAACCGGCGACCTCTTGGTGCATGGGTTGGCGTTCAACCACTGAGCTACACCGGCCGGGCTCTACCTCATTTTTAATTTTTGGCATTGTTTTTAGGGAATAAAATGTGATTATGGGCATTAAGTACTAGTACCAGACAGTAGGTGCTCAATAAACATTAAGTTATTAGTATTCATATATGTTTTATAAGAGTGATAATTTTGGATTAGTATTACTGAAATAAAAATATTAAGAACTAGAAAGTTACAGGTTTATTGGGTTGGCTACCTAGATGCTGGTGCTTGAAGGTTAAAGGCAGGTGGATATTTAGAAAAGCAAAGTATTTTATGCTAGTTTTGCAGCCACCGAAATTATACCTTCATCCTTTCCAGTTGATACAAATGGCAGTAATCAAAAGAGAGTTTCAAGGACAGTTAAAGCAGCTTGTAAGTATGGCTTTTATAAAATAACAAGTTAATAAGAAAGAAGACTATTCAGGGTGGGGCAAAAGTAG
Source organism: Molossus molossus (assembly GCF_014108415.1). Classification (NCBI taxonomy): domain Eukaryota; kingdom Metazoa; phylum Chordata; class Mammalia; order Chiroptera; family Molossidae; genus Molossus; species Molossus molossus. Next base: position 8,890,212 of record NW_023425347.1, read on the forward strand.
GTTTACAGTTGTGAGTATGTGAAAGTTTATTCTTGTATTATTAATTAGTTATTGCATTATTTTCCATATGAACAACTATAAACTTACTTTTTCTCCACCCTGTATAATAAATAAGGAAATAATTACTGATACAGAACACTGCTTTCCAATGAAGTAACCCAATTTTTCCTTCATGCCTTTTTATTAAATTATGGGAAAAAAGGAAAACTAAGGTTTTTATTTATTTTCTGGTAATACTACTGCTTCCATTTGCTCCCTTGCTAGATGGCTGAAAAAGAACACGCAACCCACTGAAGATCTTCAGTCAGTAATCCAGAGGCTGTCAGTGTTTGGGCCAATTAAGTCAGTCAATCTCTGTGGACGGCAAAGTGCTATAGTGGTGTTTGAGAACATGACTTCAGCTTGTAATGCTGTGAGTGCTTTTCAAAGTAGGACCCCTGGCACATTGTTGCAATGTTCCTGGCAACAACGATTCATGTCTAAGGATGTAAGACTACCTGTTACCAAAAACCTATGTAAGTTCTTATTTCTTTACTGTAAAATGTTTATTGTGAAATGGAGTTTTAAAACAAAGGAAAGCAAAGTTCACATCCAAATCAAATGTATGTCACTAACTTGGATTTCTGAATACACTGTGAACTTGATACTGTAATGCCAAATTTCAACTATAAAGTCAAGAACTGAGTAGTCTTACTACACAAGAGCAAAATTTAATCTTCCATATAAACACTATACAAGATTTTGGTATAGGATTTGCTCCGAATAACATTGTAATAAAATAATTGAGAAAAAAATTTTGTTAAAAACCAATAATGTGATAATACCATCTATTTAAAGCTAACACTCAAAGAATATAATTTCTATTTAGTACAAAATTTTTCAAATAGTGCAAAAGTAGTATGTGCAGTGTATTGTATTTTAATGTATTCTGCACATGATGTAAAATAATATACATGCTTGAAACTTTACTTTGAAGTAAATAATCACATGCCAGAAAGCTCCTTACAGGCAAGAGTGAAAACTACACATTGGAATCTGAGGAAATATAGCTAGTCCTCCAGATTTCCAGGTAGACACTCATTTTTTATCACAGAAATGCTGCATCTAGAGCTATTAGGTTATGCTACAGTTAAAAGAACAGAACAGGTTTTTCTTTCTGGCAATCCTCACAATCTAAGCAGAAAAGCAGTCTCACTCAAAAGCAGCAAAAGGTATATGATTATAGAAAAATTATGCTCTATTATATATGTGATATGGTGAGATTGTTAATTTCAAAAGGCTGCAACAAGTCTAGTGTATTAATTTTTTTTTGAAGTATCAGTGTTTAATTCAGAGTAACTTTTAAAATGATCTTTCACAAAATGCTTACTACTGCAATAAAAACTCTGAAAATATAGTCATTTGTATCATGGTGTTACAGAAATCATAAAAGTCATTTTGGAACTCTCCCAATGTCCGCTCCCCATTTCTTTTTATTTTTTAAAATTTTTATTGACTTTCTAGAGAGAAAGGAAGGGAGAAGAGGAACATTGATCAGCTGCCTCCTGCATTCCCCCCTACTGGGGATCAAGCATGAAACTCAGGCATCGAACCAGGACCTCTCAGTCCATGGGCGATGCTCAGTCCACTGAGTCACACTGGTGGGATGGGTGGGAAAAGGGCACCTTTTATTTTATTTTATTTTATTTTATTTATTTATTTATTTATTTATTTATTTATTTATTTATTTATTTATCTTTATTGTTGACTGTATTATAAATGTCCTTCCTTTTTTCCCCAATTGAACCCCTCTTTCCCAATTCTGCCCCCTTCCTGCCTTCCCTACACTATTGCCAGTGTCCATTGGTTATGCATATATGCATAAAAGTTCTTTGGTTTTTCTCATCCTGCCTTCCCTCCTCCCTTCCCTTTGAGGTGCATCAATCTAACAACCAATTTGTACTACTTAATTCCTTCATCTTTTTCACCCATACCCCCCCAGCTCCTGCCCATCTGGCAAGCAACAAAAAGTATTTGAGTCTGTTTCTGTTCTGCTTGCTCTTTTTTTTTTTTTTTTATCCTCACCCGAGGATATTTTTCCATTTTTTGTGCAGATAGAGTGGGAGGGAGAGAGAGGAAGGGAGAGACAGACAGAAACATCGACGTGAAGGGACACATCGAGTGGCTGCCACCCGCATGACCACCCAGGGTCGGGGACAAACTGCAACCGAAGTACGTGCCCTTAGCGGGAACCAAACCCGGGTCTCTCCAGACCGCAGGCCGACGCTCTAACCGCTGAGCCATACTGGCCAGGGCCTGCTTGCTCATTTTGTTTGTAGATTCAATTGATAGGTATGTATTAATTGCCATTTTATTGTTCATATTTTTGTTCTTCTTCTCCTTCAAGAAGATCCTTCAACATTTCTTTTTTATCCTCACCCGAGGACATTTTTCCATTTTTTGTTCAGATAGAGCAGGAGGGAGAGAGAGGAAGAGAGAGAGAGAAACATCAATGTGAAAAGGACACATCGAGTGGCTGCCACCCGCACAACCCAACCAGGGCCGGGGACAAACTGCAACCGAGTTACATGCCCCTAGCGGGAACCGAACCCGGATCTCTCTGGACCGCAGGCCAACGCTCCAACCGCTGAGCCAAACCGGCCAGGGCAACATTTCTTATAATACTAGTTTGGTGGTGATGAACTTCTTTAGCTTTTTCTTGTCTAGGAAACTCTTGATATGTCCATGGATTGTAAATGATACCTTTGCACAATAGAGTAATCTTGGTTGTAGGTCATTGCCTTTCATCACCTTGAATATCTCTTGCCACTCCTTTCTGGCCTGCAAAGTTTCTTTTGAGAAATCAGCTGACTGTCTTATGGGAGCGCCTATGTAGGTAACTAACTGCTTTTCTCTTGCTGCTTTTAAGATTCTCTCTTTGTATTTAACCTTTGACATTTTGATGATGATTTGTCTTAGTGTAGACCTATTTGGGTTCATCTTGTTTGGGACTCTGTGCTTCTTGGACTTGTATGTCTGTTTCCTTCACCAAGTTAGGGAAGTTTTCTGTCATTATTTTTTCAAATAGGTTTTCAAGTTCTTGCTCTCTCTCTTTTTCTTCTGGCACCCCCATGATGCAAATGTTGGCATGCTTGAAGTTGTCCCAGAGGCTCCTTACACTATCCTCATTTTTTTGGATTCTTTTTCTTTTCTGATTGGGTGTTTTTTTGCTTCCTTATATTCCAAATTAATGGTTTGCTTCTTGCCTTTACCTACTCTACTGTTGCTTCCCTGTAAATTATTCTGTATTCAGTTAATGCATCCTTCATTTCTGACTGGTTCTTTTATTTTTTTAAATACTCACCAGGGGATATTTTTTATTTTTTATTTTTCAGATATAGTGGGATGGAAGGAGAGAGAGAGATGGGGGGGCATTTATGTGAGAGGGACATATCGACTGGTTGCCTCCTGCATGACCCCAACCAGGGCCAGGGATGAACCCAACCCTGTGCCCTTCACCAGAATCGATCCCACGACTCCTTGTTCCACAGACAGATCCTCTAACTGCTGAGCCAAACTGATCAGGGCACTGGTCCCTTTTTATGTCGTTGATGTTCTCACTAAGTTTATTGATGTTTGCATTAAGTTCCTTGAGCATCCTTATAAACAGTGTTTTTAACTCTGCATCTGATGGATTGCTTATCTCCATTTTGTTTAGTAATTTTCCTGGAGTTTTGTTCTCTTCTTTCATTTGGGACATGTTTCTTTGTCTCATCATTTTGGCTGTTTCCCTGTGATGGTTTCTATGTATTGGGTAGAGTTGCTATGTCTCCTAGGCTTCATAGGGTGGCTTATTGTTGTTGGTGTCCTGTAGGATCCAGTGGCACAGCCTCCCTGATCACTCCAGCTGGGCCCTCAAGGTGCACCCCTAGTGTGAACTGTAAACCCTTCTGTTGTAATTGAGTCTTGATTGCTGTTGGCACGTCAATGGGAGGGATTTAGTCAGGCTGATCAGCTGCAAGGACTGGTTGTGCCCACTGACCACTGGCCTCTGACTACCTTGGAGGATCAGCTATGTAGGGGCCCACCACACAGAGCAAGATTTACTTCAGTAGGGTTCTTGTACCCACCGAGTCTACTCCTTGAGTGTGTCAATTGTGGAGGTGGTTGGGTGGTGGTGTCTCCATGTGGTCTGAAGCTGCCCACTGGATATGCTGGCTCTGGGGCAAGGTCAGCCACTGCCTGTATTTTAACTGGGGCCACCAGGCATAAACTACAAAGTGATCTGCCAATGTCTGCTTCTTGTGCTGGGCTTGGAGGTGCCCAGGCAAAGCCAAATTGTGAACCAAGGCTGGCTGCTTCTAGTGTCAGGCCTGGGGCCACTTAATGAGAGGTGTGGGGGAAAATCTGAAGCAGGACCCAAAACAGGCCAATTAAAAAAACCAAACAGGCCAATCCTATGGTAAAGCCTTTGCAAACAGCTTGGGTGGGCCTGAAAGCTGGGTGGGGCGAAACCTCAGGGAATCACCAGCGTGGGGCAAACATTGTGAGCCAGGTTGCTGGAGTCCCAGATATGGCACCAATCTGCAGGGCTCACCGAAGGAACAAAGGCCTCCGCCAGGATGTCTGTCGGGGATAAAGGTGTCTCTTCAGACCTTGTCCTGAGGCCAAACAGCTCAGTTTTTCCCTGTATATCTCTGGTGCCTTTCATGCTACCTCCCCTCTGAGCTTAGAGGGAGCAAATCCAAGTGAGTTTGTGCTTGGGCCCTTTAAAGGAGCTGCTTGGGGCTCCAGAAGCCTCAGTCTCTCTCAGCCTCAGTTCCTGCTGGTTTTTACAGCCAAAAGTTATGGGGACTTCTTTAGTTCTTTTTTGAATGTTCGGTAAAACTACCCTGTGAAGCCATCTGGGCCTGAGCTTTTGTTTGCTGGGAGAGTCTTGATTACCTCTTCAATTTCCTTAGTTGTTATTGGTCTGTTCAAGTTTTCTATCTCTTCCCGATTCAGTTTTAGGAGACTGTGTATTTCTAGAAATTTGTCCATTTTGCTTAGATTGTCGAATTTGTTGCCATATAATTGTTCATAGTAGTTGTTAACAATCTTTTGTATTTCTGTGGTGTCAGTTGTTACTTGTCCTCTTTCATTTCTGATTTTGTGTATTTGAGTTCTCTCTCTGTTTCTTGGTGAGTCTACCTAAGGGTCCATCAGTCTTGTTTATCTTTTTGAAAAACCAGCTTGGTTTCATTGATTCTTTGAATTGTTTTTTTGGCCTCTGTCATTTATTTCTGCTCTGATCTGTACTGTTTCCTTCTACTTGCTCTGGGGTTTTGTTTTTGTTTGCTTTCTAATTCTTTAAGTTGTGAGGTTAGATAGTCTATTAGAAATTTTTCTTGTTTCTTGAGGTAGGCCGATTTCAGGCAGTTCTGTATGAAGGTTGTGCTGTAGTTTAGTTGTAATTTTGATGTGGTTGTGGGAAAAGCTGAGACTGCGTTTACCTACATTGCCATCTTTTCTGGAAGTCAAAAAGCACCTTATAAATTAACCTGGCTACTTTGCAGAATTGTAGCTACTGCAATGTTGTTGATTTTTAAAATTTTATCGTGGCATCAGTATATCAGGAAAGTAAATTTAACTGCTTCACAGTTTCCACCAGCATTCTCCCCCCCAATTTTTGTTAATTTATTTTGTTACAGATGTTTCTCCTTCCCCTCCTCCCAGGCTCCCCCCCCCCCCCCAGCATTGTTGTCTATGTCCATTGGTTATGCATACATGCATATAAGTTCTTTGGTTCATGTCATCCATCCCCCCCACCCCCTACTCTGAGATTTGTCAGTCTGAACCATACTCCTTTCTCTCTCTGGGTCTATTTCGTTCATCAGCCCACCTTGTTCATTATATTCCACAAATAAGTGAGATCATGTGGTATATGTCCTTCTCTGATTGGCTTATTTTGCTTAGCATAATACTCTCGAGGTCTCTCCGTGTGGTCTCAAAGAATGACATCTTTCTTTCTTACAGCTGCATAGTATCTCATTGTATATATGTACCACAGCTTTTTTGTCCACTCATCTATTGATGGACACTTGGTCTGTTTCTAGATCTTAGTGATTGTAAATAGTGCTGCTATGAACATGGGAGTACATATATTCTTTCTGATTGGTGTTTTGGGCTTCTTAGGATATATTCTTAGAAGTGGGATGACTGGGTCAAATGGCAATTCAATTTTTAATTTTTTGAGGAAACACCCTAGTGTTTTCCATAGTGTCTGCACCAGTCTGCATTCTCACCAGCAGTGTACTAGAGTCCCCTTTTCTCCACACCCTCGCCAGCACTTGTTTGATGAATTGTTGATGGCAGCCATTCTGGCACGTGTGAGGTGATACCTCATTGTTATTTTAATTTTACACCTCTCTGATGATTAGTAATGTTGAGCATTTCTTCATGTCTCTTGGCCATTTGTATGTCCTATTTGTAGAGGTGTCTATTTAGCTCCTCTGTCCATTTTTTGATTTTTTTTGTCTTCCTTTTATTGAGTTGTATGATCACTCTACATATTTTGGAAATTAACCCCTTATCTGATGTATCACTGGCAGTTATGCTCTCCCATACAGTAGGTTCCCTTTCCATTTTGAGGGTTGTTTCTTTTGCCGTGCAGAAGCTTTTTAGTTTGATGTAGTCCCATGTGTTCATTTTCTCCTTTGTTTCTGTTGCCTTAGGTGATGTATCAGTGACCATTCTGCTGTGTATGTCTGAAATTTTGTTGCCTACATTTTCTTCTAGGATTTTTATCAATTCACAGGTCACATTTAAGTCTTTTATCCACTTTGAGTTTATTCTTGTGTATGGTGTAAGTTATGTTCTAGTTTCATTTTTTGCATGTAGCTGTCCAATTTTCCTAACACCATTTATTAAAGAGGCTGTCTTTACTTTTGCCACCTTTGTCAACTATTAATTGAGCATGTTTTGGGTCAATTTCTGGGTTCTCTGTTCTATTCCATTGATCCATCTGCCTGTTCTTATGCCAGTACCAGGCTTTTTTGATTACAGTACCTTTGTAGTATAACCTGATATCCGGTATTGTGATCCCACCTATTTTGTCCTTCTTTTTCAAGACTGCTGTGGTCCATCAGCATTCCTAGCAGGAAAGAAACTATTTCCACAGTGGGGATTTAAGATAAATGCCACAAACCTACAAAATTCATATTGGGTAGTAGTTGTAATTCTGAAAATGCATCTTTTGATTTGGGTAATTTTGTGTGGGGATTGAAAATTAGATGTGAAACTCTAAAACTGCCAGGCTTAGCAAGTTTCTCAATGAAGGAAGGGAAAACACTATGGGTATTCTGGATGAAATTCCTTTTTTTTTTTTTTGTTAGCCCTCCATAGTGGCATGTGCATTTTATTTTTTATTGTTGAAAGTATTACAGATGTCCCCATTTCTTCCCCATTGACCCCCCTCACACTCCCACCCGCCTTCCTGCCTTCCCCAGCCTAGTGCCTATGTCGATTGGTTGTATAAGTTCTTTGGTTTATCTCTTTCCACCCCTTCTATCCCTCCAGAATGAAATTCTTTATTGGGTGCGACTGTCCCTGGCATGCAGGATGTTACCAGTTTTGTTACTGGACACTAAACACACCTCCAGTCACCATGCCAACCAAAAATATACCCCAGTAGAGAATGACTAGTAAGGGTTTATCAAATTCTACATGATCAATTGGCTCCTGGGCAGTGTGGGAGTGGTAGTTGGGGTCACCAAGGCCAGCACATGGAGAGAGCAGGGGTGGCAATCTGGGGTTCAGAGGACCGTGGATCCACGAGGCTCCCATGCTTCCATGAGTAAGAAGTGGAACATAAAACCTATGTAAATTATAAAGCTTGTTTTACATAATTTGCTTTATTTTAATTAGGGCTCTAGTGAAATATAATCATCATAAATGATATTTCATCACTGAAAAAAGGCACAGTGAAGTTCATTTAGTTCAAGTATTGGAAATCAAAGTCATAGCACATTCCTGCCTTTGGAATGCTTAGCTTTGCTATCACAGTTTTGCCCTTTTAGATAAGAAGTTCACGGCCGCATTTATGCATTCATCTGAAAGGCATCTTTCCTGGAGGACACTACTTTCTTCAGCATTAACAGCATGTAGCTTTTCTTTCTCCATATTTCTGATGACCTGTTTTGAAATTTTCATGGCCTAAAAAAACAAAAACCAACAATAAGGTGTATTCTAATAGAATGTGGTTCTAAAATTCTGATTGTTTCTCCACTGTTCATTTAATCTGGTTAGACATTAAGATACATGTGTAATATAAGTGAGTGCTTCTCAAACTTTAATGTGCATACAAATCACCCTAGATAGATACCAAAGCTTCTGGTTCCAGGAACACATTTTGTGCAGCAAAATGTAAAAGCAACCAGTCACTAGGTATCACATATAAAAATGAAAGTGCGCCCTGGCCAGTTTGGCTCAGCGGTTAGAGCGTCGGCCTGTGGTCCAGAGAGACCCGGGTTCGGTTCCCGTTAAGGGCACGTACTTCGGTTGCAGTTTGTCCCCGGCCCTGGTTGGTCGTGCGGGTGGCAGCCACTCGATGTGTCCCTTCACGTCGATGTTTCTGTCTGTCTCTCCCTTCCTCTCTCTCCCTCCCACTCTATCTGTACAAAAATGGAAAAATATCCTCGGGTGAGGATAAAAAAAAATAAAAAATAAAAAAATAAATAAATAAATAAATAAATAAATAAATAAATGAAAGTGCTACATTAAGAATCTCCTAAAAGTTAACCTATCTTATCTGATTTCTCACCTAGATTCAACACTGACAGTGTTTGGCAAATATTGCCTATCATTCTCCTCAAAGTTATCCCAATAAAGAATTGCCCCTATGCCTTCTTCATATCATAGGAATGAAATGCCTATCCGATACGTTTTGTAAAAATCAGTATTGCTAACATTATTATGGTAATTTTTAATCTCAAATTTAGATGTACATAAAGCCATCCAAGCTATATCTTGCTTTTTTTTTTTTTTTTTTTTTTTTATTGCTTATTTTCTTAAGGGAAATAAATTATTTCCATGGTTTATACAAGTTAAAAAAAAAAAAGCTTACATTTTTTGGGAGCTTTGAATATGCTTTCAGCCTGGTCCAAACTTCTTTCTGAAAAGTACTATCAGGAAAAACTTCAGTAACAAGTCCTTGAGCACATGCTTCTCCTGCTGTTAACTTCTTTCCAAAAATAAGCATCTCTGTTGCCTGAAATAAAAAGCAAGACTAGGAAAGTAACTTAATGAAACGAGGTTCAGTTAACTTCAGAATGAATTGCTTTTAGTTGACATAGGGAAATTTACTTATGGTCTTTTGAGGTTGCTAGTATTTTTCAAAGGAAGAAACTGATTACCTCAATAGGCAATGGTTTGCAAACTATGTACTGAGACCATTCTTAGGCTCTCTAGAAGGTTTGTAGGGGTCGCTGCTTCTGCGTGTGTCTATGTTGGAGAGGCAACAACAGCAGGGAGCCATTTAGAAATGACCTAAAGCAGATGCTGATTTTATAACCCACAGAAGCTACAATTCTCTGTTTTATACACTATAAACAATTGTTAAAAAAAAGAAGATGTCACAGTCATAGGAAATGTCAACTGACCTTTAGAGTCCTTAAATTTCAAAATTCCCTTCCCTGAAAATTCTACCCAGTGGTCAAGCTCTGATGGTTTTCTTTTACCTGCACAGGTACTCAAATTACTTTCATTTGACTGAAGGAAAGTGAATAGACTAATATTTAGTTTCTAACAAAACTGAGATCACTAAGTATATATCCTTCTCTACACTTGAAATTTCTCTTCCAGAAAAGTAAGACTTTCACAGCCAAATGCTCTAAGCTTTAGGGTTAGTTCTGCCCAATGTTTCAAGGTTAAAATCTCTATAACAATTCTGGCTATATGACAGAATAAAGAGTCTTAAAAAAATATATGTTTATAACAAAACCCTAATAGCAATGAAAAAAGGCTCAGTTACTACTTCCCCTTTCAGATCTTGAAGAATGTTTGCTAAGCCTTTTCCTATGCCCGTCTCTGACCTTGTCACGATCTGTTTGGAGCCATGTATACACACAAAGCATGGGCAGTTATGCTTCCGTAAACATAGTGATAGATCTGAGCAGCCACTTAACCACTCTAGGAGCCTTGATACGCTGCTAAAAAGACTCTTGTGACTAGAAGTGGGAAACCCTCATGGTACCTCACATCTGCTGGTACTTCACATGATTCTGAAAGTAAAGATGTCATTGTATGACTTTCAGTAGATGATGCTTAAAAATGAAGAAATGAGGAACCAGACTAGCAGATCAAGGGAGGTGGGCATAGACCCAGTCCTTCACCTGAAGAAGGTCACCCAGCTGTGGAGGATGAGGCCTTGTGCCATTGCAATGCAGCTGGCACTCTGCAGCCAGCTGAAGGACCAGTTTCCCAGATTTGGGGAGCTTCAGAGTTTCTAATTTCCCCCACACCACACATTTCCCATAGCCTAGTTCTTCATATTTAAAACTCTTAAGAGTTGAAGAGCAGATAATTTGCTTCTCTCTCTCTCTCTTTTTTTTTTTTTTTTGTATTATTGAGGGAAAGAAGAGAGTATGGGATTACTTTTGGAATACAGATCAGTCATCAAAATTTATTTTTAAGGGTTCCAAAGTTTACCTTAGCTGGGCCCATTATCTTCGGGAAAGTGTAAGAGGCACATCCTTCTGGAGTTAGGCCTAGGTGACTAAAAGGGGTATGAAATGTTGCCTATTTGGATAAAAAAAGTAAAAAGAAAATTTTTGTATGTGATTAAAAAAATCATTATTTGCCTATATCCTCACAATACTTAGTTGAGAAACTTAAAAAAAAAAAGATTATTATGATATTATATACACAAAATTCATTCTTTTAATTTATGCAGTTTGATAAGTTTTAACAAATGTATATAGTTATGTAACCACTATTATAATCAAGATACAGAATATTTCTATCACCCCTAGAAGTTCCCATGTGTCCCTCTGCAGTCATCCATTTCTCTCACCTTCAAATTACCTCTGATCTTTCTGTCCTTAAAATTTTGACTTTTCTAGAAAATTACATAAATGGAATCATACACAGCAAAGCCTTTTGTCATTTTGTAGGCTTCTGTCTCTAGCATAAGGTTTTTGAGAATTACTGTGTTGTTGTATGTGTTATTAGTTTGTCCACTGTTATTTCAAGTAGTACTCCGTTGTATGGACATGTCATAATTTGTTTATCCTTTCATCAGCTGAAGCCATTGGTGTTATTTATAGTATTTTGGCTATTATAAACAAGGTTGTTACGAACATTTGTGTACAGGTATCTGCAGGAACATGTTTTCAATTTTCGTGGTAAATACCTAGAAGTGGAATTGCTTGACTGTGTGGTAAATGTATGGTTTAACTTTATCAGAAACTGCTAAACTATTTTCCAAAGTGGTGTACCATTTGATGTCCCCACCAGCAGTGTATGAGTTCCAAGTGCTCCACATCCTCACTAAATCTTATTATCAGCCTTTTTTTAACTTTAACCATTCTAGTAGGTATACAGTGGTATCTTGCTATCATTTCAACTTACATTTCCCTAATGATTAATAATGTGCATGTTTTCATGTACCTTCTAGTCATTTGTATATGTTCTTTGATGAAGTAACTATTACAAGTACTTTGCCCACTATTTTCAAGTTAGATTACCTTTTTTTTAAATTGTATTTTTAATATCACGAGATGATATTTATTTTTCCATTGATTTTTTAAGATAGAGTGGGAGACATAGAGAAACATCAATGTGAGAGAGACACAGTGACTGGGTGCCTCCCACACGACTTAGACTGGGGCCAGAGATTGAACCCAAAGCCAAAGTACATGCCCTTGACTGAGAATCGAACCCAGACCTCTCAGTCCATGGGATGACGCTCAATCCACTGAGCCACATTGGCTGGGCTCCAGAGGTTCTTTTTTTGATCGGCTTTAAATACTAGAAACTATTTCAATATTAGTTATTTGAAAAACATCTTTTTTAGTTATTTTACATTTCAGAAATATTTGTCTGTTTCTTGATGAATACTGCCAATATGTAAACAGAATATTTAGGCTTCATTTCCCATAATCAGATATGGTGTTTTTATTTTAATGAATATTGTTAGATATAAATATATAATGTATGCAGCATATCAATCAAAATAATAAAAATATAAAGTAAAAAGTGATTGATGTCTTCTCTATCTTCTCTCCCCAAAGAAAGCTTATTCAAGAAAATATACTGAGAAGTCACAGCCTAAAGAACATAGCAGGATACTGAAAAAACAAAAAACCCTTAAAGCTGAAAACCATAGCTAAGGGGCCACAAACAGGTACATACAAAGCTGACGATGAGCAGTATTTAACTTATTTATAAGCATTACTACAAATCAGTATTATGTAGAAATGGAGCAGTGGCTGCACTTAAGGGTTTTTAGTCTGATGCTCTGGTGTTAGACTATGTAGTGACTCTGGGAGTTTCTTAACTGCTTTGTGCCACAGATTCCTCATCTGTAAAATGGGGGTAAGTATCTATCTTACAGGACTGTTGTGTGCAGTAAATGACTATTACATTGTGCATCAATAGGGTGCCTAGTACACAGTGAGTACTCAAAGATTTTTATGATTTCAATCTTTTTATTAATTCACAGAGAAAATGTACCATTTGCTGACAGAAATTAACAGGAACTATTACCCATAATAAAGAATAGTTTGGTTATATGGGTTAAATGTTAACCCACATTTAATATGGTATTTACTCACGAAGCTAGCTAGTCATGATAAATTCTATAAAAAAAATTCCTCTTTACTGGTTCTTTCTTCTGTGTGTTTCCCTAATTTAAAATTAAAACCTGTTTTAATTCAGTTGGGTGCACTCTCTTAGCATTAAAAATATACGTTTATATTTATACTAACTATATCAAGTATATCTTAAACATCTATATGTATTCTCTAGTTTCAATTTTAATTCCAATTTTTATCTTAAGATGGACATCCCAGAAATCTTTAAAAGGATAATGTGTCAATCGTTTGGAATACAGTGGCAGAATCAGGACAAGATTCAAATATGATATATTTTCCCTCTAAGTAGTGAAGAAGGAAACCTCCAAATTCAGTCCAGGTATTCCTTAGGCCACCCCTGTTCAAAGCAGGTCAATTAATTGGTCATTTAGCACAAAGAATGTGACCAAGGACTATTGATTTCTGCCTTTGAGAAACTTCCACCTATAAAGGTTAGGCATTGTAGCTCCTAGAATTTCATTTGCCCCCATTATGGGAAAATTATTAACAAGAATTAGACATACCTGATCTGGTTAAATGGAATCCAATAAAATACAACCAAAGAGTTAAGGACCCTATTATATGGTCCTGTCTATTAGTGGAGAAAACACCTCCAGATACAAGCAGGAATCTCATCAGTAGTAAAAGCCACAAGTTTTCCTCCAGGTTGCAGACCAGCACATCTTACCATCATATAAGTAAGTGTTATTCAAAAATCAGATAACACTAGAAGTGGTTACTAGTTCTACAAAAAAGTTCTAGGGTAAAAGTTCTAAGATGAATGTTCATCACATCTTTGCTTATAATGACAAAAACTGGAAACAGTCAAGGGTTCCAGCAATCAGAGTATGGTTAAATTAAACTAAATAACTCAAATGTTAGCACTGGTTATCTCTGAGTGGTAAGATAATAAATGATTTTTAACTTTTTTCTTTGTACTTTTCTATATTTTTCAAAATTTTATTTTCTACTGTGACATATATTGCTACTGAAATAAGAACAGAAATTAAAATCTATATAATTCAATGGTGAACACAAGACTGAACTGTGTTTTGGGCAAGTAACGTCTCTGAGTTTCAGTTTTCTTATCTGAAAGGAGGAAATGAAAGTAGATAATGCTGGAAAGTCACCTTCATTCATATTCTAAATAAATTCCAGAATTCATTTACTTAGAAAAAAAGTATCAAATAAAACTAAAAAGATGCCACTCCCCTCTCCACTCCCCCAACAAGCTTTCAAGGTCTCCAGACTATTTTAGAATAATATGAAAATTGAATCATTGTTGTTTAATTTGATTTAAAAAATACAGAGCTAAAAGAGTTGAGACAATGTTCACAACAATGTCAGTGTTTAGAAAAATTCAGCTTAAAAATTCAAAATAAAACGAGTCAAATTAGTTAGATTAATTCTTTAGGAAAAACTTAAATTAAGTCCATTCAACCACAAATGATAAGCAATCTGTTTACTACTAGCAACAATAAAGGAAAATTCCAAAGATCTCTCTCTTTTTTTTTTAAATCCTCACTCGAGGATACTTTTCCATTGATTTTTAGATAGGGTGGCAGGTAGGAAGGGAGGTAGGGAGGGAGAGGGAGATTATTAGATAGATTAGATAGATTAGATAGATAGATAGATAGATAGATAGATAAATAGATGATAGATCACATACATTGGTGCCTCTCACATGACCCCAACAGGGGCCAGGGATCGAACATGCAACCAAGGTATGCGCCCTTGACCGAGAATCGAATCTTGCCACTCTTGGGTCCAAAGGCCTACACTCTAACCACTGAACCAAACCAGCCAGGGCAGGATCTCATTTTTACTTGCATTACTTCTTAAGTTTCTGGAAGCTAACTTACCCTGTCGGAGGCATACACAGCATCGAATAACCCAAGGATGGTGACGGAGATCCCCATAGCTGGACCATTTACCACTGCAATCAGAGGCTTAGGAAAATCTATAAAACTGCCTACAAAATCCCTACAGAAATAGAAATACAAAAGCATGTTTAAATGTTCCAAAGCAGTAGTACCCTGAAATAACAAACTGTTCTGGCTACATTTGTTGTTCCTTATTACCCAGCAGTGCTTCCCTGTCTTGCCACACCAGATTCACCCAGGACACCCATCTGAATGGCACTTGATGGCAGCTCACAGAGTGGGCCCTATCATTTGATCTTGGTTCAAATCTTATATTCTAGGCAGTTAGGTCAGGCCTGTAAAGTAGCTGTAGACTGAGAGATTAGGATGGCTGACTGAGCATATGCTGCAATGTCACGGCTCAGAAGGAATCAGAGACTCTGTAGGGATCAACAAGATAGGAAGATAGAAGCCTCACATCCTCTGTGTTTTTGGATACTACTTCAAAGTCTTCTATCACCAGCAATCATGGAAGTCATGCATTCCTCTGGCTGGAGGATAATTTGCTAAATTCCTCTGCCTCAATATGAGAGAAATGTATTTACTTTATTTACTACAGTTAGTTTACTTTTATGCTTTCCAATCAAACCTCATGTAGAGCAGCAGGATGAACAGGTAACAGAAGTTAAAATGATAGATGAATGCCTACTGATTGATAGAGGCAGTCTGGATAACTATGCCTGTCCTAAGTAACAACTGATCACACTGACACAAGAAGTATTTGTTTTACTTTTGTTCAACTAAATACCACTTTGATGAATATGGATGAGCCCTCTGGGAGCAGACAAATGAAACGCTTACCTCAGCAGAACAGCACTCTGTTTAGCTTTCTCCTCTACTCCACCAGGGGGAATATCCATGAAGTTAGTCAGATCATTCCCACTACAGTAATAGTCACCGTTTCCTGTAAATAAAATCAACAAACTCACTATTCATTTATTCTATAATTACTATGTACCAAGCTCTATGCCAAGCACTGGAAACACACTGATGAACCAACTCTGGTTCTTGCCCCAATTTACAGATTAGTGAGTAAAGTAGACATTGTTTTTAAAAGACACAAATAAGCACAGCTAGTGTGGCTCAGTGTTGGGCATTGACCGATGCACCAAGAGGTCACCAGTTCAAATCCTGGTCAGGGCACATGCCCAGGTTGTGGGCCTGATCCCCAGTGTGGAGGATGCAGGAGGCGGCCAATCGATGTCCTCGCTCATCAATGTCTCTCTCTCCCTCTCCCTTTCTCTCTCTCTAAAATCAATAAAGAAAAATTATTAAAAAAACCACACAAATAAATATAAGCAATGCAACTATGATACACAGGAGAGGTACGTGACGATGATATACATATATGTAACAGGGACTGGTTTAATTAGGGAGCTTAGGGGAGGGGCTTTTTTAAGGAAGGAACAACTGAATGGAGATCTGAAACACAGGCAAAGTTAGCTAGGAAAAAAGGTATGGGAAGCATATTCATGTGGACGAAATAGCGCATGCAAAGGTTCTATGGAGGGGTAACCCTGGTGTTTATAATGGGTTCAAAAAAATGCCATTGTGCCAGAGCAGAAAAGGTCAGAGGGAAGAAGCTGGTGTAGGATGAGGATAGGCAGGATATAGCATTCAAAGCTTTGGAGATCATTCCTTTGAAGAGCCATTGAAGGTCTTTTTATTTGTTTTAAAGTATAATTTTACATAGCCCTGGCCAGTTTGGCTCAGCGGTTAGAGGGTCGGCCTGCGGTCCGGAGAGGCCCAGGTTCGGTTCCCGCTGAGGGCACGTGCCTCGGTTGTGGTTTGTCCCCGGCCCTGGTTGGGTTGTGCAGGTGGCAGCCACTCGATGTGTCCCTTTCACGTCAATGTTTCTCTCTCTCTCTCTCTCTCTTCCTCTCTCCCGCCCACTCTGTCTGAACAAAAAAATGGAGGAAGTGTCCTCTGGTGAGGATTAAAAAAAAAAAACTGGTTGTTTTTGTATGTAAATTACAATTTAATTTTTTTTTCTGTGGGCTCTCAGACATTTCTCCATTTTTTGTTCAGACAGAGTGGGAGGGAGAGAGAGGAAGAGAGAGAGAGAAACATCGATGTGAAAGGGACACATCGAGTGGCTGCCACCTGCACAACCCAACCAGGGCCAGGGACAAACCGTAACCGAGGCACGTGCCCTCAGCAGGAACTGAACCTGGGCCTCTCTGGACCGCAGGCTGACGCTCTAACCGCTGAGCCGAACCATCCAGGGCAAAACAACCAGTTTTAAGTACCTAGTTCAATGATTTTTGATAACTGTAAATACCTGTGTGCTCATAATCCAAAACATCCACCACCCCAGAAAAAGTTCCTTTAAGCTCCTTTCCAGGCATAATACCACCCATCCCTGTCCAGTCTCTCTGGCTTCAATCACCATAGTTTTGCATATTTTAGAACTTTATCTAGATGGAATCACACAATATGTACTTTTTTTGTGTCTGCCTTCTTTTGTTCAACCATGTTTTGAAGATTCACCATGTTCTTGTGTATCAGTTATTCATTCCTTTTATTGATGAGCAGCTTTTCATTTGAATAGTCAGCAATTTGTTCATTTATCCACCTATGGATGGACATTTTGTTGTTTTCAGTCTTTGGCTACTGTGAAGTAGGCTACCATTATTGCTCTTGTACAAGATTTTTTTTTTTTTTTTTTATCAACATATCCTTAATTTATCTTGAATAACTGCCCAGGCATGCATTGGCATGTCACAGAGCTGATGTGTAACTCTATAACAAGTTGCCAACTAATACTCCAAAGTGTTTTCATATCAGAAAAATCTAAGGGTTCCAGTTGTTCCACATCACCACCAATATTTGGTATTGTCTGTTTTTGGATTTTTAGCCAGTCTAGTGTTGACATATCTCATTGTGGTTTTAATTTGCATTTCTTTGATGATGAATGATATGGAGCATCTTTACACTTCTTTTATGAAGTGTCCAAGTCTTTATCCAGTTTATTTTAAATTATTTTTTATTTTTATTTACTTATTTTGGTTAATCCTCAACTGAGGATATTTTTCCATTGATTTTTAGACAGAGTGGAAGGGAGGGAGGAGAGGAAAAGAGAGAGGGAGAGGAAGAGGGAGAGGGATAAAGAGAGAGAGAGAGAGAGACAGAGATAGAGACAGAGACAGCAACTGGTTGCCTCCATACGACCCCAACTGGGGCCAGGGATTGAACCTGCAACCCAGGTATGTGCCCTTTGCCAGGAATCAAACCCGTGACCCTTTGGTTTGCAGGCTGATGCTCTAACTACTAAGCAAAACTGGCTAGGATATAGGAGTTTTTTATGTATTCTGAATATTAGTCCTTAATCAGATTTATGTATGGCAAATATTTTTTCCCTAGCCCAAGGCTTTATATTCATTTTCTTACTACTGTCTTTTGATAAGCAGACATTTTAAATTTTGATAGTCTAATTTATAAATTGTTTCTTTTATGGTTAAGGCTTTTTTTGTTGTCTTGTCCAAGAAATCTGTCTACCCCAAGGTCACAAAGATATTGTTTTGTTCTAGAAGGTTTATGTTTCTGGGTTTTATGCTTAGATAACTTTTAAATTAATTTTTGTGTATGGTGTAAGATGGGATTAAGGTTTATTTTATTTTCCTTCACATGGAAATGTAGCTGGTTTGGTACCATTTGTTAAAAGGTTTTTCTTTCTCTACTGAATTGCCTTGGTGCCACTAAAGACTTTTAAATGGGGGAAGAATAGATTTTTATTTGGAAAAATATTATATTGAATATAGTGAGGAGATTGGACTGGGCATGGGAAAGATGAGGGCAAAAGGGGATCACAGAGACTGGATATGGGCTCACTTCAGGTCAGACTGAGTCCATGGTGGCTTGAACTAGTGCAGAGAAGATAGAAAAAAAAAAGATTGATTCTAGAGATTCTGATAAAGTGAAATGAGACTGAACACAAGAGGTGAGGGAGGGACAAGAATCAATAATGAATGTTAGGACTCTGATCTACATAATAGGATAGATGTAGAGCCACCACTGTGATTTGGAACACTCATAAAGATCCAGGCAGAGAGATGTGGGCAGTGACACCCATGAGGAAGTGCCAGGTGGGTACATCAGTCTGGAGCTTTGTGGAACATCCTGGACTGAAGATACCAACAAGGGAATCACAGGCATATAGATGTTTGTTGAAGTATGAACCTAGATGGGAAGGTCCAGGGAGAACATAATGTGAAAAGAGGAGAGTGCCTAGGGCTAAACCTGTAGGAACTCTCCCATCTGATGGCCATATAGAAGATGAATCTGCAAAGGAGATCAGAGCGAGCAACCAGGGACAGGAGGAAAATCATGGGCAGGCTGTGGTACTGGAGCCTAGGGAAGACAGAGCTTTAGAAGGAGGGAAAGTCAAATAAAGCCTGAAAAATGTCTATGGATTTACTTATACAAAAGTCAGTGGAGACCTAAGTAAAAATAGAGATCACACTGGAATGGGCTCAAAGGCCAATTTCAAAGAAAAGATTCAAAGGACATGTTTGTTTTGTAGGGCTTCACATAGTCGTATGAAGGGTAGTGAGAAGCAAAGAGCTATACCTGATTTCAGCAGTATTATTACATAATATAATTGTTCCTCGTTTTCCCCCATTTCTACTAGGAGCAAATAGTGTCATAAATAGTATTTTTAATAATTTTATGAGCAATAAAACTTTCTAAAAAACTTTTTATGATGATCATTTCCATCTCTCAAGTCTATCTCTCTCTTTTAAGAAAACTTAAAATAAGGCCTTAATAATCAGTTTAAAAAGGATGCACACTGCTTAGGAAAAAGTGATAAAAAAAAAAGGGAAAATATCCACGGTCATCTAGAGAAAAAAAAAGATCTTAAAGGACAAAAAACAAAATTAATGGTAGCCTCAAACTTCACCCCAGCAATATTCAGTGCTAGAAAGTAATGGAGGTCTATTTAACAGATTATACACTTGGAAGAGAGATTTAGGGATGTGAAGAATTTAATGCGCACTTTCTCGCCTTTCATAGAGGCAAACAACAGATACTGTCCAAATGGAATACACGATAGAGATGTTTATGTGTACCACATAAAGATATAAAAGTAATTACCTAAAACAGTAAAAAAATTCCCAACTAGGAGAAATAAAATACACACTAAGCAGAACAAGAGAAACACAGACCATGAAGTAAAAAAATAACAATTAAAGGAAGCATTATAGATAGAAAGCATGTAAGATGCCAGAACAAAAGCCTAACATGTCTGTTATATACACAAATCTAACAGGTAAATGTACCTTTACAACAAAAACACAGACTGGATCAAAGGAGAAAACCCCAAATATGTGCTATATGAAACAGCCAATAAAAAATAATTCAGAAAAGCATAAAGTTAAAAGATGAGTAAAGGTTTACAGACAAGTGCAAATAGTACTGAAGCAGGTGTTATGATATTATTTGACAATGTGGATTTCAAGGCAAAAAGCATTAAATGAGCTGATGGTCATTTGGTAATTAAGGAAAAACTCCACAGTGAAGACCTAACCATAAATCTTTTAGTATTATTAAGATAAAAAATTGTGGAGGAGGAAAAATGGCAGTGGAGTGAATGGAAGCTACACAGATCTCCTCTCAGGACCAAACTGAAATTACAACTAAAATAAAGACAAATTGTCGGAGCAAAAAACCTGAAAAGCAGCTGGAGAGAACCCGTATAACCAGGGACAGAAAGAGAATGCCAAATTGAGCATGGTAGGAACCATGGAGGCAAGAGAGGGTGGGCTGAGAGCCCACAAACAGCAGCGGAGGGCTGTTTTATCTGTAAGTGATCCCTGCTGAGAAAGCGAGGATTTTAAAAAGCCCAAAATCAGCTATAGCCACTCTCCTTGGGCTCCAGCAGAGGGAGGATGGACTAGCCTGGAACTGAGTGGAGAGCACCTGGGACTCCTGGCTCAGGAGAGAGCTTTAGGGGAGGACAACAGGAGTTTCATGCTGAATCACTCCCTCACAGAACAGTAGCCATGTTACTCAAAGAGCCCCTTCCTTGAGCCCAGGGGAGAAGCAATGGCTCCTCCCTCAGGAATTCAACACCAACAGGCCAGGCCAGAGAAATGCAAATTGAGACTCATTAACATTGAGTCTGATAGCAAGCAGATGGCCCACTCACTGGAAATCCTCTTACACATGAGGGATTTTTCATTCAGCTGAGGGCTACAAATCCAGGCTCATCAAAGGCTCATCAAGTAACTGAAATTAATAGCCTCCAGGAGAGAGCTAGAGGATTACTGAACCTTTCATTGGCCTGTAAATATACCCAGGAAAGTAAGACTTGACAGAGGTGTTTAACATGGATCCTCCCACACTCATCCAAACCCAGTAGAGGGAGCCACAACCAGCGGAACAACACCCACAGGGAAAATTTGGCAGGCTCAAAAACCACTCAGACAGCCCAAATGGTGAAACAAAGAAACATATCCCAAATAAAAGAACAAGATAATTTGGCAAGAGAAGAAATAAATGACATAGAATTAAGCAAGATATCAGAGGGAGAGTTCAGAGTAATAATCACGAGGAAGCTCAACAGCATGAGTAAAGATACAGAAACATTGAAAATCAACCAACTGGAAATGAATGACATAGCAGAAATAAAGAACACATGGGAAGGAAAAACCAGCAGAATAGAGGAAGCCAAGGACCGGATTAGTGAATTAGAAGACAGGGTAGAAAAAAAATCACCCAATCAGAAAACCAAAAAGAAAAAACAATTAAAAAACAGGAAGTCAGCTTAAGAGAACTATGGGACATGAAATGTAACAACATTCACATCATAGTCCCAGAAGAAGAAAATGAGCAAGGGTTAGAGAATATATTTGCAGAAATAGTGACATAAAATTTCCCTAACTTGGTGAAGGAAAAAGGCATACAAGTTAAAGAAGCACAGAGAGCACCAAGTAAGAAGAACCCAAAAAGGCCCACACCAAAACACATAAAAATTAAAATGCCAAAAATTAAAGACAAAGAGAGAATCCTAAAGGCAGCAAGAAATAAGCAACAGGTTACCTAAAACAAATCATAAGGCTATCGGCTGACTTTTCAACAGAAACATTATAAACCAGAAGGGAATGGCGTAAAGTAATCAAGGTAATGAAAAACAAGAATGTGAATCCAAGACTACTCTATCCAGCAAGACTATCATTTAAAATAGAAGGTGAAATAAAAAGCTTCCCAGACCTACAAAAAAAAAAAAAAAAGGCTAAGGGAATATATTAGCACTAAACCAGCACTCCAAGAAATGTTAAAAGGACTGCTGTAATAACCAGAAGAAATAGAAAGAGGAACATAACCAGAATAAACAAAAAATGGCAATAAATAAGTACATATCAATAATAACCTTAAATGTACATAGATTAAATGCTCCAATCAAAAGACACAGAGTACCAGAATGGATATGAAAGCATGACTCATATATATGCTGCTTATAAGAGACCCATCTCACAACGAATGACCCACATAGGCTGAAAGTGAAGGGATGGAAAAAAAATTTCCAAGCAAACGGAAAGGGAAAAAAAGCTGGGGTAGCAATACTCATATCTGATAAAATAGACCTCAAAATGAAGGCCATAACTAGAGACAAAGAATGTCACTACATAATATTGAAAGGATTTATCCAACAGGAAGATATAACCTTGGTAAACATGTACATACCCAATATAGGAGCACCAAAATACATTTAAAAACTTTGGAGGATTCCAAAGGAGAAATCAACAGCAATTCAATCATAGCAGGGGACTTCAACACCCCGCTGACATCACCGGATAGATCCTCTAGACCAGTGGTTCTCAATCTTCCTAATGCTGCGACCCTTTAATACAGTTCCTCATGTTGTATGTTGGCATATCTGCATGTGGGCGGACCCCCCTGGAGACAGAGGAGTGGTGTCTCGGTTTGTAACACCATCGTCTTAGGTGACCTCTGTGAAAGGGTCATTCAACCCCCAAAGGTGTCGCAACCCACAGGTTGAGAACCACTGCTCTAGACAACAAATTCACAAGGAAACAGACTCTAATCTTTTTTTTAATCCTCACCCGAGGACATTTTTGCATTTATCTTCAGGTAGGGCAGGAGGGAGAGAGGGAGGAAGAGAGAGAGAGAAACATCAATGTGAGAGAGACACATCGAGTGGATGCCATCCATATGACCCCAACTGAGGCTGGGGACAAACTGCAACTGAACCTGGGACTCTCCAGTCCATGGGCTGATGCTCTAACTGCTGAGCCAAACCGGCCAGGGAAGACTCTAAATGATGCACTAGATCAAATGGATTTAAAAGATATCTACAGAGAATTACACCCCCAAACTGCAGAATTCATATTCTTCTCAAGTACACATGGGACATTCTCAAAGATGGACCACATGTTAGGACACAAACTCAGTCTCTACAAGTTCAAGAAGATTGAAATCATATAAAGCATCACAATGGCATGAAACTAGAAATCAATTACAACAAAAACATTCAAACACATGGAGGCTAAATAGGATGTTATTAAACAATAAATGGGTTGCCCTGGCTGGTTTGGCTCAGCGTTTAGAGTGTCAGCCTGCGGTCCAGAGACCTGGGTTCAGTTCCCGCTAAGGGCACATACCTTGGATGCAGTTTGTCCCAGGCCCTGATTGGTTGTGTGGGTGGCAGCCACTCGATGTATCCCTTTCATGTCGATGTTTCTCTCTCTCTCTCCCTCCCACTCTATCTGAACAAAAATGGAAAAATATCCTCGAGTAAGGATTAAAAAAAACAAAACAAAAACAATGAATGGGTTACCAAGGAGATAAGGAAGAAATTAAAAACTTCCTGGAAACCAGTGAAAATAAACACACAACACCAAAAAATCTATGGGATGTAGCGAAAGCAGTCCTGAGAGGAAAATTCATAGCACTACAGGTCTACCTCAAGAAACAAGAAAAATTTCCAGTTGACTTTCTAACCTTACAACTTAAAGAACTAGAAAGTAAATAAAAAATAAACCCCAGAGCAAGAAGAAGGAAAGAAACAGTAAAGGTCAGAGCAAAAATAAATACATAGAAACTGAAAAAATAAATTCAAAAGATCAATGAAATAAAGAGCTGGTTCTTTCAAAAGATAATTGAGGATGTAATAAAGAAACTCCCAGCAAACAAAAGCCGAGGTCCAGACAGCTTCAGGGGGGAGTTTTACCGAATAGTTAAAGAACTAACACCCATTTCTCAAACTATCCCAAAAAAATTCAAGAAGAAGGAAGACTTCCAAACTCATTTTTTGAGGCCAGCATAATTCTAATTCGAAAATAAGATAAAGACACTACAATGAAAGAAAATCACAGGCCAATATCCCTGATGTACGTAGATGCCAAAATCCTTAACAAAATATTAGCAAATTGGATCCAGCAATACATTAAAAAAAATTATTCACCATGACCAAGTGGGATTCATCCCAGTGATGCAAGGCTGATACAATATTTGTAAATCCATAAATGTGATACACCACACAAACAAAAGGAAAAATAAAAAACATATGATCATATTAATTGATGCTGAAAAAGTATTCAACAAAATCCAACACCCATTTTTTTTTTATTATTATTTTTTATCCTCACCCGAGGACATTTTTTCCATTTTTTGTTCAGATAGAGCAGGAGGGAGAGAGAGGAAGAGAGAGAGAGAGAGAAACATCGACGTGAAAGGGACACATCGAGTGGCTGCCACCCGCACAACCAACCAGGGCCGGGGACAAACTGCAACCGAGGTACGTGCCCTTAGCGGGAACCGAACCCGGGTCTCTCCGGACCGCAGGCCGACGCTCCGACTGCTGAGCCAAACCGGCCAGGGCAGCCAACACCCATTTTTGATAAAAAGTCTAAGCAAAGTGGGAATAGAAGGATCATATCTCAACATGATAAAGGCCACTTATGACAAACCTATAACCAATATCATACTCAATGGGCAAAAACTAAAAGCATTTCCCTTAGAACAGGAACAAGACAAGGATATACAATTTCCCCACTTGTATTTAACACAGTATTAGAAGTCTTAGCCACAGCAATCAGACAAGAAAAAATGTCCATACTACCCAAAGCAATCTAAAGATTCAATGCAATCCCCATCAAAATACCAATGACATATTTCACAGAACTAGAACAAATACTCCAAAAGTTTATATGGAATAAAAAAAGACCCCGAATAGCCAGAGCAATCTTGAAAATGAAGAACAAAGTAGGAGGGATCACAATACCAGATTATCAGGTTATACTACAAAGCCACTGTAATCAAAACAGCCTGGTACTGGCACAAGAACAGGCAGATATATAAATGAAACAGATCGGGGGACCCAGAAATTGACCCAAGACATCATGTTCAATTGATATTTGACAAAGGTGGCAAGAGCATACAATGGAGTAAAGACAGCCTCTTTAATAAATAGTGTTGGGAAAATTGGACAGCTACATGCAAAAAAAAAAAAAAAAAGCTAGACCACCAACTTACATCATATACAAGAATAAACTTAAAATGGATAAAATACTTAAATGTGACTTGTGAATCCATAAAAATCCTAGAGGAAAATGAGGGGAACAAAATTTCCGACATCACATGCAGCAGAATTTTCACTGATACAATGCCTAAGGCAAGAGAAACAAAGGAAAAAAGTAATACATGGGACTACATCAAACTAAAAAGCTTCACATCAAAAACAAAAACAAGAAAAACCCAAAAAACAAAAAAACAAGCATCAAAATGGAAAAGGAACTCACTGTATGGGAGAGCATAATAGCCAACCATACATCAGATAATGGGTTAATTTCCAAAATATATAGAGTATTCACATAACTCAACAAAAGGAAGACAAAGAATCCTATTAAAAAATGGGCAGAGCCCTGGCCGGTTTGGATCAGTGGTTAGAGCGTCGGCCTACGGTCCAGAGAGACCTGGGTTCGGTTCCCACTAGGGGCACATACCTCAGTTCCAGTTTGTCCCCGGCCCTGGTTGGGTCGTGTGGGTGGCAGTCACTTGATGTGTACCTTTCACGTCGATGTTTCTCTCTCTCTCTCTCTGTATTCCTCTCTCTCCCTCCCACTCTGTCTGAATAAAAAATAAAAAAAAATCCTCAGGTGAGGATTAAAAAAAAAAGGGCAGAGAACCCAAATAGACACCTCTTCAAACAGGACATACAGATGGCCAAGACACATGAAAAAATGCTCAGCGTCACTAACCTTCAGAAAGATGCAAATTAAAATGACAATAAAGTATCGCCTCACACCTATCAGAATGGCTACCATCAACAGAGCATCACACAACAGTGCTGGTGAGGGTTAGAGAAAAGGGGACTCTAGTACACTGCTGGTGGGAATGGAGACTGGTGCAGCCACTATTGAAAACACTATGGTGTTTCCTCAAGAAATTATAAATTTATCTGCCATTTGACCCAGTGATCCCACTTCTAGGAATATACCCTAAGAAGCCTGAAACACCGATCAGAAAGAATATATGTACCCCTATGTTCATAGCAGCACTATTTACAATTGCTAATATCTGGGTATAGCCCAAGTGTCCATCAATAGATGAGTGGATAAAAAAGCTGTGGTACATATATATAATGGAATACTATGCAGCTATAAGAAAAAAGATCGCCCTGGCCGGTTTGGCTCAGCGGTTAGAGCATTGGCCTGCGGTCCAGAGAGACCTGGGTTCGGTTCCCGCTAAGGGCACGTTACCTCAGTTGCAGTTTGTCCCGGCCCTGATTGGGTTGTGTGGGTGGCAGCCACTCAATGTGTACCTTTTACGTAGATGCTTCTCTCTCTCTCTCTCTCTCTCCCTCTCTCTCCCTCCTGCTCTATCTGAACAAAAAATAATAATAAAAAAAATGTCCTCGGGTGAGGAAAGAAAGAAAGAAAGAAAGAAAGAAAGAAAGAAAGAAAGAAAGAAAGAAAGAAAAAAAGAAAGAAAGAAAGATGTCTTATCCTTTGAGATGACATGGAGGGACCTGGAGAAAATTATGCTAAGCAAAGTAAGCCAATCAGAGAAGACAAATATCACATGATGTCACTTATTTGTAGTACATAATGAACAAAATAAGCTGATAAACAAAATAGACCCAGCGACATAGAAGTAGAGTGCAGACTGACAAACCTGAGAAGAGAGGGATGGTTGGGGGGGCAGGTGGAGGGAAGAGGTAAACCAAAGAACTTACATGCATGTATGTGTAACCAGTGGACATAGACAACAATGCTGGGGGCGAAGGGGGGGCGCAGGATCAGGAGAAGGGAGTCAATGGGGTAAAAAGAAGAAACATCTGTAACAAAAATAAATTAGTAAAAAAAAGATAAAAACCTGCGTTAGAGCAAAAGCTTTTTCCCCCCTTTGGACACAAGGGAGAGACTGAAAGAAACACAATAGTAATAGAGGCTTTTAATTCATTTTTTTCAGTCCAAGAGAGTCATTAGAAGAAAAAACAAAATTTGGGGAATCAAAATAATATAAATTAGAAAGGTAAGTCCAACTGATATTTTAAATTCTAAACCTTTAAAATAAAGCTCTGGCTCTGGTCGGTTTGCTCAAGGGTTAGAGCATTGGTGCGCAGACCAGAGAGTCCTGGGTTCGGTTCCCGATAAGAGCATGTACCTTGGTTGCTGTTTGTTCCTGGCCCTGGTTGGAGTTGTGTGGGTGGCAACCAGTTGATGTGTCTCTCTCACATCGATGTTTCTCTCTCTCTCTTCCCCCCTCTCCCTCTTGCTCTATCTGAAAATGAATGTAAAAATGTCCTCAGGTGATGATCAAGAAAAAAAAACAGCCCTGGCAGGTTTGGCTTAGTGGTTAGAGCATTGGCTCTTGGACCAAAGTGTGGGTTTGATTCCCAGTCAAGGGCATGTACCTGGGTTGCAGGTTCAATCCCTGGCCCTGGTTGGAGTTGTGTGGGAGGCAACCGATAGATATGTCTCTCTCACATTGATGTTTCTTCTCTCTCTCCCTCCCTCCCTTCCACTCTATCTAAAAATCAATGGGAAAAAATTCTTGGGTTAGGATTAACAATAAACAACAAAAAAGAGAGTAATTCTGGCTGGGTGGCTCCACTGGTTGGAGCATCATCCCATACACCAAACAGGTGCGGATTCATTCCCTGATTGGGATGCATACGGAAGAGTACTGATCGATGTTTTTCTCTTATATAGGTGTTTCTCTCTTTCTCCGTAAAAAAAAAAAAAAAATTTCCTTGGGTAAGGATTAAAAAAGTTTTTAAAAGAATAAACTTACTGCCCCGGCTGGTTTGGCTCAGCAGTTGGAGTGTCAGCCTGTGGACCAGAGAGTCCCGGGTTCAGTTCCCACTAGGGGCACATACCAAAAAAAAAAAAGAATAAACTTAATTAAAAATGTTCATGTGATTTATTATATTGTACATTATCACATATTTCAAATAGCACAGAACTTACTTTTGAAGTGCTCCTGGATGATATACAAAAATGGTCATTTTTTACTTCTTTATCTTCAAGACAGATTTCAATAGATAGCCATCCATACACTAAATTTTAGCCATACACTAAATTTTAATAGATTCTAAAAAAGTAAAATTTGTAAAACTGATAATCTCTGATTATAATAAGTTAGGAATTAACAACAGAAATGGAAACCCCCAAAAAACTTTCTGGAAATTAAAGGAACTATTATTATGTAATGCTTAGATCAAAGAGGAAATAGAAACCAAAAGTGGAGAATATATAGAAAATAACTAGTAAAAGCACTTTTTATCAAAAGTTAATCTTTACAGTTTATCAACTACAAATTAGAGTAATAATAGGGCCTAGCCTCATGGAGTTGATACGAGAAAGCTTAGAAAAATTAAAAAATGGAAAGAAAAGTTTAAAAGAATTAAGGTGCTTAGAGTGCCTGCTAAACAGGAAGTATCATATAAATATTAACCATTATTATCATTGTTATTAAACTCAGGAATTTTACTTTTAGGAATATAGCTTATAGA
Organism: Molossus molossus; assembly: GCF_014108415.1. Lineage (NCBI taxonomy): Eukaryota > Metazoa > Chordata > Mammalia > Chiroptera > Molossidae > Molossus > Molossus molossus. Next base: position 8,918,924 of record NW_023425347.1, read on the forward strand.
TATTTTGCACGTTAGTTGAAAGACATACATCCAAGGGAATTCACTGCAACACCATTTCAATAGCAAGAGACTAAGTACAATCTATATGTCATCAATAGTAGAATGATGAAATAAATGATGAAATCCAAATAATTTAATACTTTGTAGTCCTGAAGATAAAAATTTAAAAGTGTATGTACTGGTGGAACAATTTTTCAGGAAATGTTAAGAAAGAAAGGTGGGTATTATATGGGTATATCATATGTTTCCTTTTTTTAAAGTGGAAGAAAACACACACACACACACACATGCTTGTATATACACAGAAACTTTCTGGAAGGTATCAAGGAAAACTGAATTTTTCTAGGGAGCAGGATTCGGGTTCCAAGGAGAGATTTAGTTTTGTTATGTATCTTCCAGATTCTTTGGTTTTTAAATTTTATTTATTGATTTATTTTTTTATTAATCCTCACCTGAGGATATTTTTCCATTGGTTTTTAGATAGACAGGAAGGGAGGGAGGGGGGACCGGAGGAGAGAGGGAGGGGGAGGGGGACAGACGGGGGAGGGGGAGAAGCGGGGAGGGGGAGGGGGAGAGACGGGGAGGGAGGAGAGAGAAGCATCAATGTGAGAGAGAGACATGGATTGGTTGCCTCTGGACGAGGGCTGGGGATCACACCTGCAACCCAGGTGTGTGCCCTTGACAATGACCCTTCAGTGCTAGGGCTGATGCTCTAACCACTGAGATAAACCAGCGAGGGCTCCCCCTCTATTTTTTTTTACTGAAAGCTCTCTGATATCTCTAGGTAATCTTTATTTTACAAATTTTAATGAAAATTAAAAAATAAAATCACTCCTGCTTCGGCCATGCCTACAAACAGTAATAGCGACTTCTCTAACAAGTGTCTGTGTGCCTTGCTCCTTACCTGCATTATCTCATGTCATCATCTAAACCATTCATTGGGGTTAGTAAAACACTGTCTTCTCCATTCAGAAGCAGAGGTCACCCACAGGTAGTAAGGAGTGAATCCAGAATTTATTCTCAAGTCGATCTGAGTCCCCACTATGCATCATAGTGCCCCTTCCAAATACAATGACATTCTTTTCTTTTTTTAATCCTCACCTGAGGATTTTCTTCCATTTATCTTCAGATAGAACAGAAGGGAGGGAGAGGGGAAGAGAGACATCGACTGGTTGCCTCCTGCATGACCAGATCAGGGCTGGGGACAAATTGCAACCTGGGTGTAGGCCGACCCTCAAACCACTGAGTCAAACTGGTCAGAGCAAATCCAATGACTCATTTTCCATGTTCTCATCAGCCTAGGTCCATGGGCATCATGGGCATCCATTATATTTTCTGGTTATAATCACAGTACTGATATAATTTTTAATGCTTTTTATATCTTAAACATTTTGTAAAGACCAACAAATATTTTTAAATGCTTGTGCAGCCTGGCTGATGTGGCTCAGTGGTTGAGCATCGACCTATACACAAGAGGTTGCCAGTTTGATTCTTGGTCAAGGCACATGCCCAGGTTGTGGGTCAAATCCCCGGTAAGGGGCATGTAGGAGGCAGCCAATTGATGTTCTCTGTCTGATTTTTGTCTCCCTCTCTCCCTCTCCCTTCCTCTCTCTTTAAAAATAAATAAACCACTGAGTCAATAAATCACTAAAATCAATAAAAATCAATAAACCACTAAAGAAAAGAAAATTTAAATGCTTGTACAATATACAGTCTAGTGAATGTTCTATAATTTATTACTTTATTATGGCAATATATTTGGAATGTTTTGACATCTTTACAACTAAAAGTAATGCTGCAAAGATTATCTTTCTTATAAGACCTTTCCCTTTGGTAAATACTCAATTTTAGTACCAATAATACTTTTCTTACCAATTTGTATCTACTTTTTACAGATATCAATTTTGTGTCTATTACATTTTTCATATATTTAAGCATTAGAGTAACTTAGTACTGGAAAAGATCTTAGAACTTATATACTACTCAATTTCCTACCTAGTAGGAAATCCCCCAAAATAGAAATTTAATTAAGAAATCTAGCCCCAGCCAGTTTTGCTCAGTGGTTAGAGCGTAGGCCTGCTGTCCAAAAAGACCCGGGTTTGGTTCCCGCCAGGGCGTGTACCTCAGCTGCAGTTGGTCCCCGGCCCTGGTTGGGTCGTGTGGGTGGCAACCACTCGAGGTGTCCCTTTCACATCGAAGTTTCTCTCTCTCTCTCCCCCTCCTACTCTATCGGAAAAAAAAGTGGAAAAATGTCCCCAGGTGAGGATTAAAAAAAAAAGAAATCCAAGAGAAGTTTTGCTCTTCCTCAACTACATGTAAATCACTCATCTTATTTCTGAAATCTAATAGCCCATCATACCCCTTTTTTCCATTGTCCAAAGTGTCTTATATATCCAATGTTGCCTGACTGTCTTTAGAATTTTCATGGATTTTTCATGTCTATGTGAATTCCCCACGCGCATGTATTAAACTTTAATGTTCTCCTATTAAAAAAATACATATATATAAGAAAATGTCTTACCTGTTACAACAGTTAAGATTGAGTCATCATTGCTTGCAGCTTTAAGTGCAAGTATGATTTCTTGATACATCTGTATGAAAGGAGGAAGATGAGAAAAAGGACCCTGAAAATCACAACCATCACCCAGTAGATTCCCTAAATGCTAGTCTGCAAGCCTACACTCTGCAAAATGCCAAACGTTTATGTTGGTTGTATTTAAATAATCAAAAGGCCAGCCCAATACACTTGAAAGGATTTTCATTCCTTTTACAATTACTTATATTATGTACCAAGTACTAAGTAGATGCTGGGGGATATATCCACTTTTTTCCAAAAGTGAACAAATAAGACAAGCTTTTGGAATAGAAAGGTTTGCTCTAAAATGGGTAGAAAGTACAAAGTAGCAGGAAGCTCAGAGAAGGCGCTGATATTTAGCTAGGGTGGATATGATGGGAGGCGGTCAGAGAAAGATTTCCTCAAAGCAGTTTTTCAACTGCAACATCAAGAAAGAGCACGAGTGTCCCAGGTAGTCAGTCTGGGAAATGTTAATGATGTTAAAAGGCTGGGATTGCCAAGATATTGTAAAGACAGTGAAAGACAATAGGCCCAATATTTTAAATAAAAAGCATCTGAAAATCTTGGATGCGTAGTTGTTATAGCTTTTAACGCATTTAAAACAGGCATAATTACTATCTTAGGTGAGACTTGAATGTGGGAAAGAATGATGAAGAGGACTGATACCTACAGATACATAGACACTGAGAAAAAAATGTATGAACTTTTCAAAATATATGAATAAAGGTAAAATCATTTCCACTGAGGGAGGGAATGAGGAAGTCATTCCATTATTATTATAGTTATGATGACACAACAGGACAGGGTAACTGGCAAGAGCCAAGATTAGGAGATGGATACAACAGGGTTTCAAGTTAGGTTTTCCTGCATATTTGTTATGTGAATTTGAACAATTAGGTTACCACTTAACTCAATTATTTTATTGTTAAATAATAAGAGTAGGCTTCTTGTGGGGATTAAACAAACCTATTTGTGGAAAGGGCTGACACATATTAAGCTCTGTAAAGAGTAGCCAGTATTTATTATTATTACCATGATAATAAAGAAATGAGTCAGGATAAAAGGAAAAACTGGTTGAGAACCAAATGTTTTATTAATTGAATGGCACATATCCAACTTTATGAAATTCTTAAAAACTAACTTAGTATGCTCTTTCTACTACGATGTAGATGATAAACCCAATGAAAAGGGTTACAGCCCTCTCATAAAGTTTCCAATTAACTCCCTATAATTTTTTTTCAAGGGAAAAGAACTAATGTGCTTATTTTTATTATCATTGTAATTCAGTGACAAATTCAAAGACTAAAGTTGTTTTTATGAAGTAGCACATTTCAAGCAGAGATAGGTTATAATCGATTTAAGACGGAGTCCTTCTCTCCTTTCTCCCTCTAATTCTACAAAACAAAGCTCCAGGCAGGTAGAGCAGTACTCACTCTCAAGCCTAAGTGACACGAGGAAACTTCTGGGGATGGTCTACACCAACCTTAGGGAACCTCTACGTACATTCTCTCATATTAATGTATGTTTCATTTATATTAATTTACCTGTGCTTCCAACATTGGGAAAATTGTAGTTCCATCTGGGCATGTAGAACCTACATGAAACTCACAAATTCTAAATAATGAAGGCCTAGCTCTGTTGTATGAAGAAGTAGCCCACAATTACTAATCTTCCTGCACAAATCAAATGAGATCTTACAAAAACAGGAATGATGCTGAAACATAATAGTTTTTGATGATAATAGATGGGGGGCGGGGAGAGAAATCTAGAGAAGGTAATGTCACCTGAGTGTTGATTGCATTCTTTTTGGTGGGCCGGTTCAATGTGATCTTTGTGATGCCATCTTCAGAGGTCACCACCAGGTTTTCATATTCCTGTTGTTTCCTGTCTGTTCCAGGCTGCACTTGGTTAGAAGACTCAGATGAAGAACTCAAACTGGACACCAAATCTACATAGTTCTGCCTGGCCGTTTCCTAAAGAGAAGATGACAAATAACTTAAGCCCATGGTCAACAAATAAGCATCTTGAGAAACATACTATGCTAATAAGTAGTACCTTGCAATGGAGAAAGAACAGAAGTTCTGATTCAAGAGTTACATTAAGATCTTGAAGTCTTATTCTATAAAGAATTGATAATGAGAAACACCCAAATTCCTTTAGGAGTACAGCAAGTAAAATAAAAGTAAAGTAACAAATTTACCTTGGGCAGATTGCCAAGAGCATCCCATGCATCCCATTTGGCCTTATTAATAAAGTCAAATACACCTGGTTTGGGCATATTACAAGGTCCTTCAGTGGCCTGTGAAAAGGAGAGGAGCAATTTTTAGCCAAATGTCCATGTAAATTGGAGCCTTAAAATTTAAGATTCATAAAATGCACAACTAGAATGAATGTGCCTTCCGTCCCAAATACTTTCATAGGTACATAAATTGATTTGAACTTTCCTTCTCTTTGATGCTGTTGCTAAAAATGCACAAACAATAAATAGAAAAAAGCCTGGAGGGATAAAATGTGCCATTGGCTATGAATCCCTAAAATAAGTTACAACAGCCTAAATATGAAAAAACTGCAAGATAAAGGTTGTGAGAAAGCCCTTTTCGAAAATTCTAATGGTTCATTAGTTTTAAATTGACGATGACATTTTTCACATACAATTAAAATATTCAAGCAAACAATCTTCAAACGTATTTAGCCCAACATACATTTAGACACCCACAGTATATTCTGAAAGTCCATTCAAAGATACAAAAAACTATGACTAATTCAGTAGAGGATTTCTGATAACTGAGCAACAGAGTTGTAGCTGGGGCTATCAGAGCAACTGACCCTTAGGAAACTGAACCAAAGGACATGCAAGTAGAAAGCAAAAAGCAACTAGACTTTACTTGTTTGAAGGTAGGTGGAGTGAGTGTTTTAAGATGAATAAAATATCCTAGTCACCTACTTTTCAGAAATGGCAATTTAAAACTCCAATTAATAACCACATTTAAAATGTTAAATTATGTAGCATAATTAGGTAAAAGAGGAAAGAAGACCTTTGAGAAACAAAGGCAGTAAATGAAACTAAGACTGTCCAAAGACAGACAAAAGTAACTGCAAGTTAGCCAACTCAGAAATCAGAGACAACATAGTCCAAGACTTCTAGTTCTAATGCCAAATGCAAGGTCGGGGGGCTCCTGGTACCACCCCCAGGTTCAGTAATCTGCTACAATGACCCACAGAACTCACTCAAAGCTGTTATTATCACGATTTCAGTGTAATGCCAGGAAAGACAGATTAACATCAGCAAGGGAGGAGAAGCATAAGGTGAAGTCTGGGGAAGAACACCCCTTCGCCCTCAATGTGGAGTCAGGACAGTGTACCTTTCCCGGAATTGATGTATATCACCCACCAGGGAAGCTCACTCAAGCCTCAGTGTTCAGAGTTTTCATTGGGAGCTCCATCACCATTGAATATGTAACTGAAGCCCCACTCTAAATCACATTGTTACTATCGTGTGCCAGTCCCACTCTAAATTACAGTTAGATTCTGCAGGCAGACACTCCTATGACACATGACATTTCAAGGGTTTAGATATTAGGTAATCTAAGGTAATCCTGTCTAGAAGCAAAGGGCAAAGGCTAGACATCTTTTTGGGCAAATTAAAATTCTTTGCTATACACACCCATATGAAAGTAGCAGAGGCTCATACTGATCACAGGAAGAGAGAAACAGATAACACACAGGAGTCCAGAGGGGCTGACTTCCCAGAGTAGTCTTTAGACATTGCAACTTAAAAACTTACATTTAAAATTATTTTATTTTATTTATTTTTATATCCTCACCCGAGGACATTTTTTCCATTTTTTGTTCAGATAGAGCAGGAGGGAGAGAGAGGAAGAGAGAGCGAGAGAGAAACATCGACGTGAAAGGAACACATCGAGTGGCTGCCACCTGCACGACCCAACCAGGGCCGGGGACAAACTGCAACCGAGGTACATGCCCTTAGCGGGGAGTGAACCCTGGTCTCTCTGGACCGCAGGACAACGCTCTAACCGCTGAGCCAAACTGGCCAGTGCACATTTAAAATTTTTATTGTAAAAATTTTCAAACATATACAAAAATAAAATATTATAATGAATTCCCAACACTCATCAATCAACAACTATCATTTTTGCCATAGTTGCTTCCTTCATCCTTTTCTTTCTTTTGTTTTATTTTAGTGAATCTCAAACACCATACTATTTCACCCTTACATTTTCAGTATGCATTTCTAAAAAAAAAAAAAAAAAAATCAACGTTTTCTTATATAACCATAATACTATTAACAACAGTTTCCAGGTATCACCTACTACCCAGTCTATATTCAAATTTCCCCAATTTTCTCAAAATAACTTTTTCAGTTGATTTATTCTAATCAGCAACCAAATAAGATGTACACATTTGGTTACATCCTTCAAGTCTTTTTTCCTCTAGAGTGATGCTGAGGGGTTACTTTTTGCCTTAATAGGGGTTGAAAGTATAACATACAAACATACGTATACACACACCTGTGAGAAGTTCCCATAAGTGGTGCCATTTTAAAATAGAGCCAAATCAATCATTGCAGAGGAACTGATTGCACATCTTGCTCCTTGAACCTTTGGAATGTTTTTGAATTGCAAAAGCAATTATTTGTAAAACTAACAGAAAAGAGACACCCTGACCAGAAGGATTGGCACTCTTTCTGAAGACAGAAACAGTAACTCAGCTTGTCAACAGCAATAGAAATTTCTTTCCTCTATTCATGTAATCATTTCCCTTCCTTTTCTCATAAAAATCCCGTCTTCACCCTGTAATTGGGATATAATTTGGATTGTTGCCTGAATCTGTACCCTTGCAATTCTGTAATCTCAAATACTTATTCTTTCACTTTGGCATTTTATTTGTAGGGTAATACACTCTTTAAATGAAAGGCAGCAATACAAACCTTAAAAATATTAAAGATGAATTTTAATAAAACATACAGCATATCTATTTGAGGAGCTATCTGTTCAAAACGTCTCTAAATTATATCAGACCTTAGGCATTTATTTACCTGCTTATACAGTGCATAGAGTTTTAGTTTCACTTCATTTCCTGGATCCTTCTTCAACAGTTTTACTTGATTCAGTGCATTTTCAAAGTCCTCCTGACTGGCTCTCATTGCTATCCCACTCATGTGCAACTGAAGTGATGGGAAACCAATGACCTGCAGAGGACTGCAAACAGGCAGAATGATTTCTAATTATTCCCAACCCTTATATACCAAAATGCTATGTTTCTTTATAAATATTTTCCCTATACTTGTCCCAGAAATCTGGCTGTAAATAGTTAGTGGTTTCCAAAATGATCCCTATATAGGAAAATCAGCACAGAAGCTAAATGTAGTAATTTAAAAATGACAGTAAAGGAAGCTACTATCCAGCACTTTATTTTTAGCAATTCAAGTTAAATATAGGCATACCTCAGAGATACTGCAGATTTGGTTCCAGAGCACAGCAATAAAGTGAGTTTCATAATAAAGAAAGTTGTAATCTTTTTGTTGGTGGAGGGTCTTGCCTTCAATTTGTAAAAAGAATGCAACACCTGTTTAGTGCAATAAAGCACAATAAAACAAGGTATGCCTGAGCCCAAAGGGCCATGTAAATTTTGTCACAGGCATACAAGGTAGAAGAGAGCAGGGGACTGAGACCAAGGGGGTAAAGTGCACAGAAAGAATTTCATAGTTTGTGTCCCAAGGCCCAGAAACAGCCTCTGCACTCACTGATTTAACAGTGAAGACCAGCTGTGCAGACATAGACTCACTCCTAACCCCATGATTTTTTTTTCTGTTTATTTATTTTTTATTGATTAATTTTTGTTACAGATGTTTCTCCTTTTCCCCCGATTCCCCCTTCCCCTCCCTCTCTGCCCCTTCCCCAGATTGTTGTCCATGTCCACTGTTCATGCATACATGCGTATAAGTTCTGTGGTTCATCCCTCCCCCACCTCCCCACTCCTTAGGGGATTGTCAGTCTGTACCCCGCTTCTGCGTCTCTGGGACTACCCCATTCCTCAAACTGTTATGTTCATTATATTCCACAAATAAGTGAGATCATATGAAACTTGTCTTTCTCTGTTTGGCTTGTTTCACTTAGGATGATACTTTCCAGGTCCCTCCATGTAGTCTCAAAGGATAAGAGATCTTTCTTTCTTACCGCTGCGTAGTACTCCATTGTGTATATGTACCACAGCTTTGTTATCCATTCGTCTACTGATGGACACTTGGGCTGTTTCCAGATCTTAGCAATTGTAAATAGTGCTGCTACAAAGATGGGGGTACATATATTCTTTCTGATTGGTGTTTTATGCTTCTTAGGGTATATTCCTAGAAGTGGGATCACTGGGTCAAATGGAAGATCAATTTTTAATTTTCTGAGGTGACACCATATTGTTTTCCATAGTGGCTACACCAGTCTGCATTCCCACCAGCAGTGCACTAGAGTCCCCTTTTCTCCACACCCTCGCCAACACTTGTTGTTTGATGATTTGTTGATGGCGGCCATTCTGACAGGTGTGAGGTGATACCTCATTGTTGTTTTGATTTGCATCTCTCTGATGATTAGTGATGATGAGCATTTCTTCGTATGTTTCTTAGCCGTTTGTATGTCCTGTTTGGAGAGGTGTCTATTTAATTCCTCTGCCCATTTTTTAATTGGATTCTTTGTCTTCCTTTTGTGGAGTTGTATGAGCACTCTCTATATGTATTGGAAATTAACCCCTTATCTGATATATCATTGGCAATTATGCTCTCCCATACAGTGGGTAGCCTTTCCGTTTTGATTGTATCTTTCGCTGTGCAGAAGCTTTTGAGTTTGATGTAGTCCCATGTGTTCATTTTCTCCTTTGTTTCTATTGCCTTAGGTGATGTGTCAGTAAAAATTCTGCTGCGTATGATGTCTGAAATTTTGTTGCCCACAGTCTCTTCTAGGATTTTTATGGATTCATGACTTACATTTAAGTCTTTTATCCATTTTGAGTTTATTCTAGTGTAGGGTGTAAGTTGATGGTCTAGTTTCATTTTTCTGCAAGTAGCTGTCCAATTTTCCCAGCACCATTTATTAAAGAGGCTGTCCTTACTCCACTGTATGCTTTTGCCACCTTTGTCAAATATTAATTGAGCATATTGCCTTGGGTCCATTTCTGGGTTCTCTATTCTGTTCCACTGGTCTATATACCTGTTCTTGTGCCAGTACCAGGCTGTTTTGATTATAGTGGCTTTGTAGTATAACCTGAAATCTGGTATTGTGATCCCTCCAACTTTGTTCTTCCTTTTCAAGATTGCTGTGGCTATTCGAGGCCTTTTTTGGTTCCATATGAACTTTTGAAGTAATTGTTCTAATTCTGTGAAGTATGCCATTGGTATTTTGATGGGGATTGTGTTGAATCTATATATTGCTTTGGGTAATATGGACATTTTAATGATGTTAATTCTTAACCAAAGAAATAAAGGACCTATTCGCAGAAAACTACAGGTCATTGAAAAAAGAAATAGAGCAAGATATAAAAAAGTGGAAGCACATACCCTGTTCATGGATTGGGAGAATTAACATCATTAACCCCATGATGTTTTAAGTAGCCAGCCACCATCAGAAACAGCAAACACAGCCAGGTAAGTTTTTAAACACACAGTTAGCAGAGGGAAGAGGACAATTCAGTGCACAATATTGTGGTCACAAGCAAAAAATGAATGTTCACAATGATGATCTAGAATAACAAAGTTAAAGGCATCAAAGATGATTAAAATAATAGTTACAAATTGCCACGTCCTCTTCCAACCATATTGTCTGACAAAGTCCGGATATGGAGAAGAAAGCTTCAAGGAATGCATCTTCTAGGAAGAGGACGTAGCATGGGGGTGGGATTAATCGGTATTACGGGAATTATAATATTGGGAATTATTATTCTACTATATGACTAACCTGGGAATAATAAATAAGATATCTGAAATCATGCCTCTTCAAATAAATTCTGAAGAAACTCCAGCTTTCCCTGAAACAGTCAACACTGCATGTCCAGACTGTCTTAATAATTTACTAATTCAATTAGGTAAAACATTTCCCCCCAAAAGTCCCTAATAAATAATTCATGGATGAATTGTGACAGATAGAACTAATGGAGGCACCTTATACTCCTGTGCCTCCTCCCCAGATAGAAAGAGTATTTCAAGAGAATAAAAGTAAATTGTATTGACCCCTACCCACTGCTCAAGAGTTTCCTTATATAGCTTATTGGATAAAAGGAAAACTATGGTACCCACCTAAAGGGGCTAGAAGTATACAAAGGATTCCTGACCCTCCCTTGCCCTTTACAGGAGTATATAATGAAGATAGAATAAGAATAGTTAACAAAGACGGACTACATGTTCCTTATGCAAGCTTGCCTTCATGGAACGATTGGTATGCCAAGGTCCCCCTTGGTGTTTACGCACAAAGGAACAAAAGAAGTCTCGATCATTGCAATTGAATATGTTTTATAAGAAATGTTGTCCTGAGTTAGGGAGGTAAATCTAAAAACCCAGAACTAGATTTTATATAAAGGTCAACTATTAATCTCAGACAAAAGGCCTATAGAAAACTCTGCCTCACCTTACAGGTTACTCTACTCCCTTCTTTGTATCTATAAACACAAAAAGTTATAAATTAATGCTGATAAAAATTGAAACTAACATCCTGGTACTATGGAATGTAACTCCCTGCTTCTTTAACCTCAAATGTTAAATTTATGTCAATATAGTATATAAGCATATAGAAACTTGCAATAAATTGGAACAGTGTCACACTTCCTCTGAGTCATGCAGTCATCTGTCTCCCACCACAGACGCCTTACCACCTTCCGGACCCCCTGGATACTGCTGCAGCTGGACTGCAGCAACAAATAAAGCCCCAATACAGCAACTGTATCACCTCCTCTGCAATAATATAACTTTCAAAGAGTATGATTAAGTCTAGGTTCAAATTTTGACATATTAGTGTGTAATTCAATAAAATTGTTTTCAAGAAGTTTATATTAAATATTTGATTCCCCCCCACCCGCCAGAAAAACTCTGTATCCTATATGAATTTGGCATCTGGCAAGTTCCAAGCAGAAAACGAAAGGAAAATGTAAAATGTCCATAGAGTCTGGCCAGTGTGGCCCAGTGGCTGAGCTTCGACCCATGCACCAAGAGGTCACTGGTTTGATTCCCAGTTAGGACACATGCCCAGGCTGTGCGCCAAATCCCCAGTGGAGACATGCAGGAGGCAGCTAATCAATGTTCTCTCTCAGTTCTCTCTCATCGATGGTCCATCCCTCCGTCTCTCAAAAAAAAAATCACTAAAGGAAAAAAACAATTTTTTTAATGCCCATATAAGGCCTAAAAGTGAAAGTTCTCACAAAATATAATGCAAACTTATTTATTTTAAAGTTTCTAAAATTACAAAACACGAGTTTAATATATAAAATCGGGAAAATCACTCGAAACTCCATTACCTCAAGGCAACCACCATGTTCCAGGGCTTTTTGTTTCCTACGGATAGATTCCTGTTTGGTTTTTCACATGGTTTGTGTACCCCACCATTTAGCATTACAGCAGAAGTATCCTCCAAAAAGCAAATAGTTGGTTGGACCCCACATTGACGACAATGGCTTGTGTCTCTACAGCTTTCAGCAAATAACAGTGTGCTTCAGATGTTTTATGTAAGTGTGGCGGCGCGAAGGCCCGAGTTGCCGGGACGCCCGCCTGCCTGGGTGACGCGCGGACAGAGGACAGCAGCTCCGGCCTCCCGAAGGGGCCCTCCTGACCCTTCCCAGCAGAGGAGGAGGGTGCGCGTTTCAGAAGGGCATTTGATGTAACTCTCTCGGAAAATCATAACAGAGTAAAGGCATAATTCGGATGCAATGGACACAAAATAACAAGAGAAGTGCAGGCTGCAACCCCCGCAAGGCCGGCGGCGTCCCATGGGGGGGGACCTTGGGTGTCCGGCTCAGTACTTACCTTCGGAGCGCACGCAGACACCAGCGCGGAGCCAGTCTCGCAACCATCCCAGCCACTGATTCCGGGGCAGTGGGCGGAACTCGGAGGGCGGGGCGGAGCTGGGGGCGGGAGGGAACCAGATAGGTTCCGGCCGGGCCGGGGCAGGGTGGGGAGGGGTAAGGAGTGCCTGGGGAGATGGGGCAGGGCCGAGGGCGGGGAAGAGCCGATTGTGAGGAGGGGGCCGGAGGCTGTAGGGTAGGGCGAGGCCGGGGCGGGGCAGGTGCTAGGGGGCTGGGCTCCTGGAGGAGTGGATGAGCAGAACGCCGTACGTCATTACCTGGTTTTGCTGGTGTGGAAATTGAAGACCAGAAACTTTAATTGGGTGACTTTCCCAAACACCCGAGATTTGCAAATGGTCAAAGTCTTGATTCCACCCAGTGCTCAGAGTCGAAGTCCCAAGTAATTTTATTATCCCGTGCTGATGACCGTTATTATTTGTGCACCAGGCAGATCTGGGTAATAGTATCGGTGGGGGCAACATTGAAGGCCAAGTAGAACAGTTTGGACTTATTCTAAATATTTTTCCAGATATTACAAGGTGATGGTTGGTAGGTTGAGCTGAGTCTCTCAAAGACCCTGACCCCTCTCCCAGGCTCACTTAGGTAACCCTTGGAGGTAATGGAAATACACTAGTCATTTTACTAAAAACCCATTAGATGGCAGTGTTTGAGTGAGGGGAGATGGTTGCGGAGACAGACATTCTGGCAAAGAATTCATTTTGGGTCCACCTTGGTCTATTAAACTGTTACCAGGAGTCCAGGATATGCCATTTACACATGGTTACCATGGTCTTATGGGTGAATAAAGAGACCAGCTCTCAGTAAAAGGGAACCATTGTGAGTGGCTTAGATGATCCAACTGAGCATGAAGATCTCTGTAACCATGCTCAGGATTTTGCATTCTGTGTTGAGAGCAGTGGAGAGCCACTGAAGATGTAAGTGGTGTGTCTGGTTATCCATTTGCTAGTGTAATCATATACTCCTACTATAGCCTCAGAATGAAATGCTTTCTGATAAGAGTAAGAAATGCAGAAGCCCAGTCAAGACCTCATCCAAAAGTCTAATTTCCACCCTCGCCCTGGCCAGTTTGGCTCAGCAGTTAGAGCGTCGGCCTGTGGCCGAGAGAGACCCGGGTTCGGTTCCTGCTGAGGGCATGTACCTCGCTTGCGGTTTGTCCCCCGCCCTGGTTGGGTTGTGTGGATGGCAACCACTCGATGTGTCCCTTTCACATCGATGTTTCTCTCTCTCTCTCTCTCTCTCTCTCTCTCTCTCTCTCTCTCTCTCTCTCTCTCCCTCTCTCCCCCCCTCCCTCCCACCCTCCCTCCTACTCTATCTGAACAAAAAATGGAAAAATGTCCTCGGGTGAGGATAAAAAAATTTAAAAAAAGACAAAAGTCTAATTTCCACCCTATAATATGATCAGCTCCCCTCGCACTAATGAAGGCCTTGGGAGCGCAATGTCCTATTCAGTTAGATACTGTCTTAGAGTATTGCATGTTGGGAGGGGTCTACCTAGAATGGGAGTTGATGCTGTTGTCTGTACAGAGAGTCCCAGACCCCCTGAGTGGTCACAGGTTCCCAGGAGGAGCTGTCCTTGCTGTAATGACTCTTTGGGGCCAAGGTGTCCACTTCACAGTGTTGTGCTTAGTGGTGGGCCTAAATGTTTATTTTTTAAGATCACAGAATAGAATTTACCATTTGTGACACTCCTATTGGTCATAATAATTATTTTTATTTCTGATATTTAAATATCATCAGATACTGTTAATACAACATATAAAAAGTCTGTCATATTCAATCATGAGTAACTATTTTGGCACCATTGTTCAATTAACAGTGCAGGTTAGGAACCTGGAAGCATCCTGGAGTCCTGTCTCACTGATACCTCACTTCTATCAGTTTCCAGGTCCTAGTGATTCTGTCTCCTAAATATTTCTTCATTTTTCTCTCTTTTCCTTTTACCACTGTCCTAATTCAGGCTCTCATTGTGTTTGGATTACTATTACTTGAATTATCGTTACTTAAGTTGCAAAACATCTACTTATCAGTTTTTCTGACTTCAGCTCCACATCTGCAGTCCATTCTCCCCCTGCTTTCTGACTGATCTTCCTAAATTGTAAACCTCACACTACACTCATAATTCTTCCCTCATGATTGAAAATCTTGTAGTGGGCCCTTTGCCTTCTGAACAAATGCAAACTTCTTAGCCTGACCAATAAAGCCCTTAATATTTGGCCCCTGCCTACCTGCCCGGTTCATCTCTCACCAAGGTTCACACTTGAACCTTCCACTTCAGATAAACTTGAGATGCTCCGGTTCTCTAAATCTTTGTATTTCCATGTTCTCTCATTTCAGGCACTACCTTATCCAGGAAGCCTCCTCCTCTGACCTTCCACTGGGTATGTTCTATCCTTCTGAGCTCCTGTAATCTCCCCAGGCTTCTCTTTTCTTTTTCCTCACCCGAGGACATTTTTTCATTTTTGTTCAGATAAAGTGGGAGGAGAGAGGAAGAAAGAGAGAAACATCGATGTGAAAGGGACACATTAAGTGGCTGCCTCCTGTACAACCCAACCAGGGCCAACAAACTGTAATTGAGGTACGTGCCCTTAGCGGGAACCGAACCTGGGTCTCTCTCGACCGCGAGCCAATGCTCTAACCACTGAGCAAAACTGGCTAGGGCAAGTCTTCTCTTTTTCATAGTACCTGTGTCACTATGGATACAGCTGGTTAATAATATGTCTCATTAGTCACCCAAGGGCACACCCTTGGAGGAATTCTACCCTTACAGTAAACTCCATTTTTCATATCCTGACACACCGCTTGATATAAAATATTCTGTGAATGTGTGTGAAATGGTGAATGAGCTGTTGAAAGTTTCTATCTAGACCATGTTTTTTCACATTTGATGATACGTTGTGAGTAAATTGCCACCTTTTTATTAAGTTGTCAGAAGGAATATATCAGTATTTTTTAAATATTTTTCCTTTATTGATTTTAGAGAGAGAGGAAGTAAGAGGGAGAGAAAGAGAGACAGAAACATCGATGTGAGAGAGAAACATCGACAGGCTGCCTCCTTCATGCCCCCTAATGGAGATTAAGCCTGCCCCAGGGATGTGCCCCAACTGGGAATCGAACTGGGACCTCTCAGTCCATGGAACTACGCTCAATCCACTGAGCCATACCAGCTGGGCATAAATCAGTATTTTTGTGCTGTGAAATATTTCTTTTCCAATGAGGATAGCTCTAAGAGAAGGAACTGGACCATCGTCAGGTTCCTGCACACAAACTAGAAAAAGTGGTACTAAGGTAACTTATGATATTAATTAACTGTATAAATTTCTGAAAGAAAATATGTGATGTGTTCTTCTATTAGTCATGAAAAGTATTAGTCTGTGTCTTGTGTTCTGTATCATAACAGCTTCTGGCTTTAGTTCTATGACACTGCTGGAGATCAATTAAACCTGTGCTACTATTATGTTTTCTTTACCAAATTGTTCCCCCCTCCCATTAGGCTTTGCATCATCTTCTTATATAGTCGTATATGTGCATGTCAGAGAAATTTAAAATAATATTTGGAATATTATGTGCTTTTGAGTGTTCTTTCTTATTCTTACTTGTTATAATTTGGAGAAGAAAGACATTTCAGAAGTAAACATTTGACTCACGGTATCACCTCAGCTTTAGTTTCCTATACCTGCATGATTTGTTCATTCACCCAACGCTATTTTACCCACATTTGTGTGTGTGTGTGTGTGTGTGTGTGTGTTGTACAAACCCTAAGCCCACCTTGTTCTCAAGGATTATTTTTCAACTATTCTTCTCTAGCAAAGAAATCTCTCTCAGGCATCCCCCTCTGAGAATGATTAAAATGGATAGATATTATTGTGTAAGAAATGACTGTTTTTTCCCAAAGTCATTCCACTTTTACTTGTTACCAGAGCTTAATTTACAACCTGTCCAAGTGCTTAGAAAAGAACAAGAACAATGGCTACAGCAAATATTAACCAAGGTGAGCCACAAAAAATAATAAGCTATGAGTTTATTATATAAACTCAATGTTATATAACACACATTGATTCCAGGCTTAGAAAGAACAGAATGGCATCCACAGGTGTTGGAGCAGATGGCACCCTTGGTGACCAGCAAGGGTGACCTGGCCTCTCCGTTCTGTATACGAAAGAAGTAAATTAAAAGTTCTAGCCTTAAATCACCAAGTTAAGACTTTAAAGAGGCATAGATAATACTCATTATTCTCAGATTCTGTATGTGAGCATTCACCTACTTGCTGAAGTATATTTGTAACCTCAAAAATGATGCTTCTAGGCCTTCAGCAGTTATTCACAGAAGTGCACAGGGAATGGAAAAATTTGAGTCTCTGCCCCAGCCAGGTTTTCTCAGTGGTTAGAGCATTGGCCTGTGAACCAAAGGGTCGTGGGTTCCATTGCCAGTGAGGGGCATGTACCTGGGTCACAGGTTTGATTCCTGGTCAAGGGCAGGTTTGATCCTCAGCCCTAGTGGGGGTGGTGCAGGAGGCAACCAATCGATATGTCTCTCTCACATGGATGTTTCTCTCTTTCTCTCTCTCTCCCTCCCTTCCACTCTATCTAAAAATCAATGGAAAAATATCCTTGGGTGAGGATTAACAAAAAAAGAAAAATTTGAGTCTCTCTCTACATACATGTTCCCAGCCAAGGTCAACAAGGTGATGCTTTGCTTTCTTGTTCTCGCTCATACTGTAAACAAGTGTACTTTTCATGATCTATTTAGTGTTAGGTTTTCTATATTTTTGTGTTTTTGGTGATATCACTGCCTCCAAGCATAGTGCTGAAGTGCTGCCTAGCACACCTAAGTGCAAGAAGGCTGTGACATGCCTTATGGAGAAAATACATGTGCTTGACAAGCATCTTTCAGGCCAGAGTTGTAATGCTGTTGGTTGTGAATTCAATCTTATTGAATGATGACAAAAAACTGCATATGTAAATATCTGAAAAAGAATGTTCCAAGAAGAGAAAACAAGTGCCAAGGCCCTGAGGCAGGAAGAAGCTTGGTAAATTCAAGGAACAAGGGAAAGACTAATGTGACTTTAAACTAGCAGTTGGTAGGGAGAATGGACAAAGCTAAGGAAGAAGAGTAGAAAATGACCAAATCATTTAGGACCTAGTAGTTATGTTCAGTGCTTGGATTTTATTCTAAGATTAAAGAGGAGACACTGGCCCTGGCTGGTTTGGCTCAGCAGTTAGAGCTTTGGCCTGTAGACTGAGGAGTCCAGGGTTCGATTCTAGCCAAGGGCACATAACTTGGTTGCGGTTCATCCTTGGTTCCAGTTAGGGTCGTGTGGGTGGCAACCAGTCAATGTGTTTTGCATAAATATTTCTCTCTCTCTCTTCCCCTCCCACTCTGTCTGAAGATAAATGTAAAAATATCCTTGGATGAGAATTAAAAAAAATAAAGAGGAGACACTGGAAAAATTTAATTAGGAAGATATATTGATAAGATCAATATGGCTTCCATGTTAGAAAATAGGTTGAGAAGGAAAAGAGTAGTTGGGGGGAGAGGGCAGTCAATGTAGTTTTTACAGATAACAGATGAGTTTGAACCAAGCTGGAGCAGTGAAGATGGAGAGAAGTAGGTCAATTTGGCAGGTATTTGTGAGGGATAACCTACAGGGCCTTAGGATGGATGGAGGGATAGATAAGAAATACAAAGAAAAGATAAGAATCAAGGATAACTTCTAGGAGTTTGACTTAAAAGATATGGTGGTACTATTTAGATAAAACTGAAGACCAGGAGAACAGTTGAATGGAGTGGGAATGAAGCATCCATTTGACATGTTAAGTTTAAGGTGCATATGAAATAATATACTGTAATAATTATATAATATTATAATGTGATGCAAATGTTATATGCATATTAGACTTCCAAATGGAGGTAATAAATCACAGTTAAAACTTAAATTCACACTTCTTGAGCACCCAATTGTGTTTGGTGCTAAGAAAGACTAAAAAGAACAAGACAGTATCCCTATCCTCAGTAGCTTCCCATATACTGTAAGATGGAGAAAAATAAGTAAGTTAAATTGTTAGTGTTTAAGTATTAGCAAGTAGCCTGAAAGCCCTGTGGCTTGTGGAAATGTGCCACTGCAGTAAACACCTCCTCTGAGGGCTTCTGTGAAGATGTAGAGCACCCAGCTAACTTTGGGTCCCAGGGGCTGTTGGGCTAGGCTGCAGCAGAGAGTCACTCACATTGGCCTTGCCAAGGAGCCAGCTGCTTCAGATCTCATCTGCATATTGACAGCGTTTTTGGTTTTAAGATTTCCAATGAGCTCAGATCGATTTCTATCTAAAGTACAGGCAGTTTTTGTGTGTGTACAATTTAAGGTACAATCAAAGGGAAGTGAAAAAGAGACAGTGAGGATTCCCCCCTAACTAATGATGTGTTCTGAGAAGATCTATGAAAGATGAGATTTGAGCAGGGCCCTGGAGTATGGGCAGGATTTCCATAGGTGAGATGGGCAAGGAGCAGTCATGGCAGAGGTAAATGCCTAACAAAACTTCCAGCCGTAAGAGAGAATAGGGTATATTCCAGCAATGGTGTAATATTAGTTAAATTAGTGGAAAACATTATTACTGCAAATATAATCTCAGACTGTTGGTCTTCAAAAATTCATGCTTGAATTAGCTCTTTGAAAAATATTAAAGTTCCATGGTCGGTTTGGCTCAGCAGTTGGAGCGTCGGCCTGCAGGCCAGAGAGTCCTGGGTTCAGTTCTCACTAGGGGCACGTGACAAAAAAAAAAAAAAGGAAAAATATGAAAGTGACTGCCCTGGCTGGTTTGGCTCGGTGGTTACAGTGTTGGCCCGTGGACTGAGGGGTCCCAGGTTTGATTCCCAGTCAAGGTCACGTACCTGGGTTGCAGGTTCAATCCCCGGCCCTGGTGGGGGTCATGTGGAAGGCAACCAATTAATGTCTCTCTCTCACATCAATGTTTCTCTTCTTCTCTCACTTCCTACTTTGCACTCTATCTAAAAACTGATGGGAAAATATCCTCGGGTGAGGATTAACAACAACAACAAAAAAATTTAAGTGACTGTTTAATTATTATGATATCAGAAAAGTTATAGTGAAAGAATTGGTGCAGACCTGACCTAATCAAGATAATGATCCTCAGGAAGAACATGGGTAACCTGTCACCTATATTGCAGAGCTCAATGCATAAGGTTTTTGGAAAATCCAGGAACAACTAAAGTTGTTTGTTTGCTTTCCAATCCCTTAGTCATCTTGCTCAAGGACAGATTACTCAAACTAAATAAACATTTCCTAACTAAACAGTTTAGATGTTTACAGACTGGTTGTCTTCTGCCGTGTCTCTCCCTTCTTCTATAATTCCTGTTTTTGCTTTTATCCTTTGACCATACTCCCTGTGTCTGTGATTGTGCCTCCCTCATATGAAATATGTCTTCTAAAGCCTGTAAATATGTTATCTACATGGCAAAAGGGATTTTGCCATATGACTAATTTAGTGATCTTGAAATTCGAGATTATCCAATTTGTATGAGTGGGCCCAATGTAATTATAAGCGTCCTTAAAAGAGGGAGACAGGAGGGTCAGAGTCATGAAAAGAGACAATGGACGTCGGGAAACCAATGAAAATAAACACACAACAACACAAAATCTGTGGGATGCAGCAAAAGCAGTTCTGAGAGGGAAGTTCATAGCACTATAGGCCTACCTCAAGAAACAAGAAAAAGTTTTAATTGACTGTCTAACCTCACAACTTAAAGAATTAGAAATCAAACAAAAAGAAAACCCCAGAACAAGTAGAAGGAAGGAAATAGTAAAGATCAGAGCAGAAATAAATGACATAGAGACCAAAAAAATCCCAAAACCAAAAACAAAACAATTCAAAGGATCAATGAAACAAAGAGCCGGTTTTTCGAAAAGATAAACAAGATTGATGGACCCTTAGCTAGACTCACCAAGAAACAAAGAGAGAGAACCTAAATGCACAAAATCAGACATGTAACAACTGACACCACGGAAATACCAAAGATTCTTAACAGCTACTATGAACAATTATATGGCAACAGATTTGACAATCTAAGCAAAATGGACAAATTTCTAGAAACACGCAGTCTCCAAAAGCTGGCCTGAGAAGAGATAGAAAACTTGAACAAACCAATAACAACTAAAAAAAGTGAAGAGGTAATCAAGACTCTCCCAGCAAACAAAAGCCCAGGCCCAGATGGCTTCATGGGGGAGTTTTACTGAACATTCAAAAAAGAACTAACACTCATTGTCCTCAAATTATTTCAAAAAATTCAAGAAGAAGGAAGACTTCCAAACTTGTTTTAGTAGGTCAGCATAATTCTAATTCCAAAACCAGAAAAAGACACTACAAAGAAAGAAAATTACAGGCCAATATCCCTGATGAACATAGATGCCAAAATCCTGAACAAAATACTAGCAAATCGGATCCAGCAATACATCAAAAAAATTATTCACCGTGACCAAGTGGGATTTATTCCAGGTATGCAAGACTGGTAAAATATTTGCAAATCAATAAATGTGATACACCACATAAACAAAATGAAGAATAGAAACCACATGATCATATCAATAGATGCTGAAAAAGCATTCGACAAAATCCAGCATCCATTTCTGATAAAAACACTCAGCAATGTAGGAATAGAGGGATCACATCTCCACATAATAAAGGCCATATATGAAAGACCTACAGCCAACATCATACTCAATGGGCAGAAACTAAAAACATTTCCATTAAGAACAGGAACAAGACAGGGATGTCCACTTTCACCACTCTTATTTAACATTGTACTGGAAGTCTTAGCCACAGCAATCAGATATGAAGAAAAAATAAAAGGGATCCAAATTGTAAAGGAGGAAGTGAAACTGTCATTATTTGCAGATGACATGATATTATACATAGAAAACCCTAAAGACTCCATGAAAAATCTACTAGACTTAATAAATGAATTTGGCAAAGTAGCAGGATACAAAATTAACGTCAAGAAATTGATAGCATTCTTATACACCAATAATGAACTCACAGAAAGAGAAACTAAAAAAACAATCATATTTACCATCGTGGGAAAAAAAATTAAGATACCTAGGAATAAACATAACCAAAGAAGTAAAGAACCTATTTGCAGAAAACTACAGGACATTGAAAAAAGAAATAGAGGAAGATATTAAAAAGTGGAAGCACATATCTTGTTCATGGATTGGAAGAATTAACATCATTAAAATGTCCATACTACCCAAAGCAATCTATAGATTCAATGCAATCCCCATCAAAATACCAATGACATATTTCACAGAACTAGAATATATACTTCAAAAGTTCATATGGAACCAAAAAAAGACCTTTAATAGCCAAAGCAATTTTGAAAAAGAAGGACAAAGTAGGTGGGATCACAATACCAGATATCAGGTTATACTACAAAGCGACTGTAATCAAAATAGCCTGGTACTGGCACAAGGACAGGCAGATAGACCAGTGAAGAAGAATAGAGAACCCAGAAATGGACCCAAGGCAATATGCTCAAGTAATATTGGACAAAGGTGGCAAGAGCATACAGTGGAGTAAAGACAACCTCTTTAATAAATGGTGTTGGGAAAATTGGACCGCTACATGCAAAACAATGAAACTAGACCATCAAGGCAAAGTTGTGAAGAAAAGGGGACCCAAGTACACTGCTGTTGGGAATGCAGACTGGTGCAGCCACTATGGAAAACAATATGGTGCTACCTCAAAAAATTAAAAATTGAACTTCCAGTGATCCCCCTTCTAGGAATATATCCTAAGACGCCTGAAACACCAATCAGAAAGAATATATGTACCCCCATCTTTGTAGCAGCACTATTTACAATCACTAAGATCTGGAAACAGCCCAAGTGTCCATCAGTAGATGAATGGATAAAAAAGTTGTGGTACATATATACAATGGAGTACTATGCAGTTGTAAGAAAGAAAGATCTCTTATCCTTTGAGACAACATGGAGGGACCTGAAAAATATTATCCTAAGTGAAACAAGTCAAGCAGAAAATGACAAATACCACATGATCTCACTTATATATGGAATATAATGAATATAACAATCTGAGGAATAGGGTAGACTCAGAAACATGGAAGTAGGGTACAGACTTACAACCCTCAGAAGAGGGGGGGTGGTGGGGGGTGGGAAGAAATAAAGCACAGAACTTATATGCATGTATGTATAACCAATGGACATGGACAACAAAGCCGGGGACGGGGCGGGGTGGGGGGATGGGGAGGAGGGTGTCAATGGGGTAAAAAAGGAGAAACAAATAAAATTAAATAAATAAAAAATAGATAAAAATCCAAAAAATAAAAATAAATAACAATAAATAAATAAATAAAAGAAAAGAGACAATGGAAACAGAGATTGAAGTGATAAGGGCAGCATCTAGAAGTTGGAAACGGCAAAGATTTTCCAACAGATTCTCAAGAAAAAATGCAGACTCACTAACACCTTGATTTTAGCTCAGTGGGACAGATTTTGGATTTCTAACCTCCAAAACTATAAGATATTAAATTTGTTTTAAGTAACTGAGTGTGTGGTAGTTGTAACAGTTGAAAATTTTTGTATGTTTATTATATTATTTGCATAACCATTTTGAGAGATATTTTTGATGGATAAAGAATTATATAGGTTGACAGAAGGTTTTTATTCATTACTTTAAACATATTACTTCACTGTCTTGCATTGTTTCTGTTGAAAAATCTGCCGTCATCTTCATCTTTGTTCTGTATATAATGTGTCTTTTTTCCTCTATCTGCTTTTAAGATATTCTGTTTATCACTGGTATTAGGTAATTTGATTATGATGTGTTTTGGTTTAGTTTTTGTAAGAACGAGGTGGAACGAGGTGGTGCAGGGTCTCCAGAAGTGCAGGTTTATTGGGAATTAGCCTGCCAGACTACCTCTAAGGAGAGAGTAGGAAAAGGCTTGTACAGACTAGGGATTTTTAAACTTAGGGCTGGGGGGATGGTGGTCTTCAGCCGAGGAGATGTGGTCATCTTTGATTGGTTGGGCCTGGGGTCTCCCAAGTTCTTGATAGGTATGTGCCCTTAGTGGAAACCGAACCCGGGTCTCTCTGGACTGCAGGCTGACGCTCTAACTGCTGAGCCAAACTGGCCAGGGCATCAACATTTCATATAATACTGGTTTTATGGTGATGAACTCCTTTAGCTTTTTCTTGTCTGGGAAACTCTTTATATGTGCATTGATTCTAAATGATGGCTTTGCAGGATAGAGTAATCTTGGTTGTAGGTTCTTGCTTTTCATCACTCAGTATTTCTTGCCACTCCTTTCTGTCCTGCAAAGTTTCTTTTGAGAAATCAGCTGACAGTCTCATGGGAGCTCCCTTGTAGGTAACTAACTGCTTTTCTCTTGCTGCTCTTTTTTTTTTTTTTTTTTTTCATTTATCTGGAGGGAGAGAGGTAGGAAGAGAGAGAGAGAAACATCGACATGAAAGAGACACATCGACTGGTTCCCACCCAAATGACCCCAACCGTGGTCGGGGACAAACTGCAACTGAGGCACGTGCCCTTAGCGGGAACCAAACCCAGGACTCTCTGGCTAACTCTCTAACCACTGAGCCAAACAGGCCAGGGCTCTCTTGCTGCTTTTAAAATTCTCTCTTTATCTTGAACCTTTTGCATTTTGATGATGATGTGTCTTGGTGTGGGCCTCTTGGGGTTCATCTTGTTTGGGACTCTGTGCTTCCTAGACTTGTATGTCTGTTTCCTTCACCAAGTCAGGGAAGTTTTCTGTCATTATTGTTTCAATAAGTTTTCAATTTCTTGTTCTCTTTCTTGTCCTTCTGGCACCCTTATAATGTGAATGTTAGTATGCTAGAAATTGTCCTATAGGCTCCTTACACTATCCTCATTTTTTTGGGAATTTTTTCCTTTTTGCTGTTCTGATTGGGTGTTTTGTTGCTTTCTTATATTCCAAATCAATGGTTTACTTCTTGGCTTTCCCTACTTTACTATTGAATCTCTGTAAATTATTCTTTATTTCAGTTAGTGCCCCTTCATTTCTGACTGGTCATTTTTTATGCTCTTGAGACCCTCACTAACTTCACTGAAGTTCTCACTAAGTTCATTGAATATCTTTATAAGCAATATTTTTGACTCTGCATCTGTTAGGTTGCTTATCTCCATTTCCCTTAGTTCTTTTCCTGGAGTTTTGTTCTGTTCTTTCATTTGAGACATGTTTTGTTGTCTCCTCATTTTGGCTGCCTCCCTGTGTTTGTTTCTATGTATTAAATAGAGTTGCTATGTCTCTTGGGCTTCTTAGGATGGCCTATTGTAATAGGTGTCCCGTAGGGCCCAGTGGCACAGCCTCTCTCGTCTCCAAGGTGGGCCCTTGTGGTATACCTCTCGTGTGGACTGTACACCCTTCTGTTGTAATTGAATCTCAATTGCTGTTGGCACATCAATGACAGGGTTTTACTCAGGCTGATCAGCTGCAAGGACTGGCTGTGCCCACTATCCACTGACCTAACTACCTTAGATGATCAGCTATGCAGGGGCCCACCCCACAGAGCAAGATTTACTTCAGCAAGGCTCTGGTACCCACTGAGTCCGTTTCTTGAGAGTGTCACTTGTTGAGGTGGTTTGGTGGTGGTGCTTTGCAGTGTTCTGAAGCTGTCCATTGGGTGTGCTGGCTCTGGGGCAAGATCGGCCACTGCCTGTGTTCTACCCAGGGCCACCAGGCATAAGCTACAAAGCGGTCTGCAGATGTCTGCTTCTTGTGCTGGGCTTGGAGGTGCCCAGAAAAAGCCACATTGTGAACCAAGGCTGGCTGCTTCTATTCCCTGGCCTGGGACCACATAACAAGTGGTGTGGGGCTTGCTGAGACCAGATGCTGCTTGTTTGAGAGAATTTAGGAAAATCTAAAGCAGGATTCAAGACAGGCCATTTCTATGGTAAAACAACTGGTAACAGCTTGGGTGGGCCTGAAAGTTAGGTGGGGCAGGGCCTCGGGGAATCACCAGGGTGGGGCAAACAGGGTGAGCCAGGTTTCTGGTGTCCCAGATATGGCTGCCATCTGCCAGTCTCATGGGGGAAGGGCTCACCAAAGGAATAAAGATCTCTGCCAGCATGTCTGTCAAGGAGAATGCTGCTTCTCCAGCCCTTACCCCAATGCAAAACAACTCAGTTCTTCCCCATATGTCTCTGGTGCCTTTCTAGCTGCCTCCTCAATGCTGGAGCCTGGAGGGTGCAAGTCCGAGTAAGTTCGTGTGTGGGCCCTTTAAGAGGAGCTGCCTGGGGCACCAGAGTCTCAGCCTCCCTCAGCCTCAGTTCCTGCTAGATTTTACAGCCAGAAGTGATGGGGACTTCTCTTCTTGGCATTGGAACCCTGAGCTGGGAGCCTTGTGCGGGAGGGGTACCCCTTACTCCTCAGAGAGGATCTTCCCAGCTGAGGGGTCCTTCTGATTTTTATCCACCACACGTGGGTGTGGGGCCATCCCTACCACCTCTGCCCCTCCTACCAGTCTCGATGGGGCTGCTTCTTTAATTTTGTAGTTGTAGGACTTCCATTCAGCTTGATTTCAGGCGGTTTTGAATGATGGTTGTTCTGTAGTTTAGTTGTGATTGATGCAGTTGTGGCAGGACGTGATACCAAAATTACCTACGCTGCCGTCTTGACCGGAAGTCTTATGTGTTAATTTCTATGGATGAATTTTTCTCTTCATAATGAGTTGTATTTTTTTACTACTTTGTGTGCCTGCTAAATATTAATTGGATTCCAGATGTTGTAAATTTTACCCTGATGGGTGCTGGATATGTTTACATTTCTATAAATATTCTTAAACTTTGTTCTGGAATGTGGTTAAGGTGTCAAAGAAACACTTTTTTTGACATTGCTTTTAAGGGATGATCAGTGTTTAGTCTTTATTTTCCAGCATTAATTTTCCTCACTATTAAGTCAAAACCTTTCTGAGTACTGTACCCAATCTTTGCTAATTAAATTGTTTTCCAGTCCTGTCTACTGTGGCTCAGTTGGTCGAAGCATCACCCCATAACCGAAAGGTGGCAGGTTAAATTCCTGGTCAGGGCTCATTCCTAGGTCATGGGTTCAATCCCTGGTTGAGGTGCTGGAAGGCAACCAAAAGGTGGCAGGTTAAATTCCTGGTCAGAGCTCATACCTAGGTCATGGGTTTAATCCCTGGTTGAGGTGCTGGAAGGCAACCGATTGATGTTTCTCTCTTATGTCTCTCTCTTTCTCTCTTTAAAAATCAACAACAACAACAAAATTTAAAAAGCGTATCTTTGGTGAGGAAAAAAAATGTTTTCTACTCTGCATGGTGGGAGCAAGCACTATTCCTACCTCAGTGTGATCATTGATGGTTGTTTCTTCTAATTCTTTTGGGAAATTATTTCTGTGACCCTAGATAGTTTCCTCATGTTCACTTCTAATTCTTTTGGGGAATTATTTCTCTGACCCTAGATAGTTTCCTCATGTTCATCTACATTGGGAGAACCACCTGCACATTAATTCCTGGCCTCCCAACGCAGAGAAATCACTAAGTTCTGACTAAGTTCCCCCTTTCTATGCCATGGTCTGGAATATTTCTCAAAGCAGTAAGCTGAGAGTAATTGTAGGCATCACTTAATTTTTTCCCCTTCTCTCTAGATAATTGTCTTGTGCTGCCTGTTATCCCATGCCTAAAAACAATTGTTACATGTATTTTGTTCTTTTTTCCCCCAGGTGTTTCATGAAAATCTGGTCTCACTCATTCCATCTTGTTTAGAAGAAGGTTTTATTCTTCCCACAAATCATTTTTAAATGAAAGGCTGAACTGTAATTTACTTAAGAAGCCTTTGTTGTTTATTTGCTAAATAATATTTCATTGTATTGATGTACTATTGATTATTAATAAGCAACTTGTCATTTGACATTTGGGATAAGTTTTTGTTTTCCTTTTTATAAAAAGGGCTGTGAGACTATCTTTAGCCACTATTTGTGACTTACATGTTTATTTCCTTACAATATATTTCTCAATATGGATGACTGGCTCAAAGTATATACAGTATCTCAAAACAGGCATTATGTGTTGCCAAGTTGTACTGCAGGGAGATAGAACCACTTATATGCTGCCCACATGTAACTTATTTGGATGATGAGTCTTCCTTAAAATGCTTATTAAATTCTTCTGCTTTAATTAATTTGGTTTATATATACTCAGTTCTTCACTTATACCAAAAATATTTATTTTCCTAGTAAAAAATACAAAGCTTTGCATTATTCTTACCTATATCAATATTAGCACTCAGAAATCAACTTTAACTCAACTCCGCCATTGGTGGAGCCAGAAAAAAGTCTAGCAACAGACAAAAAATTACACCTTGACTATTGAGACATTGTTATAAAACAAGATTTTGCCTGGAACTCTCTTTCTTTAGGATGTCATGTCTCTCCAGCCTCCTCAGTCTGAGAGGACCTGCTCTACAAGCACTGAGCTTACTCTTTCAGTAGAATCAAACCAAACTGGGACTCATGACTACACATACAACATAGTCCTTCATAAGAGGAAACTTCTTTTATTTAGTGTTATCTATGCATAATCTAGTTTAAAGGGCCCAACTTAATGAGGTAAAAGGAATTTTTACTTATTTATTTATTTTTTAACTTTTTTTTCTTTATTGATTTTAGAGAGAGAGGAAGTGAGAAGGAGAGAGAGATAGAAACATCGATGAAAGAAAACATTGACTGGTTGCCTCCTGCATGCTCCCCATTAAGGGTCAGGCCCACAACCTGGGCATGTGTCCTGACTGGGAATCAAACAGACAACCTCTTGGTGCATGGGTCTACACTCAACCACTAAGCTACACTGGCCGGACAAATAAAAGAAATTTTTAAAATTTGTTTTTAACTATGGTGCCCCCAGATTTTATGTAAAATTTGCAGTTGGAACAGTGGAAGTTTCTTTAAGTTTTGTTTTTCACTTGTCTGGTAAGGCTCAGTGGATTGAGCATCTCTCCATGGACTGAGAGGTCCCCATTTGATTCCTAGTTGCCCCAGTTGTAGGCTCAATCCCAGCAGGGAGCTTGTAGAAGGCAGGTGATCAATGTTTCTTTCTCTCTCCCCCTTCCTCTCTCTCTAAAAAATAAAAAAATATATATTAAAAACAAACAAACCAATAACACAACAAAAATAAAAATTAAAAGAGAAGAGAATCAGAAAAGCCCAATTTCACAGAAATCAAGGAAATGGATGTTTATTTTTTCACCATTTTTTTTTACTGTTGTTAATCCTTACCTGGGGATATTTTTCCATTGATATTTTTTCCCCCCGATAGAGTGGAAGGGAGGGGAGGAGGGAGAGAGAGAGAGAGAGAGAGAGAGAGAGAGAGAGAGAGAGAGATAGAGAGATAGAAATATTAATGTGAGAGAGACACATTGATTGGTTGCCTCCTGCAACACCCCAACTAGGGCCTGGGATTGAACCTGCAACTCAGGTATGTGCCCTTGATCAGGAATTGAACCTGAGACCCTTCGGTCCATGGGTCGATGCTCTAACCACTGAGCAAAACAGGCCAGGACTATTTTTTTCACCATTTTAATGAACATTTGAAAAATATATCAATTCTCTTCATTAAACAACATAAAGTGAAAAAAATTTAGCTACTTTTTGATGACTCTGTGAGCACCTGTGGTTGCTCTGGGCTGGTATGCAATGTTGCCCCCAGGATCTTCTTAAGTGTTTTCTCTTCTCTTTTTTTTTTTTTTTAAATCCTCAACTGAGGATATTTTCCCATCTATTTCCAGACAGAGTTGAGAGAGGGAGAGAGAGAGAAATATTGATGCGAGAGAGACTCATCCATTGTTTGGCTCCTGCATGACCCCGATCAGGGTCAGGGACCAAATTGCAACCGAGGTATATGCCCTTGACTGGAATTGAACCTGTAACTCTTTGGTCCATAGGCTAATGCTCTAACGACAGCCAACCTGGCCAGGGCAAGTGTTTTCTCTTCTGCACCAAATTGCCCAAGAGCCGTTTTATAGTTAGTTGGTGTGTAGCCTCTCTCCCATCACCATTGTAATAGCCCTTATTTTTTGTTTCTTTGATGCATTTATTAGTAAAAAAATTTTACTGGAAAGCATGTCATATGCCAGGCACTAGATTAGGTATTAGAAATGCAAAGATGTATGGCTACAGTTGTATTCTCAAGAAAACTATAGTCTGGGATAGGGAGTCAAGCAATTGATCAGAAACTCAGTACAGAGGTAGATACATGTGCTGGGTCCCATGTAGTACATAGGCAGGACACTTAATCCAGACTAGAGAACAAAGAAAGTTTTTTTGAGCTGAGCTTTGACAGAAAATGGGAGTTATCAAGGTGAAGGATTTTCTGAACTCGCATCGGCCATCTCTGTTATGGAATACCTAGTCCCTTTCCTTCTTCTGTGAATGGCCGCTCCTATACTCCAACTCTGTGGTTCTTTTGGGAGCTGCCATATCCATGGAGTTCTCTTCCCTGCCTCTTATAGTCACTTTGTGTTATGGGAGGGCTAAGTGGAGTCCCTGACCACAAGTGATTGGTCAGGTGGGTGCACTGCTACACTGAGTTTATGAGAGTCCTTCCCTGGATTGTCTTGAATTGTCAGTGAGATACAGAGTTTTTGTGGAGGTAAGAACAGCAAGATATGGAACTCAGGGGTTGGCCTCTATGTTTCTTGCCCTGTGGAAAAATCTATCCAGCAGGGAGAGAGGAGCCCACAGAAGGAAGGCACAAATAATGATGAAGAGTCCTGGGAACATCCAGACTCTGACTCCAAATGTTCCTGAAACCCAACTATATCCCCATTTTTCTTATAGCTAGCTAGTCAACCCTTTTTTGGATCAAGTGATGCATTTAGTGCTTTCCAATAAATTTTTAATTATTTTAATAACTTAAAATATCAAAATTTCTCAATAATAGCTTAAATTATTCTCAGTCAGGGTTCTGTTATCCACAAACAAAAATGTTCTGACAAATGCAGTGTCCTAATTCTGGGGCACTCAGGAGTCAGAGAGAGCTGGAAGACAAGCACTCTGGTTTAGAAAACTGGCCTGCATTATCAAGGGATGGTCTTACATGCACAATGGGTGTTCTCACTCCAGCAGTGCTTGACATTTCTAAGTTGATGGATTTATTAATCTGATTTATCAGAGCCTTGTTGGAGGCTGACCACAGCCTATATTACTTAGAGACCATCAAAGGAGGCGCTGTCAGATACTCAGTTCAGAGACCTGTGCCTTTTGCACCATGCACTCTTGCCTTGCCTCTATATGAGCCTTGTCAACTAAGTTGTCAGATTTCCCTTGGGTTCAAATAATCACATCAGCCTCATCCAGTTTAGAGCTGTCTGCTGTTAACTCAGTCCTTGGCCTCAACCCATTCCTCTATAGTATAGCCTTTGATGGTGTGTTTACTCTTTTACTAGCCTATGATCCCTATCTGTTTTTAGTTTGGACTTTTTATGTTCAAGCTGAAAACTTGAACTGAAACCAGACAAGAAATGGGTCCAGGCTCCCTGTCACTACTTGAGCCAATTAACCAGAGACAAGGTCAAATCATATATAAACATGTATTTCAATATTGCTGGCAGTATGGGAGAGCAGTCGGTCATCTGCTCTGCACTGCCCCCTCACTAACCAGCTGTTTTTAAAGGGTAGCTATGTGGGGAAGGGCGGGTAAAAAAAAGAAAAGAAAGAAAAATTTAGGTAAAGTTGTCACAGGCAATTACAATGATGGGGAAGGAATACAGGCTGGGGGATTGCAAAAGGTGGTTGCCAGAATCTCCCCTGTGGGGTTCCAATGCTCCTATAACCCTGTGAGTAACCTCTGGAGTTCCATTGCTCTGATAACCACCAGGTCATTGATCTTTCCATGATGTCAAGCAATTCTTCTTGTTCTCAGATTAGGAGAATGGACAGCCTTCCTGAAATAAACTCCCAAGGCCTACAACTTCCAGCTAGGTAAGAATGGGCTTTCTTTAATCAGAACAAAGCAATCAGATTAACAGAGCAAGGATGATTAACATTTCTTATAACTATGGTTAGTACTCCACTATGATTAGTTCTCTGTATTCTCTCCTGCCCCTTTCAGAACATTTGAGCCAGAAGGGGTCTAACATATGCAGTGCTTCAAGGCCAGCTAGACACGCTTTGGCTGAAAGACCTGTAATAATTTAAGGCAATTTTTCTTGAATTTTAAGAATAGGAGAGGCCCAGCAAGGCATAAGAGATGATAAAGAATCCTCTGAAAAGTAAAAAGCAAAAATAGCTAAAAGAAACATGGAGTTCATAAGGAGCAGGTGAGAAGGATAACTGGGTTGGTGAAGGTAGTTACTGGGGCCAAATCCTGGTGTGATTGTCACCCAGGTCCTTGATTGTCCAAAGACTGGTTTGGTCTGGCGAAAATTACACTTATATCAGTTCTCATTCTGAGATTTGTCCAGGCATCCCTGGAGGACATTGACTCCCAAAGTCAGAGCTCAGCCCCGAGTCCCAGTTGTTGATAAAGAAATTCAACAGAGGTGTTGACTTCGATCCTTGTGGTGGGAAAGCATTCAGTCTTATTTTCTTTCTTTTTTCCCACATTTGTAATTTAACATTTTATTCTTGTTTCTTTTCTAGAAATTTCACTGAGCATGGTGCCATGGAGTGAAAGGAGTTTGAAGTTGGTAATCCAAAAAAATCATTCTTCAGATGAAGAACCTGGGTTTCCTTATCCTAGGGCTGCCATACAAACTAGGTAGCTTAAAACAACAGAAAATTATTTCTTCACAACAGAAAATTATTTCTTCACATTTCTGGAGGGCCAGAGTTCCACATCAAGGTATTGGCAGGGACAAACTCCCTGTAGAGCATTGAGGGGAAAATCCTTCTGTTTCCTTCAGCTTCAGGGAGTTCCAGGTGTTCTTTAGCTGTGGGCACAGAATCCTAATCCATGTCTTCTTCTTTACAGGCTTTCTCCTCCTTCCCCGTGTGTCTCTCCTCTTCTAAAGATGCTTGTCAGATTTAGGGGCCACATGGATAATCTCATGTTGGAGTCTTTAATGAAATGATATCTGCAAAAATCGGCCTATGGAGAGGGAGGGTGGATTGGACTGGAACTGTGTGGAGAATCCAGAGCTTGGAGAGGTAAGAGAACAATTGGAGTTTTTGCTGAATCACTCCCTCACAGGAAAGTAGTCATGTTACTTAAAGAGCCCCTTCCCAGAGCTCCAGAGAGAAGCAACATCCCCTGCCTCAGAAACTTAACACCACCCCAGTCTTATTTTCAATACCAAAGCTGACTCTATTTGTTCTTCAACTTTGCTCTCCCACTCCAAACCTCTTCAAGGCACTAAAAGTATCAGGAAAACAGCAGGTCTTTGACACACTTCCATTTCAGAGCACAGATGTTCAATGCTCAAACTCACCTGGACAGAAGTACACCGCTGGGGAAATTCTCGTTCCTTTTTAGGTTCTCATTGTAAAACACAAGGAGATTTCTTGCTGCTTGGAAACGTTTCCTGGAAAGGTGCCTTAATGGAGAAAGTGAGGAATAACAGAGATGTAGAACAAACAATGTGCCCTCTGTCTTCTCAGCACTGTTTCAGATGCTCTTACCTGATCCAGTACATTGTCAGGTTCATTCTCTTCTTGCTGAAAGAAATTTGGAGAAGAGATCAGAGGCAAGATATTTTGATAAAGCAGCTTTTGGTTGTAGAGTCATTTCTTCCTTCTCTGAGGCAAAAGGAGCCCAGGGGAACATAGA
The DNA here is from genome assembly GCF_014108415.1 of Molossus molossus. Taxonomy (NCBI): domain Eukaryota; kingdom Metazoa; phylum Chordata; class Mammalia; order Chiroptera; family Molossidae; genus Molossus; species Molossus molossus. The sequence goes on from NW_023425347.1 coordinate 8,952,355, forward strand.
AATCTGTGTGGTTGCAGCAGCCTTCAGCTTGCTGAGTAGTGATGTGTTTGGTGGAGGAAAGCTGCAGCCAGAGGGAACAGGAGGGAAGTAAAATAGCCTGGGAAATTCTCAAATGGAATCAGCTCCTAAACTAATAAAACACTGGGGCTAGGACAAGTATAAAAAATCTGGGGAAATGCTCAATAAGGAATGACCCACCATAAACAAAAATAAGTAAAACAAATTCTAAAACTCTCTGCAGAAGTCTTTAAGGAGGTGGTGCAAACAGTATGAGCTGATCATCAGGAGGAGCTGGCGCCTGGATCTGAATCAGATGGAATCCGCCTCGGTGCAGCTCAGACTGCAGGAAGCCCCCTAGATTTATATTTGTCAAATCTAGAAATCATGGTTCTGAGTGACAAATCCCTTCTAACTTCCAAGGGAAAGGGGCAATGTTCTAAGCAAGTCATGAGAAAATCTGCAGAATATATTTCCACTGGAGGTAAAATATTTCAAAATTATTATTTAAATTATATACAGGCATACCTCAGAGATATTGCAGGTTCAGTTTCAGGCTACCAAAATAAAGCAAATATTGCAACAAAGTGAGTCACAAATTTTTTGGTTTCCCAATGCCTATAAAAGTTATATTTACTCTAGAATAGTCTAGTAAGTGTGCAATAGCATTATGTGTAAAGAACAATGTATATACCTTAATTAAAAATACTTTATTACTCACCATAAGAAATATATTACTACTATTAATAAAGTTTGAAATATTGTGAGAGCCCTGACCGGTTTGGCTCAGTGATTAAAGTGTCTACATGAGAACCAAAGAGTTGCGGGTTCGATTTTGGCCAAGGGCAGGTACCTCGGTTGCAGTTTGTCCCTACCCTTCTGGGGCCATACGGGTGGCAACCAACTGATGTGGCTCTCTGACACTGGTGCCTCCCCCCACCCCTCTCTCTCTCTCTCCTCCTTCCACTCTGTATAAAATAGATGTAAAATTATCCTTGGGTGAGGATTAAAAAACAAACAAAAAAATATTGTGAGAATTACCAACATGTGACAGAGACATGAAGTGAGCAAATGCTGTTGGAAAAATGGTGCCTATAGACTTGCTTGAGGCAAGGTTGCTACAAACCTTCAATTTGTAAAAAAAAAACAACCCACCACAATATGGCAAAGTGCAATAAAGTGAAAGGCAATAAAGCAAGGTATGCCTGTATAGGCTTATCACATGCAAAATTGAGACTTTGCAATAAAGCGTGTGTTGGGGAGGGGTGGTGGGTAGATGGTGGTAGCAATACAGGGGTGAGCTGTATGGCCAGAGGCAGGAAGCTTCATCTTGTGAAGGACAGACAATAGGGCAATAAAACAAAAGAACATACAGCTAAAGTACTGTGAAAAGTTGTAGTTAAAAATTTCCCACTTGGTATACCTTGCCCTGGACTCTAAGAGGATTGCAGGAACTAGGTAAGAGGGAGATAGTCATCAGCTGGAGCTGACCACTATATTGTGCAAATAGAACTGCTTACCCCTCAGACATAATGGCTAACCGCAGATATTTGCTTCTGTACATGCTTGCTTGCTCGCAGACTCTTAGCCCAATTTCTTAAAACAGAGGCTAAGAAAATTATATAAGCAACCCTCCCCCTGAGTTCGGGGCTGCTCTCTCCTCTGCGTAGGATGGGACAGTCATCGTGTAGTTAATAGAGCTCTCTTAATTTGAACCCAGTTCGGAGTCTGAGTCTGGTCTGTCTCGTTGGTTTACAACATTTGGAGGCCCCAGTGAGATTTGACAAATGAGGTCCCCCCTTCCTGCGGATTGACCTCCTCAGACTCCGGGAGACAGGTCCATCCCTGGAGCAAATGGGCGGTCTAGGGGAAGGCCTCGGAGAGACGTTCCTCTGCCCCGGATGCCATTCTGCCCTGGAATTGTCTCCACTCCAAATTCCATCTAAAGAGCATCTGGAAACCCTGGGCCCAGGTTTGGTTCAGCAGACAGGACATCCCTCGGTAAGTCTGTTTCTGAAAACTCTGCAGAGTAAGGGGAAGTAGATCTGCTGGACGCAGCATAGAGACCCTGCCCCAGGGCCATAATGAGATGTCGCTGTTGGCCCTGGTTCAGTTTGCATGGCTTTTTGTCTGTCTTATTTGTTTGTCCTTTTGTGTTTTGTATTTCTGTGTTGTGTGGGCCTGTGTCCTTCAAAATGGGTCAGGGACCTTCAGGACCTAAGACCCCTCTTCAATGCCTTCTTGATAACTTCTCAGATTTATCCAAGTGCACCTCAGGTCACGATGTCATGGTGGATCCTGGATCCCTGCGCACTTTGTGCGAATTGGAGTGGCCCACGTTCTGGGTCGATTGGGCCTCCCAGGGCACTTTTGTTTTTTTATCCTCACCCGAGGACATTTTTCCATTTTTTGTTCAGATAGAGTGAAAGGGAAAGAGAGGGAGAGAGAGAGAGAGAAACATTGACGTGAAAGGGACACATCAAGTGACTGCCTCCTGAATGAACCAACCAGGGTCAGGGACAAACTGCAACCAAGGTATGTGCCCTTAGCGGGAACTGAACCTGGGTCTCTCTGGACCACAGGCTGATGCTCTAACCGCTGAGCCAAACCGGCCAGTGCCCAGGGCACTTTTGATTTAGGCTCTTTGTTTGTAGTTCAAGGCATCATCTATGGGACTCCTGGACACCCAGACCAAACTCCTTACACTGATGTTTGGATTGATGTAGCTACTGACAAGCCTAATTATAATAAGAAATGTTCTTGCCCTAATAGGAAGAAGATGTTACTTGCGCAGCCACTGCAGAAACCTCAGAAGCCCTTGGCTCCTACTCCCTCCAGGAGGCTTTACCCTGTTCTTTCAGGTCCTCTAGAAGACCCTCTCACTGACCCTTTGAGGCCACCCCCTTATTGATCTCTGCCACCCGCCGCTTCCGTGGCCAGAGAGGCTGAAGCCCTTCAGCCACTCAGTCCTTCCCATACACGTGGCGGCACCCCTTATAACCCTCCTCTGCAGGCGCCAGACTCCTGGGCTGCCATCCTGCCTTTCCGTCAGGTTGCTCCACCACTGGATGGAGACCAGAATTGGCCCTTCATGGTCTATGTCCCCTTCTCAACTAGTGATCTGTATAATTGGAAACACCCGAACCCCTCCTTCTCTGATAAACCCCAAGGTTTGATCTCTCTCCTAGAGACAGTCTGCCATACCCATCAGCCCACTTGGAATGACTGTCAGCAATTGTTGCAGGTCCTGTTCACCTCCGAGGAGAGGGACAGGATCCACAGAGAGGCAGCAAACTCTGTCCTTGGGCCAGACGACCAACCCCTCATGAATCTGGCCAACTATAGGCCTACCTCCCTACCCTTCGACCCAATTGGGACCCGAACACTGATCAAGGTAAAGAGGCTTTAACCCAGTATTGTTGATCTCTACTTCGGGGCCTCCATGGAGCTGCTAGAAAGCCAACTAATCTGTCTAAGGTAAGTGAGACTGTTCAGAACATGGGAGAGTCCCCCGCGGCTTTTCTTGAATATCTCATGGAGGCTTATTGTCTCTTTACTCCCATAGACCCGTGGGCCCCTGAGAATAGATGGGAAATTAATATTGCCTTTGTCACCCAGTTGGCCCCAGACATTAGGAAGAAACTCCAGAAATTAGAGGGTTTTAAAGAATCTTAGCAAGTTAGTTGAAATAGCTCAGAGAGTAATTAACACCAGAGACTACCCAGAAAGGCTAATACCAAAAGAGTCACAAAGGTAGTCATAGTCGTTCTTTAGGATAATTGGAAAGAACAACGGGAAAATAGGCCTAAAAACACAGGACAAGCCCCACAGAAACCTCGGCCACCTCTTGACCCTAACCAATGTGCCTACAACAAAGAATATGGCCATTGGAAGAAAGACTGCCCTAAGAGGGGGGCCCAACAGAAAGTTAAGGACCTCATCCTCCTGGAAGACACTGAATGAGGGGGCCAGGGCTCCTACAGATTAGGCCCCCAGGAACCCAAGGTAACATTACAACAGACCTTTGAGAAATGAAAAAGGCCTTAATGTCTGCTCCAGCCCTAGCTCTGCCTGATATCACTAAACCCTTTAAGCTCTTTATCTCTGAGACTTGAGGCATTGCCAAAGGGGTCCTAACTCAATCATTAAGGCCCTGGAAGAGACCACTTGCCTACTTATCTAAGAGATTAGACTCGGTAGCCTCTGGCTGGCCCAGCTGCCTGTGAGCCATTGCAGCTACTGCTATTCTAGTTAAAGAAGCATCCAAGCTGACTGTAGGGAAAGACCTCCAGATAATTGAGGCACACTCTGTTGAGGCTGTCCTCAGGAGCCCTCCAGACCAGTGGAGGTCTAACACATGGATCACCTAATACCAGGTACTCCTCTTAGACTCTTCCTGAATCCAGTTCCTGAAGACCTCTGCCCTCAACCCGGCCACCCTGCTGCCTGACAATGACCCTCAGGCTCCCCTTCATGATTGCTCAGACATTCTTGAGACTCTAACTAACCTGAGGTCCGACCTAACTGACAACCCTCTCCCAACTCCAGAGCATGTTTTCTATACAGATGGGAGCAGCTTCATCTGGGAAAGGGGTTCAATATGCAGGAGCAGTGGTAGTCACGCAAGACAAGGTCATCTGGGCCCAGGCACTAGGGCACGGGACTTCAGCTCAGAGGGCTGAACTAGTTGCTCTAACTCAGGCTTTAAGATGGGTGAAAGTCAAGTCAGTAAACATCTACACTGACAACCGTTATGCCTTCGCCACAGCCCATGTCCATGGGGCCCTCTACCAAGAAAGGAGCCTCCTAACCTCAGGAGGGAAACAGATCAAAAATAAAGAAGAAATTATTGCCCTCCTAGAGGCCATTTGGCTACCAACAAAAGTGGCCATTATCCAGTGATGGGGCCACCAGAACTCTGACACCCCTGAAAGTAAAGGGAATGCCTTCGCCAATCAGACAGCCAAGTAGGCTGCCCTAAGACCCGTGGGGCCACTAGAGATCCTTCCTGTCCTTCCAGGGAAAAGCCTCCCCAAGGGGCCCTCCTATACTGAAGAGGAGGAAGGGCTTGGATGGAGGCTCAACTGCAACCAGGGGCTGCATGGCTGGAGGCTCCTCCCCCACAGGAGGATCCTCTTGCCTGCAGCCCTAGGCCGAGAGCTGATCTCTCAGCTCCCTCAGGGCACCCACCTTGACAAGACTAAACTTTCCAGTGTCATAGCCCGGGACTTTTATGTCCTGAATCGCAACAGATGGATAGAATCTGAAATAAGGAGATGCCCTGCCTGTGCCCAAGTAAACTCTCACCCTCGGGAAACAACAGATCTTGGGACCTGATAACGAGGAACCTGGTGACCACTGGGAAACTGACTTTACGGAGGTCGCCCCTGGCCAATATGGCTATAAATATCTGCTTGTTTTCACAGATACCTACTCCAGCTGGACTGAGGCTTTTCCTACCAAGACTGAAACTGCAACCACGGTAGCCTGGTTACTGCTCTCTGAGACAGTCCCCTGATTTGGCTTCCCTCTAGCTCTGGGGTCCAACAATGGTCCAGCATTCATTGCTGAAACCACAAAATTATTAGCTAAAGCTTTAGAGATTACTTGGAAATTGCATTGTGCCTACAGGCCTGAGTTCAGGTAGAGAGAATGAATAGGTCATTAAAGGAAACTTTAACTAAACTCCACCTTGAGACAGGCAACAACTGGATAAGGCTCCTTCCTTTTGCCCTCTGTGTGCATTGTACCCATTATCTTAACGGTTTTACCCCATTTGAAATCATGTTTGGCCAACCTCCTCTATTCTATCTAAAATTGGGGATGAGGTCTTAGCCAACTTGGGAAACCATAATCTTTTCAGCTCTTTACAGGCAATCCAGCAGCTGAGAAAACAGACCTGACAGCTAATAAAGGATGCCAGACCCCAACCAGAGACACCCCAGATACCACCGCATGACTTCGCCCAGTTGGTGACTGGGTCTGGGTCAAGAAACATCAGCCTGCTTCCCTCGAGCCTCACTGGACTGGCCCTTTTCTTGTTATCCTGACTACACCCACCACTCTTAGGTAGCAGGATAGAAATTTTGGATTCACCACACTCAGGTAAAGAAAGCACACCCTGAACAAATACCTGAGCAATGGGCCTTACAGCAGACCAAGGGATCCCTTGAAGAAAAAACTCTCCAGGGTTTCCTCCTAGTCTCTTTCCTGACTCTGATCACCAGTAAGGCACCTACCCAATTTAGATACACTCAAGGGTGGCCACTGCTATGAAGGTACGAGCCCTCTCCTGACCCTCGGAGTCCTACAAGGACAGGGGACATGCTTCATCATCGGCAACTACGACCTAAGCTCTTCCCCTTATGTGGACTTATGCGGGGACACTACCACCCTAACCCCATTAAGCCCCTCGTCACAAGAGACTTGGGTCCTAACTGCACCCCTCGGGACTTGGTTTTCTTGCGCCTCAGGACTGACTCTCTGTGTCATTCCCGTTGGAACCAAAGACTTATGTATTCTTGCTAACATTATTCCACAGGTTTATTTCTTCTCTGTTTAGCCTTAGGATAAACCTGTAACACTCTGGTGTTATTAGGGAAAGCTTAAGCCTGGTCAGAAAGCGGTTGAGCAAAAGAGAAAAAGCCCAGTCAGCCTCAGCCCCCAAGAATTGGTATGAGGACTTATTTGACTGGTCCCCATGGCTCACTGCTCTTTCAGGCCTCTTAATTCTCCTCCTTTAATGTTAACCTGTGGCCCAATTCTGATCAATTGCTTAATGCAATTTATTAGGGAAAGAATGCAGACTGTTAAGCTTATGGTCCTGAGCACTCCTTACCAGAAACCAGCCATGGTAGAAGAGACTGAAGACACTTATCTAGATTCACGGATTTGAATTAGCTCCAAGACCAGTGGGGAATGTGAAGGACAGACAATAGGGCAATAAAACAAAAGAACATACAGCTAAAGTACTGTGAAAACTGGTAGACCTTGCCCTGAACCCTAAGAGGATTACAGGAACTAGATAGGAGGGAGATAGGCATCAGCCGGAGCTGACCACTATATTGTGCAAATAGAACTGCTTACCCCTCAGACATAATGGCTAACCGCAGATATTCGCTTCTGTACATGCTTGCTTGCTCACAGACCCTTAGCCCAATTTCTTAACAGGGGCTAAGAAAACTATATAAGCAACCCACCCCCTTATAAGAATGGGATGGTGCTGAGTAACCAGGAAGTGCAGGTTTATTGAGGAAAACACCTGCCGGGCTGCCTCCAAGTAGAGCGCAGCAGCCGGTTTGTACAGACTAAGTGTTTTTTGTTTTTGTTGTTTGGTTCAGATAGTGAAAGAGAGGGAGAGAGAGAGAAACATCGACGTGAAAGGGACATATCGAGTGGTCACCACCCACACCACCCAACCAGGGCCGGGGACAAACTGCAACCGAGGTACGTGCCCTTAGCGGGAACCGAACCCGGGTCTCTCTGGACCACAGGCTGATGCTCTAACCACTGAGCAAAACTGGCCAGGGCCAGACTAAGTGTTTTTAAACTTAGGGATGGGGTGGGTGGGTGCCCCGTCAAGGAATCAGGGTAGTCCTTGATTGGTCGGGGCTGGGGTTTTTCCGAGAGTTGTTCTTCTCCTTGAGCGGCTGTTTAGGTTTGGGTGGGGGTTTCAGGATACTGTTCCACCTGGCCGGAGCAATAAGCTTTGGTTTTCTGGAATAAGGGGCTTGGGGCGAGGTTAAATAATAAGAGGCTGGGGGTATTAATATGGAAGTTAAAGTTAACATTTCCAGACTCTTAGTTAATATAAGTTGGAAGTGTTGTAGACCAATGAGACAGACAAGACTCAGACTCTGAACTGGGTTCAAATTAAGAGAGCTCTATTAGCCACATGGCGACTGTCCCATCCTATGCGGAGAGAGCAGCCCCGAGCTTAGGGGGAGGGTTGCTTATATAGTTGTCTTAGACCCTGTTAAAAAATTGGGCTAAAGGTTTGTGAGCAAGCAAGCACATACAGAAGCAGATATCTGCAGTTAGCCTTTATGCCTGAGGGAGCAAGCAGTTTAGGGTCTGTACAATGCAATTGTTAACTACACAATATAATGGTTAACCAATAACTCTGGCTGCTAATTCTTGCTATTCTTAAAGTTTAGGGGGTGAGGTCTGCCTAATGGGAAAAATCTTTCTGTACATTCACATAGCATGTGTTTGTCCTTTATAATTTTTCTTGGTTTAATGAATTGCTATTGTTGAGTTGTAAGAGTTCTTAATTTTTATTTATTTATTTTTATTTTATTTTATTATTTTTAATTAATTTATTTTTGTTACAGATGTTTCTCCCCCCTCCTACTAATTCCTCCCTCCCCATCCCTCCTCGACCTGTCCCCAGCTTTGTTGTCCATGTTATTGTTCATGCATACATGCATATAAGTTCTGTGGTTTATCTCTCCCCCACAACCCACTCTTCTGGGGTTTGTCAGTCTGTACCCCACTTCCATGTCTCTGGGACTACCTCATTCCTCATACTGTTATGTTCATTATATTCCATAAATAAGTGAGATCATATGATACTTGTCTTTCTCTGTTTGGCTTGTTTCACTTAAGATAATACTTTCCAGGTCCCTCCATGTCATCTCAAAGGATAAGATATCTTTCTTTCTTCTTCTTTTTTTTTTTAATCCTCATCCGAGGACATTTTTCCATTTTTTGTACAGACAGAGTGGGAGGGAGAGAGAGGAAGAGAGAGAGAGGGAAACATCGATGTGAAAGGGACACATCGAGTGGCTGCCACCCATAAGGCCAACCAGGGCCGGGGACAAACTGCAACCGAGGTACATGCCCTTAGCGGGAACCGAACCCGGGTCTCTCCGGACCGCAGGCGGACGCTCTAACCACTGAGCCAAACCGGCCAGGGCTAAGATATCTTTCTTTCTTACCGCTGCGTAGTACTCCATTGTGTATATGTACCACAGCTTTTTGATCCATTCGTCTACTGATGGACACTTGGGCTGTTTCCAGATCTTAGCGATTGTAAATAGTGCTGCTACAAAGATGGGGGTACATATATTCTTTCTGATTGGTGTTTTAGGCTTCTTAGGGTATATTCCTAGAAGTGGAATCACTGGGTCAAATGGAAGTTCAATTTTTAATTTTTTGAGGTGACACCATATTGTTTTCCATAGTGGCTGCACCAGTCTGCATTCCCACCAGCAGTGCACTAGAGTCCCCTTTTCTCCACACCCTCGCCAATACTTGTTGTTTGATGATTTGTTGATGGTGGCCATTCTGACAGGTGTGAGGTGATACCTCATTGTTGTTTTCATTTGCATCTCTCTGATGATTAGTGATGATGAGCATTTCTTCATATGTCTCTTAGCCATTTGTATGTCTTGTTTGGACAGGTGTCTATTTAGTTCCTCTGCCCATTTTTTAATTGGGTTCTTTGTCTTCCTTTTGTTGAGTTGTATGAGCACTCTATATATATTGGAAATTAACCCCTTATCTGATATATCATTGGCAATTATGCTCTCCAATACAGTGGGTTGCCTTTCCATTTTGATGATTGTATCTTTTGCTGTGCAGAAGCTTTTGAGTTGGCTGTAGTCCCATGTGTTCATTTTCTCCTTTATTTCTGTTGCCTTAGGTGATATATCAGAAAATTCTGCTGCATATGATGTCTAAAATTTTGTTGCCTACAGTTTCTTCTAGGATTTTTATGGATTCATGAGTCACATTAAGTCTTTTATCCATTTTGAGTTTATTCTTGTATATGCTGTAAGTTGATGGTCTAGTTTCATTGTTTTGCATGTAGCTGTCCAATTTTCCTAACTCCATTTATTAAAGAGGCTGTCTTTATTCCACTGTATGCTCTTGCCATCTTTGTCAAATATTAATTGAGCATATTGCCTTGGGTTCATTTCTGGGTTCTCTGTTCTGTTCCACTGTATTTATTTTTATTTTAAAAGTACAGTTGATAGTCAGTATTATTTTATATCAGTTTCAAGTGTGCAGTATAGTGGCTAGACATTTATATAATTTATAATATGACCCCTCCCCCTTGCAATAGTTCTAGTATTTACCTGGCCCCATACATAATCACTACTATGTTATTGACTATATTTCCCAATGCTGTAATTTACACCCCCATGACTATTTTGTAACTACCAATTTGTACTTAATCCTTTTATCTTTTCCACTCAGCTCCCCAACCCCCCTCCCTTCTGGCAACCATCAGTTTGTTTTTAATCTTTTGATTCCACATATAAGTAAAATCATGTGGTATTTGTCTTTCTCCATGTGACTTATTTCACTTAGCATGATACCCTCTATCTCCATAGTATTGTTGCAAATGGTGAGTTTTCATTATTTTTTATGGCTGAGTAGTATTCAATTGTATATATGTACCCACCTGCTTATCCATTTGTCCGCTTATGGGCACTTAAGTCACTTCTATAACTTGGCTACTGTAAATAAGGCTGCATTGAGCACAGGGGTGCATATATCTTTTTGAATTAGTGTTTTTTTTGTTTTTTGTTTTTTTTACCATTGCTGGGTTATAATGTAATCCTATTTTTAAATTTTTTTTTTTTTTAAGAGCCTCCATACTGTTTTTCACAGTGGCTGCATGATTTGCGATTCCACCAACAGTGCATGACAGTTCCCTTTTCTCCACATCCTCACCAATACTTGTTGTTTGTTAATGTATTGATGATAGCCATACTGACAGGTGTGTGGTGATCTCATTGTAGTTTTAATGTGCATTTCTCTGATGAATAGTGATGTTGAGCCTCTATATGTCTATTGGCCATCTGTATATCTTTTTTGAAGAAATGTCTATTCAGGTTCTCTGCCCATTTTTAAATTGTATTCGTGTGTGTGTGTGTGTGTGTGTGTTAGGTTGCATGAGTTCTTTAAAAATTTTAGATATTAACCCCTTATCAAATGTATCATTGGCAAGTATCTTCTCTTCAGTATCTTCTCTTCATGTTGTCTTTTCATTTTGTTGATGGCTTCTTTTGCTGTGTAAAACCTTTTTAGTTTGATAGTCCCATTTGTTATTTTTGTTGTTGTTTTTCTTACCCAAGGAATTATAAAAGAAAAAAATGTCAAACAGTTTATTGCCTATGTTTTATGGTTTCAGGGTTTACATTTAAGTTTTAAATCAATTATAAATTTATTCTTATATATGGTATAAGAATGTAGTGCAGTTTCATTTTTTTTTTGCATGTATCTGTCCAATTTCTCCAAAACCATTTATTTAAGAAACTATCTTTACTTCATTGTAATTCTTGCCTCATTTTTCATAGATTAGTTGATCATATAGGCATTAGTTTATTTCTGGGTGCTCTCTTCTCTTCCATTGATTCATGTGTTTATTTTTATGCCAACACTTTGGTATCAGTTAGTATGATGCCTCCAATTTTTTTCTTTTTTTCTCAAGAGTGTTGTGGCTATTTGGGGTCTTTTGTGGTTCCATATACATTTTAAGGATTATTTGTTCTAGTTCTGTGAAAAATGTCATTGGTTTTTTTTCGTTTTTGTTTTTTTTAATAGAAATTGCATTGAATGTATAGATTACTTTGGGCAGTATGGACATTTGAATGATGTTAATTCTTTCTATCCATGAGCATGGTATATGCTTACATTTATTTGTATCTTTTTTAAATTTGTTTTTTCAATGTCTTCAAATTTTCTTAGTACAGGACTTTTACCTACTTGATTGAATTTATTCCTAAATATTTTATTTTTGATGCAAATGGAAATGTTTTCTTAATTTCCCTTTCTGATAGTTCATTATTAGTAAATAAAAATTCAAACAGGCTCCAAAACTCACTGAGATAGCCAAAATGGTGAAACAAAGAAAAAAAATTCCAAATGAAAGAACAAGAGGACTCTATCAAAGATGAGATCAATGAAATGCAACTAAGCAAATTACCAGAGGTAGAGTTCAGAGCCATGATCTTGAGGAAGCTCAACAGCATGAGTAAGGACATCAGCACCATGAGTTAAGATATAGAAACATTGAAAACCAACCAAGAGGAAATGAAGAATGACATAGCAGAAATGAAGAACACGTTGGAAGGACTAATCAGCAGAGTAGAGGAAGCTGAAGACCAGACCAGTGAATTAAAAGACAGGGTAGAAAAAAAATAAACCAATCAGAAAACAAAAAGGAAAAAACATATAAAAACAGGAAGATCGCTTAAGAAAACTGTGGAACAACAGGAAACATAATAACATTCGCATCATAGAAGTCCCCAAAGAGGAAGACAATGGGCAAGGATTAGAGAATATATTTGAAGAAATAGTGACACAAAACTTTCCTAACTTGGTGAAGGAAGAAGGCATTCAAATTCAAGAAGCACAGAGAGCCCCAAGTAAGAAAAACCCAAACAGGCCCACACCAAGATACATAGTAATTAAAATGCCAAAAATTAAAGACAAAGAGAGAATCCTAAAGGCACCAAGAGATAAGCAATAGGTTACCTACAAAGGAAACCCCATAAGGCTCTCAGCTGACTTCTCAACAGAAACACAACAGGCCAGAAGGGAATGGCATGAAGTAATCAAGGTCATGAAAACCAAGGATCTGAATCCAACACTACTCTATCCAGCAAGGCCATCATTCAAAATAGAAGGTCAAATAAAGAGCTTCTCAGACAAAAAAAAGGCTAAGGGAATATATTAACACAAAACCATCACTGCAAGATATGCTAAAAAGACTGCTGTAATTAGTAGAAGAAATAGAAAGAAAAATATAACCACACTAAACAAAAATGGCAATAAATAAGTACATATCAATTATCACCTTAAATGTGAATGGTTTGAATACTCTGATAAAAAGACACAGAATATCTGACTAGATAAGAAAGCATGACTCACATATGTTGTTTACAAGAGACCCACCTCACAACAAAAGACTCACATAGGTTGAAAGTGAAGGAATGAAAAAAAATCTTTCAACCAAAGGAACAAAACGCTGGGGTAGCAATAAGATATAAATAACCTTGGTAAACAAATTTTCACTCCATATAAAAGCACTAACATATATTAAAAATCTTCTGGAAGACTTCAAAGAAGAAATCGACAGCAATACAATCATAGCTGGGGATTTCAACACCACACTGACATCACTGGATAGATCATTTAAACAAAAAAAATTAACAAGGAAACATAGACCCTAAATGAAATGCTAGATCAAATGGATTTAATAGATATCTACAGAGAATTACACCCCAAAACTGCAGAATTCACATTGTTCTCAAGTGCACATGGGACATTCTCAAAGATAGACCACATGTTAGGACATAAACTAAGTCTCTCCAAGTTCAAGAAGATTGAAATCATATCAAGCATCTTCTCAGATCACAATGGCATGAAACTAGAAATCAATTGCAACAAGAACATGCAAATACATTTGAAAACATGGAGACTAAATAGTATGTTATTGAACAATGAATGTGTTACCATGGAGATCAAGGAAGAAATCAAAAACTTCCCAGAAACCAATGAAAATGAACACACAAAAACACAAAATCTATGGGATGCAATGAAAGCAGTTCTGAGAGGGAAGTTCATAGCACTACAGGCCTACCTCAAGAAACAAGAAAAATTTCTCATAGACTATCTAACCTCACAACTAGAAAGCAAGCAAAAAGAAAATCCCAGAGCAAGTAGAAGGAAGAAAATAGTAAAGATCAGAGCAGAAATAAATGACATGGAGACCAAAAAAACAAAAACAAAAAACAATTCAAAGGATCAATGAAACAAAGAGCTGGTTCTTTGAAAAAATAAACAAGACTGATGAACCCTTAGCTTGACTCAATGAGAAAGTACCCAAATACACAAAATCAGAAATGAAAGAGGAGAAATAATAACTGACACCACAGAAATACAAAGGATCAATAACAAATATTATGAACAATTATATGACAACAAATTCGACTATCTAAGCAAAATGGACAAATTTCTAGAAACACAGAGTCTCCCCAAACTTAACCGGAAAGAGATAGATAACTTGAACAAACCAATAACAACAAAAGAAATTGAAGATATAATTAAGACTCTCCCAGCAAACAAAAGCCCAGGCTCAGATGGCTTTACAGGGGAATTTTACCATTCAAAGAAGAACTAATAGCCATTCTTCTCCAACTCTTTCAAAAAATTCCAGAAGAAGGAAGATGAACTCACAGAAAGAAAAACTATAAAAACAATCTCATTTACCATCACAGCAGAAAAAATTAAGATACCTAGGAATGAACTTAACCAAAGAAATAAAGGACCTATTCACAGAAAACTACAGGTCATTGAAAAAAGAAATAGAGGAAAATATTAAAAAGTGGAAGCACATACCTTGTTCATGGATTGGAAGAATTAACATCATTAAAATGTCTATACTACCCAAATCAATCCATAGATTCAATGCAATCCCCATCAAAATACCAATGACATATTTCACAGAACTAGAACAAATACTTCAAAAGTTCATATGGAACCAAGAAAAGACCCAGAATAGTCACAGCAATCTTGAAAAAGAACAAAGTTGGAGGGATCATATTACCAGATTTCAGGTTATACTACAAAGCGACTGTAATCAAAACAGCCTGGTACTGGCACAAGAACAGGCAGATAGATCAAAGGAATGGAATAGAGAACCCAGAAATGGACAATATGCTCAATTAGTATTTGACAAAGTGGGCAAGAGCATACGGTGGGAAAAATAGCCTCTTTAATAAGTGGTGTTGGGAAAATTGGACAGCTACATGCAAAAAAATGAAACCAAACCATCAATTTACACCGTACACAAGAATAAACTCAAAATAGATAAAAAACTTAAATGTGACTCATGAATCCATAAAAATCCTAGAAGAAACTATAGGAAACAACTTTCAGACATCATATGCAGCAGAATTTTCACTGATACATCACCTAAGGCAACAGAAACAAAGAAAAAAATGAACACATGATACTACATCCAACTCAAAAGCTTCTGCACTGCAAAAGAGACAATCACCAAAATGGAAAGGCAACCAACTCTATGGGAGAGCATAATTGCCAATGATACATCAGGTAAGGGGTTTAATTCCAATATATGTATCTAGAGTGCTCACATAGCTCAACAAAAGGAAGGCAAAGAACCCAATTAAAAAACGGGCAGAGGAACTAAATAGACTCCTTTCCTAACAGGACATACAAATGGCTAAGAGACATATGAAGAAATGCTCAGCATCACTAATCATCAGAGAGATGCAAATTGAAACAACAGTGAGGTATCACCTCACACCTGTCAGAATGGCCACCATCAACAAATCATCAAACAACAAGTGTTGGCAAGGGTGTGGAGAAAAGGGGACTCTAGTACACTGCTGATGGGAATGCAGACTGGTGCAGCCACTATAGAAAACAATATGGTGTTACCTCAAAACATTAAAAATTGAACTTCCATTTGACCCAGTGATTCCACTCCTAGGAATATACCCTAAGAAGCCTGAAACAGTAATCAAAAAGAATATATGTACCCCTATGTTCATAGCAGCACTATGTACAATAGCTAAGATCCAGAAACAGCCCAAGTGTCCATTAGTAGACGAATGGATAAAAAAGTTGTGGTACATATACACAATGGAGTACTATGCAGCTGTAAGAAAGAAGGATCTCTTATCCTTTGAGATGACATGGAGGGACCTGGAGAGTATTATCCTAAGCGAAACAAGCCAAGCAGAGAAAGACAAATATCATATGATCTCACTTATTTGTGGAATATAATGAACATAACAGTCTGAGGAATGGGGTAGTCCCAGAGACATGGGAGTGGGGTACAGACTGACAATCCCTTGAAGAGGGGGTGGTCGGGGATAGATAAACCACAGAACTTATATGCATGTATGCATGAACAATGGACATGGACAACAAAGCTGCGGACAGGGCAGGGAAGGAGGGGAGAGGGGTATTAGTGGGGGAAAAAGGAGAAATATTTGTAACAAAAAGAAATTAATTTATTTTAAAAATGAAACAATTTCTGAATATTAATTTGTATTCTGCTAATATACTGAATTTATTTATTATATCTGATAGTTTTTTTGGTGGAATCTTTAGGGTTTTCAACCAAAACTGTGGTATGTGCCCTTGACCGGAATTGAACCTGAGCCTCATTGGTCCACAGGCCAACACTAACCACTGAGACAAACTGTTCAGGGCAACTGTGGTTTTTTCATATTATGGCTTTTATTATGTTGTGGTACATTTCCTCTGTTTCCACTCTGCTGAGAGATTTTATCATAAATGGATGCTGGATTTTGTCAAATACTTTTTCTGCATCTATTTTTTATGGTCACATAATTTTTATCCTTTTAAGAAAATGTTGTACATCACGTTAATTGATTTGTGGATACTAAAACAAACTTGCTTTCCAGGGATAAATCCCACTTGATCATGGCATATGATATTTTTAATGCATTGCTGAGTTTAGTTTCCTAACATTTTGTTGAGGATTTTTGCATCTATGTTTATCAGGGTTTTGAGTCAAAAATTTTTGTTGATAGTATCTTTGTCTGGTTTTGTAATCAGGTTAATACATAAAATAAGGTTGGAAGCCTTCCCAACTCTTGAATTTTTTGGAATAGTTTGTGAAGAATAGGTGTTAATTCTTCTAACGTTTGGTAAAATTCACCTCTGAAGGCATCTGGTCCAGGACTTTTGTTTGTTGGGAGTTTTTTCTTACTAATTGAATTTTATCGGCAGTAATCAGTATGCTCAGATTTTCTGTTTCTTCTTGACTCAGACTTGGAAAATTGTATGTTCTTAGGAATTTCTCAATTTCTTCCAAATTGTACAATTTGTTGGTATATAATTTTTTATAGTATTATCCTAGTTTTTCTTATTCTTTGAATTTCTGTGATGTCAGTTGTCACTCTTCATTCATTTCTGACTTTATTTATTTGTGTCCTCTCTCTTTTTCTTTTAAAAATGTTCTTATTAAATTTTTTTTGGAGAGATAGAAACATTAATTGGCTGCCTCCTGCACACCTGCTATTGGGGATTGAGCCTGCCACCGAGGCTTGTGCCCTGACCAGGAATTGGACCAGGACCTCTCAGTCCATGGGAGAATACTTAACCCACCGAGCCACACCTGTCAGGCTGGTTTTGTTTGTTTGTTTTTTGATGAGTCTGTGTAAAGGATTATCAATTTTGTTTATCTTTTCAAAGAATCAGCTCCTGGTTTATTGACTTATTATTATTTTTTTAGGCTCTATTTCTTTTATTTTTGCTCTTATCTTTATTATACCCTTTCTTTTACTCAGTTCGGGCTTTCTTTGTTGTTCTTTTTCAGTTTCCTTTAGGTGTAAGTTTAGATTGTTTTCTGATATATTTTTTTGTTTCTTGAGGTAGGCTCATGCTGCTATGAATTTTCTTCTTAAGAATGCTTTCACTGTGTCCCAAAGATTTTGGGTCATTGTGTTTTTATTTTCATTTGTGTCAAGGCATCTTTCAATTTATTTCTCAATCTTATTGTTAACTCATTTATTATTTAGCAGTATGTTTTTGGTCTCCTTGTATTTGTATGTTTTTCAGTTTTTTTCCTGTGATTGATTTCTAGTTCCATACCACTGTGTTCAGAGAAAATACTTGATATGAGCTTAATCTTCTTAAATTCATTGAGACTTGTTTTGTGGCCTAAAATGTAGCCTAGCCTGGAAAATGTTCCCTGTGCACTTGAAAATAATGTATATGCTGTCCTGGCCAGTTTGGCTCAGCAGTTAGAGCGTCGGCCTGTGGGCCAGGGTCCCAGTTCAGTTCCCGCTAAGGGCATGTACCTCAGTCATAGTTTGTCCCTGGCCCCAGTTGGGGTTGTGTGGGTGGCAACCACTTGATGTGTCTCTCTCATATCAATGTTTCTCTCTCTCTCTTCCTCCCTCTCTCTCTCCTGCTCTATTTGAAGATAAATGCAAAAATGTCCTCAGGTGAGGATAAAAAAAAAAAAAAAGAAAGAAAATAATGTATATGCTGCTGCTTTGAGGTAAAATGCTCTTAAAATATTGATGAAATTAATCTAGTTTTGAGGGAATATTTGGGTGATGGCTTGGAGGTCACACAAAGAGCACAAGCAGGCACTGGGTTAAGCCCTGGTGGACTGTGGACCCTGACCTCAGACACCACTCCCCACCTGCCCTAGTTTCCTTTGATTCTGAGCTGTGCTGGGCTTCTATCATGTCACGGTGACCTGCTGCCTGACCAAGTGTGCCCCACACCTTCTCTACAATGCGTGCATGTTCTTTGGTACCTCAGCGGGGTGCTCCATGGAGTCGCCTTCCTCACCAGAGTCCAGCTTGCACTGAGTGAGGCAGTTAAAAGCTAAGGTGATTATGTGAGCAAGATTTGCAATTTCTTACAGATTAAGGTTATGTCTTTTAAAAAAAATCCTCACCGAAGAATATTTTCCTATTGATTTTTAGACAGAGTGCAAGGAGAGAGAGAGGAAAGAGAGAGAAAGAGAGACATCAATGTGAGAGAGACACATCCACTGTTTGCCTCCTGCATGACCTGGACTGGGCCAGGGATTGAACATGCAACCCAGGTATTTGCCCTTGACTGGGAACCAAACCTGCGACATTTTGGTCTGCAGGCCAGTGCTCTAATTGCTGAGCCAAACCAGCCAGGGCAAAGTTATATCTTATGTGATGTTTCCTTCTATGCTGCCTGTGGAGTCTCTAATGGCTATGGTCCAGAGATTAGTGATGCGGCTTCCAGAAATTTTTTTTTTTATCCTCACCTGAGGACATTTTTTGTTCAGATAGAATGGGAGGGAGAGAGAGGAAGAGAGAGAGAGAAACATTGATGTGAAAGGGACACATTGAGTGGCTGCCTCCCACACAACCCAACCAGGGCCAGGGCCAAACCGCAACCGAGGTACCTGCCCTTAGCGGCAACTGAACCTGGGTCTCTCTGGACTGCAGGCCGATGCTCTAACTGCTGAGCCTAACCAGCCAGGGCTCCAGATATTTTTTAAAAAAATAGTTTTTCTTTATTGATTTTAGAGATAGAGAAAAGGAGAGGGAGAGAGAAAGAGGCATTGATGATAGAAAACATCGACTGGCTGCCTCTTGCATGCCCCCCACTGGGGATCTGGTTCTCAACCTGGGCATGTGCCCTGACT
Organism: Molossus molossus; assembly: GCF_014108415.1. NCBI lineage: Eukaryota > Metazoa > Chordata > Mammalia > Chiroptera > Molossidae > Molossus > Molossus molossus. Next base: position 8,971,508 of record NW_023425347.1, read on the forward strand.
GGGAATCAAACTGGCAACCTCTTGGTGCATGGGTCGACACTCAACCACTGAGCCACACCAGCCTGGCTTTCAGACATTCTTGATGACACCCAGTGGCTGCAGTCAATAGCCTGCCAGATTTGTTCTCGAGTTATGACACATTTGTTCCCCATTTCCAGACTTGTTGAATCCTAGGTTTGTGTGCATTGTAACCTGGCCCAGGGATGCCACTGCTTTCTGAATTCTGCACTGATTTATAGCAAGAAGGTTCTTGTTCCGGTTATGAGGGTTGTATCTTTTTCTGAAATTCGTGGACCTCAGCTTTCTCACCTACTCAATAAGCATGATCCTCATCTCCTCCTTGGATTTCTATGAGGCTTTGGGGACCCTCTGGCACCAGTACTGGACATGTGGTCAGCACTCATCAGGCAGTGTCTCCTTTGTTACTGCTATGGACAGAAGTGGAAGGGTTTCAAGTAGGAGGTGGCAGGATCCAGTTTGCATTGGGAATGACCACAACTGCCATATGTGGGTGTGGGGCAGTTATCGGTGGGGCGCCACCCTCTGTGTCCCCACCTATTATCAGTAGAAGAGGAATTCTTGCAATGTCACAAGAAAAGGAATTTCCTGCAACTCGCATGGGAGGATGAAAGATACTTATTTCTGTGGAATTAAACCCCTGGGCTTCCAAGGTCCCATTTCCCTCTGTCCTGCCATGGCAAAAATTCAATCTTGTCTTCAGTAGGGCTAGGATTAATGCCACTGCCCAAATTTTCTTCTTCATATTAAAACCCAGTCCAGTCCAGAACCTGGCTAGCTTAGCTTGTGTTCCAGTTTCAGTGAATTGCGTGTGGGGTCTGCATGGCTTTGAGGCCACATGGCTGACTAAAGCACAGGTGAACGTGGGTCACAAAGGAAGAGAGTGCAAGGGAACGGGAGAGAATTCTTGGTCTGGGCATTTTAACTTCCAAGATTTCGCATGCTTGCAGTGGCCCCACCCTGCTGGCCAATGATATTTTTTGCAGGTTAGACTGATAGGCAAGCACCTTCCCTATGTCACCCTGATTTCACTGTGCATGCACCCATTTGTCCTTTTGTTTGATCCTTTATTAATATTAATAACTAACTAATTATGATGATAACAGCCGGCCTGCTTCTGGTCTCTGCTCCTCTTACAGTCTCAATGTAGCATTTTCTTTATATCCTTAGTTATAGGACTTGTGTTTAATGCGCCTTCCTGTGGTTCTCCATGCTGATTTTTCTATAAGTTAGTTGTAATTTTGATATGCCAAGGCCAAGGTCAGTATGGTTTTCTTTTCTGATTTCTTCTAGAAATCTTATAGTTTTGACTCTACATTTAGGTCTATGACCCATTTCCAGTTAATTTTTGTATATGGTGCCAGGTAAGGGTCCAGGTTGATTCTTTTGCATATAGATACCTAATTATTCTAGGACCCTTTGTTATTTCCTCATTGAATTGCCTTGATATTATTGTCAACAATCAATTGATCATATATGCGTGGGCCTATTTCTGAACACTTCTGTTTTATTCATCAATTTATTTATTTTTACACTAAAATTGCAGTTGCTTACCTTATTGTAGATTAAAAACATTTTTTTTTATCCTCACTTGAGGACATTTTTGCATTTATTTTCAGATAGAGTGGGAGGGAGAGAGGAAGAGAGAGAGAGAAACATTGATGTGAGAGAGACACATTGACTGGCCGCCACCCACACAATCCCAAGCAGGGCTGGGGACAAACTGCAACCAAGTACGTGCTCTTAGCAGGAACCAAACCTGTGACTCTCTGGTCTGCCAGCCGACGCTCTAACTCCTGAGCCAACCCGGCCAGGGCTTATTATAGAGTCTTAATAAGGCTTGAAATCAGGTAGAGCCAGTCTTCTAACTTTGTCCTTCCTTTTCAGTGCTGTTTTGGCTGTTCCACATTATATTCCTTTTGTCTGTGCCAATACCACACTGTTTTAATTACTGAGTGGTTGTAATGTGTCTTGATATTTATTAGTATTAGTTCCTTCAGAGTATTCTCTTAACTACTTATAACCAGAAGCAGAGATTCAGGGGGCATAACCACACCCCATCTCCTTGCTCACATATTGCCTAAATTCTCCTGTCCCCCCGGAGGGTCTAGGGGAGAGAGAGGAGGACAGAAGCAGCCTGCCCTTCCCTCATGAGGAATTTTTTAAAAATTTATTTTTTATTTTTTTCTTTATTGATTTTAGAGAGAAAGGAAGAGAGAGGGAGAGAGAGATAGAAACATTGATGGCTGCCTCCTGCATGTCCCCCACTGGGGATTGGGCCCACAACCTGGGCATGTGTCCTGACCGGGATTCCAACTGGCAAACCTCTTGGTGCATGAGTCAACACTGAACCACTGAGCCACACTAGCTGGACTCATGAGGAGTTTTTGACTGAAAGGTGCCTGCTCTGCAGTGAAGAAACCAAATTCCAAATGAAAAGGTATGGTCAGATTCTGTCTGGAGTCCTCAATGTCTAAACATTTCAGACATAAAGACACATTTGTTTTGAGAATGATGATAAATCATAAGTGAAGAGGGTGGAGAAGTTCCCATGAATTTTCTTTGAAATTCTTTCACAGCAGCATGACAGGATTTGTATAGAGAGAAAGTTTATTGGCAGGTTCTGAAAAAGAGACAAGGTTGTTATTTTAGGCTGCCAACGATTGTGCATGTATATTGTGTCTTTTCTTTAGAGATTACAAAATGCTTTATGAATGTTAAGTTGCCAGACAGTTATTAATCCTTCTGGCACCCATGTGCAATGAAGAATACAGTTGAATGGTTGAGATAAATGTAAGCAGCCTCCCACCTGTGCTTACCTATCTCAAAACTGAACAATGAATGATGGAAGAACCCCTTAGGTGTCAGTGGGATATTAATGGGGTTTCCTACCCAAGAACACATTGTTTTGAATGCTAATTATATAGGAGCCTTTTGCTGATAGCCAGACATATTTGACCAATTTACGCATCTTTTTGGGAAAGAAATCCTGCAGGGTAATTCTATTTAGAAGTCTGGATTTTAAAAATAAGATCTTTTATTTTATGTAAAGATGCACACATATATCAATTTACAAATTGTTATTTAGGAGACAGGAAGAATAATGGGATAATTTTCTTTATAGAAATTATAGAATTTTAGGACAAAAAGGAAAATTTTAAACCATCTCATGAGGCCATTGATACACAGACGAATGACATCTACAGTCCATGGGTGAAGCAGAGCCAGGCCTAGAACCCAGCTCTCTGGGTTCCCTGTTTATAGCTTTCCCACTAGGGTAGCTTAGATATAGCACATGTGCTCTAGCTCTCCATTTGCATGTCTATGGCTGACACCCACAATTAATGGTTCCCACTAAAGCTCACCATCTTCTTCCACAATAGATCTGGCAGCCCTTTCACTCAATGGGTATCAGCACAAGAAAAATGGTTAAGGTGAGCACAGATGTTAGAGTCAGACAGGTTGAAAGCAAATCCTGGGTCATTTCATTAATTGCTGGGAGCTTATACAAAGTTACTCAATCTTTCTGAGCCTCACTTTCCTCATTTATAAAATGGGGATAATAGTCACACCTGCCCCATTTGTCTGAGTCTAGTCATGTAAACAGCACAAGTCTATAAGTGCTCAGCACTTGTCAGCTGTGATTTTGATTATGCCCACAATGGTAATGATAAAAATGACTCCATTGTGCTATACTGCTGTGCTACACTTCCATGTTACATCTGAAATCAAATGAATAGTAGAAGGTCTGAGCTTGTGGGAGATCACATCCACAAAACAAGACCAATGTAGAGCCAAATGGCTTTTTTGCATGTGCCTGGGTGCAGGCGGACTGATTCGCAAATTTTGAGCTCAGCATCAAAATTTCTTTGTTCTCTGTTTTTTATAGGCCCAAACTACAGAAGCCAAAAAAAAAAAACTACATTAAAAAAAAAACCCCACATTCTCTTGGCACCACATAATTGGTGCTGGGGGCTGATACAAGTTGTCTCAGAGGTAAGGAGTCTGCTCCAGCAGAGGTCAGGGCCTGATAAAGTTGAATTAGGGATAAAGGAATGGATTAGGGTATTGACTGGGGTGACATATCCTATTGCCCATAAGCCATCCTGTTTTTCTGGGTTTAGGCATTGAATAGCAATTCCTCTCCTTGGGGCTGAAATATCTAGTGCACCTACAAACATCATTCCCACTGGTAGGCAAAGCAGTCTAGTCATATTTGGGCCTAGGGAGGTGTTTGATAGACCCACAGTAAGGCTCGAATGATTAAACCATGATAGAGGGAGGAGAGGGCTAACTACACCCTAGATAGTGACTAATATTTTTGATATGTATTTTTTTGATATTGCATCAAGTCCCTCTGAGCTTGCATATATAAATTTTCATTGTAGGGGTTAGGCATATTATGAATAGTTTACAGATGCCCCTCATAAGGTTATAGTGAGAGATAGTATATGTGGTGTCTATTTTCATTGTCTATATTCATACTGAGAATCAAGATCTAGGGAATTTTTATTTTTCTGCTCCACAGGTTTCTGTCCTCCCTGAGACTGCCTTAAGACACCTGTGTTTATTGATTGACAGGTGTACTGCCCCAGTCAAACTCCCCACCTAGCACTTTTCCCAGAGCAGGCCATGCCCAGCTGGTGCAGCTGAGCGCTTGGTGCCAGAAGTGAGAGCCCCTCGGGGCTCGCCCCCATCTTCCACCTCACTGGGTCATCAAAAAAACCGGTAGAGTAGTGGTATTTCAGCGGTGGCCTACAAGGGGAGGAGGGGCACCGGGAGCTTTTGTTAGAAGAGAAAGCAAATTCTTGGAGGAGACAAGTAAAGAATGAGAATGGTTGGTGGGGAGAGGAGTAAAGGTTAAAGTAGCATGGAGTTTAGAAAGAATGCCCCACCCTAACAAAGGAGTGGGGCTGGTCGGTAATGTAAGAAAAGAGTGGAGAAAGATATAAGGGCCTAAAGAACAAGTGAGTGTCTGGGTTGCCCTGGGTTGTAATGTTTGGATGTCAATTCCCACAACTGAAACCCCAGAGTGTGGAAGAGGTCCCCTGAACTCAGGGAGAGCAGAGTAGGTTGCCCCGGTATTAATTGAAAATGAAATTGGCCTACCGGCTACCATCAGAGTTACCTGAGGTTCAGAGTTTGAGATGATGGTGGGGGTGTCCGTTCCTGGGCACCTTCAGTCTTCAGCCGCAAGGACAATCAAGGCCTGGATTGTCCGATCCACCAGCCTGAGGAAGGGATGAGGACCGACTCTGCACAGTCTATCCACAGTCTGACTTCCAGTGGGCCCCCCGCATTGAGGACGTGGCTTAGGCGGTGGTTGGGGGTTGGGGCATTGTCTTGCCCAGTGGCCAGTCTGATTGCATTTAAAGCAGGGACCTGGGAGTCTGCTCTGCTGATCTTGGTGGGGGTCCTTTTTCTGTCCCCTGAAGGGGGTTTACTGACCCCTTTGATTAGTGGGGACTCTGATGGCAGAGGCAAGCATTTGGAATTCTGTTATTCTTTGCTGTTTAGCCTCTTCATCGCGATTATTGAACTTAGATTAGATTTAGAAGTTCCTGTTGAGGGGTTTAAGGGCCATTTTTAAGTTTGTGTCCACGGCCGACTGAGAGAAATATCAGGTTTAAAATGACAGTCCCTGCCCTGGCCGGTTTGGCTCAGCAGTTAGAGCATTGGCCTGTGGTCTGGAGAGACCTGGGTTTGGTTCCCGCTAAGGGCATGTATTTCGGTTGCAGTTTGTCTCCGGCCCTGGTTGGGTCATGTGGGTGGTGACCACTCGATCTGTCCCTTTCATGTCGATGTTTCTCTCTCTCTCTCTTCCTCCCACTCTATTTAAACAAAATATCAAAAAATGTCCTCGGGTGAGGATAAAAATATAAATAAAATGACAGTCCCTTCTGGGCGAGTGGTATCTAAGTTATTATATCTTCCCATAGCTTGTGTAAGGTGGGATAGAAAGGTTTTAGGGTTTTCATTCTTTTTCTGGATTATTTCAGAGTAAAGGAGTCTAGTTTTTTATTTATTTGGGACAAATCTGAGAGAGAGATGGGGACATAAACTCTGACAGTCCCTTCAGTTCCCGCTGCTTCCCTTGGGGGACATTCTAAAGTGGGGGTTGAGGTAGGGGACTAATAGGGACCAGAGGTGATTCCCGATCGCATGTGTGAGAGAATTGGAGCCAGAATAGGAGGTTCAGGGTGGGGGTGGGGGTCTACGGAAGGGGCTGGAGGAGGAGGCCCTGCCCAAGGGCTGAGGGAGGAGGTGGTAGAGCGAGATCACTGGGGCAAAGGAGGAAACAGGAGAAGTTAGTGCGCTGTCTTCAGAGGGAAGTTTGGGAGGATTAGAGTGCAGCAGGAAGATTTGGGAGGGGGAGCAAGAGTCGCATAAAGAGGGGTGTGATCTGAGTGCAAAGGGGCCTGGAGGTAAGGAACCTCAGACCATTTTCCTTGCCTTTGACAGAAATTGTCTAGATTAGTGAGAAGGTTGCTCAGGCCATTGTGACCCATTGTATTGAGGTCACACAGTGTTGCAGTAAAAAATGAGTTGCTTGGGACATAGGTCCTGAGCGAGCCCTAGGGTCTGTAGATTTTTAGGAGACATCCTAGGGGTGTTGTTGAGCGTTTCCTATGTTGCATGTGAGATGTCGTGGCCTAGCTGTCCCATGGGTACACTAGAGGAAGAAGAAGGCATTCCCGCTTCTCCCCTAGAGTAGAGAGACGTGCAACTCATCTATATCAGGTGTCCCTAAATATATGGTGAGCTGAGGGAACCTGGTTCCTGAGGAGCATGTCCCGACCAGCACTGGATTTTTGGAGGGATGATCACACAGGAGTGATTGAGAGCCTGGCTCTCATGTCCTGGATGGGGGATAATGAGACAGCCCGAAGAGTCAGACCGGTAGGCAAATAAACACTCACCAGTGAATTAGTTGCTGGTGTTGATGCAGGACTGGCAGGAAAGGTTGGAGGTCCGGTATCTAGCTGAGGATGTGATCGATCCCAGTCCGACAGGAGGCTCAGAGGACTCCAGGGGCCCTCGGTTGCCCCCTATGCAGGATGCTCACAGACCTCCCAAGTTTCAGCACCAAATAAAAGTTCTGAGCTGGTGAGAGATCATATCCACAACACAAGGCCAGTGTAGAGCCAAATGGCTTTATTGCATTCGCCTGCGTGCAGGCGGACTGAGTTGCAAATTTTGAGCTCAGCATCAAAATCTTTTTGTTCTCTGGTATTTATAGGCCCAAATTACAAAAACTAAAAAAAAAAACCATTAAAAAAACAACAACCCCATATTCTCTTGGCACTGCGTAATTGGTGCTGGGGGAGCTGATACAAGTTGTCTCAGAGGTAAGGAGTCTGCTCCAGCAGAAGTCAGGGCCATCATTAATTTCCTTCTTTTCTATGGTCCCTTCAAATTTCCCAAGGCCATCATGAACCCCTTATCTTTATGGTTCCTCTGAGTGTCAGTCCCAGGTTTTTTAGAAAACTGCTCAGGTGTTTACATGCAGGAATAACTGGTCAGAATGGAGTTTAATTTTGTTAAAACATTATTAACCCTTTCAGATAATGCCAACTTTTTATCCATCTTTACATGTGCACCTGAGAGTAGTACAGCTTTGCTCTTTTATCCTGTCTCTGCTTTCCTCAGCTTCTTGAAATTGTACTCACTGGTGTGTTCCACTACTGGTTGAGGCCAAATTCAGATGGTACCATCCATATCTATGTGGATCTGGGTCCCCCCAGAGTTCATATGTTAGAGTCCTAACTTCCATGATCAGAAGACTGTGACCTTGTTTGGAAATAAGGTCCTTGCAAATGTAATTAGTTAAGATAAAGTAATATTGGAGTAGGGTGAACCCTAAATCCAATATGACTGGTGTCCTTATAAAAAGGGGACATTTGGACACAAAACATGCAGACAGGGAGAATGCCACATGAAGACTGAAATTATGCTGCCACAAGCCAAAGACTGTCAGAATTGGAAGAAAGGTATGGAACAGATCCTTCTCAGAGGGAGCATGACCTTGATAACACTTTGATGTTGGACATGTAGCCTCCAGAACTGTGAGACAATACATTTCTGTTATTTAAAACACTCAGTTTGTGGTACTTTGTTAGGGTAACCATAGGAAACTAACACAAGCTATAAATGAATTTACATTCCTCGGCCCAGTTTCTAGGGCCTTGGTCACAATGACTGGACTTCCTGAGTTGCCCCCAGGTGTTTCCACTGCCAGGAAGCCTAGAGTTTAGAGACAAAAGAGAGCCCTCAGCTTCCCATGAACTCACTGAGTGTAGAATGATTACTTACCTGATCTCTAATTTCCCCTTTAAGACTGAGGCTTCATCTGTCCCCAGCTTAGATGATTCTACCTGAAACCAGATCCTTCTTGAGCACTGAAGGCTCAGAAGGCAGGGCTTCTTGTATGGATAGATCTTCTAGACCATGGCATCCTGTTGCTGGGCTCCTGACTGCTCATCTCTGCCTGGCTTCTACAGCTACCATCAACCCCCGTTCCCCTACCCTACTGTCAGACTTGTGCACTGACTGATCCGGGAATTAGAACTGAACATGGTGTGCCCTTCTGGGCACTGCTGGGACCACTTGGTTGCTCTTTTCAGTTTCAGTGATGTCACCTTCACTCAGGCCCCAGCTCAGTTCCTGAGCTCTAATGCTATTGGCCAACAACCTGTAATAGCTCACTGGGGAGTTTCCTGAGGTAAGACAATTATGATCTTAGAGAAATAAAATATTCTACCTCAGAATTCATTGTATCATTTTATTGTTTAATATGTTCACTGTAGAAAAATCAGAGGAGCAAAAAGAAAGAAACCATAATAACCTATAATCAAATGACATAGAGACAACTTTACTAATATTTTGGCTTACATTCTTTTAAGTTTTTATCTCATTTCATTCTTCCTTTGTTTAATTACTTATATTTTATTTTATTGAAGTCATATGAGCACAAAATTGTAAAAAAATCAAATAGTTCTAAAAGGCTTATAATAATGCAGTGGTTCCCTTTCTCTCCCTTCTCCACTCTCTCTGGAATCTCCTCCAGAGATAATTACTTTTATCTGTCTCTTTTGGCTCTTGCACATCTAATTATTTTCAAAATTTAGACATTATTTATTGACTGCCTTTTGTGGCAAACAAAGATTTATCTTTCTTACAACGTCTTTGTCTCTGAATCACCTCCCCTACCCCCCTACACAGTCACTCAATTAGGCAAAAATAATATTCAGAATATTAATATACATCTGCAGATAATCTTTGCAGCTGATAATTGTAGTGTACCATGATCATCTTCTTTGTTTTTCTCCCCTGAAAGTAGCAGTTACCTGTGTCTTTATTACTTAGTTTTCTTTGTATTCATGGCTAATTCTTTGCACACATCTCAACATGTCATCGCCTCACAGAGCAATTTTTCTCAAGGTGATTCACATCAAATAATCTATTGGTTACATTTTTTTCTTCCAAGGACACCTACTGGAGACCACCCTTTTTCTTCTCCCTGTGCTAGTTGCCGTCTGTTCCCCTGTTGTCCTGGGATTTTTCTTTGCTCTTATTCTTCTAATTCCCTTTATCTTTTTTTCTGTGTTATATTCCTCTTTTCCTAAATGTCATACCTTTCTCTTTCTTGTTGTATAAATGAAGCTATTGTGAACATTAAAGTTTATGGAGTTTGGTGCACAATTGTGTAAATTTGTATTGGGCAGATACATAACAATGGAATGCATTTTTTCGGCTGTAGTTAATACTGCCAGTTTTTCTAAATAAATGCAGCAATTAATACTTACCAGAATTTTCTGTTATTCCACAGGCTTACCTGTCCTGTACTTGATAATGTCAGTTTTAAAACTGTAGCCATTCTAATGGGTGCATATTGGTATTTCATTGTAGTTTCAATTTTCTTACACTTAATGACGACTATAATGATGTTAAACATCTTTGGTTATTTAAGTCTTCTTTCATGAAGTGCCTATTTGAATTTTTTGCTGATTTAAAAAAAAAATGTCCACTTAAAGATATATTTTTTTCCCATTGATTTTTAGAGAGAACAGGAGGGAGGGAGGAGAGAGAAAAAGAGAGAGAGATCGATGTGAGAGAGACTCATCGATTGGTTGCATCCTGAAAGTGTCCTGACCAGGGTTGGGATCAAACCTGCAACCCAAGTATATGCTCTAGACTGGGAATCAAACCCAAGCCATTTTGCCCATTTTTCTATTGGGTTCTCTGTCTTTTCCTATTGAATTGTAATAGTTTGTTTTGTTCTGGATATGAGTCTTTTATCAGCTTTATGGCTGCATTTTTTTTCACTTGATGGCTTATTTTTTCACAAATGTACAGACATTCTTAGCTTTTTTGATTCATCAAGCTTATCCTTTAGGGTTGATTTTTAAAAATGCATTTAAAAAAATCTTTGCCTACTTAAGATTCATGAAGATATTTTTCTATTTTATTTTTCTTTTTTCTTATTTTTTATATCCTCTCCTGAGGACATTTTTTGATATTTTGTTCAGATAAAGCGGGAGGGAGAGAGAGAGAGAGAGAAACATTGACGTGAAAGGGACACATCGAGTGGCTGCCACCCATACGATGCATCCAGGGCCAGAGACAAACTGCAACCAAGGTACATGCCCTTAGCGGGAACCAAACCAGGGTCTCTTCGGACCGCAGGTCGACGCTTTAACTGCTGAGCCAAACCGGCCAGGGCTTCTATTTTATTTTTAAGAAGCTTTATTGTGTTACTTCTTATATTTAGTTTAAAAGAACCATCTGGTTTTGGTGTATGGTGTAAAGTAGGAGCCAGGATTTATTTTTTCCGGAAAGACAGGCAATTGTCCCAGCAACATTTATTAAAAAGACCACTTTGCCTATTACGGTATATGTGTGGGTCTGTTTCTGAACTCTCGATACTATCTCATTGGTCTATTTGTCTATCCTTTCAACAATATCATGTTATTTTAATTACTATAGTTTTATAATAGACCTTGATATATATTGGTGTATGTCTTCTGTTTTGAAAGTCTCAGACTTACATTTCCATATGTTTGTCTCTTTTCATACTAAACCAAACCGAACCCAAAACAAAACCAAACAACAAAACTCTGCTGGATTTAGATTGGGATTACATTAAATCTAAGTTCAATTTGCTGAGAATGACATATTTACAATATATATATATTTTTTTATCCTCACCTGAGGACACTTTTCCATTTTTTGTTCAGATAGAGCGGGAGGGAGAGAGAGGAAGAGAGAGAGAGAGAAACATCGATGTGAAGGGATGCATCGAGTGGTTGCCACCTGCACAACCAACCAGGGCTGGGGACAAACTGCAACTGAGGTACATGCCTTTAGCGGGAACCGAACCCGGGTCTCTGTACCGCAGGCGGACGCTCCAACCACTGAGCCAAACCGGCCAGGGCTACAATATTCTTTATAAAAAAGTTTATTTATTTGTTTTAGAGAGAAAGAGGGGAGAGAAAGAGAGAGACATTGATTTGTTGTTCCACTTATTTCTGCATTTATTGGTTGATACTTCTTTTAGTAGCTGTCTTAGAGGTTATGATAAACATTTATGACTAAACACAGTCAAATACTTTTACTACTTTCCTGATAATGCTGGAATTTTAGAATATTTTAACTTCATTTATTCCTCTTCTTGCTTTTTGTTATCTTGAATTATAATTCTAGATATATTTAAAACAACTGACTACTATTGTTTTGTATAAAAATATTCATGCATATCTTAAATATGCATACCCCTTTTCTGTGTTCTTCATTCTTTCCTGCATTTTTACACTTCAATCTATCGATATATTTTGGTTTTATTTATTTTTATTTTATATTATTTTTAAAATTAATTTATTTTGGTTACAGATGTTTTTCCCTCCACTGATTCCTTAATTTATTTTTGCTACAGATGTTTCTCCCTTTTCCCCCATTGACACCCTCCTTCCCATCCCCCTTCCCACCCTGTCCCCAGCTTTGTTGGCCCTGTCCATTGATTATGCATATATGAATATAAATTCTGTGGCTTATCTCTCCCCACCCACCCCCTTCTCTGAGGTTTGCCAGTCTGTACCCCACTTCTATGTTTCTGGTTCTATTTTGTTCATCAGTTTGTTTGGTTCATTATATTCCACAAATAAGTTAGATCATCTGATATTTGTCTTTCTCTGCCTGGCTTGTTCCACTTAGCATAATACTCTCCAGATCCCTCCATGTCATCTCAAAGGATAAGAGATCCTTCTTTCTTATAGCTGCATAGTATTCCATTATGTATATGTGCCACAGCTTTTTTATCCACTCATCTACTGATGGACATTTGGGCTGTTTCCAGATCTTAGCTATTTTAAACAGTGCTGCTATGAACATAGGAGTACATACATTCTTTCTGATTGGTGTTTCAGGCTTCTTAGGGTATATTCCTAGGAGTGGGATCACTGGGTCAAATGGAAGTTCAATTTTTAATTTTTTGAGGTAACACCATATTGTTTTCCATAGTGGCTGCACCAGTCTGCATTCCCATCAGCAGTGTACTAGAGTCCCCTTTTCTCCACACCCTTGCCAACACTTGTTTGATGATTTGTTGATGGTGGCCATTCTGACAGGTGTGAGGTGATACCTCATTGTTGTTTTAATTTGCATCTCTCTGATGATTAGTGATGTTGAGCATTTTTTTATAGGTCTCTTGGCCATTTGTATGTCCTGTTTGGAGAGGTGTCTCTTTAGGTCCTCTGCCCACTTTTTAATTGAGTTCTTTGTCTTCCTTTTGTTGAGTTGTATGAGTATTTTATATATTTTGGAAATTAACACCTTATCTTATGTATCATTGGCAATTATGGTCTTCCATATAGTGGGATCCCTTTCCATTTTGATGGTTGTTTCTTTTGCTGTGCAGCAGCTTTTTAGTTTGCTGTAGTTCCATGTGTTCATTTTTATCCTTTGTTGCTTTTGTCTTAGGCATTGTATCAGTGAAAATTCTGCTGTGCATGAAGAGGCTGTCTTGACTCCACTATATGCTCTTGCCACCTTTGTCAAATATTAATTGAACATATTGTCTCGGGTCAATTTCTGGGTTTTCTGTTCTGTTCCATTGATCTATCTGCCTGTTCTTGTGCCAGTACCAGGCTGCTTTGATTACAGTGGCTTTGTAGTATAACCTGATATCTGGTATTGTGATCTCTCCTACTTTGTTCTTCTTTTTCAAGATTGCTGTGGCACCCTGGCTGGTTTGGCTCAGCAGTTGGAACATAGGCCCACAATCCAGAGAGACCCGGGTTCAGTTCCTGCTAAGGGCATGTACCTTGGCTGCAGATTGTCCCCGGCCCTGTTTGGGGTTGTGAGGGAGGCGGCCACTTGATGTGTCCCTTTCACATCGATGTTTCTCTCGCTTTCTCTCTCTCTCCCCCCTCCCACTCTATCTAAACGAACAAACAAACAAACAAACAAAAATTGCTGTGGCTATTTGGGGTCTTTTTTGGTTCCATATAAACTTTTAGAGTGTTTGTTCTAGTTCTGTGAAATATATCATTGGTATTTTGATGGGGATTGCATTGAATTTATAGATTGCTTTGGGTAGTATGAACATTTTAATGACGTTATTTCTTCCAATCCATGAACATGGCATATGATTTCACTTTTTTATATCTTCCTCTATTTCTTTTTTCAATGATCTGTAGTTTTCTGTGAAGAGGTTCTTTACTTCTTTGGTTAAATTTATTCTTAGGTGTCTTAATTATTTTGCTGCAATGGTAAATGGCATTGTTTTTTCTAGTTTCTCTTTTCATGAATTTATTGTTGTTGTATAAAAATGCTGTCAATTTCTTGATGTTAATTTTGTATCCTGCTACTTTGCCAAATTCATTTATTAAGCTAGTAGATTTTTAATGGAGTCTTTAGGGTTCTCTATGTACAATATCATGTCATCTGCAAATAATGACAGTTTCACTTCCTCTTTTCCAATTTGGATCCCTTTTATTTTGATTTCATGTCTGATTGCTGTGGCTAAGACTTCTAGTTTTATGTTAAATAAGAGTGGTAAAAGTGGGCATCTTTGTCTTGTTCCTGTTCTTAAGGGAAATGCTTTTAGTTTCTCCCCATTCTCATAGTATGTTTCAATGATTGTATTTCTGTGATGGTAAAGGACAAACACATGCTATGTGGATGCACAGTAAAAAATTTTCCATTAGGCAGACCTTACTCCTTGAACTTAAAGAGAATAGCAGGAACTAGGCTAAAGAAGGAGATATATATCAGTCAGAGTTTATCATTATATTGTGTAGTTAAACATTGTATTGCGCAAACTGAAACTGTTTATCCCTCAGGCATAATGGCTAACCACAGATATTGGCTTCTGTATGGGCTTGCTTGCTTGCAAACCTTTAGCTCAATTTTTATTTATTTATTTATTATTTTATTTTATTTTTGGTACAGATATTTCTCTTTTTTTACCCCATTGACACCCTCCTCCCATTCCCCCCACCCTGTCCTCGGCTTTGTTGTTCATGTCCATTGGTTCTGTGTACATACATATAAGTTCTGTGGTTTATCTCTTCCCTCCCTCCCACCCCTCCTCTGAGGGTTGTCAGCCTGTGCCCTACTTCCATGTTTCTGGGTCTACCCTATTCTTCAGAATGTTATGTTCATTATATTCTACAAATAAGTGAGATCATATGATACTTGTCTTTCTCTGTTTGGCTTGTTTCACATAGGATAACACTTTCCAGGTCCCTCCATGTTGTCTCAAAAGATAAGAGATCTTTCTTTCTTACAGCTGCATAGTACTCCATTGTGTATGTACCACAGCTTTTTTTTTTTTTTTTTTTTTTTTTAATTCTCATCCGAGGACATTTTTCCATTTTTTGTACAGACAGAGTGGGAGGGAGAGAGAGGAAGAGAGAGAGAGGGAAACATCGATGTGAAAGGGACACATCGAGTGGCTGCCACCCGCACGACCAACCAGGGCCGGGGACAAACTGCAACCGAGGTACATGCCCTTAGCGGGAACCGAACCCGGGCCTCTCTGGACCGCAGGCGGACGCTCTAACTGCTGAGCCAAACCAGCCAGGGCTGTACCACAGCTTTTTTATCTATTTGTCTACTGATGGACACTTGGGCTATTCCCAGATCTTAGATATTGTAAAAAGTGCTGCTATGAACATAGGGGTACATATATTCTTTCTGATTGGTGTTTCAGGCTTCTTAGGATATATTACTAGGAGTGGGATCACTGGGCAGTTCAATTTTTAATTTTTTGAGGTAACACCATATTGTTTTCCATAGTGGCTGCACCAGTCTGCATTCCCACCAGCAGTGTACTAGAGTCCCCTTTTCTCCATACTCTCGCCAACACTTGTTGTTTGATGATTTGTTGATGGTGGCCATTCTGACAGGTGTGAGGTGATGCCTCATTGTTGTTTTAATTTGCATCTCTCTGATGATTAGTAATGTTGAGCATTTCTTCATATGTCTCTTAGCCATTTGTATGTCCTGTTTGGAGAGGTGTCTATTTAGGTCCTCTGCCCATTTTTTAATTGGGTTCTTTGTCTTCCTTTTGTTGAGTTGTTTGAGCACTCTAGATATTTTGGAAATTAACCCCTTATCTGATGTATTGTTGGCAATTATGCTCTCCCGTAGAGTGGGTTGCCTTTCCATTTTGGTGGTTGTTTCTTTTGCCGTGCAGAAGCTTTTGAGTTTGATGATCCCATGTGTTCATTTTCTCCTTTGCTTCTGTTGCCTTAGGTGATAAATCAGTGAAAATTCTGCTGCATATAATGTCTAAAATTTTGTTGTCTGCATTTTCTTCTAGGATTTTTATGGATTCATGAGTCACATTTAAGTCTTTATCCATTTTGAGTTTATTCTTGTATATGGTGTAAGTTGATGGTCTAGTTTCATTTTTTTTTGCATGTAGCTGTCCAATTTTCCCAACACCACTTATTAAAGAGGCTGTCTTTACTCCACTGTGCTCTTGCCTCCTTTGTCAAATATTAATGGAGCATGGTGTCTTGGTTCCATTTCAGGGTTTTCTATTCTTCTCCACTGGTCTATCTGCCTGTTCTAGTGCCAGTACCAGGCTGTTTTAATTACAGTCACTTTTTAGTATAACCTGATATCTGGTATTGTGATCCCACCTACTTTGTTTTTCTTTTTGAAGATTGCTGTGGCTATTCACCGTCTTTTTTGGTTCCATATGAACCTTTGAAGTATTTGTTCTAGTTCTGGGAAATATGTTGTTGGTATTTTGATGGGGATTGCATTGAATCTATACATTGCTTTGGGTAATATGAACATTTTAATGATGTTGATTCTTCCAAATACATGAACAAGGTATGTGCTTCCACTTTTTATGTCTTCCTTTATTTCTTTTTTCAATGTCTTGTAGTTTTCTGCAAATAGGTCCTTTACTTCTTTGGTTAAGTTTATTTCTAGGTATCTTAATTTTTTTGCCACAATGGTAAATGAGATGGTTTTTTCAGTTTGTTTTTCTGTTGGTTCATCACTGGTGTATAAGAATGCCTTTGATTTCTTGACGTTAATTTTGTATCCTGCTACTTTGCCAGATTCATTTATTAAGTGTAGTAGATATTTTTAGAGTTTTTTTTTTTTTTTTACACATAGTATTATGTCATCTGCGAACAATGACAGTTTTACTTTCTCCTTTCCAATTTGAATCCCTTGTATTTTTTCTTCATGTCTGATTGCTGTGGCTAAGACTTCCAGTACTATGTTAAATAAGAGTGGTGGAAGTGGGCATCCCTATCTTGTTCTTGTTCTTAAAAGAAATGCTTTTAATTTCTGCCCATTGCGTATGATGTTGGCTGTACGTCTTTCATATATAGCCTTTATTATGTTAAGATATCATCCCTCTATTCCCACATTGCTGAGTGCTTTTATCAGAAATGGATGCTGGATTTTGTCAAAGGCTTTTCCAGCATCTATTGATATGATCATGTGGTTTTTATTCTTCATTTTTTTTATGTGGTGTATCACATTTATTGATTTGCAAATATTGTACCAGCCTTGCATCCCTGGGATGAATCGCAGTTGGTCATGGTGAATAATTTTTTTGATGTATTGCTGGATTTGATTTGCTAGTATTTTGTTCAGATTTTGGCATCTATGTTCGTCAGGGATATTGGCCTGTAGTTTTCTTTCTTTGTAGTGTCTTTTTCTGGTTTTGGAATTAGAATTATGCTGACCTCATAAAACAAGCTTGGAAGTCTCTTTTCTTTTTGAAGTTTTTGAAATAGTTTGAGGAGAATGCGTGTTAGTTCTTTTTTGAATGTTTGGAAAAACTCCCCCATGAAGCCATCAGGGCCTGGGCTTTTGTTTGCTGGGAGAGTCTTGATTACCTCTTCAATTTTCTTAGTTGGTCTGTTCAAGTTTTCTATCTCTTTCCGGTCCATTTTTGGGAGACTGTGTTTTAGCAATTTGTCCATTTTGCTTAGATTGTCAAATTTGTTACCATACATATAATTGTTGTTAATGATCTTATGTATTTCTGTGGTGTCAGTTGTTACTTATCCTCTTTCATTTCTAATTTTGTGCATTTGGGTTCTCTCTCTTTGTTTCTTGGTAAGTCTAGCTAAGCATTCATCAATCTTGTTTATCTTTTTGAAAAACCAGCTCTTTGTTTCATTGATCCTTTGAATTGTTTTTTTTTTTGGTCTCTATGTCATTTATTTCTGTTCTGATCTTTACTATTTCTGGGGTTTTGTTTTTGTTTGCTTTCTAATTCTTTAAGTTGTGAGGTTAGACAGTCAATTAGAACTTTTTCTTGTTTCTTGAGGTAGGCCTGTAGTGCTATGAACTTCCCTCTCAGAACTGCTTTTGCTGCATCCCACAGATTTTGTGTTGTTGTGTGTTCTTTTTCATTGGTTTTCATAAAGTTTTATATTTCTTCCTTTATCTTTTTGGTAACCCATTCATTGTTTAATAACATGCTATTTAGCCTCCATGTGTTCAAATGTCTTTGCATGCTCTTGTTGCAATTGATTTCTAGTTTCATGCCATTGTGATCTGAGAAGATTCTTGATATGATTTCAATATTCTTGAACTTGTAGAGATTTAGTTTGTGTCCTAACATGTGGTCTATCTTTGAAAATGTCCCATGTGCACTTGAGAAGTATGTGTATTCTGTAGTTTTGGGATGTAATTCTCTGTAGATATCTTTTAAATTTATTTGGTCTAGTGCTTCATTTAGAGTCTCTGTTTCCTTGCTAATTTATTGTCTAGAGGATCTATCCAGTGGTGTCAGCGGGGTGTTGAAGTCCCCTGCTATGATTGTATTGCTATCGATTTCTCCTTTGAAGTCTTCCAGAAGATTTTTAATATATTTTGGTGCTCTTATATTGGGTGCATATTTGTTTATCAAGGTTATATCTTCCTGATGGATAGATCCTTTCAATATTATGTAGTGGCCTTCTTTGTCTCTAGTTATGGCCTTCATTTTGAAATCTATTTTATTAGATATGTGTATTGCTACCCCAGCTATTTTTTGGTTTCCGTTTGCTTGGAAGATTTTTTTTTCCATCCCTTCACTTTCAACCTATGTGAGTCTTTTGTTGAGAGGTGGGTCTCTTGTAAACCACATATGGATGAATCATGCTTTCTTATCCAGTCAGCTACTCTGTGTCTTTTTTTTTTTTTATCCTCACCCGAGGACATTTTTCCATTTTTTGTTCAGGTAGAGTAGGAGGGGGAGAGAGGAACAGAGAGAGAGAGAAACATTGACGTGAAGGGACACATCGAGTGGCTGCCACCCGCACGACTGATCAGAGCTGGGGACAAACTGCAACCGAGGTACATGCCCTTAGCGGGAACCGAACCCGGGTCTCCGGACCGCAGGCCGACGCTCTAACCGCTGAGCCAAACTGGCCAGGGCTCTGTGTCTTTTTATTGGAGCATTCAGTCCATTTACATTTAAGGCAATAATTGATATGTACTTATTTATTGCCATTTTTTTATTTTTAGTGTGGTTCTATTTTTCTTCCTATTTCTTCTACTAATTGCAGCAGTCCCTTTAACATTTCTTGCAGTGCTGGTTTGGTGCTACTGTATTCCCTTAGCCTCTTTTGTGTCTGTTCTTTATTTGACCTTCTGTTTTGAATGATTGCCTTGCTGGGTACAGTAGTCTTTAAGTCAGATCCTTGTTTTTCATGACCTTGATTACTTCATGCCATTCTCTTCTGGCCCATAGTGTTTCTGTTGAGGAGTCAGTTGAGAGCCTTATGGGGGATCCTTTGTAGGTAACCTGTTGCTTATCTCTTGCTGCTTTTAGGATTCAAGAGAGCCGCCGCCCCTCCCCAGAGCCCTGGGAAGGAGTAAGATGGCCACTGTCCTGTGTGGCTGTAACTCAGTGAAAGCTCTGAGCCCCCTCCAAATCCCAAGTCTCCCCACATAGTTCCAGTCCAGTCTGCCTTCCCTCTGCTGGAGCCCAAGGTGAGTGGCTGTGGCTGTTTTAGCACCTGTCCCGGCTCTGAGCTCTAGAGTTGCTTGGGAGTTTAACCCGAGGGCGCTGCTCATAGGTAAGGCTGCTGCTGTCTGTAGGCTTCCAGCCCCCCTCTCATGCCTCCTCAATACTACCAGGATCGAGTCAGTGTCCCTGGTTATATGATCCTCACAAGCTGATTTTCTGTTGCTTTTTCCTGTCGATTTGTTTTTATTTTAGTTGTAATTCAAGTTAGGTCCTGCGAGATGGTCTGTGTAGCCTCCATTCACTCTGCCACCATTTTGGAATCTCCCCAGCCCCATTTTTTAACAGGGGCTAAGACAAGTATATAAGAGCTTGGGGGTGCTCTCTTCTCTGCATAGGATGGGACAGTCACCACGTGGCTAATAAAGCTCTCTTAATTTTAACCCAGTTTGGAGTCTGAGTCTGGTCTGTCTCGTTGGTCTACAACATTTGGAGACCCCAACGAGATAGACAAACAAGGTCCCTCACTTCGGCGGGTTGACCTCCTCAGATTCTGGGAGACAGGTCCATCCTAGGTGTGGACGGGCAGTCTAGGGGGAGGCCTCAGAGAGACTTTCCTCTGTCCCGGACAGCATTCTGCCCTGGGAATTGTCTCTACTTCAAATTTTATCTAGAGAACATCTGGAAACTCTGGGCCCAGGTTCGGTTCAGCAGACGGGATGTCCCTTGGTAAATCTGTTTCTGAAAACTCTGCAGTATAATTGGGGAAGTGGATCTGCTGGACGCAGCACATAGATCCTGCCCCAGGGCCATAGCGAGACGTCGCTCTTGGCCCCTGTTTGGTTTATCTGGCAACCCCTTGTCTGTTTTATTTGTTTATCCTTTTGTGTTTTGTGTTTCTGTGTTGTGCCAGCCTGTATCCTTCAAAATGGGTCAGGGTCCTTCAGGACCTAAGACCGCTCTTCAATGACTCCTTGATAACTTCTCAGACTTTTCCAAGCGTTCCTCAGGTTATGACATCTCAGTAGACCCTGAATTCTTGTGCACTTGTGCAAATTGAAGTGGCCCACTTTCCAGGTCGACTGGCCCTCTTGGGGCACTTTTGATTTAGGCTCTTTGTTTGCAGTTCAAGGCATCATCTATGGGACTCCCGGACACCCAGACCAAATTCCTTACATTGATGTTTGGATTGACATAGCTACTGACAAGCCTAATTATATTAAGAAATGTTCATACCCTAATAGGAAGAAGATTTTAATTGCCCAGCTTCCACGGAAGCCTCAGAAGCCCTGGGTTCCTACTCCCTCCAGGAGGCTTTACCCTGTTCTTGCAGGTTCCCCAGAGGACCCCTCACTGACCCTTTGAGGCCACTCCCTTATTGGCCTCCACCACTTGCCACTGTCATTGCTGGAGAGGCTGAAGCCCTTTAGCCACTCAGTCCTTCCCATATATGTGGCAGCACCCCTTATAACCCTCCTTCGCAGGTGCCAGACTCAGCTGCCATCCTGCCCCTCTGTCAGGTTGTTCCACCACTGGGTGGAGACCATATTCAGCCCTTCATGGTCTATGTCCCTCTCTCAACTAGCGATCTATATAATTGGAAACAACAGAACCCCTCCTTCTCTGGTAAACCACAAAGTTTGATCTCTCTCTTCGAGACAGTCTTCCACACCCATCAGTCCACCTGGTATGACTGTCAACAATTGTTTCAGGTCCTTTTCACTTCCAAGGATAGGGACAGGATCCATAGAGAGGCAGCAAAATCCATCCTCGGGTCAAATGGCCAACCCCTCACAGATCAAGCCCAGATAGAAGCCTACCTCCCAACCACCCGACACAATTGGGACCCGAACACTAATCAAGGTAAGGGGGCCTTAACCCAATATTACCTATATCTACTTCAGGGCCTCTGAGGAGCTGCCAAAAAGTCAGCTAATCTGTCTAAGGTAAGCGAGACTGTTAAAAATGTGGGAGAATCCCCCGTGGCCTTTCTTGAACATCTCATGGAGGCTTATTGTCTCTTTACTCCCACAGACCCGGAGGCCCCTGAGAACAGGCAGGCATTTAATATTGCTTTTGTTACCCAGTCAGCCCCAGATATTAGAAAGAAACTCCAGAAATTAGAAGGTTTCGAAGGAAAGAATCTCAGTGAATTAATTGAAATAGCCCAGAAAGTACTTAACAACCGAGACGACCCAGAAATGGCCAATACTAAAAAGGTCACAAGAGTAGTCATAGCCGCTCTTCAAGAGAATCAAAAAGGGCAATGGGGAAATGGGCCTAAAAAGGCAGGGCCAGTCCCAGGGAGACCTAGGCAACGATCTTGGCCACGTCTTGAACCCAACCAGTGTGCCTATTGCAAAGAATATGGCAATTGGAAGAAAGACTGCCCTAAGAGGGGGGCCCAACAGAAACCTAAGGACCTTGTCCTCCTGGAAGACACTGAATGAGGGGGCTGGGGCTCCTACAGATTAGGCCCCCAGGATCCCAAGGTAACATTACAAGTTGGGGGCCATCCTGTTGAATTTCTAGTAAATACTGGAGCCACCTTTTCTGTTTTAAAGGAGACCACAGCGCTACTCTCATCTGAGAAAACGCCACTTGTATGTGCGACAGGAAAGTCCAAATCTTACCCTTGGACTACAGCGAGAATAACTGACTTAGGCAAAGGAACTATCACTCATTCCTTCCTAGTCATGCTGGAGTGTCCCTACCCTCTCCTTGGCTGAGATCTCCTCTGGGAATTACAGGCCACTATCTCCTTCAAGCATGAGGGCTGCACCCTAACCCTTAGGGAACAGGTAGTTTCTCTCCTGCTCTCTGTGCCTCTATGTGAGAAATACCTCCTACTAGAGGAGCCTTCTAAAGAAATCTCGAATGCTCCCCTTAAAAAATAGAAAAAAGAAATACCGGGGGTTTGGGCAAAGACTAACCCTCCTGGCTTAGCTAAGCATCAGGCTCCAGTTATAGTACAACTAAGCAGCAATGCCTCCCCAATTTGGGTCCACCAATACTCATCTCCATAAAGGCCAAGCTAGGAATAACTATGCATATTAACAGACTCAGAGAAGCTGGCATTTAAAAACCCTGCCAGTCAGGACTTCCAGTCAAGGTGGCGGCGTAGGTAAATGCGGTATTGCGTCCTCCTACAACCACATCAAAGTTACAACTAAACTACAGAACAACCATCATTCAAAACCACCTGAAATCAAGCTGAATGGAAGTCCTACAACTACAAAATTAAAGCAGCAACCACATTGATACTGGTAGGAGGGGCGGAGGGGCGACAGGCTGGTCCCACATCCACATGTGGTGGATAAAAATCAGGAGGATACCTCAGCTGGGAAGATCCTCCCTGAGGAGTGAGGGGTTCTTGTCCTACACCAGATGCCCTGCTCAGGGTTCCAGTGCCAGGAAAAGAGTCCCCATAACTTCTGGCTGGAAAAACCAGCGGAAACTGAGGCTCAGGGAGGCTGACGTGGCTGGAGCCCCAGGCAGCTCTTTAAAGGGCCTGTGCACAGACTTATCAGACTCACTCCCTCTAAGCTTGGAGGGGAGGCAGCTTGAGGGGCACCAGACACATACAGGAAAGAACTGAGCTGTTTGTCATTGGAGCAAGGGCTGGAGAGGGGCTTTCTCCAGGACAGACGTGCTGTCAGGGTTCTTTGTTCCTTTGGTGAGCCCTTCCCTGGGGCAACAGACAGACGCCATATCTGGGACTCCAGCAACCTTGCTTACACTGATTGTCCCACCCTGGTGATTTTCTGAGGCCCCACCCCGCCCAACTTTCAGGCCCACCATAGGATTGCTTAACCATAGGATTGGCCTGTGTTAGATCCTGCTTCAGGTTTTCCTAAATTCTTTCAAATGAGCAACATCTGGTCTCAGCTAGCCCCATACCTCTCATTAAGTAATACATAGAAACAAACACAGGGAGGCAGCCAAAATGAGGAGACAAAGAAACAAGTCCCAAATGAAAGAACAGAACAAAACCCCAAGAAAAGAACTAAGCGAAATGGAGATAAGCAACCTAACAGATGCTGAGTTCAAAATACTGCTTATAAGGATGCTCAATGAACTTAGTGAGAACCTCAGTGAACTTAGTGAGGGCCTCAAGAGCATAAAAAAGAACCAGTCAGAAATGATGGATGCACAGTCAGAAATGAAGGAGGCATTAACTGAAATAAAAACTAATTTACACAGATTCCATAGTAGAGTACATAAATCTAAGAAGCAAACCATTGATTTGGAATATAAGGAACCAAAAAACACCCAATCAGAACAGCAATAAGAAAAAAGAATCCAAAAAAATGAGGAGAGTGTAAGGAGCCTCTGGGACAACTTCAAGCGTGCCAACATTCGCATCTTGGGGGTGCCAGAAGGAGAAGAGAGAGAACAAGAAATTGAAAACCTGTATGAAACAATAATGGCAGAAAACTTTCCTAACTTGGTGAAGGAAACAGACATACAAGTCCAGGAAGCACAGAGAGTCCCAAACAAAATGAACCCTAAGAGGCCCACACCAAGACACATTATAATCAAAATGCAAAAGGTTCAAGACAAACAGAGAATCTTAAAATCAGCAAGAGAAAAGCAGTTAGTTACCTACAAGGGGGTTCTCATTAGACTGTCAGCTGATTTCTCAAAAGAAACTTTGCAGGCCAGAAGGGAGTGGCAAGAAATATTCAGAGTGATGAAAAACAAGAATCTACAACCAAGGTTACTCTATCCTGAAAGCTGTCATTTAGAATCGATGGCCATATAAAGAGTTGCCCAGACAAGAAAAAGTTAAAGGAGTTCATCACCACCAAATTGTTATTATATAAAATGATCTTTTTGAAGAAAAAGATAAAATATACAAACAAACAAAATGGCAATGAATATATATCTATTGACAATAGAATCTACAATCAAAATGAACAGGCAGAACAAAAACATTCTTATAGATACAGAGAACATTTTGTTGGTTGCTAGATGGGAGGGGTGTTGGGGGAATGGATGAAAAAGGTGAAGAGATTAAGAAGTACAAATTTATTTCTAGACTGACAAACCTCAAAGGGAAAGGGGTTGGGGGGTGGAAAGAAATAAACCAAAGAATTTATATGCATAACCAATGGACACAGACAATAGTGTGGGAAAAGGTGGGAGGAGGGTGGGAGTGGGGAAGAGGGGGGTCAATGGGGGAAAAATGAGGAACATCTGTAATACATTCAACAATAAAGATAAAAAAAATAAAAAATTAAAAAATAAATAAATGAAACCCTGCCAGTCAGCCTGGAACACTCCCCTCTTGCTGGTTAAGAAGCCTGGGACTGAGGATTTTAGGCCAGTCCAAGACTTAAGGGAAATAAACACTGGGGTGGAAACAATCCACCCCACGGTTCCAACCCTTACATGCTTCTGAGCCTGATCCCTCCTAAAGGTGTTTACTATACTGTCTTGGACCTCAAGGACACCTTCTTTTCAATTCCTTTATCGCCTCTCAGCCAACCCATCTTCACCTTTGAATGGGTTGATCCAGAAGGGGGATTCTCAGGACAACTAATCTGGACCCGACTGCCTCAAGGATTCAAGAACTCTCCCACCATCTTTGATCAGGCCTTGAGCAAGGACCTCCAACTGTTCCGGGAAAGGTACCAACATGTCACCCTGCTACAATATGTAGATGATTTGCATCTAGCAGCCGCTTCTCTTCTTGAATGTGAGGAGGCCTCGAAGGCAGTCCTACTAGAGCTAGAACACTTAGGATATCGAGTCTCAGCCAAGAAAGCTCAATTATGCACCACCACCATGACCTACCTAGGTTATGAACTCAAAGAAGGAAAACGGTCACTCTCCAATAGCAGGATAGAGCAGTCATGAAAATCCCTACCCCCATAACCAAGAGACAGGTTTGAGAATTTCTTGGGGCTTTAGGGCTAGCTTCGCCCAGGTCGCTAAGCCTCTCTATACCAGCACAGGGGGAAAAGACAATGCCTTAATCTAGACTGAGATAGAACAACAGGCCTTTGAAAAACTAAAAACAGCCTTAATGTCTGCTCCAGCCTTAGCTCTGCCTGATATCACTAAGCCCTTTCAGCTCTTCATCTCAGACTCAAGGCATTGCCAAAGGGGACCTAACCCAATCATTAGGGCCCTGGAAGAGACCAGTTGCCTACTTATCTAAGAGATTAGACTCAGTAGCCTCTGGCTGGCCCAGCTGCCTGTGGGCCATAGCAGCTACTGCCATTCTAGTTAAAGAAGCATCAAAGCTGACTGTAGGGCAAGACCTCCAGATAATTGAGGCACACTCTGTTGAGGCTGTCCTCAGGAGCCCTCCAGACCAGTGGAGGTCTAACACATGGATCACCTAATACCAGGTACTCCTCTTAGACTCTTCCTGAATCCAGTTCCTGAAGACCTCTGCCCTCAACCCGGCCACCCTGCTGCCTGACAATGACCCTCAGGCTCCCCTTCATGATTGCTCAGACATTCTTGAGACTCTAACTAACCTGAGGTCCGACCTAACTGACAACCCTCTCCCAACTCCAGAGCATGTTTTCTATACAGATGGGAGCAGCTTCATCTGGGAAAGGGGTTCAATATGCAGGAGCAGTGGTAGTCATGCAAGACAAGGTCATCTGGGCCCAGGCACTAGGGCACGGACTTCAGCTCAGAGGGCTGAACTAGTTGCTCTAACTCAGGCTTTAAGATGGGTGAAAGTCAAGTCAGTAAACATCTACACTGACAACCGTTATGCCTTCGCCACAGCCCATGTCCATGGGGCCCTCTACCAAGAAAGGAGCCTCCTAACCTCAGGAGGGAAACAGATCAAAAATAAAGAAGAAATTATTGCCCTCTTAGAGGCCATTTGGCTACCAACAAAAGTGGCCATTATCCAGTGATGGGGCCACCAGAACTCTGACACCCCTGAAGCTAAGGAAAATGCCTTTGCTGATCAGATGGCCAAGGATGCTGCCCTGAGACCGTTGGGGCCACTAGAGATCCTTCCTGTCCTTCCAGGGGAAAGCCTCCCCAAGAAGCCCTCCTATACCCAAGAGGAGGAAGGACTTGGACGGAGTCTCAACTGCAACCAGGGGCCAAGAGGCTGGAGACTTCTCCTTGATGGGAGGATCCTCTTGCCTGCAGCCCTAGGTCGAGAGCTGATCACTCAGCTCCCTCAGGGCACCCACCTTGGCAAGACTAAACTCTCCAGTCCCATAGCCCGGGACCTTTATGTCCTGAATTGCAACAGATGGATAGAATCTGAAATAAGGAGATGCCCTGCCTGTGCCCAAGTCAACTCTCACCCTCAGGAAACAACAGATCTTGGGACCTGAGAACGAGGAACAGCTCCTGGTAACCACTGGGAAACTGACTTTACGGAGGTCGCCCCTGGCCAATATGGCTATAAATATCTGCTTGTTTTCACAGATACCTACTCCAGCTGGACTGAGGCTTTTCCTACCAAGACTGAAACTGCAACCACGGTAGCCCGGTTACTGCTCTCTGAGACAGTCCTCCAATTTGGCCTCCGCCTAGCTCTCGGGTCCGACAATGGTCCAGCATTCATTGCTAAAACCACAAAATTATTAGCTAAAGCTTTAGGGATTACTTGGAAATTGCATTGTGCTTACAGGCCTCAGAGTTGAGGACAGGTAGAGAGAATGAATAGGACACTAAAGGAAACTTTAACTAAGCTCCACATTGAGACAGATGACAAGGGGGTAATTCTCCTTCCTTTTGCCCTCCTTTGTGTGTGCTGTACCCCTTATCTTAAGGGTTTCACCCCACTTGAAATTATGTTTGGCCGACCTCCCCCTATTCTACCCATAATCAGGGACGAGGTCTTAGCCAACATGGGTAACCATAACCTCCTCAGCTCTTTACAGGCAATCCAGAGGCTGAGAGAACAGACCCGATAGCTAATCAAGGATGCCAGACCCCAACCAGGGACACCCCAGATACCACCACATGACTTCACTCCAGGTGACTGGGTCTGGGTCAAAAAACATCAGACTGCTTCCCTTGAGCCTCGCTGGACTGGCCCTTTCCCTGTTATCCTGACTACACCCACTGCTCTTAAGGTAGCAGGATAGAAACTTTGGATTCACCACACTCAGGTAAAGAAAGCACACCCTGGCCCTGGCCGGTTTGGCTCAGCGGTGGGAGCATCAGCCTGCAGACCAGAGAATCCCGAGATCGGTTCCTGCTAGGGGCACGTACCAAAAAAAAAAAAAGAAAAAAAAAGAAAAAAAAAGAAAGCACACCTGAACAAATACCCAAACAATAGGCCTTACAGCGAACCAAAGATCCCTTCAAGGTAAAGCTCTCCAGTTTCGTTTTAGTCTCTTTCCTGACTCTGATCACTGGTAAGGCATCTACCCAATATAGATGGACTCTTATTTGCACCACAGGTGGAACTCTCATTGCTACTAATATAACTTATGCCACACCCTCATTCACCTTTGATCTTTGCTCCCTTTTTGGCCCTAAACCCCAGGGAGGTTACTCAGTATATGGGTGTTACGGATGTGGGGAACCATCCTATGAGAAAGGACTCTGGCACACCCAGCATTATATATGCCCAGACCAAGAAAAGCCTTACTGCTGTTCTCTTTCTGATTACTACTGTGCCCAGTGGGGATGTGAAACCTCGGCTCTCTGGGACAGACTTAGCTCCTGTAACCCAGTTCAGCTTAGGGTTAAGATGATTACTGACCCTTCCTGGCTTACAGGGAAAACATGGGGACTCCAGCTCTATGTCACTGGGCCAGACTGGGGAACCGCTTTTACTATTCAAAAATTTGCAGTTAAAACACCCAGCTTGCCTATAGGTCCAAATACAATCTTCAACCATCTGTTACCTAAGCCCGCTCCTCCCCTTATTGGCACCCCAGATCCAGGTGGGATGTCTCCCACTTCTGTCCCGGATGGCATCATTCACTCATGGGCTGGATGTACCCGAAAGCCCAGAATTGAAAATCCCCCCCAACCACCCTTGACGCAGTTTTCTCCTTTGCCAATGCAACTGACCCCAATCAAACTCCGGACTGCTGGTTCATCTTGAACCCTTCACTGCCCTATTACATAGGCATCAGTATTAATAGGACCTTAGAAAACTCCCAACAGGACATCAGGAACCAATCATTGCAAGACGCACTCAAAGATGGCCACTGCCATCCCGGTCCAAACCCCCGCCTAACCCTCGGGGACCTACAAGGACAGGGGATATGCTTCATCATTGGCAACTATGACCTGAGCTCCTCCCCTTATATAAACTTGTGCGGGGACTGTACCACCCTTGCCCCATTAGACTCCTCATCACAAGAGACCTGGGTCCTTACTGCACCCTCTGGGACTTAGTTTGCTTGTGCCTCAGGACTGACTACCTGCATTTCCCCCAAAGACTCCAAAGACTTATGTATTCGTGCTCACATTATTCCACAGGTTTATTTCTTCTTGGGAGAAGCTGGGAGAGAACATCTCGAATCTACTAATCTCGGGCATCACCATTTCAAGAGAGCCCCGATCCTAGTCTCCCTCTTAGTTGGACTAAGCATTGCAGGATCAACAGCAATAGGGACAGTGGCCTTTTTACAATGCCATTTAAGCCTAACCAGCCTGTTGGCTCAGGTCACCTGAGATCAGCATGACCTCGAGAACCAGAAATCTCACTTGGAGAAAGCCCTTGACTCCCTTGCTGAGGTAGTCCTTCAGAACCAGTGAGGATTTGACCTACTATTCCTTAAACAAGGAGGTCTCTGTGTGGTCTTAGGAGAAACCTATTGCTTTTATGCTACCCACTCTGGTATTATTAGAGAAAGCATAAAATTAGTTAGAAAGATTCTGGATGAACGAGAGAAGGCTCTATCAACCTCCAAGAATTGGTATGAGAACCTCTTTAATTGGTCCCCATGATTTACCACCCTTATCACTAGCCTTGCGGGCCCCTTAATCCTCCTCCTATTAATATTAGCTTGTGGCCCAATCCTGATTAATCCCTTGATGCAATTTTTTAGAGAAAGAATACAGGCTATTAAGCTCATAGTCCTTAGTGCTCCCTATCAAAGGCTAGCCACAATAGAAGAAATTGAAGACACTTTAGAATCAAGGATTTGATTTAACTCTAAGACCAGTGGGGAATGTAAAGGACAAACACATGCTATGTGGATGTACAGTAAAAATTTTCCCATTAGGCAGACCTTACCCCCTGAACTTTAAAAGAATAGCAGGAACTAGGCAAAAGAAGGAGATATACATCAGCCAGAGTTAACCATTATATTGTGTAGTTAACCACTGCATTGTGCAAACTGAAACTGTTTATCCCTCAGGCATACTGGCTAACTGCAGATATTTGCCTTTGTACATGCTTACTTGCTCTCAAACCTTTAGCCCAATCTCTTAATGGGGGCTAAGACAACTATATAAGCACACCCCTCCCCTCCCCAGCTCGGGGCTGCTCTCTCCTCTGCATAGGATGGGACAGTCGCCATGCGGCTAATAAAGCTCTTTTAATTTGAACCCAGTTCAGAGTCTGAGTCTGGTCTGTCTCATTGGTCTACAACATGATGTCAGTTGTTACTTCTCTTTCGTTTCTGATTTTGTTTATTTGGGTCCTTTCTTTTTGTTTCTTGGTGAATCAATCTTGTTTAACTTTTCAAAGAACCAGCTTTTTGGTTTTATTTTTTAAGGATATTGTTGCTGAGTATATAAAGGAGCAAGAAATACATTGTTCCTCTAGTGTGTGGACTTGCAAAGTTATATAACAAAAGGCATAGATAACAGGGAAAGATGAAGAATCAGCCCCTGTTTCATAAACAGTTTATAACATAGCTGTTTTCTTCTGCAAGGCCAGCAGGAGAATTTCAGCCTACTAAAAGTCTCATATAACATAATATGAACATGAGAGTGACATCCCATTTTCTCTGCCAATAGTGTAATTTATTTAAGGAAGTAACAGCCTATCACCTTTGCCATACACTGTGATGAAAGGGTGAATATTTCATCCACCTTTGCCATATTCTACTGGTTAAAGCAACTCACAAGCCTGTGCTTAAGGACAGGGGCTGTACAGGGTATGACTCATTAGGGTTCACCCCAGGGTATCTGCCACACTATCTGTATAGCAAAATGCTTTGTTTCCTTCCTACAAAAAAAAAAAAAAAAAGTGTTTACATTTTCCTTTATTTAGTCAATACACCTTTTTTTCTCCTCTATGTCTTTTTGCATATCCATCTATCTCAAAGATAATGCAAACAACTCATATTACAAAAGAGAAATCTGAAGCTCTAAGGGGAAATGATTTGCTCCCCTTTTTTGGTCTTTTCTCTAATTACAGTGAATCATATTTTATGATGAAAGCCTTTATAAATCATAAACTTAAAATTTACACAAGTAAAACATGTTTAATATAGAAAAGATGAAAAACACAACTGGGCATAAACCAGAAAATAAAAATGCTCTGGGATGATAGAATTTTATCAGCTATTTCTAAATCAGCCAGCATACTTGTACCAAAGAAAATGCATTCTTACTCTTGTCAGGATTTATAGCATCATTGATATGGACCCAAGGAAATCCAAGTGCATTATTTAAGCAACTTCTTAACTAAGAAAACACCAGTGCAGATGGGTAGCATTTCTTGGGAACTTTTACTATAAGAAATGGAGAACAATTTCTATCCTGGTGACCCTAGAAATGGAGTTTCTTAGATCACTTCATTTTCACTCATAATCACATTTATCTTCTTTCTGTTGAACATAGCTTGGTTTCTAAACTGGGAATGATTTTGCCCCCTAGGGGACATTTGATTGTCATGAGGTGTGGGGAAGAGGGGAGGGGAGAACAATGCTACTGGTATCTAGTGGGTAAAGGCCAGGAATCTTGCTAAACATTGTACAATGTAGAGGACAGCCCTCACAACAAAGAATTATCTGGCCCCAAATGTTGATAGTGTTGAGGATGAGAAACCCTGATCACATTCCTTTGCAGTTAAGTGACCAAGAGCTTGGTTTCTGCCACATCTAATTTCACTAACTTTGCTATCCCTGAGGCAACCAGGCTCTTCACAGAACCAATAACCTGTCATTATGTCTGTCATATCTCAGGGCAAGGTCTAACTTAGATATCTGTCTAACTTCAGGGGGACAATGACTAGGAGAATCCAGAATCCAATATTTGGTCCTGTCTCTGCCCTCTGGAGCCCTGCAGGCCCTGAGAGGCCATCAGCAGCTACAGGCCCTGGGAGAAAAACCCACAGTGGAAATAAGATAACACGTGAAGACAGTGGAAACAGACAAGATGTATACTGAAGGTTCTTACACAGCTGGTAGAAGGGCTTCCCAGGTGGACAGAACAGGACCATGGGGAATCCAGAAGGTGACATTTAAAAGCCCAAGGGCAACAAAAAGGGAAGCTTGATATTCACAACTGAAGTCTAATAATAACAATGAGCCCTTTAGTGACAAGCATTGTACTAATTTGCTCTTTTCATTGCTTATCTATTTATACCTCACAATAACCCTATGAAATATACTATTATTATTATTATTATTATTTTCTTTATTGATTTTATTAGAGTGGGAGGAAGGGAGAGGCAGAGAGAGATAGAAACATTGATGAGAGAGAACATCGATTGGTTACTTCCTGCATGCCCCCCACTAGGGATTGGACCCACAACTGGGGCATGTGCCCTGACTGGGAATCAAACCAGTGACCTCTTGGTGCATGGGTCGATGCTCAACCACTGAGCCATGCTAGCTGGGCGATATATTATTATCATCTCTATTCCCAAATGAGAAACTAGAGCCCAGATAAGTGAAGTGCAAAATCACAGAGCGCATAGTGGGAAGAAGAACTGAGATGATAGCCTGGGCTCATGAGTAGCACCCAGAATGACCTATGAACAGATGGGGAACCCCAGGCTGCAGGAGGTTGGCCCCAGAAGTGCCAGGCTGGGGTTCCATCACAGATAAGAAAGCTTTCAGGTTTTGGGTATGAGGGTCTGGTCATGGTAACAGCAAAGAGAGCTTAGAGCTGAGTACCACAGTGTTATATTACTTGGGGTGAGAATTGTCTTAGACCTTGGACGATCCCTGAACTGTTAGGGGAATAAAAATGGGGTAACATAGGGCAAGAAGGAATGGAATTAAGGTAGGAACTAACAGTTTTTTTGTTTTTGTTTTTTTATCCTCACCTGAGGACATTTTTTCTTGTTCAGATAGAGTGGGAGGGAGAGAGAGGAAGAGAGAGAGAGAGAGAGAGAGAGAGAGAGAGAGAGAGAGAGAGAGAGAGAAACATTGACGTGAGAGGGACACATGGAGTGGCTGCCTCCCGCACAACCCCAATCAGTGCCGGGGACAAACTGCAACCAAGGTACGTGCCATTAGCAGGAACCAAACCCGGGTCTCTCTGGACCACAGGCTGATGCTCTAACTGCTGAACCAAACCGGCCAGGGCAGAACTGACAATTTAAACATTCCTTGTAGTCAGGTCATATGTTTCAAATCATACTTTTTCTCACATTGCAGGTTTGGGCAGCTCCAAATCCTGGGCCTAGAGTAGATCTAGCAGCAACAGTGCTGTCTGGTTCCCTGCTTTATCAAAGGGCCTGGCCAGGCCCCAGATAGATACCAGTTACAATGCCGTTCTTAACTGAAGTTGAGACATACCCATGACATCTTTATCTCTCTTTTTTTTTAATCCTCACCCGAGGACATTTCTCCATTTTTTGTACAGATAGAGTGGGAGGGAGAGGAAGAGAGAGAGAGAGAGAAACATCGATGTGAAAGGGACACATCGAGTGGCTGCCACCCGCACAACCAACCAGGGCCGGGGACAAACTGCCACCGAAGTACGTGCCCTTAGCGGGAACCGAACCCGGGTCTCTCCGGACCGCAGGCCGACGCTCTAACCGCTGAGCCAAACCGGCCAGGGCCATCTTTATCTCTTTTTGAAGAATTCTTTTATTTCCCCGCCAATACACACACCAGAAATAAAAAACATAAAGTGATAAAAACTTGAGATCTCAGGTTGGAACTTGGACATTCTCTTTCCTATAGAGTAGTTCGGTGCAAAGGAGAGGACTCTGCCTTCAGAGCAAGACAGCCTTCAGTCTAAATCCAGCTCTGCTCCCTGTGCTTGTGTGAACCTGATCAAGCTTTGTAACCCGCTGACATCAGTTTACTCATCTATAAAATAGGTACAAGAATAATTATAATTATATATGTATATAATTCTACACATGAAATTATAAAACATAAAATAGAAATAATAAATATAATTTGCAAAATTATAAATATGATCATATTATAAATATAATTATAAGTGGAGATATAAAAATATAACATTTATATTATATAATGTATTATATATGGTATACAGTTGTCCTTCGCCACTCTGTGCTTTGACTTTTGCAGCTTCACTCTATCATGATTTTTTTCAAATATGTTCATTAAAAAGTTGATCGAGACAGTGAAAATGATACAGCGTGTGCTCGGTTGTCTGAGTCAATTATACACCTCTGTATTATAATTAAAATTAAAATTACTGTACGTATGGACTGTAGGCCTAGGTATTCGAGATACAAAATAAAAATAAATAAATTTAACTTTAAAAAAAAGTAAAACATCTCTATTATAAAGAAACCACAAGCAACATGAAAAACCACCCTAAGATTTAAAGAAGTTATTAGCAATTGTTCAATATCAATAAAATTCAGGGAAATGTATATAAAAACAATAAGAGAATATGTCACATCTATCAGATGGGTAAAATTCATCTGATAGCACCAAGTAATAGCCAGGATGTGGAAAAGTGGGAACTTCCATACATTGCTGGTGGGTGATGGACAGAAAGTTTCACTCTGGAAAGCAATTTTTTTATACTAGTAAGGTAAAGATGGGTGTACACTATAATCCAGCAATTCTACTTTTAAAGATACATCCTAGAAAAACTGTCACACATGTAACTCAGGAGACATGCAAAAGGATGGCCACAGCTGCTTGTAATAGGAAAAGAAAAAAAGGCCAGAGGTGGGGGGTGGGCGTGGAGAAAGATAGGAAGAGAGGCAAAATCTAAATTTCCTCGAGTAGGAGGAATATATAACTAAAGTATGTTTAATTATATGTGACATACTGTTCAGCAGTTAAAATAGCTGAAGTAGATATATGCATATGAACATAAATCTCAAAAGCATACTATTAGGTGGAGGGGGAAAGGTCATTTGCAAAGAATACTTAGATTATACCATCTAGTTATGTTTTGAAACAAACAAAACATGATGTAATTTTTCTAGATTTAAAAAAAAATGCCCAAATGTATTAGGAATGTTGGTGACTTCTCCAGGGGTGTGGAGGAGGTGGTCCAAGGAGGAAGAGCACTGTCCAGGAATGTTTTAACGCTTCTCAAAAAGATCTAAACAAATATGGCAAAATCTTAACATACATTAAACATCAGTGGTGGGTATATAGTGCCTGTTATATTTGTACTTTGGGGCATGTTTGAAATATTTTATAATTTAAAATGTTAAAAATATAGTGTCACTAAGTCAAAAGTAGCAGCTGTGGAGTATCTAGAGCAATCACCCTAGGGGTCCTCTCCATCCCCCCCCACCCCCGGTTTTCCCCTACCCATCTTTACCTTACTAGTTTAAAAAAATTGCTTTCCAGAGTGAAACTTTCTGTCCATCACCCACCAGCAATGTATGGAAGTTCCCACTTTTCCACATCCTGGCTATTACTTGGTGCTATCAGATGAATTTTACCCATCTGATAGATGTGACATATTCTCTTATTGTTTTTATATACATTTCCCTGAATTTTATTGATATTGAACAATTGCTAATAACTTCTTTAAATCTTAGGGTGGTTTTTCATGTTGCTTGTGGTTTCTTTATAATAGAGATGTTTTACTTTTTTTTAAAGTTAAATTTATTTATTTTTATTTTATATCTTATTATATATAAGATATATAATATCTTTTTTACTTCTTAAGAAATCCTCCCATATCCGGATGTCATAAAGATATTTACCTACAATTTTTACACACACACACACACACACACACACACACACACACATCTAGGTCTTTAATCCATCTGGACTCTGTTTTTCTGTACAGTGTGAGATAGGGGACTAATTTTATCTTCTGCCAAATAGATAGTCATTTGTCCCTAACATCATGTATTAAATAGTCCATTTTTTCTTCTCTCTTTGTAGGGGTTACCTTTTTCTTTAAAAACATTTTTTTTCCTTTATTGATTTTGGAGAGAGAGGAAGGGAGAGGGAGAGATAGAAACATCGATGAGAGAGAACATCGGATGGTCACCTCCTGCATGCCCCCCACTAGGGATTAGACCCACAACTGGGGCATGTGCCCTGACCAGGTATTGAACCAGTGACCTCTTGGTGCATGGGTTGACACTCAACCATTGAGCCACATGGGCCAGGCAGGTTACTTCGATCATATACCAAATATAACATATATGCAGTGTACCTTTTCACTGTGCTCCTAATGACTTCCAGTCACCATTATTTGATCTCTGTGCCTGAGGACTTTCACAGAACCAAAGAAGCTGGAAAGTTCTGGGGAAATGACATACCAGAGGAGCAGTTCACAACCCAAGTGTGCAAGGACTTGGTTTAGAAATATCCCAGTTCTCTCCCTCATTCCTCAGGTGGGATCTTTTTGAGACATGTTTTAGATTTTCTTCACAGTGTTTTCCCATGAAAAATCTTTCCATAGCCCACTGTTGTAGCTGGCTTAGTGAGCCATTCTCCCTTTATAGACTGCCTGTCTCCCTATCTCAACTCCTCACACCTCCCAAATAAACTGCTTGCCCTCAAATTCTTGTCTCAGAGCTTTCTTCTAGAGCAACTAAACTAACATGTGTGCATATACTTCTAGGCTCTCTAACCTGTGCCATTGTTCTATTTGTCATTGCTCTACCCCCCCATATCACATAGCAGGTTTACATAAGAACAGGACTCTAAAATCCACATGTTATCCTCAACTTTGTTCTCTGCTGTGTGCTCTTCTCTGTTGGCCTTGGCATTCTTAGCAGTTTCAAAAAATATATATGTTTTTATTGATTTTTTTAGCGAGAGGAAGGGATAGGGAGAGAGAGAGAGAGAGAGAGAAACATCCATCAGCTGCCTCTTGCACACCCTCTACTGAGGATTGAGCCTGCAACCCAGGCATGTGCCCTCACCAGGAATTGAACTGGGGATCTCTGGGTACATGGGGTGATGCTCAACCAACTGAGCCATACAAGCCAAGCCATTTTTAGCATTCTCCTCACCTGGTTCCTTACCTTGTCACTCAGCACAGTGTCATTTCCCTGCTGTGATTTTAGACTTGCTTCACTTAAGATAATTTTGATTTTCTATTAGGCTATGGCCTTTAATTGAGTAGATACCACACAGCCTATCATGAAAATATAAAACAAAACTGGAGAAGGAGAAGGGTGCAGATAATTGGTACTTTTCAACACGGTGCTCCTTGGGGTCCTTCTTGTGTCTTCATATTATGTCTTGAAGAAAAAGTTGTAGTCTTACTGTGTAAGAACAAGTAGAATCATGTATTGGTTTCACAAGTAACTTTGTTAATCATATGCGTTATTTACTTTTTATTTTTATTTTCATTTTTTTCAAATAGAGCAGGAGGGAGAGAGGGAGGAAGAGAGAGAGAGAAACATCAACGTGAGAGAGACACATTGAGTGGTTGCCACCCACACAACCCCAACCGGGGCCAGGGACAAACTGCAACTGAGGTACATGCCCTGAGTGGGAACTGAACACTCCGTTCTACAGGCCGACACTCTAACCATTGAGCCAAATCGGCCAGGGCACATTATTTACTTTTTAAATCAGACTTTTATGAAAGATTATATGTACCCTTCACCTTCCAGTCCCTGTACCTCACTGAAGCAGTGTGACCTAGACCTTCTGATCAGTCATTCTTCAAATCTGAGCACGTAGGAACAGTGTGAAGTACCCAAGAGAGTGCTCAGTTTCATTATCTCTAGTTTCTTTGGAGAAATTAGGAATCGATTTCAGAACCACTGTATATCCTTTATAATCATATGTTGTGATTTGAACATAATTCTTATTACAAAGTGTGAGTGTAGTCATTCTCAACTAATACTTTTGTTGTTTACTTGAAGTCTTGAGTTTTGTTTTTAAAAAAACTGCTATAATTATAATTATTATATATAAAATCTGGACTGTGGACCCCCCCAAAAAAGGGGGATTCTATGGAAAGTAACCTCACAGGGTGGTATTACTAACTGGGCAGGTCATGGTGGTAGTCATACTCTAGGCCTATAACTTCTTTAGTGAAAGGTTTTAAGCCAGCCCTGCTTATTGTTTTTGTACATCTAGGTTAACACACCTTGGAATATGCCAGAAGACCTCAACTAGGGTTTTAATCCTCAAGAGAGCACATAATCTTATCAGCTATCTTGCAGTCCAATCCTCACCTTGCTTTCTGCAATCTTCCGTATGTCCCCTCCTTAATTCCAAATGCCTTAAAGAAGCTGCAAACTTTTCTGGAGAATTTGCTCCCCAGCATAGGTCATCAGCTTGGCTTAAATAGACTCTTATAAATATTGTCTACAGGTTTGGATGTTTTTTATGTCAACAGGATCTTACAGACCTTATCCTAACAATCATAGTTAAAAAATCTAAAGTCTAGGGCCAGCAAAACAGGAAAGGGGCACCCACATAGAATCTTTTAAATTTTGTTAAAGAAAGAAATAGGCCAAAATGGAGACATTTGTGCTAGGTAACATCATCAAACCAAAACTTAACTAAGTTAATTACCATTTCAGCCTCTCCCAGGAGGGAATTTTAAACCAGTCTGGAATTTCCTGTCAGCCCTAGTGAGGTGGTCTGCCTGATAAGACTTTCCCTAAAGGAAGGTGACCTTGCCTGAAATGAGCCACTTTTAACTTTCTGCCTATAAAAATTTTCTATTTTATACAACTCACTGGAGCGCCTTTCCACTTGCTACATAGGATGCTGTCTGATTCATAAACTGATCAATAAAACCAATTATATCTTCAAGTTTACTCGGTTGAATTTCTGTCTGGGAGAACTGCACATTACTACAATACAGGTGAAAGAATCTAAAAAAAAGGAAGTGATCATATAGTTATAGGGAGTGGTACTAATATCAGGTAAGGGGCCTGGTACATTAAAATGAAAGGTAAAGAAGAGCCACCTAATATATTTCTTGGTCAAGTTTTGAGTGGATGGGGAAGCGCTTATCCTCTAAAACTCCAACTGAATTTCTAAAATGCTCTGTTTCTGTTGTTTCTTTCAGGGCTCTACCATGTGATCCTTGCTCACCCTAAGAGTTTTGTTAAGCTAAGTAAGTGCCAAAAATATAGGCGGAGTCCAAATTATGTGGCAAATCTGACAGGGCTATTTTAAAGCTTTTTTCGTGTGTGTGTGTGTGTGTGTGTGTGTGTGTGTGTGTGTGTTTCAGGTGGCTATGTTGTTGTTTATCTATAATAAACATTATTATTGTGACAGACACTGGAGTTTTACTTATTTTACATATATGTTTCCAAAGTTAGCATCAGACACTATTTCTCTGTCTTTTCCTTTTCATGTGTGCATATTTTGTTGGAGTTACCAATTCATTTTGTCTGTCTTTTCACCATTGTTTCAGATAAAAGACTCATTTACTTCTGCTTTGAGGCACTTCGGGGCAGTGTTTTAAGTATAATTTACATCAAAAGAGCAATTTGGTGAGGTGGTGGCTTCCCACCAGATCTCTTGGGTTTCCAGCCCAGCAGGCCCAGCCGGGACTGCACGGAGTTGTCGGAGCTCCTTTTCCTATTCCTGCTGCTTTAAAGGACTTTTATCCCAGCGAAAGGCCCCTGGGTCCAATCGTGTGATGCAATTATTTCGGAAAGCCTTGAGGACTCCAAGGAACAGTAATTAAGGAGCATGAGATTACTTTTTAGATGATTTTAAGGTGGTGGCAGAGATTAGAACGTTAATTTCTTTTTAGATCACATTTATCTACACATTTTCCTCTTTAAATCTGTGTTCCTTGCCTGTGAGTACTTCTTTTCTGATGACCAAGAGCAATGTCAGTAAGTGTTTGAAACACTCGTTAGGATCAATCCCATGGTGCAACGGGGCACCTGCCCTTGTTCTGACTTAGCAAGTGCCATCTGCCCCCTCAGGGCCCCATGTAGCCACCGGACCAGTCACTATCAGTGCAAGGCTCCTCCTTTCTTGCTATCTTTTCCCTGAGGAGGAGGACGAAATTTCTCTTTTCTCTGCTCCCATACCACCGGTGCCTTCCTCTATTAATGGCACTCATCACACTGTGTTGTAATGACCTCGGTGTCTCCCATTTACCCAGGCCACCTGGACACACTCAAGTCTAACAGTGG
Organism: Molossus molossus; assembly: GCF_014108415.1. Classification (NCBI taxonomy): domain Eukaryota; kingdom Metazoa; phylum Chordata; class Mammalia; order Chiroptera; family Molossidae; genus Molossus; species Molossus molossus. The sequence continues at coordinate 9,011,350 of NW_023425347.1, forward strand.
CACCGCACTCAGTGGAATTACTGCTTCTTTAAGCCCTTTCTTATCCTTTCTTTTATCCTGGGTTCTGATTATGTTTTGCCTCTGTAGTCTTCAAAATGTCCTTTCTGTTTGGCCGTTGACTTTTTGCTCCTGCCCCTCTCACCACCTCGAGGTGGCAGTTCTGCTACCCTGACTACCTGTCTAGGGCCCGGCATAGAATAGGCCCTCAACAGACATAATGGTGGGCTAAGTGAGAAAGTTCTGGTGTTATCTTCATCAACCCCCCCATCCCTCAATGTTTTTGCTCCAGTTATTACCACTGGGTAATTGGGTAGGAGACTTTCATCCTCAGTTAATGAGTACAACTCTTTCAGGAAAATCTTAGGTGGTCAAAGCTTTTGTCAAGAATAGTTCCCATAAGGTAGTCTATTCTTTCATTTATGCAGCCCTTCCCTGTAGTGAATTCTTACAGGACAAGTTTTCTCAAAGTTGAAGGACATTTGGGGTAGCAGCACCCAAATCTTTTCATGGCAATCCCAAGGTTCTAGAATTGAAGCCTTCATGAATATGTCAAGCAGACAAATTCATGATGTTACCTGTTGGGTCTGGGCCAGGGTGTGTCTGCCTAGGGCCCGCTGTTAGTGTGGGTTCTTGACTTTGTGTAGGAAAGATTTCACAACATGAGTCAAAGTGGCTTTTGAGAGTATGTTTATTAAAGCTGGGCACAGTGAAACAAAGGGAGGGCTTAAGATAGAAGAAGCAACAGGAGAGGCAAAGTCAGAGAAAAAAGGGGCCTTAGAAACAGGTTCAGGGGTTAGTTTGGGTTGAGCTACTGCTGCCCACTGCTCCCCTGATTGCAAGTCTCATGGGGTCTCTTAGAATTTAGAAGAAAAACAGCAAATATACAAGGTGTGGGCATGCTCCTGGGAGAGCGTGCTGTGGCTCCTTTGTCTTGAGGCTTTATATTTCTCTTTGGCTGGGATGCTAGAGGATGTCTTTGGGGAGGGTCTCAACAGAATATTCATTAGTTTTTAAGATGTGTCCTTCAATATGTCAATTCATCAAAATGTGTGTATGAAGGGGCCAGGATTATTTTATGGCTAGTTTTATTTTTATTTATTTATTATTATTATTATTTTATTCTCACCCAAGGATATTTTTGCATTTATCTTCAGATAGAGTGGGAGGGAGAGAGGGAAGAAGAGAGAGAGAAACATCGATGTGAGAGAGACACATTGAGACACACGACCCCAACCGGGACTGGGACAAACTGCGACCGAGGTAGGGGCCCTCAGCAGGAACAGAACCTGGGACTCTCCGGTCTGCAGGCCAATGCTTTAACCGCTGAGCCAAACCAGCCAGGGCTGGTTAGTTTATTTTTAAAGAATGTTATTGAAAAGGGACTGGGACCAAGGCTGATATACCCCGAGACAGTCTGGAATGTGTAAATCGTTTGCTCCTAAGTGTCCTTGGTTAAGGAAGATAAAGCCTTGTGATTTATTGGGTGGCTGTAAATTGCTCAAGTTGTTTGGCCTTGTCTGATTATTTTCTCTCAGTTTCCTCATTCTACTTGTCAAAGAATTTTCCTCATGACAAAGAAAGAAATATCTTCAAGGAGTCCTTCCCCGGACCCATGTGTAGTAGCTAAATGCTCAAATCTAGTAGATTTGATTTTTCGTCACCCATAAAACACACAGAAGCAGGAAATAGAAGAGAAATAGCCAACCACTCTTCAGACTTATGGATCCCAGAGATGGACAAAATAGCCCTAGATGGCATACTAGAAACCTAAAAGTTTATTGTAGCCAAATCTCTATGCAGATGTGTTTTAGCCTCGCCATGGAAACATCCCTTAAACAGTCAAATAATGGTGTGATACTGAAAGAGATGGCATACAATAAAAAAAACAGAGTGAATATTGGAATAGAAGTGCAGAAAAAGTAGTTGGAAGAAACAAGAGGAGGGGTCAAATAGAGGCACGGTCAAATGTATTAAAATCAGACTTGAAATTTCAGATTACAGATTTATTGATTTAATTTTTTTCTTTATTGATTTTTAGAGAGAGAGGAAGGGAGAAGGAGAGAGAGATAGAAACATCGATGAGAGAGAACACTGATTGGCCGCCTCCTGCATGCCCTCCACTGGGGATTGGGCCCACAACCTGAGCACGTGCCAATTCCACACTGAACCAGCAACCTCCTGGTGCATGGGTTGATTCTCAACCGCTGAGCCACATCGGCTGGGCTCAGTGCACAGATCAGAACCAATTTACGGCCTATCCCAGTTGGCTACTGTGATGCCTAACAGAGTTTTGATTTCTAAACTTTAGCCTCCTAACGAACTACAGTGCCCAAGCCTCAAATGATACATGAGTCTTAAACAGCAAGGCTTAACTGATTTGGTTTCTGCAGGTCTAAGTCTCAGCTTGCTGGGTGGACTGCTGGAATATTGTGGGAAAAGCAATAACAGCTTTAAGGGAGCAGCACAAGTCCTTGTGTCAGGGTGGAGCCTGTGAAACTTGACATCACTTAATGACAAGTGTTTTTCCTTCTAGGATACTTCTGTCAAATTAGGGGCATTTCCTGTGGTGCCTTGTTTGAGAGAGTACTCACTAACTAGTGCTCAAAGTCCTTGTCATTATTCTTCTTCCCCCGCCCCGGGAATAAAATATACCACCCAAATGGCCAAGTGGTCCCATAACCACCACTATCTTTGGTTATAAAACTATCTCCACACCTACATTTTGAGTTCTTAGAGAGGAGGTGACCAGTATTATGTATCTCTAATTCTTCGGCATCTTGCACATTACATTGTGTATAGTTAGGTGGAAGTTTGTAAGTATTCCTTAATGATTAATCAGAAGAGACAGGGAGAATATCCCTGTAATTGGAATGGCCAAATTCCTGTGAGGGTTCAGAGATGAACTTTTCTACCTGGGGTCTGGGATAATTTCTGAGAATCCTGAAATATGGCTGTGCACATACTCTTGCCCCCACCTCCGCTCACAGTTTATTTCCAAATGTTCCTGACTTTATGGTTGAAAATAATTTAGTAATTAGGCTCAAGAGTAATTATAAGGGTGTATGCATATTGCAAAACACAGACAAAAGCATTGAAAAATTAAGAGAGCTATTACAATATTTGCACTAGTCATTGTTCCCATTAGTAACACATTTGAAACACACATTTGGCGTTGCATCTTAAACTGTGGGTTCCATTGAATGGCAAGTACATTTCACTTGGATTGGGGACTCTGTCTGCATGGCCTCTGTGACCGCTGTCATAGCTTCCTTTTTAATGTACCAACATTCCTGGATTCTGAGTCTTCTCCCTTCTTTGATGACACTAACCTTATGTAGAATCACTGTGACACCTTGTGGGCATGGCTAGGGATTGCATCCCAGCTTCCAATTGTTCTAAATCAGTGATTTTCAACCCAGGTGCCACAATAATTTTTTTAATCCTCACCTGAGGACATTTTTCCATTTTTTGTTCAGATAGAGTGGGAAGGAGAGAGAGTGAGAGAGAGAGAAAGAGAGAGAGAGAAAGAGATACATCGATGTGAAAGGGATACATCGAGTGGCTGCCTCTCGCACTACCCAAACAGGGCCGGGGACAAACTGCAACCAAGGTACGTTCCCTTACTGGGAACTGAACCCAGGTCTCTCTGGACCACAGGTGGATGCTCTAACCACTGAGCAAACAGGTCAGGGCAGCCACAATAATTTTTAAAATATGCAATACCTGACTATTTAGTCAGGGGCACTGACCTCTTTTCTCTTAGATTGTCAAATAAAAAAATGACAACAGCCAACACAACAATAGCTGTTCGGTGTGAGTAAATAAAAATTATACCTATTTTTTTGTTAAATTTGCAAAAAATATATTTTTTGGTGTTTTGCAGGATTTTAGTAATTAGTTTGTGTGTGCCACGAGATGAAAAAGATTGAAAATTGCTGTTGTGAATAATAGCCCCACTCAGTCTTGACTTGGGACAGACCATTGCTCACTTTTTTTTATTTTTTATTCTCACTTAAGGACATTTTTTTTTTTTTTCATTTTTTGTTCAAATAGAGCAGGAGGGAGAGAGAAAGAGAGGGTACACATCGAGTGGCTGCCACCCACACGACCCAACCAGGGCTACGGACAAACTGCAACGGAAGTATGTGCCCTTAGCGGGAACCGAACCCAGGTTTCTCTGGATTGTAGTCTGATGCTCTAACTGCCGAGCCAAACTGGCCAGGGCCATTGCTCACTTTTAACCTGAATTCCTAAAAAGTTAAATTTTTTTTTTTCCTTTTTGATTTTAGAGAGAGAGGAAGGGAGAGGGAGAGAGATACAGAAACATCAATGAGAGAATATCGAATGGCTGCCTCCTGCATGCCCCCCACTGGGGATTTGGCCCACAACCTGGATATGTGCCCTAACAGGAAATCAAATTAGTGACATCTTGGTACATGGGTTGATGCTCAACCACTAAGCCACACCAGCGGGGCTAAAAAAGTTTTTTTCTTTAAAGTCTAATTAGTTTGCTAGACTATATCTTGATATTGCTCAATGTGAGTCATTTTTTCTAGGATGTGAGGTACCCTAATAATATGTTGGTGTTTTTTATAAAAAAAAAAAATCCTTTTTAATTTTTAAATTACAGTTGACATACATTATATTAATTTCAGATGTACACCCCGGTGATTAGAAATTGTATAACTTACTAAGTGATCATCCTGATAGATCTAATACTCATCTGAAACCATACACAGTTATTAGAATATTATTAACTATATTCCCTATACTTTACTTTACATCCCCAAGACTATTCTGTAACAACCAATTTAATCCCTTCACCTTTACACTCATTCCTCCTCCCCAATCCCTTTCCCATCTGGCAAGCATCAAAATGTTCTCTATATCTATGAGTCTATTTCTGTTCTGCTTGTTTGCTTATTTTGTTTTTTAGATTTAATTATTGATAGATATGTATTTATTGCCATTTTATTGTTTATACTTTTTATTTATTTATTTTTTCTTCTTCTTCTTAAAGAAGACCATTCAACATTTCATATAATAGTGGTTTGGTGATGAACTCTTATAGCTTTTTCTTATGTGGGAAGCTCTTCATATGTCCTTTGATTATAAATGATAGCTTTGCTGGGTAGAATAATTTTGGTTGTACATCCTTGCTTTTCATCACTTTGAATATTTCTTGCCAATCTTTTCTGAACTGCAAAGTTTCTGTTGAGGAATCAGCTGACCATCTTATGAGAGCTCCCTTGTAGGTAACTAACTGCCTTTCTCTTGTTGCTTCTAAGATTTTTTTCTTTGTCTGTAACCTTAGGCATTTTAATTATGATGTGTCTTTGTGTGGGCCTTTTTGGGCTCACATTATTTGGGACTTTCTGCACTTCCTAGACTTGTATGTCTGTTTCCTTCACCAAGTTCTGTCATTATTTTTTCAAGTAGGTTTTCAATTTCTTGTTCTCTCTCTTCTCCTTCTGGTACACCCATGATGCGAATGTTGGTATGTTTGAAGTTGTTCTAGAGACTCCTTACACTATCGTAATTTTTTATTTTTTATTAATTAATTAATTTATTTTTATTACAGATGTTTCTCCTTGCCCCCCACTGATTCCTCTCTTCTTCTCCCTCCCCTCTGTGTCCCCAGCTTTGTTGTCCACGTCTATTGTTCATGCATACATTCATATAAGTTCTGTGGTTTATCTCTCCCCTCCCCACCCCCTCTTCTGGGGATTGTTAGTCGGTACCTCACTTCCACGTCTCTGGGACTACCCCATTCCTCAGACGTAGTCCCATTCCTCAGACTGTTATGTTCATTATATTTCACAAATAAGTGAGATCATATGATATTTGTCTTTCTCTGTTTGGCTTGTTTCGCATAGGATGATACTTTCCAGGTCCTGCCATGTCATCTCAAAGGATAAGAGATCTTTCTTTCTTACAACTGCATAGTACTCCATTGTGTATATGTACCACTGCTTTTTTATCCATTCTTCAACTGATGGACATTTGGGCTGTTTCCAGATCTTAGCTATTGCAAATAGTGCTGCTATAAACATGGGGGTACATATATTCTTTCTGATTGGTGTTTCAGGCTTCTTAGAGTATATTCCTAGAAGTGGGATCACTGAGTCAAATGGAAGTTCAATTTCTAATTATGTGAGGTAACACCATATTGTTTTCCACAGTGGCTGCACCAGCCTGCATTCCCACCAGCAGTGTACCAGAGTCCCCTTTTCTCCACACCCTCGCCAACACTTGTTGTTTGATGATTTGTTGATGGCGGCCATTCTGACAGGTGTGAGGTGATACCTCATTGTTGTTTGAATTTGCATCTCTCTGATGATTGCTGGTTTGGTGCTAATGTATTCCCTTAGCCTTTTTTTGTTTGGGAAGCTCTTTATTTGACCTTCTATTTTGAATGGTAGCTTTGCTGACTAGAGTAGTCTTGGATTCAGATCCTTGTTTTCTATTACCTTGATTACCTCATGCCATTCCCTTCTGGCCTGTAGTGTTTCTGTTGAGAAGTCAGCTGATAGCCTTATGGGGGTTCCTTTGTAGGTAAGCTGTTGCTTATCTCTTGGTGCCTTTAGGATTCTCTCTTCGTCTTCAATTTTTGGCATTTTAATTACTATGTGTCTTGGTGTGGGCCTGTTTGGGTTCTTCTTAGTTGGAGCTCTCTGTGCTTCTTGAACTTGAATGCCTTCTTGCTTCACCAAATTAGGGAAGTTTTCTATCACTATTTCTTGAAATATATACTCTAACCCTTGCTCATTTTCTTCTTCTTCAGGGACTCCTATGATGTGAATATTATTATGTTTCCAGTTGTCCCACAGTTCTCTTAAGCTATCTTCCTGTTTTTTTAATTGTTTTTTACTTTTGATTTTCTGATTGGTTGATTTTTTTCTACCCTATCTTCTAATTCACTGATCCATTCCTCAGCTTCCTCTACTCTGCTGGTTAGTCCTTCCAATGTGTTCTTTATTTCTGCTATATCATTTTTTTTTTTTTTTTTATCCTCACCCGAGGACATTTTTTGTTCAGGTAGAGTGGGAGGGAGAGAGAGGAAGAGAGAGAGAGAAACATCGATGTGAAAGGGACACATTGAGTGGCTGCCACCCGCACGACCGACCAGGGCCGGGGACAAACTGCAACCAAGGTACATGCCCTTAGCGGGAACCGAACCCGGGTCTCTCGGGACCGCAGGCTGATGCTCTAACTGCTGAGCCAAACCTGCTATGTCATTTTTTATTTCTTCTTGGGGGTTTTTAATTTCCAGTTGGTTGATTTTTAATGTTTCTATGTCTTTACTCATGGTATTGATGTCCTTACTCATGCTGTTGAGCTTCCTCAAGATTATGGCTCTGAATTCTAGCTCTGTTAACTTGCTTAACTGTATTACATTTATCTTATCTTTTGTAGACGTCTCTTGTTCTTTCATTTGGGATTTGTTTCTTTGTTTCACCATTTTGGCTATCTCAGTGGGTTTTGGAATCTGCCAAATTTTCCCTGTGGGTGTTGGTGTTCTGCTGTTTGTGGCTCCCTTTACTGGGTTTGGATGAGCGTGGGAGGACCCATGTTAAACACCACTGTCAAGTCTTACTTTCCTGGTTAGAGTTGAAAGCCAAGGAATGGTTCAGTTATCCTCTAGCTTTTTGCTTGGAGGCTATTAGTCACAGTTACTTGAAGAGCCTTGGGTTCTGAGTTGAATGAAAAACTCCCTCAGGTGTTTAGCTTAAGAGGATTTCCCAAGGGTGGGGCAGACGCTGGTTGTTAAGGAGCCTCAATTTGCATTTCAATGGCCCACCTGGTAGGTTGAATCTCCGAGGGAGGGGCCACAGCCTCTCCCCAGATCCCTGGGAAGGAGTAAGATGGCCACTGTCCTGCATGGCTGCAACTCAGCAAAAGCTCTGAGCACCCTCCAAATCCTGAGTGTCCCCACACAGTTTCAGTCCCGTCCACCCTCCCTCTGCCAGAGCACAAGGGGAGTGGCTGTGGCTACTTTGGTGCTCTGTCCTGGCTCTCTGTGGTGTGGGGCTGCTTGGGAGTTTAACCCCAAGGGCACTGCTCACAGCTAAGACTGTTGCTGTCCATAGGCTCCCAGACCCCCTATTGTGCCTCTGCAATCCTACTAGGATCTATTCAGTGTCCCTGGTTATATGGTCCTCACAAGCTGTTTTTCTGTTGCTTTTTTCCTGATGATTTGTTTTTATTTTAGTTGTAATTCCAGTTTGGTCCTGAGAGATGGTCTGTGTAGCTTCTATTCACTCCGCTGCCATTTTGGAATCTCCATCTAGTCTACTATTGATTCCTTGTAAATTATTCTCCATTTTAGTTAGTGCATCCTTCATTTCTGACTGGTTCTTTTTTTATGTTGTGAAGGTTCTCACTAAGTTTATTGAGCATCCTTATAACCAGTGTTTTGAACTCTGCATCTAGTAGATTGCTTGTCTCCATTTTCTTTAGTTCTTTTTCTGGGATTTTGTTATCTTACGTAATTTGGGACATGTTTCTTTGTTTCCTTATTTTGGCAACCTCCTTGTGTTTGTTTCCATATATTAGGTAGAGCTGCTATTTGTCCCATGCTTGGTAGAGTAGTCTTAAGTAGTAGGTATTCTGTAGTGCTCAGTGGCACAGCCTCCTTGATTACCCAAGCACATGGATCACTCCAGGTGTGCTTCCTCTCCCAACCTTGTGTGGGCTGTGTAAACATTCCTGTTGTAGTTGAGTCTTGATTGCTGTTGGCACATCAGTGGGAGGGATTTACCCACAGGCTGATAAGCTGTAAGGATTGGCTTCAACTACTATGGAGGATCAGCTGTGCAGGGGCCCACCCCACAAAGTAGGAGTTACTTCTGCTGGGCTCTGGTGCCCACTGAGTCTACCCCTTGAGCGTGTTGTTTGTGGAAGTGGTTGGGTGGTGCTTGGATATGGTCTGAAGCTGATTACCAGGTGCGCTGGCTCTGAGGCCTCTTGGGAGGTGCAGGCCAAGGTGAGCTGTTGCCTGTGTTCTGCCACGGGCAACCTAGCATAAGTAACAAAGCAATCTGAAGATGACTATTATTTGTGCTGGACTTGGAGGTGTTCAGTCAAGGCTAAGCTGTGAATCAAGACTGGCTGCCATTAGTACCAGGCCTGGGGCCACGTACTGAGAGGTACGGGGCATGCTGAGGCCAGATGCTGCTTGTTTGAGAGATTTTGGGAAAGTCTGAAGCAGGAGCCAAGACAGGTTATTTGTATGGATAAGCCACTGGGAATAGCTTGGGTGGGCCCACAAGTTGGGTAGAGTGGGGTCTCAGGGAATCACTAAGGTAGGACCAACCATGTGAGCCAGGTTGATGGAGACTCAGATATGACTCCTGGCTGTTGGCTCTGTGGGGGTGTCTAGGTTGGGACATAGGGCTGTTCGTGGTCCAGTTGTGGGAAGGGGCCAGTAACGTCTGGCCTCCAGTGGCCCACATCCTCCTTGTCATATGCATACTTAGCTTCAAAGGAGTCTAAAATAAGTTCCTAACCCAGTGGGCATGGGTGTATGGCAATACAACCCTGTTTCTGAACAAGAAGGAGAAATGAGAGGGATTGTGAAAGAGCATGAGTTATCTGCTTCAGCCCCAATCACTGCTAGAATGTGGGGGTAATCTCAGCCCTAAAGTTTTTAAGTGGTGAGTCAGACTCAGACTCAGGGCTTATGAGACATTAATGGAAAAGGCAGAAATAATGTCAGGGTTCCACCTCCCCATCAGCTACCAAAACAGGTGGCTTTGGACAGGGACTCAGGCCTGATGCCTTGGCTTTTAAAAAATTATTTATTTCTGATTTACCTCTCCATCTTTACTCAGGAATTCAAAACACAGCTGAAAACTGGAGCCAGGCACCATTTCTGCTGGAGCTCCAATAGTCAAAATGTGTTCCTGCCTAAATGAGCATTTCCAAAATAATATACTGTTTTAGATTTATGGTTCAGACTCTTTCCACCTCCTTCCTCTCTTCTTGCTCTGATGGGAGAATCTCACAACGCTGAGCCTCTGGTAATGGACACACCAGCTCCAGTCAGCCAGGGCAGTAGCGAGATTGTTGCTGTCTAAGATACCCAAACAGCTGAGTTTCCCTTAACAACCAACAGTGGAGGTGTCTGGCCAAGAAGGGCAAGGGAATGACCAGCCAGCCTAAAGCCTTGCCTGGGCCCCTCAGAGTTGAAGGAAATGATAAAGGTGTTGGGGCTCTTGGAAGCTCTTCAGGTAATAATTATTCCCTGAAGAGTGTACTCATAATATTTGTATCCATAAAATGGGTTTAATAAAGAAATTATATAGCAATTACATCCCAAACCAATACAGTACTCAAAATTCAGATTTTAGCTTCTTTTTTTCATTAAAAAATATTTCTACCTTGTAATTTTCCAGAAAGTATGGCCTCTTTGTTTTCTGCTACTTTAGTTTAAATGCATCATAAAACAAGGATCATTATTAATGTCAAGTAGGCATAAAAGGAATCTTATAAGCCAGAAATGTATTCTGTGGGAACCAACCTTTAAATGGCTCAGTGAGTAAGTTGTATCACTTTCCCTGGTGAAGTCCTGGGATAAAGCTGTGCCTGAGTCAGGGTTATTTGCATCACACATCCCACAGGCTGTCCCTGGATGATAGCGGTACAATTTGGGCCATCAGCCTGAGCCCACCTTGCCTGAACATGCCCAGGCAGAAGGACTGGCAGGGAAGGCCAGGTAGCATGCAAAGCACAAGATTTCTTTCTGAGGCCTCGTTAGTTGTGGACCTACAGAGACAATGGCAGGATTGGAAGGAAGAAACTCACCATACCCTTCAAACTTCAAAGGGTAGCTAAGGAGAAATGGCTTCCAGCCTAGAACCTTTGGCTGGAACACAAACACAACCCTCGGGTGGGTTGGAGGCAGGCCAAGTTCATCAGGTCCAGGACAATGTGCTGGCACCACCCAGTGTAGAAAAGTCTATCTGTGGCCTGGGCACCAGTCTCCTGCTGCTCAGAACCCACCCAACAACAGGTTTGGACCCTTATATAACTTGACATTTACAATTATTCTGAGAATATGGCAGCATGCAATTTTACTTCAGAAATACTCCAGTATCAGCCATTGCCACCAAATACCCTCATTCCTATGAGAACAAGGAACACTTTTTTCCAGTTTTCTAAAAGTTTTTGAAGTCCTCATGAAAAATATAAAAGAACTACAGAACTGGATGGGGGAAATGTTACAGATTTCCAGTGGAGGTCACTTTTCATTGTTCCTTGGAGGGTATCTTCAAACATAAGCAAGCACACCGGTTGCAGTCCTGCGGTTGCTCTGTTGTTGTGAGTCCCTCACGCCTGTTAGCCAGGCAGGGAGGATTTCCTTTTTACCCAGGACCTCACTTTCTAGCGAAGCTCAAACTGCTGTCTGAACTCTTCTCTGTCCTTAAAAAGAAATAGGTAAGTCAGGAGTCATAGGAAATTTTGTTTTCTGGGAATCGATCTTGCCAATAACATTAAGAAATCCTGATGCATTTTGAAGACAAGTTCTGACTAGAGGTGCTGGCTGGGAGCAGAAGCCTCGAGGTGATTGTGATCTGAAAGTTTTGGTCAATATCTGACACAGAATCATCAGGAAATCAAGTCTGTGGTGCTGGTTTTGGCTCCTGTAAGGATCGGGTACTGGCTGCATCTCTACATGGCCTCTCTGGTGTCTACACTACCTCCTCCTGGGCTGCAACCTGCAGAGCAACAGCAGTAAGTTCTCCAAGATGAGGTGATCACCACAAAGAAACACTTGATATTAACCTCAAATTCCACTTTGAAGTTGGTGGTTGACAAACACCCTGTGATAAGTCCCATACAGAACTTTGTTACCATGTGCAGAGGAAATTAAAAAGGAATTTCAGTTTTGCTAGTGGGAAACTCTCCTGGTTTCATCATTTTGATGGTGCCGTTGATAATCTGGATAGGTTGACCTAAATTATAGCAAGCTTTGAACACACCCACGCTTTTGGCTGAAGGTTCACCATTCCTTCCACTGTCAAATAGACACCCTGGTGCTGACCAGAATCCTTCCCAGACATGACCACCACCACGAGAACACTTCCCTGGCATGATAAATACTGTTTGCTCTTTTGATCTTAATGTCTAGGCAGGTCTCCAACTCAAAAAGTCTGCTGCAGGCGCAGTGGATGTGTATTTCTTACTTTTATAGTTTTTGGTGAGCATTTTCCTATGCTGTTTAGTAATCTTTTAAATAATAATTTTTCAATAATAGTGTAGTATATTTATTCTAGTTGGCCACTTAAGTTGTTTTTCAACTTTTTTTTTGCTATTATAAATAACACTGCAATGAAGATAATTGTATATAAAACTTAATATATCTCTGATTATTTTCCTTTAGGATTAATTTCTAAAAATGAAATTGTTGAATCAAAGGATATTAATGTTTTTAAGCTTTTTGATACACATTACCAGATTTTTCTCTAAGAATACACAAAGGCATTTTTCACTGTTATTTTCATTTGAATTTGCTAGATTGCTAAGTTAGTTCAATATCTTATCATATACATAATAGCCAATTGTATTGTTTTGTATTGTCTCCCTGCACATGATTGTAATGAGAGACAAACCTATTCTGTCCAGGTGTCTATAAGTGCTCAAAGGACTTCTTCAACTGTAATCTATGTAATTATCAAAATGATTTGTTGAAACAATATATTGAATGAGTACACCTTATATATATAATCTCCAGTAGGATTTTAATATGACCGCTTAATATGTTGTTTTTAAATAATAAGATTTAAAATATTGTTGAATAATGAATGATTACAACATCCTCCTTCACAACTGCTGTAAATAATAATAGTCGTCATTCATTTTATACTTGCCAAGCACTTTACAAACATTACCTCATTTACACAGCCTCGTGAAGTAGGCATTTGTTTCTGTGTTTTACATGATTGAGTGAGTCTTAGACATCCTAGGCATGTTGGCCAGGGTTACATAGCTATTGGGTGATAAAGCCAGAATTGAAGTTCACTTTAAAGTTGACCTAAAAGTCCACCTTCTGAACTATTATGCTGCAGTGCTTTTCCTCACTCAGTGGTTTGTAATCCTGCTGGACATTAAGGGCCCTGCAGAAATTTTTAAAAAGTACTGATGCCAAATGATATAATCCAGACAAATTACATCAGAATCTCTGGGGTTGTGACCAATCATTTGTACATTATAAGGCTTCCTAAGTAATTGTAATATGCAGCCAGGGCTGAGAACCACTGTCAGTAATTATTAATCAGTGTGGCTAAGGAAATAGTCTTGATTGGTCAAGTTCTAGTTCTCAATGTTCCATGCTATTGATATCTCCACCTGTGGGTTGGAACAAACCCCTTTCACTCAAGTCAGTTCAGCATTCTTATTACTAATTTCTCTCTCTCTCTCTCTCTCTCTCTCTCTCTCTCTCTCTCTCTCTCTCTCACATACACACACTTGCTCAGAATCTCTGTTCATACAAGCAGTAGTAGAAATGCCAGACTCTAAATGGGGTATATTCTCTAGATGCCAAGGTCAAACACAGAGGTGAAAAGCCACTCATCCAAAAAGCCTACAGTAGATCAAGCCAAGAAAGAGGATTTGAAAGGCAAATCTTAGGAGCAGCTGAATAAAAAGTTTGGCATAGTGTCTCCCATCCAAAGAAGCAAGACAGAAAGAGATAACCTGGGGATGAGGCATCTGGGGATAGAGTTGTTTATAGAGCACTGGTGATATTGGATATGAGAAGAAAGGGAACACAATCAATGCAGAGGCCACAAACTGTTGGATCATAGATGTGTTTTGTTTGCCTTTCACTGACATGTCAAAAAAAAATCAGTCAAAGTTAAAACTGGGAGATTGAACATACAAATTGAATTCCAGCTTTAAAAAAAAAAATCTGAAGATTTGGCAACACTAAACTATTGTTGTCATGTGGCAACAATCAGTTGCCCTGGGTAGTGACTAGGGAGTCTAGGTCCTCACAGCCCCTACAGGGCTCATGACACTTATTTATGTGATGTGACTACCAATACTGACATCTGTTGGAATTTGTGGCTTCTGATTTTAGATTTCAAACCAGCCTGGATATTAAGTAGTCATTGAACACCAAGTTTCCATTTATTGATTTTTATGGTAGCCTTGCTTCTGTCCAAAGATGTTATGGCTGCCTGTTTCATTAATTAATTGCACTGGCTGCATAATGCGATAACCCCTACCTCTCTCTTTCATTTAAGTGCTGCATTCTGCCCTGCTGTGTTCTCTCCTGCTTGCGATCTCTCTGCATAGTCAGCATTCAGTGTTCAGAGCCTCTTTTTGCTCAGAGTCTGAGCAGGGAATGGATTCCCCCATGGTGTCACATCATGGGACTTCCTGTGTAATGCCATATAACTACCCTTTCACAGCACCAGATAACAGGTGAAGTATGCTCGGATCATGCAGACTATCCCAGCATGTTTTGCCTTATCTTAACTACCATTCTTAGTAAACTTTGATTGGTAAGTTCCTAATAGAAGTCAAATGAATTTCTAACTATTTCTCTCAAGGATAAGCCTCCCCCCCGCCCCCCCGCTTTTTTCTTAGAGTTTTGGCTTAGTCTATTTTCCTGAAGGTTTGTTTCTGTATTTTTTCTATTTTTTAATTTATATTTTTTTTATTGATTAATTTTTGTTACAGATGTTTCTCCTTTTTTCCCCCCACTATTTCCCCCTCCTCCTCCCTCCCTGCCCCTTTCCCAGATTGTTGTCCATGTCCACTGTTCATGCATACATGCGTATAAGATCTGTGGTTCATCACTCCCCCACCTCCCCACTTTTTAGGAGATTGTCAGTCTGTACCCCGCTTCCGCGTCTCTGGGACTACCCCATTCCTCAAACTGTTATGTTCATTATATTCCACAAATAAGTGAGATCATATGAAATTTGTCTTTCTCCGTTTGGCTTGTTTCACTTAGGATGATACTTTCAAGGTCCCTCCATGTAGTCTCAAATGTTAAGAGATCTTTCTTTCTAACCGCTGCATAGTGCTCCATTGTGTATATGTACCACAACTTTTTGATCCATTCGTCTACTGATGGACACTTGGGCTGTTTCCAGATCTTAGCGATTGTAAATAGTGCTGCTACAAAGATGGGGGTACATATATTCTTTCTGATTGGTGTTTTATGCTTCTTAGGGTATATTCCTAGAAGTGGGATCACTGGGTCAAATGGAAGATCAATTTTTAATTTTTAGAGGAGACACCATATTGTTTTCCATAGTGGCTGCACCAGTCTGCATTCCCACCAGCAGTGTACTAGAGTCCCCTTTTCTCCACACCCTCGCCAATACTTGTTGTTTGATGATTTGTTGATGGTGGCCATTCTGACAGGTGTGAGGTGGTACCTCATTGTTGTTTTGATTTGCATCTCTCTGATGATTAGTGATGATGAGCATTTCTTCATATGTTTCTTAGCCGTTTGTATGTCCTGTTTGGAGAGGTGTCTATTTAGTTCCTCTGCCCATTTTTTAATTGGATTCTTTGTCTTCCTTTTGTGGAGTTGTATGAGCACTCTCTATGTATTGGAAATTAACCCCTTATCTGATATATCATTGGCAATTATGCTCTCTCATACAGTGGGCAGCCTTTCTGTTTTGATGATTGTACCTTTTGCTGTGCAGAAGCTTTTGAGTTTGATGTAGTCCCATGTGTTAATTTTCTCCTTTGTTTCTATTGCCTTAGGTGATGTGTCAGTAAAAATTCTGCTGCGTATGATGTCTGAAATTTTGTTGCCTACAGTCTCCTCTAGGATTTTTATGGATTCATGAGTTACATTTAAGTCTTTTATCCATTTTGAGTTTATTCTGGTGTAGGGTGTAAGTTGATGATCTAGTTTCATTTTTCTGCAAGTAGCTGTCCAATTTTCCCAGCACCATTTATTAAAGAGGCTGTCCTTACTCCACTGTATGCTCTTGCCACCTTTGTCAAATATTAATTAAGCATATTGCCTTGGGTCCATTTCTGGGTTCTCTATTCTGTTCCACTGGTCTATATACCTGTTCTTGTGCCAGTACCAGGCTGTTTTGATTATATTGGCTTTGTAGTATATCTTGAAATCTGGTATTGTGATCCCTCCAACTTTGTTCTTCCTTTTCAAGATTGCTGTGGCTATTCGAGGCCTTTTTTGGTTCCATATGAACTGTTGAAGTAGTTGTTCTAATTCTGTGAAGTATGCCATTGGTATTTTGATGGGGATTGTGTTGAATCTATATATTGCTTTGAGTAATATGGACATTTTAATGATGTTAATTCTCCCAATCCATGAACAGGGTATGTGCTTCCACTTTTTTATATCTTGCTCTATTTCTTTTTTCAATGACCTGTAGTTTTCTGCGAATAGGTCCTTTATTTCTTTCATTAAGTTTATTCCTAGGTATCTTAATTTTTTTGCCGAAATGGTAAAGGGGATTGTTTGCTTAGTTTCTCTTTCTGTGAGTTCATCATTGGTGTATAAGAATGCCATCGATTTCTTGACGTTAATTTTGTATCCTTCTACGTTGCCAAATTCATTTATTAAGTCTAGTAAACTTTTGGTGGAGTCTTTGGGGTTTTCTATGTACAGTATCATGTCATCTGCAAATAATGACAATTTCACTTCCTCCTTTCCAATTTGGATCCCTTTTATTTTCTCTTCCTGTGTGATTGCTGTGGCTAAGACTTCCGGTACTATGTTAAATAGGAGTGGCGAAAGTGGGCATCCTTGCCTTGTTCCTGTTCTTAAGGGAAATGCTTTTAGTTTTTGCCCATTGAGTATGATGTTGGCTGTAGGTCTTTCATATATGGCCTTTATTATGTCTAAATATGATTTCTCTATTCCCACACTGCTGAGTGTTTTTATCAGAAATGCATGCTGGATTTTGTCGAAGGCTTTTTCAGCATCTATTGATATGATCATGTGGTTTTTATTCTTCATTTTATTTATGTGGTTGTTATAACCCAGTAATTCTCCATCTGCTAGAAGAAGGAACCTCTCCCGGGTTCCTTGAGCCCAAGTTGTTTTTGCAAAAATTCTTAAAGAGATGGATCAGCCATGACCATGAGCTTAACTAATCAGGAGATGCCAGATGGGACGATGAGGCATTCAAGGCTAGAGTTTAGTAAATGTTAAGAAATATAAAACAAACAACTTGTTCAGTTACTAACTGCTGATATCTGCTTCTGTACACGCAGCTTGCTTGCTCTGCTAAACTCTTGAGTAACCCCTGTCCTATATAAGCAACCCTCCCCCTGAGCTTGGGGCTGCAGTTCTCCTCTGTGTAGGTTGGCTGCAGTCCCTGCGCAGGTAATAAAGCTCCTAATATTCAAAATTACTTGATGTCTGAGTGAGGATGACTCTCCTGGGTTACAACATGGTGTATCACATTTATGGATTTGCGAATAATGTACCAGCCTTGCATCCCTGGAATGAATCCCACTTGGTCATGGTGGATAATTTTTTTGATGTATTGCTGGATTCGATTTGCTAGTATTTTGTTCAGGATTTTGGCATCTATGTTTATCAGGGATATTGGCCTGTAGTTTTCTTTCCTTGTTGTGTCTTTTTCTGGTTTTGGAATTAGAATTATGCTGGCTTCATAAAACGAGTTTGGAAGTCTTCCTTCTTCTTGAATTTTTTGAAATAGTTTGAGGAGAATGGGTATTAGTTCTTCTTTGAGTGTTCGGTAAAACTCCCCTGTGAAGCCATCGGGCCTGGGCTTTTGTTTGCTGGGAGAGTCTTGATTACATCTTCAATTTCTTCTGTTGTTATTGTTCTGTTCAAGTTTTCTATCTCTTCCTGATTCAGTTTTGGGAGACTATGTGTTTCTAGAAATTTGTCCATTTCGCTTAGATTTTCGAATTTGTTGCCGTATAATTGTTCATAGTAGTTGTTAACGATCTTTTGTATTTCTGTGGTGTCAGTTGTTATCTCTCCTCTTTCATTTCTGATTTTATGTATTTGGGTTCTCTCTCTTTGTTTCTTGGTGAGTCTAGCTAAGGGTCCATCAATCTTGTTTATCTTTTCGAAAAACCAGCTCTTTGTTTTATTGATCCTCTGAATTGTTTTTTGGTCTCTATGTCATTTATTTCTGCTCTGATTCTTAATATTTCCTTCCTTCTACTTGCTCTGGGGTTTTCTTTTTGTTTGCTCTCTAGTTCTTTAAGTTGTGAGGTTAGGTAGTCTATTAGAGACTTTTTCTTTTTTGAGGTAGGCCTGTAGTGCTATGAACTTCCCTCTCAGAACTGCTTTCGCTGCATCCCATAGATTTTGTGTTGTTGTGTCTTCATTTTCATTGGTTTTCAGGAAGTTTTTGATTTCTTCCTTGATCTCCTCAGTGACCCATTCATTGTTTAATAACATGCTATTTAGCTTCCATGTGTTCAAATGTCTTTGTATGTTCTCGTTGGAATTGATTTCTAGTTTCATGCCATTGTGGTCTAAGAAGATGCTTGATATGATTTCAATCTTCTTGAACTTGTAGAGACTTAGTTTGTGCCCTAACATGTGGTCTATCTTTGAGAATGTTCCATGTGCACTTGAGAAGAATGTGAATTCTGTAGTTTTGGGGTGTAGTTCTCTGTAGATATCTATTAAATCCATTTGGTCTAGTGCTTCATTTAGAGTCTCTGTTTCCTTGCTAATTTTTTGTCTAGAGGATCTATCCAGTGATGTGAGCGGGGTGTTGAAGTCTCCTGCTATGATTGTATTGCTATCGATTTCTCCTTTGAAGTCCTCCAATAGTTTTTTAATATATTTTGGTGCTCCTATATTGGGTGCATATATGTTTATCAAGGTTATATCTTCCTGTTGGATAGATCCTTTCAATATTACATAGTGGCCTTCTTTGTCTCTAGTTATGGCCTTCATTCTGAAGTCTATTTTATCAGATATAAGTATTACTACTCCAGCTTTTTTTTCTTTTCCATTTGCTTGAAAGATTTTTTTCCATCCCTTCACTTTCAATCTATGTGAGACTTTTGTTGTGAGGTGGGTCTCTTGTAAACAGCATATAGATGAGTCATGCTTTCTTATCCAATCAGCTACTCTGTGTCATTTTATGGGAGCATTCAGTCCATTTACATTTGAGGTGATTATTGATATGTACTTATTTATTGCCATTTTTGTTTATTGTGGTTCCATTTTCCTTCCCATTTCTCTTGGTAATTACAGCAGTCCTTTTAACATTTCTTGCAGTGATGGTTTGGTGCTAATGTATTCCCTTAGTCTTTTTTTTGTCTGAAAAGCTCTTTATTTGACCTTCTATTTTGAATGATAGCCTTGCTGGGTAGAGTAGTCTTGGATTCAGATCCTTGTTTTTCATGACCTTGATTACTTCATGCCATTCCCTTCTAGCCTGTAGTGTTTCTTGTGAAAAGTCAGCTGAGAGCCTTATGGGGTTTCCTTTGTAGGTAACCTGTTGCTTATCTGTTGCTGCTTTTAGGATTCTCTCTTTGTCTTTAATTTTTGGCAGTTTGATTACTATGTGTCTTGGTGTGGGCCTGTTTGGGTTCTTCTTACTTGGGGCTCTCTGAGCTTCTTGAACTTGAATGCCTTCTTCCTTCACCAAATTAGGGAAGTTTTCTGTCACTATTTCTTTGAATATATTCTCTAGCCCTCGCTTACTTTCTTCTTCTTCAGGGACTCCTATGATGCGAATATTATTCCGTTTCCACTTGTCCCACAGTTCTCTTAAGCTGTCTTCCTGTTTTTTAATCATTTTTTGTTTTCTGATTGGTTGATTTCTTCTAGCCTGTCTTCTAATTCACTGATCCGGTCCTCAGCTTCCCCTACTCTGCTTTTTAGACCTTCCAGTGTGTTTTTCATTTCTGATATGTCATTCTTCATTTCTTCTTGTTGGTTTTTCATTTCCAACTGGTTTATTTTCAACATTTCTATGTCTTTACTCCTGGTGCTCATGTCCTTACACATGCTGTTGAGCTTCCGCAACATCATGGCTCTAAATTCTAGTTCTGTTAACTTGCTTAACTGCACCTCATTTATTTCATCTTCTGTAGAGGTCTCTTGTTCTTTCATTTGGCTTTTGTTTCTGTTTCTCACCATTTTGGCTATCACAGTGGGCTTTGGAGTCTGCCAAGTTTTCCCAGTGGGTGTTGGTGTTCTGCTGTTTGTGGCTCCCTCTCCTGGGTTTGGATGCGCCAGGGAGGACCCACTTTAAACACCACCATCAAGTCTTAGCTTTTCTGGTTAGTGTTGCACGTCCAGGGAATGGTAGTTATCCTCTAGCTTTTTTGTTTGTTTGTTTTTGTTTTTTGCCTGGAGGCTATTAGTAGAGGTCACCTGCAGACCCTTGGTTTATGAGTTGCCTGAAAAACTCCCTCAGGTGCTCAGTGTAAAAGGATTTCCTGAGAGTGAGGCAGGTGTTCCTTGTTAATGGGCCTCAATTAGCATTTCAATGGCCACCAGGTGGGGTTGAATCTCTGAGGGAGGGGCCACCGCCTCTCCCCAGGGCCCTGAGAAGAAGTAAAATGACCACAGTCCTGTGTGGCTGCACTCAGCAAAAGCTCTTAGCACCCTCCAAAACCCGAGTGTCCCCACACAGTTCCAGTCCAGTCTGCCTTCCCTCTGCCGGAGCCCAAGGTGAGTGGCTGCTGCCAATTTAGCCTCTGTCCGGACTCTGTGTCTTGGAGCTGCCTGGGACTTTTAACCCGAGTGCGCTGCTTCCAGCCAATGGCTGCTGTGGCTGTGGCACCAGCTGAGGGGGTTGCACTCAGCAGAAGCCCCAGGACTGAGCCGCGGTAGCGGGACACTGCAGAGGTGGCAGTAGCGTGCAGCACAGTCCCCTGGTCCCTGCGAGTCTGGGCGGCTCCAGCCGAGAGCTTAGCGGGCTACAGAGTTCCCAGGGCCCATGCAGGGTGGCTAGGGAGGCGGTAGCAGTAATTTCCCGCCGAGTTCCTTGGCCCCTGCCCAGGCCTCTGTGGACCATGGGCTCCCGGCCCCCTCTCGCGTCCTTGCAAGCCTACCAGGATTGAGTGGATGTTTCTTGTTAAGTGGTCCTCCAAGATGTCTTTCGGCTGCCCTTTCCTGACGATTTGCCTTTATTTTCGTTGTAAATCCAGTTTGGTCTTGGGAGATGGTCTGTGTAGCTCCATTCACTTCGCCGCCATTTTCGACTTTGTGTATTTTTTCTTTAAAGTTATAATAATCAGTTTTTAAAATTTGGCTGACCAGTTTAGGGAAAGGTCTAAATGTTCTGAACTTTGTACTTCTTCTGGTAGGACCTGTCCTCCCTATAGACATCTGTTAAAGCAAAGGAAAGATCAGGTATTTTCACAAAGTGTTTCCTCTGGAAAAAGCAAGAAAATCTTGGAGTCTCTTTGTTTGTTGTAGAAATAAATAAGTAATTAAACAAGCAAGAAAACAAACAAAAAAACAAATAAATACATGAGTCCCAGAGAAACTTGTTTCCACTTATGGGTCGAAAAGGCTAAATTCTTATAGCCATGTACTTAAAGCGTATTTTATTCATTCTCTTATATATTCTAAGTATTAAGAAAAAATACCCAAAATTTGTATAGAAAGAAAAGAGATGACTGTGTCCCTTTGTGGTCATACTCAAGCATTTCTAGGGAGATTGCACCTTTGTTTCACTTAATATTTACTATCGGTTAGGGATCAGATTTTATTGTATTAGATATTAACTTGCAGATTTGTAAGCTAGAAATGATTTTTGTCCAGTAGAGACATACATGATTTTTCTCCTTCAGAAAAGATAGTGACAAAGGTGATGGTTTTATCTGTAGATCCGTAATCAGTTGTACATCTAACTTAACAATCTTAGTATAGCATTATTTCTTGCAATGCCTAGATATGTTCAGCCTCTCGAATTCTCTTTGAACCAGCTTTACAATTCTGCTAGTTCCTTTGTTAATAAGTAATCAAATCTTTGAAGCTTCTTTGTTCTGTATTTCTATGAGAGTCATGTTTTTGACTTATAAAATTATACTTTGACACTAGCCTTATCCCCAAAAGGGATTTTAGGTAGTCCCAATCTCCTGTTCACATACAGAGTTTCTTGGTTGCTGTGAACCGCATCAGGCAAAACTTTGGAAGTACTTTTGTAGCTAATAGATAAGATTAACACTTTGCTGAGAAAGAGAGAACTGGTCAATTACCATGGTAATCATAGGTTCACCTTCACTGGAAGATGCAGAATATTTGCTGTATTTCTCTTCTGACACATGAATGTTTTTGAGTTCCCTCCATCTACTCTATTCCATTTTTACACATCATAGGATCTGAGAGGGGGAGGCTCAGAAGGCCATTTGGCCTTTTCCACTAAAGAATATCATCAAGGCTTTCTAACAGAGATGTTCCTGAAAGGTTAAGTATAAATTCAAGTAAAAATATTATTTCAAATGAGCTGGAATATATGTTTTATTGTAAAAAGTATGACATTTAATAACTTTAAAGAAATCACCATGGAGCTCTGTTTTAAAATAGTGTCAGAATCTGTTTAAATATATTTAAATATATATTTTTAATGAAAAATATATTGTCTCTACCAAATACTGGGATAGGTTGGAAAAGTAAAACAGTAGTAAATTGTCTGTGAAATGACACAGTAAAAAGTGAGAATGCATTGCAAACTATGTAGTGTTATATTTTTACATGAATGTTATTTATTATCAATATAATAATTAAACATAACCTAAAGTCCCCAGTTATAACTGAGGGGATCATCATTCCTTTGCTAGCAAAATCAAATAATTTGAGCCCACATCTCACATTTGATTTGATTTAGTGAATTTAGTCCCTTCCTGAACATTTCCGAGAATTCCCAGGGAGCATATATCAGCTGCAAACTCCAGTTGTCAACTCATTCTAGAGTGTTTCTGACTTTTGAGTTCTCTCCCATTCCCTCCCTATACCTCTCTACTGTCTTCTGTTTTTTGGTGATCTAATTCACCTGTTAACATAATCACAGTTCTTCCCAAGAAAATGCTAAAATAAATCTGACGCTAATTTAGTAGTTAATAAAGGTCTGCTGAAACCTCTGGAGAATAATGAAGAGAAATTAAGATATAAAATAAGAAACAACTCAAAATATTCTGTTCTCAGGCCCTGCCTCTCACCATATTATTGGACTCCACTTTTTCTTGCTAGGGTCCTTTCCTTATTCCCAAAGGGAGCTGAAAATCATTTAAAATCATCTCATACTCCACCTCACAGAGAATAATCTTTGATATAATTATAAAGAGAACTCTAGTTCTCTTTTACTAGACCCCCCTTGTTCTAGCCAATACCTTGGGTCTTACCTTTCATAATCAGAAACGCTCTAAAGATTTGTTTCCCTAAACAAAATACCAATTGCCTCTTTTGGGAGCACCCCCTCACTCTCCTTGAAGGAATATAAAAATTACTCTAGCTACTTTTTTTCTTTCATCTACCCTATAAAGATCACCTGAATGGAGAAGCCAAATACATTGCCAAGGGAAGGGAAGACTTTGAGCTAACTTTTAGAATATGTGATGCTAACTTCCTAAATGATTTGATTTTTGTATATTAACCATGTGTTCAATAACCTTGCTAAATTCAACCACTACTTCCAATAGTTTGTAGATTGTTTTGAATATTTTATGTACACAATTATTATTTCAAAATGAGTTTTACATTTTTTTCAATGGAAACTTTATGCCTTCTATTCATTTCTCTGACCATGTTATAGAGACTAAGACCACCAACACAAAGTTGAAAGTAGTGACAATTGTCTGGTTCAGTCTGAGAGTCAGGGGAAAGTGTTCAGTATTCAACTTTATGAGCTCAGTTTTTTGTTGTTTTTAGATTCCATATATAAGTATTTGTCTTTCTCTGTCTGACTTATTTCACTTATCATAATGCTCTCAAGGTCCATCCATGTTGTTGCAAGTGGCAAGATTTCATTCTTTTTTGAAATGGCTGAGTACTGTTCTATTGTGCATATATATCACATCTTTATTTTTTCATAATCTATTGATAAACACTTAGCTTTTTTTATAGCTTCTTGATATGGACACAGGGATTACTGACTTTTCAATCTTTATTTTTTTCTAGTATAGGCTATGGTAGACATGGAGATATGCCACTCAGATACACTTTCAAGAAAGAAACTGCATAGCAGCTATGGGTACAATGATCTCCCATCCAAGTAGAAACCAGGCCTGATCCTGCTTAGCTTTGGAGATCAGACGAGATTGGGTGCATTCAGGGTGGTATGGCCGTAGACTATGAATATAATTATCAACAGCCTCCAGCTGTTACCTTCCTCAGGTCTACTTTCATTTCAAGCCAAGTGATGGTTCTTTCCTGGGCAATGTCTGAGCAAAGCGCTCAGTTCATTCTCTTCTCAGGGAAACTCTCAGTCAGTGACTGAACTAGATGTTGGGACAAAAGCCTAGCCATTTCCACCTAACAGGATTCTTCTAAAGGGAAGCCTTTGCTCTGAAGCTTTTGGGATGCAGAGATCTGGGATCAAATCGGCATCATGGTCTGATGTAGAATAACTTCTTCACCTACAGGAAGTTATGGAGATGCTAATAAAACATGGCATTCCTAGGGACAAAACAGTTGGCAGCCTACAAAGGTATATGCATATATATCTATATTCATATATACATATGTATACATATGTGTGTGTGTGTGTGTGTGTGTGTGTGTATTCAAAGGAAAGCAAGAATGGAAGGAAAGGTGACTGAGGGTGTTCATCCTCCATAAAAGTTGTGATCCCTTGCCCAGTTTCTGGTTTCTGGTTATTTTCTAATAACCTTGAAAAAACACAGTTTCTAGTTTAATATAATACTTGGTAGGATTTCAGTCCTTTGAAATTTGTCGAGACTTGCTTTATGGCCTAGCTACAACCCATCTGTTCCATGTGTTCTTGAAAAGAATGTGTAGTCTATATTGTTGGGTGTTGTGTGTGTATATATATATATATATATATATATATATATATATATCAATTAGGACATATTGGTTAATCGTGTTTAAATCTATTAAATTCTTACTTATATTTTTACCTGCTTGGTTTATTAGGTACTGAGAGAGATGTGTTTAAATCCCCATTCTACACAAATACCTGCACATGAATGTTAATAGTACCTTTATTCATAATTGTCAAAACTTGGAAGCAACCAAGATGTCCTTCAGTAGGTGAATGGATAAACTGTGCTACATGGAGACAATAGAATATTATTCACTGTTATAAATAAACAAGCTCTCCAATCATAAGAAGACATGGAGGATCCCTGGCTGGTTTTCTCAGTGGTTAGAGCATTGGCCCATGGAACAATGAGTCACAAGTTTGATTCCTGTCAAGGGCATGTACCTCGGTTGTGGTTCCTCCACAGCCCTGGTTGGGTCATGTGGGAGGCAACCAGTTGATGTGTCTCTCTCGCATTGATGTTTCTCTCTCTCTCTCTTCCTCCCTCCCACTCTATCTGGTGATAAATAGAAAAATATCCTCCAGTGAGGAATAAAAAAAGAAAAGAAAGACTTCTGGTTAAGATGGCCATGTAGGTAAACGCGATATCACATCCTCCTACAACCACATCAAAGTTACAACTAAACTACAGAACAACCATCCTTTAGAACTGCCTAAAATCGAGCTAAATGGGAATCCTACAACTATGGAATTAAAGCAGCAGCCACACCGAGACTGGTAGGAGGGGCGGAGGCTCAAGGGGCTGGTCCCACACCCATGTGTGGCGGATAGAAATCAGGAGGACACCTCAGCTGGGAAGGTCCTCCCTGAGGACTGAGGGGTTCCTTCCCAAACCAGGTGCCCAGCTCAGGGTTCCAGTGCCAGGAAGAGAAGTCCCCATAACTTCTGTTTGAAAAAACCAGCGGGAACTGAGGCTCAGGGAGGCTGATGTGGCTGGAGCCCCAGGCAGCTCCTCTTAAAGGACCTGCCCTAGGACTTAACGGACTCACTCCCTCTAAGCTTGGAGGGGAGGCAGCTCAAGGGGCATCAGAGACATACAGGGAAGATTTGAGCTGTTTGGCATTGGAGCCAGAGTTGGAGAGGGGGCTTTCTCCTGGACAGACCTGCTGTCAGAGGCCTTTGTTCCTTTGGTGAACCATTCCCTGGGGCAGCAGACAGCCACCATATCTAGGACTCCAGCAACCTGGCTCACACTGGTAGCCCCGCCCTATTGATTCCCTGAGGTCCCGCCCCACCCAACTTTCAGGCCCACCCAAGCTGTTGCCAGTGTTTTACCATAGGATTGGCCTATCTTGGATAATGTTTCAGGTTTTCCTAAATTCTTTCAAACAAGCAGCATCTGGTCTCAGCTAGCCCCATACCTCTCGCTAAGTAATACATGGAAACAAACACAAGGAGGCAGCCAAAATGAGGAGACAAAGAAACAGGTCCCAAATGAAAGAACAGAATAAAACCCCAGGAAAAGAACTAAGCAAAATGGAGATAAGCAACCTAACAGATGCTGAGTTCAAAACATTGCTTATAAGGATGCTCAATGGATTTAGTGAGAACCTCAGTGGACTTAGTGAGGGCCTCAAGAGCATAAAAAAGGACCAGTCAGAAATGAAGGAGGCACTAACTGAAATAAAAAATAATTTACACAGATTCAATAGTAGAGTAGGTAAAGCCAAGAAGCAAACCATCAATTTAGAATATAAGGAAGCAAGAAATACCTAATCAGAACAGCAAAAAGAAAAGAAAAAATCCCCAAATTAGGATAGTGTAAGGAGCATCTCAGACAACTTCAAGCGTGCCAACATTTGCAACTTGGGGGTGCCAGAAGGAGAAGAGAGAGAACAAGAAAGTGAAAACCTATTTGAAACAATAATGGCAGAAAACTTCTCTAACTCGATGAAGGAAACAGACATACAAGTCCAGGAAGCACAGAGAGTCCCAAACAAGACGAACCCCAGGAGGCCCACACCAAGACACATCATCATCAAAATGCAAAAGGTTCAAGACAAAGAGACAGTCTTAAAAGCAGCAAGAGAAAAGCAGTTAGTTACCTACAAGGGAGTTTTCATAAGACTGTCAGCTGATTTCTCAAAAGAAACTTTGCAGGCCGGAAGGGAGTGGCAAGAAATATTTAGAGTGATGAAAATCAAATGTTGAAGGGTCTTCCTGAAGAAAAAGATAAAATGTATGAACAAACAAAATGGTAATGAATATATATCTATCGACAATTGAACCTACAAACAAAATGAACAAGCAGAAGAGAAACATCTCATAGAAAAATTTGGTTGGTTGCCAGATGGGAGGGAGGTGGGGGGAATGGGTGAAAAAGGTGAAGGGATTAAGAAGTACAAATTGGTTGTTAGATTGACAAACCTCAAAGGGAAGGGGGGTTGGGGGTGGGAAGAAATAAACCAAAGAACTTATATGTATATATGTATAACCAATGGACACAGACAACAGTGTTGGGGAAGGCAGGAGGGGGGCAGGAATGAGGGGGAGGGGGTCAATGGGGGAAAAATGAGGAACATCTATAATACATTCAACAATAAAGATAAGTTAAAAAAAGAAAAGAAAAGACATGAAGGAAACTTAAATCCTATTAATAAGTGAAAGAATCCAATGTGAAAAGGCTACATACTGTATGATTTCAACTATATGACAGTCTGGAAAAGGCATAACTCCGGAGACAGTAAAAAGATCAGTGATTGTCAGAAGTTAGAGGGAGGGTGGGAAAGGTGAATAGGCAGAGCACAGGAAATTTGAATAGGCAGAGCACAGTGAAACTATTTTGTGTGATACTTGAACGGATACATGTCATTACACATTTGTCCAAGCCCATAGAATATACAACACCAAGGATTAATCCTAATGTAAACAATAGGTTTTGGGTGGTAATGATGCATCAATATAGGTTCATCCATTGTAACAACTGTTCCACTCTGATGGGGGAAGTTGATAATGTGGGAGGCTATGAATGTGTGGGGTAAAGGGGGAGTATATGGGAAATCTCTGTATCTTCTGTTTAATTTTGCTAGGGTATCAAAACTGCTCTAAGAAATAAAGTCTATTGAAAAAAGTCAAAGAAGGGAGAGTTGGCTGGGAAGGAATTTGAGGAGAGCTTCTGTGGTGCAGGTAATGTTCTGTTTTTGAACAGGGTATGCTTACTCTCTGTAAATCCATTTTTGAACAGGGTATGCTTACTCTCTGTTAATCCATTAAACTGTACATTCATAAAAAAATCTCCAATTAATATTGGAGAAAGAATTCATTTTTCCTTTTAGCTGTGTTGTTTGCTTTATATTTTGAAGCTAAGTATTTGATATATACCAATTTATGGTTTCTGTATTGTCCTATTGAGTTTATTTTTTTCTCACTAAATACTACTTTATCTAATATTAATATAACCTCTCTGGCTGTCATTTGGTTAGTGTTTCCCTCACCCTCATGGAATGTTTTCCTCACCCTTTTACTTCTAACTTTGTAAACAGCATGTACTTGCATCTTATTTGTGTTATTCATTCATAGTGTAAGTGATCATTAAATTTGGTCTGTATGATACTGATTCTTTGAAACATGTTGAGGTCTAGCATGTGATAAATTTTCATAAATGCTTCATGTTTTTGAATGCTACATCCTATCTATTTGAACAAGCTTATTTATTGTACTGTTCCAAATTCTATATCCTTTCTCATTTTTTGTTTCCTCAATTTAACAAGTACTAGAACATGAGTAGAATCTCCCACTATACATGTGGGCATGTCAGTTTTACTTTGTAGATATGTCAGTTTCTACATCATATACTTTGAGGGTATGTTATTTATTGCATAGAAATTTAAAATTGTGTAGTTGTGGTTAATTGAGGCTTTTAATCATTTTAGTGACAATCTTTATTGCCAGGAATGCCTTTTGCCTTAAAATCTATATTTTGTGATATTAACATAGCTACTCCAGATTTTTTGTTAGTATTTATTTGATTTATTGTTTTCGATATTTCACTTTCAAATATTTGTATTTTTAAATTATTTACTCTTTTTTCAATATTATAAGGAACTTGAAATGTATTTACTCTTATTATCTCCATTCCAAGTCATATACAATTTTTCAATATTTTACTTCTGGCCTATTTTTCCCAATTATTATCATTATTGTTCAATGATAATGTTTAATGATAATATTTAATAATATAATTATTATCATTATTGATAGAGACAATGCTTGCTTTAATTTACCTACATACTCACCATTCTTTCTTGCATCTCAGACCTTCTGTCTATGATTACTTTTATTCAACCTGAAGTACATCCTTCAGAATTTAATTTAGCAAGAATGTCTCGGTAACAACTCTTTAATTTTTATCTCCATAGTTTGTTTTTCCTCTTCACTTAAAGTTAGGCTTTTTGATTATAGAATTCTAGGTTGACAATTATTTTCTTTCAATTTATTGAATATATTTATCCAATTATCTTCTTACTTCCATTGTTGCTATGTGAAGTTAGTAGTCAGTCAAATTGCTATTTATTTATTGATGATTTCTTCGGCTCTCCTTTTAAGATCTATTTCTAGCAATGTTCTGAAATAGCACTATAATAAGTCTGGGACTGTATAGGGTGTCCCCAAAAATGTATACACAAGTTTTAATAATTACATAGCCAGTGTTTATTAAATATATTTCATTTCTAAAATGTAATAGAATCTTTTATACATTTTTTGTATACATTTTTTTGGGGGGGACACCCAAATATTTGTTAGGCTTTCATTTAGAAATATTGATAATTCCTTGCTTTCTTATCAAATCTATAATGACTTTTCAAATATTTTTAGAATCATATCAGGCAGTGCTATAATTTTTGCTTTGACTATCTAACATAAGTTTGAACTTAAAAACAGCAGAACCTATAGTATTTATCTATATTTTGGCTTACTATATCCTTTTATTTTTATTCTGATATTCCAAGGCTTTTCATTTTATCATTTCCTTTTGTTAAATTCTTTTTTTTATTTAATTAATTTATTTTTGTTACAGATATTTCTCCTTTTTCCCCCACTGATACCCCCACCCCAACCCTACCTGCCCTGTCCCCAGCTTTGTTGCCCATGTCCATTGTTCATGCATATAAGTTCTGTGTTTTATCTCTCCCCTGCACCCCTCTTCTGAAGATTGTAAGTCTGTACCCCACTTCCACATCTCTGGGACTACCCCATTCCTCATACTGTTATGTTCATTATATTACACAAATAAGTGATTATGTGATATTTGTCTTTCTCTGCTTAGCTTGTTTCACTTAGGATAATACACTCCAGGTCCCTCCATGTTGTCTCAAAGGATAAAAGATATTTCTTTCTTACAGCTGCATAGTACTCTATTGTGTATATGTACCACAGCTTTTGTATTCATTTGTCTACTGATGGACATTTGGGCTGTTTCCAGACCTTAGCTATTGCAAACAGTGCTGTTATGAACATGGGGGTACATATATTCCTTCTGATTGGTGTTTCAGGCTTCTTAGAGTATATTCCTAGAAGTGGGATCACTGGGTCAAATGCAAGTTCAATTTTTAATTTTTTGATGTAACACCATATTGTTTTCCATAGTGGCTGCACCAGTCTGCATTCCCAACAGCAGTGTACTTGGGTCCCCTTTTCTTCACAACTTTGCCTTGATGGTCTAGTTTCATTGTTTTGCATGTAGCGGTCCAATTTTCCCAACACCATTTATTAAAGAGGCAGTCTTTGCTCCACTGTATGCTCTTTCCCCCTTTGTCAAATATTAATTGAGCATATTGTCTTGGGTCCATTTCTGGGTTCTCTATTCTGTTCCATTGATCTATCTGCCTGTTCTTGTGCCAGTACCAGGCTGTTTTGATTACAGGCTGTTTTGATTACAGTGGCTTTGCAGTATAAACTGAAATCTACTAATGTGATCCCTCCAACTTTGTTCTTAATTTTCAAGATTGCTGTGGCTATTTGGGGTCTCATTTGAACTTTTGAAGTATTTGTTCTAGTTTTGTGAAGTATGTCATTGGT
Organism: Molossus molossus; assembly: GCF_014108415.1. NCBI lineage: Eukaryota > Metazoa > Chordata > Mammalia > Chiroptera > Molossidae > Molossus > Molossus molossus. The sequence continues at coordinate 9,042,333 of NW_023425347.1, forward strand.
ATTTTGATGGGGATTGCATTAAATCTATAGATTGCTTTGGGTAGTATGGACATTTTAATGATGTTAATTCTTCCAATCCATGAACAAAGAATGTGCTTCCACGTTTTTATATTTTCCTCTATTTCCTTTTTCAATGACCTGTACTTTTCTGCGAATATATCTTTTATTTCTTCGGTTAAGTTTATTTCTAGATATCTTAATTTTTTTGCCATGATGGTAAATGGGACTGTTTTTTAGAAATTTGTCCATTTTGCTTAGATCGTTGAATTTGTGGCCGTATAATTGTTCATAATATTTGTTAACAATCCGTTTTATTTCTGTGGTGTCAGTTATTATTTCTCCTCTTTCATTTATGATTTTGTGTATTTGGGTTCTCTCTCTTTGTTTCTTGGTGAGTCTAGCTAAGGGTCCTTTGAATTTTTTTTTTGGTCTCCATGTCATTTATTACTGATCAGGTCTACTATTTCCTTTCTTCTACTTGCTCTGGGGTTTCCTTTTTGTTTGCTTTCTAGTTCTTTAAGTTGCGAAGTTAGACAGTCAATTAAAAATTTTTCTTGTTTCTTGAGGTAGGTCTGTAGTGCTGTAAACTTCCCTCTCAGAACTGCTTTTGCTGCATCCCATGATTTTGTGTTGTTGTGTGTTCTTTTTCATTGGTTTCCAGGAAGTTTTTAATTTCTTCCTTGATCTCCATGGTAACCCGTTCATTGTTCAATAACATGCTATTTAGCCTCCATGTTTTCAAATATTTTTGCATGTGATTGTTGCAATTGATTTCTAGTTTCATGCCATTGTGATCTGAGAAGATGCTTGATATGATTTCAATCTTCTTGAACTTGGAGAGACTTAGTTTGTGCCGTAACTTGTGGTCTATCTTTGAGAATGTCCCATGTGAACTTGAGAAGAATGTGAATTCTGGTTTTGTGGTGTAATTCTCTGTAGATATCTATTAAATCCATTTGATCTAGTGCATTATTTAGAGTCTGTGTTTCCTTGTTAATTTTTTTGTCTAAAAGTTCTATCCAGTGATGTCAGTGGGTGTTGAAATTCCCTTCTGTGATTGCTGTCAGTTTCTCCTTTGAAGTCCTCCAGAAGATTTTTAATATATGTTGGTGCTCTTATGTTGGGTGCATATATGTTTACCAAGGTTATATCTTCCTGTTGGATAGATCCTTTCAATATTATGCAGTGGCCTTCTTTGTCTCTAGTTATGGCCTTCATTTTGAAATTGACTCTGTCAGATATGAGTATTGCTACCCCAGCTTTTTTTTTCTTTCTGTTTGCTTGAAAGATTGTTTTCCATCCCTTCACTTTCAACCTATATGAGTCTTTTGTTTTGAGGTAGGTCTCTTGTAAACAACATATAGATGAGTCATGCTTTCTTATCCAATCAGCTACTCTGTGTCTTTTTATCGGATCATTCAAACCATTCATATTTAAGGTGATAATTGATATGTACTTATTTGCTGCCATTTTTGTTTAGTGTGGTTATGTTTTTCTTTTTAATTCTTCTACTAATTATAGCAGTCCTTTTAGCACATCTTGCAGTGCTGGTTTGGTGTTAATATATTCCCCTAGCCTTTTTTTAAAAAAAATTTTCTGGAAAGTTCTTTATTTGACCTTCTATTTTGAAAGATAGCCCTGCTGGATAGAGTAGTCTTGGATTCAGATTGTTGTTTTTCATGACCTTGATTACTTCATGCCACTCCCTCTGGCCTGTTGTGTTTCTGTTGAGAAGTCAGCTGAGAGCCTTATGGGGGTTCCTTTGTAGGTAAGCTGTTGCTTATCTCTTGATGCCTTTAGGATTCTTTCTTTGTCTTTAATTTTTGGCATTTTAATTACTATGTGTCTTGGTGTGGGCCTGTTTGGGTTTTTCTTACTTGGGGCTCTCTGTGCTTCTTGAACTTGAATGCCTTCTTTTTTCACCAAGTTAGGAAAGTTTTGTGTCACTATTTCTTCAAATATATTCACTAACCCTTGCCCATTTTCTTCCTCTTCGGGGACTCCTGTGATGTGAATGTTATTATGTTTCCAGTTGTCCCACAGTTCTCTTAGGCTGTCTTCCTGTTTTTTAATTGTTTTTTTCCTTTAGGTTTTCTGATTGGTTGCTTTTTTCTGTCTTCTAATTCACTGATCCAGTCCTCAGCTTCCTCTATCGTGCTGGTTAGTCTTTCCAATGTGTTCTTAATTTCTGCTATGTCATTCTTCATTTCCACTTGGGTGGTTTTCAACCTTTCTGTATCTTTACTCAGGGTGCAGATGTCCTTTTTATGCTGTTGAGCTTCCTCAGATCATGGCTCTGAACTCTACCTCTGATAATTTGCTTAGCTGCATTTCACTGATCTCATCTTCTATAGAGTTCTCTTGTTCTTTCATTTGGGAATTGTTTCTTTGTTTCACCATTTTGGCTATCTCTGTGAGTTTTGGAGCCTGCCAAAATTTCCCTGTCTATGTTGGTGTTCTGTTGTTTGTGGCTCCCTCTACTGGGTTTGAATGGGCCTGGGAGTGCCCATGTTAAACACCACTGTCAAGTCTTATTGTACGGGATAGATTGGCAAGCCCAGGAAAGGTTCAGTTATCCTCTAGCTTTTTCCTGGAGGCTTATAGTCTCAGTTACTCAGTGCCTTGGAATGTAGCCCTGGCGTTCTGCATAAGAGGATTTCCAGAGGGTGTAATAGATGCTGGTTGTCAATGAGCATCAATTTGCATTTCTTTGCCTCACCTGGGAAAGGCTGAATCTCTGAGGGGGAAGGGGGTCTGCTGCTTTTTTCCCCAGCTCGAGGAAAGAGCACACTGGCCACTGTCCTTTGTGACTGAAACTCAGCAAAAACTCTGAGTGCTCTCCACATCCCAGTTGTCCTCACAGAGTTCTAGCCCAGTCTGCCCTCCCTTTTCCATAACTCCCAGTTGAGTGGTTGTGGCTGTTTTAGAGCTCTGTCCTGGCTCCCTGCGCTGTGGAGCGGGTTTGGTCTTTATTCCCCAAGGATGCTGCTCACAGCTAAGACTGCTGCTGTCCCTGGGCTCCAGGTCACCACCCTGTCATGCCTCCACAGATCCTACCAGTGTCCCTGGTTATATGGTCCTGTTCTGCTGCTTTTCTGTTGCTTTTTCCTGAGGATTTGTCTTTATTTTAGTTGTAATTCCTGTTTGGTCCTGGGAGATCGTCTGTGTAGCTTCCATTCATTCCTCCTCCATTTTCACATCCTCTATGCCTATCTTGTGTGCAGCTGGGTCACACAGGCCTCTTTGGTGCTTCAAGCACCCAGCAGGTCCTGCAGGTAACTGGATGGCACAGTCCCTGCTGGGTTGCACAGGCCTCTCTGGTGCCCCCACACCCTAAAGTTTCTGCTGGTTGGCAGCTGGATCACACCAGTCTTTCTTGGGCTCTGGCTTTCCACTGCTCTGGTAGGCCACTGGACTCCACAGGCCTTCATGGAGCCCCAGGTCCTGCCACTAGTGTTTGGGGAGTGCAACTTCCCTGTGGGGCTCAACCCCTGGTCAGCTTTTGCTGTAGTTTTTGGGGATTGGTCTCAGCTGCTGGTCTGTGCTTCTGTTGCCTGGGGATGGATTTCTGCTCCCAAGCCACTATTGCTGGGGGTATATCTGGACTCTGATCAGGCTGCTACTATGGGGAATAGTGCTGGGCTCCGGGCTGTTTGTGGCTTCTGCGACCGGCACCTTGGGAGCTCCACTACTGTGCACAGGTCTGTTTTGACACAGAGTGTCCACTGATCTGGTGGTGCCAGGTGCACTGGTGGGCTCAGGTTGCTGGGCCCTAGCTTCTCCCACTGCCTCCTCCCAGGGAAGACTCAGAATCTTCCAAAATGGTGGGACCACTCTGTGGTGCAGGGAGAAGCACTTAAAGGGCCACTTACCATGGTAGCCAGCTGCTCTGGTCCATAGCACAGGAACCATCTGCTCCTTGTCTCTGCACTGCATGAGTTTGGTAGTCCACCTTCACATCCACTCACACTCTCTCACATACTAGCTTACTCTCTCACACATTCACCCTCCCTCTGGTCCTGCCTGCTGCCATCTTCTCCCTACTGGGCCTATCATTTTCTTTCTGTTTAGACAATTTTCCTTAGCCATTCCTTTGAGATAAGTGTGTTGGTGACAAATTCTCTTTGTTTTTATTCTTGATTTTCCCTTTATTCCTGAAAAACATTTTCACTGAGTATAAGATTCTGAATTGACAGCTTTTGCTCAGCTCTTAAAAAATATTGTGCAATATTAAAAGGATGTATCCAGCAGGAAGATATAACCTTGGTAACCATATATGCACCCAATATAAGAGCACCAACATATATTAAAAATCTTCTGGAGGACTTCAAAGGAGAAATTGACAGCAATCACAGAAGGGAATTTCAACACCCACTGACATCACTGGATAGAACTTTTAGACAAAAAAATTAACAAGGAAACACAGACTCTAAATGATGCACTGGATGAAATGGATTTAATAGATATCTACAGAGAATTATACCACAAAACCAGAATTCACATTCTTCTCCAGTGCACATGGGACATTCTCAAAGATAGACCACAAGTTACGGCACAAACTAAGTCTCTCCAAGTTCAAGAAGATTGAAATCATATCAAGCATCTTCTCACATCACAATGGCATGCAACTAGAAATCAACTGCAACAAGAACATGCAAAGACATTTGAAAACATGGAGGCTAAATAGCATGTTATTGAACAATGAATGGGTTACCATGGAGATCAAGGAAGAAATTAAAAACTTCCCAGAAACCAATGAAAAAGAACACACAACAACACAAAATCTATGGGATGCAGCAAAAGCAGTTCTGAGTGGGAAGTTCATAGCACTACAGGCCTACCTCAAGAAGCAAGAAAAATTTCTAACAGAATATCTAACCTCACAACTTAAAGAACTAGAAAGCAGACCAAAAGAAAACCTCAGAGCAAGTAGAAGAAAGGAAATAGTAAAGATCAGAGCAGAAATAAATGACATGGAGACCAAAAATCAATTCAAAAGATCAATGAAACAAAGAGCTGTTTTCTTTTTTTTTGAAAAGATAAACAAGATCGCTGGACCCTTAGCTAGACTCACCAAGAAACAAAGAGAGAGAACCCACTTCTAGGAATTTACCCTAAGAAGCCTGAAACACCAATCAGAAAGAATATATGTATCCCCATGTTTGTAGCAGCACTATTTACAATAGCTAAGATCTGGAAACAGTCCAAATGTCCATCAGTAGATGAATGGATAAAAAAGCTGTGGTACATCTATACAATGAAGTACTGTGCAACTGTAAGAAAGAAAGATCTCTTATCCTTTGAGACGACATGGAGGGACCTGGAGTGTATTATTCTACGCGAAACAAGCAAATAGAGAAAGACAAATATCACATGATCTCACTAATTTTGTGGAATATAATGAACATAACAGTCTGAGGAACGGGGTAGTCCCAGAGACGTGGAAGTGGGGTACAGACGGACAATCCCCAGAAAATTGGGTGTCGGGGAGAGATAAACCACAGAACTTATATGCATGTATGCATGAACAATGAACATAGACAGAAAAGCTATGGACAGGGTGGGGTGGGAGGGGGAGGGAGAATCAGTGGGGGGAAAAGGAGAAACAACTGTAACAAGAATAAATACATTAATTAAAACAAAACAAAAAAATATTTTGCTGAGCCCTGGCCCGTTTAGCTCAGCAGTTGGAGTGTCGGCTTGCGCACCAGAGAGTCCCAGGTTTTGTTCCTGCTAGGGGCACGTACCAAAATATATCTATATCATCTATATCTCTATCTCTATCTCTATCTCTATCTCTATCTCTATCTCTATCTCTATCTCTATCTCTATCTCTATCTCTATCTCTATCTCTATATCTAGATAGATATAGATATATATATGGTGCTAAATCCTTTAGGCTTCCATGTTTTTTTTTTTTTTTTTTTTTAATCTTTATTGTTGAATGTAAAATTTATTACAGATATTCCACATTTTCCCCCCATTGACCCCCTCCTCCCCACTCCCGCCCCCCCTCCTGACTTTTCCCACACTATTGTCTGTGTCCATTGGTTATGCATATAAGTTCTTTGGTTTATTTCTTCCCAACCCCCCAACCCCTTTCCCTTTGAGGTTCATAAGTCTAGCAATGAATTTGTACTTTTTAATCCCTTCACCTTTTTCACCCATTCCCCCAACCCCCCTCCCATCTGGCAACCAACAAAATGTTCTCTGTATCTATGAGAATGTTTCTGTTCTACCTGTTCATTTTGTTTGTAGATTCCATTGTTGATAGATATGTATTCATTGCCATTTTGTTTGTTCGTATATTTTATCTTTTTCTTCAAAAAGACCCTTCATCATTTCATATAATAATGGTTTGGTGGTGATGAACTCCTTTAACTTTTTCTTGTCTGGGAAAGTCTTTATATGGCCATCAATTCTAAATGACAGCTTTGCAGGATAGAGTAATCTTGGTTGTAGGTTCTTGCTTTTCATCACTCTGAATATTTCTTGCCACTCCCTTCTGGCCTGCAAAGTTTCTTTTGAGAAATCAGCTGACAGCCTTATGGGAACTCCCTAGTAGGTAACTAGCTGCCTTTCTCTTGCTACTTTTAAGATTCTCTCTTTGTCTTGAACCTTTTGCATTTTGATGATGATGTGTCTTGGTGTGGGCCTCTTGGGGTTCATCTTATTTGGGACTCTCTGTGCTTCCTGGACTTGTATATCTGTTTCCTTCACCAAGTTAGGAAAGTTTTCTGCCTATATTGTTTCAAACAGGTTTTTGATTTCTTGTTCTCCCTCTTCTCCTTCTGGCACCCCCAAGGTGCGAATGTTGGCATGCTTGAAGTTGTCCCAGAGGCTCCTTACACTATCCTCATTTTTTTGGATTCTTTTTTCTTTTTGCTGTTCTGATTGGGCATTTTTTGCTTCCTTATATTCCAAATCGATGATTTACTCCTTGGATTTACGTACTCTATTATTGAAGCTGTGTAAATTATTCTTTATTTCAGTTAATGCCTCCTTCAATTCTAACTGTGCATCTATGATTTTTGACTGGTCCTTTTTTATGCTCTTGAGGCCCTCACTAAGTCCACTGAGGTTCTCACTAAGTTCTTGAGCATCCTTATAAGCAGTATTTTGAACTCAGCATCTGTTAGGTTTCTTATCTCCATTTCGCTTAGTTCTTTTCTTGGGGTTTTGTTCTGTTCTTTCATTTGGGACCTGTTTCTTTGTCTCCCCATTTTGGTTGCCTCCCTGTGTTTGTTTCAGTGTATTACTTAACGAGAGGTATGGGGCTCGCTGAGACCCGATGCTGCTCGTTTGAAAGAATTTAGGAAAAACCTGAAGCAGGATCCAAGACAGGCCAATCCTATGGTTAAGCAAGTGGCAACAGCTTGGGTGGGCCTGAAAGTTGGGTGGGGCAGGGCGGGGTGCAGGGAATCACCAAAGCGGGGCTACCAGTGTGAGCCAGGTTGCTGGAGTCACAGATATGGCGACTGTCTGCCGCCCCAGGGAAAGGCTCACCAAAGGAACAAAGGCCTCTGACAGCACGTTTGTCCTGCAGAAAGCCCCCTCTCCAGGCCTCGCTTCAGTGCCAAACAGCTCAGTTCTTCCCTGTATGTCTCTGGCACCCCTCAAGCTTCCTCCCCTCCAAGCTTAGAGGGAGAGAGTCTGATAAGTCTGTGCGCGGGCCCTTTAAGGAGCTGCCTGGGGCTTCAGCCGTCAGCTTCCCTGAGCCTCAGTTCCCGCTGGTTTTTCCAGCCAGAAGTTATGGGGACTTCTCTTCCTGGCACTGGAACCCTGAGCAGGGCACCTGGTGTGGGACGGGGACCCCTTAGTTCTCAGGAAGGACCTTTCCAGCCGAGGTATCCTCCTGATTTTTATCTGCCACACGTGGGTATGGGACCAGCCCATAGCGCCGCCGCCCCTCCTACCAGTCTGGATGTGGGTGCTGCTTTAATTCCGTAGTTGTAGGACTTCCATTCAGCTCAATTTCAGGCGGTTTTGAATGATGGTTGTTCTGTAGTTTGGTTGTAAGTTTGATGTGGTTGTGGGAGGACGCGATACCGCATTTACCTACCCGCCATCTTGACCAGAGGTCTTCCATGTTTTCTTTTTGCCCTCAACTCTTAGCATCATGTCTCCAGTCCCAATCTTTTTTTTATCTCTTATTTCTGATGTAACTGGGCATCTTCACTTGGATGCCCCATGAGCACCTTAAACATATATTATTATTTTATGTCCCCCATACTCTCACATCTGTTTTTCTTTTCTTGGGAAAAATACTTTTGTGAGAAGAATTTTTTTTTCCTAACAATTCTGTGGTGGTAAGAGATTCTCCCAGTGTTTTATAAGTCACATTTCCCCCCTCAGAACAAGTGATGATTTGTCTGGATAACTAAGTCATTATTTAAAGGCATTAGAATGTACCTTACTTTTTAAAAATTGTGCACTTCTTATTTTAAATTTTTATTAGAGATGTGTCTATGGAGATTCTTTGAGGCCTGGGTTGAAGTTGAGGACTTGTTCTTTCCCCCACAACAGTCACTTTGGAACACTACCAATCTGTGAGTACAAGTTGAATTTTCCATTTGGGATTTTTCAGAATATATAGGTAACAGGAATTCAAATCCACACAAAGCTCAACTGATGCTTAACAATTCCCAGGGGATTGTTTTATTTTCACTCTTTCTAATCCTAGGCTTGAGAAAATTAGTTTTGTTGCTGTTCCCTTCAGTGGGGGGTTCACTGCTGGTAAAGTTCTTTGGAGTTCCAGCGTCTTATGAGACTCTTCTTTTCATTCCCCACCTTTGGTGTGCTCTAGGCTTTCCCTTCTGCCCTCTGTACCTAGTGCAGTCATTAAAATATAGGCACAAGGACTCCAGATTTTGTCAAAATACAAAATCTCATGGATTGCAGATTTTGTTAAAATTTTCCGGGATGGATGTTGGTTTTGGCACTTTTGAGTTCCTGGTTTCACTTCATGTTGGAGATTGCAGGGACTGAACCGCAACCGAGGTTTGGAATTGAACCCACATTCTTGACAAGAATAAAACCTGTGACACTTTGATCCGTGGGCTGACACAATAACTGCTGAGCCAAACTGGCCAGGGCTCAAAAAATATTTTAAAAGGTTTCTTATCCAGTATTTGAATTATTTTATATGGGTGAGTTATTCAGGTTATCCAGTCTGCTATACTGATGGAAAAATAGATTTCCCATATATATGTAATTTTCTTTTATAAACTCTCATGTCTTTATGTTGCAGTCATAAATATTTAATGATTAAACTTAAAAAAATCATTGCTTGGGAATTTTCTCTTGAATAGTTCAAAATTTCTTTTAATTTAGTGCTTTCTCTCTCTTAACCCTATAATATAAAGTTGGCCACTAGAAAATGACCCTCTAAACAGCTATGCAGTCAGCCCGATTTGATTAGATGTCATGACAGTGATGTAGCTTAATTTCTTGACGGCATAATCATCTCGAGTTTTTTGCCTCTGGGTTGAAAACTTGAAGATAAAAGGTACTTTATTTTCTTATTTATACATAAAGTGGAGGGAAAAACCATTCTACACGTCTCCTCCTCCTCTTCCTCCTTTTTTCTCCTCCTTCTCCTTATTTCTCTTCTCTCTCTTTTAAAATATTTATTTATTTATTTATTTTGTATTTTTGGTACATGCTCCTAGCAGGAACCAAACCCAGGACTCTCTGGTTCGCAGGTCCACGCTCCAACTGCTGAGCCAAACCGGCCAGGGCTCTCTCATTTTTTGGAAGGCTGCTGTCCCCCAGGTTTTGGGCTAATCATTTTCTCTTTAAAAATTTTTATTTATTTATTTTTAAACTTATCTTTATTGTCTAATGTATCACAGATGTCTCTCCTTCCCCCCACCTCGACCCCCTCCTTCCCTCTACTACTCTCCTCCTGCATTTCCCACACTATTGTCTGTGTCTATTGGTTATGCATATATGCATAGAAGTTCTCTGGTTTCTCTCTTCCCACCCCAACTCCCCCCTTTCCTTTGAGGTTCCTCAGTCTAACAACCAATTTGTACTTATTAATCCCTTCATCTTTTTCACCCAATCCCCCTCACATCTGAAAACCAACAAAGAGTTCTCTGTGTCTATGAGTCTGTTTCTGTTCTGCTCGCTCATTTTGTTTGTAGATTCAATTGTTGATAGATATGTATTTATTGACATTTTATTGTTCATATTTTTTTATCTTCAAGAAGACCCATCAACATTTCATATAATACTGGTTTGGTGGTGATGAACTCCTTTAGCTTTTTCTTGTCTGGGAAACTCTTTATATGGCCATCAATTCTAAATTATAGCTTTGCAGGACAGTGTAATCTTGGTTGTAGGTCCTTGCTTTTCATCACTTTAAGTATTTTTTTTTTGAAGGTGATGACAAGAACATTTATTTAAAAACCTTGTTATATAACTCAGAGGGCTGGTTTGATTAAAGAGCATCTTTTTAATAAAAATTTAGTACTAAATAAAACAAACTTTGTACTTATATTTACTTCAATTTAATTTAACATTAAAATACCATGCTTTTTTTCATTCAGTTGGTTACTTCTTTTAATCTATTAAAATGTTGAACACATACAGAACTGAATTAAGAAGCAACAACTGCCCTATGGAAGAGCTGTAGTTAATACAAAATGTTTTTAAGAATTGAGGATAAGTTTTTAATATTGAAGAGAATGTACATAGAAAGCACTCCAATTCACTCTTAGTTTCTTCAACACCCTACTAAAATTCTTTAGAGGTTATGTCTTTTACAATTTTACATAATTCAAAATGAAAATATGAAAAAAACATGTCAATTTGGCAATCACACTTTTTCATTGGACCTGACTTACTTTGTGCATGTGGCTCACACATTACTTCAGCTCAAGAGGATGGGGTAATTTTGTCTCTAAGCACAAACCTTGAAATGATTAAAAATTTTTTTCATTTCCTCATTTCCCCCATTAACTTACAAGTAAACCAATTATAACTTCTTGAGGAAGGTGGGGGATAAAATGCAGCAGTCTCTTCATGATACCTGGTGCTGAAAATTTCTTGAGGGGAGAAGTGGAGGCAGGTGTCGGAACATTCACAGTTTAATGCAAAAGCACAAATGAATAAAATTCTGTAGCTGCTTTCAGGCAGTTTTGCACATAGAAAAAAAGAAATTTTTAGAAAATAAAATGTTTATTTTGTCTTTCTGGTTGTAGCCAAGCCAGTTGAAATTTAAATCCCAAATTAATCTGATTTGTGGTAGTAAAGGTCCTTAAGTGTTTTTAGCTCCTCAGTAAGTATCTTGTTTTTGTTTTCAAGCACTGCCACTCTGTTTTCTAAACATTTACATATTCTTTCTTCTTTCTACAGCATTCTCATGCTGCTTCCCTGTTCTTCATTAGGCGAAACTCTCTCTTTTGTGCAGCTTCTTCAGCAGGCTGTGTTGGAAGTGCTGGGGAGGAGGCCATAACTCCAGGGGCAATGGTGCTAGTGGGTGCTGTGTGAATCTATACATCTCCAGAGGCAGCATCTTGACACTGATGTTCAGAATTCAAATTCACTGACATCTGCTTTACAATTTTTAAGTACCTTGAACAACAACTTGGTTGCTGGGCACTAAGATCTGCTGTCTATCAGTGGTCTGTGCATTCTGTAGAATGGTAGTACCCGGCTGAGTGGCAGCTGCATTGGTTATGGTTAATGTTTGTAGGCCTTGCACCCCACTGGTACCATTGTTAGCCAGTTGTATTGCTCCTCTCTAGGTAATGGCAATGTACTGTCCGCTGCTAGTTTGGTAAACTAGAGTTGGCACAGTTACAGTGGTGGTGGCAGGTGCTGAAGTCTCCTCTTCAGATTTCTCTTCTTCAATTTTTGGTACTCCTGGTGCATCAGAAGACAAGTCATTCAAAATTTTCCTGTAGGAAGGCCTCCTTGAAAGAATCTCTCTTCGTTTTTGGAAATCAGTTATACTATCCACTGATTCCTGTGAATCTTCACTTTCTGCAGTAGTTGAAATCTGAACTGTCTGGACTTGTGGACACTGAATAAATGATGGCTAGGCCGCCTGAATAACTCCATGGACTTGAACTGTCTGTCCATTGGGCAGCTGTTATGGTGGGAGCAGATGATGTTGCATGAGCTGCTGGCATAGATACCTGGGCTAATGTGGCAATCTGTGGCTGGGCTTGAACTGTCATTTGCTGGTTATCAGTTTCTGTTACAGCTGCATCTCCACCCTGCTGGTTCTCTTCTCCAGATTCCATGGTCATTTATTTACCAGTGGTACTAATTCCTCCATCACTGCTTTCATTAGAGGCCTGGATCTCTTTGGAGTTTTATTCTTTCCCCACGTAGCACACCAGGTCAAACTACATCTCTGCTGCATCACCCAACCACACTCTGCTTCTCCCAGGCACAGGCACCAGCAGCTGATGTGGACCGAGGAGCCATAGCCAGAGAGCCAGCCAGTGATGCCTAGTGCCAGTCATTTTAAGTATTTCTTGCCACTCTCTTCTGGCCTGCAAGGTTTCTTTTGAGAAATCATCTGACAGCCTTATGGGAGCTCTGTTGTAGGTAACTAACTGCTTTTCTCTTACTGCTTTTAAGATTCTCTCTTCGTCTTGAACCTTTTGCATTTTGATGATGATGTGTCTTGGTGTGGACCTCTTTGGGTTCATCTTGTTTGGGACTCTGCTTCCTGGAATTGTATCTCTGTTTCTTTCACCAAGTTAAAGAAGTTTTCTGTCATTGTTTTTCAAATAGGTTTTCAATTTCTTGCCCTCTCTCTTCTCTTTCTGGCACCCCTGTAATGTAAATGTTGGCATGCTTGAAGTTGTCCCACAGGTTCCTTACATTATCATCATTTTTTTTTTAATTCTTTTTTTCCATTTGCTGTTCTGATTAAGTGTTTTTTGCTTTCTTATATTCCAAATCAATGGTTTGTTTCTTGGCATCAGCTACTGTACTACTGATTCCCTGTAAATTATTCTTTATTTTAGTTAGTGCAATCTTTTTTTTTTTTTTTTTTTAATCCTCACCCGAGGACATTTTTCCATTTTTTGTTCAGGTAGAGTGGGAGGGAGAGAGAGGAACAGAGAGAGAGAAACATCGAGTGGTTGCCACCCGCACAACCGACCAGGGCCGGGGACAAACTGCAACCGAGGTACGTGCCCTTAGCGGGAACCGAACCCGGGTCTCTCAGGACCGCAGGCCGACGCTCTAACCGCTGAGCCAAACCGGCCAGGGCAGTTAGTGCAATCTTAATTTCTGACTGGTTCTTTATTATGCTCTTGAGGTTCTCACTAAGTTTCTTGACCTTCTCACAAAGTTCTTAGAAATTCTCAGTAAGTTCATTGAGTGTCCTCATAAGCAGTGTTTTGAACTCTGCATCTGTTAGATTGCTTATCTCTATTTTGTTTAGTTCTTTTCCTGGAGTTTTGTTCTGTTCTTTCATTTGGGACATGTTTTTTGTGTCCTCCTTTTGGCTGCCTCCCTGTGTTTGTTTTTATGTATTAGGTAGAGTTGCTATGTCTCCTAGGCTTCCTAGTAGGTGTTCTGTAGGGTCCGGTGGCACAGCCTCCCTGGTCACCCACTAAGCCCTGAAGCTGCACCCCTCATATAGACCCTTTTGTTGTAATTGAGTCTTGATTGCTGTTTGCATGTCAATGAGAGGGTTTTACTCAGGCTGATCAGGTGCAAGAACTGGCTGTGCCCACTAACCACCGACCTCTGACTACCTTGGATGATCAGCTATGCAGGGGCCCACCACACAGAGCAGGGCTCTGGTACCCACTGAGTCCATTACTTGAGTGTGTTGCTTGTGGAGGTAGTTGGATGATGGTTCTTTGACATGGTCTGAAGCTGTCCACTGGATGTGCTGGTTCTGGGGCAAGGCCAGCCACTGCTTGTGTTCTACCTGGGGCTACCAGGCACAAGCTACAAAGCAATATGCTGATTGCTGCTTCTTGTGTTGGGCTTGGAGGTGCCCAGGCAAAGCCAAGCTGTGAACCAAGGCTGGCTGCTTCTAGTGCCAGGCCTGTGGCCACTTAGCAAGAGGTATGGGGCTTGCTGTGGCCAGATGCTGCTTGTTTGAGAGAATTTAGGAAAATCTGAAGCAGGAGCCAAAACAGGCCAATCCTATGGTAGAGCCACTGGAAACAGCTTGGGTGGGCCCAAAAGTTGGGTGGAGCAGGGCCTCAGGGAATCACTAGGGTGAAGAAAACAATGTGAGCCAGGATGCTCAAGTTCCACAAATGGTGCCCATTTACCAACCCCATGGTGGAAGGGCTCACCAAAGGAACAATGGCCTTACCCAGCACCTCTGTCTGGTAAAAGGCCCTTGCCATGATGCCAAACAACTCAGTTCTTCCCTGTATATCTCTGGTGCCTTTCAAGCTGCCTCCCCTCCACACTGGAGCTCAGAGGGAGTGGGTCTGAGTAAGTCCATGTGTGGGTCATTTAAGAGGAACTGCCTCAGACTCCAGCAGCCTTGGCCTCCCTCAGACTCAGTTCCCGCAGTTTTACAGCCAGAAGTAATGAGGACTTCTCTTCCTGGCACTGGAACCCTGAACTGAGAGCTTGGTGTGGGACAGGGACCCCTCACTACTCAGGGAGGACCTTCACAGCTGAGGTAGCCTCCTGATTTTTATCCACCACATGTGTGTGTGGGACCAGCCCATCTGCGCCTCTGCCCCTCCTACCAGTCTCCATGTAGCTTCTTAAACTTTTTAGTTGTAGGACTTCTATTTAGCTCAATTTCAGGTGGTTCTGAAGGATGTTTGTTCTGTAGTTTAGTTGTAATTTTGATGTGGTTGTGGAAGGAGGTGTTTACCTACACCGCCATCATGACTGGAAGTCCTTGTCTGGTATTTTACTTAGAGGCTATCTATTTTCTTCTTCTCCACCTGACTTCAATCACTCTTTTTGAAAAATCTCCAAAGCTCCCTTGTACCTGCTTTCAGGAATTCAGAGCTGAGACCCCACAGATCTTTTTGGCATTTTGGCTGCCAGGCAGATAAAAAAAATGGTGCATAGCAGAGCTCTCTGCTCTGAGAGGTCAGAAAGGAGAGGACTGAAGCTGGCCTTGGACAGAAAAAGTTGAGTTGATGAGTGATGGTTGACACACAATCCTGAACACTACAGCAGCAGTGTGTCTGTACTCAGGTCTTCACTGGGAGATGGTCCAGGATAGCACAGAGCCCCATGGCTGAGAGCCAGCCCCTGGGTGTGGCTGCATGTGGCTCCTGGTTATAACTGGGACTTTGAGGACAGCTGAAGTTACCAGTTGCCCTAACCCACTTATAAAACTGGTCAAGCTCCCATCCAACTAAAGGTCCTTTCTGCTTTCAGTTATTTTTTTATTTTTTATTTTTTTATCCTCACCTGAGGACATTTTTCCATTTTTTGTTCAGATAGAGTGGGAGGGAGAGAGAGGGAGAGAGAGAGAGAGAGAGAGAGAGAGAGAGAGAGAGAGAGAGAGAGAGAGAGAGAGAGAAACATTGACGTGAAAGGGACACATCGAATGGCTGCCACCCATAAGGCCAACCAGGGCCAAGGACAAACTGCAACCGAGGTACATGCCCTTAGTGGGAACTGAACCTGGGTCTCTCTGGACTGCAGGCTGGCACTCTAACCACTGAGCCAAACTGGCCAGGGCTGCTTTCAATTATTTTTGTAGGGAACCTCTGTTTGCCCACAGAGTCATATTTCTTGCCGTGTTTTTTTTTTTTTTCAGTTTCTTTTTCCACTGGCTCCTTCCCTTCAGACTAGTAGAGGTGGAGTCTTTCTTACAGCTTGATGCCAATTGCATGACTTCCAGGCATGTCTGGAAGGGGCCTGGAGATTCCCTTCTGAAGTGAGAAATTTCAGGCTGCTTAATTCCTAGGGACTGAAGTCTGGGAGAAGAAATAGATGTTGGGTATTCCCCACTCATGCATATAACAAATACCTGAGTTTGCCTTTACTGTGGACTGAGCTTCAGGATAGCCTCTGAAAACTCAAATGAACCAGGAATAAATCCACCCATGTAGATTCTTGCAGCCTATGAAAAGTGATGAATGCCACTAAAAAGCTATACATGGGGGAATTCAGTCAGGGAGTAGAGAGCTTTGAGCAAACAGGAATGAGAGAAGGAATTATGAACATTTTATGAAGGTGAATTTGAGTTTGCATTGAGCTCAAGAGTAGTGTTTCTTAACCTGGACACCATCAACAAGATAGTTCTTCATTATAGGGGCTATTCTGTATATAGTAGGATATTTAACAGCATTTCAGGTTCCTACCTGCGAGATGTCAGTGGGACCTCCTTAGTTGTTACAACCAAAAATGTGTCTAGATATTGTTGAATATGCCTTAAGGGGAAAAAACTACCCCAGTTGAGAACCACTGAGATAAAGAAATAGGCAAAATAATATTCCAGAAAGAGTAAAGAGCACGAGCAAAGGACAGGCCCTGCATGGACAGGAGGTGATTCAGTTTGCCTGGAATTAAGGATATGTGAAAAGAACCCTCAGGCAAAATAGTGGAAAGTTAGAATATAAGCCTCACAGAGTGGATGCTTGGTGTATGTGTCTGTTTTGTTCAATAATAGACCCCAAGCACCTGGAATAAAGTTGGCCACATAGTTAAAACTCAAGAGTGTTTATTAAAGCTTCCAGTCAAGATGGCAGGTAGGTAAATGTGGTATCGCATCCTTCCACAACCACATCAAAATTACAACTAAACTACAACACAACCATCATTCAGAACTGCCTGAAATTGAGCTGAATGGAATTCCTACAACTATGAATTAAAGAAGCAGCTATATTGAGACTGCTAGAAGTGGCAGAGGCACGGATGGGCTGGTCCCACACACATGTGTGGCGGATAAAATTTAGGAGGACACCTCGGCTGGGAAGATTGTCCCTGAGGAGTGAGGGGTCCCCACCCCACACCAGGTGCCCAGCTCAGGGTTCCAGTGCCAAGAAGAGAAGTCCCATAATTTCTTGCTGGAAAAACCAGCTGGAACTGAGGCTGAGGTAGGCTGCAGCTGCTGGAGCCCCAGGCAGCTCCTCTTAAAGGGTTTGCACATAGATTTACTTGGACTTGCTCCCTCGAAGCTTGGAGGAGAGGCAGCTTGAGAGGCACCAGAGACATACAGAGAAGAACTGAGCTGTTTGGCTTTGGGGAAAGGGCTGGAAAGGTGGCTTTCTTTTGGACAGATGGAGGCTGAAGTTGCTTTGGTGAGCCCTTCCTTAGGGTAGCAGACAGCCACCATATCTTGGACTCCAGCCACCTGGCTTACACTGTTTGCCCCATCCCAGTGATTTCCTGAGGCCCTGCCCCACCCAACTTTCAGGCCCACCCAAACTGTTTCCAGTGGCTTTACCATAGGATTGCCTGTCTTGGCTCCTGCTTCAGATTTTCCTAAAATATCTCAAACAAGCAGAATCTGGTCTCAGTGAGTCCCATACCTCTCAGTAAGTAGCCCCAGGCCTGGCACTAGAAGCAGCCAGCCTTGGTTCACAACTTGGCTTTGCCTGGGCACCTCCAAACCCAGAACAAGAAGCAGCAATCAGCAGATCACTTTGTAGCTTATGCTTGGTGGCCCCAGAGAGAGCACAGACAGAGGCTGACCTTGCTTCAGAGCCAGCACACCCAGTGGACAGCTTCAGATCACATCAAAACACCACCACCTAACCACCTCTACAAGTGACACACTCAATGAGTCACTGATGAAGTAAGTCTTGCTGTGTGTTGTGGGCCCCTACACAGATGATCCTCCAAGGTAGTCAGAGGCCAGTGGTCAGGGGGCACAGCCAGTTCTTGCACATGATCAGCCTGAGTAAATCCCTCCCATTGACATGCAAACAGCAATCAAGACTCAATTACAACAGAAGGGTGGACAGTCCACACTAAGGGTGCACCTTGAGGGCTCAGCTGGGGTGATCAGGGAGGCTGTGCCACTGAATCCTATAGGACACCTACAACAATAGGCCATCCTACAAAGCCTAGGAGTCATAGCAGCCCTACCTAATACATAAAAACAATCACAGGGAAGCAGCCAAAATGAGGAGACAAAGAAACATGTCCCAAAAGAAACAAAGAACAAAATTCCAGGAAAAGAATTAAACAAAATGGGCATAAGGAACCCATCAGATGCAAAGTTCAAAATACAGGTTATAGGTTCTTCAAAGAACTTGGTGAGACATTCAAGGAACTTAGTGAGACCTTCAAGGAACTTAAGGAGACCTCCAAGAAACTTAGTGAAAACATCAACAGCATAGAAAAGAACCAGTCAGAAATGAAAGATGCACTAACTGAAATAAGGAATAATTTACAGGGAAGCAATAGTAGAGTAGGTAAAGCCAACAAGTAAACCATCGAATATAAGGAAGCAAGAACACCCAATCAGAACAACAACAACAACAAAAAACAACAACAAAAAAATGAGGATAGTGTAAGGAACATGTGAGACAACTTCAAGTGTGCCAACATTTGCATCATAGGGGTACCAGAAGAAGAAGAGCGAGAACAAGAAATTGAAAACCCATTTGAAACAATAATGGCAGAAAAATTTCCTAACTTGGTGAAGGAAACAGACATACAAGTCCAGAAAGCACAGAGTTCCAAACAAGATGAACCCAAAGAGGTCCACACCAAGACACATCATCATCAAAATGCCAAAGGTTAAATACAAGGAGAGAATCTTAAAAGCAGTAAGAGAAAAGCAGCTTGTTACCCACAAAGGAGCTTCCATAAGACTATCAATGGATTTCTCAAAAGAAACTTTGCAGGTGAGAAAGGAGTGGCAAGAGATATTCAAGGTGATGAAAAGCAATGACCTACAACCAAGACTGCTATGTCCTGCAAAGCTTTATTGTTTAGAATCAATAGACATATTAGGAGTTTCCCAGACAAGAAAAAGCTAAAGAATAAACAATTAAATCTACAAACAAAGTGAGCAAGCAGAACAGAAACAGACTCATAGATACAGAGAACTTTTTGTTGCTTGCCAGATGTGTGGGGGCTGGAGGGATGGGTCAAAAGATGAAAAGTACAAATTTGTTGTTAGACTGATGAACTTCAAAGGGAAGGGGGGAGGAAAGGCGGGATGAGATAAACCAAAGAACTTCAATGCATATATGCATAACCAATGCACACAGATAATAGTTTAGGGGAGGCACAGGAGGACGGGATTGGGGAGAAGGGGGTCAATGGGGAAAAAAGGGGGGAACATCTGTAATACATTCAATAATAAAGACTAAAGAAAATAAATAATAAAACTAAAAAATATTAAGTTTATAAAGCTAGGTGACAGAGCTTGAACTTGAAACATAGTGTGTCTAAATTCAGTGTTCATGCTCTTTAAGTTGCTTTTATCAATAATTTTGCGTCATAATTCTTTATAATCTACCTCCTTGCCTATTTTCCAATATAGTGGGTCCCCTTTTCATTTTGATGCTGGTTTCTTTTGTTGTGCAGAACTTTTTAGTGTTATTTAGTGTAGTCCCAGTTACTGATTTTTCCCTTTGTTTCACTTGCCCTAGGCAATATGTTGGTGAAAAGTCTGCTCCTTGTGATGTCTGAGATTTTGTGCCTACATTTTCTACTAGGATTTTTAGGGTTTTACAGGTTACATTTAAGTCTTTTATCCATTTTGAGTTTATTCAGTAAGTTGGTGGTCTAGTTCCATTTTTTAAAAATCTTTTTGCATGTAGCTGTTCAATTTTCCCAATACCATTTATTGAAGAGATTATCTTTACTCCATTGTATGCTCTTGCCTCCTTTGTCAAATATTAATTGAGCATGTGTCTTGGGTTGATTTCTGGGTTCTCTGTTTGTTCTTCCTTTTCAAGATTGCTGTGGCCATTTGGGTCTCTTTTAGTTCTTCATAAACCTTTGGAGTGTTTGTTCTAGATCTATGAAATATGTCATTGGTTGGTATTTTAATGGAGATTGCATTGAATCTATAGATTGTTTTGGGCAGTATGGGCATTTTAATGATGTTGATTCTTCAAATCCATGAACATGGTATATGCTTCCACTTTTAAAAAATATCTTCTCTATTTCTTTTTCAATGTCCCATAGTTTTCTGAGAACAGATCTTTTACCTACTTGGTTAAGTATATTCCTAGGTTTCTTAATTTTATTGTTGCAATGGTAGATGAAATTTGTTTTTCATTTCTCTTTCTGATTGTTCATTATTGATGTATAAAAATGCCATCAATTTCTAGATGTTAATTTTGTATTCTGCTACTTTGCTGAATTCATTTATTAAATTTAGTAGTTTTTTGGTGGAGTCTTTAGGATTTTCTATGTACAATATGATGTCATCTGTGAATAATGACAATTTCACTTCCTCCTTTCCACTTTAGATATGTTTTATTTTTTTCTTCTTTTCTGATTGCTGTGGCTAAGACTTTCAGTACCATGTTAAATAAGAGTGTAAAAGTGAACATTTCACCCTAGCCAGTTTGGCTCAGTGGTTGAGCATCGGCCTGCAGACCAGAGAGTCCCTGGTTCAGTTCCTGCTAGGGGCACATACCACACACACACAAAAAAAGTGAACATCCCTGTCTTGTTCTTGTTCTTAAGCAAAATGCTTTTAGTTTTTGCCCATTCAATATGATGTGGGCTGTAGGTTTCTCATATATGGCCTTTATTGTGCTTAGCTATGATCCATCTACTTCCCACTTTGCTGAGAGTTTTTATCAAAAATGGGTGTTGGATTTTGTCAAATGCTCTTTTAGAATCTATTGATATGATCATATAATTTTTATCTTTCATTTTGTTTATGTGGGTATCACATTTATTGACTTGTGAATATTGTACCAGCCTTGTATCTTTGGGATAAATCCTATTTGGTTGTGGTAAATAATTTTTTATTAAACATTTTTTCCCCTTTATTGATTTTAGAGAGGGAGGAAGTGAGAGGGAGAGAGAGATAGAAACATCAATGAGCGAGAACATTGATTGGTCACCACCTCCATGCTCCCCACTGGGGATCTGGCCCATAGCCTGGGCATGTGTTCTGACCAGAAATCTAACTGGTCACCTCTTGGTGTATGGGTCGATGCTTAACCACTGAGCCACACCAGCCTGAGAATAATTTTTAAAAATATATTGTTGAATCTGATTTGCTAATATTTTGTTGAGGATTTTGGTTTCTATGTTTATCAGGGATACTGGCTTGTAATTTATTAATTTTTTTTGTAGTTTCTTTATCTGGTTTTGGAATTAGGATTATGCTGGCCTCCTAAAAAGCACTCGGAAGTCTTTCTTCCACTTGAATTTTTTGAAATAGTTAGGGGAGATTAGGTGTTAGTTCTTCTTTGAAAGTTTGGTAGAACTACCCTGTGAAGCCATCCAGACTAGGGCATTTGTTTGATGGTAGTTTATTGATTACTACTTCAATGTCCTTAGTTGTTATTGGTCTATTCAGGTTTTCTGACTCTACCTATTTGAGTTTTAAAAAACTGCATGATTCTATAAATTTGTTCATTTCACCCTGGTTGTCCAATTTGTTGGCATATAATTGTTTATAGTGTTTTCTTACAGTCCTTTGTATTTCAGTGGTGTCAGTTGCTGCTTCACCTCTTTTATTTCTGAATTTATTTATCTGGGTGCTCTCTCTTTGCTTCTGGGTTAACTTGAGTAAAGGTTGATAAGTCTTGTTTATATTTTCAAAGAACATGCTTTTGGGAATTCCAAAATGGCAGTGGAGTGAATGGAAACTACACAGACCATCTCCCAGGACCAAACTGGAATTACAACTAAAATAAAGACAAATCATCAGGCAAAAGCAACAGAAAAGCAGCTTGCAAGGATCATATAACCAGGGACAGTGACTCGATCCTTGGCCTCTGGCAGAGAGAGGGTGGACTGGACTGGAACTGTGTGGGGACACTCAGGATTTGGAGGGGGCTCAGAGCTTTTGCTGAGTTGCAGCCATGCAGGACGGTGGCCATCTTACTCCTTCCCAGGGCTCTGGGGAGAGGTAGTGGTTCCTCCCTCAGAGATTCAACTCCAACCAGGTGTGCCATTAAAATGCAAATTGAAGAATATATGTACCCCCATGTTTGTAGCAGCACTATTTATAATCGCTAAGATCTGGAAACAGCCCAAGTGTCCATCAGTAGACGAATGGATCAAAAAGCTGTGGTACATATACACAATGGAGTACTACGCAGCTGTAAGAAAGAAAGATCTCTTATCCTTTGAGACTCCATGGAGGGACCTTGAAAGTATCATCCTAAGTGAAACAAGCCAAACAGAAAAAGACAAGTTTCATATGATCTCACTTATTTGTGGAATATAATGAACATAACAGTTTGAGGAATGGGGTAGTCTCAGAGACGTGGAAGCGGAGTACAGACTGACAATCCTCTAAAGAGGGGGGAGGTGGGGGAGGAATGAACCACAGAACTTTTATGCATGTATGCATGAACAGTGGACATGGACAACAATCTGGGGAAAGGGCAGGGAGGGAGGGGGAGGGGGAAATCAGTGGTGGAAAAATGAGAAACATCTGTAACAAAAATTAATCAATAAAAAAAATAAAAAAATAAAATAAAATGCAAATTGAGGCTCACTAACAACCAGCATCTGCCCCACCATCGGGAAATCCCCTTATGCTGACACCTGAGAGAGTTCTTCATTCAACTGAGAACCTAAGGCTCTTCAAGTAACCTCTACTGATAGCCTCCAGGCAGAAAACTAGAGGATAACTGTACCATTCCTGGGCTAGTAACTCTACCCAGGACGGTAAGACTTGACAGTGGTGTTTAACGTGGGTCCTCCATTGCTCATCCAAACCCAGTAGAGGGAGCCACAAACAGCAGAACACCAACACCAACAGGGAAAATTTGGCAGGCTCCAAAGTCCACTGTGGTAGCCAAAATGGTGAAACACAGAAACAAAAGCCAAATGAAAGAACAAGAGGCCTCTACCAAAGATGAGATAAATGTGGAGCAGTTAAGTACGTTAACGAAGCTAGAATTCAGAGCCATAATCTTGAGGAAGCTTAACAGCATGAGTAAGAAAAACAACACCATAAGTAAAGACATAGAAATGTTGAAAATCAACCAATTGGAAATTAAAAATCACCAACAAGGAATCAAAAATAACATATCAAAAATAAAGAACACATTGGAAGGTCTAAACAGCAGAGTAGAGGAAGCTGAGGACTGGATCAGTGAATTAGAAGACAGGGTAGAAAAAATCAACCAATTAGAAAACCAAAAGGAAAAAAACAATAAAAAAACAGGAAGACAGCCTAAGAGAACTGTGGGACAAGTAAAAACGTAATAATATTTGCATCATAGGAGTCCCCAAAGAAGAAGAAAATGAGCAAGAGTTAGTTAATATATTTGAAGAAACAGTGACACAAAACTTTCCTAACTTGGTGAAGGAAGAAGGTATTCAAATTCAAGAAGCACGGAGAGCCCAAAGTAAGAAAAACCCAAACAGGACCACACCAAGACACATATAATTAAAATGCCACAAATTAAAGACAAAGAGAGAATCCTAAAGGCACCAAGAGATAAGCAACAGGTTACCTACAAAGGAACCCCCATAAGGCTCTCAGCTGACTTCTCAACAGAAACACTACAGGCCAGAAGGGAATGGCATGAAGTAATCAAGGTCATGAAGAACAAGGATTTGAATTCAAGATTACTCTATCCAGCAAGGCTATCATTCAAAATAGAAGGTCGAAAAAAGAGCTTCCCAAACAAAAATGGGCTAAGGGAATACATTAGCACAAAACCAGCACTGCAAGAAATGTTAAAAGGATTGCTGTGATTAAAAGAAGAAACAGGAAGAAAAATACAACTAAACTAAACAAAAATGGCAATAAATAAGTACATATCAATAATCTCCTCAAATGTAAATGAACTGAATGCTCCGATAAAAAGACACAGAGTAGCTGATTGGATAAGAAAGCATGACTCATCTATGTGTTGTTTACAAGAGACCGACCTCACAACAAACGACTTATATTGGTTGAAAGTGAAGGGATGCAAAAAAAAAATCTTCCATGCAAATGGAAAGGGAAAAAAAGCTGGGGTAGCAATACTCATATCTGATAAAATAGATTTCAAAGTGAAGGCCAAAACTAGAGACAAAGAAGGCCAGTACATAATATTGAAAGGATCTATCCAACAGGAAGATATAACCTTGGTAAACATATATGCACCCAATTTAGAAGCACCAACATATATTAAAAATCTTCTGGAGGACTTCAAAAGAGAAATAAACAGGAATACAATCATAGCAGGTAACTTCAATCCTCCACTGACATCACTGGATAGATCTTCTAGACAAAAAATTAACAAGGAAACAGTAACTCTAAATGAAGCACTAAACCAAACGGATTTAATAGATATCTACAAAGAATTACACCCCACATGATAGGACACTAACTAAATCTCTCCAAGTTCAAGAAGACTGAAATCATATCAAGCATCTTCTCAGATTAAAATGGCATGAAACTAGAAATCAATTGCAACAAAAACATGCAAAAACATTTGAAAACATGGAGGCTAAATAGCATGTTATTAAACAAAGAATGGGTCACTGAGGAGATCAAGGAAGAAATTAAAAACTTCCCGGAAACCAAGGAAAATGAACACAGAATGACACAAAATCTATGGGATGCAGCGAAAGCAGTTCTGAAAGGGAAGTTCATAGCACTACAGGCCTACCTCAAGAAACAAGAAAAATTTCTAATTGACTATCTAACCTCACAACTTAAAGCAGTAGAAAGCAAACAAAAAGAAAACCCCAGAGCAAGTAGCAGGGAGAAAATAGAAAAGATCAGAGCAGAAATAAATGACATAGGGACCAAAAAAAAACAAAAAAAAACAAAAAACAATTCAAAGGATCAATGAAACAAAGAGCTGGTTTTTTGAAAAGATAAACAAGATTGATGGACCCATAGTTAGACTCACCAAGAATCAAAGAGAGAGAACCCAAATACATAAAATCAGAAATGAAAGAGGAGAAGTAACAACTGACACCACAGAAATACAAAAGAACATTAACAACTACTATGAACAATTATATATGGCAACAAATTCGACAATCTAAGCAAAATGAACAAATTCCTAGAAACACATAGTCTCCCAAAACCGAACTGGGAAGAGATAGAAAACTTGAACAGACCAATAACAACTAAAGAAATTGAAGAGGTAATCAAGACTCTCCCAGCAAACAAAAGCCCAGGCCTGGATGGCTTCAAGGGGGAGATTTATTTATTTATTTATTTATTTATTTATTTATTTTTAATAAATTATTTATTTATTTTTTTTGTTACAGATATTTTACCTTTTTTACCCCATTGGCACCCCCCACCCCACCCCACCTCCGCCCCGTCTCTGGCTTAGTTGTCCATGTCCATTGGTCATGCATACATGCATATAAGTTCTGTGGTTTAACTCTTCCCACCCCCCCACCCCCCCCACCCCCTCTTCTGAGGGATGTCAGTCTGTGCCCTACTTCCATGTTTCTGGGTCTACTGTATTCCTCAGACTGTTATGTTCATTATATTCCATATATAAGTGAGATCATGTGGTATTTGTCCTTTTCTGCTTGGCTTCTTTCACTTAGGATAATACTTTCCAGGTCCCTCCATGTCGTCTCAAAGGATAAGAGATCTTTCTTTCTTACCGCTGCATGTACTCCATTGTGTATATGTACCACAGCTTTTTTATCCATTTGTCTACTGATGGACACTTGGGCTGTTTCCAGATCTTAGCTATTGTAAATAGTGCTGCTAGGAACATGGGGGTACATCTATTCTTCCTGATTGGTGTTTCAGGCTTCTTAGGGTATATTCCTAGCTGTGGGATCAGTGGGTCAAATGGAAGTTCAATTTTTAATTTTTTGAGGTAACACCATATTGTTTTCCATAGCGGCTGCACCAGTCTGCATTCCCACCAGCAGTGTATTAGAGTCCCCTTTTCTCCACACCCTCGCCAACACTTGTTGTTTGATGATTTGTTGATGGCGGCCAATCTGACAGGTGTGAGGTGATACCTCATTGTTGTTTTAATTTGCATCTCTCTGATGATTAGTGATGTTGAGCATTTCTTCATATGTCTTTTGGCCATTTGTATGTCCTGTTTGGAGAGGTGTCTATTCAGCTCCTCTGCCCATTTGTTAATTGGGTTCTTTGTCTTCCTTTTGTTGAGTTGTATGAGCACTCTCTATATATTGGAAATTAACCCCTTATCTGATACATCATTGGCAATGATGTTCTCCCATACAGTGGGATTGTTTCTTTTGCTGTTCAGAAGCTTTTTAGTTTGATGTAGTCCCATGTGTTCATTTTTTCCTTTGTTTCCGTTGCCTTAGGTGATGTATCAGTGAAAATTCTGCTCCGTATGATGTCCGAAATTTTGTTGCCTACATTTTCTTCTAGAATTTTTATGGATTCATGGGTCACATTTAAGTCTTTTATCCATTTTGAGTTTATTTTTGTGTATGGTGTAAGTTGATGGTCTAGTTTCATTTTTTTTGCATGTAGCTGTCTAATTTTCCCAACACCATTTATTAAGGAGGCTGTCTTTACTCCACTGTATGCTCTTGCCACCTTTGTCAAATATTAATTGAGCATATTGCCTTGGGTCCATTTCTGGGTTTTCAGTTCTGTTCCACTGGTCTATATGCCTGTTCTTGTGCCAGTACCAGGCTGTTTTGGTTACAATTGCTTTCTAGTATAACCTGATATCTGGTATTGTGAGCCCACTTACTTTGTTCATTTTTTTCAAGATTGTTGTGGCTATTTGGGGTCTTTTTTGGTTCCATATGAACTTTTGAAGTATTTGTTCTAGTTCTATGAAATATGTTGTTGGTATTTTGATGGGGATTGCATTGAATCTATAGATTGCTTTGGGTAGTATGGACATTTTAATGATGTTAATTCTTCCGATCCATGAACAGAGTATGTGCTTCCACTTTTTTATATCTTCCTCTATTTATTTTTTCAATGACCTGTAGTTTTCTGCAAATAGCTCATTTACTTCTTTGGTTAAGTTTATTCCTAGGTATTGTAATTTTTTTGGCGCGATGGTAAATGGCATTGTTTTTTCATTTTCTCTTTCTGTGAGTTCATCATTGGTGTACAAGAATGCCGTCGATTTCTTGACGTTAATTTTGTATCCTGCTACTTTGCCAAATTCATTTAAGTCTAGTAGACTTTTGATGGAGTCTTTAGGGTTTTCTATGTATAATATCATGTCATCTGCAAATAATGACAGTTTCACTTCCTCCTTTCCAATTGGATCCCTTTTATTTTTTCTTCATGTCTGATTGCTGTGGCTAAGACTTCCAGTACAATGTTAAATAAGAGTGGTGAAAGTGGACATCCCTGTCTTGTTCCTGTTCTTAATGGAAATGTTTTTAGTTTCTGTCCATTGAGTATGATGTTGGCTGTAGGTCTTTCATATATGGCCTTTATTATGTGGAGATATGATCCCTCTATTCCTACATTGCTGAGCGTTTTTATCAGAAATGGATGCTGGATTTTGTCGAATGCTTTTTCAGCATCTATTGATATGATCATGTGGTTTTTATTCTTCATTTTGTTTATGTGGTGTATCACATTTATTGATTTGCAAATATTGTACCAGCCTTGCATCCCTGGAATGAATCCCACTTGGTCATGGTGAATAATTTTTTCATGTATTTCTGGATCCGATTTGCTAATATTTTGTTCAGGATTTTGGCGTCTATGTTCATCAGGGATATTGGCCTGTAGTTTTCTTTCTTTGTTGTGTCTTTTTCTGGTTTTGGAATTAGAATTATGCTGGCCTCATAAAACAAGTTTGGAAGTCTTCCTTCTTAAAACTCCCCCGTGAAGCCATCTGGGAGACTGTGTTTCTAGAAATTTGTCCATTTCGCTTAGATTGTTGAATTTGTTGCCATATAGTTGTTCATAGTAGTTGTTAACGATCTTTTGTATTTCCCTGGTGTTGGTTGTTACTTCTCCTCTTTCATTTCTGATTTTGTGTATTTGGGTTCTCTCTCTTTGTTTCTTGGTGAGTCTAGCTAAGGGTCCATCAATCTTGTTTATCTTTTCGAAAAACCAGCTCTTTGTTTCATTGATACTTTGAATTGTATTTTTGGTCTCTATTTCATTTATTTCTGCTCTGATCTTTACTATTTCCTTCCTTCTACTTGCTCTGTGGTTTTCTTTTTGTTTGCTTTCTAATTCTTTAAGTTGTGAGGTTAAACAGTCAATTAGAAATTTTTCTTGTATCTTGAGGTAGGCCTGTAGTGCTATGAACTTCCCTCTCAGAACTGCTTTCGCTGCATCCCATAGATTTTGTGTTGTGTGTTCATTTTCATTGGTTTCCAAGAAGTTTTTAATTTCTTCCTTGATCTCCTCGGTGACCCATTCATTGTTTAATAACATGCTATTTAGCCTCCATGTGTTGAAATGTCTTTACATGTTCTTGTTGCAATTGATTTCTAGTTTCATGCCATTGTGATCTGAGAAGATGCTTGATATGATTTCAATCTTCTTGAACTTGTAGAGACTTAGTTTGTGTCCTATCATGTGGTCTATCTTTGAGAATGTCCCATGTGCACTTGAGAAGAATGTGAATTCTGTAGTTTTGGCGTGTAATTCTCTGTAGATATCTATTAAACCCATTTGGTCTAGTGCTTCATTTAGAGTCTCTGTTTCCTTGCTAGTTTTTTGCCTAGAGGATATATCCAGTGCTGTCAATGGGGTGTTGAAGTCCCCTGCTATGATTGTATTGTTGTCGATTTCTCCTTGGAAGTCCTCCAGAAGATTTTTAATATATTTTGGTGCTCCTATATTGGGTGCATATATGTTTATCAAGGTTATATCTTCCTGTTGGATAGATCCTTTCAATATTATGTAGTGGCCTTCTTTGTCTCTAGTTATGGTCTTCATTTTGAAATCGATTTTATCAGATATGAGAATTTCTACCCCAGCTTTTTTTTTGCTTTCCATTTGCTTGGAAAATTTTTTTCAATCCCTTCTCTTTCAACCTATATGAGTCTTTTGTTGAGAGGTGGGTCTCTTGTAAACAACATATAGATGAGTCATGCTTTCTTATTCAATCAGCTAGCTACTCTGTTTCTTTTTATCAGAGCATTCAGTCCATTTACATTTAAGGTGATTATTGATATGTACTTATTTATTGCCATTTTTGTTTAGTGTGGTTATATTTTTTTTCCCACTTCTACTGCTAATTACAGCAGTCCTTTTAACATTTCTTGCAGTGCTGGTTTAGTGCTAATGTATTCCCTTAGCCTTTTTTTTTTGTCCGGGAAGCTCTTTATTTGATCTTGTATTTTGAATGATAGCCTTGTTGGGTAGAGTAGTCTTGAATTCAGATTCTTGTTTTTCATGACTTTGATTACTTCATGCCATTCTCTTCTGGCCTGTAGTGTTTCTTGTGAGAAATCAGCTGAGAGCCTTATGGGGTTCCCTTTGTAGGTAACCTGTTGCTTATCTCTTGCTGCTTTTAGGATTCTCTCTTTGTCTTTAATTTGTGGCATTTTAATTACTGTGTCTTGGTGTGGGCCTGTTTGGGTTCTTCTTAGTTGGGGTTCTCTGTGCTTCTTTAACTTGAATGCCTTCCTCCTTCACCAAATTAGGGAAGTTTTCTGTCACTATTTTTTTGAATATATTCTCTATCCCTTGCTCATTTTCTTCTTCTTCGGGGACTCCCATGATCCGAATATTATTACGTTTCCAGTTGTCCCACCGTTCTCTTAAGCTGTCTTCCTGTTTTTTAATAGTTTTTTCCTTTTTTTTTTCTGATTGGTTGATATTTTCTACCCTGTCTTCTAATTCACTGATCCGGTCCTCAGGTTCCTCCACTCTGCTTTTTAAACCTTCCAATGTGTTTTTCATTTCTGATATGTCATTTTTTTATCTCTTCTTGATGGTTTTTAATTTCCAGTTGGCTTATTTTCAATGTCTCTATGTCCTTACTCATGCTGTTCAGCTTCCTCAAGATCATGGCTCTGAATTCTAGCTCTGTTAACATGCCTAATTGCTCCACATTGATCTCATCTTCGGTGGAGGTCTCTTGCTCTTTCATTTGGCTTCTGTTTCTGTGTTTCACCATTTTGGCTATCACTGTGGGCTTTGGAGCCTGTCAAGTTTTCCCTGTGGGTGTTGGTGTTCTGCTGTTTGTGGCTTCCTCTCCTATGTTTAGATGAGCGAGGGAGGACCCACGTTGAAGACCACTGTCAAGTCTTACTTTCCTGGTTAAAGTTGCCAGCCCAGGAAAGGTACTGTTATCCTCTAGCTTTTTGCCTGGAGGCTAGCAGTGGAGTTTACTTGATGAGTTTTGGGTTGTCAGTTGATTGAAAAGCTCCCTCAGGTGCTTAGCACAAGGGGATTTCCCGAGGGTGGGGCAGATGCTGGTTGTTTGTGAGCTTCAATTAGCACTTCAGTGGCCCACAGGGTGGGGTTGGATCTTCGAGGGAGGGGCTGCTGCCTCTCCCCAGAGCCCTGGGCAGGAGCATTATGCCCACCGTTCTGCGTGACTGCACTCAGCCAAAGCTCTGAGCGCCCTCCAAATCCCAAGTGTCCCGACACAGTTCCAGTCCAGTCTTCCCTCCCTCTGCCGGAGCCCAAGGTGAGTGGCTGTGGCTGTTTTAGCCTCTGTCCTGGCTCTGCGCTGTGGAGCCGCCTGGGAGTGTAACCTGAGGGCGCTGCTCCGAGCTGAGGCCGCTGCTGAGCTGCCAACCGTGGGCTCCCAGCCCCCGTCTCACACCTTTGCAAGCCTATATGGATGGAGTCAGTGTCCCTCGTTGTATGGTCCTCACAAGCTGCTTTTCTGTTGGTTTTTCCCATCGATTTGTCTGTGTTATAGTTGTAATTCCAGTTTGGTTCTGGGAGATGGTCTGTTTAGCTTCCGTTCACTCCCCCGCCATTTTTCCTTCCCCTCAAGGGGGAGTTTTACCGAACATTCAAAAAAGAACTAATACACATTCTCCTTAAACTATTTCAAAAAGTTCAAGAAGAAGGAAGACTTCCGAATTTGTTTTATGAGGCCAGCATAATCCTAATTTCAAAACCAAGAGAAGACATTACAAAGAAAAAAAACTACAGGCCAATGTCCTTGATGTACATAGATGCCAAAATCCTGAACAAAATACTAGCAAAATGGATCCAGTAATACATAAAAAAAATCATTCACCATGACCAAGTGGGATTCATCCCAGGGATGCAAGGCTGGTATAATATTCCCCAATAAATAAATGTGATATACCACATAAATGAAATGAAGAATAAAAACCACATGATCATATCAATAGATGCCAAAAAAGCCTTCGACAAAATCGAGCAGCTAAAATGCTCAGCAATGTGGGAATAGAAGGATCATATCTCGACATAATAAAGGCCATATATGAAAGGCCTACAGCCAATATCATACTAAATGGGCAAAAATTAAAAGCATTTTCCATAAGAACAGAAACAAGACAGGGATGCCCACTTTTGCCATTCTTATTTAACATAGTACTGGAAGTCTTAGCCACAGCAATCAGACAGTAAGGAAAAATAAAAGTGATCCAAATTGGAAAGGAGGAAGTAAAACTGTCATTATTCGCAGATGACATGATACTATATGTAGAAAACCCCCCAAAACCCCATAGAATAATCCATCAAAAATCTACTAGACTTAATAAATGAATTTGGCAAAGTAGCAGGATACAAAATTAACATCAAGAAATCGACGGCATTCTCATACACCAATGATGAACTCACAGAAAGAGAGACTAAACAAACAATCCCATTTACTTTCGTGGCAAAATAATTAAGATACCTAGGAATAAACTTAACCAAAGAAATAAAGGATCTATTTGCAGAAAACTACAGGTAATTTGAAAAAGAAATAGAGGAAAATATAAAAAAGTGGAGGCACATACCTTGTTCATGGATTAGAAGAATTAACATAATTAAAATGTCCATACTACCCAAAGCAATGTATAGATTCAATGCAATCCCCATCAAAATACCAACGACATACTTCACAGAACTAGAACAAATACTTCAAAAGTTCAAATGGAACCACAAAAGACTCCAAATAGCCACAGCAATCTTTAAAAAGAAGAACAAAGTTGGAGAGATCACATTAGCAAATTTCAGTTTATACTACAAAGCCACTGTAAACAAAATAGCCTGTACTGGCACAAGAACAGGCATATAGACCAGTGGAACAGAACAGAGAACCCAGAAATGGATCTAAAGCAATATGCTGAATTAATATTTGACAAAGGTGGCAAGAGCATACAGTGGAGTAAAACTGCCTCTTTAATAAATGGTGTTGGAAAAATTGGACAAGCAAAAAAAATGAAACTAGACAATCAATTTACACCATACACAAGAATTACCTCAAAATGGACAGAAGACTTAAATGTGTCTCATGAATTCATTAAAATCCTAGAAAAAATGGTAGGAAACAAAATTTCAGACATCATACACAGCAGAATTTTTACTGATACATCACCTAAAGCAACAGAAACAAAGGAGAAAATGACCACGTGGGACTACATCAAACTCAAAAGCTTCTGCACAGCAAAAGATACAATAATCAAAATGGAAAGGCAACCCACTATATGGGAGAGCATAATTGCCAATGATATATCAGATACGGGGTTAATTTCTAATATATATAGAGTGCTCATACAACTCAACAAAAGGAAGACAAAGAACCTATTTAAAAATTGGGCAGAGGAACTAAATAGACACCTCTCCAAACAGGACATACAAATGGCTAAGAGACATATGAAGAAATGCTCAACATCACTAATCATGAGAGAGATGCAACTTAAAACAACTATAAGGTATCACCTCACACCTGTCAGAATGGCCACCATCAACAAATCATGAAACAACAAGTGCTGGCAAGCTTGTAGAGAAAAGAGAACTCTAGTACACTGCTGGTGGGAATGCAGACTGGTGCAGCCACTATGGAAAACAATATGGTGTTACCTGAAAAAATTAAAAGTTGAACTTTCTTTTTAAATATTTTTATTTTTTATTTTTTTTATCTTTTTTGTTGACTGTATTGCAGATGTTCCTCATTTTTCTCCCATTGACTCCCTCCTCCCCACTTCTGCCCCCCTTCTGCCTTTTCCCAAACTATTGTCTGTGTCCATTGGTTACATATAAGTTTTTTGGTTTATTTCTAACCCCCTTAACTTTGAGGTTTGTCTGTCTAGCAACCAATTTTTACTTCTTAATCCCTTCACCTTTTTTACCCATTCCCCCAACACCCCTCCTATCTGGCAACCAACAAAATGTTCTCCGAATCTATGAGAATGTTTCTGTCTGCTTGTTCATTTTGTTTGTAAATTCAATTGTTGATAGATATGTTTTCATTGCTATTTTGTTTGTTCATACATTTTATCTTTTTCTTCAAAAAGACCCTTCAACATTTCATATAATAATGATTTGGTGGTGATGAACTCTTAACTTTTTCTTGTTTGGGAAACTCTTTATATGGCCATCGATTCTAAATGACAGCTTTGCAGGATAGAGTAACCTTGGTTGTAGGTTCTTGGTTTTCATCACTCTGAATATTTCTTGCCACTCCCTTCTGGCCTGCAAAGTTTCTTTTGAGAAATCAGCTGACAGCCTTATGGAAACTCCCTTGTAGGTAACTAGCTGCTTTTCTCTTGCTGCTTTTAAGATTCTTTCTTTGTCTTGAACCTTTTTCATTTTGATGATGATGTGTCTTGGTGTGGGCTTCTTGGGGTTCATCTTGTTTGGGTCTCTCTGTGCTTCCTGGACTTGTATGTCTGTTTCCTTCACCAAGTTAGGGAAGTTTTCTGCCATTATTGTTTCAAATAGGTTTTCACTTTCTTGTTCTCTCTCTTCTTCTGGCACCCCCAAGATGCAAATGTTGGCACGCTTGAAGGTGTCCCAGAGGCTCCTTACACTCTCCTAATTTTTTTGATTCTTTCTTCTTTTTGCTGTTCTGATTGGGTGTTTTTTGCGTCCTGAGATTCCAAATCAATGGTTTGCTTCTTGGCTTTACCTACTCTACTATTGAATCTGTGTAAATTATTTGTTATTTCAGTTAGTGCCTCCTTCATTTCTGACTGGTCCTTTTTTATGCTCTTGAGGCCCTCACTAAGTTCACTGAGGTTCTCACTAAGTTCATTGAGTATCCTTATAAGCAGTATTTTGAACTCAGCATCTGTTAGGTTGCTTATCTCCATTTTGCTTAGTTCTTTTCCTGGGGTTTTATTCTGTTCTTTCATTTGGGACCTGTTTCTTTGTCTCCTCATTTTGGCTGTCTGCCTCCCTTTGTTTGTTTCTATGTATTACTTAATGAGTGGTATGAGTCTAGCTGAGACCAGATGTTGCTTGTTTGAAAGAATTTAGGAAAACCTGAAGCAGGATCCAAGACAGGCCAATCCTATGGTTAAGCAAGTGGCAACAGCTTGGGTGGGCCTAAAAGTTGGGTGGGGCAGGGCCTCAGGGAATCACCAGGGCAGGGCAACCAGTACGAGTCAGGTTGCTGGAGTCCCAGATATGGTGGCTGTCTGCCGCCCCAGGGAAGGGCTCACCAAAGGAACCAAGGCCTCTGACAGCACATGTATTTCAAAGAGATTCCCCTCTCCAGCCTTCACTTCAATGCCTAACAGCTCAGTTCTTCCTTGTATGTCTCTGGCACCCCTCAAGCTGCCTTCCCTGTAAGCTTAGAGGGAGTGAGTCCAGTAAGTCCATGTTTGGGCCCGTTAAGAGGAGCTACCTGAGGCTCCAGCCATCTCAGTCTCCCTAAGCCTCAGTTCTGGCTGTTTTTCCCAGCCAGAAGTTATGGGGACTTCTCTTCCTGGCACTGGAATCCTGAGTGGGGCACCTGGTGTGGGAGGGGGACCCCCTCAGTCCTCAGGGAGGACCCTCTCAGCTGAGAAATCCTTCTGATTTTTATCCGCCATACGTGGGTGTGGTACCAGGCCCTTTCGTCTCCATCCCTCCTACCAGTCTCGTTGTGGTTGCTGCTTTAATTCTGTAGTTGTAGGACTTCCATTCAGCTTGATTTCAGGCAGTTTTGAATGATGGTTGTTCAGCAGTTTCCTTGTAACTGATGTAGTTGTGGGAGGATGCAATACCGCGTTTACCTACACCACCATCTTGACTGGAAGTCCCAAAGATTGAACTTTCATTTGACCCTGTGATCTCACTTTAGGAATATACCTAAGAATACTGAAACACTAATCAGAAAGAATATATGTAACCCCATCTTCCTAGCAGCATTATTTACAAAAGCTAAGATCTGGAAACAGTCCAAATGTCCATCAGTAGATGAATGGATAAAAAAGTTGTGTATGTATACACAATGGAGTACTCTGCAGCTGTAAGAAAGAAAGATCTCTTATCCTTTTAGATGACATGGAGGGACCTGGAGAGTATTATTCTAAGCATAACAAGCCGAGCAGAGAAAGACAAATATCACATGATCTCACTTATTTGTGGAATATAATGAACATAACAGTCTGAGGAATAGGATAGACCCAGAGATTTGAAAGTAGGGTACAGACTGAGGGGGTGGAGGTGGTGGAAGAGGGGGTGGTGGGGGGAGTGAAGAGATAAACCACAGAACTTATATACATGTACACATAACAATGGATATGGGCAGCAAAGCGGGCAATGGGGTGGGGGGATGGGGAGGAGGGTGTCAATGGGGTAAAAAAGGAGAAACATCTGTAACAAAAATAAAATTAAAAAGAAAAAGAACATGCTTTTGATTTCATTGATCTTTTGTATTGTCTTTTTGGCATCTATGTCATTTATTTTCACTCTGATCTTTATCATTTCTTTCCTTCTATGTAATTTGGGTTTTTCTCTTTGTTCTTTTTCTAAATCTTATTTTAATTTATTTCTTAATTCTCACTCAAGGATATTTTCCATTTATCTTCAGATAGTGTGGGAAGGGGGAGAGAACGAGAGAGAGAGAGAGAGGAAGAGAGAGAGAGAGAGAGAGAGAGAGAAACATTGACGTGAGAGAGACACATTGATTGGTTGCCTCCCTCGTGACCCTGACTAGGGCAGGGGATAGACTGCAACCAAGGTACTTGCCCTTGAGTGGAATTGAACCTGTGACTCTTTGGTCTGTGGGCTGACATTCTAACTGGGGAGCAAAACCAGCCAGGGTTCTTTCTAAATTTTTAACTTATAGGGTTAGATAATTTATTAGAATTTTTCCTTGTTTCTTGAAGTAGACCTGTGATGCTATGAACTTTCCTCTCAGGACTGCTTTCACTGTGTCTCATAGATTTAGTGTTGTTGTGTGTTCATTTTCATTAGTTTCCAGGAATTTTAAAATTTCTTTCTTGATACCATTAGTAACCTACTCATTGTTTAATACCATGCTATTCAGCCTCCATGTGTTGAATGTTTTTGAGTGTTTTTACTTAATTTATTTCTATTTTCATGCCATTGTGATCAGAGAAGATAAATGTTTAATATGACTTCAGTCTTCTTGAACTTATAGAGACTTATTTGTGTCTTAACATGCGGTCTATCTTTGAGCATGTTCCATGTGCTCTTGAGAAAAATGTATATTCCGCAGCTTTGGGGTGAAATGTTCTGTAAAAGTCAATTAAATTCATCTGATCTAGTGTGTTGTTTAGGGCCTCTTTCCTTGCTAATTTTTTGTGTAGAAGATCTATCCAGTGATGTCAGTGGGGTGTTAAAGTCTTCTACTATGATTGTATTGCTGTGTATCTTTCCTTTGAAGTTCTTCAGAAGTTTTAAAATATATTTCGGTGCTTGCATATTGGGTGCATACATGTTTACCAGAGTTGTATTAATGAGATCAATCACTTTAATTTTATGTAATGACTTTCTTTGTCTCTGGTTATGGCTTTCATTTTGAAGTCTATTTTATCACATATAAGTATCGCTACTCCTGTTCCCCTCATCCCCATCCCTTCACTTTCATCCTGTGTGAATCTTTTGTTTTGAGGTGGGTTTCTTGTAGGCAGCATATATATGGGTCATGTTTTCTTATCCATTCAACTACCCTATGTCTTTTGATTGGAGCTTTTAAGCCATTTACAGTTAAGGTTATTATTGATAGGTACTTACTTGTTGCCATTTTAATTCTTTATGCCTGTGTTTCTCTCTCTATTTCTCCTCCTCCTCCTTCTTAAAATATGTTTTATTGAGCCCTGGCCAGTTTGTCTCAGTGGTTGAAGCATTGGCCTGTGGACCAAAGAGTCGCGGGTTTGATTCCAGTCAAGGGCACTTACCTCAGTTGCAGTTCAGTCCCCAGCACTGGTTGGGGTCGTGTGGGAGGCAACCAGTCTATGTGTCTCTGTCACATCAATGTTTCTCTCTCTCCCCCTCTTCCACTATGTGTGAAAATAAATGGAAAAATATCCTCGAGTGAGGATTAAAAAATATATGTTTTATTGATGTTTTAGAGAGAGAGGAAGGGAGAGAGAGATAGAAACATTGATGTGAGAGAGAAATATAGATTGGCTGCCTCCTGCTCACCCCCTACTGGGGATTGAGCTTGCAACCCGGGCATGTGCCCTGACCAGGAATCAAACTGGAACCTCTCACTCCATACAGGCGATGCTCAAGCCACTGAGCCACACTGACTCATCTCTTCTTCTTCTTACAGCAGTCCCTTTAGCATTTCTTGGATTCAGTCCCTTGCTTTTCATTACTTTTTATACTTCATGCCACTCCCTTCTGGCCTGTAGTGTTTCTATTGAGAAATCAGCCGACACTCTAATGGGATCTCCCTTGTAGGTAACTT
Source organism: Molossus molossus (assembly GCF_014108415.1). NCBI lineage: Eukaryota > Metazoa > Chordata > Mammalia > Chiroptera > Molossidae > Molossus > Molossus molossus. The sequence continues at coordinate 9,080,075 of NW_023425347.1, forward strand.
TCTGTCTCTCTCTCTCTCAGTGCCTTTAAGATTCTTTGTCTTTAACATTGCCACTTTAATTATGATGTGCCTAGGTGTAGGTCTTTTCAAAATCATTTTGTTTGGGACTCTCTGTGATTCCTGGACCTGTGTAACTTTTTACTTCACCAGGTTAGAGAAGTTTTCTATCATTATTTTTTCAAACAGATTCTCTATTCCTTTCTCCAATTCTTCTTCTGATACCCCTATGATCCCAAAGCTCCCTTAAACTCTCCTCCTGCTTTTCATTTTTTTTCCCCATTTGCAACTCTATTTGGCTGTTTTTTTCTTTCTTGTCTTTTAACTTGCTGATTCAGTCTTCAGCTTCTTCTAATCTACTATCGACTCCTTTCAAGGTATTTCTTTATTTCAGCTATGTTGTTCTTCATTTCCACTTGACTTTTATTCCTAGCTTCTACCTCTTTTTTCATGCCTATGTAGTTTTACTGAGTTCTTTTTAATTCTTATTGAGTTGCTTGTAATTCTCACTAAGTTGTTTGAGCACCCTTATAACCATTACTTTGAATTCTTTATCTAATAAATTGCTTGCCTCCATTTCATTTACTTCCTTTTCTGGTGATTTCTCCTTTTATTTCATTTGGGGGTTGTTTCTTTATCTCACCATTTTATTGGTCTGGTGTTCCAGGGCCAGGTGGGGCAGACCAAGTTACAGGAGCAGGTCATGTGTCCAGGGGCATCCAGTTGGGGTGGGTCAGATCTGGGATATGGTCCAGTGTCTGGGGGCACTAGTGGGTCTCAGCTGCAGCAGTAGGGCTGGTGGTTATTTGCTGCAGTGGAGCCAATAGGACTGTGGCTTTCTGCTGGTTGTGGGTCTTGTGAGGGAAGCAGGCCCCTCTGCTGCTGGTGGGTTCCACAGGGACTGTGAGCTCCTCTGCTGCTGGTAGATCCTGTGTGGACAACAGAGACCTCTGCTGTTGGTGGGTCTGCTGGGGTGGCAGGGCATTCTGCTGCCAGGAGAGAGGCAGTGGGACTGGAAGTGTCTGTGGTCTAGGGAGCGGGGTCTCTGCAGTTCCCTGTGGTCTCCTCTCTAGGAGGATCTTATGGATCTTCCAAAATGGCATACTCTCTGATCCAAAGCAGGGAGAAGCACCTGGCCGGGAGTGCACTTTGGCTGCTGGCAGCTCCCTCTACCTGGAGTGCCCTACTGGCCTGCCCTGGATTCTCTTACCAACAGACAGCTGCCCACCCACACCCACACACACTCTCTCTCTAACACGTTCACCCATTCACACTCTCACCATCACTATGGTCCTGCTTGCCACCATGTTGGAATCCTCGGTTTAGTTTTATGTTAAGGCAAGAAAAATGCAAAACATCCTGGAATATATTTGTCATGATTTTTGCCAAGAAAAAGAAATTTTTCTTCTCTTTGAAAATTGCCTGGTGATGGACTGTGGTTTGGATGGTAACAGCAGTCACACAGAACTTTACAATTTGCAATATGCTTTACTTCACCTGATCCCACAAGCTTGTCAGTGTGTCATAGGTGTCTTCATTTCATAGTTGAGGAACCTGAGACTCAGAGAGGAGAAATTGCATGAAGTGAGACAGCCAGTATGTGGTAGGACTAGTACTTGGATCTTGTAATTGCAGATGACATGTTCTCTCCTTTCCCTACTGCTGTCCTGCAGCCCTCATCACAAGATGGGTGGAAACTGAGAAATTCTTACTGCATTTTAAAGAGATGGGCCAGAAACTCCAGTATTTCCAATAAGCAGTTATCCTGGGTGCAAAAGACTGAAGAGAAATGAACTAAGCTTTCAATTCAAGAAGTTGGAATAAAAAACAATTTGAAAAGTAGTAGAGTTAGATTAGACAGTGATTGAAAGAAGAGGTTGTTCCCAGCAGGAGTCCTAGAACCACAAGCCACAATCTTAAGCCTTGTCATGTGCACTGCTGATTCCAAGATGATGCCATACCACACACTTTTGCTTCTCCCCAGTGGATGATGTAGAGCAGGCTGTGAAATCAATTAGATTTTTCTACTCATCCCCTATGGTACATCCAAGTCTGTGTTAAAATTCTGTTTTGCTACCTAGAATTTCCATAGCCCCCACAAAAAAACTGATTATTTTATTTTCCTGATAAAAAATTCATTACATGCTTACTGTGGAAAATTTGAGAAGAAAATTTAAAACAAAAATATCTACCCACTAAAGATGATTATTATTAATATTATGGCATATTTATTTTAAAAATTATATTTATTTATTTATCTTTAATCCTCACCTGAGGACATGCTTAGGAGGAAATGGGAGAGAGAGAGAGGGGGGAGAGAGAGGGAGAGAGAGAGAGAGAGAGAGAGAGACAGACAGACAGACAGACATCGGTTGCTTTCCATATGCCTTTACCAGGGATCAAACTTGCTACCCAGGTATGTGCCCTAACCAGTAATTGAACTGGCAACCTTTCAGTGCACAGGATGTTCAACTAACTGAACCACTCCATCAGGTTTTTTAATATTTTTAAATTTTTTCTATTGATTTTTTTTTTTTTAGAGACAGTAGAAGGGAGGGAAGGAGGGGTGGGAGGAGAGAGAGAGACACACACACACACACACACACACACATTGATTGGTTGCTTCCCACATGTGCACTGAAAAGTGTCAGGGATCAAACCTTCAACCAAGGTACATGCCCTTGACTGGGACTCAAACCTGTGACCATTCAGTGTGTGGGTCAATGCTCTAACCACTGAACACACTGGGCAGGAGAAGCTGGGCTTCTATATAAAGAAATGTTTTTTAATCCTCACCTGAGCACATTTTTTTAGAGAGAGAGAGAGAGAGAGAAAGGGGGAGAGAGAGAGAGAGAGAGAGAGAGAGAGAGAGAGAGAGAGAAACATCGATGTGAGAGAGAAACATTTATCATTTCCTTCTGTATGTGCCCTGATCAAGCCCACAACCTAGCTATGTGCCCTGACTGGGAATGGAACCTGCAACCTTTTGGTGTACAGGAGGACCTCTAACCAGATGAGCCACCTGGCATATTTCTTAAGTATATTTTACCATGGTTGAGAACATAATACTCATATGATTTTATATGTTGCATTGCGGTTTTTGCTTGTCATCATCATCATCATTATAAGCATTTCCCATGTCACTAAGAGTTATTTATTATACATTACTTTCAGTAGTTACATAATATTCCATTGTACAGATGTCCCATAATTTTCTTAACCAATTCCTTTCTGTTGGATAGTTAGTTTTCTCCCCCAGTTTTTTTTGTGTGTGTGTTACAAAAAGTGCTACAGTGACAATATCTGTAAACTTTGGATTGCTTCCTTTGCAGTCTGAATTCTTTCAGGCCTTTCAGGTTTTAGATCTGGGTAATATGTGGAAAACCATTGCATGTATTAGACATTATCTGGTTTCTGGAATAAAATAACATGGTGAGGTCAACTATGGGACCCAGGTTAGAAGAGGCCATAGGGAGGGTAGTTAAGAACCCTGAAGAATACTGAAGGGAAATTCTTTTCTGCAACAGCTCTAGGCAGAGGTGTTCAGCTGGCTAAGCATGAGGGACAATGGCGGTCCTACCTCCATTTCTCTTTGAGGGTCAGGCTAGCCATTTTTCCTGGGAAAGTCTGGGTCCATGTCTCACGAGCTGATGGCTGTACTTCCAGGCCACACTTCTTGAGTGTTATTCTTTTATGTCTTTTTTTGACCTATACCTGAGCATTTAAAAAAATTGAAGTGTAATTAACATACTGTAAAATTTATTCTTTTAAAGTGTATAATTTAGTGGTTTTAATATAATCATGAAGTTGTGCAACTATAACCACTATTTAATCCCAGAATATTTTTATCATCCCCGAAAGAAACTCATACCCGTAAGCTGTCACTCTCCCATTGTCCCCTCCTCCTAGCCCCTAGCAACAATTAATTTACTTTTCTGACTCTATACAGATTTACTTATCCCAGACTTTACATAAGTGGAATCTATAATATATAGCTTTTGTTTCTGGTTTCTTTCACTTAGCACATTGTTTTCAAGGTTCAGCTATGCTGTGGCATGTATCAATACTTCATTTTTTTATGGTTAAAGAATATTTCATTGTATTGATATACTACATTTATTTATCCATTCTTCAGTTGATGAACATTTGGGCTGTTTCACTTTTTGGCTATTATGAATAATGTTAATATGAACATTTGTGTACAAGTTTTTGTATAGATATATATTTTCAATTTTTTGGGTATGTACCTAGGAGTGGAATTGCTATTTAACTCCATACTTAACTTAGTAAAGAATTGCCAAACTGTTTCCCGAAGGGAAAACACATTTTTCATTCCATTATTACCTCCATGTATAAAGGTTCCAGTGTTTCCATATCCTCAACAACACTTGCTATCTGTCCATCTTTGTGATTATATAGCCATCCTGGTAGGTGTGAAGTGATATCTCATTGTAGTTTAAAAAATTATTTTTTTCTTTATTGATTTTAGAGAGAGAGCAAGGGACAGAGAGAGAGAAACATCGATGAGAGAGAACATTCATTGGCCGCCTCCTGTATGCCCCGCACTGGGGATTTGGCCCACAATCTGGGCATATGCCCTGACCGGGAATTGACCTCTTGGTCATAGGTGGATGCTCAACCACTGAGCCACACCAGCTGGGCTCATTGTAGTTTTGATTTGCATTATTCTAATGATTAGCGATGTTGAACATCTCTTTATGTGCTTGTTGTCCATTTGTGTATCTTCTTTAGAGAAATGTATATTCAAATTCTTTGTGTATTTAAAATTTTGGTTTTCTTCTTATTGTTGAATTTTAAGAGTTCTTTATATATTCTGGATACTAGCACTTTATCATATACAAGATTTTTCAATGTGTTTTTTTCTATTCTGTTGGTTGTCTTGTCATTTTCTTGGTTGTGTCATTAAAAACACAAGTGTTTTAAATTTTGATTTTTAAGTTAAATTGATTAGTCTGTTTTTTCTTTTGTTGTTTGTGCTTTTGATGTCCTAATCCAACGTCACAAAGATTTGTTATTGTTGTTGTTGTTGTTAATCCTCACCCAAGGATATATATATATATTTTTTCCCATTGATTTTAGATAGGGTGGAAGAGAAGGAGGGACAGAGGGAGGGAGGGAGACAGAAACATCTTTGTGAGAAAGACACATTGACTGGTTGCTTCCCTCATGATCCTGACCAGGACTGGGGACTGAACTGTAACCAAGGTACGGGCCCTTAACTGAAATTGAACCTGCGAGTCTTTGGTCCACGGGTCAATGCTGAGCCAAACTGGCCAGGGCCATAAAGGTCATAAAGATTTACTTTTGTTTTCTTCTAAGAGTATCTTAGTTTTAGCACTTAGAGGTAAGTCTCTGACTCATTTTGAGTTAATTCTGTATATGGTATGAGATACAAGTCCAAATTCATTCTTTTTTGTGTATATATTCAGTTATCCTAACACCATTTTTTAAAAAACACTATTCTTCTCTCATTGGATTGTCTTGGCACCCTTGTTGAAAATCAATTATCTATAAATGTATGAATATATTTCTGAACTCTTGATATATGTCTTTCCTTATGCCAGCACCGCACTGTCTTCATTAGTGTAGATCTGTTGTAAATTTTGAAATTGGAAAGTCTGTATCTTCAGACTTTGATCTTTTTCAAATTGTTTTGGTTATTTTGCATTCCTGGCATTTCTATATGAGTTTTGGAACAGTTTGCCAATTTATGCAAAAAAAGGCAGCTAGGATTTTGATAGGGATTGTGTTGAATATATAGAACAGCTTGGGAAGTATTGCCATCTTAACATTATTTAGTCTTCCACTATGTTATTCTTACAAAAACAGAAACAAACCAACTATAAACCTCAGCAGTTATTCAGCTCATATAACCAACAATTATTAAGTTTTTCTGCAATGTGAATAGCTCTTACTATTTCCTCCAGCTACTTTTAAAAGTAAAATGCTTTGCCTTATAAATGAATTCTCTTCTTTCACCACCCAAGCTCAAATATGTATATTTCCTCATTAGACCATAATGGTTCTGTTTTAGTAAAGTTATTATGGGTAAATATCATATAAATTTACCTAAAAGATGGTAAATCCAAGGGAAAATAAAACAAATATTCAAACTATTGTCCAACTTGCCACAAAAAACTGCTGGATGGATCTGTGATTAAAATGAGAGGTTCTTAGTTTTCACAATACTGTGTTCTCCCGGAGTATTTTCCATCCCAGCTGCTTTCCTGTCCTCTGCCTTTCTTGGTGTGCATTTTTTTTTTTTTTAAGAGTACATAATTTCTCTGAAACTGTTTTCTCTTCTTTATAATAGTGGTGTGATCCAGGTGCCCTGGTGACCTCATGGGCCCGTGTCTGTCACAATTACTTTTAATGAGAAATTACAGTTTCCTGAGTGCTCACCCCTGCACCCCTGCCCCCTGGGGTCTGGGGGCTAGAAACTAACCCCTTTCAAAGTGTCCCTCACTTGTTTCTGTGTGTCCCTAGAGGGTGCCTCATTTGCCCAGAGCCAATCTGTCAGCTGCAGTTACCTGCTCCATCACATCTGTCCTCTGTTGCCTGGTCTGCACTGGTACCCCATCCCTACTCCACCTCATTTCTGCTAGGCCTCCGAGAGACCTCAGTCACTGGACTGCCAAAACCATGCAAGGGTGCTTTTTGGGGATTCATTTAAATCTCCTTGTCTTGTGGGCACCAGAGCAATTGTATTTCTATGTAGACAAAGAAGATGATCTCCACTCTAAATACAGCAAGCAGCTCAGAGTCAGAGTTCCTTTGCATTATTGGTGAAAAATCTAGTAAGCCTCAGGCCCTTTTATTCCTAGCCATACTGCAAGTGGATTGAAGCACTTAGAGAAAGAAAAGCCAGTATCCCATCCACACTCTTCTCTGCTTTTCAAGATCTCCACCTCACCCCAACCTCCTTCTCCCTCCCTAATCTCCAAACAGAAGTGTGAATGCATGCAAGAAAAGGAGGAGTAGGGGCCATCTCACTAACAACAGCTGAGCACCTGTTTAAGGGGCAAAAGTGAGTTTCTAGTGGTTGAAAATGGTACCTATCCCTAAGAGACATTATGAGGATTAATTGAAGCAATGCAAATAAAAATACATTAAAATAATACAAAATAAAAATAAAATAATGCCAGAAAAATTGGTCTCTGGCACAAATAAGACATTTCCCCCAGGATTTTAAAATATCAAAGTTGACAAGATCTCTTTTCTGGTTAATTGTACATTTCCCAAATACTTCTCACTGCCCCAGTGGAAATTTGCCTGGGCTTGTGATTTTAGGAAAGACTCCTGGAGCACACCCCTGCCTCCTTTCCTATGGACTTTTATCGTTCCATCGAGTCCAGGGTGTAGGACCAGATTCACAGTCAGAATTTTTTCCTCTTCTGCCCACCTGCCAGGCACTTTAGGGTTGATGGACTGTTGTCTGTGGGTGTGGCCGGCTGGTGCCCCAACAGGGATGCATGACACCTCTTCCCTCCTTTCTGCCCAGGGCAGGATGGGGCAGAGGGTGTCCCAGCCCACCCTCCTTCTGCCCACAAAGCCAGGGCTTTTCAGTACAGGCATTCCCACTGGTTTGGACCAAAAATAGAATTTTGTTTCATCCACCCCTGAGCAAAGCCTTTCCCACTACTCCTCCTCCCCGGGGGCTGTCGCGGAGCCCGCTCTTCCACCCCGCAGGCCTGGCCCCTCCCTTTTCGGCGCAGTTCGTGCACGCGCCAGGGAGCCCTGCGTTCTCTTTTCCTTTAGCTTCTGTTTCGGCACCAGTGCTGCGTCCAGGCGTTCTGACAAAGCTCACCCTTTTTCAATCTGGCCGGACGCTGTTCTGCTTAATTGCGCTCTGCAGGTCACCTGTTCCCCCGTGGCAATCTCGGACCCTGCAGCCTGTGGCGCCCACTGCGAAACCTCCCGAGGAGTGAAGGCTCAAAAGCCAAACTGGGTTACTGAAGTGGGTTAGGCCGGTGGTGGCGAGGTGCGACCTGTAAGGTAATTGTGAGTCAGCAGCAGGCAACGTGAATTCTCAGTTCTCGCTTTGGTGTGTTCGCGGAAGTGTCACAGATGATTCTAGATGTTGGAATACAGAAATAGAAGGGCTCTGTGAACCAGGCCTTGAGGACACAAACACCACAAGACACGGCCTCGAAACTCAGATTGTTCACAGTCCCTGAGGAAATCAGACTGGAGCAATATATACACTACATTGTGACCCTGTATGTATACTAGTGAGAATGCGTGCAAGGCATAGAAGTAAAAGGGAGTACTTTCTGGAGAGTTTTCAGGGAGGTGATGTGTGAGCTGAGTTTTTAAAAACGAATACACGTTTGCCAGGTGGATAAGAGTGTAGAAGAGCATCCTGTAAACTTGCAGAGGTGGACTACAGGGGGACGTGACCAAGAAGGAACCCGACAGGCTTGTGCCCTCGCTGATCTCCTTCTGCACCCTCCCTTCACAGCCACCTTAAATAAGCAATGTAAGCAAAAATGGTGAACTTGCTGTGTGGGCTCCACTTCTACACAAGTCTGTACCCTCCCCTTTCAATCCTGTGTACTAACTGTAGCTGCCACGGGAGGTGGGGGGGGCGGTTCTGGGACAGAGGGATAGATGAGCATATGGAGATGGCTGGGACAGAAACAGATCTTAAAGAGTATTGAATGCCATGCTAAAGGGCTTAAACTTTATCCTGTAGGCTGGAGTTTGCAAATTGGTGACCGTAAAATGATTTAAAAAACAAAAACAAAACACAAAAACCCTAGGGACTTGTTTTGTTTAACTCTCATATAGTTTTAAAAGTCAGCACCTTTCAAGCATCTTTTGGAAGAATCGGAAGGTCTGACAAACTGGATTCATGGCCTTGCAATGAGCTGGCCCTGGGTGACAATCGCCTCCTCCAAACCTGGCCCGTGCTCTAAGTTTGCTTGAGTCCCGACCGTTCCCTTCCTCCTCCCGGGACCTTCCTGGGCTCAGCGCGCATTTAAGTATGCCCCCTAGAGGCAGCCTGGAGCCACTGGTTTTAAGAAGGAGAGAGTCCAATGGTAACATTTGGATGGATAAAACTGGTAGGTGATTGGATTTGAGAGGACGGCATTGGAAGCAGGATGGCATGTCAATCGGTGTTAGAGAGGAGGGGACAAGTAATGTCGGAAACAAGTGCACCTTGCACACACCACTGGATGTACATACACATTAAAATGGTGAACGACTTCCTCTTCCTCAATACTTTGAGTTCTTTGATTTCTTAAGATTACTTTAGTCTGTTAATGTTTATTTATTTTCTATTTAAAGATTATTTCTTTTTTTGTGAGGGGAGAGGGAAATACAAATATCATTTTTCCTAGGACTCACTCCTCCGTTCAGTCCCCCTTTCTCCTCTCAGAGATGGAGCTGGATTGTCACCTAAGGAAAACATCAAATCCTGGACCACTGATTTTCCGACCTTGCATTCATCCACTATAGAACTGTGCCATATTCTTCCCATGCCCAACGAACACCTATTAACTGGGAGGAAAAAAATAGAGAACTGTGGGGGAACATGTGGTGTGGGGAATAAAAGAATAGGTACCCTCACTGACCCCAGAGCCAGATAGAATTCACTTCAAATTCCTTTCCAAATTATAATAACAGCTTGCAGAGAAGAGAGAAACCCTGATTCCATTCCTACTTCCAACAACTACTCCCCTTCATTGCTGGATGACTACCTAGAGTGGCTCTTGGTCTCTACTTCTGCAAAAGGATGGAAGAAAGATTACGTAATGCCAATCAAGTGCCAGGCAGATGAAAAGTAAGTAGTAGTATTTGTCCGGCAATTGATCTAGCTAGCCTTTCTCTCTACTGCTAATTTCACTCATAGGTGCCATGTTATTTACTGATTTAATAATCTCTTTCAGTGCCATTTCTCAACATTGCACTTTTAAGTAAAATGATATTCCCATAGATATATCTCAGTTACACATGTCAGTAGAGATAGAAATCAAGGTTGGACATTTCCTGACAGGTATTTGGTCTCCCTGGCTCAGATATGCATCACTGTTGACAATCTTTCTTTCTTTCTTTCTTTCTTTCTTTCTTTCTTTCTTTCTTTCTTTCTTTCTTTCTTTCTTTCTTTCTTTTTCTTCCTTTTTCTCCTCACCTGAGGATATTTTTCCATTTTTGTTCAAATAGAGTGGAAGGGAGAGAAAGGAAGAGAGAGAGAGAGAGAGAGAGAGAGAGAGAGAGAGAGAGAGAGAGAGAAACATCGATGTGAAAGAGACACATCAAGTAGCTACCTCCTACATGACCCCAACCAGGTCCAGGGACAAATCGCAATGGAGGTACGTGCCCTTGACCGGAATCAAACCTGAGACTCATTGGTCTGAGGGCCGATGCTCTAACTGCTGAGCCAAACTGGCCAAGGTATTGTATTTTTCAAAGATAGTTACAATGATACCATTTAAAAAATTTTTTTTATCCTCACCGGAGGGCTCTTTTGCATTTATCTTCAGATAGAGCAGGAGGGAGAAAGGGAGGAAGAGACAGAGAAACATCAACATGAGAGAGAGAGATTGAGTGGTTGCCACCCACACAACCCCCCAACCGGCCGGGGACAAACCGAAACCAAGGTATGTGCCCCTAGCGGGAACCAAACCTGGGACTTTCCAGTCTGTGGGCTGACATTCTAACCACTGAACCAAACCGGCCAGGGCACAATGATACCTCTTAACCCACACTCTTTACAATAAGATTTGACACTCCTCCTAGTGAGAGGAGGGCCATGTGTTTCTTCCCCTTAAATTTGAATTGGCTTGTGACTACTGTGGTAGTGATACTATGTGACTTTTGAGGCTAGCTCAGAAAAGGCAAGACTCCCTTTGGATTTTGCAGGGAACTTCCCTTTGGAGCCCTGAGCTCCCATGTAAGAAGTCTGGGGCCACCATGCTGTTAAAAATTCTCTACAGGTTTGGACGCTGTTTCTTATGTTGGCAATAGTAAATTGATTGTTCTAACAAACTAAGTTTGGGGGGTACATTGCCATGCAGAAATAAATAATGCTTCTGGCTATAGGGCAGGCTTACATAGCTGAGGCACATAGAAGACACTCTAATATCATATATGAAAGGACTATTTTTGTGCTATCTATCATAAGCACCATGTGGAAGGTCATAGAAAGGAAACTTCATACTTGTCAGGAGTTTTTGTGGAAGGCTTCTTGGAGGAGTTTGGGCTAGAGTGTAGCCTTGGAAGATTGTTGACTACCCTCAGTCACTTCCTCTTCCAAATGGAACCCTACATTTCTTTTGACAAACCTTCCCTATTCTTGGCCATGCTGTCAACCCTGCGTGAGCTGTGATTGGATAAAACCTTAAGGATTGGTTCAGAGCCAGAGGCCACTGCATCCCCAGGACTTCCTGGAAAGAAAAGCTTCCTATCTCTTTTTTTTTAATCCTTACCCGAGGACATTTTTCCATTTTTTTGTTCAGATAGAGTAGGAGGGAGAAGGAGGAAGAGAGAGAGAGAGAGAGAGAGAGAGAGAGAGAGAGAGAGAGAGAGAAACATTGACGTGAAAAGTACACATTGAGTGGCCTGCCACCCGCACAACTCAACCAGGGCCGGGGACAAACTGCAGCCAAGATATGTGCCCTTAGCGGGAACCAAACCCGGGTCTCTCTGAACCGCAGGCTCACATTCTAACTGCTGAGCCAAACCGGCCAGGGCAAGCTTCCTATCTTTTGCTTGGAGGCTACCTGAAGACACCCAGTGTGGGATGAAGCTGTGAGGCAACACTTCTACTTCAAAGGGGGAGGATAAGGGCACTGGGAGGAAGCCAGCAATTCGACCTCACCAAGGAATGTAGATCAGAGAGACAGAGAGAGCCAGGGAGAAACCAGGACATTGGTGACATTTGATTTGCTATAGAAATCCTTTCTAGAAGCTAGTCCTAGTCCTAGACTTTTTTAATGTTCTATATTATACAAAATTAGTTTTAATGGGATTTTCTGTGGTTTACAACACAAAGACTCCTTACTGATAGCAATGGGTAGACTTTGCTACCTGTCAAGGTGAAGGATTTTTGGCAAAGGGGAAGGGAAACATTTTCCAGGTGTGTATCACTGTGGGGCAAGCCCTGTTACATAAAAAGTTCCCAAGTCAAAAATATTTGTTTGGTGTAATGTTCCCCAAAGTTACACTTTTTGGCTAGTCAATAAATATATACAAACCCACTGTATGCCAGGCGCTGTGCTTGCATTGTAGTGGGAAATACAAACATTATAATACTTAGAAATGGGGTGAGCAAGGTGAGGGATGAGTGGGGTGCAGGATAAATGAAAGATATGACGGAAGATATAACAAGGCTTTACCTAAGTTGGGGTCAGTGGGTGAAGGAAGGCTTCCCTGAGAAAGTGAACTGATTAAGCAGGGCTCAAAAGATGAGTAAAGATTTAATTAGTCAGTGGGGGAGGAGCTAGGGGAGAATATTCTAGGCAGAGACCTATGGCTATAGGACTTCTAAGGGCTTTACAAGTATAAATGTGCATTGTTAACCCCAAGAGTAGCTGAAGTATGCTGCATTCACAAAACTTGTTGACATGAGCTCTGATTTATGAGAAGAGCATCTTCTAGGACTTAGAAAAATGAATATGGCTTCCAGAATGAACAGAGTGTTCTGGAGATAGAGGGAGCATGATCTTGATCAGGTAAAGGCTTATGTATGAGAATAGAGGGAGATAAACAGACAATAGATGGATGGATGATGGAGGGAGAAAAAAATATTAGACAAGCCCAGAGGGGTCAGGACAGGAGGGCTTTGAATGTCAGCATAAATAGTGTTTTGGTGTCTGAGTGTAGATTCATGGCTGAGGTTGTACGTAATAAGTTTGGGAGCAGGAAGGAGGTTGCAGTGAACCAGGCATGAAATGGTAAAATTCTAAGCTAAAGTGGGGAGTGGGAGGAGAGAGATAAAAATGAATAAATTTAAGAGACACCACAGGAGGAAGAGACAATTATTATTATTATTACTAATTGATTTTAGAGAGAGAGAAAGGCAGAAGGAGAGAGAAAGAGAAAGATGAATGTGAGGGTGCAACATCAATTGGTTGCCTTCCATACATGCCCGGATCTGAGATCAAACTGCAACCTGGTATGTGCCTGACAAGGAATCCAACCCATGACCTTTTGGTGTCCGGGTTGACGCTCCATTCAAGCCTCACTGGCCAGGGCAGGAACAGGCAATTATTAATGATCGATATCTAGAGTGAAAAGAAGGGCAGCAGGAGGCAAAGTTTAGAGACTGGCTTTCTGGAGGAAGAGGTTCTCTAGAAAGAAATAGAAGCTTCTTTATCTGTAGCAATCACTCACTTACTGCACAGTGGCAGAAAACATTCAAGGTGCCGAGTGCCTAAGCATATGCCAAATCATCAGCGACACTGAGAAACCTGGGCAGGAGGGAGAACAGTACAAAGTTATGGTAAATAGAAACTTAGAGATTTTCAGCAGGTTTTAATCATTGGCATCATCTATCACTGAAGCCCCCTAGAGCTGCCTCTATTTTTGTTCACAGTGGTCCATCCATATGGGTGACATTGTTTCCCTCAAAGCTGTGCAGCCATATTTCATTAAGAGAAAAGAGTGATAGAAATTTCCTATCAGGTCAGGATGTGATAACAGAAGAAAAAAAGAAGGTATTTAAGAGAAAAATAACTCAGCAGTACACCCTTCACCAATTTCTCTCTCTCCCTCCTTTATCTTGCCCGACCTACTACCCTGAAACATCCATGATGAGAAATGTAGGCACAGACAGTGTTCTATGAAGTGACATTCTCAAGAAGCAGCACAATGATGACTATAGCCCAGCACACAGGTGACAATTTTACCCCTTAATTACCACCTGTGCCTTTGGAAATGGGTGCGCTCCACTCTGTTAGTGCCAGGCTCTGCCATGCAGGGTCCCTGGAGATCACAATGAGATGCCTACAGCCTGCTGCAGATTCTGAAAGACTCCTTCAGAAACCCACGGCTGGAATCTTTTTGCCATTGCCTAGTAATTACATTCGAGGTCAGGTCCCACTCTTGACCAGAACATTTCCTCTGGTCATCCTTTGTCCTCTTAAAAGGCCCTGTGGTTGAATCACCATCACCCAGAATCCTCACTCATGGCCCACAAAGAAGTTCAATAGGCCCTTGCTGGGACTGGAATGAATATTCATATTTTACCCAATTTAGGGGATGTTCCCTGAACATTGCTGCACCAGGTACAGTGCTCACTGTTGGGCCAGAGTAGTGACAGGGACAGACCTAGAACAAGTAACACCACAACTCATCAGCCTGTGAGGAGTTCTGTGGAGGCTCCAACAAGGGGCTGGGCATCTAGGGAGGGAGGGATCACTTGACTCTGGGGATTAAGAAAGGAGTCAAGAGGAGGTAACACTTGACCTTGAAGAGTGAATAGAATTAAACAAAAAAAAATTTTTTTCTTTATTGATTTTAGAGAGAGAGGAAGGGAGAAGGAGAGAGATAGAGATAGCAATGAGAGAACATTGATTGGCCGCCTCCTGCATGCCCTTCACTGGGGATTTGGCCCACAACCTGGGCATGTGCCCTGACTGGAATTCAAACTGGCAACCTCTTGGTGCATGGTTCAACGCTCAACCACTGAGCAACACTGGCAGGGCAAGAGTGAGTAGAATTTTTGACAGGTAAAGAAAAATATCCAGGCAGAGAGAATAGCATGAGCTTATGACCTTATTAGAGGAAAAATAACAGGAAAAGGCATAGCCTTTGATGTCAAGGAGTGGTATGGCTTTAAGATTAAGCATTGTAAATGTCATGTTTACTTCTTCATGAATAACAATATGATAGTGAAATTCTAATGAATGTTACTAGTGCCAGGCACCCTGCTATGTGCTGTACATGAATTTTCTCTTTCAATTCTGTACAGCATAATAAAGCAGCAAATAGTATTATTTTCCTTTTACAGATGAGGAAGCTGAGACTTGGAGAATTTCAGTAACCTGCCCAAGGCCACACAGCTGGAAGCCTCCCGCCAGCACTGTGTGCCCCACAGCCCAGGACCCATCCCTCTCACTTGCTGGCATGGAGTATGGTAGTATGCAAGAATTTCCAAACCTAGCTGCATTCTTAAAATACACAGATTCTCAAATCCCCCTCCTAGAAATGTGATTCAGTTGGGAGAGGCCAATACTCTGTACTTACAGAGACTTCCTGGGTGAGTTTGATGGGAAACAATCACACAGGAGCTCTGTGCCATGCAGAGTGGTTTGTGTCCAAAACCACCTCCAGAGCTGTGCTGCCCTTTCAATTCCAGTCTCACTGAGAAGGATGAGTCAGAACCTCAGAGATGGGGCTTCTATACCTGACCCTGCTGCCAACCAGGTATCTGAGTTTAGACGTCATGGCCTCTTTGAGTTTTAGTTCTTTGTATGTCAGAGTGGGGGTGGACCAGATGACTCCTGAGATTGTCTCTGGCTTTATCATTCAGTGATTCTGCTGACACAATGACAGAACCTTGGCTATCAGGATATGACAAATTCAGTAAGTGAAGCCTAGAAGTCTACATTAGTTTTCTAGTGCTACCATAACAAAGTACCACAGACTGAAATGCTTAAATAACGGAAATTTACTGTCTCACTGTTCTGGAGGCTGGAAGTTCAAGATCAATGTGTTGACAGAGTTGCTTTCTTCTGAGGCTGTGAGGGGAATCTGTTCCAGGCCTCTCCCCAAGCTTCTGGTGGTTTTCTGGCAATCTTTGGCATTACTTGGCATGGAGAAGCATCACCCCAATCTCTGCAACCACCTTCACATGGTATGTCCCCCTACCACTACTCCCTGAGTGTGTATTCAAATTTCCCTTTTTCATAAATGTACCAGTCATATTGGAGTAGGGACTCACTCTGCTCCAGTATGACCTCATCTTAACTAATTAGGTCTGCAATGACCTTATTCCCAAATAAGCTCACATTTGCAGGTGCCGGGGGGTTATGGCTTCAACATATGAGTTTTTAGAGGACCAATTCAACACATAAGATCTAAGTGAGAAACACCAAATGAACCAAAGTCATTTGAACTTGAGTTATGTTTCTGCATTTTTTTGTTGTTGTTGCAAACAATAGAATCCATTCATGCTAGCTTATACCAGAAAGAAATTTGCTAAAGGAGGCTGGCTCACCCTAGAGGGGCCACTGAGTCAGGAATGATACCAAATTGCACTGTGGCTCTGCTCTAGTGGAGACCCTGTTGCCACAGCTGGGCACAGACATGCAGCTCCCAGAACATCCCTCGTTGTTGGATGCAGGATCTGGGATGCTGACTGCTAGGCCACTGACCCACAGCAAAGCAGAGAACCAGCACTATGCAGTGCTTGCTGCCTTGTGTTACCTTCTTCTTCACCAACCCCTCACACAGGTGTGTCTCATACTCTTTTAGTGGATAATTTGAAATGGAAAATGTGCATACCTTTTGACTCAGAGATTCCACTTCTATGCATTTGTTTCTAAAGGAAATAATTCGGTGTGTGCCCAGAGATATATTTATAAACATGTTTGTTTATCAGAGTGTTGCTTTTATAAATCAAAACACTTCGATATCCATCAGTGGTAGATTCTTAAATAAACCATGATACAAATGTGCCAGGAATGAGCCCACATTATATGTAATGATATAATAAATGGTTCTCAGCTTGGTCAGATTCAGTGTCCCCTTTTTAGAAAAATATTTTTTTCTTTATTGATTTCAGAGAGAAAAGAAGGAAGAGGGAAAGAGAGATAGAAACATCAATGAAAGAGAACATTGATTGGCCGCCTCCTGCATACCCCCCACTGGGAATCAGGCCCACAACCTGGGCATGTGCCTGGACTGAGAATCAAACTGGCAACCTTTTGGTGCATGGGTCAGTGCTCAACCACTGAGCCACACTGGCTGGGCCAGTGCCCCCTTTTTATAGTAGATTTTATAATGTTCCCTTTATTATCCTGAAATGAAATTCATAGATTATATAACCTACACACATGATTTTTAAAAAAACTCTGACTCATATACACTTAAAATAATCAATATATTGCCTTAACTGTAACATAGAAAAATAAGACAAAAGCAATTGATAATGAAATGTTTTAATATGTAAATACACAGGCATGAGTATACTAGGAAACACAATAGAATGCCAAGGTTGGTCCCTATGTGTGGAATCACCAGGAACATCCCAGGCAGCAATGTTGACCCTTCAGTTGTGTGCAGTGGGAGTTCAGATCTCATTGGCTGCATTGCCACTGATGATAGGATTTTCCAAAATGAACAAAATGAGGTACAATCCTCTCAATATCTCCATATTCCTGAAAAATATAGTGTATGTTAAAATCACATAAAAATTATTTGTGTCTAAATTAAATGAAGTTTGGATCTTAGCTTAGATTATTCTAAATAGGCTTTTCAACTCCATGAACATGTGGGGTGATATTTCAAAATTATGAGGGATGCTTCTCCATATGAGGAATTGACTTCACAATATAGACTACCTAGCCTCACTGGGTCCACATCTACTAATTTCTAGGAGCCCCCCAGATAAAAGCCTCCACATATTTTCAACACACTCCCATTATGGGGCAAAATGACTTTTTGAGAACCAGTTACTACTGATCTGTGTTTATTGACATGAAAAAAAAGTCTACAGTATGTATTTTTAGTACAATGAGTGGTTAAGTAAAAATGTTGGCGTAAGGGTCAGAATATACAACATGATTGCATAAATAAATACTGTGTGAAAAAAATGTGTGTACAGCCCTGGCCGGTTTGGCTCAGCGGTTAGAGCGTCCGCCTGCGGTCCGGAGAGGCCCGGGTTCGGTTCCCGCTAAGGGCATGTACCTTGGTTGCAGTTTGTCCTTGGCCCTGGTTGGTCGTGCGGGTGGCAGCCAATCGATGTGTCCCTTTCACATCGATGTTTCCCTCTCTCTCTCTTCCTCTCTTTCCCTCCCACTCTGTCTGTACAAAAAATGGAAAAATGTCCTCGGATGAGGATTAAAAAAAAAAAGTGTGTACATGTGCATGTGTATGTCCATAGATAAAAAAATATCTGAATGTATATAAATAAATATATTAACTATATTTTCCAGAGATGAGATTACAGGTAATCTTCATGTTCTAATGTCTATTTCCTGAAATGACTAATTTTTATAATGAGATATTACTTTTTAATCAGAAAAATGAAACTATTTTTGTTTAGCAGACAAATAAAAGAAGAAGGCAGGTTTCTCAAAACTACTGGTGTTTGGGCTGGATAATTTCATGCTGCCCTGTGTGCTGTGTTCTGCAGCATCCCTGGCGTTGACCCATGAGATGTTAGCAGCAAACATCCCCACCCCCAGGTGTGAACTGAGAACATGTCCAGACATTGCCACTGATCCCTGGGCGTGCAATATCACCCCCATTTGAGAACCACTACTGTAGAAGACTCGAAGCTCTGGCTCTGGCATCCTGCTGCCTGGGTTCTAATCCCAGCTGCACCATTTGTAATCTGTTCAAGTAACGGAGTAACTCTGCCTTGGATTCCTTGTTTGTAAAGTAGATGAAGGTACCTCATAGGGTTGCTTGAAATTAAATTAAAAAACTTACATTTGAATGGTTAGCACATTTCCTAGAATATAGTAAAAAGCACAAAAAATGTGAGCTTTGATTATCAAAAGAAAAAGGTCTACTTCTAGGCAAAGATTATAAATAGGTAAGTACACCTGCCTGGTCTGAGGAAGGAGTTGGACCCTCCATGCCACTGTCCACAGGATCTGGACTCTGTCACAAAGTCCTGAAAGCCCCTCTCTGAGCTGGTTCTTTCCTGGGACCTGGATAAAGTCCCAGCATGTCCCAAGATTTTCTGGTGCCTCCACCCATGAGAATAGTCTCACCTACATATTTAGTCTAATGTGTAAAATGCCAAACTTAATTTGAAGGTGTTTGCCCCCTTCCAAACCCTCATTGGGGAGGGAAACTGGGGAACTTCTTCCTCATTTACCTTGTCCTTCAGGAGGCTGCACCTGGAACCTGGGGACAAAACTTTCCATGGCTGGCACTGTACACTCTGATTTGAAGTCTTCTGGGTGGGGCAGATGATCAAAGCTGTTCTTTTTGGAGGGACTCTCCGATGGCCAACCCTGCACAATTTTGGGTATGGGGGATGTAGTCTTGGAGCCTCAGCCAAAACCCAGGGAAAGGTTTCTTTGAGCATTCTGATGGCCTCACCACCCGAGTTGCGTGAATTACACAAAGTACCTCTGAAGTCCCGAGGGGTCCCAGCCATGTTCTCTGAGCTGTCTTCAACAAGGCAGCACCTTGTGAGCCCAGGCTCCAACTAACATCCGGGCTCCTAGAGAAGCTTGCATTTCATGGGTGACAGGCTCCTTAACAGAGTGTGAGGGATTCCTCCAGAAATGAGGCTGCCTGGGCACAGTGCCAGATGCTGCCCGTGATGACTCACTGGCTCCAGGTTCCTTAAGGAAGTCACGTTCAACCTTCATGTTTACAGAGTGTGAGCTGGGGCTAGCCTCAGACTCCTAAAAGTACGAAATAATGAGGGCTTTCAGCGTGATGAATCAGATGTTGCAAGGCTTGCAAGGGCCACCTCAGTTTCCAAAGCAGCTTAGCTGACAGCCAGGAAATGCTTACAAAGCAGAGGGGTCTGGTTTGCTGCAGGTTAAGGCATTTCAATAGTCTCAAGTAGGAAAGTGATTTATAAATGGAGTGGAGAGAGAATTTGGTGGAGACAGCTAGGAATTCAACATTGGGCCCTTGGGCAGAAGTTAGAGCAGAAGTTCTCTAGGAGGCCCTAGGCCAGCAGCATCCCAACAGTGTCACCTGGCAACCTGCACCACTCCAGACCGACCCCCAAAATTGTGGGGTGAGGCAAAGCAATCCATGTTTTTTTTTTTTTTTTTTTATCCTCATCTGAGAACATTTTTGCATTTATCTTCAGATAGAGCCAGAGGGAGAGGGGGAGGAATAGAGAGAGAGAAACATCGACTGGTTGCCACCCACATGACCCCAACCAGGGCCGGAGACGAACCGCAACCGAGGTATGTGCCCTTAGTGGGAACCAAACCCAGGACTCTCTGGTCTGTGGGCCGACACTCTAACCACTGAGTAAAACTGGTCAGGGCGCAATCCATGTTTTAATAAGCCCTCTAGGTGAGTCTAATGCTTGAAAGATACTTGGGGGGATGGTCTAGGAATACCCTGCGATATGTTTGGGGTAGGAGCCCCCAAGATGGAAATCTGAACTTGGTTCATAGTGGGGTTTAGCAAGGAATGTGGGTAGTGTGATAATGAGAGCTATGTTTTTAATTCACCAAGACCAACTTCTCCCCAGAAGGTGTATGAACAGGGGTGGGGGATAAGAGAATATGATAAAAGTGGAAGAATATGTCCTTCTTGAGCCCACACAATGCAACTGGAGTGACTTCTGGAACATAGTCGGGAGGTAGAAGTTGGATGATAAGAGCAAGAACAGAGTAGCTGGCCTGACACTGGCCTGGGTGGTACAGATCTCTCTGGGGACCCCTACTATTCATTCATTCATTCATTCATTCATTCATTCATTCATTCAACAAATATTAGTTGAACACTAATGATGGGTCATGCCTATATACTATGCTCAACCTGATAAATTAGAATACAAAATCATTATTTGCATTTCAAAGCAAATGTACCACACAGAGTGAAAAGAGAAGGTGATTAGCTCAAATGTGGGAAATATCTGTCAGGCCCAAACAGTTCTCAGAGTGCAGCCCTCGAGGAGCATTTGGGGCAAGGGGAGAGGTCATGCATCACCATCTATGCCCAAAGTCATGGCTATATTAAAATTCAGTATACTTATTTAAATAAGAACCCTGAGCTATCAATGAAAGGTTAAATTATATCCAGGCTTTTACAGTAATAGGATGGGAAAATAGGAATAAAACAGATATTTACATTAAAAATGGCAAAAGCAGTGTATTTGGGAACTTACTCTCCCATCCCCATTTTGTGTCCTTTAATCTTTCTCAGATAATAGTTTTTTTTTTTTTTTAACTTGACTGTGGATGGTAAAATTAAACACTAAATTGAATGTCTTGATTCAGGTGTCACTATTTGTATTATAGTGTCATTTCTTTCTCCATGGGGAAAGCTAATTAGTCTCCTTTTAATGGTTCTATGTATGCTCTGATTATAACAGCTCCAGAAACAAGAGGGCTCCTCAATGTGTTGTCATATTTTCTCTGCATCATAATTTATATACCACTTCAAATCTCCATTTAGTCATCACCACAATCAATTAAAAAATTGTCAAGAGTTAATAGGGCCTTCAAAATCTATTTAGCTTAAACAGTGCATTATTGAAGGTGGGTCTCTCAGCCACTGAAGCTGGTTCCATATGACAATTTCACTGTGTGGCCCCAGGGTAAATGCATTTCATTTAAGCAGCTTTCCGTTGGCTTTAAAATGATCATGAATAGGTAGGAAATTCCCTTAAATAAAGTTTATTTTGGCTACAGTCAATCCACTTTCAATTTTTATGGAAAAATAAAGATGTTTGTCAGATAAGCTAGTCCTTTTGGGGGATGCACCCCCCTCCCCCCCAATTGTTTGGCTGTTTATTGCTGAGGTCTTGAATGTATTTCAGACTTGAGCCCTTGAGGAATAAGGCAGTCTTTCCCAACATTTGACAATGCATTGTCCTAGAAACCCCCACTTTGGGTCTAAATAACAAAAGGAATTCACAAAGAAAACACCTTACTGGGCCCCATTGCACTCTCTTAGCACAGGTACCCACACTGCTCCTCTCCAGAAGTGCTTGTCCTCATCTTTAGGATGTGAGATTTGGCCATGGTATTCAGACCTATTTTATTTCAAGAACTCAGTCTTTCTATCAGCAACAGGCTTGGAATGAGAAAATCCAGGTTTGAGTCCTGATTCTACCAGTTACTAGGTAACTATAGGCAATGCCATGTTATTTAAATGATAGTAAAAATAAAAATATACATATTTTTTATATGTATGTTACTATGTCATTTAACAGAAAAAAACAAGAAACTCTTTTCTCACTATAGTTGAGGCTTGCATTCAAGGCCATGCAGGTACCAATTACAGATTAAAGAAGCAGTAATTTTCTCTTCTTTCTAAACTTTGGATGTCCATATTAACCTGATCTAACAAGGATGAAATGTTGGGGTAGGACAGGGGAGTTTGGGTCCTTAAGTGGTTTGCACAGAACCTTGCACCCCACAAAGGGCAACCCTCATTTTCTTTTTAAAAAATGAAATATATTTTAATGGTTTAAAATATAGTGGAATTTGACCATCCTGTGAATTCATCTACAAATTTCATGGGTGGGTTGTGTGCTTGGGCAGTATATGCATGTGCACAGAGCAAGCCCTGGTTCTCCTCTTTCTTTTAAACTCTGTTCTCTGTGCCTTAGGCTTTTAAAAGCAAAAACCAGGAAGGCTTATAGATTATTTGTGTTTTCTGTCTAGCTATATACTTTCTTGAGGTGATGAAGCCTGCTCACAGCCTGCTGCCTGATTGACTATGCAGTAATGGAAAAGGAGAAGGAAATATATAAACTGATATCTGAGAAACTGTCCAATTGGTGCCAACTGAGATCACATTGTGGCAATCAACTAGTCTGAAGGGTCTGAGAAGGCTTTTCTTGGAGGTCCGGTGTCATGGCAGGGCGGCCTCCTTAGGGGTTGTCTACTGAGAACTACACATGACTTCTCTAGCAGACAACCCTCATTTTCTTGGTGGGGTCTAGCTTAACCCCCTTTGGAAGAGTATATACCAGACTCTGAGACCAGGACGGACTCCAGCATTAGTTGTGTTGAGAAGGAACTGCAAAAATAGTGACTGTATGTTTCACTGTGGCAACTGCAACATCCTTTCAGGGTATGTCCTTGTCTAGTTGAATTCTGCATCAGAGCAATTGACATTTACAGTTTCATGTCCTGGGATTTTGGTAAACCACTGCAGGCCATCAGGTCTGAAGAGCTATCAGAATTAGGTTATGTAGGATATTGTGGAGAAAACCTAGCCCAAAGAAGAGAAGTCATCCTTGACATACCACAAAGGACCTCACTAAATAGGACCCAGTAAATATTTATTGAATTAGTTAGTGAAAGACATAGGGAGAGAAGTCACATTGGACTCCAGGTGGATTACTCACAAAAGCCCAAGGCCAAGCCCCAGCTCAGCTGGTCCTCAGTAATGACACTATGAAATATTTATAGGTCTGAGTATTTGCAGCCACCCCTGCCTGCCATCCCACCATAGCATTTTAAAAATTGTTTAATATATTTTATTTTATAAAATATACTATTTATTTTTTTATCCTCACCCAAGGACATTTTTTTAAATTTATTGTCAAACAGAGTGAGAGGAAAAGGAGGAGGAAAAGAGAGAGAAACATTGATGTGAGAGAGACACATTGACTGGTTGCCACCCACACAACCCCAACAGGGGCTGGGGACAAACCGCAACTGAGGTACACGCTCTTAGTGGGAACCAAACCTGGGATTCTCTGGTCCACTGGCCGACGCTCTAACTGCTGAGCCAAACCAGCCAGGGCTAAAAATATACTATTTTAGGAGCGAGTGTGTGAGAGAGAGTGAGTTGATGTGAAGGTGGACGACCAAACTCATGCAGTGCAGAGAAGCGGAGCAGAAGGTTCCTGTGCTGTGGACGGAGCAGCTGGCTACCACAGCAAGCAGCCCTTCAGGGCGCTTCTCTCTGCACTGTGGGGAGGTCCCACCATTTTGGAAGATCCCAGGTCTTCCCTGGGAGGAGGCAGTGGGAGCGGCTAGGGCCCAGCAACCTGAGCCCACCAGCACACCAGGCACCATTGGACCAGTGGACACTCTGTATCAACACAGACCGGTGAACAGTAGTGGAGTTCCCAAGATGCCGGTCGCAGAAACCACAGACAGTCTGGAGCCCTGCACCATTCCCCATAGTAGCAGCGCAATCAGAGTCAAGATATACCCCCAGCAACAGAGGCTGGGGAGCAGACATCCATCCCCAGGCAAATGAAGCACAGACCAGCACCTGAGACCCATCCCCAAAAACTACAGCAAAAGCTGAGCAGGAGTTGAGCCCCACGGGCAGAAGCACACCCCAGCCGCCAGTGGTGGAACCTGGGGCTCCACAGAGGCCTGTGCAGTCCAGTAGCCCACAAGAGCAGTGAAAAGCCAGAGCACGAGAGACTGGTGTGATCCAGCTGCCCACCCGTGGGAACTGCAGGGTGCCGGGGCACCAGAGAGGCCTGTGCGACCCAGCAGGGACTGTGCCATCCAATTTCCTGTGGGACCTGTGGGGTGCTGAAGCACCAGAGAGGCCTGCGTGACCCAGCAGCCCATAACATAGGTATAGAGCCGGGTCTCCAGAGGGACTGTGCGATACAGTTAACTGGGAATTACAACTATGGAAAAAAGTGACAGAGAAGCAGCAGGACAAGACCATATAACCAGGGACACTAGTAGGATCTGCAGAGGTTCGAGAGGGTGGCAGGCTGGGAGTCCACGGACAGCAGCAATCTTAGCTGTGAGCAGCGCCCTTGGGGAATAAAGACCAAGCCTGCTCCACAGCGCAGAGAGCTGGGACAGAGTGCTAAAATAGCCACAGCCACTCACCTGGGGGCTACAGCAGAGGGAGGGCAGACTGGACTGGGACTCTAGGGGGACACCCGGGAAATGGAGGGCACTCAGAGTGTTTGCTGAGTTTCAGCCACAAAGGACAGTGGCCAGTGTGCTCCTTCCCCAAGTTGTGGGGAAAAGCAGCAGCCCCCTTACTTGGAGATTCAGTCTTTCCCAGGTGAGGCAAAGAGATGCAAATTGAGGCTCATCAACAACCAGCATCTATCACACCCTCTGGAAATCCTCTTATGCAGAACACCAGGGCTACATTCTAAGGCATTGAGTAACTGAGACTACTAACCACCAGGATAAAGCTACAAAATAACTGAACCTTTCCTGGGCTTGCAAATCTACCCAGAAAAGTAAGACTTGACAGTGGTGTTTAACGTGGGACACCTAGGCTCATCCAAACCCAGTAGAGGGAGCCACAAACAGCAGAACACCAACACCCACAGGGAAAATTTGGCAGGCTCCAAAACCCACTGAGATAGCCAAAATGATGAAACAAGAGACAGATCCCAAATGAAAGAACAAGAGAACTCTATCGAAGATGAGATCAATGAAATACAACTAAGCAAATTACCAGAGGTAGAGTTCAGAGCCATGATCTTGAGAAAGCTCAACAGCATGAGTAAGGACATCAGCATCATGAGTTAAGATATAGAAACATTGAAAACCAACCAAGTGGAAATGAAGAATGACATAGCAGAAATGAAGAACACGTTGGAAGGACTAACCAGCAAAGTAGAGGAAGCTGAAGACCAGACCAGTGAATTAAAAGACAGGGTAGAAAAAAATAAACCAATCAGAAAACCAAAAGGAAAAAATTAAAAAACAGGAAGACAGCTTAAAAGAACTGTGAGACAATGGGAAATGTAATAACATTTGCATCATAGGAGTCCCCAAAGAAGAAGAAAATGAGAAAGGGTTAGAGAATATATTCAAAGAAATAGTGACAGAAAACTTCCCTAATTTGGTGAAGGAAAAGGGCATTCAAGTTCAAGAAGCACAGAGAGCTCCAACTAAGAAGAACCCAAACAGGCCCACACCAAAACACATAGTAATTAAAATGCCAAAAATTAAAGACAAAGAGAGAATCTTAAAAGCAGCAAGAGATAGACAACAGCTTACCTACAAAGGGAACCCCACAAGGCTCTCAGCTGACTTCTCAACAGAAACACAACAGGCCAGAAGGGAGTGGCATAAAATAATCGAGGTCATGAAAAACAAGGATCTGAATCCAAGACTACTCTACCCTGCAAGGCTATCATTCAAAATAGAAGGTCAAATAAAGAGCTTTCCAGACAAAAAAATGCTAAGGGAATATATTAGCACCAAACCAGCACTGCAAGATATGCTAAAAGGACTGCTGTAATTAGTAGAAGAAATAGGAAGAAAAATATAACCACACTAAACAAAAAAGGCAACAAATAAGTACATATCAATCACCACCTTAAATGTTTGATAAAAAGACACGGAGTAGCTGACTAAATAAGAAAGCATGATTCACATATATGTTGTTTACAAGAAACCCACCTCACAACAAAAGACTCACATAGGTTGAAAGTAAAGGGATGGAACAAAATCTTTCAAGCAAATGGAAAGAAAAAAAAAAAAAAAGCAGGGGTAGCAATACTCATATCTGATAAAGTAGATTTCAAAATAAAGGCCATAACTAGAGACAAACAAGGCCACTATATAATATTGAAAGGATCTATCCAACAGGAAGATATAACCTTGGTAAACATATATGCACCCAACATAAGAGCACCAACATATATTAAAAATCTTTTGGAGGACTTCAAAGGAGAAATCAACAGCAATACAATCATAGCAGGAGACTTCAATACCCTGCTGACATCACTGGATAAATCTTCTAGACAAAAAATTAACAAAGAAACACAGACTCTAAATGAAGCGCTAGATCCAAAAGATTTCATAGATATCTACAGAGAATTACACACCCAAACTGCAGAAGTCACATTCTTCTCAAGTGCACATGGGACATTCTCAATCATAGACCACATGTTAGGGCACAAACTAAGTCTCTACAAGTTCAAGAATATTGAAATCATATCAAGCATCTTCTCAGATCACAATGGCATGAAACTAGAAATCAATTGTAACAAGCACATGCAAAGACATTTGAAAACATGGAGGCTAAATAGCATGTTATTGAACAATGAATGGATTACCATGGAGATCAAGGAAGAAATTAAAAACTTCCTGGAAACCAATGAAAATGAACACACAACAACACAAAATCTATGAGATGCAGTGAAAGCAGTTTTGAGAGGGAAGTTCATAGCACTACAGGCCTACCTCAAGAAACAAGAAAAATCTCTAATAGACTATCTAACCTCACAACTTAAAGAACTAGAAAGCAAACAAAAAGAAAACCCCAGAGGAAGTTGGAGGAAGGAAATAGTAAAGATCAGAGTAGAAATAAATGACATGGAGACCAAAACAAACAAACAAACAAAAAATCACACACAAAAAAACCCAATTTAAAGATCGATGAAACAAAGAGCTGGTTCTTTGAAAAGATAAACAAGGTTGTGGACCCTTAGCTAGACTCACCAAGAATCAAAGAGAGAGAACCCAAATACACAAAATCAGAAATGAAAGAGGAGAAATAATAACTGACACCACAGAAATACAAAGGATTGTTAACAAATATTATGAACAATTATATGGCAACAAATTCGACAATCTAAGCAAAATGGACAAATTTCTAGAAACACATAGTCTCCCAAAACTGAACCGGGAAGAGATAGAAAACTTGAACAGACCAATAACAACAAAACAAATTGAAGAGGTAATCAAGACTCTCCCAGCAAACAAAAGCTCAGGCTCGGATGGCTTCACGGGGGAATTTTACTCAACATTCTAGAAGAACTAATACCCATTTTCTTGAATCCAGAAATACATCAAAAAAATGATTCACCATGACCAAGTGGGATTCATCCTAGGGATGCAAGGCTGGTACAATATTCGCAAATCAATAAATGTGATCCACCACATAAACAAAATATAAAAATCATATGATCATATCAATAGACACTGAAAAAGCATTTGACAAGATCCAGTACCCATTTCTGATAAAAACGTTCAGCAATTTGGGAATAGAGGGTTCCTATCTCAACATAATAAAGGCCATATATGAAAGACCTACAGTCAACATTATACTCAATGAGCAAAAGTTAAAAGCATTTCCCTTAAGAACAGGAACAAGAAAAGGATGCCCACTTTCGCCGCTCTTATTTAACATTGTACTGGAAGTCTTAACCACAGCAATCAGACAGGAAGAAAAAATAAAAGGGATCCATATGGGAAAGAAGGAAGTGAAACTGTTATTATTCGCAGATGACATGACATGATACTATATGTAGAAAACCCCAAAGACTCCATCAGAAATCTACTAGACTTAATAAATGAATTTGGCAAAGTAGCAGGATACAAAATTAACGTCAAGAAGTCGTTGGCATTCTTTTACACCAATTATGAACTCACAGAAAGAGAAACTAAAGAAACAATCCCATTTATTATCGTGGCAAAAAAATTAAGATACCTAGGAATAAACTTAATCAAAGAAATAAAGGACCTATTTACAGAAAACTAAGGTCATTGAAAAAAGAAATAGAGGAAGATATAAAAAAATGGAAGCACATACCTTGTTCATGGATTGGAAGAATTAACATCATTAAAATGCCTATAGTACCCAAAGCAATCTATAGATTTAATGCAATCCCCATCAAAATACCAATGACATACCTCACAGAACTAGAACAAATACTTCAAATGTTCATATGGAACTAAAAAAGACCTTGAATAGCCACAGCAATCTTGAAGAAGAACAAAGTTGGGGGGATCACATTATCAGATTCAGGTTCCACTACAAAGCCACTAAACAAAACAGCCTGGTACTGGCACAAGAACAGGCAGATAGACCAATGGAACAGAAAAGAGAACCCAGAAATGGACCCAAGACAATATGCTCAATTAATATTTGACAAAGGTGGCAAGGGCATACAGTAGAGTAAAAACAGCCTCTTTAATAAATGGTGTTTGGAAAATTGGACAGCTGCATGCAAAAAAAAAAAAAATGTATTGAACAAATTAAGAGAAAATAAGACATAAGACCTTACAAATATCATATTACTATTATTATATATTTAATTACACACACACACAGTTCTTACACGCAACTACTAACCTATGAAAATAGTGCAACTTTTTTGATGATGAAGCAATGAAGATGAAGAGACGTTCTCAGGGGGAATGCTTTTAGTTTCTGCCCATTGAATATGATGTTGGCTGTAGGTCTTTCATATATGGCCTTTATTATGTCGTGATATGATCCCTCTATTCTCACTTTGCTGAGCGTTTTTTATCAGAAACGGGTGCTGGATTTTGTCAAATGCTTTTTTAGCGTCTATTGATATGATCATATGATTTTTATCTTTCATTTTGTTTATGTGGTGGGGCCCTAGGGTTCTTGGCCTTGTAGATAAGGGCACGCTTGAGCAAAAATCCCTCAGCATTTCCACACATAATGCAATCATTATATGCCTTGAAGCCATGGACCTTGGCCTCATCCTTGAAAATGAATGTCTGGGAAGGCATTCTTTTCCAGAAAAGTCCTGTTTCATCCATATTGAACACCTGTTCTGGATGATACTTGCCCTCCTCAAGGATCTTCTGGATCATGTTGTTCATGTAGTCCTCTGCTACAGGCTGGTCAGCAGAGACAGCTCCTCCGTGGAGAACAACACTCTTCAGATGATACCTCTTCTGGAACTTCTTGAACCAATTCTTGCTCACCATGAAATCCATGAACATTACAGAAGAGGGTCCTGGTTGAGGTTTTTCCACCATAAAGCACTGATAGAACTGCTTCGCCTTCTCCTGGATGACCAGCGAATCCAACGGAATGTTTTTCTTGTGGTTGTTGCTGATTCAAATGGCTAGGGCAGACTCCATTTTCACTATGAATTTATTACGACTTGCCACGATGTGCTTTGCTTCCTTGTTGCAAGAGACAGTAGCCATTGCATGGATGTTCTTTTCATCTTTACAGATGTAGTGAACGGTAGGTTCATTCAAGTTGTAATTGTGAACAACCTCCATGATTTTCTTGCCATTTTTGAATTTATCCAAGAGTTTCACCTTCTCCTGGCACTTAGTTTCATTATCAGAAGCAGCCCATTTAGGAGCCGTCATGGGGCTTAGATAAAAGTTCTCAGAAATCGCAAACACAAGAGCAAAGATACTTCTGATGTGTAGCAATGTAGAAGCATGTATGAGAGAAACAAACTTGCATGAGGCTGAGCCAATCAGTGGCCAGGATAGGAAGAGGATAGAATAGCCAATCAGTGAACAGCATGCTCTGATTGGCTTGGTTTCACCACACCCAATTTTTTGGAAAAAAGTTATTGCCCACACACAAGGAGTGGTTGAGACGTTGCACCTGGCATCGAAGGATTTGCAGGGGTGCTCAAATACATAGGCCTACAGTCCATATGTACAGTAATTTTAATTTTAATTGTAATACAGGGGTGTATAATTGACTCAGACAACCGAGCATGCACTGTATTATTTTCACTGTCTCAATCAACTTTTTAATGAATATATTTGAAAAAACTGAGATAGAGTGAAGCCGGAAAAGGTCGAAGCGCGAGTGGCAAGGGACACTTGTATCTTTGGTTCACCAAATGGCAGATGTACAGCTGCTGAAATTAGTACTTTCTTTCTCTTTCCTCCTGTCCAAGTTTCTTCACTAGCTCAAGCCTTCATATTTCTGCAGCCAAAAAGTAGGCATGCATTACTATGCTTCTAAGTTCACATACACTTCCAAATATTTGAGGACACATATCCAACCCTCCCAAAGGTACTCTCCAGAACGCTCAATTAAAAGGTCAGGAAGGAGTAGACAAAAGTGTCCTCTGTTTTTACAATTCTCCTTAAGAAAACTCCTTAAGTTTCTAGTGCTTTATCTAAGCTGTTGAAGCTGTGGTCATTG
The DNA here is from genome assembly GCF_014108415.1 of Molossus molossus. Classification (NCBI taxonomy): domain Eukaryota; kingdom Metazoa; phylum Chordata; class Mammalia; order Chiroptera; family Molossidae; genus Molossus; species Molossus molossus. The sequence continues at coordinate 9,110,759 of NW_023425347.1, forward strand.
TGCTCATTTTGTAGTAGGTTCTTTTTTAAAAAATTTATTTTTCAATTATATAGTTGACCTACAATATTATATTAGTTTCAAGTGTACAACATAGAGAATAGACATTTATATATCTTCCAAATTGATTACCCTGGTAAATTTGATATCCATCTGACACCATACATAATTATTACAATATTATTGACTGTATTTTCTATGCCAAACTTTGCATCCTGTGACTATTTTTATAATTGACAATTTGTACTTCTGAATCCCTTTTACCATTTTCATTCATTCCCCCTAATTCCCCTCATCTGGCAACCATCAATTTATTCTCTATATCTGAGTTTGTTTGTTGATTTATTTTGGTTTTAAAATTTCACATATAAATAAAATCTCTGTCTGACTTATTTCACTTAGCACAATACATACCCTCTAGGTTCATCCATGTTTTTAGAAATACAAAATTGCATCCCTTTTTTTTTTATAGCTGAGTAATATTCCATTATAAATATATACGACCTCTTCTTTATCCATTCGTCTATTGGTGGACACTTAGGTTGCTTCCATATTTTGGCTATTGTGAACAATTCTGCAACAAACATAGGGTTCATATATCTTTTCAAATTAGTGTTTTGGATTTCTTTGGTTAAATATCCAGAAGTGGAATTGATGGTTAATATAATAGTTCTATTCTTGATTTTTTAAGGAATCTATTTTAATACTGTTTTCCATAGTGACTGCATCAATTTACAAACCCACCTACAGTGCATGAGGGTTCACTTTTCTCCACACCCTCTCCAACACTTGTTGTTTGTTTATGTATTGATGATAGTCATTCTGACAGGTATGAGGTAGTGCTTATTGTGATTTTAATTTGCATTTCCCTGATGATTAGTGACACTGAGCATCTTTTCATATGTCTATTGGCTATCTGTATGTCCTCTTTGGAGAAATGTTAATTCAAGTCCTCTGCCCATTTTTAATCAGATTGATTTTTGATGATAAGTTTTGTATGAATTTTTTATATATTTTGGATATAACCTCTGATCCAGTGTATCATTGGTAAATATCTTCTCCTAATCAGTGGATTATCTTTGCATTTTATGGATGGCTTTCTTTGCTGTGCAAAAACTTTTAGTTTGATGTAGTCCCATTTGTTTATTTCTTCTTTTATTTCCATTATCTGGGAAGACATATTTAAAAAATATTACTAAAAGCAATATCAGAGAGTTGGTTTTCCAACTTTATGGTTTTCCCTAGGAGTTTCATGGTTTTGGTCTTACATTTAAATATTTGTTCTATTTTAGTTTATTTTTGTATATAGTGTAAGAAAGTGCTTTAGTTTCATTTTTTTTGGCATGTATTTGTCATTTTTCCAATACCACTTATTGAATAGGCTGTTTTACCCCATTGTATATTCTTGCCTCTTTCAACATAGATTAATTGACCATTTAGGTGTGGGTTCATTTCTGGTCTCTCTATTCTATCCCATTGATCTATGTGTCTGGTTTCATGCCAGTACCATGCTGTTTTGATTACTATAGCCTTGTAGTATAGTTTAATATCTGGTAGCATAATTCTCCCAACTTTGTTCTTCTTTTTCAAGATTGCCTTGGCTATTTGGGGTCTTCTATGGTTCTCTACCATGGCATTCTGAAACCCCTCATGGGAGGGTTATAACTGTCACCAGCAAAATTCCAGGAAGAACAGTTGTTAAGCAATGCTCAGTGGAAGTGAGGGGTTTTCTGACCTCTGTGATTCAGTGATGGGGAAACTTTTCACACAAATATTTCTTCTGTATTGTTTTTCTTGACCCCTGCATTTTCTTATACAGAGTGACATACTGATTCTTCACACTCCCATTTGTCTTAGAATATTTTGCCTTAATTGCATCAATCATCTGATCTCTTCCTTTTTAACATGACTTTTTGCAGTTCATGTGATACTGCTGGTACCCAGTGTCTGAGAAAGTTCAAATTCCATCAGAGCATGTGGCTGGAGGGTCTCAGCTCTCCTACTCTTTAGGTTAAGGTAGGAGAGGAGACTTAAGAATAACCCCAGAGGGAAGGTTCATGCAACCAAATGACTTCTCCCACCTCTCCTCATAATAAGCCCCTACCCCATCCATTTGTTACATGGCTCATTATGATGTTGGGATGAGGTGAAATTGGAAGGTACTAAATTGGAAGGCACTATGAAGTGGGAGAGTTCATTTCTTCTTGTGCAAGGCTTGTTCAGAATGCATGCTTTGGAGCAAACTAGGAGACTCTTTGTCTACATGGATGTCACAGTTGTAATGAAGTCCACTAACACAGTATCAACCTTTGTCTTCTTTCAAGTAATTCCAGGGTCTCAACTAAAATTTAAAAATATTGAAGTCCTGGAACTGGACAAATAAGGTGAAGAGACAAAATGTGGGTGTCTGGGGTGTTTTATTTGGGTCAGAGTAGAGAGAAAAATCGATTGCTGGGAAAAGGAGGCTATGGACTCAGATGGGAGTACCTTTTACCAATGCCACAACCTTGACTCAAGTGCTTCTACCACATCGGCTTCCAGGGTCATTTGCCTGGCTGAGAGTGGGAAGAGCAGGTTCTGGCCACCTTATTCAGCCTGGGGACCATGTGTTTCAGAGAGAAAACTAAGGATGCTTGGCTTGGAGGTTGCACTGAGCTGTTAAGACTTTGCCCTTAAAAGAGTAGCCCCTGCCCAGATTCCCACATATGGGCTGACTCACTGGGTTCTGGGAGGACTTTCCATTTTTTTTTATTTTTTTTTTATCTCATCTCAACTGAAATAAATGGGCTTGCCTTGTTATGTTCTTCCGCTCACACAGGCCCTGGTTTGCTGTACCAACTGATTGGTGGGGAAGGGCAAGAGGGTGAACAATAGTGACCTTTTGCAGGGTGCTCTGTACTTTAGAGTTAGGAATAGCTCAACACCAAGAGGGGAGACTTCTCCAATTCATCCTTTACAGTTGAACTCTTGATTAAGATGGCAAAGTTATTCCTCCTAAGCCTCCACAATGAAAGATTGATGATTCCTACTAGGACTTCATGATCAGTAAATATAGTTCTCAGTTGTGGTGAGAAGGATATGGGAAAGAATTGCTTTCTAAAGGGCAATGGGTTTTATGCTGGTGGCATTGATCATGCAGCCTTCCAGTCCTGGGTGGTATTCATCGATCTCTGCGAGGGCTGCACACCCCAAAGACATGACAGGGCCTGAACTTATAAAACAACAGTGACATTCCACACAGGCTGTAAAATTTTGCAAAAAATCTGAAAAAACGTCCGCAGCTAAATGATAAGGAGGGGGCTATGCCGAACACAGGGAAAATGCTACCAAAAGTCTTTTGTTGGTGTCTTGACTGCATTCCTCCTGCTTTAGGCTTCCACTAAGTGAGTTGCCCCTCTGTCTCCACCTCTGCCTCACCTGGGGTGTTCTGGGAATTAGTGGGAGTGCATTTTCAAAGCTCCCCTAGCTGGAGTCTTAACATTAGCCTTTGGTGTTGTAGGTGGTTTTGTGGTCATGACGTAAATAGACACAGAGATTTCAGGATCACGTGGTGAGTGTCAAAGTTCTGCAGAAACTACTTTTTATCTCTAGGAGACCTCACTCTGAGCTCTGGGTGTGATGGGAATCACAGAGCAAAGCCCTGGTCAGTCTCTTCCCTGCTGCTCACCAGCTGGGTAATCCCGGGGGCCTGCCTTTATCTTCCTAAAACAAGAGGGCCAGAGTAGGTAAGAGGTTCTCAAACCAGAGAGTTCATGCAAATCACCTGGGCAACATATCAAGCCAACTCCTAGAAATTCTACTTTTAAAAGCTCCCCATTGATGTTGATGCTGATGGTTGATGGATCACAGTTGAGAAAATGCTGGAGCACATAGAAGCCTTCTGGCTCACAGAGTCTCTAATGGGCCCTAGCTGTGATATTAAGTTGGCTTCTCTCTGGTTGGCTTTGATTTCCACTTATTTTCATATACACAAACTATTTTTTTAATATCAGGGAATTTACAATCTATCACTAATACCTTTAGAACAATTTAAGAGAGTAATAGTTCTGAGCTGAGTTTCTTTGGGCAAAGGGCTACATATACAAAGAAAACAGATGAGGAGTTGGCTGTGTATCCGTTATTCTATAGAAAATATTCTAGGGAAGAACTACATGGTTGTAATTCTCTCTGCATATTTTCTGTCTTTCCCATTTCCGTTCTTTCTTGTTTCCTTTCATCCATTCTGTGCTTTATTTTTAGGTTCCCTTGATTACACTTGGTGAAGGCTTAAGGAAACAGCTGCTGCCAAATGCGAAAGCAAATGGAAACCATGGATTTAGGGCTTCCCAGTAGCTGACCTCAAAACTTGACATGGTTGAGGTACACATCCAATATCATTATAAAGCCTCCTTCTTTGGCTATTGAGGAATTTAATCAGAACAGGAGGAGCCATCAGCAGTTTTTACCCTGCACTGACAACATCGAACCTTGAATCAAAAGACCTGAGGAGAACCAAAATCATCAGGTCATGAGGAAAAACTTGAGGATCCAGCTTTAATCACAATAAAGCCAGAATTCCCAGGTAAGATAGTTTTTGGATCTTTGCATCTTCTAGCTCAAGTACTTTAACAGCAATTGTCCTCCCTCCTAGTGATTGTACAGATTCATTTCATTCATTCATTCATTCAACAAATATTTGTTGAGATGCCCAGCACTAGGAATAGTGTCGAGTGAAGACATGGACCCTATCCCAAAAATGCCACTTTAACAAGTGCTACAAACTGAGGCACTCTGGTTTGAGATCTTAGGGGAAATCTTCCTGAGGAGGTGACAGGAGGTGATATTTGAAGAACAATAAGAGAGAACTAAATGAAGAGAGGTTGAAAGGGGTTTCCTGGGTAGAGGGAACAGCAATCACCAATCCACATGGCAGAGAGGATCTGGTGGGTACAAGCTATTTACAAATAACTTTAACAGGAAAATAGCAAATTATTTTTCCCTTGGACAAAGGAAGAGGGCAAAATTATGACCTCAAGATCAAGATATGTTCTTAGAGATGTCTTCTGAACCATGCTGCCTGATTCATAGTCTAATATGATACCTGTTAATGAGTTTTGCAATAGGAAATTTAAAGCACATGCTAATTTTCCTTTGATTTGCATTTCCAAATAATAAACCAAATATTGCTTAATTTAATTTTCAAGTTGATGAAACTTCCTTTCCTGATGCTAATTTAAGTCACTTAAAGTGAATTTTGATTAATCTGGGATAGGAAATTTTGTGTTTCTTAATTGAAAACATTTTGAACCAATAGAATATTGCGCTAAATTACTCAGAAAATAACAGAGCTAGAGGTAAGGAATTTTTTTCTTTTTAAAAATTCCAGCTTCAAAGGATTAATTTCTCCAAACTCTTACAACAGTCTTACTGAAGAGTTATTGAACTCTCAGTTGGCTACAAATGACATATTTCTGCTAATTAAAAATAAAAATCTTTCTGGCTGAGTTGACATGCATAATTACAATAATAATCATATTCTCTACATATACAAGGACTAATATAATTTCCACAGATTTCTATCTTATTTAAATTTCCCAACATCTTATAACTGGTGCATGATGGGGAGATGCTCTCCAAGAATGATACAATGAGATTGCCTCTTCATTTTAAACCATAAAATAGAATGAATTAGAGCTGAACTGCCAGTCACCTTGAAAGGAAATATTGAGCTTAAGGTGTTAACTAAAAAATGTCTTATATTAATCAGAAGAGGAGGAAATGCAAAGTTCATACTGTGGCCTATATGCTGGTTTCTACATGATCTAGCTCTGGTCCATTTCCCTAGACTTGCTCTCTGCCCCTCCTTCTCTCAAACACTCAGCCCCAGCAAGCTGTTCTTGTTCCTGCTACACACGGAACTTATTCCTGTCTCAGGATCTTTGCACTTACTATTCTCTCTTTCTCTGGATATACTTGTGGCCCACTCCCTTACTTCCTTAAGGTCTCTGCTGAAATGCACTTCTTTAAAGAGGCCTCCTCTGACCAAGTTATCTACAAAAGCATCACCATCAGTGTGTGTGTGTGTGTACACACACTTTATTTTTAGAGCAGATTAAGGCTTACAGGAAAATTGAATAGAAAGTGCAGAAGTGTCCCATATATCTCCCTGCCTTCATATGTGCATAGCCTTTCCCATCATCAACATCCCCCATTAGAGCAGTACAATGTGAGAGAATCAGTGAACCTACATTGACACATTAGTATCATCCAAAATCCATAGTTTACATTAGGGCTCATTTTGGATGACGTGCATTCTGAGTTTGGACAAATATATAATGATATGTATCCATTATAGTATACAAAATAGTTTCACTGCCCTAAAACACCTCTGTTTTCTACCTATTCACCACCCCCAACCCCCAGCAACCACTGTTTTTTTTTCCACTGCCTCTATAGTTTTGGCTTTTCCAGAATGTCACGTATTTTGAATCATGCAATATGTATCCCTTTAAGATTGGTTTCTTTCAGTTAGTAATTTGCATTTAAGTTTCCTCCATGTCTTTTCATGGCTTGTTAGTTTATTTCTTTTTAGCACTAAATAATATTCCACTGTGTGATGTACCACAATTTATTTATCCATTCATCTACTGTAGGACATTTTATTTGTCTCCAACTTTTGGACATGTATTTTGCTATTTGTTTATTTTTTGTTTTGTCTGACTTTCCCATCCCTCAAGCATTGTAAGAGCAGGGACCCTGCCTATTTGTTCACTCTTATATCTCAATGCCTATAATACTGACTGCCCATCATAGGTCATAGGTGCTCAAACTAAATATTTTATTGAACAAAGAATTGATAAATGACAGTCAAAACATAGAAAAAAAATGATCAAATGAATGAGCATTAGGTATAAATGTCTAGTACTATCCAGGAGAGGTGTTCCCTGGTTAAAAGACACAACTTTCCAGTCTCTGTAGCAGGGACAGAGCCTAAAAGAAGCCATTTCATTTAGTGACTAAGTGCTCAGGCAAGATTTCTGTTTAAGAAGGATATCACAATCAAAGAGAGAGACTGCAGGAGAGAAAATTTTTGCAATATCTAAAACAAGGAGTTTATAGGTAACATAGTGCTAGGACTTTTCAGTCAATAAACAAAGAATAGCAACTGCAACAGGTAAAAAAAAAATGGGCAAAAGATATGAACAGGCAATTTACAGAAGAGTCCTACAAGGCTAGCAAGTATACAACATGTTTAAAACCTTTGCTAATTGGGAAAATGCAAGTATATCTACACTGAGGGATACATTTACAAGATTAGACTTGAAAAAATTACATGTAGGATGATGGACACTTGCATTCAATGAACCCTCACCCAGTGCTGTGGCAGCATAGATGTATTATAGAACAGGCAATCATTTCTTCCTTAAAACCTGCCTGTAACATGGGTACTATTATTACTCTGTCTGAGAGACAGGTAAATCAGGGCACATGTACATTCTTCAAGAATATAACCAAATAAAAAGGAACATCCAACATAAAGGTGGTTGCCTTTTATAGAGCAAGAAAGAAATAGGATGGAGATAGGGAGGACAGAGAATGAGCAAGAAGGGGCCCTGGCATGGACCACAAAGGACAATTTGCCTTGAACTAGGAATACTTAGCTTATCCTAAAGTCTCAAAGATAGAGAAAGAGAGGTAAAGGAAAGACAAGAAGGTGGAAGGGAAGGGAATGGGAGCTATGGAGGAGGAGAAGAAGAGAGAAGAACAAGGGAGGGAAGGGAGTAGAAAGGGAGGAAGCAAGGGAGAGATGACAGGAAGAAAGAAAATGTCTGCAGATTCTAGAACCTAGCTGCCTGGTTTGAATTCAGGCCCTGCTACTCATGAGCTGGATCACCTAGAATAATTTAAACAACTTTTCTGTGTTCCATTATGCTTGTCTGTAGAGTGAGTAATAATAGTACCTACTTCATGGGCTATCCAAAGCTCATAGAACAGTGCCTTGGCCTAAGTTGGCACTCTGTGACTGTTAACTGTTCATCTGACAGGATTGGAGTAGGGATGCTCAGGCCATATCTGGCTGGTAGAGAAATGGCAGGACATTGAAAACAGCAGATGCCAAGTGTTAGGGGCAAGGAGGCACTGGGTCTTCCAGGTACCTTGAAGAAGCTCAGGGGAGGGGGAGAAATGGTGCCCTGTATTATTTTTTTAAATACTCATGATACTGTATGGTGTTAATTATCATCCCCACATTACATATAAGAAAATCCAGCATTAGAGGAGTTGGGGCAGTGGGGCAGGAACTGAACACTGCAATTCAGAGCTAGTGTTTCAAAGTTCCTGACTAATTCTGGGGATTTTGGAATTTTAGAAATCATGTTATGCTTAAAATACTTTCAACACTATTTATACTCTTTACTCATTATTATGAATATCTGAAAATTGTTTTGTACAATAAAAATGTTAAGTTTAATTCAAACACATGGAGGCTAAATAGAAAGTTATTAAACAATGAATGGATTACTAATGAGATCAAGAAAAAAAATCAATAACTTCCTGGAAACTAATGAAAACAAACACACAACAATACAAAATCTATGGGACACATCAATAGCAATCCTGAGAGGGAAGTTCATAGCAATACAGGCCTACCTCAAGAAATAAAAAAAAATTCTAATAAACTATCTAACCCAACAACTTAAAGATTTAGAAAGAGAACAAGAAGAAAAACCCAGAGGTAGTAGGAGAAAGAAAATAATAAAAATCAGAGCAGAAATAAATAACATAGAGACTAAATAACAATACAAAAGATCAATGAAACCAAGACATGGTTCTTTGGAAAGATAAACAAGATTGATCAACCTTTAGCCAGACTCACCAAGAAACAAAGAGAGATAACCCAAATTGATAAAATCAGAAACAAAAGAAGTGAAGCAACAACGGACACCAAAGAAATACAAAGGATTGTAAGAAAATACTATGAACAATTGTATGCCGACAAATTCGACAACCTAGGAGAAATGGACAAATTTTTAGAATCATATACTATCCTAAAAGTCAACTGGGAAGAGTCCAATAACAATTGGACCACCTAAACAGACCAATAACAATTAAGGAAATAAAAGAAGTAATCAATAAAATCCAAGCAAACAAAAGCCCTGGTCTGGACAGCTACACAGGGAAGTTTTACCAAACATTCAAAAAGAACTATCACCTATTCTCCTTAAACTATTCCAAAAAATTCAAGAGGAAGGAAGACTCCCAAACTCTTTTTATGTGGTTAGCATAATCTCAATCCCAAAACCAGATAAAGACACTAAAAAGAAACAAAATTACAGACCAACATCCCTGATGAACATAGATGCCAAAATCCTCAAGAAAATCTTAGCAAATCAAATCCAGCAATATATCAAAAAATGTATACACCATGACCAAGTTGGATTTATCCCAGGAATGCAAAGCTGGTACAATATTTGTAAATCAATAAATGTGATACACCACATAAATCAAATGAAAGATAAAAATCATGTGATTATATCAATAGACATTGAAAAAAGCATTTGACAAAATCCAACACCCATTTTTGATGAAAAAAAATCTCAGCAAAGTGGGAATAGAAGGATCATATCTCAACATGATAAAGGCCATTTATGACAAACCTATAGCCAATATCATACTCAATGGGCAAAAACTAAAAGCATTTCCCTTAAGAACAGGAACAAGACAAGGATATACACTTTTACCACTAGTATTTAGCACAGTATTAGAAGTCTTAGCCACAGCAATCAGACAAGAAGAAAAAATAAAAGATTCAAATTGGAAAGGAAGTAAAACAATTATTTGCAGATGACATGATATTGTACATAGAAAACTCTAAAGACTCCATCAAAAAATTACTAGATTTAATAAATGAATTCAGCAAAGTAGCAGGATACAAAATCAACATCCAAAAATCATTGGCATTTTTATACACCAATAATGAACACACAATAAGAGAACTAAAAAAACAATCCCATTTACCATTGCAACAAAAAAATTTAAGATACCTAGGTATAAACTTAACCAAAGAAGTAAAGGACCTATTTGCAGAAAACTACAGGTCATTGAAAAGGAAATAGAGGAAGATATACAAAAGTGGAAGCATATACCTTGTTCATGGATTAGAATAATGAACATCATTAAAATGTCCATACTACCCAAAGCAATCTATAGATTCAATGCAATCCCTATTAAAATACCAACTACATATTTCACTGAACTATAACAAACACTCCAAAAGTTTATATGGAACCAAAAAAGACCCTGAATAGCCACAGCAATCTTGAAAAAGTAGGAGGGATCACAATACTAGATATCAGGTTATACTACAAAGCCATTGTAATTAAAACAGCCTGGTCCTGGCACAAGAATAGACATCTAGATCAATGGAACAGAACAGAGAATCCAGAAATTGACCCAAGACATTATGCTCAATTAATATTTACAAAGGTGGCAAGAACATACAATGGAGTAAAGACAGCCTCTTCAATAAATGGTGTTGGGAAAATTGGACAGCTACATGCAAAAAAAATGAAACTAGACCACCACTTTACACCATACACAAGAATAAACTCAAAATTAATAAAAGACTTAAATGTGACTCATGAATCCATTAAAATCCTAGAAGAAAATGTAGGCTATGAAATTTCAGACATCATATGCAGCAGAATTTTCACTGATATACAATGCCTAAGGCAAGAGAAACAAAGGAAAAAAATAATAAATGGGACTACATCAAACTAAAAAGCTTCTGCACAGCAAAAGACACAAGCTTCAAAATGAAAAGGGAATCCACTATGTGGGAGAGCATAACTGCCAACAATACATCAGATAAGGGATTAATTTCCAAAATATATAGAGTACTCATAGAACCCAACAACAGGAAGACAAAGAACTCAATTAAAAAATGGGCAGAGGACCTAAAAAGACATCTCTCCAGACAAGACATACAAATGGCCAAGAGACATATGAAAAAATTCTCAACGTCACTAATCATCAGAGAGATGCAACTTAAAACAACTATGAGGTATCACCTCACACCTGCCAGAATGGCTGCCATAAAAAAAAAAAAAAATCATCAAACAACAAGTGCTGGCAAGCGTGTGGAGAAAAGGGAACTCTAGTACACTGCTGGTGGGAATGCAGACTGGTGCAGCCACTACGGAAAACAATATGGTGTTTCCACAAAAATTGAAAACTGAACTGCTGTTTGACCCAGTGATCCCACTTCTAGGACTATATCCTAAGAAGCCTGAAACAACAATCAGAAAGAATATATATGCCCCTAAGTCATAGCAGCACTATTTAAAATTGCTAAGATCTAGAAACAGCCCAAGTTTCCATCAATAGATGAGTGGATAAAAGAGCTGTGGTACAGCCCTGGCCAGTTTTGCTCAGTGGTTAGAGCATTGGCCCTCGGACCAAGGAGTCATGGGTTCAATTCCAATCAAAAGCTTATACTTCAGTTGTGGTTTGTTCCTAGCCCTGGTCGGGGTTGTGTGGGAGGCAACCAGTTGATGGTGTCTGTCTCACATCGAAGTTTCTCTTTCATTCTCTCTCCCTCTCTCCCACTCTATCTGAAGATAAATAGAGAAATATCCTCAGGTGAGGATTTGAAAAAAAGCTGTGGTACATATACACATTGGAATACCATGTAGCTGTAAGAAAGAAAGATCTCTTATCCTTTGAGATGACATGAAGGGACCTGAAGAGTACATATTATGCTAAGTGAAATAAGCAAGTCAGAGAAGACAAGTATCACATGATCTCACTTATTTATGGAATATAATGAACAAAACAAGCCAATGAACAAAATAGACCCTGAGACATAAAAGTAGGGTTCAGACTGACAAACCTCAGAGGAGAGAGATGGGGGGGAGAGGTGAGGGAAGAGATAAACCAAAGAACTTATGCATGTAAGCATAACCAATGGACATAGACAACAATGCTGTGAGGGTGGGGCGGCAGGAACGGGAAGAGGGTGTCAATGGAGGAAAACGGAGAAACCTCTGTAACAAAATTAAATTAATTAAAAAAAAAAAAAAAAAGAATCTCTACTAGGCAGCATTTTTAAAACCTGGTATGAGATATGCTCTTTACTTAAAAGTAAAAAGCCATGTCTGCTTTTTAAAAAACAACAAAAATTTTACTATTTATATTTTACATTAATTCTGACTAGGTATCTGTTAAGTTGTTTATTGATATACATCATTGTTTTGTGGAATTTTACTATACGTTGCCCTTTTTAAAAATAACCTTCACTTTCCCTTCTTTCATTTCAGAGTAATTGTCTAACAGTGACCTTCATAAAATTGCAATTTCTGGACTCTGTATTGATTCTGTTCATCTTTTATAAAAGAACTGCTGCTTATAAAAAATAAATAAATAAAAATAAAAATGTTAAGTTTAGTTGCATCTACAAAGAGCTGTAACCTATAGACAAGCGATGTCTAATACAAATATATCATGAGACATACTATTTTAAATGTTTTTGTAGTCACATTTTAAATATTATAAGAAACAGGTGAGCCCTGGCTGGTTTGCTAATGGTTAGAGAGCCAGCCCGTGGACCAGAGTCGCAGGTTTGATTCCAGCCAAGGGCACGTACCTCGGTTGTAATTCGTCCCCAGCCCTGGTTGGGGTCGAGCCACTCCATGTGTCCCTTTCATATTGAGGTTTCTCTCTCTCTCTCTCACACAAACACTCTATCTGAACAAAAATGAAAAAATGTCCTCAGGTGAGGATAAAAAAAAAAAAAAACAGGTGAAATTAATTTTAATTATTTATATATATATTCATATATATATAATTTAATATATATATTTAATCCTCACCCAAAGATATTTTCCCATTGATTTTCAGATAGACTGGGAGGGAGGGAGGGGGGGAGAGAGAGAGAGAAATATCTATGTGAGAGAGACACATTGATTGGTTGCCTCCCACACGACCCCAACCAGGACTGGGGATCAAACTGCAACCGAGGTATGTGCCCTTGACTGCAATTGAACCTGCAACTCTTTGGTCTGCTGGTTCAATGCTCTAACTGCTAAGCCAAACCAGCTAGGGCTTAATAATATATTTTATTTAATCCAATATTTCTGAAGTGTTATATTAATATATAGTCAATATAAGACCTATTGATGAGATATTTTGCTTCTTATTCGTACTCGTTCTGGCACATCTCATTGTGGACAAGCCACATTTCAAGTGTTCACAAACATGAGTGGCCAGTGGCCACTATAGTAGACAGCACAGCTATAGAGAATATTCAGACACCGAGAAATGCCAGCAAATATTAGGTACTGTATTTGAATAATGTACCACGATTAGTAAAACTACATAAAGTTGCTTATGAGACTGACAAAGAACTGATTTTGCTTCTAAAACTTGATATTTCTTAGAACATCACTCATATAATTTGTAAAGTATGCAATGCACACAAACTTATCAATATTTATTTTATTTGCCAGAGTGACTCACCACTTGCAGCAGACAAGCCATGAGCACACCAAGACAATACCCAGAGCAACTCTGATTGTTAAGATCATGACCATTCTGTGTTCCTGCCCAGTTCCCAGAAATGTCAACTTTAACCTTCACCTCCCCACATCAACTCTTACTTGATGTCAGTGGATTGTTTCCAACAAGTAAAATCTCTACATAGAATTGTAATATTTTTTTTCAGTTTTTCCAATTCCTCAACTAATATTTTCTTGTGATTTATTAAAATATATACATTTCCGAAGAAATTTTTCCATGGAAACATCACCCTTATCCTCTGGCTTTTGCTATTATAATGGCTACAACAAAGATGATCTGGTATCCTTGGATGGCTGTGTGGAGTGCACAAAACATTAAAGAAGATTACAAAGGACTTCTCTATCTTGACATGTTTAAAGAGTTCCTTTTCTTTAGTGATTCTATCAAAAGTACACTACGTTTGTGTTAATAACTTAAACACTTGAACACTAGGTAATACTTTAATTGGAAGAAGGAGGAGAGAACTATTTTAACAAAGTTTGACCATTGGGAACTTATATCAATAAGTAATCTTACTGTCGTTGTATGCTTGTTGCATAGCAACAAAGGCACTGAAGTAGGAACATTGTTTTGTCTTCACCCACACCTGTTTCCCATGATCATATATTCTTTTAATTTTTTTTCTTTATTGATTTTAGAGAGAGAGGAAAGGAGAGGGAGAGATAGAAACAGTAATGAGAGAGAACATCGACTGGCCACCTCCCGCATGCCCCCTACTGGGGATTGGGCCCACAACCTGGGTATGTGCCCCAACTGGGAATTGAACCAGTGACCTCTTAGTGCATGGGTCAATGCTCAACCACTGAGCCACACCAGCCAGGTTATTTTTAAGCAATATTATATCTTACCCACAGAATCCATTTACACCAAAAGCATACGGTACACCTAAATTCCAGATTTCTTTGTCTTAAAATGAAGGGGAAGAGGTAAGAAAATATTGCTAAGAAAATCTTTTTCAAAATAAAGTATTTCATATAAATATACTATGAGTTAGATACTTAAAAAAGTAAATAACTAAAATAAAAGGTCTCATAAAATTTTTATTCAAAGAGATCATGACCTGAGTTAGGTGGTTAATAAAAATTTGTAGAGATCATAAAAAGTGGTAATATATGTATACATATAGACAGCACACATCTTCTTTCCCCATTTATCTATTGATGATCTTTCATACCTTGGCTATAGTAATTCTGCAGTGAATATAGGGGTACACATATTTTTTCAATTATTTCGGAAGTGGAATTGCTGGGTCACATGGTAGTTCTATTTTTAACTTTTTGAGGAATCTCCATACTGTTTTCCATTGTGGCTGCACCAATTTGCAATCTTTTTTTTTTTTTATCCTCACCTGAGGACATTTTTTTTTTTTTTTGCATTTATCTTCAGATAGAGTGGGAGGGAGAGAGGAAAGAAGAGAGAGAGAGAGAGAAACATCAATGGGAGAGACACATCGAGTGGTTGCCACCCACATGACCCCATCCGGGCCCGGGAACTGCAACTCAGTTACTCTTAGCGGGAACCGAACCTGGGCCACTCTGGTCTGCAGGCCGATGCTCTAACTGCCGAGCCAAACCAGCCAGGGCCCAATTTGCAATCTTATCAACAATGTACGAGGGTTACCTTTTCTCCAGATCCTCCCCAACACTTATTCTTTGTGGTCTTTTTGATAATAGCCACTCTGACATGTGTGAGGTGATATCTCATTGCAGTTTTGAGTTGTATTTTCCTGATGATTAGTGATTTTGAGCACTTTTTCATGTGTCTGTTTTCCATCTGTATATCTTCTTTGGAGAAATGTTTATTCAGTTTCTCTGCCTGTTTTTTGATCAGATTTCTTTTTGGTTTCTTCATTGAACCACTGGATATTTAGTAGCATGAAGTTTAGCTTTCACATGTTTATGTATTTTCCAGGTTTCTTCTTGTAATTAATTGATTTCTAGTTTCATAATGTTGTGGTCCAAAAAGATGTTTGATATGGTTTCAATTTTCTTAAATTTTTTGAGACTTGTTTTGTGCTTAATATATACTATTTCCCGGGGAATGTTCCATGTTCATTTGAAAATAATGTGTATTCTGCTGGTTTTGGATGAAGTGTTTTGCATATATCTAGTAAGTCCAATGTTTCTTTGTGGATAACCCATCTGTCCATTGATGTAAGTGGGTATTAGAGTCCTCTACTATTATTGTATACTGTTGATATCTTCCTTTATATCTGTTAATATGTGTTTTATGTATTTAGATGCTCCAATGTTGGGTGCGTGTATGTTTACAAGTGTTATATCCTTTTGTTGGATTGATCCCATTATCATTATATAATTCTCTTCATTATCTCATTACAGTCTTTGTTTTAAAGTCTTTTTTTGTCTGGTATTCATGTTGTTTGATTACTGTAGTAATATAATTCATCCAACTTTTTTTTTCAAAATTGTTTTAACTATCCTAATTCTTTTGCCTTTTCATCTAAAGTTTAGGATCAGCTTATAGATATATGATACAGCTGGAATTTTTATTAGACTTGCACTAAATCTATAGATATTTTTGGAAAAAACTGACATCTTTACTATGCTGTCTTCCTATCTATGAACATGATATTTCGGTCCTTTTACTTACATGTTAATTTCTTGAGTGTTTTGTAGTTTACAATTTATAGATTATGTACATATTTTGTTGGATTTGTACTCAATATTTTATTTGTTGTGAGCTATTATAAATGCTATTTAAAAATTTTTTTGCTCTCAAATTATAGATTGATAGTGTATAGAAGTAACTCGATTTTTGCCTACATCTATTTTTAAACAAAAATATTTTAAGTGACTTGCCTTTATAGAGTATTTTCAAAGCATTTTACTTTAGATTCAGGGGAATGACAACTCTTTTCACACTGATGCATATATATTAAGTATATATTTTAATCCTCACCAGAGGGTATGTTTTTTATTGATTTTAAAGAGAGAGGAGGAGAGAGAAATATCAATTGGAGAGAGAAACATCGATTGGTTGCCTCCCATATGCACACTGAACCAGGAATCAAGCCTGAAACCTAGATATATGCCCTGAATGGGAATCGAACCTGCAACAACCTTTTGGTGTACAGGACAATGCTCCAACCAACCAAGCCACACGGCCAGGGCCATTCTGATATTTTATTGGTTTGTGTAATATATTATAAAATTGTGTAGTTATTATAATACACACAAGTGGCATAAACAGGTTTGGGAACACACTGAACCAACTCTTGGTAAACATACTCATAAACTGGTGAGGGCAGAACTGTGTCCATGTATTGTAGTGGTCTACTACCTCCAAGGATTCAGTATGCATATGAATAAACAGAGTAAATAGAGGATCAATTAATCCATAGAATTAATTATGTGAGGGTCATTTAAAAGAGCTACTACTGAAAGATCTACATAAAATAGACAGGAAGGAGATAAGAAGACCAAGTTTCCATGATTGCGTTTAAATATACAACTAATGCTATTTCTTGAGAATACAGCAACATATTTTATACTCACCACAATATTGCTACTGAGGGAGCATTTAAAAAGAAAAGAGCTATAACTATCATGTTTTTGAAGACTATTTAATGATAGTGGAGGAGGCGTTAATTATAATAAGTTAAACAAATTATAATATAAAATGTTATATATAATGTGATCCCATATATGTAAAAAAGGAAATTTTGTTATAGAAAAAAGATTAAAAGTACATCAAAAGTCTTGGCCAGTTTGGCTCAGTGGTTAGAGCTTTGGCCCACAGACTGAAGGGTCATGGGTTTGATTCCCAGTCAAGGGCATGTACCTGGGTTGTGGATTCCATCCCTGGCCCTGGTCAGGATCGTGCAGGAGGCAACCAATTGATGTGTGTCTCTCTCACATAGATGTTTCTCTCTCTCTCTTTCTCTCTCTCTCTCTCCCTCCCTCCCTCTCATTTTATCTTTAAAAAAATCATTGGAAAAATATCCTCAGGTGAGGATTAACAACAACAACAACAACAAAATACATCAAAATATTTTTTTCTCTTCCAAATGACTTTATTTGCATTCCCTTCACCCTCACATAAAAAGAATTATACTTTTGTTTTTACATAAATAAGAATGAATAGGAGTTGGCTCTCTACTTGATCCTGCCCTTCTAAAGTGTTTCAAAGACAGAAGAATGCCAAAATATTTTTAATAATTATTTATAGTTGTTGAGATAATGGGTGACTTTTGTTTTATTTATTTTTTTTTACTTTTTTAAAAAAATATTTTTTCTTTTATTGATTTTAGTGAGAGAGGAAGGGGGAGGGAGAAATAGAAACATTGATGAGAGAGAACATCAACTGGCCAACTCCTGCATGCCCCCCACTGGGGATCTGGCTCACAACCTGGGCATTTGCCCTGACTGGAAATCGAACCGGCGACCTCTTAGTGCATGGGTCGAAGCTCAACCAGTGAGCCACACCGGCTGGGCTACTTTTTACTTTTTAATTACATTTTTACAATTTTTATAATGATCACCTTTTTTTACAATCAGAAAAGATTTTTTGTTTTAAAAAGGAATTTTTGCCTCCTTTATTTGCCACATTGAAATGTCTGACAACAATACCCCCACTATTCTTTTGGGTTGTAATAAAAACCATCATAGGGTTTTGGCATTCCCTACTAATTTCCTATACCTTTAAGGAATCATGCATGCAGCATAGTTTCTACCATGTGGTAAATTATATTAGTAATTATGACAGTCATAATTATAAAGCCTTTATAAAGTGATTTATTTAATAACTATTTACTTAATTTAATAATATTATTACTAGTTATTAATACTAGTTACTAATACTAGTTATTAAGCCCCACTGTGGAGTGTCAAAACAGAAACCATTTAAAACAGTTATTTCACTCTTTATCCTCCTTTTCTTTCAGGAACTAGAGTTTGTTGACAGTTGTCAGAGTTATTCACAAAATTCCCAAGGTCAATAGGAGGAGCATTTAAAAAGAAGCTTCAAAACATCACACAGTTTCTAAGGCAATTCTTTCTCCTTGTTAGTGGCTCTTTTCTTTGTCAAGTTCCTTAGAAAAGTGATTCTTAACCTTTTCTGGATCATAATATTTTTATTCATCTGGCCCAGATATTCAAATTCCCATACATGTTTGTCCTTGAGCTTTTGGTGATTATTTTTAAAAGCCTTTCATTTTTCCTCCCCCCATTCATTGAAAGTATTTTCATTCATTTTGTCTTTAATCCATTACATTAAAAATTTCCCTAAATTCTTCCATTACCAAATCTGTCACCCAACCCATTGGTTCCATTTAAGGCAGTTCTTTCATAGCTGACTTCTCCAGATCCTGATCAGCTCAGGCTGCTATCTCCTCGCACCTTTACTTTGCCAATAGCCTCTAAACCGGTCTCCCTGACTCTAGCCTCCTTATTATCTCTCATCATTCATGATTACACATGGGAGTCATTTTCCTAAAGACAAATCTGATCATGTCCCCTCCTACTTGAAGACTGTTCTTTGTAATGTCATTCTCTTAATTTTTGGTGACTAGGGAGAATGTGGTGGTGGCCTATCAACCTGCAATAGCACAGCCAGGCAGAGAAGGTCAGGGAGTGAGTACAATTTCATTACATTGATACATGAGCATGCTTTTTATTTCCCTCATTAGAGCAATGAGAGGTTGCTTAGGCTGTGTTTCAAAGAGAGGGACCATTTTCAGGCAGTCATTATGTATCTCTCCAAGGATCACTTTCTCTGCCACAAATCTATCAATCCACTCAGAAGCAGGGCCCAGGCCTAAGAACATGAACTACAGTGGTCTGACGTCACATCTGTGAATGTGCCTGGGAGCCCACTGGTGGTAAGCATAACTGGAGTTTGGAGGAGGTTAAGTTCTGGGAAGTCTGGTGGGTGATGGGAGAAGGACAGACCAAAGCTCATGTTTTTTAGTTTTTGTTTTTTCCTATAAAAAGGTATTTTATTTTATTTTTTAAAACTTGTCTTAATTGTTGAATATATTACAGATGTTCCTCCTCTTTCCCCTATTGACCCCCTCCTCCCCACTCCTGCCTCTCTCCTGCCTTTCCCCACACTGTTGTCTGTGTCCATTGGTTATGCATACATGCATATAAGTTCTTTGGTTTATTTCTTCCCACCCCTTTACCCCATTTCCCTTTGAGGTTTGTCAGCCAAACAACCAATTTGTACTTCTTAAGCTCTTCACCTTTTTTACCCATCCCCCCTCCCATCTGGCAACCAACAAATGTTCTCTGTATCTATGAGAATATTTCTGTTCTGCTTGTTCATTTTGTTTGTAGATTCAATTGTCGATAGATATGTATTCATTGCCATTTTGTTTGTTCTTTGTTCTTGTTTATCTTCTTTTTCTTTAAGAAGACCCTACAACATTTCATAAAATACTGGTTTGGTGGTGATAAACTCCTTTAGCTTTTTCTTGTCTGGGAAACTCTTTATATAGCCATTGATTCTAAATGATAGCTTTGCAGGATAGAGTAATCTTGGTTGTAGGTTCTTCCTTTTCATCATTCTGGATATTTCTTGCCACTCCCTTCTGGCCTGCAAAGTTTCTTTTGAGAAAGTAGTTGACAATCTTATGGGAGCTCCCTTGTAAGTAACTAACTGCTTTTCTCTTGATGCTTTTCAGATTCTCTCTTTGTCTTAAACCTTTTGCATTTTGATTATGATGTATCTTGGTGTGGGCCTCCTGGGGTTCATCTTGTTTGGGACTCTGTGCTTCCTGGACATGTATGTCTGTTTCCTTCACCAAGTTAGAGAAGTTTTCTGTCATTATTTTTTCAAATAGGATTTCAATTTCTTGTCCTCTTCTTCTCCTTCTGGCACCATGATGTGAACATTGGTACGCTTGAAATTGTCCCAGAGGCTCCTTACACTATCCTCATTTTTTTGGAATTTTTTTTTTTTGGCTGTTCTGATTGGGTGTTTTATGCTTCCTTACATTCCAAATCAATGGTTTGCTTCACCTACTCTACTATTGAATCTGTGTAAATTATTCTTTATTTCAGTTAGTGCCTCCTTCATTTCTGACTGATCCTTTATTATGCTCTTGAGGTCCTCACAAAGTTCCTTGAAATTCTCACTGAGTTCATTGAACATCTTTATAAGCAGTGTTTTGAACTCTGCATTTGTTAGATTGTTTATCTCCATTTTGTTTAGTTCTTTTACTGGAGTTTTGCTTTGTTCTTTTATTTGGGACATGTTTGTCTCCTCATTTTGGCTGCCTCCCTTTATTTCTATGTATTAGGTAGAGTTGCTATATCTATTGCTATGGCCTATTTTTGTAGATGTCCTATAGGATCCAGTGGCACAGACTCCCTCCCTGGTCACTCCCTCCCAGCTGGGCCCTCAAGGTGCACCCCTCGTGTGGACTTTATACCCTTCTTTTGTAATTGAGTCTTGATTGCTGTTGACACATCAATGGGAGGGTTTTACTCAGGCTGATCAGCTGCAAGGATTGCCTGTGCCCACTAACCATTGACCTCTGACTATCTTGGATGATCAGCTGTGCAGGGCCCACCACACAGAAGAAGACTTACTTCAGCAGGGCTCTGGTACCCACTGAGTCCATTCCTTGAGTGTGTTACTTGAGGGGGTGGTTGGGTAGTGGTGTTTCGATGTGGTCTGAAGCTGTCCATTGGGTGTGCTGGTTCTGGGGCAAGGTAAGCTACTGCCTGTGTTCTATCCGGAGTCACCCGGCATAAGCTACAAAGTGATCTGCTGATGGCTGTTTCTTGTGTTGGGCTTGGAGATGCCCCAGAAAAGCCCAGCTATGAACCAAGGCTGGCTGCTTCTAGTGCCGGGCCTGGGGCCACTTAGCGAGAGGTATAGAGCTTGTTGAGACCAGATGCTGCTTGTTTGAGAGAATTTAGGAAAATAAGAAGCAGGAGCCAAAACAGGCCAATCCTATGGTAAAGCCACTGGAAACAGTTTGTGTGGGCCCGAAGGCTGGGTGGGGCAAGGCCTCAGGGAATCACCAGGGCAGGGCAAACATTGTGAGCTGGTTGCTGGAGTCCCAGATATGGTACGGTGCTGGCCTCACCGGGAAAGATCTCACCAAAGGAACATCAACTTCTGCCAGCTTGTCTGTGCAGGAGAAAGCTGCCGCTTCAGCTCTAATTCCAATGCCAAACAACTCAGTTCTTCCCTTTATGTCTCTGGTGCCTTTCAAGCTGCCTCCCTCACATTGGAGCTCAGAGGGAGCAAGTCTAAGTCCGTGCACGGGCTCTTTAAGAGGAACTACCTGGGGCTCCAGCAGCCTTAGCCTCCCTGAGCCTCAGTTCCCGCTGGCTTTTCCAGCCAGAAGTTATGGGGACTTCTCTCCCTGGCACTGGAACCCTGAGTTTGGCACCTGGTGTGGGACAGGGATCCCTTGTTCCTCAGGGAGGACTGTCCCAGCCGAGGTGTCCCTTTTGATTTTTATCCGCCACAGGTGGGTATGGGAGCAGCCTGTCCGCACCTCTATCCCTCCTACCAGTCTCGTTGTGGCTGCTTCTTTAATTTCTTAGTTGTAAGACTTCCATTCAGCTTGATGTCAGGTGGTTCTAAAGAATGTTTGTTCTGTAGTTTAGTTGTAATTTTGATGTGGTTGTGGGAGGAGGCGATACCATGTTTACCTACGCCGCCATCTTGACCGGAAGTCTTCACGATCCTTCTTTAAAAAAAATTTTTTTTCTTTATTGATTTTTTAGAGACAGAGAAAGGGAGAGGGAGAAAGAGATAGAAACATTGATTAGAGAGAACGTCCATTGGCTGCCTCCTGCATGCCCCGCACTGGGGATTGGGCCCACAACCTGGACATGTGCCTTGACCAGGAATCGAACCAGTGACCTCTGGGTGCATGGGTTGATGCTCAACCCCTGAGCCACACCAGCAGGGCTAAATGATCCTTCTTTTTTACAGTTGCATAGTATTCCATTGTGTAAATGTACCACAGATTTTTTATCTAGTCATCTACTGATGGGCACTTGGACTGTTTCCAGATTTTAGCAGTTGTAAATAGTGCTGCTATGAACATAGGGCTGCTAAGAATATATTCTTTCTGATTGGTGTTTTGGGATTCTTCAGATATATTCCCAGAAGTGGGGTCACTGGCTGTGATGGCCTCTGATTCAGCCAGTATCTGCCTTTATTTGGGAACATGGAAGGGCCAGAATCATCATCTACAAGGAGCACATTAATCACAGTAATTTGGACAGTTATCATCTGGAGTTCAAAGTCTTCTATGAACACAGCATGTTCAGGCAGCCCTGCTGCCCATGAGAACTCAGTTTTTTAATATTATAAGACAAATCTGGAAGAAAAGTCACGTGATTACATGCTCATACACACACATGCATGCACATACATGTATTCACACATACCTAATAAAACTAGGTGAACTTATTCACTTTAGCCAGATTGCTGTCAAGGTCTTACAAATATAAAATGGTTAGATTTCTTTTTCTTTTTTTAAATCCTTGCCCGGGGATATTTTTCCATTTATCTTCAGATAGAGTTGGAGGGAGGGAGACAGGGAAAGAGGGAGAGAGAGAAACATTGATGTGAGACACATTGATTGGTTGTCTCTTGCACAACTCTGACCAGGGCCAGGGACTGAACTTCAACTGAAGTATATGCTGTTGACCTGAACTGAACCTGCAACTCTTTGGTCCACAGGCTGATGCTCTAACCGCTAAGCCAAACCAGCCTGGGTGATTCCTTCCTTCCTTCCTTCCTTCCTTCCTTCCTTCCTTCCTTCCTTCCTTCCTTCCTTCCTTCCTTCCTTCCTTCCTTCCTCCCTCCCTCCCTCCCTCCCCTCCTCCTCTTCCTCTTCTTTCTTCTTTCTTTCTTTCTTTCTTTCTTTCTTTCTTTCTTTCTTTCTTTCTTTCTTTCTTTCTTTCTTTCTTTCTCTCTCTCTCTCTCTCTCTCTCTCTCTCTCTCTTTCTTCTTTCTTTCTTTCTTTCTTCTTCTTTCTTTCTTCTTTCTTTCTTTCTTTCTTTTTCTCTCTTTCTCTCTCCCTCTCTCCTTACCCAAGGATATTTTTCCTTTGATTTTTAGATAGAGTGGGAATGAGAGAGAGAGAAACATCAATGCTAGAGACACATCTATTGGTTGCCTCCTGTATGACCCTGACTGAAGCTTGGGATCAAACTTGCAACCCAGGCACATCCCCTTGACTGGGAATTGAAACCATGACTCTTTGGTCCATGGGCCGGTGCTCTAACCACTGAGCAAATTGGCCGGGGTTAAAATGATTAAGTTTCTAAAAAAAAAAAAGTAATAAATAAGATGGTTAGATTTCTGGGCCAACATTGATGCTGGAGATGATATGTTGTTTAGGACAGGAAAGTGATCCTACTGTGATCATATTTTGTGGCTGCAGTTATACATAGTCTTAAAAATTACATTTGGGTTTATATTTAATAAATTATTTTTCTTGAAAAGAATAAAATGACACAAATTCACTACTCTCTGGGGGAAGTCTGGGACATATAGTGCTCTTGAGCCTAGTTGACAGCCTCGTAAGGTTTTGTGTCTCATTAGACACCCCTACTGGTTAGGGGTTGACAGAACTGGGGGATGATGTCTTCTGGATCAAGGAAGTCCAGTTTTAGGTGAGGGCTTCACAGAAGACTTTATTTAAGTTGAAAAAACTCATGACTTTCATGTTTCTGACCATGCAGGGATGGTGCCTTGCTAAGGAACCCCAAAGAAAAGTATAGTTGAAAGCTTCTAGGTCACATCAAAGAAGTGGGGAAGGCATGTGACCACTTGGAATAGCCTTGCCCCTCTCTGGGAGATGTGGGCACCAAGAGGCCTCCTTTTGCATTTTAATGGTACATATTTATTTCATGGAGAAGGCATTTTGCTAAAAATTTACTATCTGGAAGAAAGGAGAAAGGGGAAAAGAAAGAAGGAATGAAAGGAAAGAGAGTAAAGGGGATATTTCAAAGTTCTCAAAATAAAATTTTTGGTGCACTCAAAAAGAAATGAAATAGAATACTGCAATAGATACCAACTGCACAGACAAGTAAACAAGTGAACATGCCTAGCTTCTTCTTTTCTAATCAGATCACCTTAAGTCGTTTCACCTTTCTAAGCTTGTTTCTTCAACTACAGAATGAACCTTCTTTCACAAGAATTTGGTGAGGAACAACGAAGAGCTCATGTCATTTTGTGCTGGCAAACACAATGCAGTGCTCACCTATACTCATTTGTCTAGTTTTCATAACAATCCTATGAAGTAAGTTCCATCCCCTAGAAAGAGAAGACTGAGGCACAGTCACTCAACTAAGCCAGTAAGTGGCAGAGCTTGGATTTGAACCTAGGGGAGTTTGGCTCCTGGGTCTATGTTGGGTCCAGCCCTTCTTCACTATCCTATTTTGCAATGACCCCCCTTTTGATGATTTCACAGGTGAGATATTAATTATGCTAATTTTTAAGGTTTCAAACCACATTTAAAAGAAGTTTGGTTGGCTAAATTTGGGTTCTGCAATTTGGGAATTATCAGTGGATTTGACTTATCTAGGCCCAGTTTATTGTTAATGGAAATAATTGAGAACTGCCTACATTTCTTAACCCAAGCCACAAAACTATAAAACTTATATCCATGAATATTTTTGAAGTTTAATGTTTGCATGAATAAAACAAGGAAACAAGTTCCTCAGCACAATGGCAAATTTCCAAGAACAATACTTGTATTAGTGGGAAAAACTAGCCTTTTGGGTCACTCAACTTTAGCTCTTCAAGGAAGAACAACTGTATAAAATTGAGTTTAGGTTGTGATGTTTAACAGCTGGGCTATAGTACATTTTAAACCAATGTTTAAAAATAACCCCATACAGTGAAAACCGATGCAATTCTAAGGGGAAAGAAACTGTGGAGAGTGTCTGGTTTCCTCTGGAACAAGCAGGCAGATCTTATCTGCTCCAGCTGGTTCTCTAACATTAGGACATTACATCTATCTCAGGAGGGAAAGTGGTTTACTGGAAAAACATTTGGGCAATCATAGGTTTTTCCAGGTGCCTATCTGAGAATTATTTTCTTACACCAAAGGTTTTCTTTCAACTGGTTTGGGAATGTGATCCTATCAGTTCTCAGATATTTTTAGGGTATCTGCCTAAACCCAGTTCTTTAGTAGCCCAATAGTGATTATGTTGATTGAATACTTGTTAGTTTTAGGGTGTTAAAATATCAAGTACTTGAAACACAGATCTGGAATTTACTTTTTATACTTGGTATCTGTTAACTCAGGTTTACATGGATTCTGATGAGAATAACTAAAAGTGAGTTGGTTGACCATTCTCAGAAGGGTATTTGATGATCAGACACACTGCTAGATGTCTTGCTCTTTTCTCTTGTTCTCTCTCATTCACACACACATTCACTTACAGGTTCAGACTACCATGGACTTTCCCCACTCCTTTGCTGTTGCCTTTCAGCCCTAATAAAACAGTTTATCGGGTAGAATTTCTCTGGAATCAGTGTTGAGATTGGAATATAAATCATGATAATGTGCTTTACTGTGTACGTAGCAATGAAGATTATCAAGATGAATGGAAAGGAGCCAACTACCCTTTTTATTCATCATTCAACCCTATTATTTCTCACACTGAGTAATTTATTAGTAATTATTGCAGCAGATAAGCAGTCTTGAAGGGAGCAAAACTTTTAGGAATTGAGGTGTTTTTGTACTAGAGAGAACTAAGACATGTCATTAACTCTGATACTGAATTATGTGGAAGAAATGCAAAAAACTTAAGCATTTAGAAAAACAGTAATCAGTATGTGTTGAATATTTCCACCAGAGTGTACATGTTCCTTCCACCACACATTTCCAGGATGATTTACACTATATTTTCATATTTCACATTGGGGGAGAAGTGTGTTGTGGGTGGTGGGGGCATATATTAACAAAGTGTGTTTGGGTTTAAAAAAATGTTTTTTTAATTCTCACCCAAGAATATTTAACAAAAATTGATTTTGGAGAGAGAGGAAGGGAGAGGTAAGGAGGGGGGTGGGGGGAGAGAGAGAGAGAGAGAGGTGAGAAAGAAACATTGATCGGTTTCGGTTGTCTCCCACACATGTCCAGACTGGAGAGCAAACCCACAACTTTTTGGTACGTGGAACAATGCTCCAACCAATTGAGCCACATGGGCCAGGGCTGGGCTTTTTTTTGTTGTTGTTTGTTTTACCTAGTAAGCCTATTATGTACCCACACAACACTCAAACTTCCTGCTTTCAAAATAAATTTTATTTTTATTTCTCCTACTAGTCCAAGGTTTTAAAAAAGTCAACATTAAAACTTGGAGTTTAGGAAAGTGGTTTATTTTTTTTAAACACTGATACCAAATCAATGAGTAGATAATGGAGATGCATTTGCTAATGAAGATGAGATTGTCCACTATAGTCATTCATCAGATGTCTGGCTCAGAAAGACTGTTCCATCCCCAGATTTATTTCTACAGCAGACCTGTAGAGACCCAGTTGGCATTCTTGGCTTATTCTATAAATGTTCAATTAATAAGTCAATTAGTGGGCTATTATTTGACACTACTGGCTAAGCTAGGAACTTGGTGTGTAATTTCTGGGCTACAATGAATGATTTGTAACAAGAGGTTGTTGTATTAGAAGAGAAAGGGCAGAATAAAATGTTCCAGAACAATTAATTGGATAAGTTACTTGGCTCCATTTGAGAATAAGAAATAATTTCTTAAGCTCTTTCTCTCTCTTCCTCTTTGTGACCTTAAAAGTAAATTGTCAGAGAGTGAAACACAGAGCAAGAGGACTCCCTGAAAGTCTCCCACCAGCACGATTTACTGATTGCCAAAATAGTGGGAGGCATGTGCTTTGCACAAGTAACTAAACCTGACACTGAGAAACAGGGACCAGAGACTGATCCAGAGTTTGCATATTCAGGGCTGAATGCTTTCCTGGCTGGATATTCACTTTTTTTGAGGCAGGAAGCAGCCTGCCTGGGGAAGTGAACCGTTGATTGTTCACTCTTGAATCATATGCCAGAATTTATTAGAAAGGTGATGGGTGAACCAGTGTATCTGAGAAGACTCCTGCACAGTGGGTCACAAAGACCCAACTGGGACATCATTTTACCATGATCTGATCATTTCATATTACTTCCTCTACATATAGAAATTCTCAGAATATTTTGTTACCTCCAGTCTGCATAACTATGAGAACACCTTGCTGTCATCACTGAGTACTAGTCTGAATGCCATGCAAACAGAATTCTAGCCTCAGATCTGCCACTAACTTCCTGTGACACTGTCCTTGGTTTTGTTTCCTCAACTGTAAAATGAAGAGACTGGACTTGATAAACTGTGAATTTGTACTTGCTCTGAGCTTCCAGCGTTCCATTACTATCCAAAGTCCCCTGAACTGAGTGCAGCCAGCTTTCCAGTTTTGTCACTTATTCACTGCTCTGCCAAACTGGCCTGCTCATGTTGCCCCAAGCACAGTTCATACCTCTCTGTCCTGGCACCTGTTATTCTGCTACTCTCTGAGCCTGGGCAACCTTCTTTTCCCTTCTCAACTTTTCTGATCCCTGACACTGGGGCAGTCCTCTGGGACCCAGAACCACCTTGACTTCTACAAGAGCTGCCATTAATTGTTTCATATATTTATAATCCAAATCCAGGTTTTAGTCACACAAAAATATGCAAGGTCAAAAATTAGTCCTAAAATTCACTGACTGCAATGATCATGGATGAGCACAGGCTGCTGGCTCTCTCCCTGGAGCTCTGCCCAAGGAGCCAGAAGATAATTTAATAGTTCCCAGAATCAAAAGCAAAAAAATTTGAGCAACTTCTGGGAAGAAACAGAAAGGTCCCAGGTGCAGTGGGCACCCTAGAGTGGTAGAAAACTTGCTACTGGGGAATTGGTTAGGGGAAAGCTTTCGAGTCACATCACCCCCATCCCGTCTTTGTCTCTAACATTACTCATACTCTTTTGGGGAGATGAGGATGATAAAGACAGTAGCAGCATAAAACCAGTCAAAGGTGAGAGGATAAAAGTGGGGACATCTCAGAGCCAGGTTGGGGTAAAGTGTGAATGAGTAACAACTGGTGGCAAGACCAGGAGGCTTCACACATTCCTTTGTCCTCCTTCCTGACTGCCACCATGGGCTGGTCACTGCATTACCAGGAGCAGATCCTGGAAGACAGAAGTGCCCTAGAAGCAGATTTACCTGTGGCCAAAAAGGAGGGAGGGATTGTTGAAGTCTCATT
The DNA here is from genome assembly GCF_014108415.1 of Molossus molossus. Lineage (NCBI taxonomy): Eukaryota > Metazoa > Chordata > Mammalia > Chiroptera > Molossidae > Molossus > Molossus molossus. The sequence goes on from NW_023425347.1 coordinate 9,139,549, forward strand.
GTAAAACCAGAAGATCCTCCCAAACCCTTACCTACCACTCGTTCTTAAGTTTAGGAAGAGGCACAAAGGCTAGGGCTCTGGCTCTTTTTAAAAATCAGCTTTATTGAGATATAATTTACTGAAGTTTTGACTAATGTGTACATTTGTGTATCCACCAACACAATCAAGATACAGAACAAGTCCATCACCTTAAAAATTTTATTAGGCCCTGGCCGGTTTGGCTCAGCGATTGGAGTGTCGGCCTGCGGTCCAGAGAGATCCTGGTTTAGTTCCCGCTAAGTGCACATCCCTCGGTTGCAGTTTGTCCCCGGCCCTGGTTGGTTGTGCGGGTGGCAACTGCTCGATGTGTCCCTTTCACGTCGATGTTTCTCTCTTTTCCTCTCTTTCCCTCCCAGTCCGTCTGAATAAAAAATGGAAAAATGTCCTTGGGTGAGGATGAAAAAAAAAAAAACGAAGAAGTTTATTAGTTGCCCTGGCCAGTGTTGCTCAGTGGTTGGAGTGTCAACCTCCACACCAAAGGGTCACGGGTTCAATTCCTGGTCAAGGGCACATAGTTGGGTTGCAGGTTCAATCCCTGGCCCTGGTTGGGGTGTGTGCCAGAAGCAACCAATCAATGTGTCTCTCTCACATCCATCTCTCTCTCTCTCTCTCTCTCTCTGTCTCTCTCTCTCTCTCTCTCTCTCTCCCTCTCTCCCTCCCTCCCTCTCTCCCTTTCTCCTTCCTTTCCACTCTCTCTGAAAATCAAAGGACAACATATCTTTGGGTAAAGATTAACAACAACAACAAAAAAGTTAATTAGTGACTCTTTACAGAATTCCCCACCCTTATTTCCCACTCTCCTCCACCCTCATCCCAAAGTTAGATCTGCTCTGTACCATTTTCATTTTGCTTTTCTACAATCTTATAATTGTATATAAACAAAATAATATGGCATGTTGTCTTTTGGGTCTAGCTTCTTTCACTGAGCATGTTTCTGAGATTTCTTCATGTCACTTAGTGTATCAGGAAGTTTGTGCCTTTTTATTGCTAAGGGGTATTACATTGCATGAATACAATGGACTAGGCAACATGTGGCATGGTCAGGTTTGTTGTTTGTTTTAACTTTCAACATTGAAATAGTGTGTATTAATATCTCTGTGGTTTTAATGTACATTTCTCTAATGACAAATGATCTAATGTTGAGCATCTTTTTATGTTTTTTTGTCATATATTCTGGTTGGTGAAGTGACTCTTTCAATATTATTCCTATTTTAAAATTATTATTATTTTTAATTAATTTATTTTTGTTACAGATGTTTCTCCTTTCCCCCCATTGATTCATCCCTCCTCCTCCCTCTCTGCCCTGTCCCCAGCTTTTGTTTTCCATGTCCATTGTTTATGCATATATGCATATAAGTTCTGTGGTTTATCTCTCCCCCACTATCCCCTATTCTGCAGATTGACAGTCTGTACCCCACTTCCATGTCTCTGGGACTACCCCATTCCTCAGACTGTTATGTTCATTATATTCCACAAATAAGTAAGATCATATGATACTTGTCTTTCTCTGTTTGGCTTCTTTCGTTCAGGATAATACTTTCCAGGTCGCTCCATGTCGTCTCAAAGGATAAGAGATCTTTCTCTATTACAGTTGCATAGTACTCCATTGTGTATATGTACCAATGCTTTTTTATCCATTCGTCTACTGATGGACATTTGGGCTGTTTCCAGATCGTAGCTATTGTGAATAGTGCTGCTACAAACATGGGGGTACATATATTCTTTCTGATTGGGGTTTCAGGCTTTTTAGGGTATATTCCTAGAAGTGGGATCACTGGGTCAAATGGCAGTTCAATTTTTAATTTTTTGAGGTAACACCATATTGTTTTCCATAGTGGCTGCACCAGTCTGTATTCCCACCAGCAGTGTACTAAAGTCCCCTTTTCTCCACACCCTCACCAACACTTGTTGTTTGAAGATTTGTTGATGGCGGCCATTCTGACAGGTGTGAGGTGATACCTCATTGTTGTTTTAATTTGCATCTCTCTGATTAGTGATGTTGAGCATTTCTTCATATGTCTCTTGGCCTTTTGTATATTCTCTTTGGAGAGGTGTCTATTTAGTTCCTCTGCCAATTTTTTAATTGGGTTGGCTTTCTTTTGTTGAGTTGTAAGAGCATTCTATATACATTGGAAATTAACCCCTTATCTGATGTATCGTAGGCAATTATGCCTTTCCATTTTGATGATTGTATCTTTTGCTGTGCAGAAGCTTTTGAGTTTGATGTAGTTTCATGTGTTCATTTTCTCCTTTGTTACTATTGCCTTAGGTGATGTATCAGTGAAAATTCTGATGCATATGATGTCTGAAATTTTCCCTACATTTTCTTCTAGGATTTTTATGGATTCATGAGTCACATTTAAGTCTTTTATGCATTTTGAGTTTATTCTTGTGTATGGTGGAAATTGATGGTCTAGTTTTATATTTTTGCATGTAGCTGTCCAATTTTTCCAACACCATTTATTAAAGAGGCTGTCTTTACTCCACTGTATGCTCTTGCCACCATTGTCAAATATAATGAGTATATTGCCTTGGGTCTATTTCTGGGTTCTCTGTTGTGTTCCACTGGTCTATATGCCTGTTCTTGTGCCAGTACCAGGCTGTTTTGATTATAGTGGCTTTGTAATATAACCTGAAATCTGGTAATGTGATCCCTCCTACTTTGTCCTTCTTTTTCAAGGTTGCTATGGCTATTCGAGGTCTTTTTTGGTTCCATATGAACTTTTGAAGTATTTGTTCTAGTTCTGTGAAGTATGTCGTTGGTATTTTGATGGGGATTGCATTGAATCTATGGATTGCTTTGGGTAGTATGGACATTTTAATGATGTTAATTCTTCTAATCCATGAACAGGGTATGTGCTTCCACTTTTTTATATCTTCCTCTATGTCTTTTTGCAATGACCTGTAGTTTTCTGCGAATAGGTCCTTTATTTCTTTGGTTAAGTTTATTCCTAGGTATCTTAATTTTTTTGTTGTGAATGTAAATGGGATTTTTTTTTTTTTTTTTTTTTTTTTTAGTTTCTATTTTTGTGAGTTCATCACTGGTGTATAAGAATGCCATTGATTTCTTGAAATTAATTTTGTATCCTGCTACTTTTCCAAATTCATTTATTAAGTCTAGTAAATTTTTGATGAAGTCTTTGGGGTTTTCTACATATAGTATCATGTCATCTGCGAATAATGACAGTTCCACTTCTTCCTTTCCCATTTGGATCCCTTTTATTTTTTCTTCCTGTCTGATTGCTATGGCTAAGACTTCTAGTACTATGTTAAATAAGAGTGGCGAAAGTGGGCATCCTTGTCTTGTTTCTGTTCTTAAGGAAAATGCTTTTAATTTTTGTCCATTGAGTATGATGATGACTGTAGGTCTTTTATATATGGCCTTTATTATGTTGAGATATGATCCCTTTATTTCCAGATTGCTGAGCATTTATATCAGAAATGGGTGCTGGATTTTGTTGAATGTTTTTCAGCATCTATTGATATAATAATATGATTTTTATCTTTCATTTTGTTTATGTGGTATATCACATTTATTGATTTGTGAATATTGTACCAGCCTTGCATCCCTGGGATGAATCCCACTTGGTCATGGTGAATAATTTTTTTGATGTATTGCTGGATTCGATTTGCTAGCATTTTGTTTAGGATTTTGGCATCTATGTTCATCAGCGATATTGGCCTTTAGTATTCTTTCTTTGTAGTGTCTTTTTCTGGTTTTGGAATTAGAATTATGCTGGCTTCATAAAACGAGTTTGGAAGTCTTCCTTCTTCTTGAATTTTTTGAAATAGTTTGAGGAGAATAGGTATTAGTTCTTTTTTTAATGTTCGGTAAAATTCCCCCGTGAAGCCGTCCAGGCCTGGGCTTTTGTTTGCTGGGAGAGTCTTGATTACATCTTCAATTTCTTTTCTTGTTATTGGTCTGTTTAATTTTTTTTTTATCTCTTCCCAGTTCAGTTTTGGGAGACTATGTGTTTCTAGGAATTTGTCCATTTCGCTTAGATTGTCATATTTGTTGCTGTATAATTCATCATAATATTTGTTAACAATCCTTTGTATTTCTGTGGTGTCAGTTATTATTTCTCCTCTTTCATTTCTGATTTTGTGTATTTGGGTACTCTCTCTATGTTTCTTGGTGAGTCTAGCTAAAGGTCCATCAATCTTTTTTATCTTTTCAAAGAACCAGCTCTTTGTTTTATTGATCCTTTGAATTGTTTTTTTGGTCTCCATGTCATTTATTTCTGCTCTGATGTTTACTATTTCCTTCCTTCTACTTGCTCTGGAGTTTTCTTTTTGTTTGCTTTCTAGTTCTTTAAGTTGTGAGGTTAGATAGTCTATTAGAAATGTTTCTTGCTTCTTGAGGTAGGCCTTAAATGCTATGCACTTCCTTCTCAGAACTGCTTTCGCTGCATCTCATAGATTTTGCGTGTTCATTTTCATTGGTTTTCAGGAAGTTTTTAATTTCTTCCTTGAGCTCCATGGTAACCCATTCATTGTTCAATAACATGCTATTTAGCCTCCATGTTTAATTAATTTATTTTTGTTACATATGTTTCCCCTTTTTCACCCACTGATTCCCCCCCCCACTCTGTTCCCACCTTTGTTGTCCATATTCACTGTTCATACATACATGCATATAAGTTCTGTGGTTTATCTCTCCCCTGCACCCTGTCTTCAGGGGATTGTCAGTCTGTACCCCACTTCTACCTCTCTGTAGCCTCCATGTTTTCAAATGTTTTTGCATGTTCTTGTTGCAGTTGATTTCTACTTGCATGCCATTGTGATCTGAGAAGATGCTTGATATAATTTCAATTTTCTTGAACTTGTAGAGACTTAGTTTGTGCCCTAACATGTGGTCTATCTTTGAGAATGTCCCATGTGCACTTGAGAAGAATGTGACTTCTGCAGTTTTGGGGTGTAATTCGCTGTAGATATCTATGAAATCTTTTGGATCTAGCCCTTCATTTAGAGTCTGTGTTTCCTTGTTAATTTTTTTTCTGGAAGATCTATCCAGTGATGTCAGCGGGGTATTGGAGTCCCCTGCTATGATTGTATTGCTGTTGATTTCTTTTTTGAAGTCCTCCAAAAGATTTTTAATATATGTTGGTGCTCCTATATTGGGTGCATATATGTTTACCAAGGTTATATCTCCTGTTGGATAGATCCTTTCAATATTATGTTGTGGCCTTCTTTGTCTCTAGTTATGGCCCTCATTTTGAAATTGACCCTGTCAGATATGAGTATTGCTACCCCAGCCTTTTTTCCTTTCTGTTTGCTTGAAAGATTTTTTCCCCATCTCTTTATTTTCAACCTGTGTGAGGTGGGTTTCCTGTAAACAACATATATGTGAGTCATGCTTTCTTATCGAGTCAGCTAGTCTGTGTCTTTTTATTGGAACATTCAAGCCATTCACATTTAAGGTAATAATTGATATGTCCTTATTTATTGCCATTTTTGTTTAGTGTAGTTCTATTTTTCTTCCTATTTCTTCTACTAATTACAGCAATCCTTTTAGCATATCTTGCAGTGCTGGTTTTGTGTTAATATATGCCCTTAGCCTCTTTTTGTCTCAAAAGCTCTTTATTTGACCTATTTTTGTTTTGTTTTGTTTTGTTTTATCCTCACCCGAGGACATTTTTCCATTTTTTGTTCAGATAGAGCGGGAGGGAGAGAGAGGAAGAGAGAGAGAGAGAAACATCGATGTGAAGGGACACATCGAGTGGCTGCCACCCGCATGACCAACCAGGGCCGGGGACAAGCTGCAACCGAGGTACGTGCCCTCAGCGGCAATCGAACTCGGGTCTCTCTGTACTGCAGGCCGACGCTCCAACCGCTGAGCCAAACCGGCCAGGGCTGACCTTCTATTTTGAATGATAGCCTTGCTGGATATAGTAGTCTTGAATTCAGATCCTTTTTTTCATGACCTTGATTACTTAATGCCACTCCCTTCTGGCCTGTTGTGTTTCTGTTGAGAAGTCAGCTGATAGTCTTATGTGGCTTCCTTTGTAGGTAAGCTGTTGCTTATCTTTTGGTGCCTTTAGTATTCTCTCTTTGTCTTTAATTTTTGGCATTTTAATTACTATTTGTCTTGGTGTGGGCCTGTTTGGATTCTTCTTACTTGGGACTCTCTGTGCTTCTTGAACTTTTTAATTACTATGTGTCTTGGTGTGGGCTGTTTGGATTCTTCTTACTTGGGACTCTCTGTGCTTCTTGAACTTGAATGCCTTCTTCCTTCACCAAGTTAGGAAAATTTTCTGTCACTATTTCTTCAAATATATTCTAACCCTTGCCCATTTTCTTCCTCTTCAGGGACTCCTATGATGCAAATGTTATTACATTTTCAGTTGTCCCACAGTTCTCTTAAGCTGTCTTCCTGTTTTTTAATTTTTTCCTTTTGGTTTTTTGACTGGTTGATTTTTTTTCGACCCTGTCTTCTAATCCATTGATCCAGTTCTCAGCTTCCTCTACTCTGCTGGTTTGCCCTTCCAATGTGTTCTTAATTTCTGCTATGTCATTCTTCATTTCCATTTGGTTGGTTTTCAACCTTTTTATATGTTTACTCATGGTACTGATGTCCTTACTCATGCTCTTGAGTTTCTTCAAGATCACGGCTCTGAACTCTTCCTCTGATAATTTGCTTAGCTGCATTTCATTGATCCCATCTTTGATAGAATTCTCTTGTTTGTTTTTTTTTCATTTGGGATTTGTTTCTTTGTTTCACCATTTTGGCTATCTCAGTGGGTTTTGGAGGCTACCAAACTTTCCCTGTGGATGTTGATGTTCTGCTGTTTGTGTCTTCATCTACTGGGTTTGGATGAGACTGGGTGGGCCCACGTTAAACACCACTGTGAAGTCTTACTTTCCTGGGTATATTTGCAAGCCCAGGAAAGGTTCAGTTATTTTCTAGCTTTATCCTGGTGGTTAGTAGTCTCATTTACTCAGTACCTTGGAATGTAGCCCTGGTGTTCTGTATAAGAGGATTTCCAGAGGGTGTGATAGATGCTGGTTGTTAATGAGCATCAATTTGCTTTTCTTGTCCTCACCTGGGAAAGGCTGAATCTCCAAGGAGGGGGACTGCTGCTTTCCCCCACAGCTTGGGGAAGGAGCACACTGGCGACCATCCTTTGTGGCCGCAACTCAGCAAAAACTCTGAGTGCCCTCCCAGTCCCAGGTGTCTGCATAGAGTTCCAGCCCAGTGTGCCCTCCCTCTGCCATAGCCCCCAGGTGAGTAGCTGTGGCTATCTTAGTGCTCTGTTCTGGCTCTCTGCGCTGTGGAGTGGGCTTGGTCTTTATTCCCCAAAGGCACTGCTCACAGCTAAGACTGCTGCTATCCGTGGGCTCACAGCCCGCCACCCTCTTGTGCCTCTGCAAATGCTACCAGTATCCCTGGTTCTATTGTCCTGTCCTGCTGCTTTTCTGTTGCTTTTTGCTGAGGATTTGTCTTTATTTTAGTTATAGTTACTGTTTGTCCCTGGGAGATCGTCTGTGTAGTTTCTATTCACTCAGCCTCCATTTTCACATCCTCTATGCCTATCTTGTGTGCAGCTGGGTTGCACAGGCCTTTCTGGTGTCCCTCGCACTATGGAGGTGTCACGGGTAACTGGATAGCACAGACGCTTTGGGGATCCGGCTCTATGCCTATGTTATGGGTTGCTGGGTCGCAAAGGCCTCTCTGGTGCTTCAGTACTCTGCAGGTCCTATGGGTAACTGGATGGCATAGTCCCTGCTGGGTTGCGCAGACCTCTCTGGTGCTTCAGCACCCCACAGGTCCTGTGGGTAACTGGGTCGCACAGTCCCTGCTGGGTCCCACAGGCCTTTCTGGTGCCCTGACCCCCTGAGGTTCCTGTGGGTGGGCAGCTGGATCTCTACAGTCTCTCTCTGGCCTAGGCTTCCCACTGCTCTGGTGGGCTACTTAACCGCACAGGCTTCTGTGGAGCCCCAGGTCAAGCAGCTGGTGGCTGCGGAGTGCTGCTGCCCTGTGGGACTCAACTACTGCTCAGCTTTTACTGTAGTTTTTGGAGATGGGTCTCAGCTGCTGGTCTGTGCTTCATTTGCCTGGGGATGGATGTCTGCTCCCCAGCCTCTGTTGCTGGGGGTATATCTCGACTCTGATTGGGGTGCTACTATGGGGGATGATGCTGGGCTCCAGACTGTCTGTGGCTTCTGTGACCAGCACCTTTGGGAGCTCCACTACTGTTCACCGGTCTGTGTTGACACAGAGTTTCCACTGGTCTGATGGTGCCAGGTGTGCTGGTGGGCTTTGTTAGCTGGGCCCTAGCCGCTCCCACTGCCTCCTCCCAGGGAAGACCTGGGATCTTCCAAAATGGTGGGACCTCCCCGCGGAGCAGGGAGAAGCGCCCTGAAGGGCTGCTTATCGTGGTAGTAGGCTGCTTCCATCCACAGCTCTGATCTGCAGCTCTGCACTGTTTGGGTTTGGTCGTCCACCTTCAGATCCACTCACACTCTCTCAAACACTCACCCTCCCTCTGGTCCTGTCTGCCACCATCTTGGGTTCTATTCTATTTTTAAATTATTTAGTCTTATTATTGAGTTGAAAGAATTCTTTATATATTCTGAATACTAGTATTTTGTTATGTATAGGTTCTCCCAGCCTTCTAATTTAACAGTTTCTTTCACAGATCCACATTTTTTATTTTGACGAAGTCCAATTTATTATTTCTTTTTTTGTACATTAGTGCAATTTTGGGGGGCAATAACTATAAATTTTCTGCCCAATTCATGATTGCAAAGACTTCATATTAAAACCTATAGCTTTAGAACTTCCAGTCAAGATGGCGGGTAGGTAAACGCGATATCGTGTCCTCCCACAACTACATCAAAGTTACACTAAACTACAGAACAACCATCATTCAGAACCACCTGAAATCAAGCTGAATGGAAGTTCTAACTATGGAATTAAAGAAGCAGCCACATCATATAGACCAGTGGAAAAGAACTGAGAACCCAGAATTGGACCCAAGGCAATATGCTCAATTAATATTTGACAAAGGTGGCAAGAGCATAAAATGGAGTAAAGACAGCCTCTTTAATAAATGGTGTTGGGAAAATTGGACAGCTACATGCAAAAAAAGAAAACTAGGCCATCAACTTACACCATACACAAAAATAAACTCAAAATGGATAAAAGACTTAAATGTGACCCATGAATCCATAAAAATTCTAGAAGAAAATGTAGGCATCAAAAATTTGGACATCATATGCAGCAGAATTATCAGTGATACATCATCTAAGTCAACAGAAACAAAGGAAAAAATGAACCCATGGGACTACATCAAACTAAAAAGCTTCTGCACAGCAAAAGAAACAATCATCAAAATGGAAAGGCAACCCACTGTATGGGAGAATATCATTGCCAATGATATATCAGATAAGGGGTTAATTTCCAATATATATAGAGTGCTCATACAACTCAAACAAAGGAAGACAAAGAACCCAATTAAAAAATGAGCAGAGGAGCTAAATAGACACCTCTCCAAACAGAATATACAAATGGCCAAGAGACATATGAAGAAATGCTCAACATCACTAATCATCAGAGAGGTGCAAATTCAAACAACAATGAGGTATCACCTCATACCTGTCAGAATGGCCGCCATCAACAAATCATAAGACAACAAGTGTTGGCGAGGGTGTGGAGAAAAGGGGACTCTAGTACACTGCTGGTGGGAATGCAGACTGGTGCAGCCACTATGGAAAACACTGTGGTGTTACCTCAAAAAATTAAAAATTGAACTTCCATTTGACCCAATGATCCCACTTCTAGGAATATACCCTAAGAAGCCTGAAACACCAATCAGAAAGAATATATGTATCCCCATGTTCATAGCAGCAATATTTACAATAGCTAAGATCTGGAAACAGCCCAAGTGTCCATCAGTAGACGAATGGATAAAAAAGCTGTGGTACATATACACGATGGAGTACTATGCAGTGGTAAGAAAGAAAGATCTCTTATCCTTTGAGACGACATGGAGGGACCTGGAAAGTATTATCCTAAGTGAAATAAGCCAAGCAGGAAAAGACAAATACCACATGATCTCACTTATATACGGAATATAATGAACATAACAGTCTGAGGAATACGGTAGACCCAGAAACATGGAAGTAGGGCACAGACTGACAACCCTCAGAAGAGGGGGTTGGGGGGTGGGAAGAGATAAACCACAGAACTTATATGCATGTATGCATAACCAATGGACATGGACAACAAAGCCTGGGATGGAACAAGGGGGGTGGGATGGGGAGGGGGGTGTCAATGGGGTGAAAAAGGAGAAACTTCTGTAACAACAACAACAAAAATTTTAAAAAAAGAAAAAAAAAAGAAGCAGCCACATGGAGACTGGTAGGAGGGGCGGAGGCGCGATGGACTGGTCCCACACCCACGTGTGGTGGATAAAAATCAGGAGGATAGCTCGGCTGGGAAGGTCCTCCCCGAGGACTGAGTGGTCCCCATCCCACACCAGGCTCCCTGCTCAGGGTTCCAGTGCCAGGAAGAGAAGTCCCCATAACCTCTGGCTGGAAAAATCAGCGGGAACTGAGGCTCAGGGAAGCTGACGCAGCTGGAGCCCCAGGCAGCTCCTTAAAGGGCTCGTGCACAGACTTATCGGACTCTCTCCCTCTAAGCTTGGAGGGGAGGCAGCTCGAGGGGCACCAGAGACATACAGGGAAGAACTGAGCTGTTTGGCATTGGAGCGAGGGCTGCAGAGGGGGCTTTCTCTGGGACAAACGTGCCGTCAGAGGCCTTGTTCCTTTGGTGAGCCCTTCTCTGGGGTGGCAGACAGTCACCATATCTGGGACTCCAGCAACCTGGCCCACACTGGTAGCCCCACCCTGGTGATTCCCTGAGGCCCCGCCCCATCCAACTTTCAGGCCCACCCAAGCTGTTGCCACTTGCTTCACCATAGGATTGGCCTGTCTTGGATCCTGCTTCAGGTTTTCCTAAATTCTATCAAACAAGCAGCAACTGGTCTCAGATAGCCCTATACCTCTGGTTAAGTAACACATAAAAACAAACACAGGGCCCTGGCCAGTTTGGCTCAGCGGTTAGAGCTTCGGCCTGTGGTCCGGAGAGACCCGGGTTCGGTTCCCGCTAAGGGCATGTACTTCGGTTGCAGTTTGTCCCCGGCCCTGGTTGGTCGTGCGGGTGGCAGCCACTCGATGTGTCCCTTCACGTCGATGTTTCTCTCTCTCTCTCTCCTTCCTCTCTCTCCCTCCCACTCTATCTGTACAAAAAATGGAAAAATATCCTCGGGTGAGGATAAAAAAAAAACAACAAAAAAACAAACACAGGGAGGCAGCCAAAATGAGGAGTCAAAGAAACAGGTCCCAAATGAAAGAACAGAACAAAACCCCAAGAAAAGAACTAAGCGAAATGGAGATAAGCAACCTAACAGATACTGAGTTCAAAATACTACTTATAAGGATACTCAATGAACTTAGTGAGAACCCCAGTGAACTTAGGGAGGGCCTCAAGAGCATAAAAAAGGACTCAGAAATGATGAATGCACAGTCAGAAATGAAGGAAGCACTAACTGAAATAAATAATAATTTACACATATTCAATAGTAGAGTATGTAAATCCAAGAAGCAAACCATCGATTTGGAATATAAGGAAGCAAAAAATGCCCAATCAGAATAGCCAAAAAAAAAAAAAAAGAATCCAAAAAAAATGAGGATAGTGTAAGGAGCCTCTGGGACAACTTCAAGCATACCAACATTCACTTCTTGGGGGTGTCGGAAGGAGAAGAGAGAAAACAAGAAATTGAAAACCTGTTTGAAACAATAATGGCAGAAAACTTCCCTAACTTGGTGAAAGAAACAAACATACAAGTCCAGGAAGCACAAAGAGTCCCAAACAAAATGAACCCCAAGAGGCCCACACCAAGACACATCATCATCAAAATGCAAAAGATTCAAGACAAAGAGAGAATCTTAAAAGCAGCAAGAGAAAAGCAGTTAGTTACCTACAAGGGCATTCCCATAAAACTGTCAGCTGATTTCTCAAAAGAAATTTTGCAGGCCAGAAAGGAGTGGCAAGAAATATTCAGTGTGATGAAAAGCAAGAACCTACAACCAAGATTACTCTATCCTGCAAAGCTGTCATTTAGAATCGATGGCCATATAAAGAGCTTCCCAGACAAGAAAAAGTTAAAGGAGTTCATCACCACCAAACCATTATTGTATGAAATGATGAAGTATCTTTTTGAAGAAAAAGATAAAATATATGAACAAACAAAATGGCAATGAATACATATCTATCGACAATTGAATCTACAAACAAAATAAACAAGTAGAACAGAAACATTCTCTTAGATACAGAGAACATTTTGTTGGTTGCCAGATGGGAGGGGGGTTGGGGGAATGGGTAAAAAAAGGTGAAGGGATTAAGAAGTACAAATTCATTGCTAGACTGACAAACCTCAAAGGGAAAGGGGTTGGAGGGTGGGAAGAAATAAACAAAGAACTTATATGCATAACCAATGGACACAGACAATAGTGTGGGAAAAGGTGGGGAAGGGGTGGTAGTGGGAAGGAGGGGGTTAATGGGGGAAAATGAGGAACATCTGTAATACATTCAACAATAAAGATTTAAAAAAAAAATAAAAATAAAACCTTATAGCTTTAGATTTTACATTTAGTTATATGATCCATTTTGAGTTAATTTTTTCATATGGTGTAAGGTGTCAAGGTTTATTTTTCTACATAGCTATCTGATTATTACAGCACTATTTGTTGAAAAGACTATTCTCTCTTTATTGAAATACCTTGGCAGTGTTGCCAAAAAGTAGTTGATTATATATGGGTGGTGTATTTTTGGATTTAATTCTGTATCACTGATCCATATTTCTATTCTTACACAATTACCACACCCCCTTGATTATTGTAGCTTTGTAGTAATGCTTGAAACTAGACAGTGTTAGTCCCTTCACTTTGTTTTTTTCTCAAAATTGTTTTGTCTGCTCTAGATTTTTTATTTTTCATATGTAATTTAGAAACAGATTGCTAATTTTTACCAAAAATTTTTGCTGGACTTTTTTTTTATTATCCTCACCTGAGGACATTTTTGCATTTATCTTCTGATAGAGAGAGAGGGAGGTAGAGAGAGAGAGAGAGAGGGAGAGAGAGAGAGAGAGAAACATCGACATGAGAGAGACACATCAAGTGGTTGCCACCTACACAACCCCAACAGAGGCTAGTGACAAACCACAACTGAGGTACATGCCCTTAGCAGGAACCGAACCCGGGACTCTCCAGTACATGGACCAACGCTCTAACCGCTGAGAAAAACTGCCCGGGGCTGTTGGACTCTTGATTGAAATTATATTTTATATATTGACATAGGAAGAATTGATATCATATCAACACTGAAGTCTTCCTATGGGTGAACATGGTGTATCTTTCCATTTAAACTATATATATATATAATTTATATATAATATATAAAAAATATAATTTATATATAATATATATATAATATATAAAATATGATTTTATTTATTTTAGAGAGAGAGGAAGGGAGATGAAAAGAGGAATAGAAACAATGATGAAAGAGAAACATCAATTGGCTATTTCCTGCATGTCCCCTTTGGGGATCAAGCCTGAAACTTGGGCATGTGCCCTGACCAGGAATCGAACCAGCAACCTCCTGGTGCATGGGATGATGCTCAATCCACTGAGCCACACTGGCCAGGCTTAATTATGTTTTTTTGTTTGTGTTCTAATTTTGTTTTTTTTGTTTTTTTGTATGTGCCCCTAGCGGGAAGTGAACCTGGGACTCTCTGGTCCGCAGGCCGACACTCCAACCGCTGAGCCAAACTGGCCAGGGCTTAATTATGTTTTAATATCTCAGTAATGTTTGGTAGTTTTCAGTGTCCAATTTCTTTACATCTCTTGTCAGATTTATTCCCAAATACTCCATGTTTGTAGATGCTACTAGAAATGCTTTTTTAAAACTTCAATTTCTAATTTATTGTTGCTAGAAGACAGAAATGGCAAATAACCATAGAGGCCCTATTTTCAGTGACTGAAGGAAAAAACCACATAAGGTGATATTGTCCCCAAGGGGGGGGGGCAGAAAAATTTTAGATTTTTAATGTTTAAAGTACAGATATACATATACATATGTCAGTATATAAAAAGGTATCAATATAACAGTTGTTGGAGTTACACTCATATGTATACATTGCTCCACAGGAATAGGAAAATTATGAAAAAAATGTTTTGAAAAGGCTCCTTTGCGGGACAACAATAAAGTGATTGAGAAGCACTGGTTTAGAATATTGTTCATAGTTTCTGGGACATATGATATTAAAAGTATGCAAGTATTGTGCTAAATATTTTAGCACTAATCTCCCAAAATTTCTTATGTTGAGCAGATTCTAGCATGGGAAATTAGTTTTAAATGACTTGTGACTGAAGACAATGTGATTTCAAGAAAGGTTACTTGATATAAGTCATATAAACAAATTTAAAATGTTGAACAGCAAGAATTTAGGTTGGTGAATTTTGTTGTGTTACTTTAAAAAGAAATTATTTTCCTTTATTGATTTTACAGAGAGAGGAAGTGAGAGGGAGAGAGAGATAGAAACATCGATGAGCGAGAACATCAATTGGCTGCCTCCTGTGTGTCCCCCACTGGGGATCAGGCCCACAACCTGGGCATGTGCCCTGACTGGGAATCGATCCGGCAACCTCTTGGTGCATGGGTGAATGCTCAGCCACTGAGCCACACCGGCTGGACTGTTGTATTCCTTTAAAGAGTGTTGACTTGTGTTCTGATTTGCAGTTGAATTACTTTAGTATCAGATTGATTCTTTAGAGCAGTGATTCTCAACTGGCGTGCTGCAAGAACTTTTCAAACACGCACCACCTGACTGTTTAGTCAGGGGCACTGACCTCTTCTCCCTTAGATTGGCAAATGAAAAAACGACAACAGCCAACCATTGTGAATGAATCAAAATTATACCTAATTTTTTGTCAGATTGGCAATATCTATCTATCTATCTATCTATCTATCTATCTATCTATCTATCTATCTATCTAATTTTGGTGTGCCACAGAACTTTAGTAATTAGTTTATGTGTGCCATGAGATGAAAAAGGTTGAAAATTGCTGCTTTACAGGCTTACTTTTCAGGTTTACCAAGGTAGAGCTAGAGCAGCCTTTACTTTAGGTCTAACTTAGCCTCACTGTTGAGATAGGCCCTTCTAAAGACTCTATCCAATGCCCTCTGAATTAGGAGGTCTCCTGTAAGTCCTGTAAGAATTCCAGAGCTTGTTCAGCCTATTATTTTTCAGTGGTTCTTTCTCTGATGTCTGGGTTTCTTCCTCCACACACTCATAACACTATTCAGTCAAAGACTCTAGGGCAGCGGTTCTCAACCTGTGGGTCGCCGACCCCTTTGGGGGTTGAACGACCCTTTCACAGGGGTCACCTAAGACATAACAGTAGCAAAAATACAGTTATTAAGTAGCAACAAAAATAATTTTATGGTTGGGGGTCACCACAACACGAGGAACTGTATTAAAGGGTCGCAGCATTAGGAAGGTTGAGAACCACTGCTCTAGGGGAATCCTCTTCCTTTTAGAGCTCTTACTCCAGGTAGCTGCCTCCTCTACAGTCATCTGTCCAGCCCTTCTAGTTGCCTCTGCCTTCTCAGACTCTGACCTTTATCCCCACTCAGTAAGACTGATGGGCTTTCTTGGGTTCCCCTTCCTTGCATTCTAGCCTAGAAACTTCCCCCAGGGGATAAGCAGGTACAACAGTAGGGCTCACTTTATTTGTTTCTCTTCTCTCTAGGGTCATAGTCTTGTGCTGCTTAATGTCCAATGTCTAGAAACACTTGTTGAATATTTTTCTTCCCGGTTTTCTAATTTTTTTTTATGGTAGGAGAACAATTGCTAGCTTTAACAGAACCCAGGAAATACAAGTTCAGAGAAAAAAAAAAAAAAGATATATTTAAGGAATCTGAATACCATAAAGTAACAGAATAAATGGAACAAATTATACCAGACAAGAATAGATTAAAGAAAGCTAAAAATTTAAGTAAGTCTATACACATCTTCAAGTAGCTAAGAAATAATATTCAAACCATAGTAATGGAATAATGAGAACCAACCAAAGTTACTGTGTTTGAAAAATAGGTATTTGACTACTTCCAGATGTACTGAAGAATAGATATGCTGGGAAAATCCCCATGAAAAACATTGTGAAACTGGATAAGTTTTTAAATGTTTAAAAAAATTTTTTTCTTTATTAATTTTAGAGAGAGAGGAAGGGAGAGGGAAAGAGATAGAAACATCGATGAGAGACAGCATCGATTGGCCACCTCCTGCATGCCCTCCACTAGGGATCACGCCCACAACCTGGGCATGTACCCTGACTAGGAATTGAAGCAGCCACCTCTTGGTGCATGGGTCAGTGCTCAACCACTGAGCCACACCAGCTGGGCTTAAATGTTTTAAAATGCTGAACCCATAAGTAAGTAGTCTAGCCTACATTCCCCTCTCCTTCAACAAAAAAGAACTGAAACAAGTGTAGTCAATAAGGGTGGAAATAAAGGCTGCCCTCATTAGAATGTATGCTCCGTGAGGCAGGGATTTCTGGTAGAACACAAGGCCTCGCACATATATCTTCACAAATGGATGAGTAAACGAATAAATGTTCTAAGGCAAATGGTGATCCTAAGAACCTAGAACTTCGAGTATTAATTACTTGTCATACAGAAGGTGTAGGACAAGACTTGGTGCACTGGAAAGGTCGGGGGACCACTGGACCTCTTCCTATGAAGCTGACCACATTTTTAGTGAAAGAGTTGGCTTTAAAAAATCCACTTGCCCAAGATGAAGGAATCATTCAGGAAACACATTTTTCTCCAGCATGATGCCTGGAGGGAAACCCAGCAATAATTCCCTGATAATTTGCAACCACTGGCCTTTCCTCAAGTGGATCTGGTATTGAATTTATAATTCCTGAGCAGTCAGAGAAATGTTAATTTATAATTAAATTAAAATAGTTATAACTGTAAGAGAATCAAACACAATTTTTTTTTTTTTGGTGGAAACCATCCAAGATTCAGGTTTCCCGCAGATTAAATTCAGTCAAATAAGAGCTCACAATTTAAAATTATGTAGATAGCCCTGGCCAGTTTGGCTCAGCAGTTAGAGCATCAGCCTGCAGACCAGTAAGCTGAGGGTTTGATTCTGGTCAAGGGCACATACCTCAGTTGTAGTTCGTCCCCGGCCCTCGTCAGGGTCGTATGGGAGGCAGCCAATTGATGTGTCTCTGCCACATAGATGTTTCTCTCTCTCTCTCTCTCTCCCCCCTTCCCAGTCTATCTGAAGATAAATGGAAAAATATGCTTGGATGAGGATTTAAAAAAATCTATCTATCATCTATCTATCTATCTATCTATCTATCATCTATCTATCTATCATCTATCTATCTATCTATCTATCTATCTATCTATCTATCTATCTATCATCTATCTACCTAGATATAGATATTGATTTTATGTATCTTCTCTATATAAAATCACAAGAAAGCAAGCTTCCCTAAATGAGAGTCAGAGGGATAAACCCAAAATATATTTAGACTCCAAAGCCTTCAGACAGAGATTATCTAAAACAAAGTATTAAAAAAACTATAAATAATTTATTTAAAGTAAAATAGTGGATAAAAAATAAGTAAGAAAAAATAGACTATTAAATATAGTCAAATTTGTAAAAGAAGCAAATAAAGCCTGTAAAAATAAGGCAAATAACTTCAAATTTAGTATTTTGTATGTATTTTAAGACTTCTTTAACTATAAGAACAAAATATTCTCAATCATACAAGCCTCCATAATTTTTAACATAGCCCAAATTCCAAACACTGACAATACTAATGCTGGTGAGGATGTGGAGCAACAGGAACTCTCATTTATTGCTGATGGGAATGCAAAATGGTACAGCCACTCTGGGAGACAGTTTGGTAGTGTCTTACCAAACTAGACATACTCTTGCCATATGATCCAATTATCATGCTCGTTGGTGTTTACCCAAGTGAGTTGAAAACATGTTCACACAAAAACCTGCTCAAGAATGTTTATAGAAGCTTTATTAATAATTGCCAAAACCTGCAAGTAGCTGAGATTTCCTTCAGTAGATGAATGGATAAACAAACTGTGGTACATATAGAAAATGGAATATTATTCAGTGCTATAGAGATGAGTTATTAAGCCATGAAAAGACATAGAAGACCCTTAAGTGTATATTATAAGTGAAAGAAGCCAATCTAAAAAGGCTATATACTATATGATTCCAATGCCATGACATTCTGGAAAAGGCAAAACTGTAGGGGGAGTAAGAAGATCAGTGGTTGCCAGGAGTTAGGGGGCAGGAAAGAATGAATAGGCAGAGCACAGAAGATTTTTAAGGTAGCAAAACTATTCTGTATGATACTACAATGGCAAATACACATTATTATACACTTGTCCAAATCCTTAGAATGTACAATATCAAAAGTAAACCCTAATGGCCCTGGCCAGTTTTGCTCAGCGGTTAGAGCATTGGCCCTCGGACAAGTGAGTTGCGGGTTCGATTCTGGTCAAAGACATGTACCTTGTATTGCAGTTCGTTCCCAGCCCTGGTCGGGTCATGTGGGAGGCCAACAGTTGATGTGGCTCTATCACATCGATGTTTCTCTCCATCTCTCTGTCTCTCCCTCCATCCCACTCTATCTGATGATAAATAGAAAATATCCTCAGGTGAAGAATAAAAAAAAAAAAAAGTAAACCCTAATGTAAACTATGGACTTTGAGTGATAATGTTGCATCAATGTAGGTTCATTTATTGTAACAAATGTACCACTGTGGTGGAAGATGTTGATAATGGGGAGGTTGTGCATGTGTAGGTACAGAGGATATATAAGAACTCTTTGTACTTTATGTTCAATTTACTATACATCTTAAAACTACTCTAAAGAATAAAGTCTATAAAAAATAAACCCTCCAGTGGATTCCTAGCAATTGTAAAAATCAAACCCAATATCCTTACCTTGGCCTTTTGGATTTTACATGATGCCTAATTCTACATGATTTGGCCTAATTTCCTATTCTTCACCCCATGACTATCTGCCCTCCAGTCACTCTAGCTTTTTAGCTTTACCAGGAGCATTGACTTAACTCAGGGCCAGATAAAGCCATGGCTCAATTTCTCAGCTCATTCAGCAATCTACTCAAACATCAAGTCCTGAAGAGACATTTCCCTATTTGAATAGCATTGCCTGTTAAATCTCTTTCTGTTTATCTTGCTTCATTTTTCTTTACAGTTTTTATCACTGATTATATGTGTATGTTTGTGATATGTGTGCGTGTGTATATATATGTATGCATGTATTGAGCATGTTTTGGTCAATATCCTCACTAGATTATAAACAACATAAGAGAGACATTTTCTGTTTTCTTCACCACTGTATCACTATTTGTTAAATGATTAAACGAATGAATGACTAGATAAATAAATGATCAAGTATAGCAATGTAGATAGATCTTACAAATTAAGTGAAAAATTGAGAAACATAATGAAAATTGTAGCACGATGCTATTTATGTAAATTATAAACACAAGTTTCAAAAAAATGCAATGGAGGGAAAGAAAATCTTTCAACAAATCGTGCTAGATCAGCTGTATGAAAAAAAATTAACCTCAACCCTTACCTCATACTACAAGTAAAAATTAACTAGAAATGCATCACAGATTTAAACACAAAAGCTTAAAATATAAAACTCTTAGAAGAAAATACAGGAGAATATCTTCATAAACTTAGGTGAGGGTAGGCAAAGATTTCTGAGGTAGTACTAAAAAACGCACCAACCATAAAAGAAAACAAAAATCCTGATACAATTTACTTCGTTAAAATAAAAAATGTCTGCTTTTTAAAAGATACCATTAAGCCCTGGCCAGTTTGGCTCAGCAGTTAGAGAGTCGGCCTGCGGTCCAGAGAGACCCAGGTTCGGTTTCCGCTAAGGGCACGTACTTCGGTTGCAGTTTGTTCCTGGCCCTGGTTGGTCGTGTGGGTGGTAGCCACTCGATGTGTCCCTTTCATGTCGATGTTTCTCTCTCTCTCTTCCTCTCTCTCCCTCCCACTCTACCTGAACAAAAAATGGGAAAATGTCCTCAGGTGAGGATAAAAAAAAAAAAAAGAAAAAAAGATACCATTAAGAAAATGAAAAGGCAAGCTATAGACTAGGAGAAAATATTTCCAGTACTTACATCTAAAATATATACTAGAACCAAAAATCAACAATAAAAATGTAAACAACACAATTTTTTAAATGGGCAAAGGATTTAGACTCTATAAAAGAAGACATGCAAATGGCCAGAAAGCACATGAAAAGATACCTGATATCATAAATAATCAGGGAAATTCCAATGAAATGTCTAATGGTACAAACAATTTAGAAGGCAGTTTCACACTTTCTTATAAAGTTAAGCATATACCTCCATAGTAACCCAGCAATTCCACTCTTGAGTATTTAACCAAAAGGAATGAAAACATGTGTCCACATAAAGACTTGTGCACAAACGTTCATAGCAGTTTTGTTCATAATAGTCCTAAAGTGGAGCTAACACAGATGTTCATTAACTAATAAATAGACAAAGTATATGCACTGCTGCAACGGAATACTGCTCAGCAACACAAGGGAATGAACTATATGGATGACTCTCAAAAACATTTTGTTGTGTAAAGGAAGCCAGACATAAAAGACTTTATGTCGTATGATTCCTCTTCTTGAGGAACAGGCAAAACTAATGTGGAGTGTAGAAATCCTAACAGTAGTGGCCTTGAGAGTGTGGGAATTAACTAGAAAGGGGCATGAAGGAATTTTGGGGGAGATAAAAATGTTCTATATCTTGACTGGGGTGGTGGTTACGCTGACATATACATCTGTCAAGAATGTATCAGACCGTGGTACATATACACAATGGAGTACTATGCAACTGTAAGAAAGAAAGATCTCTTATCCTTTGAGACAACATGGAGGGACCTGAAAAGTATTATGCTAAGTGAAACAAGCCAAGCAGAGAAAGACAAATATCACATGATCTCAGTTATTTGTGGAATATAATGAACACAACAGTCTGAGGAACGGGGTAGTCCCAAAGATGTGGAAGTGGGGTACAGACGGACAATCCCCTGAAGAGAGGGTTGGGGGAAAGAGATATACCACAGAACTTATATGCATGTATGTATGAACAATGGACATGGACAACAAAGCTGGGGACAGGGCAGGGAGGGAGGGGGGAACCAGTGGGGGGGAAAGGAGAAACATCTGTAGCAAAAATAAATTAATTAATTAAAAAAAATAGAACACACACACACACACACACACACAAAGATCCATGTATTTAATGAAAGAAAATTGTGCCTGCAAAATGCCTACATATAGAACAATCCTATGTTTTTTCAAGGATTGTTAATGGCCTAAGGACATATATTAAACACCTTAGAATAGGTCTTTTCTGGGGAAGAGCAGGACATAAGGGTGTCACATAGAATGTATTATAGAAATGAGGAGAATAATTGCATATACATAACATTTGCACCTGAGATGAGAAAGGAAAGCAGACAGGTAGGAAGGAAGTTAGGAAGGCAGGGAAGAAGAAAGACAGGAAGGGACAGAAAGGAAAATAGAAAAGGCTATGTATAGAGAAAAGGGAATAAAAGGCGAAAGAAAGAGAGAGGGAAGGAGAGAGAGAGGGGGGAAGAGAGAGAGAGAATGAAAGAGAGTGAGAGAGAATAAACTGAACACTCTCCTTGTATTGCCTGTTCTTTCGTTCTATTTGTTCTCTCTCCATAACCAGACCATAAACCTTGGGAGGGAGGGACTTTCTGTAAATCCTTGCACCTGTCAGTGGCCAGACATGTTGACTGGTGGCTGGTTAACAGACATCAGGAAACTGTATATCAAACAGCAGGTGTGCATTTTGTAGCACAGACAGCCCTTTTATTGGTACTCAAGAGAGGAAAGCCCTGGTAACATTTTACTGAAACACTTTTAAAGCAGGGGCCTCTGTGATTTTATGAACTAGGGTTCCCCCACATACGGCCCCCCTACCACCCGGGACCCTGTCATTTTTGGAAAGGGCCTCTAGGAAGCCTCAGTCTGACTCACTACTGGCACATGAGTGCAGATTTGAAACACTCCCAAGGTGCATATTGCTTCCACAGGACTCGTTCCACACAGATACTACCTGGCTCAAGCCTTCTCTGGCTTTCACTCAGGCCTGCCGACTTCCTGTGGGGGCATCACAGTTGCCCTCCTTTCTGGTAGCTCTGTGCTCTCCATTTAGACCCATGTGTTCACTCCTGTTACTCCTGCTTCAATTCCATTGGGCTGAGGGGTCATTCAGTGAGCTTCTTCCTCATGCCATCCCCAGGCTAGGTGCAGGGCCAAGGGCGGGGGGGAGGGAGGGTTCCAGAATGACTGAGTCATGGCCCTGCCCTTAAGGAGCTCAGGGTCTAGTTGAAGACAGAAATGGAGATAATTTCAAAATGAGGTGGAAAATGCTAAGAGAGCCACTGGCCCTAATCAGGCACTAGGCCCAACCTGTGGTTCCAGAGACTTCTGGGAACTGATGCTTGAGCTGAATCTTGACGCTCATAGACTTCTTCCTCCTATAGTGCAGTTCTATGCTCTGCTGCTTCCCCTCCTAGACACTCCCAGGCCCACAGGGGTCAACTGTTCTGGCTGCCAACACTGTAAATTCATCACAAAGACTTTAATGATGGGAAAAGGAGAGGGAGAGGAACAAACTTTACTCTTCTAAGTTCTTCCAGTGGGTTTAATAATCTAATCAACATGAGACAGATTAATAAGAGAAAAATGAAAAAAATTAATTACATGTTTATGTATGGGAATCCTGCATGTATGAGAGCCAGAGACCCCAAATACATGAGAGTCAGAGACAGACAGGGAAAATGAGGCATATAAGGCATTCTGAGCCGAGGACGAGGTAAGACACCTTAGAGTTGCAGGGGGAGGAAGGACATTTTCAGGACAATAAGAGCAGATGCTCAGTAATTAGAAGTTTGCCTTGCTCTATACATAGATCACAAAAAGTTATCTCTGGTAATAACTCCAAAATTTTTTTTTCTTTATTGATTTTAGATAGAGGGGAAGGGAGAGGGAGAGAGAGATAGAAATACCAATGAGAGAGAACATCAATTGGCCACATCCTGCATGCCCTCCACTGGGGATTGGGCCCACAACCTGGGCATGTGCCCTGCCCAGGAGTCAAACTGGCAACATCTTGTTACATAGGTCGACGTCCAACCACTGAGCTACACCAGCCGGACATCTGTTAATAACTCTTATTATGGGCAAGGCCCCAAATTTAAATTCTTTCAGGGAGAGATACAAGTTTCTCATGAGTCCCACAGGATCTCCATTGCCTGCAGATCAAAATAATTCACATGCCAAAGTGGCACATCTGAGGGAGGCCTGTTCTGAACCCTTCAGGAGCATTGCCCTATGATACTTCATACCTCATATGAGCTACCATGAGCCACAGAACCAGGAGACCCTGTTCAAGCCCCAGTCCCATCTCTTTCTTGCTGAGTAGCTTCTGGCAATTTATTTAACATCCTTCATCATGAATTTCCCCATCTCTAAGATGGGGCAGTAACACCCTTTTCAGAAGCCAGTCATGAGGATTGAGGAGGTCATGTTTTCAGCACTCAGAGCCCTGAGGGGGGCACATGGTATAGTAAACACCATCTTCCCATTGCTGTCTTCTTCAGAGGGTAAAATTGGGGTTTTCAAACTTAGCCTCGCAGAGACCTTTGGTTGCCCTGGCAGCTGGCTGGATGGCAGAGTGTATTCTAAGGGGAAAGAGGCCTCCACAGCTATAAGAGCAAGATCGCCATCTTTTAAGCACTTTTTAAATAATGTGGAGACATTATTTACAAATCTAATTTCTCTTTTCATTTTATGTGCAAATTACATTTTTATCATTATGCAGTGGTTCTCAACCTTCCTAATGCCACGACCCTTTAATACAGTTCCTCATGTTGTGGTGACCCCCAAACATAAAATTATTTTTGTTGCTACTTCATAACTGTAATTTTGCTGCTGTTATGTCTTAGGCGACCCCCAAAGGGGTCGCGACCCACAGGTTGAGAACCGCTGCTAGAGGTAAATTTACTTCTAAACATAATCACAGATTATCAGAAATCAAAAAGTATAAGTGTTGTCATGTATGGTTAGGAAATTTATTACATTTGTTTTATAATGACAGGGGAAGACAGAGAGAGAGGATACATATCTCCCAAACCTCTGTTTCCACTACTTTCTACTTTAATACTTATTCATATCAACCCCACCTTAACATATTTCAATTGAAATGCTTTCTAAAACCCTAGTATAAAAGTACAAAAAAAAGTATAAAAACATTCTAAGTATTCCATCTCTAGGTTATTAACAGAAAATCAATTCCCTGAAAGTCAATTCATCTAAGGATAATTTCCATAATGATCAATTTGCAAATTTTCCCAACTTATGAAACGCAGTGATTTATTACAGATGAATGGCAGGGCCTTAGAGAGCCATGGGGAGTAAGGACTCCTGGGATCTGGGACCTCAAGTTCTCCTTTGCTCCTCATCTCCCCTTTATGTGCTCTTCTGTCTCCTCCACTGTCTGTCTAAACAAGCAATTAACCCCAAATGTAACAGCTTAGAATAACAATAACTATTTATTATCTCACACAGTTCTGTGGGTCAGGACTTCATGGTGGAGGAGCTAGGTGATTTGGGGGTCCCTTATAAGATTACAGCCAAGATAACAAATCATCTGAGGGCTGAAGCTGGAGCATGGACTTTCCAGATGGCGCACGATAGCGTAAATGCCTGACAATTAGCTTTTTTAAAATTGTAATTTAAGTACCTGCACTAAGCTTTGGATTACTGAGCATCTATTTGAAGACATCCATCTTGAATAAACACATTGCCAGCTATACAGCTAGATAAGGAGCCAGGCTGCCCTACTTGTGGAGTCCCTCTTTTAGAAGCCCGAGTAACAAAGGTAACTGGCTGCTTGAGTGACCCTGCTGTTCCCTTCACCAATATAGCATGAACCTGAGAAACCCTATCCCCACAACCTCTACCCCAATAAGGCAAAATCCCAGGTTTATTCTCTCTCTCTCACCATGATCTCACTGTGTGACCCTTGCATGCCAGTGTCCCTTCTGTACTTATAACTAATAAACCTTATTTTTCAAAGTTCCCCTGATGGCTGTTGTTGAGGTGCCCCTTCCCATCATAATAGGAACCACAAGGGCCAGTCCAGTCACAACACTGGCTTAGGTTGGAAATGTCTGGTGACATCCCATTGACAGCATCACTATGGATAGACTGAGATCAACCCAAACCCTTATTTACGTAGCCGCTGGCAGGAGGCCTCAGTTCCTCCCCACGTGCACCTCTTCCTAGAACTGCTGAGTGTCCCACAACATGGCATGGAACCCGGCAGACAACCGTAAACAAGTTTAGGTATTAGATCATGGAGTCTAAAGATATAGGCTTTAACTAAATGCTTCAATTGCTTTGGTTGTCATGTAGCTTATAGTCAAAGATTAAGAAAATATGTTAGTTATGTTCTGAAGGCCTGCCTATAAAGCATGTTCCAGGAGAAATATTTAAATGTACACTTTTTTGAAGTAATAGAAAAATGTAGCTACTTAAGCACAAAAAATAGCTTAGATAACGGCAATCGTCATAAGATGTCCAGTTTCTGCCTTTTGCTTTAAAGATAATATCACTGATTCCCAGTTATGAGATATTGTGCAGAATCTTCATTCTTTCCGCCCCGCACCCCTTGTTTTCATAACACAACAAAGTTGCTGATGTGCTGTTTCTTTGTTATGCAGGAGGAGAGGGCTTTAGGGTCACAAGGAGAATGTATGGATTTGTTTTGCAGAAGGAATGTATGCCTGTATGAAAGTCATGACCAGCTGCTGAATCCCAGAAGTCTGTTTGCACAAACTGTTATCTGTGACTGCAGAAACACAGACGTTCCCATTGGCTCCCTGAAACTCCCCCTCTCCTAACTCCCAAGCCACACAGAAACTCATTACTTCTGTTACAGAGATCTTGCTCTCCCATCCTCTTGCTTTGGCAGTCAAACGAACCTTTCTCTGTCTCTGAGTACCAGCATCTCTACATTTGGTTTTAGCTGTGCATCGAATACACGAGTCTGAATTTGACATAGCAACAGCATCTCTGTCCTAGAGCAAGTCATCCATGAGAGAGTATGGTAACAATAACGGTTGATTATCTCACGGAGTTCCTGACATTCCTGAAAATAAGAATGACATAACTGCAGTGTCATTTCCACAACATCTTAGTGGGTGCACAGGCCATCCTTACCCACTGTGGGAGAGGACTACACGGGTTGGGGTGGGGGGAGCAGCGGAAGGTAGGGCTCATTGGAAGCTGGCTACCTCAGTCTCCCCTTCCTCAGATCTTCAGCCATAGCCTCCATTTCCTCTCTGCCCCTCAGTTTTCCCTCCTCTCTGCCTCTCAGACACTTTGCTTCCATGATGGCCCTCCAGCCTCTCCTTTCTCTGGGATCAGCAGCCTGGCAAGGTCTTTCATTTATTCTCCCCTCCATCTTCCTGTCCCCAGCCTCCTTCCCTGAGCTCAAAGCCTCCTCCCTGCCCACTTGCCTCCAAGTACAGTGAAGAGCTGAGACCACAAACCAACAATTCTTAAAATAAGAATGAGTCAACTGAAACCTACTTGAAATTGCGAAATCCATTGCTAAAAGTTTCATAAAAATCTAAAACTTCTTTTGTAAATCAATAAACTAAAAAATTTCAAAAATTGTTCTTAAAATGTGAAAGTATTTGCAAAAAATTAGAAAGAAATAAGTAAAATCTAAAAAATTTCCATGCAAAAGACTGAAATTTTGGTCATGTGCATAAGAGGAATATGTTAAAATTCACTGATTATCATCATTATGCTTTTTTTTTTTTCCTTTAAGCAATCTGGTTGTGAGTGGGTAAACTGGACAATAGTCATTCCAGAATCTCTCCTTTACAAGTTGGCTTTCAGAGAACTGGCCTGCGGCAGAGTGGCTTCTCACTTTGGCTATGAAATCTGTGTCAGCTTCCAGGAGTCTTTCTGGTTTAATGCCTTGAACACACCTCCAGCCAGGGCATTCAGTTCCTGTCCCCGACCCCACCCAACCCCCCAGTCCTCAAATATGCTGCAACCCATCCTCTCAGCCAAGCTGTTTGCTTTCTTAAGTAAAAATCTAGCCACCAGATGAAGCAGTCTTGCACTTATGGGTTCCACTGATAATATCAAAGCAGCTTAATTCCCACAGCAACCCTATCACACAGGCATCATCATTCTTCACAGAGGTCACGCAGGTGGATGTGTGAATATTCAAACCTAGTCGAATTCAAAACAAAATCTAGCCACCTGACCATTCCCTCCACGTCTGAGTATAAGCGGGAGAACTGCTTCTTTCTCAATGACTTAGGTCACCATTCCGTATTTCAGTCATGGGATTCTGGATACTGGAACCCTGGGGAGAGCCGGTGTGACTCAATGAGAACTCCAGGTTAGGCGGAATGGTGGATTTGTCTTTGAGGGAAGACCTCTTTCCTAATGCCTTCTTAACTGTGTGTACTATGACTGCAGGGCCCTAGGCACATCACCTGCCAATCAGAAGTGGTTACTAAGTGAACAGTGGACCTCAGGAACCCGCCTACTCAGCCTGTGAGCCACAAGCAGCCCATTCTTCCCATCTGTTCCAGATGATCCTCACCAGGGCCAGCAGAGCCCACGACTCACTAGCATTGGCTTTCTCTAGTTGCAGATGCACACGGCTGATTAATCTGCTGCTCTCTGGAGAGGAAAGAGAATGAATCATTTTAAAGAAACTTTCAAGCCAGAAAAAGAGGAAAACATCCTTTCAATCTCCTCTTTACCCCTCTCTTTATTCTGCTTTTCTCCTGCTCTCTTCACCTTGTTTATTCCTTTCTCCCTCTGTCCCTGTCTTTTCATCACCCTGTCTCTCTGCATGCCTCTTTCACTTTCTCAGTTTTTCTTGTGAGTCTGTTCCTCTCGTCTAGGTTTTCCTTGGAGGTCAGAAACTGGCCTGATTCTCCCTTTGTGTCCTCAAGGCATTGCCTGATAGCAGGGCCACCAGCAGGAAGAGGAAAGGGAACTTCACAGGGGTGATAGCAAACTGCACAGTGTGTTTCTTAGGGGGCCACACCCACCTAAATTGGGTGACATCCTCAGATTCCTGTGCTATTGCTTCGCCAACCCCTGGTGACATGAAGCAGGTGAAGACAAGGGTCGTCTGAAGCAGAGAAGGGCCTGTGAGTTTGAGGCTGCAAGGTTGGAGCAATCCACCTGCAAGGGTTCCTGTTCTGCAGAGAACCACAGAGCAGGCTTCACCTTTCCAGCCGGTGGAACTTAGCAGGGCTACCTGAAGATGATGCAGGGCAGTATGGATTGCCAGGGTTGTTTGCCATTGGCACCCCAGATACTACTCTCTGTGTATTGCAAGAAATGGGCAGGGGAAAACAGATCAGCTCATGGGCATGTCTCAGGAGCCCAACCCCTATGTAGGAATCTGCAGTGGTGAGGTGCTGGAGAGCATTTGCTCTGTGAGACTTCTAGGAAAGACAGAAGACAAAAGGAAGGTTTTAAGGTCCTTTTAAAAAAATCCTCACCTGAGGATATTTCTTCATTTATCATCAAATAGAGTGGGAGGGAGGGAGCATGCCTCACATGCTCCCCTACCTTTTTATACTGTGTTAAAAGCACACACAAAATTTACCCCCTTAATCATTTCTAAATGTACAGTTTAGTAGTGTTAAGTACATTCACATTGCATGCTGCCATTATTACCATCCATCTCCAGAACTCGTTTCTTTTTGCACAACTAGAATGTACCTATTAACTCTCTGCTCCTTTGTGCCCCTGACAACAACCACTCTAGTTTCTGTCTCTAAGCATTTGACTACTCTAGATACCTCATGTGAGTAGAGTCATACATTATTTATCCTTTTGTGTCTGTGTATTTCACTTAAAATAATGTTTTCAAGGTTCATCATGCTGTAACATGTGTCTGAATTTTCTTCCTTTTTAAGGTTAAATAGTATTTCTTTGTATGTATAGACCACTTTTGTATATCTATTTATCCATCAATGAACACTTGGTTTGCTTCAACATTTTGGCTGTTTTGACTAATGTTGTTATGAACTTGGGTGTACAAATATCTGTTTGAGTTCCTGTTTTCCACTATTTGGGGCATATACTGTGATATTATGATTTATAACAAGAAATATATACTTGGTCTTTGTCTGTTTTTGGCACACTTAAAATTTTCTAAGTGATGAGAATGATAAAAGTGTCTATGATTACATTAGTGAGGTGCCTTTTGGAAAACCCTAGTAACCAAAGGATGAGGGCTGGTTGCCAGGGCAACCAACCACGTGATTAGGGGTTTGGAACATTCAGTCCCTATCCTCTAACTTCTGGGCTTTGGAGGTTGAGTTCAATCACCAACGACCAATGATTTAATCAATTATTTATATGTAATGAAACCTCCATAGAAGTCCAAAAGGAAGGGTTTTGGAGAGCTTCCAGACTGGTGGACATGTGGAGATTCTGGGAGAGTGGTGCACCTGGAGAGGAATTGGAAGCATTGAGTCCTTTTCCCATAGCTTGCTCTATGCATCTCTTCCATCTGGTTGTTCCTGAGTTATATTCTTCTGTAATAAACCAGTAATCTAGTAAGCATATTTCTCTGAGTTCTGCGAGCCACTCTAGCAGATTAATTGAACCAAGGAGGGAGTCATTGAAACCTCCCATCTATAGCTGGTAGGTAAGAAATACAGTGATAACCTGGATTTGTATTGGTGACTGAAGTGGGGGGCAGAGAAAAGACTTGGAGGACTGAATCCTTAACTTATGGGATCTGATGCTACTTCCAGATAGGCAGTGTCTCTTGCTTGGTGGTGTGGAAAAACACACATATCATAATTGGTGTCAGAATTTTATAACCCAGAAGTGGATCTGCTGGAGTATACATCAGCTTGCTCTTTTTAAAGCAGTGCCTTCCCAAACTTTCCAGCAGAGTCCCCATAACAACCATGGTAAGTGAATTTAACACTAGAAGCTGTCAGAATTGGCCAGCACATCACAATCTCTTTGACAAATTCACACAAATTTGGCGTTCTGCATCACATTACATCATTATTTGTTTTAATATTAAACTGTTTTAAATTACACTCCAAGTCAGAAAAAATGGTAGTGGAGTGAACCAAAGCTACACAGACCGTCTCCCGGGACCAAACTGGAATTCTAATAAAAATAAAGACAAGTCATCTGGGAAAACCAACTAAAGAGCTCCTGGAGAGAACCCTTATAACCAGGGACATAAAGAGGACCCCAAATCAAGACTGGTAGGAGGTACAGAGGCATGAGTGTCCAGGGTAGCAGATGAGCGCTGTCATAGCTGTGAGCAGTTCCCTCTGAGAAGTCAGGGGTCTAAACCGCAAGCTGGCTCCCCAGCACAGAGTGGTGGAACAGGGAAAGGCACTCACATAACACCTGGCTGAGAAAATCACCAGAGCAGAGTTTCTGTTTGGCAGGTAGAGGTCGTGGAAACTCTGGCACTTCCCTGAGGGCCAGTGTACTAAATTACAGCTACAGTTGCTCACCTTGGGCTCTGGCAGAGGGAGGACAGACTGGACTGGAGCTGCTTGAGGAGAGTCGGGGATTCGTGGCACTGGGGAGAGAGTGGGGAAGGAGGCCATCAGGAGCCTTATGCTGAATCATTTTCCCATGCTGCAGTACCCATGTTTTTTCCAAGTAGCCCCTTCCCATCAGAGAGACTTTAGCCTGGGGAAGAAGTAACTGCCCCTCCCTTGGGAATTTAACCCCACCCGGCTGGGAAATGTGCAAACTGAGGCTCTATAACTGCCAGAAATAATCAGCAAGCCAGTAAGCAGAAATGAATCTCTGAAGGGTCTGAGCCTTGGACCTGGCTGATGGTTGTTGGGTTTTGTGGCTCTGGGGACTGAGCTGTAAAGGCTGAGGCCTGGGTCCCTGTGCTGAGCCATTAACCCATGCTGTAGTAGCCATTTTTTTCAGGCAGCCCTTTCCCATCAGAGCAGCTTTACCCCAGGGGAAAACCAACTGCTCTTCCCTTGGGAATTTAACCCCTCCTGGCTGGGAGAAGCACAACCCGAGGCTCATTAACTGCCAGAGACCACCAACTAGCCTGCAGGCAAAGATAAGTTTTTGTGCACTCTGACCCTTAGGCCTGGCTCATAGTCATTGGTCATTGGCTTTCATGGCTCTAGGGTCAGAGCTGTGAAGGTGGTTGTCTGGGCCCCAGTGCTGAGTCATTAACGCATGCTATAGAAGCCATTTTCTTCAGGCAGAGTTTTTCTCTCAAAGTAGCTTTAGCCCAGGGGAAGCAATTGCCCCACCTGCTGGAAATCTTAACTTGCCCACCTGGGGGATTTTTCATTCAACTGAGGGCTACAACCGGAGGCCCATTAAGTAACTGAGACTAACAATCAGCCTGCAGCCAAAGGCTCTTGGATACTTGAACTTTTGCCTGGCCTGCGACTCTACTCAGGAAAGTAAGACTAGATACTAGTATTCAGCATGACCCTTTACATACTCATTCAAACACAGTAGAAAGAGTCACAATCCACAGAACATTGATACTCACAGGGAGATTTTGACAAGTTCCAAACCCTGCTAAGACAGCCAAAATGGTGAAACAAAGAAACTAATTCCAAATGAAAGAATAAGAGAAATTGCCCTGGCCGGTTTGGCTCAGCAGTTAGAGCATTGGCCTGCAGAACAGACAGTCCCAGGTTCGATTCCCACTAAGAGCACATACCTCACTCTCTCTCTCCTGCCCTGGTTGGGTCATGTGGGTGGCAACAACTCAATGTGTCTCTCTCACATTGATGTTTCTCTCTCTCTCTCTTCCTCCCTCTCTCCCACCTGCTCTATCTGAATGCAAAAATGTCCTCAAGTGAGGGTAAAAAGTGGACAAGAGAATTCTACAGAAGAAAGGCTAAATGAAATGGAGATAAGCAAGATATCAGACATAGAATTCAGAGTAATGATTATGAGGAAGCTCAATAGTATGACTGAAGAGCTCAATGGCATGAGTAAAGATATATAAACAATAAAAATTAACCAGTTAAAAATAAAAAACCACCAAGTGGAAATGAAGAATGACATAGAAGAAATAAAGAACACATTGGAAGCAATAACCAGCAGAGTAGAGAAAGCCAAGCATCAGTCAGCAAATTAGAAGACAGGGTAGAAAAAAATTACTCAGAGAACCAAAAAGAAAAACAATTAAAAAACAAGAGGACAGTTTAAGAGAGCTGTGGGACAATGTGAAACATAATAACATCCTCATCATAGGAGTACCAGAAGAAGAAGAAAGTGAGCAAGGGTTAGATTATCTATTTGAAAAATAGTGGCAGATAATTTCCTTAACTTGGTGAAGAAAAATGATATACAAGTTCAGGAAGCACAGAGAGCCATAAACAAGAAGAACTCAAAGAGGCCCATGCCAAGACACATCATAATTAAAATGCTAACAATTAAAGACAAAGAGAGAATCTTACAGAAAGCAAGAGAAAAGCAACAGGTTATGTACAAAGGAGACCCCATGAAGCTGTCAGCTGATTTCTCAACAGAAACACTATAGGCCAGAAGGGAATGGCATGAAGGATTCAAGTAATGACTAAGAATGATCTGAATCCAAGACTACTCTATCCAGCAAGGTTACCATTCAAAATAGAAGGTGAAATAAAGAGCTTTCCAGACTAGAAGAAGGCTAAGGGAACATATTATCACCAAACCAGTACTGCAAGAAATCTTCAAAGGACTGCTGTAATGAGCAGAAGAAACAGAGAGAAACATAGTCATGATAAATGTAAATGGCAATAAATAAGTACATATCAATAATAACCTTAAGTGTAAATGGATTAAGTGCTCCAATCAAAAGATAGAGTAGCCCTGGCTGATTTGGCTCAGCAGTTAGAGTGTCAGCCTGTGGACCAATGAGTCACAGTTTAATTCTTGTCAAGGGCACATCTCAGTTGCGATTCGTCCCTGGCCCTGGATGCAACTACTCGATGTGTCCCTTTCACATTGATGTTTTTTTCTCTCTCTCTCTCCCACCCACTCTCTATCTGAACAAAAATAGAAAAATGTCCTTAGGTAAAGATAAAAAAAAAAAGATAGAGTGGCTGAATGGATAAGAAAGCATGACTCATATATATGTTGTCTACAAGAGACTCACCTCACAACAAAAGATTCACACAGGTTGAAAGTGAAGGGATAGAAAAAATTTTCCAAGCAAATGAAAAAAAAAAAAAAAGAGAGAGAGAGAGAAAAACTGGGGTAGCAATAGTCATATCTGATAAAATAGACTTCAAAATGAAAGCCATAACAAGAGACAAAAAAGGCGACTGCATAATATGAAAAGGATCAATCCAACAAGGTTATATATATCCTTGGTAAACATATACACCCAATATAGGAGCACCAACATATATTAAAACATCTGAAGAAGATCAAGGGAGAAATCAACAGCAATATAATCATAGTAGAGGACTTCAAACCCCACTGAGATCACTGAATAGATCCTCTAGAGAAAAAATTAACAAGGAATCAGAGACCCTAAATGACACACTAGATCAGATAGATTTAATAGATATTTACAGAGAATTACACCCAAAGCTTCAGAATACACATTCTTCTCAAGTGCACACAGGACATTCTCAAAGATAGACCACATGTTAGGACAAAAACCTACTCTCTACAAATTCAAGAAGATTGAAATCATATAAAACATCTTCTAAAATTACAATAGCATGAAACTAGAAATTAATTACAATAAAAACACTCAAAAACATTCAAACACATAGAGGCTAAATAGCATGTTATTAAACAATAGATGGATTACCAAATAGATCAAGGAAGAAATAAAAGTCTTCCTGGAAATCAATGAAAATGAACACACAACAACACAAAGTCTATGGGATGTAGTGAAAGCAGTCCTGAGAGGGAAGTTCATAGCATTACAGTCTTACCTCAAGAAACAAGAAAAAATTCTAATAGACTATCTAACTCTACAACTTAAGGAATTAGAAAGTAAACTGAAAGAAAAACCCAGAGCAAGTAGTACAAAAAAAATAGTAAGGGTCAGAGAGGAAACAAATGACTTCAAGATTAAAAAAAACAAACAATAACAAAAACAACCCCACCAAAACAATTTCAAAGATCAATGAAACCAAGATCTTGTTCTTTTAAAAGATAAACAAGATTGATGCACCTTTACTCCTACTCACCAAGAAACAAAGAGAGGACCCAAATAAACAAAATCTGAAACAAAAGAGGAGAAGTAACAACTGACACCACAGGAACACAAAGGATTGTGAGAAAATACTATGAACAATTATATGCCAACAAATTGGACAACCTAAGTGAAATGAACACATTCTTAGAATCACACAGTCTCCCATAACTGAACCAGGAAGAGTCAGAAAACTTGAACAAACCAATAACAACTAAGGAAATTGAAGCAGTAATCAATAAACTCCCAGCAAACAAAAGCCTGGGTCAGGACAGCTTCACAGGGGAGTTTTACCAAACATTTAAAGATGAACTAACTCTCATTCTTTTCAAACTATCCTCAAAAATTCAAGAGGAAGGAAGACTTCCAAATTCTTTTTATGAGGCCACCATAATCCTAATTCCAAAACCAGATAAAGGCACTAAAAATAAAAATAAAAAATTACAGGCCAATATCCCTGATGAACATAGAAGCCAAAATCCTCAACAAAATATTAGCAAATCAAATCCAGCAATATATTTTTTAAAATTATTCACTACCACCAAGTGGGATTTATTCCAGGAAGGCAAAGCTGTTACAATATTCACAAATCAATAAATGTGATACACCACATTAACAAAATAAAAGATAAAAATCATATGATTGTATCAATAGATGCTGAAAAAGCATTTGACAAAATCCAGCACCCATTTTTGATAAAAACTCTCAGCAAAGTGGGAATAGAAGGATAATATCTCAACATAATAAAGGCCATGTATGAAAAACCTGCTGCCAACATCAAACTCAATGGACAAAAACTAAAAGCATTTCCCTTAAGAACAGGAACAAGACAGGGATGCCACTTTCACCACCCTTATTTATCATAGTACTGAAAGTCTTAGCCACAGCAATTAGACAAGAAAAGTTAAAGGCATCCAAATTGGAAAGGAGAAAGGAAAACTGTCATTATTCCCAGATAACATGATATTGTACATAGAAAATCCTAAAGAATACATCAGAAATCTACTAGATTTACTAAATGAATTTTGTAAAGTAGCAAGATACAAAATAAACATCCAGAAATCGATGGCAATTGTATACACAAATAATAAACACTCAGAAAGGGAAACTAAAAAAAAAACAAAAAACAAAAAACAACAACAATCCCATTTGCTATTGCAACAACAAAAAAATAAGATACCTAGGAATAAACTTAACCAAGGAGGTAAGAAAATTGCTCCCAGAAAACTATAGGACATTGAAAAAAGTAATAGAGGAAGATATAAAAAAAAAGTGGAAGCATATACCATGTCCATGGATTGAAAGAACTGCCATCATTAAAATGCCCATACTACTCAAAGCAATCTACAGATTCAATGCAATCTCTATTAAAGTACCAATGGCATATTTCACAAATCTAGAACAAATACTCCAAAACTTTATAAAGAACCAAAAAAGACCCTGAATAGCCACAGCAATCTTGCAAAAGAAAGAACAAAGTGGGAACGATCACAATACCAGATATCAAGGTATTTTAATCAAAACAGACTGGTACTGTCACAAGAACAGACATACAGATCTATTGAACAGAACAGAGAACCCAGAAATCGACCCAAGACAGTAAGCACAATTAATATTGGACAAAGGAGGCAATAGCATACAATGGAGAAAAGTCTCTTCAGTTAATGGTGTTGGGAAAATTTGACAGGTATATGCAAGAAAATGAAACTAGATCACCAACTTACGTCATACACAAGAATAAACTCAAAATGGATAAAAGACAAATGTAAACCACGAAACCATAAAAATCCTAGTAGAACATGTAGGCAGAAAAACCTCAGATATCATATGTAGCAGGATTTTCACTGATACATTGCCTAGGGCAAGAGAAGTAAATTAAAAGTCAATAAATGAGACTATGTCAAACTAAAAAGCTTCTGCATGGCAAAAGAAACCAGCATCAAAATGGAAAGGGAACCCACTGTATGGGAGAACATATTTGCCAATGATACATTGGATAAGGAGTTACTATCCAAAATATATAGAGTGCTCATACAACTCAACAAAAGGGAGACAAACAATCCAATTAAAAAATAGACACCTCTCCAAACAAGACATACATATGGCCAAGAGACAAATGAAAAAATGCTGAACATCACTAATCATCAGAGAGATGCAAATTAAAATGATCATGAGATATCACCTCACACCTGACAGAATGGCTGCTATCGACAAGTTATCAAACAAGTGCTGGCAAGGATGTGGAGAAAAGGGTATTCTAATACACTGCTGGTGGGAATGCAGACTGGTGCATATGGAAAACAATATGGTGCTTCCTCAAAAAATTAAAAGTGTTGGAGTGAATCAATGGGGGAAAAAGGGACATCTGTAATACTTTCCATAGGAATTAAGGCATCTTGAAAAAAAATTGAAAATGGAATTGCCATTTGACCCAGTGATTCCACTTCTAGGAATATATACTAAGAAGCCTGAAACACCAATCAGAAAGAAAATATGTACACCTATGTTCATAGAAACACTATTTATAATAGCTAAAATCTGGAGAAAGCCCTAGTGTCCATCAGTAGATGAGTGGATAAGAAAATTGTGGTACATATACACAATTGAATACTATGCAGCTGTAAGAAATAAAGATCTCTTATCCTTTGAGACAACATGGAAGGATGTGGAGAATATTATGCTAAGTAAAATAAGCCAGTCAGAGAAAGACAAGTACCACATGATCTCACTTATTTATGGAATATCATTAACAAAATGAACCATTGACCAAAATAGATGCAGAGTCATGGAAGTAGAGAATAGACTGACAAACCTCAGAGGGATGGGGAGGGAGGGCGGAGATAAACCAAAGAACTTATACGTGTATATGCATGACCATGGACACAGACATTAGTTTGGGGAAAGCAGGAGTAGGGTAGGAGTGGGAAGGAGGGGATCTTTGGGGAAAAAAGGGGGAACATCTGTAATACTTTCAACAATTACATAAACAAAGAAACAAATTAATGAATAAACAAATTACACTTCAGTTTAAAAACAATTTTACTGTGCAGATTCCAGGATAGTCTCTGTTCCTGGTGTGCCCACTCATGCCATTGCTCCTTGGGCTCTGCTACGACTACATCGCTCACTCTGATGAGCACACAGAACTAGGTTATCTTTAAGATCCTTTTCAGCTCTAATATTCTATGATTTAAAGCAACACCTACCCTGGGGAATCTTCATGCTAAACAAGGATGAAGTGAGAGAAAAAAATTGTTATTAGCCAAAAGGAAAGAATCATGAGATGGGGATTTCAGGCGTTCATGTGTCTGTGATAAAGACTGGGAATGGAAATTTCTAGAGCTGAAATGTCACTGAGACACAGCTCCTGATGGGTCTGGCACAAGAGGAGCTTTTTATTAAGAGAAACTTTGCCCTCCCTGGGCTTGTTTCCCAGCTTTTGCAGTTCTGAGGGGGTTCTAGAAGACATGCCTGACTATGCCTCAGCCACGTCTTCATAACAGGGAAGTAGTTACCCTGTTACATTGATTCCATGGAGACTTAGGGAAGAATCTATGTTGGATCTTACATTGTCTAAATACATGGATTCTCCATTTTGGGGGTGTTTATGAGCACAGTGGGAGGTATGTGACAAATGAGCTGTCATGGTCATCAGAGCCTTTTCGTGATTCTGTAGCGGCCATGCTGGAGAAACATCCTGAGAAGATACTATAGCTATGGGTGTAGGCAACTTTAGGTTTCATCCAAGGAAGCAGGAGAAAGGGGCTATTGGAAATCCTTCCAAATCAATGTAGCCAGTACTGTAGCTGTCACTTCCTATCAGTTGAGCCTTAGCCTGAGCTGGCCATGGGCTGGTTTCAATGTCAGTGCTTTTGATTTCCCCTGACAGCCTGAGCTGGAAGTGTAAACAAGTAGGGGGAAGTGGAAAGAAAACCCAGGCAAAGCCTTGGGAAATCTCCCATGGGAGTCAGTAGTACTTGGATGAGTGAACTTTAACATAAACTCCCTAATGGGAGAGGAATAAATTGGAAAGTCACAACTAATGTTCATACTGATTCCATATTCCATCCCTTTCACATCCTCCCAGGATGTGCGGGAGGATGGTAGTGATGGCCAATGCTTCACATTGTTTGCACACCAAGTGTACTCATGCTAGGGATACTCTCCCAGATTCCCTTTCAGTAACAAAGGATTTAGTCCCTCAGCTGCTGGAAGTATCACCAGCAGACAGTCTTCAGCTGCCAATTCTCTTCTGGAAATGCCACAGCTGAAGAGCTGATTTGCTCAAGGTGATGGCCCATCCCTTGGGCAAGCCATCCCTTAGGCTGGCTTGATGCAGAAGATAACTTGCAAAAGAAAGAAAGAGGGAAGACAGGTCAGAACTGGCCTTGGGTTCATGACTGGAAATTCCAGTAGTGGCTGTGAGGTGGGTTGTATAAGCAGAAGAGGCAGCCAAGACAGAGGCTGATGATCCCAGGCTCTCTGGTCTGAGAACATTCCCAGTGAAGCCAGGACAGGGTGGCAAACCAGGCACGCCATCCTCTCCCAGTGCCATGCTAACAGGTGAGACCTGGAACATGTGTGCAGCCCCAGGAAGGGTCAGGAGCAGGAACACCCTGAATTAACTAAGATAATTCCAAATTGACAGAAAAACCTTGAACTGACAGAGAAATTACTTGATTGCTTAAGTTAATCATTGTATTTGTTTTTGCATGTGACTATGAACTTCATACCCACTACATAGTGTTTGCAGTTTGAATGATAACTTACTGCTTACTATTGCTAGGGTTCAGGCACACCAGGGCATGCTTGCTAAGCTGGGGGCCAATGCTGGCAGAGGCCTGTTGACTTGGGGCCTGCTACCTTCTTGGATGGAAGTCAAGTCATGTTTATTGCTGGGTATCTGACACAGCTCAGTAATCAATCCAACAACATTCTACTTGCAAGGAAGCATGTGGCAGCCACAGAAGTGTCCTACTCAAATATTCCTCCAAGAGAACTTTCTGCTTGGAGCACAGCTAACTGACAGCATCCAGGCACTGCACCTTTGGGTCCATCATGGCAGTCATGCCAGGCCACACTTCTCCAGGTGCCCAAAGAGGTATTAGAACCAGATCATTCCTGCTTGCTAGTGGAGTCCTCATCTGGGCAGCTCTGGCTCAGCAACTCCCTACTGGCCCAGCGGGACTCTCAGAACTGTTCTGAGGTCTGAAGCTTTTCCTGCTGGATCTTCCTTCCCTCCTTCTTTCACAGGTGTCACACCTGTACTGCAGGATGAAGGCCCTCCCCCTCCTACTCATGCTCCCTCCCCTTTATCACAAATGTTTCCACCAATAGGTCTCTTGCATATCTACTCTGGTATTGGCATCTGCTTCACAGAGAACCTGAGTTGGTACAAAGAAGAATGAAAAAATTCTTTGGAAAGAATTCTGTAATAAAATAAAATATGACATGACTATCTTGACCCAGGAACAAGACCTTGGTAGAGCTTTTTAGTAAAGATTCTCAGTACAGCATGCCACCCCTTATTTGAACCCATTCCTGGCCAACCTCCCTGGACTCCTATCTGGATTCTGAGGTCAAAGAAAATGACACAAAAACTTTCATTAAACGTTGTGAAACTTTGGGGTTCTTCTACCAGAATATAACCCAACAGATGTGAGCCATTCTCCTCAACTTTGACATTGAGCCCAGTATGAACTCCTTAAGATCTCTAGGTGTCCCCAGTGGACACTCCACCCCCCAGGCCTGCAGCAGCCATTCTGAAAAGACAACTATGCTGCAAGAAATATTTGTGTGGGATAGCATCAGAGCAGGTACCTGCTACATCAAAATTAATTAAACACTGTTTGTTTGTTGTTTTATTTTCTCTAACTATACCTCTTCAACCTCAAAATCCCATAATTCTATTTGATGTAGGTCTTGCAACCTCACCAAACTGCTAAGTCATTGATATCAGGGATTATATGTGAATTTTACCCTAGACTTCTATTCTATTTAACTCTTATGGTCCCATGCTCATAGGTACTATGTAAAAACTGTTTAATAATAATTATATTTCCAATTGCTAATCTTCTTAACAATGGAGGCTACCTTTGTGATGATATTGATGACCAAGAAATTCAGAGATA
This sequence comes from Molossus molossus, assembly GCF_014108415.1. NCBI lineage: Eukaryota > Metazoa > Chordata > Mammalia > Chiroptera > Molossidae > Molossus > Molossus molossus. The sequence continues at coordinate 9,180,142 of NW_023425347.1, forward strand.
AAAAACAAACTGTTCCTTCAAAAGACTAATTTCTCAAACCACTATTACACATCAGACACAGCAATGGTGACAGTAATAAGCTGGGTGGGGTAATGATGACACAAGATGAGTAAGACCTGATCTCAGCTCTGAGCTCATAGGCTGATAGGAAAGACCAATACAAATCATTAGGTCTGATACAATCAGAAAAGAGCTACAAGGGGCTGGAATCAGAGTACTTTGAAGGCATAGGGAGGGGAATGACTAACGTTATCTTGAAGTGCTGAGGAATGCTTTGGAGAGGTGCAATAATTGAATTGGATCTTAAAATCTGAGTAGGTATTTGCCAGCTGTTTTAGTCCATTTGGGCTGCTATAATTAAATATCACAAACTGAGTGGCTTAAACAAAAGATATTTATTTCTAGAGGCTGGGAAGTCCCAGATCAAGGTGCCAGCTGATTGCTTGGTGAGACCTTTCTTTCTGGTTTGTAGACAGCTGCCTTCTTGCTGTGTGCTTATGTGGCCTTTCCTTGGTGAGTGGGTGTGGAGGGAAAGCAAGGAGGACCTTCTTCTTCTTACAAGGCCACTAACCCCATCATGAAGCCCCACCCTCAGAACTTCATCAAACCCTAATTACCTCCTTTGGCCCCACTTTCAAAGTGGTGAACAGACACAAACATTCAGCCCATAATACCAGCTGACAAGAGGGGGTAAGGAGAAGATACCCAAGCAAAGGAGGAAAGGATTCTACAAGGGGAATGAGGCAGGGGAATCACGGCCTTTCCCATATTGTGCTGGAGCACAGAGGCTTCAGGTGAGGTGAGGTTACCGATGACAAAGCAGGTTAGCCCTAGACTTTTAGGTCCCCCAAACACTGTCCCGAGGAATCTAGTCCATCCTGAAAGTAATGGGAAGTTCTCTAGGGTTTTGTTATATTTGTATTTCAATTATACAAATACTGCTGTTCTATTAAATAGAGAAATATCAATTATTGGCTTTTTCATAACTCACCCACATTCACTCAAATATGCCAGTTTATAGAGATGACCAATACCTTCTGACTTTTGACTTAAAGATAAAATGAATAGTTTGTTCCTCTTAAAATACATACTATATAGAATATGAGCTCTTTTATTGAGAATGAAAGGGGTAATTTTTCTCAAGTTTATAAAGAACTTCTTATTTAAACTGTATGTGTTTTCCAGGTTTACATCCAGGGAATGTTTCACAAATACAGAAACAAAATACTATTTCTTTTGCTCTGCTTCTACATGCATGGGGTGGGGGAGAAAACCCAGGACCCTCAGATTCCTCCAAAACAGCTCACAGGTCTCCAGAGGGGATCTCCAGGGGCTCGGCTGCTCTGTCCTCATCTGTCATCGTGCTGGTTTCTGCCCCAAATCACTGTGTGACAAGCCGTCCTTCAGAACACTCGGCTCTGCTACCGCTGAAGCTCTCTGCTGCTATCTGGGCACTCTCTCCCACCCCCACCCTGACGATAGGGTGCTTGGGAGTGGAGTGATTAATAATGGGTGCCACAAGCAGTAGAAAGGGATCTGGCCAGGGACAGGAAAAGGGCTGCTGGCAGTGGGTGAACTTTGTGACCAGAGATGATAAACCTTTGGTGCCACCATAGTTTCTTCCACACAACTTGACTGTGTATGAACACATGCAGAGAAAAGCAAACAGAATGGTCCTGCGTTTGAGGTGAACGGAGTGAGCCCAGCCCGATCCGGGAGGAAGGAAATTTGAATTTGCAGTGTCATAGGACCTGGGTGTGAGAGAGAAAAGGGAAACTGGGAGGGTTGTGTTGGGATAAAAACCCCTGAGAAGATGTGAGCCTGGAGTGGAAGAACTGGTCTAGTTGGAACGAGGGAGAAGTGGTAGAAAGGGGCTTGGGGTTGCAAATTTTATTTGTCAGATTTTAGATGCCCCGGATCACAGAGGAGAATTTCATAGATGAAATAATGAGGTTTTCAGATGAAAAGTCAGCACATCACTATGCACTTTTTATCCCCTGAGAAATGTTTGCTCTTTGAGGTGCACTCTAAGAAATGACACCTGGCCTTTTTGAGCTTTGTCTGGGCACTGGTTCAGCTGAAATGATCTATAAATCTGTTTTGAGCCCATATGCCCACATCAATATCTTACCTGCAATGTTGTTATTGAAAAGCAAACCTTTTTACTGGTGTCCAAACCAGGGCTTCACCTGGATGGGGTCCCAGCTCTGGTACAGGCCAACAGGAGGAACCTGAGGAACTCTGCAGTAAAGCCAACAGGCTGGCCAGGGAACTGGCCCCATTCTGGCCTCCCATCCTCTGTAGATTGGCAGGGTCCCAGAGGGAAGGCCAACCCTCTGGGGAACTGCCCTGGTATCCTAGGCAGGGCCCAAAGCCCAGGATAGGCCTGTGGGAGGGGGAAGCTGGTCATCTCTCAGGTATTGCATGTCACTCTGCAAATGTGGAGTCACCCTGCAGGCAGTGAGAGGTTAGGCTGAGAGCATGGGAGTGTGAAATGGGAAGCTGTCTCCATTGACAGGAATGAGTGGGCTGTAGTCACATCCTCCACACTCCTGTGTCCAAGTCTCGAGGGTTGCCGAACCATACCAGGGAGATATGAGAAATGCGAGAAAAGTGATGGGTTTATGCGTCCTATTTACAAAGAATAGACTCCGCTGGGGAGGACCCTACTTGCATTTCAGATCTCACTCTCGCAAAGGAAAATTCAGCATTTCTTACCCTTCCTAGTTATTCTTTAGTATCCCAGTTTCCCCTGAAGATGATTTTATAGTAGGTCAGGCTTGAATCTTAATGGGCTGTTGTTGCTACAGGATAAAGTTTCAACCCTTGGCCTGGAATTTAAGGGACTTCATCAGTCTGGCGCAACCACAAAAGCATCATGTACTGGGAACAGCTCTGGCCTGGGACATGCAGCCTCTTGAAGCTGTGACAACTGATTCATTTCCAGGACAATTCTCTATTGCTTTCCTGGTGAGCCATCTCCTCCAGCCAGCTCACACTGTTTCCCCTCTTCTTCTTCCCTCCCTGAGCCTTTGGTTTTTGAAAGAATTTTTGATATAGAGTCTATTATGTCCCATGTAATAGGCACTAGCAATTCAAAGAGAAAAAGATTGTGTTCCTAATAGGAAACATCGTCTTCTACTTTGGGAAGTACCATGAACATTTTTTAGAGACAGGCAAAGTAAAAATAAACAAAATAATTCTCCACATAGCAATATGCTGATAAGTGCCAAATAAATAGTTTTTGAGTCCTTAGCTTTGGAGTTTTAAGTGAAAGGTGTGAAATGCCTTCATGATATTCTTATTATTTTATTTTTGAGCTTGACATCTTCCAGAGGTGACCAAACAGGAATGTCTGAACCCTCAAAACAGAAATGCTAAGAAATGGTTGCTCATGGCCTAGCTTTGTCCCAGGCTTCCTTTCAAGCCATTAGCCTCAGATAGCATGGAGAGGGGGGATGCCGAGAACAACCCCTTTCAAAGTGAAAATTCCCTGAGAAACTAACTGACGACAGCCTGAAGATTCTGGTGTAAATCAATGGGGAAGTAAGATTTAGTTTACAAAAATTTAAACTACATACAAAATTTAAGGCTCCGATTCCTCACCTGAAGTCGGACTTACCTTCTAATTTCCAAGGGTAAAACTGGTTCTATGACCCGTATAAAAATCCCTTGATCCACTATTTCTGAATAAATGCCAGAGAATAATGCATTTCTAGTTCTTTAGAATGTCCAACTTTTTTCTGCAAAAGAGCTCCAGTAGCTCCAATAACGCCATTGTTCCGCAGGCCCCACATTTGTTTTCGCTCCCCTGACAGAGTCCCACACTTCTCTATCTTTTTCATGTGGATGCTTTGGAGCCTCACGGAAGCATGGCGCCCTATTAATAAGCCACTCTGCATCACTGACTTTAGTGAATAATCTAGTGTGGGGCAGAATTTGTGGGCCTGGACTGATGGTTCTGTTCCAGGTGTCTCCTCGTGACTACCTGCCATCACATTCTTTGCTCCTATTTATGGCCCTTTTCTCATTACCTCCACCTGTAGGCAAGATCAGCTCTTGGTGAGTGATGTGAGCTTGCTGCACTTGCTTCTAAGATCACAGTAAACTAGCCAACACTTCCTGCAACCCTATGTTTTGCTGTTTCACCAGATGCTGTATGTCACCTGCAGCTGTCACTGTAACAATAACAACTGGCATAAAAGTTCACATTTCTGTAGGAGTCTAAAACTTACAAAGGGCTTTCACATCCATCATCATCTCACTTAGTCACACATCAGACTATGTCATTTCCCTGTCTATAACCCTCTGGTGGCTCCTACTGCTTTCGGCATGACATCGAGGCTCCTTACCATGGTGTTCAAGGCTTTCATGGTCCTGACCACTAACTCTCGGCTTGCCTTCTTTACAGACTCTCCTCTCACCTACCACTTCATGCTCCAGGAGCATCAAACTCTTTGTAGTTCACGCCACACACATCACCATTTCTTTCACCTTTCATGTTTTGGCTTTTGCTGTCCTTTCCCCTTTTTTCCTAGCTCTTACCTTCTTACCCTAGCCACTGCCAAACCTCTCTTTTTGTGTCTGGCTTATTTCAACTGTCCTGCAGGCTTTTCCATGCTGTGGCATGGGTCAGAATTTCTTTCCCTTTTAAGGATGAATAATACTCTATTGTATTTATATACCACCTTTTGTGTATCTAATTAGCCATGAATGAAACAGTTGAGTTTTACAGGTGTCTGTGTTCCTCTCTCCCTTGAGTTGGACCACTTGTCTGATACCTCTCTGAATCCACGCACCATAAACTGTTGTCGCCTCAATAGATGTTGAATGAATGCATCAATAAGTTAACATACCAATCATCACCACAGCACTTAAAGTTAGGCAAGCTCCTCTGTTACTACCTTCATTTTACAGATGAATAACCTAGACTTGGAAAGGTAAAGGGACTTTTCATCATACTCAATTGCCTTTCTTATCTTACTTGTAATTATACTGAGTAGAAACTATCCTGCTTTGTCCAGACATCATGTCTTATTTTAGACCTCAATCACAGTTTCATTTCTATGATGGTGATTAAACTTCCAGGGAAAGAGATGGTGCAGCTGTTAGAATGACGCAGAGGCAAAGCCAGGGACATTCTGGATCCACAGACGAGCAAAAATGTCATAGCCCAGAAAGCATTATTGTTCAAGAAGCTAAAAGAGTGGTTCTCACTTAACCAAGGGCACTCTGCCCATGGGGATCTTGGGCCATATCTGGAGACATTTTTTTTAAAAAAATGTATCTTTATTGTTGAAAGTATTGCAGATGTCCCCCCTTTTCTCCCCACTGATACCCTCCTCCTTGCTTTCACCTTCCCTGCTTTCACCACACTGTTGTTTGCGTTGGTTATGCATGTACCCATAGAAGTTCTTTGGTTTATCTCTTCCCACCCCACACACCCCTTCCCTCTGAGGTTCCTCAGTCTGTTCCCTATTTCCATGACTTTGGATCTATTTTTTTGTCAGCTTATTTTGTTCATTATATTCCACAAATAAGTGAAATCATGTGATACTTGTCTTTCTCTAACTGGTTTATTTCGCTTAGCATAATACTCTCCAGGTCTCTCCATGTTGTCTCAAAGGATAAGAAATCTTTCTTTCTGACAGTTGCATAGTATTCCATTGTGTAAATGTACTACAACCTTTTTATCCACTCATCTACTGATGGACACTAGGGCTTTTTCCAGATCTTAGCTATTGGAAATAGTGCTGCTATGAACATAAAGGTGCATACATTTTTTCTGATTGGTGTTTCGAGCTTCTTAGAATATATGCCTAAAAGTGGAATCACTGAGTCAAATGGTAATTCCATTTTTAGTTTTTTGAGGAAGCATCATATTGTTTTCCATTGTGGCTGCACCAGTCTGCATTTCCACCAGCAGTGTACTAGAGTCCCCTTTACTTCACACCCTCGCCAACACTTGTTTGAGGATTTGTTGATGGCTGCCATTCTGGCAGGTGTGAGGTGATATCTCATAGTCCTTTTAATTTGCATCTTTCTAATGATTAGTGACATTGAGCATTTATTCATATGTCTCTTACCCACTTGTATGTCCTTTTTGGAGGAGTGTCTATTCAGGTCCTCTGCCTATTTAAAAAATAATTTTTTTAAAATCCTCATCCAAGGATATTTTTTTTCATTGATTTTCAGAGAGAGTGGAAGGGAGAGGGGGGGGGAGAGAGAGAGAAATATCAATGTGAGAGAGACACATCGATGGGTTGCCTCTCACATGTATCCCAACTGCACCTGGTAATGGAACCTGCAGCCCAGATATGTGCCCTTGACCAGGATTCAAACCAGTGACCCTCCAGTGTGCTGGCCGATGCTCTACCAACTCTCTGAACATTTTCTAATTGGATTGTTTGCCTTCCTCTTGTTGAGTTGTATGAGTACTTTACATAATTTGGAAATTAACCTCTATACTATGTATCATTGGCAAATATGGTCTCCCATACAGTGGGTTTTCTTTTCATTTTGATGCTGGTTTCTTTTGTTGTTCAGAAGCTTTTTGGTTTGATGTAGTCCCATTTACTATTTTTTCCCTTTGTTTCTCTTGCTCTAGGCAACATATTAGTGAAAATTCTGCTACACGTCATGTTTGAGATTTTGTTGCCTACATTTTCTTCTAGGATTTTTATGGTTTCACAACTTACATTTAAGTTTTTATTCATTTTGAGTTTATTCTTGTGTATGTGTAAATTTGTAGTCTAGTTTTCTTTTTTTTTTTTTTTTGCATGTACCTGTCCAACTTCCCCTGCACCATTTATTTAAGAGAATGTCTTTACTCTGTTGTATTCTCTTGCCTTCTTTATCAAATATCAATCGAGTATAATGTCTTAGATTGATTTTGGGGGTGTCTGTTCTGTTCCATTGACCTATATGCCTGTTGTTGTGCCAGTACCAGGCTGTTTTGATTACAATGACATTGTAGTATATATAGATCATATTTTCTTATCTATTCAGCTACCCTATGTCTTTTAATTGGATGTTGTTATCACTCCAACTTTGTTCTCCCTTTTCAAGATTGCTGTGGCTATTCTGAGTCTTTTTTGGTTTGATATAAATTTTTGGAGTATTCTACTTCTGCACAATATGTTGGTATTTTAATGGGGATTGAATCTATAGATTGCAGTTAGTCGTATGGACATTTTAATTATGTTGATTCTTTCATCCTTAAACATGGCATATCTTCCACTTGTTTATATCTTCCTCTATTTCTTTTTTCAATGTTCTGTAGTTTTATGAGAACAGTCCTTTTATTTTTATTTTTAACTCATCTTTATTGTTGACTGTATTACAGATGTTCCCCCTTTTTCCTGTATTAATGCCCTCCTTCCCAATCCCGCCCCCCTCCAGCCTTTCCCAAACTATTGTCAGTGTCCATTGTTTATGCATATATGCATAAAAGTTCTTTGGTTTATCTCATCCTGTCCTCCCTCCCTCCTTCCCTTTGAGGTTCATCAGTCTAACAACAAATTTGTACTTCTCCAGCCATTGTCCTGAGGTCAAACAGCTCAGTTCTTCCCTGTATGTCTCTGGCACCCCTCAAGTTGCCTACCCTCCAAGCTTACCAGGAGCAAGTTTGAGTAAGTCTGTGCGCGGGCCCTTTAAGAGGAACTGCTTGGGGTTCCCTCAGCCTCAGCCTTCCTCTGCCTTGGTTCCCGCTGAATTTTCAAGCCAGAAGTTATGGGGACTTCTCTTCCTGGCACTGGAACCCTGAGTTGGGCACCTGGTGTGGGACGGGGACCCCTCACTCCTCAGGGAGGACCTTCCCAGCTGAGGTATCCTCCTGATTTTTATCCACCACACATGGGTGTGGGACCAGCCCATCCTCACCCCTGCCCCTCCTACCAGTCTCAATGTGGCTGCTTCTTTAAGTCTGTAGTTGTAGGACTTCCATTCAGCTCAAGTTCAGGTGATTTTGAATGATGCTCATGTTGTAGTTTAGCTGTAATTTTGATGTGGTTGTGGGAGGAGGTGATATCGCGTTTACCTACACCGACATCTTGACCGGAAGTCTGAGAACAGTCCTTTTAACTCCTCAGTTAAGTTTATTCCTAGGTATCTTAATTTTTTTGTTGCTATGATAAATGGGATTTGTGTTTTTAGTTTCTCTTTGAGTATTCATCATTGGTGTATAAAAATGCCATCAATTTCTGGATGTTAATTTTTTATCCTGCTACATTGTGGATTTCATTTATTAAATCTAGTAGATTTTTGGTGGAGTCATTAGGACTTTGTAAGTACAATATCATATCATTTGTGAATAATGACAATTTTACTTTCTCTTTTCCAATTTGGATGCCTTTTCTTTTTGCTTCTTGTCTGATTGCTGTGGCTAAGACTTCCGGTACTATGTTGAATAAGAGTGGTGAAAGTGGACATCCCTGTCTTGTTCCTGTTCTTTCTTATTTTTTTTATCTTCACCGGAGGACATTTTTTTCATTTTTTGTTCAGGTAGAGCAGGAGGGAGAGAGAGGAAGAGAGAGAGAGAAACATTGACGTGAAAGGTACACATCGAGTGGCTACCACCTGCACAACCCAACCAGGACCGGGGACAAACTGCAACCACGGTACACGCCCCTAGCGGGAACCGAACCCGGGCCTCTCTGGACTGCAGGCCGATGCTCTAACCGCTGAGCCAAACCGGCCAGGGCTTGTTCCTGTTCTTAAGGAAAATGCTTTTAGTTTTTGCTGATTGAGTATGATGTTGGCCGTAGGTTTTTCATATATGGTCTTTATTATGTTGAGGTATGTTTCCTCTATTCCCACTTTGCTGAGCATTGTTATCAGAAATGGGTGCTAAATTTTGTCAGATGCTTTTTCAGCATTTATTGATATGATCATATGGTTTTTATCTTTCATTTTGTTTATGTGGTGTATCATATTTATTGATTTTTTGAATATTGTACCAGCCTTGCATCCCTGGAATTAATCCCAGTTGGTTGTGGTGAATAATTTTTTAAATATATTGCCCAGTCTGATTTGGTAATATTTTGCTGAGGATTTTGGCATCTATGTTCATCAGGGTTATTGGTCTGTAATGTTCTTTCTTTGTAGTGTCTTTATCTGGTTTTGGAATTAGAATTATGTAGGCCTCATATAAAGAACTTGGAAGTATTCCTTCCTTTAGAATTTTTTGAATAGTTTGAAGAGAATAAGTGTTAGTTTTTCTTTGAATGTTTGGTAAAGCTCCCCTGTGAAGCCCTCCAGACCAGGGCTTTTGTTTGCTGGGAGTTTATTGATTACTGCTTCAATTTCTTTAGTTGTTATATGTCTGTTCACTTTTTCTGACTTCCTGGTTGAGTTTTGGAAGATTGTATGAGTCTAGAAATTTTTCCATTTCACCTAGGTTGTCCAAGTTGTTAGCATATAGTTATTCAGAGTATTTTCTTACAATTCTTTCTATTTCTGTGGTGTCAGTTGTTACTTCACCTCTTTCATCTCTGATTTTATTTCAGTTCTCTCTCTCTGTTTCTTGGTGAGTCTGACTAAAGGTTCATCAATCTTGTTTATCTTTTCAGAGAAACAGCTCTTGGTTTCATTGATCTTTTGTAATGTTTTTAAACTCTATATCATTTATCTTTCCTCTAATCTTTATTATTTCCTTCCTTCTACTTACTCTGGGTTTTTCTGTTTGTTCTCTTTCTAATTCTTTAAGTTGTAGGGTTAAATAGTTTATTAGAAATATTTCTTGTTTCTTGAGGTAGTCCTGTAATGCCAAGAACTTCTCTATCAGGTCTGCTTTCCACTGTGTCCCATTGTTTTGTGTTACTATGTGTTCATTTTCATTAGTTTTCATGAAGTTTTGATTTCTTCCTTGATTTCCTTGGTAACACACTCGTTGTTTAATAACATGCTTTTTAGCCTCTATGTGTTTGAATTTTTTTGAGTGTTTTTATTGTAATTAATTTCTAGTTTCATGCCATTGTGATTTGAGAAGATGATTTAAATTATTTCAATATTCTTGAACTTGTAGAGTGTTAGTTTGTGTCCTAACATGTGGTCTATCTTTGAGAATGTCCCATGTGCACTTGAGAAGAATGCATATTCTGCAGCTTTGGGATAGAATGTTCTGTAAATATGAATTAAATCCATCTGATCTAGTGCGTCATTTAGAGTCTGTGTTTCCTTGTTAATTTTTTTTTTTTCCTAGAGGATCTATCCAGTGCTGTCAGTGGGGTGTTAAAGTCCCCTACTATGATTGTATTGCTGTTAATCTCTCCCTTAAAGTCTTTCAGAAGTTTTAAAATATATTTTGGTGCTCCTATATTAGGTGCATATATGTATACCAGGGTTATATTTTCTTCTTAGATTAATTCCATTAATATTATATAGTGACCTTCTTTGTCTCTTGATATGGCCTTCATTTTGAAGTCTATTTTTATCAGATATGAGTATTGCTACCCTAATTTTTCTTTTGTTTCTATTTGCATGAAAAATTTCTTCACTTTCTTTCTGGGTGAGTCTTTTGTTGTGAGGTGGGTCTCTTGTAGGTCATGTTTTCTTATCCATTACACTATGTTCTTTAATTGAAGCATGTAATTCATTTATATTTAAGGTTATTATTTTTTTAATCCTCACCTAAGGATATTTTTCTATTTATCTTCAGATAGAGTGGGAAGGAGAGAGAAAGAAATACACATCAACTGGTTGCTTCCTGCACAACTCTGACCAGGGCCAGGGACAAAATGAGGTACATGCCCTTGACTGAAATCAAACTTGTGACTCATTGGGCCATGGGCTGGCACTCTAACCACTGAGCAAAACTGGCCAGGTCTAAGGTTATTATTGATAGATACTTATTTATTGCCATTTTAATTCATTATGCCTTTGTTCCTCTCTATTTCTTTTTACTGTTACAGCAGTCCCTTTAACATTTCTTGCAATGCTGTTTTGGTGGTAATAAATTACTTTAGCATCTTTTTTGTCTGGGAAGCTCTTTTTTTCACCTTCTATTTTGAATGATGGCCTTGCTGGCTAGAGTAGTCTTGGTTTCAGATCATTGTTTTCCATTACCTTGAATACTTTGTGCCATTACCTTCTGGTCTGTAGTGTTTTTGTTGAGAAATCAGCTGACAGCCTAATGAGAGATCATTTGTAGGTAACTCGTTTCTTTTCTCTTGTTACCTTTAAGATTCTCTCTTTGTCTTTAATTTTTGGCATTTTAATTATAATGTGTCTTTATGTGGGCCTCTCTGGTTTCTTCCTGCTTGGGACTCTCTGTGCTTCCTGAACTTGTGTGACTTTTTCCTTCACCAAGTTATGGAAGTATTCTGCCACCATTTCTTCAAACAGGTTCTCTAACCCTTGCTTACTTTCTTCTTCTTCTAGTACTCTTATTATGCAGATGTTTGTATGTTTAATGTTGTCCCACAACTTTCTTAAACTGTCCTCCTGTTTATTTATATTTTTATTTTTTTGTTAATCCTCACCTGAGGATATTTTTTCAATGATTTTTTAAAAAAAGATAGAATGTAAGGGAGAAGGGGGGGGTGGAGAGAAAGACAAAGAGAAACGTTGATGTGAGAGAGACACATCAATTTAAAAAAAAATATTTTTTATTTATTGATTTTAGAGAGAGAGGAAAAGAGAGAGAGATAGAAACAGAAACATCGATGAGAGAGAACATTGACTGGCTGCCTTCAGCAACTCCCCCCTCCCCCCCACACACACACACTGGGGATCGGGCCCATGACCTGGGCTTGTGCCCTGTACGGTAATTGATCCAGCAACCTCTTGATGCATGGGTCAATGTTCAACACTGAGCCACACCGGCCAGGCAGAGACACATCAATTGGTTGCCTCCTGCAAGACCCCAACAGGGGGTGGGGATTGAACCTGCAACCCAGATTTGTGCCTTTGATCAGGAATTGAATCCATGACTCTTTTATTTGTGGGCCAATGCTCTAATCACTGAGCCAAACCAGCCAGGACTGTCCTCCTGCTTTTTAATTGTTTTTTTTTTTTTGGTTCTCTGATTGAGTGATTTTTTTCTACCTGTCTTATAATTAGCTGATCCCATCCTTGGCTTACTCTAATTTGCTGTTTATTCCTTTTAGTGTATTCTTTATATCTACTAAGTCATTCTTCATTTATGACTGGTTGTTTTTCATTTCCAATTGGTTGTTTTTCATTGTTTCTATATATTTTCTTATGCTGTTGAGCATCCTTATAATAATTACTCTAAACTCTATATGTGATAAATTGCTTATCTTCATTTCCTTTAACCCTATTTCTGGAGAATTCTCTTGTTCTTTCATTTGGGGTTGTTTCTTTGTTTCACCATTTTGGCTGCCTGTTTGGGTTTGTTTCTGTGTATTAAGCAGATCTGCTATGCCTCCTGGAAGGCAGGTTGAGAGTATTTCCAACAGGTGGAGCAATTGCATCCCTGTGGGCTAAAGCTGCTTTGATGGGAAAACTTTGCCTGAGAAAGATGGCTTCTGAAGTGTGGGGTAATGACTCAGCACAGGGATCTAGGCATTGGGCTTCATAGCTCTCTCCCCTGAGCCATGAACCCCAGAGTTTACAGTCCAGGCAAAGACACAAAACACCCAGAGATTCATCTCTGCCTGCAGGCTGACTGTTAGTCTCAGTCACTTAATGAGCCTCAGGTTGTAGTCCTCAGTTAGATGTAAACTCCACCTGGTGGACCAGGTGAAAGAAAATTCAATGGGTGGGGCAATTGCTTCCCCCTGGGCTAAAGCTACTTTGATGGCAACAGTCTGCCTGAGAAAGAAGGATTCTGCAGTATGGGATAATGAGTCAGCACAGAGATCCAGGAAGTGACCTTCATAGCTCTCTCCCCAGAACCATGAACTCCAGAGTCTCTGCATGCAGTTCTAGTTCACTCTGCCCTTCCTCTGCTGAAGCCCAAGGTGAGTGGCTGCAGATAAGATTTAGTGTGTTGACCCTTCAAGAGAGTGCCTGAGTTTCCAGCCATCTCTCCCTGCTGGACAGAACCTCTGGTGCTTTTCACAGCCAGGTGTTATGTGGGCACCTTTCCCAGTTTTGTTACTCTAAGCTCAGGAGCCCAGCCTGGGGTTTAGACCCCAGGCTTCTCAGAGGGAAACTTCTGCAGCTGAGATATCTCTCTGGAACTTCAGCTGCTGCCTGTGGGAGACAGCCAGCTCTCCTGTGCCTCCACACTTTCTACCACACTTTATGTGAACTCCTTCTTATGTCCTTGGTTATACGAATTCTCTCCAGCTAGTCTTCAGTTAGTTATTCGGGGTGATTTTTCTATATTTTAGTTGTAATTCCACTTTGGTCCAGGGAGAAGGTCAATGTAGCTTCTATTCAATCTGCTGCCATTTTGGAAATCCCTGGAGACAGTTTTGATTGACATAACTGTGAGAAAGTGCTACTGGCATCCAGTGGGTAGAGGCCAGAGATGCTACTCAATGCCCTATAATGCACAGGACAGCCCCCACTCCCAATGAAGAATTATCTGGTATAAATATCAATTATGCAGATATTGAAAATTCTTTTCCTAAAAAGAGTTGTAAGGAACTAAATAGTCTTAGAAAGAGGAGAGCAAACAGAGAGGGTTATGGGGATGTCTTGAGGAGAACCAGAGGTCAGACTTGTGAGGAACCAAGCCAGGCTGACCAACAGACAAAGGCTTTTAGAAGGTACTGAGTGATTTGCTAACAGGTTGGGCATACTGGGTTGGTGAGTCCTGCAACTCTGGGGCTTTTGGGAGGCAAATATTAACATTATGGGTCATTACCTCACTGATTTCTTATACTATTATGTATATGTTGCCTTCAGGGATGAAATATAAAAATGACATATATAGACTATACCAAAACATAGACATGTATATGCAAAATAACTATGAAAAAGAAAAACAGATGTAAGGTACCACGTGTAGCTAGTTCATCTATGTTCAAATGTACATTAATGTACATAGACAAAGGTCAATAAAGTTTGAAATAATACAGAATTCATATTCAATTGTGATCTTTGTTAAATTTTTACTTTTTTTTTTTATCCTCACCTGAGGACATTTTTCCATTTTTTGTTCAGATAGAGTGGGAGGGAGAGAGAGGAACAGAGAGAGAGAGAGAGAAACATTGACGTGAAGGGACACATCGAGTGGCTGCCACCCGCACAACCGACCAGGGCCGGGGACAAACTGCAACCGAGGTACGCGCCCTTAGCGGGAACCGAACCCAGGTCTCTCAGGACCGCAGGCCGACGCTCTAACCGCTGAACCAAACCGGCCAGGGCTAAATTTTTACTTTTAAAATGTATTATGTAAATATCCACTTAGAGTTTCAAAAATCAGGAGTATAGCCCTTCTTGCAGATGAACAGCTGTCATTTGATGGACTTTTATACTCCTCCAAGCACCATGCTGGGCTTCTGGTAGATATGATTGCATTAAACCCTAAATAACCCAGTGAGGCAGGTAGTGCTATGCCTGTTTTTCAGATGAGAAACCTGAAGTTTGGTGATTATGTAAATGACTAAGTTCACAAAGCAGCAAATGTTGGGCTGAGATGTTTCCCAATTGAGCTGTGCCTGTTCCAGGGTCCATGGAATACACCAGGTTGCCTGTGGGATTTGGTGATCTAACACTGTGGCTGGTTTTATCAACAAGTAATATAAAGTTGCCAATCTGACTCACTAAATAACTAAGTCTCTGTTTTCAGTTAGGCAGCTTGAAAATTGTTGGTATTATTGCCTAACTTCTTCTGTGGTTGTGACCCTTTGGATTTCAGCTTTCAGATGATAGTAGATACAATAGTTTGTCTTTAATGCACTGATTTTATGACCTGTATTGGGTTTCAATCATTTGACAAAACCAAAATTATTTCTAAATGGTATTTATACCAGTGCCCATAAAACAGAAGCAGTAAATTAATATATCCCTAAAAAACATGGTCTGGTCTTAAGTACAATTCATTCAAACTGTCTTTTGCTATGCCATGTAAAAATGTTTTATTTAAAATGTGTTAGAGAATGATCAAATTTTACTCCTTTCCTTATTGTTCATTGGTTTCAGGTTTCTGAAATGTAAACAACACAATGTTGCCATTTTATGGGACTCCAATTGCAAAGATAGGGCTCAAAGGTCATGGGTTTGCTGTGACAGGGTAAGCAGCCATGTAACATGCCTTTCTGTGAGTCTGGTGAACACACAGAGGTTTCATGTGCTCTGTGGTTATTGTTTTGGGTAGGTTGCCTGGAAACAGAGCCTGAGACAAGAATCTGGTGCTCACTATGCATTAATCACGGGAGTACTCTCTAGGTCCTAGGAAGAGCAGTATGGGAATGAAGGAAGCAGGCTAGGGCAGTGGGAGCTAAGCAGGGATGTGACTCTCATCCACAGTGGGGAGCTCTAGAGCATAAACCTCACCCAAGTCTCATCTCCCACTTACTCAAGGGAGGCAGCTTTTTGTACCCTCTTCCAATAGTCAGTCATTGGTGTAGGTTCACAAGCCCCTGCAGGTGGGGGTGTAACCACCCCAGTGAGGGGCCACCTATGATCAAAAACTAATTAGCAGGCAAACTCCCAGCACCCAGGGGAGGTGTGAAAATGGGAGAGGGGGGGAGACAGTGAGTGCACTGAGCCATTGAAGGGGATCACACTGGATTATCAAAAACATCTACTAAAATATTTTTCTCTCTAAGATCAGTTTTTTCTAAAGAACATTGTATTATAGAATATTAATGTATAAAGCAGGAATTAAATAAAACACAGTTAAGTGTCCAATAGCCTGGGAACTGGCGCCAGGCAAACTGCTCGACCATTGTTTCGCTTGCTCAGCCTTGCCTCCCACTCTGTTCTGGGAACAGCCTGCCCTGAGCTTGTAGACTAACTCCCATCCTGCTCTTATCGACTCACATTCCAGAGGCTCCCATACATAGCCCCCGCAAGGTCAAACCCTAACAGACAAATCTCAGTTGCAATGGGCAGATATAAAAAAGCACAAACCCCAGCATCAGGCGCGGCTTCTAGGACTCGACCCCCAGAGTCTGTGAACCCGCCTGGAGTGTACCCAATAAAGCCTGATCCCTGTTTATTTGGCTGATTGGCTCTCCAGTCTCTTCTCTGTTTTTCAGCGGCGCCCCCCGATTCCTTACATTAAGTACACGTAAATACTTTTCCTACTATCCTTTCATTGTTATAATTCTTGTTTTTATCTTATTCCTATTCATACATTTTAATGAGAATATTATTTTGTAGCTTATCTCTATGTGAACCCTCAATTCATGTAAAGATCCAGGGCTTCAAGTATCTAGGGCCTCACCACCATTTTGAAAACTGCTGATTTGAACTTCCTTAGCCAGAGAAACTAGGTTGGCCTGGTCTGGCCCCTTCCACCAGTGGTGTTCAGGACCCTTGCTGCTCAGCCCAGATTCTTATTTTCTCAGCAGGAAGAAGACACTGCCAGAGTAGGGGACAACACCTCTTCCTTAGCCCACTGCCCCAGTTTTTCTGACAAATGCAGTAAAAGGAAGAGCTTAGTCCCATTGGGCTTCCTTACTCAGCAGTGAGATGCTTCTGGCTGTCTTCCTCAGTTAGAGGAAGGTTTCCCCACATTCAGTCACCTCCTCATATTTACCTTTTCTATTATAATTTAGTGGAGAAAAGCATCTCTCTTAGCCTTTTGTCCCTGACCAAACTAGTAAGAACTAAAAGTTACCTTTGACGGTTCCCATGGCAACAATCTCTTTCTTGACACTCGTGTTTTTCATTAACCACTGTTACAGAAATCTGCGTGTACCAGAACATTACTTTCTAAAATACATTTAAATAGAATTTGACAAGGATTTTATACAGAGATATAAAGTAGTCTCACCACAATGATTTGTAAACATCTAGACACGATGTATGATTATGGTTCTTAATTTACCCTATAATCATCATTGTCATCCTAACAATATGATGAATGACACAGAGGTCTGTGTGAAGACTTATATATTTAAGATGTAAAAATATTTAGAGGAAATGAAAATGATATCTCTGAAGAATCTTCGTGAATAAAGATTTGTAGTGGGAATCAGTGTGTCAAGACCTGAATGATAAGTTTGTAATGGACTTGTCTATTCTTCACTTGTGCTGCAGTGTGAAAATACTGCTGCAATATTTTATCTACAGATAAAAGTGACCAGAGCAGTTATTGTCAAGTAATGAGTCTCCATCATCTATTCTGCTGTAGAGCCATCTGCAAATTTACTTGGACACCATCACCATCTATCACATTGTAGTTTAAAATCTACCAACCAGAAATTGCTTATTGCTGAACTCTTGGTAGCAACTGAGATTGACCAGGCTGTCCAGCAGAAAGAAGCGTCCATACTCGCAGTGGTTCATTTGGTGAAGCACTTCATTCATTTGGATGACCTATAGTTACTGCTGCCAAGTTTGCCCCTGGAAGATGTCATGGAATGAAGTTTAGTAAACAAGAGTCTGAGCTAATTTGCATCCACTGCATGTGGGGTGGTCTTCCAAGTCTTGGGATCTTATTTATTATTTATTTATTTATTTTAACTTATCTTTATTGTTGAATGTATTACAGATGTTTCTCATTTTTCCCCTATTGACCCCATCCTCTCTAATCCCGCCTTCCCCCTCCTGCTTTTCCCTACACTGTTGTCCATGTCCATTGGTTATCCATATATACATATAAGTTCCTTGGTTTATTTCCTCCCACTCCCCCACCCCCGACCACCCTCCCTCTGAGGTCCCTCAGTCTAACAACCAATTTGTACTTCTTAATCCCTTCACCTTTTACACACATTCCCCCAAACCCCCTCCCATCTGGCAACCAGCAAAATGTTCTCTGTATCTATGAGAATGTTTCTGTTCTCTCTCTTCATTTTGTTTGTAGATTCCATTGTCGATAGATATGTATTCATTGCCATTTTATTTGTTCATATTTTTAATCTTTTTCTTCAAGAAGACCCTTCAACATTTCATATAATAATGGTTTGGTGGTGATGAACTCCTTTAGCTTTTCCTTGTCTGGGAAACTCTTTGTATGCCATCGATTCTAAATGACAGCTTTGCAGGGTAGAGTAATCTTGGTTCTTGCTTTTCATCATTCTAAATATTTCTTGCCACTCCCTTCTAGCCTGCATAGTTTCTTTTGAGCAATCAGTTGACAGTCTTATGGGAACTTATTTGCAGGTAATAAACTGCTTTTCTCTTGCTGCTTTAAAAATTCTCTCTGTCTTGAGCCTTTTGCATTTTGATGATGATGTGTCTTGGTGTGGGCCTCTTGGGGTTCATCTTGTTTGGGACTCTCTGTGCTTCCTGGACTTATATGTCTGTTTCCTTCACCAGGTTAGGGAAGTTTTCTGCCATTATTGTTTCAAATAGGTTTTCGATTTCTTGTTCTCTCTCTTCTCCTTCTGGCACCCCCAAGATGTGAATGTTGGCATGCTTTAAGTTGTCCCAGAGGCTCCTTACACTACCCTCATTTTTTTTAGATTCTTTTTACTTTTTTCTGTTCTCTTTGGGTGTTTTTTGCATCCTCATATTCCAAATCGATGGTTTGCTTTTGGCTTTATGTACTCTACTATTGAATCGGTGTAAATTATTCTTTATTTTAGTTAGTGTCTCCTTCATTTCTGACTGTGCATCCTTCATTTCTGACTGGTCCTTTTTTATGCTCTTGAGGCTTTCACTAAGTTCATTTAAGTTCTCACTAAGTTCATTGAGCATCCTTATAAGCAGTGTTTTGAACTCTGCATCTGTTAGGTTGCTTATCTCCATTTGCTTAGTTCTTTTTCTGGAGTTTTGTTTTGTTCTTTCATCTGGAACCTGTTTCTTTGTGTCCTCATTTTGGCTGCCTCCATGTGTTTGTTTCAGTGTATTACTTAACGAGAAGTATGGGGCTAGCTGAGACCAGATGCTACTTGTTTGAAAGAATTTAGGAAAACCTGAAGCAGGATCCCAGACAGGCCAATCCTATGGTAAAGCAACTGGCACCAGCTTGGGTGGGCCTGAAAGTTGGGTGGGGCGGGACCTCAGGGAGTCACCAGGGCAGGGCAAACAGTGTGAGCCAGGTTGCTGTAGTCCCAGATATGGCAGCTGTCTGCTGCCCCAGGGTAGGGCTCACCAAAGGAACAAACGCTCTGACAGCACGTCTGTCCAGGGGAAAGACGCCTCTCCAGCCCTCGCCCCAATGCCAAACAACTTAGTTCTTCCCCATATGTCTCTGGTGCTTTTCAAGCTGCCTCCTCCATGCTGAAGTCTGAAGGGTACGAGTCTGAAGTAAATGCATATGCGGGTCCTTTAAAAGGAGCTGCCTGGAGCTCCTGTAGCCTCAGCCTCCCTCAGTCTTGGTTCCCATTGGTTTTGCAGCCAGAAGTTATGGGGATTCTTTTCCTGGCACTGGAACCTTAAGCTGGGTGCCTGGTGTGGAACAGGGACCCCTCAGTCCTCAGGGAGGACCTTCCCAGCTGAGGTATCCTCCTGATTTTTATCCACCACACATGGGTGTGGGACCAGCCCATCTGCCTCCACCCCTCTACCAGTCTCAGTGTGGCTGCTTCTTTAATTCTGTAGTTGTAGGACTTCCATTCAGCTTGATTTCAGGCAATTTTGAATCATGGTTGTTCTGTAGTTTAGTTGTAACTTTGATGTGGTTGTGGGAGGACACAATACCGCCTTTACCTATGCCGCCTTCTTGACAAGAAGTCGAGATCCTTTTTTTTTTTGTTTTGTTTATTGATTAATTTTTGTTACAGATGATTCTCCTTTTTCCCCCCACTGATTCCCCCCTCCCTCTCCCCTCCCTGTCCCTTCCCCAGATTGTTGTCCATGTCCACTGTTCATGCATACATGCGTATAAGTTCTGTGGTTCATCCCTCCCCCACCTCCCCACTCCTTAGGGGATTGTCAGTCTGTACCCCGCTTCCGCGTCTCTGGGACTACCCCATTCCTCAAACTGTTATGTTCATTATATTCCACAAATAAGTGAGATCATATGAAATTTGTCTTTCTCTGTTTGGCTTGTTTCACTTAGGATGATACTTTCCAGGTCCCTCCATGTAGTCTCAAAGGATAAGAGATCTTTCTTTCTTACCGCTGCGTAGTACTCCATTGTGTATATGTACCACTGCTTTTTGATCCATTCGTCTACGGATGGGCACTTGGGCTGTTTCCAGATCTTAGCGATTGTAAATAGTGCTGCTACAAAGATGGGGGTACATATATTCTTTCTTATTGGTGTTTTATGCTTCTTAGGGTATATTCCTAGAAGTGGGATCACTGGGTCAAATGGAAGATCAATTTTTAATTTTTTGAGGTGACACCATAGTGTTTTCCATAGTGGCTGCACCAGTCTGCATTCCCACCAACAGTGTACTAGAGTCCCCTTTTCTCCACACCCTCGCCAACACTTGTTGTTTGATGATTTATTGATGGCGGCCATTCTGACAGGTGTGAGGTGATACCTCATTGTTGTTTTGATTTGCATCTCTCTGATAATTAGTGATGATGAGCATTTGTTCATATGTTTCTTAGCCTTTTGTATGTCCTGTTTGGAGAGGTGTCTATTTAGTTCCTCTGCCCATTTTTTAATTGGATTCTTTGTCTTCCTTTTGTGGAGTTGTATGAGCACTCTATATGTATTGGAAATTAACCCCTTATCTGATATATCATTGGCAATTATGCTCTCCCATACAGTGGGTAGCCTTTCCGTTTTGATGATTGTATCTTTCGCTGTGCAGAAGCTTTTGAGTTTGATGTAGTCCCATGTGTTCATTTTCTCCTTTGTTTCTATTGCCTTAGGTGATGCGTCAGTAAAAATTCTGCTGTGTATGATGTCTGAGATTTTGTTGCCCACAGTCTCCTCCAGGATTTTTATGGATTCATGAGTTACATTTAAGTCTTTTATCCATTTTGAGTTTATTTTGGTGTAGGGTGTAAGTTGATGGTCTAGTTTCATTTTTCTGCAAGTAGCTGTCCAATTTTCCCAGCACCATTTATTAAAGAGGCTGTCCTTACTCCACTGTATGCTCTTGCCACCTTTGTCAAATATTAATTGAGCATATTGCCTTGGGTCCATTTCTGGGTTCTCTATTCTGTTCCACTGGTTATATACCTGTTCTTGTGCCAGTACCAGGCTGTTTTGATTATACTGGCTTTGTAGTATAAACTGAAATCTGGTATTGTGATCCCTCCAACTTTGTTTTTCCTTTTCAAGATTGCTGTGGCTATTCAAGGCCTTTTTTGGTTCCATATGAACTTTTGAAGTACTTGTTCTAATTCTGTGAAGTATGCCATTGGTATTTTGATGGGGATTGCATTGAATCTATAGATTGCTTTGGGTAATATGGACATTTTAATGATGTTAATTCTCCCAATCCATGAACAGGGTATGTGCTTCCACTTTTTTATATCTTGCTCTATTTCTTTTTTCAATGACCTGTAGTTTTCTGCGAATAGGTCCTTTATTTCTTTGGTTAAGTTTATTCCTAGGTATCTTAATTTTTTTTGGCGCGATAGTAAATGGGATTGTTTTTCAGTTTCTCTTTCTGTGAGTTCATCATTGGTGTACAAGAATGCCGTCGATTTCTTGACGTTAATTTTGTATCCTGCTACTTTGCCAAATTCATGTATTAAGTCTAGTAAACTTTTGGTGGAGTCTTTGGGGTTTTCTATGTACAGTATCATGTCATCTGCAAATAATGACAATTTCACTTCCTCCTTTCCAATTTGGATCCCTTTTATTTTTTCTTCCTGTCTGATTGCTGTGGCTAAGACTTCCAGTACTATGTTAAATAGGAGTGGCGAAAGTGGTCATCCTTGCCTTGTTCCTGTTCTTAAGGGAAATGCTTTTAGTTTTTTCTCATTGAGTATGATCTTGGCTGTAGGTCTTTCATATATGGCCTTTATTATGTCTAAATATGATCCCTCAGTTCCCACACTGCTGAGCGTTTTTATCAGAAATGGATGCTGGATTTTGTCAAAGGCTTTTTCAGCATCTATTGATATGATCATGTGGTTTTTATTCTTCATTTTATTTATGTGGTGTATCACATTTATGGATTTGCGAATATTGTACCAGCCTTGCATCCCCGGGATAAATCCCACTTGGTCATGGTGGATAATTTTTCTGGTGTATTGCTGGATTCTATTTGCTAGTATTTTGTTCAGGATTTTGGCATCTATGTTCATCAGGGATATTGGCCTGTAGTTTTCTTTCTTTGTTGTGTCTTTTTCTGGTTTTGGAATTAGAATTATGCTGGCTTCATAAAACGAGTTTGGAAGTCTTCCTTCTTCTTGAATTTTTTGAAATAGTTTGAGGAGAATGGGTATTAATTCTTCTTTGAATGTCCGGTAAAACTCCCCTGTGAAGCCATCCGGGCCTGGGCTTTTGTTTGCTGGAAGAGTCTTGATTGCATCTTCAATTTCTTCTGTTGTTATTGTTCTGTTCAAGTTTTCAATCTCTTCCTGATCCAGTTTTGGGAGACTATGTGTTTCTAGAAAGTTGTCCATTTCGCTTAGATTTTCGAATTTGTTGCCGTATAATTGTTCATAGTAGTTGTTAATGATCTTTTGTATTTCTGTGGTGTCAGTTGTTATCTCTCGTCTTTCATTTCTGATTTTATGTATTCGGGTTCTCTCTCTTTGTTTCTTGGTGAGTCTAGCTAAGGGTCCATCAATCTTGTTTATCTTTTAAAAAAACCAGCTCTTTGTTTTATTGATCCTCTGAATTGTTTTTTGGTCTCTATGTTGTTTATTTCTGCTCTGATCCTTACTATTTCCTTCCTTCTACTTGCTCTGGGGTTTTCTTTTTGTTTACTCTCTAGTTCTTTAAGTTGTGAGGTTAGGTAGTCTATTAGAGATTTTTCTTCTTTTTTGAGGTAGGCCTGTAGTGCTATGAACTTCCCTCTCAGAACTGCTTTTGCTGCATCCCATAGATTTTGTATTGTTGTGTCCTCATTTTCATTGGTTTCCAGGAAGTTTTTGATTTCTTCCTTGATCTCCTCGGTGACCCATTCATTGTTTAATAACATTCTATTTAGCTTCCATGTGTTAAAATGTCTTTGTATGTTCTTCTTGCAATTGATTTCTAGTTTCATACCATTGTGGTCTGAGAAGATGCTTGTTATAATTTCAATCTTCTTGAACTTGTAGAGACTTAGTTTGTGCCCTAACATGTGGTCTATCTTTGAGAATGTCCCATGTGCACTTGAGAAGAATGTGAATTCTGTAGTTTTGGGGTGTAGTTCTCTGTAGATATCTATTAAATCCATTTGGTCTAGTGCTTCATTTAGAGTCTCTGTTTCCTTGCTAGTTTTTTGTCTAGAGGATCTATTCAGTGATGTGAGCGGGGTGTTGAAGTCCCCTGCTATGATTGTATTGCTATCGATTTCTCCTTTAAAGTCCTCCAATAGTTTTTTAATATATTTTGGTGCTCCTATATTGGGTGCATATATGTTTATTAAGGTTATATCTTCCTGTTGGATAGATCCTTTCAATATTACATAGTGGCCTTCTTTGTCTCTAGTTATGGCCTTCCATCTGAAGTACATTTTATCAGATATAAGTATTGCTACCCCAGCTTTTTTTTCTTTTCCATTTGCTTGAAAGATTTTTTTCCATCCCTTCACTTTCAATCTATTGCTTTCTTATCCAATCAGCTACTCTGTGTCTTTTTATGGGAGCATTCAGTCCATTTACATTTGAAGTGATTATTGAGATGTACTTATTTATTGCCATTTTTGTTTAGTGTGGTTCTATTTTCCTTCCCATTATTTACATTTGAAGTGATTATTGAGATGTACTTATTTATTGCCATTTTTGTTTAGTGTGGTTCTATTTTCCTTCCCATTTCTCCTGGTATTTACAGCAGTCCTTTTAACATTTCTTGCAGTGCTGGTTTGGTGCTAATGTATTCTCTTAGCCTTTTTTTTTTGTCTGAAAAGCTCTTTATTTGACCTTCTATTTTGAATGATAGCCTTGCTGGGTAGAGTAGTCTTGGATTCAGATCCTTGTTTTTAATGACCTTGATTACTTCATGCCATTCCCTTCTAGCCTGTAGTGTTTCTTGTGAAAAGTCAGCTGAGAGCCTTATGGGGTTTCCTTTGTAGGTAACCTGTTGCTTATCTCTTGCTGCTTTTAGGATTCTCTCTTTGTCTTTAATTTTTGGCAGTTTGATTACTATGTGTCTTGGTGTGGGCCTGTTTGGGTTTTTCTTACTTGGGGCTCTCTGAGCCTCCTGAACTTGAATGCCTTCTTCCTTCACCAAATTAGGGAAGTTTTCTGTCACTATTTCTTTGAATATATTCTCCAGCCCTCGCTTACTTTCTTCTTCTTCAGGGACTCCTATGATGCGAATATTATTCTGTTTTCAGTTGTCCCACAGTTCTCTTAAGCTCTCTTCCTGTTTTTTAATCGTTTTTTCCTTTTGGTTTTCTGACTGGTTGATTTCTTCTAGCCTGTCTTCTAATTCACTGATCCGGTCCTCAGCTTCCCCTACTCTGCTTTTTAGACCTTCCAATGTGTTTTTCATTTCTGATATGTCATTCTTCATTTCTTCCTGTTGGTTTTTCATTTCCAGCTGGTTTATTTTCAACATTTCTATGTCTTTACTCATGTTGCTCATGTCCTTACACATGCTGTTGAGCTTCCGCAACATCAGGGCTCTAAATTCTAGTTCTGTTAACTTGCTTAACTGCACCTCATTTATTTCATCTTCTGTAGAGTTCTCTTGTTCTTTCATTTGGCTTTTGTTTCTGTTTCTCACCATTTTGGTTTTCACAGTGGGCTTTGGAGTCTGCCAAGTTTTCCCAGTGGGTGTTGGTGTTCTGCTGTTTGTGGCTCCCTCTCCTGGGTTTGGATGCACCAGGGAGGACCCACTTTAAACACCACCGTCACGTCTTAGCCTTTCTGGTTAGTGTTGCACGCCCAGGGAATGGTAGTTATCCTCTAGCTTTTTTTTTTTTTTTTTTTGCCTGGAGGCTGTTAGTAGAGGTCACCTGCAGACCCTTGGTTTCTGAGTTGCCTGGAAAACTCCCTCAGGTGCTCAGTGTAAGAGGATTTCCTGAGAGTGAGGCAGGTGTTGTTGTTAATGGGCCTCAATTAGCATTTCAATGGCCACCAGGTGGGGTTGAATCTCTGAGGGAGGGGCCACCACCTCTCCCCAGGGCCTTGAGAAAAAGTAAAATGACCACAGTCCTGAGTGGCTGCACTCAGCGAGAGCTCTTAGCACCCTCCGAAACCCGAGTGTCCCCACACAGTTCCAGTGCAGTCTGCCTTCCCTCTTTCGCAGCCCAAGGTGAGTGGCTGCTGCCAATTTAGCCTCTGTCCGGACTCTGCATCCTGGAGCCATCTGGGACTTTTAACCCGAGGGCACTGCATCCAGCCAAGGGCGACTGCGGCTGTGGCACCAGCTGAGGGGGTTGCACTCAGCAGAAGCCCCAGGACTGAGCCGCGGTAGCGGGACACTGCAGAGGTGGCAGTAGCGTCTAGCACAGTCTCCTGGTCCACGCGAGTCTGCGCGGCACCCGCCGAGGGCTTAGCACGCAGAGTTCGCAGGACTAAGCCTTGGTGGCAGAATCATGCCAAGTCCCCTGTTCTCCGGGAGTCTGTGTGGCTCCAGCCGAGAGCTTAGCAGGCTACAGAGTTCCCAGGGCCCATGCAGGGTGGCAAGGGAGGCGGTAGGATTAACTTCCCTCTGAGTTCCCTGGTTCCGCCGAGTTCCCTGGTCTCTGCGAGTCTGTGCGGCTCCAGCGGAGAGTTTAACAGGCTGCAGAGTTCCCAGGGCCCATGCAGGGTCGCAAGGGAGACGGTAGCATTAACTTCCAGCCACGTTCCCTGGCCCCGCCGGGTCCCCTGGTCTTTGGGAGACTGTGCGGCTCCAGCAGAGAGCTTAGCAGGCTACAGAGTTCCGAGGGCCCATGCAGGGTGGCAAGGGAGACGGTAGGAATAACTTCCCGCTGAGTTCCCTGGTCCCGCCGAGTTCCCTGGTCCCGCCGAGTTCCCTGGGGCCCGCGAGTCTGTGCGGCTCCAGCGGAGAGCTTAGCAGGCTACAGAGTTCCCAGGGCCCATGCAGGGTGGGAAGGGAGGTGGTAGCAGTATCTTCCAGCCGAGTTCCCTGGCCCCTGCCCAGGCCGCTGCGGACCCTGGGCTCTCGGTCCCCTCTCGCGTCCTCGCAAGCCTACCAGGATTGAGTGGGTATTTCTGGTTAAGTGGTCCTCCAAGATGCCTTTTGGCTGCCCTTTCCTGACGATTTGCCTTTATTTTCGTTGTAAATCCAGTTTGGTCTTGGGAGATGGTCTGTGTTGCTCCATTCACTTCGCCGCCATTTTCTTCATCTCGAGATCCTTTTTATATACATTTGTGATCACTAGTAAAATTCACAGAGATGGACAATGAATATAGTTTAAAGAAAAGCAAGATGTATTTTATAAGGTCAAGAACCTGCCAGTCAAGGTCTCTGGATTCCTGTTGAGACTTTAATCAGTTTCTCTCTAAAGCCCACACTCACATTTGCCCAGTACCTGAATATAACCAAACAGGAGAATAATTCTCCTGTTAGGGGTTCATGAAAGCTCAAAGCCCTGTCTGGTGGACATGGGGAGGGGAGAGCCTCTCTCTGGTTGGTGATCATCCTTGGGACACTGGGTAATGGAAGGGAGAAGCCCTTCCCTCTTGTGCTTGACAAATGAGCACACAGACAAAATCCAGCATCCCAGGCTAGGAAATCTCCATAGCAACACATTCTTGCTCTAACCCTTCTTGGTCCAAAATTTCCAAACCAGACCTTTTAGTACAACTGTGAGATGAAAGGACATGTTTATTAAAAAGAAACAGCCTTGTCCTCTCTCTCCTTAAATCTTAGTACTTACCCACACTGACCCTAAACACACAAGCATGTTCCCAGGCAAACACATGCACACATATACCCAGGAACCTTAAAGGAGACACTCCTGTGCCTCAGTCTCCCAGGGCAGATGTCTTTATCCCAAGATTCTTATCTGATGAGGAAAAATAATTAACAGAGTCATTACTTGTAAACACAGTAGCCATTTCAAAGGCAAAACAAGAAAGTAATTTCTTCCCAAAATGATGGTTTTGGATCTGTTGGGTTACTTCCATGTTTGTCCCCATTTCTAGTTTCATGGGCACTAAATGCTGAGAACCAGCTTATTCTCAGACAAGCCAAATAACCCTTGCTGAGCTGGTGGAAGTTGCTGGTAGCAGGGATGGTCTTGAACTGCATAATAAGAATATAAAACCTGGGGTGTCCACGGAGTGGGAGAGTCCAGACAGCCAAAGGTACAAACCTTGGCCAAAGAAGACAGAAGAATTCAGTTGACATTTCCAGAAGTCACCAGCAGATTAAGAGGAACATCTAGATTACTGGGTCTTGAACTTAGCATGAATCAGAATCATTGGGATGATTTATTAGAACATCAACTGCTGAACCCCATTCCAAGATATTTTAAATCAGTGAATCTGGGAAGAGGCTTGAGGATTTGGGTTTCTAGCAAGTTTCCAAGTGATGCTAAGATCCAGGGACCACATTTTAGGAGCCAATGTTCTAGACATCTGAGTGACCATTTTGTACTTTCTGTTTTAGGACAGTGCTGGGAGCACTAAGGGAAGCAGGTGGGAGAATGGTGAATTGGGATGCTAATGTCAAGTACTATTTACTATTCATGTAATCTTCCCAGCAATTCTGTACAATAGACAGGGTTTGCCAATCTTTCTGATGAGGAAAGTGGCTTAGAAAGGTTATTTCTCAGGTTCACATAGCTAGTGTCTATCAGAATCTGATTTAATTTACCTGGGGATCCATATTTCAGATTGTCTCTAGCTCCCAGGTGATTGTCATGTGCAGCAGAGGTTGAGAGCCACTGGTTTGGTGCTTTCACTTTAAACCAGCTGCCAAAAACAAGAGACCATTGACCCCACATTGTAGGGATTCTTCCTCAGAACCTTTAGTGGAAAATGAGAGTGTCCAAAGTAATCTCTTTGAAAAGTAAAACATTTTTTTTCCTGTTCTGGGCTTAGAGGAGTTGTTGGGAAAGGGAGACATTAGGTTGCAAAGATATTGAGGAAACATTGTTTTTAAAACAGGAAATTTGGATGTTATTCTAGGTTACTAATTTCTTCTAGCTGGCTTGAGACAGTAGACTCAAGTTCTAGAATTATCACAATTGGAGGTGTGATTAATTATCATATATCACACCCAGGAATAACCTGACCAGTGGTTATGACTCATCTATTTATGGACAGGATCAACCATGATCTCTTAGGAAACAAATGGCCCCCTCGAATTAAGATAATCTGAAGATTGTTTATTAAGGGAGCTATTCATAAAGCTGAGGGCAAGTGGGGAAACCACAAAAGATAGTGCAGTCCCCAGAAGGAGAGAACTGTGTAGAGATGGAAACTTTGAGGAGAATAATGATCTTTGGTCAAGGTCATTCTGAAGCTACTCCACAAGAAGGAAGCCAGCAGAATAAATATCCAAGCCCATTGGTGTGCTAGTCAATGCTTAATAGCTGACTGTCTGGGAAACATTTTTTTTTTTAACTGATAGCATCTGTCCATTTTCCTGGTGTAAATACTCTCTCCATGGCCTATTCAAGCTCCCAAAGTGATCACTGGATGCAGAATTGGCAAGAGTATGCACAATCAATTCTAGTGAGCTAGTATGAGCAGCTCCAGCCCACCTCTGGTCCAACCTAACTCCTGCCCCTTACCCCTGTCTCCTGTCCGGTCTCCCTATTGACTATGCCCAGATGAAAGCCAGAGGAGAAGGGGACCCTTGAGGGCAGTCCACATGGACAGCCTCTCAGTCTTCCAGGATGGGACAACATTAAGAAGAAGAGGAGGAGAAGACCTTCACAGAGGTGCCCTTGGGGAAGTGGTTTGGCTTTTTTCTCCAGGCTTTTCAGGTTCTAATGACCCCACAACTCGTTCACTCTGAAACTTTTCCTGGCTGTACCGTGTAATGCCTGTGTGCTGCCTAAATGACCCAAGTCTATTACAAAAACAAGATACATCTAACATGAGCCGAAGTGAAAAGTAAGAGGACATCCCACCTGAAGAGTTAAATCTCCTGATTTTTTCTTTACCACATCATGTGAAGAAGAGAATAAGCGCAGACAGAGAGCTTCCTGTGGAGAGCTTCCTAAGAGTTAGAAATTTAAACGTAGGCCATTTGATCCAG
This sequence comes from Molossus molossus, assembly GCF_014108415.1. Lineage (NCBI taxonomy): Eukaryota > Metazoa > Chordata > Mammalia > Chiroptera > Molossidae > Molossus > Molossus molossus. Next base: position 9,209,342 of record NW_023425347.1, read on the forward strand.
ATTCATCTGATAAGCATTTGCTGGTTTCCCATATGTGCAGGGCACTCTGTAAGAGCTCAAAGGAGTTATTTCTCACAGTAGCAATGATTTTTGCACAAACCTGTCAGCTACACTTCCTTTACCACTTTCCTTCTTCATTAAGGTCTGCCAGGAAATAGAAACTGCTCTAGGTCTTTCAAACAGAGGGGGTTTAATTTAGGGAATTGTTTACACAGGGGTGGAAGAGCTGGGAAGCAAAGTGGGGACAAGTTAACCACAGAGGAATCTCCTATCACCCCTAGAGCTGGGATGAGTTTAGAGGGGGCAGAGGTCTCAGAGCCTAGAAGTTGGGTGGAGGCTGGAGCCCAATAAAGAATCAGCCACTGACAGAGGTGAACTGCTCTGGCTCTTCTCCCCAACCCTCTAATTTGCTTGTCCTCATTGTTCGCACCTACTCAGACCTGGGGAACACAATTCTCTCTGCACAGAGCAGAAAAGGAAAAGCTGGGGATGGAGGTGAACACAAGCAGGCCCATCAAGGCCCAGTGTGATTCTTGGGTGCATCTGTATGTTTGTTATCTGGAGCAAGCAGGTCACTTTCTGTAGTCAGGGAGTCCAGGGAAACCAATTAATCATAATGGGATGGAGGAGGCAGAGTCAGCTCCATCAGGCTGCATTTTAGGCATCTGTGTCATTAGTATCTTAAATACCCTCTTCCTTATAGGTCCCTCCTTGTCTCTATCTCTTCCTGCAAGTCCCATTCATTTCCTCTCCCCCTTTAGGACATATGCCAATGAGCAACCTTCAGACTGCACCTTGTGGCCCCTCCCGGTTGGACTCTGACAGTTTACTTTACTTTTACATAGACTGGTTTATGGAACACATTTTATTTTAAAAGCCTTCTGTTCTATTTGGTGAATGTTGATGTTTCTGCTCTGCTGAAGGTAGTTGGCTTGCCTAAGGTCATCCAACACATCAGCAGGAGTTGCAGAATTGAACCCAAAGCTCCTGGGTCATGGTCCGGTGACAAACCCCACTGTATCATGGGGCTTTATGTGGCTATAAAATGATCCATCTATGGAGAGAGCCTCCTCCAATATTTGCTGAGACAAGCTGGGTATTGGGCACTGTGTGTGCACCTTAACTGGGCAGTGGGCCACCAGCCGCCTGACAGCAGGAGGGGCTCTTCAGGGGAGAGGAAGAACTTGCAGGTGGCAGCATTTTACCTCAAATAGCCCAATTTTCAATCAAGACATGACACAGTTGTTGTGTCTATAGTGTAGACAAATCCAACACATGTTGAGAAAAAGCTCTTTCTCAATTGCATGACTAAATATAGCATTTGCCAATTTTCTTGGTATAAATAGTCTCCCTGTGTCCTATTTCAAGATACCAACATGAGGTCACTGAACACAGAATTGAGAAAAGATGTACACAGCCTGCTCCAGCCTACCCCTGCCCTGACCTCACCCCCTGCTCCCCATTTCTACCCAAGGACTATCAACTTACAGTGATGGAATTTTCCATCCAGAGCTTATCATGTGTGATGCCCATCCCAAAGAAATAAGAATTCTGATGCTCTGGCAGACAAAGTGGGCTTGGATATTATCTTTGTTAAGTTATGCCTGGAAATAAACACAGGCTAACCATGATCATATCTGCTCCACAGCTTAGAGGTTAAGGGCATCACACGGCCTTGGTTTTAATCCTTGCTTAAATACTTACTAGTTCTGTAACCTTGGACATTCACTTAACTTCTCTGTGCCTTAGTTTAGGAATGATAATAATACAAATTTCACAGGTAGGGATGAGAGTCAAATTATTTAGATTGTATAAAGCACTTAAAATAGTACCTAATACAAGCAAGCCCTTAGTAAATGTCACATATTATTACATAATGTTGAGAGGTACTTCTGTTAACACAGGGGAATCATGGGTAACCTCGCATTTAGATCTTTCTCAGGTGTATCAAGAATTAGGAAAACCCATGTAGAACAATGGACTCTCATTTTTGGAAATGGGTGTTGAGGACATTTAGTCCACGATCCCACTCAGTGGGGACCTTTCTTCTGCTACACCAATTTCTGCTGGAACATCTCTAGGGTCAAGAGTTTTCTTCTTAATGTTTCTTCTATTATTAGGCCTGCCCCCAATTCTGGCTCAAAATCACCCTCATTGGTCTTGCTGTAACCACAGTCGTCCCTCACCACTTCGCGCTTTCACCTTGGTGGCTTCACTCTATCATGTTTTTTTCAAATACTATACTAAACTATATTTGGAAAAACCGTGATAGAGTGAAGCCATGACTGTTGAAGCATGACGAGGGACCACTGTGTATAAATAAAGAATCCTACTTCATGGAAATTCATTTATCGTGGTAGAGTCTGGAACTGATTAACTGCGATAAACGAGGGCCGTCTGCACATGGAAAAGTTTGAACCCTCTTCTGCCTAAGAACAAATAAGTTGTCATTTTGGGATTTCCAGCAGCTATAACGAACTCGATAAAGCAAGCTATGTTAGGTCGCAGAGTTGAGTGACTGAAAGCTGACCCATAGAAAGGCTGGAGCCCAGAGGATCTCAATACTCAAAACCACTGGGCAGTCCCTCAGGGACTGGGTGTCAGGTACAACCATATTCCATCTTCATGTCATTCATTCTGCTCACCATTGGAAGTTTCATAGAGAGGGACTCAATGGCCAGTAAACTCAAATGTCACCCTTTGTCTGGGGGAGCAGAGAACACCCTGATTAATAGTCCCACAGGGACTACACACCATGGGAATGAAGTAGGTCTCAAAAACAAACACCTCTAACCAAAAAGTAAGGTGGTCAGAGGGTGATGCCCTTCTAAAACAACCCTTCAAGTATTTGAAGATACTACCCTGACCCATGCAAGGTATTTCTTCCACAGGCTAAACATTCCAAATGTCTTCTATAGGAGAGAGTGCCAGTGATAAGTTTGGCTCAGGCATTAAACTTAGTTTAAATCCTTGGATCCTCCATTTCTCATCTGTGTGACTTGGGGCAAGTCATTTAGCTTCTGAGGTCAGTTTCCACAACTATTAAGTGAGGATAATAATAGCAACTCATAGAGTTATTGAAAAATAAAATAAATGTGTTAGAGTGGTGTTTGGTACCTAGTCAGTACTCAAAAGCCATAGGTATTGTTATGATAATTCTAGTTTAGCACAATTATACTTTTGTTAACATAGTAAAGAGCAATTTCTTTTAAAAAATCACAAGTTATTAGATAGACATTACTTAATTATGTTATATAGGTATAGTGACACTATGGAGTCATTTGAAAAGAATACAAGTGCCTAGATAGAGTCTGGTACTTTCTTGATTATGGTTTAGTTGCTACTGGGTATTCTTTAACACAATCCTAGCTTTTATTCTCATTTGCAAGTAGTAAAAAGTCTCTGCTCATTCTGAAATTTTCAGCATTGTTAATGCTATTCCCCACTCCCCTAAAAATAAAAAGCCCAAAGGTTATTTCATCTGAGTTATTGGGTTAATATATATTTAAATTATTATAAAATAATAATGACTTAAAATCAAACAGATGATTATATTAGCAATAGAAGGATCCTTTGGCAAAATGCACCAAGCATCAGTATGGTTTAGGCTTTAGTGAATATGACAGACACCACAATTCTGTCCTTGTGGAGTTTATATTCTATCCATCTATCTATACATAGTACCTCTATGTACCCATTATAACATAAATATGTGTATTTTACCTTGTTCGCCTCTATTCTGAGGCCTGAATACACAGTGTTCAATAGCAGTTAATGGATCAGTGAATAAACAAGTGAATGATGGGATGAATGAATGAGCCAATGTATTCACAATACTCCTTGCCTCCAATGTGCAATCTTAGCTTTTTTCAAACAAAATTTCCCTTTATGGATGATTAATGGTAGTGTTGAAGTACTGAGAAATCCACTCCTGACTGCTTTTCTTACTGAAAGCAGGCAGAGAGTGGAGCAACACTGTGCTCTAGGATGAGAGCCCACGTGCACAGTCAGTTATGGGCTGTGTCTCTACAAAGCCTGAGATGGCGCTACTAAGGGACACTATTGACAGAAACCTGGCCTACACATTACTCCTCCCCAAACACATGAGCTTGACCTGGCATTTCTTCCTTACCCTCCTCAGGGAAATGGACCTTGACAATGGCTTTGATGAGCCCCATCATTGCACTTGCAGAGATTTTTCTTCAGTGAACTCTGCTTTTAAACTAAAATAGAAGTCCAAACTGCGGCACTAACTAGAGAATTGAAGCAATGTTATCTCATATACCTCAGGCAAAAAAGACCCTTCCATGTGACAGGTGTCTAGTAACTGAAGCAAGAAGAACTTGAATTTTGTCTGCAGTATCCACTCAGTCCAGTTCAGAACACTTGCTTCCCCAGCATCAGGTTCAGGGTCATAGGGACACAGAAGAGAGAGTTTGTACCTGCATGGGGTTGGTTTGGGAGCACTCCACAGCCCTCTGCTCACTTTAATGTAGAAATCCAGCCCCCTGCCCTGAATTCCCCCTTGGCCACCTGCTCTTTCCACCTCTGCTGTGTGGTAAGCTGTCACTTACATCGAGAGTCGTCAACTAGTGTCTGCCACCTACTTAATTTCATATCCTCCCAAGTTCCCTGCAGATTGTATTTTGGTCATGTTTGGGGAATACACTGTAGATGGCTCACAGTGAGTGTTTCTGTTTCGCACCAGCTGTTGAGTTCTGGGAGGTTGAGCCAGGCCCTGTTCCCAGGAGCTCTGACCAGGCTCTTATCCTCTTTAGACCACCTAAGAAGATGCCCTAGTGAGAGCCTGCCAGTCATCCTTGTGTTTGTCCCCGGACCTGCCCAGCTCAGTGGGGGCCCAGCTGCTGTGAACATGGCCAGCCCTGACCAGCAGCCCTCAGGCACTCAGACAATTACAGGGACGAGCTGAGGGCTCCGACGATACTCCCATGCCTCCAACACCAGCAACTCTTTTCTGCCCACTCCCACCATTCTGCTGGATTCAATCCTTGGGCATCTCTAGTCATTCCCACCCTTTCCTTGCTGCCCTCATTCACTCTCATGTCTTCAGTGACTGCATCCTACTAATACCTAAAGCTCTTGGTGCAACCCCTTCTCCTGCTCCAGATCTGGGGTCCACTGCCCCAGATGGCTACCAACACCAAGCAATTGCAGGACCTCCTGGTCACTGTGCTCCCATAATCCTCTCTTCTTCCTAAACATCCAGAGCTTGCTCACCCAACACAGGACAAGTGTCCCCTACAACTCTTTCTCCTCTGAGGCTCCCCCACAGCCCACTGGTCACTTGGTCCTACTGAGTCTTCTTAACATTTTTAGCTGTTCTTGTTCTCAGCCACCACTGCCTTAAGGGCCTTTTCTTTTTCCACTTAGAAGATTGTGATAACTTTATAAAATAGCCTCTCTGTATTTAGTCTAAGCACCCTTGCCCCAATCCATTCTCTAATATACTTCCAGAGAGAGATTTTTAAAATACAGATTCAATCATGAGCTTACCCTGCTCAGAACCCCACCATGGCTCCTCCTCCATAGCAATGGTGAGAGTCATAATCATCCCTCAGGCAGCTCTTGCTGGGTGCCAGGCCCCCTCCAAAGAAGTTTTTGTGTTGTAACTCATCTAATCCTCACAAAACCAATGAGGAAAACACTGTTTTATTCCCATTTCAGAGATGAAAAAACTGAGGCACAGGGAAGTTATTCAACTAATAAGTGATGGAGCCAGAATTCAAACTGCTATCTATGTTTTTAATCCCCGTGCTACGTGGCCTCTCAAGCTTGTTATTTCCTTTTGCAGAAGGGTCATTTTTATTCTCAAACAAAACCATACATGGAATCCTATAACCATATAGGAAACCAGTGACAGTGAAATTCTCATAATGAATCTGGAGAGGGGACACAGGACCAGAAGCCAGTCTCTCCTTCCCCTTTCATGGGCCATGAGGCCCTTCTTTGGACCTCAGGGCTCTGTGGGGTCGATTTGAAAATACCAATCTATGAACCAAAGTCTGGCTTAGCTGATATTATGGATCAAAGTAGATCCAGGCCTGCATTCTCAGGGCCATGGTCAGCCAAGGATCTAGGAGCCATGGAGGGGAAGAGCGTCCTACAGGCCAACGTGTACCAATGAAAACTGGTGCCAGGGAGTTGCTGAGGAGATGGATTGGCAAGGAAGGCAAGTGCCCAGTAGGCAAGACAGGCTCAGAATAAGTCAAGTGCAAAACAGGTGGGGTCCTGGGATGGGGACAAGGGGGCAGAGCTCTGGGGCAGAGAGCACAGGATATGATGTGAGGGGTGCTTACTGCAGCCCAGGCAGGTGGGTCTTCAACCTGAGCTGCTTCCTACTCACGAACCCGCACCCTTTCCCTCTCCAGGAATTTACACACCTGTCCCTCCTGTGTGGAGGATTGCCTTTCTGCTTCGCCTGCCCAATATCTGCTCATGCCTCAAGGTATATACGGCTTCTGTGCCACCTCTTCAGTCAGTCATTTTCCTGACTTTGCCAGGCTTAGTTCATCCTGCCCTCCTCTGTGCTTCACACAACACTCTTCCTTTATGGTGCATCTAGCATTTTGTTTATGTTCTTATCTCTCTCCATAGTCCCTAAACCAAACATGTCACACTTAGAGTCCAAAGACAGTGGCATACTTTTCTTTCTTTCTTTTTATTTATTTACTTTTTTTTTTACCGTGCCTTTTTGCTTGCACAGCCTGAAAGAATACCAGACAGAATGCCCTGCACCATGCAGAGCAGTGTCTCACCCTGAGCTCATCAGGCTCAGGTTCAGAGACCAGGCAAGGATCATGAGAGGTTGCTTGCAACCAGGAACTGATCAGGCTCACAGCAGATGAGAGGCAACAGACAGCAGACACCTCCCATTACAGAATTATGGAGTTGAATACTCCATTCAACTTAGGTGAGATGAAGGAATTGCTGAAGTCAAAAGCGGGACTCAAAACAGGAAAATTTCTGGCAGCACTGCAAATAAGAGACCTCAGCCTCAGGAACCCGCAGTCCAAGCAGCCAGAAGGATCCCTGGTACTCACCCCAGAGAGGTCCCGCTTACAGTCCTGAGTGGCATACTTTTCAAAACTTTAGTAACCCAGTGTGCCACCAAGGTGAGAACCTCTGAGCATGCATGGGAGAAATCCTAGTTCAGGGAATGTCACCTCCAACTCCACCTCCTGGGCAAGACTTGACCCAACAGGTGTTTGATGATGGAGTGAGTGAACAGAGGGTGGAGGCTGCCAGGGCAATGTTTACATGCCTACCCTTCACCTCTCTTTGAGGCTGCCCTGTAGACAGTCCTAATTTTCTTCCCTCCTCCTCCTCCCATTCGAGCTGATTCTCCTAGTTCTGCTCCCTGAGGTTAGTAGAAACCACAGACATTTTAGAGTCAGACAGTCCTTAGACATCATCCAGTTCACTTTCCACCTGCCGCAAGTCAATGGCACCCCGACATGCCTCTGCTTCCACCGGACACTGCTCTTGTCACCTCTTCCCAAGGAGCTCATTCCACAGAGATCTTTTCTGCCTGCCTCGGAAATAGTGTGCTGGGTGCAAGGAGCATGGTCTTTATAATGGACCGTGGTGTTTAGAGTGGAGCTTCATCTCTCTGCATCCCAAATTTCTTATCTGCAAGAATATAGATACTAATGTTCACTCCCAAAATATAATCTGCAGGGAACTTGGGAGGATATGAAATTAAGTAGGTGGCAGACACTAGTCAGTGTTCACAGTAAATGCTAAATTGTTCATCTGTTTCACTCATCGCACTTAGAATAGTATTTGCCACAAACAATAAATTGTTCTAAATGCAATTGAATGAATGAATGAATAAATGAATGAATGAAGACAATGTATGTGAAGTGGCTGGCACCACAGCATTTAATTTAAGTGTGCAGGGATGTTTTTGATATAGCAACCAACCTTCTTCCCCAGTGTTTACATCAGTCACACATCCTGGCTCATTGCCCCAGGGGCAGAATGAGACATGGTTTAAAGAGAAATCTAGCCTGTGAGTCTTTTCTTCATTTCCAAAAGACCTTGTAGAAAAAGTCTTGCCCTTGACAAGGTCAAAAGGTGAGATGTAGGGTTTGGGGACAGTGGGGTTTCTCCCACAAACCAGGGCAACAGAGAGGACAGCGATGAGCATAGAAGTTGCGCAAATCTACTGGAGAGAGTGGACTGTTGCCGATGAGGGCTGTGGTGTTTTCCTGAAGAGTCTTCATGAGGGACAGATGAGGGTGAAGCCACACCCTCTGACAGCTCAGCCTCTTCTTGGGTGAGTACCACTCATCCCCACTAGCCAGAATGCCCATAGGGGTCAGCAAAGGGTCAAGGGGCCAGGCCCAGGGCTGAGTCATTGTCCAAATTACACCCAGTCACAGATTTCATGTCCTGCTGCTCCCAGAGTCACCAGCTGACCTGCCTGCAAGGGTCCAGGAAGATGTCCTTTGAGGACAGCCAGATGTGCCTGCTGAGTGTCTAATGAGGGGGTGCCTCTCTGTGTTCAACACTGTTTGTCTGACTTACCCCATGTTGACAGCCCCTTACAATATCTCAGGAATCCACAAACCCAAGAGAAGGAGATGTTGCAATGTAGATGCGTAAAGGTCCCCAGCCCTGGTACAGGAATGAGGGGTGCTGAATCAATCCAGTAATGAGCCTCCTTGAAGCAGGACCATCATGAAACATAAGCCCATTTCTACCAAATTCACTTTCCTTTTTAGGAGATTCTTTATTCCAAATTTGCTTTAGTATGGATGACCACCTTTTAAATGGTCACCATTGCAACTTAAAAAGTAATCCCAAACAAGAGCAACCCCTATTTCTGGGTGACAGCTGTGTGCCCACAACACTCTCATTCTTTGTTTAGACAACCCCAGTTCCCATCACTGAAGCAGGATCCATTCTCTGAAAGTCTCATAACCTGTAGAGCCTAAACTGGGCATAAAGCTGCTGTCTCCTATAGGACTGCCTCTCCTTGGGGGAAAATGCCTTCAGCCTTTTAAGATGACCCATCACTGAGGTAGTTCTTTTGCCCTTACTGCTCCCTGAGAACTGAAACCCACAATGGGAGGGCATTCACCATGTCACAGTGTGATTGCACCTGTACTTGAGACATTCTCTTTGTCAGTGGAGCCAAAATAATGAGCTCCCTTGGCTGAAAGTGTAAAAAATTATTTACTGGAAACAAGAAACTATTTCCAAAGACTAGGTGGAATAATGAATATGGATTTTCATGAACATCTAGAAAACATTTTCATTTTGTACAACCATTTTCCCTTTATTCTTTTCACCAAGGTTTGCTATAATTATAAAATGTTTTTTTTTTCCCTCAGTGAATACCCAATACTCCATATAGATCCCAGCAGTAAATAGCCAGTTTAAAGTCTACTCAGTCTGACTAAATGTCTTCCTGGTCATCTGTCTGCTGTGTCAAAAGGAGGTGGATATACTTGATTCTGTTATCCTAAAATTAGTCATTTATAAAAATATGTATACAGGTACCCAAAATGCAGAGTATCAAGCTCCTAGTGGCTGAGCCAAAGGACTAAAAGTGGCTTTTGTTTGTAATGGGAAATGCTTGAAAACCTGTGAGATTGACATAGGGAGGAAGACAGAGTTGAGGAGTGAGTGAATGCAGGTGTGTGTTTCCTGTCGTGGAGATGGGCCACATGTGGTTCTCAAATACTGGAAGGAAATCTGGGAAATGATGCCCTCTCTCCTTCCTTTCTCTGAAAGTCAGCAAGCATATTGTCATGTTTTGACACCAAGTTATCCATTACACAGAAGACTTGGTACCCAACTGGCTGGAAATCCCACGGCAGGATCATCTGCTTTGGAGCTATGCTGCTTTCCACCTCACTCATCACTAAAGCACCTGAGGTAAGGGAACATCCCTTCAAGCTGTCACCTGGGGTGGGTGGTGATTGGCCTAGTGTTTCTAGAATGCCTGGCTGAGAAGGTAGGCTGAGAAATGGAAACATAAGTGAATTGTTTGGGGAGGCATACCTCACCCACATCCACTGCCCGGGAGTTTTAAATGAATGCAATGGAGGGTCCAGTTAGGGTCCAGTGGCAAAAGATAATTTAAGCTAAGTGTCAACTGGAGAAGTTGTCTCACATTCTGATTTGTACAATCTTTTATCTTTTCAAAAGTGTTCACATGTATATTCCTATTTGATCTTACTAGAAACTGAGGCTGAGAGATAGCATGTGACTTGAGACCACTGAGTCTTAAATGCAGGTTTTCCAACACTGAAGCCAGTGTTTAACAAAGCTGGACTATTCTTCAGGGGGCAAAGATAAAACCAGTGTTGACTGAACACTTGCTTTGTGTCTGGTACTCCACTTTCCTGTTTAGTCCTCTCCTAGTCCTGCCTGGTAAATATGAACTTGCTCATTTTACTAAAGAAGAAGCAAGCTCAGATAAAACAATTTGACTGGCTGTAAAGTGGTAGGAATTGGAGTTAATACCCAGTTGTGCCAATCTCCAAAGCCAATTTTCTCTCGTCTCTGCTAATCTAGCCTTGTTATATCAGATATGAGAAAACAAACACTCAAAGATTAGTGGCTTACAGGATCGCATACAGCCAGTTAGAGGATGAGCTGAGACTGGAATCTGACCCAGTACCCCATGAGGATCTGGGGCTGTGTTATTGTCTAGTTGTTGCTGTCCTGAAATCAAACAAAACCATAATTAGGTTCCTGGTTTGCTCTTTATAAGTAGCTCTAACATTTAGCAGAACTAAGTGATGAAGGAGGCCTGGGACTTCAAATGCCCAAAAGAATAGTATCAAAGCCTATGGTCAGGGGTGGATCTGGGTCAGATCTATATATAGATTTAATTGTCCACCAGCATTTTCAACTAGTTTGTCTGAGCAGCCTCATAAACTCTTTAAAAGTCCTATTTCTCCATGGGCAATGTGCACTGTGCCAGGAATATCTGTGGATGTTGAATCATTAACCATATTGAATATCTCATTGTCTGAAGATAGCCAAACTGTGACTCTATTCAAATGAATAGGAAGTACAATAACCTTTTGGTAGCCACCTGAATTGTGGGGATTCACCCACTCAGTGACCAGAGATGGCCTATGCTTCTGAGGCACAAAGCCCATGAGAGCTGCAGAGAGGGTGATAGAAACTCAGAGGCTGTTCCTAGATTCCCACTGGCCATCCCTACAGCAATGACAAAAGGAAGAGGGAGTTTCAACAGATGGTCTCTATTCAGGGAGTAACAGAAGAGATGCTGACGTCAAGAAAAAAACGGAGGCTGTGACCTTAGTGGTGACTCTGTTTCCTGTTCCAGACTATTTGGCAGGGATTCTGGTAGGAGGAATACTTATTCATTGTCGAGATTTACTGGTCTCTACTCTTCACAATTATTTGATCTGAAGAAATGGGAGCTTCTTACAAATAGAAGAGGAAGTTTCGCAAGGATATTGGTAGAGGCTCACATGCTGCTTTGAGTAGATTCACATCTCTTTGCTGTTGCACATTTTTATAAGGCTAATAGGTACTCATGGAGGACAGGTAGAGAGTGGGTCTAGGATTGGAGGGTCAAGGATTGGGAAGCAGGTCTGATGCACTGGGCCATATTTTACAGAGCCCAAGAGAGGACTGTCGTCATTAGCCAAGCCTTGAGGCCCACTGTGAGCAGTTGTGCAGATTGTGCACTGCACAGCTCTAGGAGGCACCTTTATCTCTTGATTTCTTTTTGGATGTGTGCAATGCATAAAATGCAAGTTATATGTGATGGTGCTGCGAGTCTTATACAGCTTCAAATTATGAAGATCAGAGGAGAGAACTGATTCTAGGCACAGCATATTGCTAGTACTGAAATTTACCCTGACCCAGGCACCTTGATACCCTGGTGTATCAGGAGAAAAATGGCTTCAGGTTTATTTGGACTTACAGAGCTGTAATAGCAAGCATTAGTGCAATTTAGGACATGGGCAATTTTTGTATGGAACACATCATTCTCTCCCTTGGCCATTAAGCCTCAGTACAGCTGAGAGTACACTAGTGTGGTCAGCCAGTCTCCCTGGTGGCAGTGGTGATGGTGGCAGCAGCCATAGCCTCTGTCCTGTCAGCTCCTTGTGTTGGATCCCTGGCTCTGCTTTAGGGAACTTGTTGGGCCCCAGCAAGTTCTAGTGATGCAGGGGTCCAAAAGAGTTCCCTAGTGCCAATCAGAACTGTTTCAACTCTGGGAGCCTCGTACACATTTGGGGAGGAGAGAATCTGTGGAAGACAGATAGGAATTCTGTGAAGCTGAGTTACAAGGATCCATGTAACATGGTCTCGTTCACACCCAAAGGCTGCCATAACCTGAGGCATGATGACTTCAGAGATATATTTATTTCACTGCAGAAACAGGCGGAGTATCATAAAATGCTTCATCCTGTGTTTCCAGGACTCCAGAGGGAGGGCACAGAGGAAAGGCTCTTGACCCAGACACACAACGAATAAAGTAGAGTGTGCTTCCCAGGAGTCAGAGTAAATACAACGATAGGACAATCAAGTGGGGTTACGGAGCCAGCAGGAATGAAGCAACTGAAGGTCAAGTGGAGAAGTGGGAGGTATTATCTAGGTCATATCACCCAGTGTCTTGACAAGGGGCTGGAGCTGTCTAAGAAGAAGACTTTAGCATCTTATGGAGTCTCTCCTGAAACTACTTCCTCAATGCCTGGCTGTGGTCAAAATCAGAAAGAGACTACAAACTGCCTGTTCGAATATGTTGCACTCAGAAAACTCAGCTTAGTGAATATGAGATTTATCACACTACCTGTGTTGAAATTTTCCAGGATTCCCCAGAAGGTCCAAGTAGAGGTGTCTAAAGTAATCAGAATGATAAACAGCCTTCTATAACAAGAAAAACTGATTAAAAAAAAATGAACTCTTCCTGCCCTGGCCAATGTGGCTCAGTTGGTTGGGGCATCATCTCCTGCATGGAATGGGAAGGGTCTCGGGTTTGATTCCCAATCAGAACATATACTCAGATTGGGGGTTTGATCCCTAGTGGGGGCGTGTACAGGAGGCAAACAATCAATATTTCTCTCTCTCTCTCCCTCTCTCTAAAATCAATAAAAACATATCCTTGGGTGAGGATTTTAAAATATGTATATATATGGACTCTTCTGCACAGAATCATAAGTCTGAGAGGGAAAGTCATAAAATTGTATGTGATTCATCCAAAGAAAAAGATGGAAGGACTGTTTTAGTGCAGCAAGAAGCAAGCCTATGAAATGATTATAAGCAGTGGTGCCTTGAAAGTTAGGAAGTTCCAGGGTTTCATATTCACAAGTTAATGTCTCTATTATTTAGAACAATAATGCCTTCTCAGAAACTTCATAGTGACACTGTTGTCAACAGACATTCTTTGACTAAATTGTTGAAAGGAGCACACATCTCACCCACTTTGGCATTTTATTTTGCTTTAACATTAACTGGGGAGTAAAGGGCATTTGGAAGAATGCTGGGGACAAAATAAGCTGAGATGTTTATTGTAGACTCCATATAATACTCTGAAGAACTCTGAAAGTGATGTGAAATTTTAAAAAAAATAGACAGTTTCCTCTGAAGTCTGTGCTTCCTTGGAACCTCTGGGGATAGTGAAGTCTGAACCAAGAAAGGAAAGCAACAAAAACCAAATGGTGACTGGTCATATTTGGGGGCTCTTAAAAATTTCTGGTGCCATTTGTAATGGAGACAAAATCTTCAGTGTAGTTTAAGAAATATTAGACTTCCAGCATAACCCATTTACTGCCTAAATAATTGTATTGACAATTGATCAGGCTCTGCTTTATTATAGCTTTTCCTTTTGTTGTCTCAAATAATTGACTCCCAACCTGCAAAACAAAAGCTGGCAGGACTTCAAATCCCTTTGCAAAGCACACATCTTCTGTGAATTTAGTAAATATTTCTCACATATTATATACATTTCTATTTAAATCTATTTAATTTGATCTAATCTAAAGAATTACTAAAAGTTATTGACCCTTTTTGTCATGTATTTTCTCAATCAATGGATGTTAAGTAAATGCAAACACTATTATAAATTTATGTATTTCAAACTATGGTTTAAAAACCATATTTATTATAAATTTTTTCTAATTCTAATAATAATGAATTCTTTCCTACCATTTATTGATTGATCATTATGTGCCTGGCCTGTGTGAAGCCTTTCACATGAAGTGTCTCATTTAATCCTCATGATAATTTGGCAAGGTAGGCATTATTATAACCTTCATTTTATAGATAAAGGTAGCGAAGCTTGAAGAGTTTCAATAACTTACCTGTGGTCTGCAGGGAACAACAGGCAGAGCCAGGCCATGAGACCAGACGAACCTACACTTAAATTACCACAAAATGCCCAGCTGGTATGGCTCAGTGGATGAGTGTTGACCCATGCACCAAGAGGTTGCCAGTTTGACTCCCGGTCAGGGCACATGCCCAGGTTGTGGGTCTGATCCCCAGTGGGGGGTGTGCAGATGGCAATCAATCAATGTTCTCTCTCACTGATGTCTCTATCTCTCCCTCTCCTTTCCTCTCTCTCTAAAATCAATAAAGAAAAATTTTAAAATGTGTTTTAAATTACAACACAATACTACTGTATTGGATCTAATAGAAAGTTTAGAAAACTGGAAAGTAAAAAGAGACATATCTCTCCTAACCTTTCTATTTGGACACAGAGTGATACCATTTTAGATTTTGTCCTATGATCATTTTCTCCATGATTTTTTTTTCTCATTGAAGTGATTTTATGCATCATACTTTTCTTGTATTTTCACAAGGAATCTTTATATATCAAATATTTTTCTATAATATCATGCATGGTTGAACTATGTTTTATTTACCATTTCACTATTTCTGGACATTTATATTGATCTAAAATTTATTATTATAAATGACATTGTGTGGCAGGTTGCAAAACCTGCCCACATACTTTTCTCTTCTCATCAAGAGATAGAGTCCATTTCTCCACTGCTCCAATCTGTGTTGGCCATGTGGCTTGCTTTGGCCAATGAGACATGAACAAGTGTAAACCAGCAGACTTGAGGTATGCTTGAATGATGGAACTGGTTCTCTTTTTGTTCTTGGGAACCCTGCTATTACCACCATGTGAAGAAGCTTAGGCTACCTTGCTGGGTAATGAGAAATATGTGACCCAGTCATCCCTGTCACCCACCAGATCTGTGAGTAAAATTATCCCAAATCATCCAGTGGGCAGCCACTTTGCCAGTCAATCACAGACATGTGACAGAGCCCAGCAGGAATCAGACAAGCTGACCCAGCCAACACAGCTGTCCCATAGAATTGTGAGCTAATTACATGGCTGCTGAAAGATTTAAGGAGGTTTGTTACACAGCAGAGGCTAACTGACACATGTTGCAAGGAGTAATCTTGCATATACACATAAGAGTAGAAGTTACAATATAGCATGAAAGATAGAGAAAAGCTTAGGAATAGAGTGAGTTTAGGGACGAAGAAAGGAGAATGGGGCACTCAAGACTGGGATAGAGTCATAGGATGCATGAGAGTTTCGGATGGAGAGAGGAGCCTCAAGAATAAGTAAGGATATTTGTGTGCATTTACTTGAAAATTTTCAAAATCTGAATGTTTATTGGTTTATTGTGCTGCGCCAAAATGTACTGCAGTGTGTATTTCACCACGTACTCACTAACCACACACATTATTCTGTTTCCTCTTTACTGGTATGACAAGTAAGAATGACATCCACATGTTTCAATTTTGCACTCCGTGGTTACTGGTAGAGCTAAATTTATTTTTACATAGTTATTGTCAGTTTTTATTTTCTCTGTTCATGTCCTTGGTTCATTTTACCACTAGATGTTTCTATTATTCTTATTAATCTTCAAACATTTACCATAGACATTGCAACTATTTTTCCTAGTTAATAGTTTGCTTTTTAATTATTTCCAAGGCTTTAAAAAAAATCAACTTTATAAAAGTACAATTTACATTAATAAAATGCAGTCATTTAAAGTGTAAAGTCTAATGAGTTTTGACAATTGATATACCTGTGTAACCCCTTCCACAACCAAGATTTAGAACATTTTCATGGCTCCTAAAAATTCTTTAATGTTCCATTTCAGTTTATCTCCACGTCTACCCCTGGCCCCAGGGAACTACCAATCTGCTTGTTCTATCATTACAGGTTAAAATTGTTTAGGACTTTTATACAAAATGTATTTTAAGCTTTTTATTAGTCAATTCTGACAATCTTTTCCTTTCTTTTTTTAAATCCTCATCCAAGTATATTTTTCCATTTATTTTAAGATGGAGTGGAAGGTGGGGGGGAGAGAGAGAGAGAGAGAGAGAGAGAGGTACCGATGTGAGAAAGACACACCAGTTGATTGCTTCCCCCATGACCCTGACCAGGGCCGTGGATGACTGCAACCTATGTACGTGCTCTTGACTGGAATCAAACTGGAGACTCTTTGGTCCGCAGGCCAACATTCTAACTGCTGAGCTAAACCGGCCAGGGCTAACAATTTTTTTCTTTAAATGCGTTGGTTTAAAAAGAGTTTCCTATACATAAGATTATATACATATTCATCTATTATCTTTTATTTATTTTTACATTTAATTATTAGTTCTTCTGGGATTTCTTTTCTTTTTTTTCCAATTTTTATTAATTCATTTTTGTTACAGATATTTCTCCTTTCCCCCCCAGGCACTCTACTCCCCATCCTGCCCCCCACCCCCTTTATTGTAGTCTATGTCCATTGGTTGCACATACATGCATGTAAGTTCTTTGGTTCATCTCCTCCATCCCCCTGCCCCCCTACCCTGACGTTTGTCAGTCTGAACCATATTCCTTTCTATGTCTTTGGGTTTATTTCATTCATTAGCTCACTTTGTTCATTATATTCCACAAATAAGTGAGATCATGTAGTATTTCTCTTTCTCTGATTGGCTTATTTCACTTAGCATAATACTCTCAAGGTCTCTCCATGTTGTCTCAAAGGATAAGAGATCTTTCTTTCTTATGACTGCATAGTGTTCCATTGTGTATATGTACCACAGCTTTTTTATTCACTCATCTATTGATGGACACTTGGGCTGTTTCCAGATCTTAGCTATTTTAAATAATGCTGCTATGAACATGGGGGTACGTATATTCTTTCTAATTAGTTTTTCAGAATTCTTAGTGTACTTCCTAGAAGTGGGGTCACTGGGTCAAATGGCAATTCAATTTTTAATTTTTTGAGGAAACACCATACTGTTTTCCATAATGGCTGCACCAGTCTGTATTCCCACAAGCAGTGTGCTAGAGTCCCCTTTTCTCCACACCCTCGTCAACACTTGTTGTTTGATGATTTGTTGATGGCAGCCATTCTGACAGGTGTGAGGTGATACCTCATAGTTGTTTTGATTTGCAACTGTCTGATGATTAGTAAAGTTGAGCGTTTTTAAATATGTCTCTTGGAAATCTGTATGTCCTCTTTGGATAAGTGTCTATTCAAGTCTTTTCATATATATATATATAGTTGTTAATCCTCACCTGAGGATAATTTTCCATTGATCTTGGGAGAGTGTGGAAGGGAGGGGTGGGAGGGGGGAGAGAGAAACAATGATATGAGAGAGACATGTTGAATGGTTGCCTCCTGCATGATTCCCACTGGGGATCAAACCTGCAATCCAGGCACATGATCTTGACCTGAAGTTGAACTTGCGACTGTTCAGTTTGTGGCTTGACAGTCTACCAGGGCTCTTTTGCCCATTTTAATTGGATTGTTTGTCTTCCATTTGTTGAATTGTTTGAGTTCTTTATGTATTTTGGAAATTAACTTCTTATCAGGTGTATCATTGGAGAGTATATTCTCTCATACAGTAGGTTACCTTTTCATGTTGAGGATGGTTTCTTTTGCTGTTCATAAGCTTTGTAATTTGATGTAATCCCATTTGTTCATTTTTTACTTCTGTTTTCCTAGGCAATGTATCAACAAAAATTCTGCTACATGAGATGTTGAAGATTTAACTGCCTAATTTTCTCTTAGGATTGTTATGGTTTTGTGACTTACTTATAAGTCTTTTAGAAATTTTGAGTTTATTCTTGTGTATGGTGTAAGTTGGTGGTTTAGCTTCTCCTCTTTTTTTTTTTTTTTTTTTTGCATGTACCTCTCTAATTTTTCCAGCACCATTTATTGAAGAGACTGTCTTTACTTCATTGTATACTCTTACTTCTGTCAAATATTAATTAGTCACGTTGACATGGGTCAATTTCTGGGGTCTCTGTTCTGTTCCATTGATCAATATACCTGTTCTTGTGCCAGTACCAGGCTGATTTGGTTACAATGGCTTTGTAGTGTAGTTTGATATCCGGTATTGTGATACCTCCAGTTTTGTTATTCTTTCTCCAAATTTTTATGGCTATTTGGGGGTCTCTTTAGGTTCTATTTAAAATTTTGCAATATTTGTTCTAGATCTGTGAAGTATGCTGATGCTGATGGGGTGTTTTTTGTTGTTGCTAATACTCACTTGAGGATATATATATATATATATATATATATATATATTTCCCATTGATTTTAGAGTAGAAGAGAGAAAGGGAGGGAGGGAGGGAGAGAGAGAGAGAGAGAGAGAGAGAGAACTATCAATGTGAGAGAGAAACCTCGACTGGCTGCCTCCTGCACTACATCGACCAGGGCTGGGGACCAAACCACAACTGAGGTATGTGCCCTTGACTGGAATCAAACCCAGGACACTTTGGTCCACGGGGAGACACTCCAACCACTGAGCCAAACTGGACAGGGCTGCTGATAGAATCTTAATAGAGATTGCATTGAATCTATAGATTGCTTTAGGTATTATGGACATTTTAATGATGTTAATTCTTCTCCATGAACACAGTATATGCTTTCACTTGTTTGTATCTTCCTCTATTTTTTTTCAATGTCCTATAGTTTTCTGAGTACAGTGCTTTTACCTCTTTGGTTAAGTTTATTCCTAGGTATCTTATTTTTTTTTTTTTCATTGCAATGGTATATGGGATTGCTTCTTTAGTTTCTCTTTATGAGAGTTCATTATTGATGTATAAAAATACATCAATTTCTGGATGTTAATTTTGTATCCCGCTATTTTACCTAATTCATTTATTAAACCTAGTAGTTTATTTCAATGTCCTATAGTTTAGCGTTTTCTATGTACAAAGCATGTAATCTGAGAATAATGACAGTTTTACTTCCTCTTTATCAATTTGAATGCCCTGTCTCTTTTCTTCTTGTTTGATTGCTATGGCCAGGACCTCCAGTACTATGTTGAATAAGAGAGGTGAAAGTGGACAACCCTGTCTTGTTCAAGTTTTTAAGGGAAATGATTTTGATTTTTGCCCATTTTGTATGATATTGACACTAGGTTTGTCATATATGGCCTTTATTATAGTGAGGTTTGTTCCCTCTATTCCCACTTTGTTGAGAAATTTTATAAAAAATAAGTGCTGGAATATATAATCTTGGTAAACATACATACACCCAATAAAGGGGCACCAACAATTATTAAAAATCTTTTGGAGGACTTCAAAGGAGAAATTGACAGCAATACAATCATAGCAGGGAACTTCAATACCCTGCAGACATCACTGAATAGATCTTCTAGACAAAAAATTAACAAGGAAACACAGACTCTAAATGGGATTTCATAGTTATCTACAGAAAATTACACCCCAAAACTGCAGAATTCACGTTCTTCTCAAGTGAACATGAGTCATTCTCAAAGATAGACCACATGTTAGGGCACAAACTATGTCTCTACAAGTTCAAGATGATTGAAATCATATCAAGCATCTTCTCAGATCACAATGGCATGAAACTAGAAATCAATTCAACAATAACATGCAAAGACATTTGAACACATGGAGGCTAGATAGCATATTATTGAACAATGAATGGGTTATCATGGAGATCAAGGAAGGAATTAAAAAATTCCTGGATACCAATGAAAATGAACACACAACAACACAAAATCTATGGGATGCAGCAAAAACAGTTCTGAAAGGAAAGTTCATAGCACTACATGCCTACCATAAGAAGCAAGAAAAATTTCTAGTAGACTGTCTAACCTCATAACTTAAAGAACTAGAGAGCAAATAAAAAGAAAACCCCAGAGCAAGTAGAAGGAAGGAAATAGTAAATATCAGAGCAGAAAACAATGACATGGAGACCAAAAAATCAATTCAAAGGATCAATGAAACAAAGAGCTGGTTCTTTGAAAAGATAAACAAGATTGATGGACCCTTAGGTAGACTCACCATCAAACAGGAAGAGAGAACCCAAATACACAAAATCAGAATTGAAAGAGGAGAAATAGTAACTGATACCAAAGAAATACAGAAGATTATTAACAAATATTATGAACAATTATACGGCAACAAATGCGACAATCTAAGTGAAATGGACCAATTTCTGGAAACACATAGTCTCCCAAAACTGGACCAGGAAGAGATAGAAATCTTGAACAGACCAATAACAACAAAAGAAATTGAAGATGTAATCAAGACTCTCCCAGCAAACAAAAGCCCAGGCCCGGATGGCCTCACGGGGGAGTTTTACCAAACATTCAAAGAAGAACTAATACCCATTCTCCTGTAACTATTCTAAAAAATTCAAGATGAAGGAAGACTTCCCAACTCGCTTTATGTGTTTCTAATTCCAAATGCATAACTATAATTCCAAAACCAGAAAAAGACACTACAAAGAAAGAATACTAAAGGTCAATATCCCTGATGAACATAAATGCCAAAATCCTGAACAAAATAATAGCAAATCGAATCCAGCAATACATCAAAAAAATTATTCACCATGACCAAGTGGGATTCATCCCAGGGATACAAGGCTGGTACAATATTTGCCAACCAATAAATGTGATACACCACATAAACAAAATAAAAGATAAAAATCATATGATCATATCAATAGATGCTGTAAAAGCATTCCACAAAATCCAGCACCCATTTCTGATAAAAACGCTCAGCAATCTGGGAAAAGAGGGATCATATCTAGACATAATAAAGGCCATATATGAAAGACCTACAACCAACATCACACTTAATGGAAAAAAATTAAAAGCATTTCCCTTAAGAACAGAAACAAGACAAGGATAACAACTTTCACCACTCTTATTTAACATAGTACTGGAAGTCTTAGCCACAGCAATCAGACAGGAAGAAAAAATAAAAGAGATCTAAATTGGAAAGGAGGATGTAAAACTGGCATTATTCACAGATAACATGATACTATACGTAGAAAACACCAGACGTCCGGTCATAATGGCGGAGTAGGTAAACGCGGTATTGCGTCCTCCCACAACCACATCAAAGTTACAACTAAACTACAGAACAACCATCATTCAAAACTGCCTGAAATCAAGCTGAATGGAAGTCCTACAACTACGGAATTAAAGCAGCAGCCACATCCAGACAGGTAGGAGGGGCGGAGGCGCTAAGGGCAGCGGGGAGACCGGCTGGTCTCACACCCATATGTGGCGAAAAAGAATCAGGAGGACACCTCGGCTGGGAAGGTCCTTCCTGAGGACTGAGGGGTCCCTGTCCCACACCAGGTGCCCTGCTCAGGGTTCCAGTGCCAGGAAGAGAAGTCCCCATAACTTCTGGCTGGAAAAACCAGAAGGAACTGAGACTCAAGGAAGCTGAAGCAGCTGGAACCCCAGGCAGCTCCTTAAAGGGCCCGGGCACGAACTTATTGGACTCTCTCCCTCTAAGCTTGGAGGGGAGGCAGCTCAAGAGACATACAGGGAAGAACTGAGCTGTTTGGCACTGGAGCGAGGGCTGGAGAGGGGGCTTTCTCCTGGACAAATGTGCTGTCAGAGGCCTTTGTTCCTTTGGTGGGCCCTTCCCTGGGGTGGCAGACAGTCACCATATCTGGGACCACAGCAACCTGGCTCACACTGGTAGCCCAACCCAGATGACTCCCTGAGGGCCCACCCCACCCAACTTTCAAGCCCACCCAAGCTGTTGCCACTTGCTTCACCATAGGATTGGCCTGTCTGGGATCCTGCTTCAGGTTTTTCCTAAATTCTTAAATGAGCAGCATCTGGTCTCAGCTAGCCCCATACCACTCGTTAAGTAATACACAGAAACAAACATAGGGAGGCAGCCAAAATGAGGAGACAAAGAACAGGTCCCAAATGAAAGAACAGAACAAAACCCCAAGAAAAGAACTAAGCGAGATGGAGATAAGAAACCTAACAGATGCTGAGTTCAAAATACTGCTTATAAGGATGATCAATGAACTCAGTGAGAACCTCAGTGAACTTAGTGAGGGCCTCAAGAGCATAAAAAAGGACCAGTCAGAAATGATGGATGCACAGTCAGAATTGAAGGAGGCATTAACTGAAATAAAGAATAATTTACACAGATTCAGTAGTAGAGTACATAAATCCAAGAAGCAAACCATCGATTTGGAATATAAGGAAGCAAAAAATGCCCAATCAGAACGGCAAAAAGAAAAAAGAATAAAAAAAAAATGAGGATAGTGTAAGGAGCCACTGGGACAACTTCAAGCGTGCCAACATTCGCATCTTATGGGTGCCAAAAGGAGAAGAGAGAGAACAAAAAATCAAAAACCTGTTTGAAACAATAATGGCAGAAAACTTTCCTAACTTGGTGAAGGAAACAGACATACAAGTCCAGGAAGCACAGAGAGTCCCAAACAAGATGAACTCCAAGAGGCCCACACCAAGACACATCATCATCAAAATGCAAAAGGTTCAAGACAAAGAGAGAATCTTAAAAGTAGCAAGAGAAAAGCAGTTAGTTACTTACAAGGGAGTTCCCATAAGGCTGTCAGCTGATTTCTCAAAAGAAACTTTGCAGACCAGAAGGGAGTGGCAAGAAATATTCAGAGTGGTGAAAAGCAAGAACCTACAACCAAGATTACTCTATCATGCAAAGCTGTCATTTAGAATTGATGGCCATACAAAGAGTTTCACAGACAAGAAAAAGTAAAAGGAGTTCATCACCACCAAACCATTATTATATCAAATGATGAAGAGTCTTTTTGAAGAAAAAGATAAAATACATGAACAAACAAAATGGCAATGAATACATATCTATCAACAATGGAATCTACAAAAAAAATCTTGCCCTGGCCAGTTTGGCTCAGCGGTTAGAGCGTCGGCCTGCGGTCCGGAGAGACCCGGGTTCGGTTCCCGCTAAGGGCACGTACTTCGGTTGCAGTTTGTCCCCGGCCCTGGTTGGTCGTGCGGGTGGCAGCCACTCGATGTGTCCCTTCACGTCGATGTTTCTCTCTCTCTCCCTTCCTCTCTCTCCCTCCCACTCTATCTGTACAAAAAATGGAAAAATATCCTCGGGTGAGGATAAAAAAAAAAGTCCCATTTACCATTGCAGCAAAAATATTAAGATATCTAGGAATAAACTTAACCAAAGAAGTAAAGAACCTCGTCACAGAAAACGACAGGTCATTGAAAAAAGAAATAGAGGAAGATATAAAAAAAAGTGGAAGCCTATACCATGTTCATGGATTGGAAGAATTAACATCACTAAAATGTCCATACTACCCAAAGCAATCTACAGATTCAAAGCAATCTCCGTCAAAATACCAACAACATATTTCACAGAACTAGAATACTCCAAAAGTTCATATGGAACCAAAAAAGACACTGAATAGCCACAGCAATCTTAAAAAAGAACAAAGTAGGAGAGATCACAATATCAGGTTATACTACAAAGTATATCAGGTTATACTACAAAGCCACTGTAATCAAAGCAGCCTGGTACTGGCACAAGAACAGGCATATATATCAATGGAACAGAACAGAGAACCCAGAAATTGATCCAAGTCATTATGCTCAATTAATATTTGGCAAAGGAGGCAAGAGCATACAGTGGAGTAAAAACAGACTCTTCGATAAATAGTATTGGGAAAATTGGACAGCTACATGCAAAAAAATAATAATAATAAAACTAGACCACCAACTTACACCATACATTAGAATAAACTCAAAATAAATAAAAGAACTAAATGTGACTTGTGAATCCATAAAGATCCTAGAAAATAATGTAGGGAACAGAATTTCAGAAATCACACACAGCAGAATATTCACTGATACAACACATAAGGCAAAAGAAACATAGAAAAAATGAACACATGGGACTACATCAAACTAAAAAACTTCTAACAGCAAAAAAAACAAGCATCAAAATGGAAAGAGAACCCACTATATGGGAGAGCATAATTGCCAATGATACATCAGATAAGAGGTTACTTTCCAACATATATAGAGTACTCATACAACTTAACAAAAGGAAGAAAAAAAAAACAATTAAAAAAATGGGCAGAGGACCTATATAGACACCTCTCCAAACAGGACATAAAGATGGCCAAGATACATGAAGAAATGCTCAACATCACTAATCATAAGAGAGATACAAATTAAAGCAACTATGAGGTACTACCTCACACCTGCCAGAATGACTGCCATCAACAAATAAACAAGTGCTGGCAAGGGTGTGGAGAAAAGGGGACTCTAGTACACTGCTGGTGGGAATGCAGACTGGTGCGGCCACTAAGGAAAACAATACGGTGTTACCTCAAAAATTTAAAAATTGAACTGCCATTTGACCCAGTGATTCCACTTCTAGGAATATACCACAAGAAGCCTTAAACACCAATCATAAAGAATATATGTACCCCCATGTTTATAGCAGCACTATTTACAATTGCTAAGATCTGGAAAAAGCCCAAGTATCCATCAATAGATGAGTGGATAAAAAAGCCCTGGTACATATACACAATGGAGTACTATGCAGCTGTGATAAGTATCTCTTATCCTTTGAGACAACATGGAGGGACCTGGAGAGTATTATGCTAAGTGAAAGAAGCCAATCAGAGAAAGACAAATATCACATGATCTCACTTATTTATGGAATATAATGAACAAAACAAGCTGATGAACAAAATAGACTCAGTGACATAGAAGTAGGGTACAAACTAAGAAACCTCAAAAGAAGGGTATGGCAGGGGAGGGAAGAGATAAACCACAGAACTTATATGCATGTATGCATAACCATGGACATAGACAACAATGCTAGGGATGGGGTTGGGGTGGGATCTGGAGGAGGCAATTGGGGAAAAAGGGGAAACATCTGTAACAAAAATAGATTAATTTTTAAAATATCAATAAGGAAGAAAAAGTTTTTTTGGAAACTCTGGTGATGTAGATTTCTAGGGAGTAGTTTATCAACACATACATTTACTGGGCATTTTTAATATGCCAGGCATTGTGGAGCTGTCCAAGATATTCTCTATAAGACATGACTATTGTCCTTGGGCAGTCTACAACTTACTTGGATGAATGGGACTAAAAGAGGTAAATCACAATGAATATTTTAAGTACTTTAAAATGTATATCAAAATAAATATTTAAATAATTATTACAACCGTGATTCCCAGGAGTTTGTTTGTTATCTTAGGACCTGATAAAGTAATTCTCAAGTTTATTGGGAAGAAAAAAAATGAGCAAAAACTGACAAGAAAAAAAAATGAGAAGAATAATAAGCAGTGTTTGGGAGGAGGGAATG
This sequence comes from Molossus molossus, assembly GCF_014108415.1. NCBI lineage: Eukaryota > Metazoa > Chordata > Mammalia > Chiroptera > Molossidae > Molossus > Molossus molossus. The sequence goes on from NW_023425347.1 coordinate 9,234,945, forward strand.
CTTGCACTATCAGTTATCTAAATAAACTATAAAGCCATTGCCATTTTAAAACTCTGAAACAATTTTAGATTTTAAAAATGATAGTATGTTTAGCTATCATACTATAGTTGGTTTGGCTCAGCACTTGCAGATCAAAGAGTCTTGGGTTTGATTACCAGTCAAGTGCATGTGCCTTGGTCGCAGGTTCAATACCCAGCCCTGGTCAGGGTCATGTGAGAGGCACCCAAGCGATGTTTTTTCTCACACTGATGTCTCTCTCTCTCTCTCTTCCTCCCTCCCTCCCTCTCACTCTATCTGGAAATCAATGGAAAAATATCCTCAAGTAAGGATTAAAATAAAATGATAGTAGGGGAGAAGGTCAGAGGGGGGGTGAGAGGAGTGGAAGCTAAAGAAAATCTAACTAAAATTATAACTAATTTGGAGAATATTCACCTTAAAATAACAGATGAAGAGTGGCTGAAGAGGAGACTTTTAAAGAAGGAAGTACAGAAACCACCTCAAGACTGTATCTGTACAACAGCTCACACAATCTGGTTGGGATTGAGCCTCACTGTTAGCCAGCCAATGAGAAGATCCCATCCACAAACATGACAACAACAATCAAGACCCAATTACACAAGGAAACCCAAATAACCCACAAAAGGGTCACTCCTAGAGCATCCAGCTCAGGAGTTCAGGGAGACCATAAACTCACTAGGTCCCACAAGACATTTACTACAAAAGGTCACTGAAAGATGACTAGAGTCATAGTAGGAATATACATAGAAACAAACACAAAGAGGCAAATAAAGAGGGGAGAAAATGAAACAACTGCCAAATTAAAGGAATGAAGGAATCCACTGAAAAAGACATAACTGAGATGGAGGTAAGCAATTTATCAGACATAGAGTTTGGAATAATGGTTATAAAGATGCTCAAGGAAATTAGTGACAAATACAAGTAATTTAGTAGGAACCATATCAGCATGAAAAAGGACATAGAGATAATGAAAAAGAATCAGGCAGAAATGAAGGATACCAGATCTGACCTCAAGAACACACTGGAGGAACATCAAGAACACTACTGTGCACTGGTACGAGTTGACACAGTGGGGTCCGCTGGTCCCATGGTGCAAGGCACTCTGGTGGACTCAGGTCACTCGGCCCTAGCTGCTCCCTGCTGCCTCCTCCCAGAGAAGATCAGGGATCTTCCAAAATTGCAGGGCCTTCTGGCCAGGCAGGAAGAAGTGCCCTGACAAGCCACTTACTGTGGTACCCAGCTGCTCCCTGTCTACAGCACAGGAACCCTCTGCCCTACATTTCTGTACTGCTCGAGGTTGCTTGTCCACACTCACATCCACTCACATTCTCTCTCACACTCACTCACACTCTCACACACTCACCCTCGCTCTGGTCCTGCCCACCACCATCTTCTCAAAAAGTGTTTTTTCAACTACCTATCAAAAGAGGGAATTGACAGTGGATACAATAAATTTAACTTCAATATGTATTTTTATCGAAGTCAACAAAATATATTTTAAATTATTCTATACAAAATAAATTAATAGATCAAACTAAAAATTAATGGCAAAAATACTGTGCAAAGTCTTTTTTTGTACTTGGTTTTATTGTTAAATTGAATATTACTAAGTCTAAGTGAACCATTACTAGAACTTTGCATTATTTTGCATGTTGTGTGTATTTGTGATGAATTTAGTAAGATGGACCTATGTTATAAAATCTTAAGTAGGTGAAATAAAATCTATATAGCTGATTCATAGTCCTGACTTTTTAACCTTGAGTGTATCCATTTCCAAAGAAATCTGCAATATTAGAGCTGAAAGTGCCCTCAGAGAGCCCATTCTTTCATTTAACTGACAAAGAAGCTGAGACCCAGAAAAGTAAGGTCAGGTAATATAGCTGGTGATGGCAGACCTGGGACTAGAATCAACTCTGCTCACTCCTATCCAATTGATATTTCTATTATATGACATTGTGATATTGCAAACTTCTTGACCTTTTCTCAAAATCAAATTGACTTAAAATTACTTTTTTTAGAAGCATGCTTTGTAAAATTTTTGCTCTTATTTTAGGAGGAAGAATGTCATTAAAATCAAACAAATTTACCTCCAATTATAAAAAGAAAAGTTTTTGTTATAAGATAAACCTGCTCTTTTAAAAGATAAAGATCACTTTCTAAACAAAACGGCAGCTCAGTGAAGCTACTGAAGAATGTATGTAATGACATAAATAGTGAAAGAGAAAATGTGGCACTGCATACCAAAGGAGAAGTGACTTTCAATGAACAATCTAATGGCAAATCCATTAGACTAACAAAGAAGGTGACAAAGTGAAAGGGAGGCAGCCAGAGGCCTGTTGGACATAATTAGAGCAGAAAGGAACTAAGGAAACATACTTAGAACAATTATCTCACAAGCAAATTCAATTACTGAGATATATATTCTGGGTTAAAGCATAGTGCTGAGGAGTTTTTTGTATTGTGCAGAAGACAGCTTTGTGACCTAGCAATAAATAATTTTACCTGAGGAGAAGCACCCCCAATCAAAGGCGATGCAGCCAAACAGCCATCTGATCAGAGACTATGCACTGCACTGAACCAGGAAAAAGTGAGTTACAGAAGATGCATGATAGGTAGGTGACCAAAGCTCTTTAAATTCAGTAGAGTAAGACAGGAGTTCCTAGTCCAGGTCTTGGTATTCAACTACATACAAAACAAAGATGTTTCTATGAGATATTACAAAACTCATCTGACACAATGTCTTATATTGGACATCTCTGTGATAGTGAAATTGAAGAGAATATGGTAGAGTAGATAAGAGAAGTTGGTATGCCAGTAAATTACATAAACAAGCTTGCTAGAATGTTTCAAGACATAAAAGTATCTGAAGATTTGAACCAAGCTTTTAAGGATATGCAAAAAAAAAATAAAATAAATTGGCTTTACCAACCAATTCAGTTAATATAAAAAGTTTGAATGCTGGTGCCTGGTCAAAAAGCTATGAGAAAGTCTTTGTCTCATTTACTACTTAACTGGCAGATTTGATACTTGAAGTAGAAGAATTCTATTTTTAAAAAAATCATAGTGGTAGAAAATTATACTGGCATCATCTAACATCAAATGGAATTATAATATTTAAGAATGAAGTAGGTCAGCCCTGGCCAGAGTTGATGTGTCTCTCTGACATTGATGTTTCTCTCCCTCTCTCCCTCCCTCCCTCCCTTTCACTCTATCTTAAAAATGAATCAATGGGTGAAGATGAACAAAAAATAAAGAATGAAGTAGTTCAATATGATTTGGAGGTAACAACTTTTCAGTTGGCTGTGTTATTTACATGGAACCAAAGATCTAGAGATAAAATCAGTTTTGAAAACCTAAAACTTTCAACAGTGCTCCCTGATGCTGAATTTAGAAGGACTTTATGGTCTTTAGTAGCTTTCCCAAAGCTCAAACATCAAGTTTTATTGTACAAAACTGAAATCAACTCACCCAATGACTTTATAGAAGGTACCCTCTTCTCAGTGAGCCAAGAATTCAGTTTAATAAAAAAAAAAAAAAGCAAAAGTTTAATAAAGGGGTAAAATCAACTTAATTGGATGTGTGTAGCTCATTACTGAAAGAATGAGAGAAGAGAATAGTTTAACTAAGAATATTAAGAACCCAGGGAGCTATCATACAAATAATGAAGATGAGAAAGAAAATTAGCAATGCTCAGCTGCAAATTGGATTAATAAAATTTTGAAAAACATGTTTTTTCACAGAAGAAAATAATAAAAGAGCAAATAGAATGGCTAATAGAGTACAAATACATCAGAACAGATGAATTTGATATCAATACTTTCATATATAATGGCATAATTTTGAATATCATGGACAGTATTAAGAACTCAAATTTGGAATGCTTGGGCAGAAAGGTGTGAAAGTTTGTGCTAGGGAAAGGTTTATTTGGACTTTGATTACATAAATATTAAAATCTCTACTTTACTGCCCTGGTTGGTTTGGCTTAGCGGTTAGAACGTTGGTGAGCGGACCGGAGAGTCCTGGGTTCGGTTCCCACTAAGGGCATGTACCTCAGTTGCAGTTTATCCCCTGCCCCAGTTGGGGTCATGTGGGTGGCAACCACTCGATGTGTCTATCTCACATAGATGTTTCTCTCTCTCTCTCTCTCCCTCTCTCCCTCCTTGGGTGAGGATAAAAAAAAAATAATAATAAAATAAAATCTTTGCTTTACCTAACAAAACAACTATATTTTGCCATTCACATTAGTTAGCATGATGGCATTCCCTTCATGCTGTTTTGTGGAGACACTTGCATTCATAAAGAGCCCATATGAACTTAAACACAAATTTGACTTACACCTACCAGAAAAAACCGCAAATTTGACTTACACCCACTGGGAAGGGTGAGGGTGTGGTTCTTATTGCTTTTCCCCCTTCTCTTGCAAAAATGTGCTGCACAAAGAAGGATCTTCAGTTATTTGTGCACTGAAAAATGCTGTTATGTGTTGCTTTTAAAAATGCAATTAAGCCCTGGACCGTTTAGTTCAGTGGTTAGAGCGTTGGCCCACGGTCCAGAAAGACCCAGGTTCGGTTCCCGCTAGAGGCATGTACCTTGGTTGGGGTTTGTCCCCGGCTCTGGTTGGGGTTGTGTGGGAGGCAGCCACTTGATGTGTCCCTTTCATGTCGACGTTTCTCTCTCTCTCTCTCTCTCTCTCTCTCTCTCTCTCTTTCCCTCCCTCCCTCCCACTCTATCTGAACAAAAATGGATAGATGTCCTCGGTGAGGATAAAAAAAAATGCAATTAAAACTAGAAATAGCAAAGAAAATGAAATTTACTTTTAGAAAAATAAAAACCAAAAAGAACGTAAAATAAAGTTCACCCTGGTTCATAAGGATGAAGTTCTAGGAAGTTCCAGAAATACTGGATATACTAACAGTTTTCTAGCACTTGCATAGTTATCAATAAAGTGAGGCGTAGTTTATTCTGATTTCCTCTTTTTACAGGTAGAGGTAAAGAGTCTTTTTTAAACTACGAACAAAATAACAAATATAATCATTGTTCCCTGGAAACAGGCTTCTCTGACATGTCTGAATTATTTAGCTTGAAGCATTATGATAGATGGTCTTTAAAAGAGGAAAGGCTGAGTTGTTTTTTTGTTTGTTTGTTTTTAAATGAATGTTTCTACCTCATGCCAGATCCAGTTTTTAAATGAATGTTTCTACCTCATGCCAGATCCAAAATCAATTCCAGGGTAGATTTTACTTTAAATGTGAAAGGTAGAACAATAAGATTCTAGAAAATAATGTAGGAATATACCTTCATGACTCTTGGGATGGACAAATACTTCTCAAACAGGACACAATAAAAGATAAATATATATATATATATTTATATATGTATATATATTTCTAAAACATAAAAAGCACTGATCATAAAGGAAAGACTGATAATCAAGACTCCGTTACAATTAAGGACTTCTGACCAACAAACAACACTATTAGGTGAGAGACTGAAAAGGCAATCCACAGAGGCAGGAAGGTATCTGTGATACATATTTTCAACAAAAGACTCCTACGAATCAATAGGAAAAAGACAGATAAGCTAACTTAAAAAAAAAAAGTAAAACATTTGTACAGGTGCCTCATCAAAGAGGATATTACAATGGCCAACAAGTATATGAAAAGTTATTCAACCTTATTGTTCATCAGGGAAATGCAGATTAAAACCCCAATGAGATTCCACTACATACACATCGGAATGGCACTTTAAAAAGACAAATTATATTAATAGTTGGTAAAGATATTGAGTAATTGGGACCCTAATACACTACTGATAAGAACATAAACTGGTACAGTGGCATTGAAAAGGCCTCTGAACATATCTATTAAATTGGAATACAGTGATACCTCGGTTCTCGAACATAATTCGTTCCAGGAGGACGGTCGAGAACCGAATTGTTCGAGAACCGAAGCAATGAAAGCAATAGGAAAGCGTGACTCCACAAAGTGTGACTCTCTCTCTGCACTCACACTGATGACGCAAGCAAGGCGCGCTGGGCCGAATGAACGCCATTCGGCTCAACTCGGCTCATCTCGGAAGTTCGAGTTCCAAATATTTGTTCGGATTCCGAGACAAAAGTTTCTCGAATCTCCATTTGGTCGAAAACCGAGGCGTTCGAGAACCGAGGTATCACTGTATATGCTTAGCCTATGATCCAGCAGTTCTACTCTTGTATTTTCATTACATATGGGCATCAAAAGACATATACAGAAATGCTCATCAAAGCATTCATTGAGCTAATGAATGTTATTCATTACACCTCAAAACTAAAAACAAACCAAGTATCCATCAACAACAGAATTAACAAATAAATTGTTCTATAGGCTTACAATGGAATATGACATAGCAATGAAAAGGAACAAATTAATGTTACTAGAACATGGAGGAATCTCTCCAGAAAACAAATAAAAGAGTACATGCTATATAATTCCATTTACATAAAGTGCAAAAATGGGCAACACTTACTTACATGGAGATAGAAGTAAGAATGTGGTTAACTTTTTGGGTGGGTGGGTAGTGACAGGAAGGAACACTTCTGGGGTACTAATAATATTGCATTTTCTGATCTGGGTTGAATTATACAGGCATGTTCACTTTGTGAAAATTCATTGAGTTGTGCATTTAGAATGTGTGCACTTTTCTGTGGTGTATAATTTTTTTCTATACTGTAATAAAATATTTTTAAAAGATTAGTTGCACAAAAACATGAAAGTGTGTGTGTATATATATACACACATGCACTGTACATAATAGTGTGTATACACACTACTAAACTATATACTTAAAATGGTCAAAATGGTAAATTTTATATTATGTGTATTTTACAATTTAAAATTAAGTTTAAAAAACTGATCCTGCTGACACCTTGTCTTTGGACAAGTAGTATTCCATTCTGTATTCCACACAGTAGAATGATGAAAATGTCACAGTGTAATAATGTTCTATATTTAGCTCCTTTGAGTTCCTATATCAGTATATTTAAGCTCACATTAGTTTTCTTATATTTGTTATATCTGTCACCAAAAATAAATATTTTATAATATAAAATTATCTAAATTTGAATAAGGAAGTCTCACTTTCTATACTAGAGCTAATAGAAAGAACTACAGCACTTGAGTGGGGCTCACCAGGCTCTGTGGTTAGGTCAAACAGATAGACTTAAATACCAGAGGCAAGCTTCCTACCTTGGTGCCTCGAGGCCTCTGGACACAGCTGAGCCAAGACAAAGTGTACAGGGCCCATGCAGAGAGGCAGAGCCTGTCGAGACAAAGTAATTTTCAGTCGTTTTCCTTATCCCCATGTTGTTGGGTTAAACTGATGCCAAGGCTGACCTCAGCTGCAATCCCCATGGGTGGTGTCCAGAAAGCACTGAAGGGTGAGATCACATCACAGCTCCATAAGGCCACAGTCCCACTGCAGCAGCATTCTTTTTTTATTTACTTATTATGTTTAATTTTTAATTAGTTTATTTATTTATTGTTTGATTTTTATTAGTTTATATTCAATATTATTCTGTAATAGTTTCAAATGTATAGCAAAGTGGTTAGAAAATAATGTAGTTTACAAAATGCCTCCACCCCATTGCTTCAAGTACCCACCTGGCCCCATACATAGTTATCACGATATTATCAACTATATTTTCTATGCTGTAATCTACATCTCTGTGACTCTTCTGTAACTACCAATTTGTACTGCTTAATCCCTTCACCTTTTTCACCAGCCACCCCAAACCACTCCTGTCTGACAACTATCAGTCTTTTCTGTGTATCTATGAATGTGCTTCTAGTTTGTTTATTTTGTTCTTTAGATTCCACATATAAATGAAATCACATGATATTTGTCTTTCTCTGTCTGACTTATTTTTACTTAGCATAATATGCCCTAGGTCCATCCATGCTGTCACAAAAGGTAAGATTTCCTTCTTTTTTACAGCCAAGTAGAATTCCATTCTATAAATGTACCACAGCTTTTTTATCCACTCATCTATTGATGGGCATTTGGGTTGCTTTCATATCTTGGCTATTGTAAATAATGCTGTAATAAACATAGGGGTGTATATATTCTTTTGAATTAGTGTTTCATGTTTCTTCAGGTATACAATCATCCCTCATTTATTGCGGTTAACCCATTCCAGACTCTAGCGGTTGCACCTGGGGTTGAAGGATTCCTGGGGTGCTCGAATACATAGGCCTACAGTCCATATGTACAGTAATTTTAATTGTAATTGTAATACAGAGGTGTATAATTGACTCAGACAACCGAGCATGTGCTGTATCGTTTTCACTCTCTCGATCAACTTTTTAATGAATATATTTGAAAAAACCGCAACAGAGTGAAGCTGCGAAAGTGGAATCACAAAGTGATGAGGGACGACTATATTCTCAAATGTGGAATCACTGGGTCATAAGGCAATTCCATCTATAATTTTTTTGAAGAACCTCTACAGTGTTTTTCACACTGGCTATATTAATCTGCATTTCCACCAACAGTGCACTAGGGTTCCCTTTTCTCCACATCATCACTTATACTTATTGTCTCATTGTGGTTTCAATTTGCATGTCTTTGATGATTAGTGATGTTGAGCAACTTTTCTTATGTCTACTGGCCACCAGTATGTCTTCCTTGGAGAAGTGTCTATTCATGTGTGCTGACCACTTTTTAATTCGGTGGTTTTTATGGTGTTATGTAGTCTGAGTTCTTTATAAATTTTGGGTATTAACCCCTTATCAGATGTATCATTGGGGGTAAAAACAGTCTATTCAATAAATGGTGTTGGGAAAATTGTACAGATACATGCAAAAAATGAAACTAGACCACTTTCTTACACCATATACAAGAATAAACTAAAAATGGATCAGTCTTAAATGTAAGACTCAAAACCATAAGATTCCTAGAAGAAAACAGAGGCAGTAAAATCTCGGACATTTTTCTTAGCAATATATATTTTTCTGATATATCTCCTTGAGCAAGAGGAACAAAAGAAAAAAACTAAACAAATGGTACTACATCAAAGTAAAGTTTTTGCACAGTAGAGGAAACCATCAACAAAACAAAATGGCAAACCACCGAAATGGCAAACCAGCATTCTTTATAGCACTCATCATTGTCTGCAAGAAGTGTGAGGAAAAGTACCTGTTACTGTGCTAGTCAAAAATCCCGCCACTCATTTATTCATGCAAAAATCTTCATCAAATATCTATGTTTGAGGCACTCTGCCTGGTTTTCTACATTAGAAAAAAATCTGTAGGCTCCATGAAGATAATCCTATTTTTAGAGGTGTGAAAGTTTACATAGGATATGGGCATCCGCTGGAAGAAATCGGTGGGACATAGGCAAAAAGTAGATTTCTGCATCTTTCTCTCTGATTTTCTATCTCTCTCCCCAGTTGCTACCTTGTGTCTGCTTCCAGAATATTCATTCCAGGATAGGAAGTAGGCAAGAGGTGTAGAGAGCAGAGGAGGTTTAATTTCAGCCTTCACTTAAATGAGTGAAAAAGTACATGTCGCCACCTGTCCTACACCCTCAGGATTAGCCACATGGAAAATACTTCTCAAAACCAGCTCCCTTCTAAGAAAGAAATTATAGCTTTCACTGTTTGGCTGCTTGTCCAACACCTGTTTCTTTCACTCATCTGTCCTTCTTTGGAGCAGAAGCCGGATTGTCGTATGATATCTCTCCTCTGTGCAGGGAAGGCCCCTAGCTCAGATGGGAGATCCTGAGAGGTCAAAGGCCCTCCCTATGCCAGTGGCTGGTTTAGCCTGTGTTTACTATGAGCCAGCTCCAGTCTGATACCCAAGGGGACCTTGGCTGGGGCTTCTTATATAGAACTTGTGATCTATGATGCCTGGGGTGCTGCCAACCAGCCTGGGGATAAAGCCAGGCAGAAAGAACCTGGTTCATTCTGACATTGTGGAGCCACTAAATGAACCAACTCTGAACACCCACTCTAACACCCTTGTAATGGGAGGAAATATATTTCTTTATTATTTAAGTTTACCTGAGATGTGTTTTTTCCATTAGTTACAGTCTAAGGAATCCTGATTGATATAGAAACTGTGAGCAAGGTTAGAAATTTCCTTGTGATTGTTTAGTGAAATGAAGTCAGGACAGAAATGAGATTGAGGTTTCACAACCTCTGCTTTTGGCCATTGTGTCCCTAACTTTCCTGTTAACATTTAGGGTCAACAGGGTAAAGGTAGGCACATTGGAATGTAATGCATCTGTTTAGAAAAGAGACGCATAATACATACGTCTAGATTAGATTGGTCATTGTTTGAATTATTTCCTGTTAATGAATCTTTCTGCTCAAGAAGCAATTTTCTCAACTTGTGCTTTCTCTTTTAAAGCCTCTTTGAAAGAAAAGTGAAATGAAACCCAACAGCTGTCAGAGGTGGAACACAAGGCACAGGGCATCCTGGGGAAGCATTTAGGCAACTTCAGCTAGAGACATGGCTGCTGGGGATTCTTCCTCAGCCCTGTCCTCTGACATTCCCATTCAGCAAGGCTGGGATGAGAGTCCTGAGATACCTATTTTTAGTGTGCTCCCCAGGTGATCCTGGTGTAGGTGATCCAGGGACTCACTTTGGGAATCATTGATTTAAGGCACCTCTAGCCAAGGCTGGCTATTTCTCCAGATGTTACCCAGGGTAAAGGGAATGTGGAGTGGTGGAATCATGGCTCTTCAATTGTTAACTGCCTGACCCTGCCTAACGGAATCTCAGTTTCTTCATATGTAAAATAGGACCCCCACTGTTGTGAGGATAAAACACTGAAAGAGAACTCCACATTCATACCTGGCCTCATCAGTCTGCTTATCCATGTATTGATTCTGCCAACTCTTTTGGACCAGGGCCTGGTTCTCTCATCCACAGGCTGTACCAGTGTCTGGTCTCTCAGGTGGGTCCAGGCCTTCTTTAGTAAATCCATCCAGTGGAGCTTTCCGTCGAGTGCAAGACGAGAACCCCCTTCCTGCACTCCTGTTTGGTGATACCTGGTCCACCCGGCCAGCCTCTTGCTAAAGCTGCCCTTGGTTTCTGAACACTGCTCCCCAGAAGCAGTTTGCAATTAAAGTGAGGAAAAGAGATTCTCCTAGTTAGGGACTAGCACTCCAGCCTCTTCCCTTCTTTATAGGAAAGATGAAAGAAGGATGTGAGGAAGGGAACTGGCAAAAGTCAACCTCTGGCTGATTCCCAGGCAGTTCTTCCTCCAACACACATGTACTGAACCCTCACTTAGCACCAGGCACTGGACAATGGCTGGCCCCTGCCACCCTCTCTACCCTTCAGCTTGTAGGAAGGTGTTGAGAACCACAGTGTGGAGAAGCAGGTGAAAGTTGAAAGTTTCACTTGGCCTAGACCGCCCCTCTCACCTCCTTTCCTGAGACCCTCAGTTCTCCAGCCTCCAGGTGCCAGTCTGAGGCCTTGGCCTGTGCTGCTCTTCCCCGAGGGGCCTGGCCATTTGGGAACACTCAGAGTTAGTGATCTAAACCAACTCTTACTTCTCAGTCGCAGCACACGGATGTTTCATAAGCAGTGGTAACGGCTAAAATAGTGGAAGGTAGAACTCACTTGAAGCTTGCAACTGCTTTAGTCTTTATAGTATTTGTCAGAACCAGTTGAAGTTTATCCCTACCTTTATGTCCCTGCCAATCCTGTGTGTTCCATCTGGTGTCCTGAGGGACAGCACCGTGTGTTTGCACAAAATAGCCGTCTACTCATCTGTCATGGTGAGAGCCCCAGTCCATGTTGCTTCACTTCCACTCTTCTCTGGTCTTTAAGACAGGGAGGAAAATTCTTTCTATCCTGGGGAGATTTATTTGTGTACAAAGAAATAATGGTGTTGTTTTTCAGCCTTTTCCTTCCCAGTTCACCTCCCTTCTCAGCCTGTCCTGGCCAGGGTGATCCCCTGTTTTTTCATCTCTTTTGAGCCCTCCTGTTGCTTTTTGGTATCATCAGTCTTTGCTCATGTTCAAAACTCTTTCCTCAAGGTGCCACTCAAATGTTCCTCTTCCAAGGCCCCCATGTCTCCTACCATTGAAATCCCGGCATCTCACTTGTTTGTTGTTGAACAAATGCTCTCCCTGGGGTGGGATTCAGTAGTGGCCTCCACAACCACATTTCCCACTCAACTACTGTGCCTCTTTCCTCGTGAGAGGGGTACAGGGGAGGGGACCTTCATTTACAGACTGCCTGTCACTTGCCAGGCACCATGCAGGCTACTTTACAAGGGAATACCATTTCATCCTCAAGTCTACTTTGTGAGGCAGGCACTGTCACACCCATTTTACAGATGAGATTTTCCAAATAAAGGCAGAGAGCTAGAATTAGGGTTCAGACTCAAGTATGACTCTGGTAATGAGCATGTTCTTTTCTACTAATCTTTGGCCTTACCACCTGGCATAGGCCTTGTCCATAGACAACCCCCAGTAAATGTTGACTGAGGGGAATATGTGCTCTTGGAGTGTTGAAGGAAAGCAACCTGTGCACCTGAAGCAGTTCAGACTGTGGCATAACTTTGCTAAAAGGGGTATTTACACTGTAAAGAGAGAGTATTAAAAGAAATAACTAAAGGAATCTCCACTTGGTGGAAAGTAGTGATGTTTCCCTTCCTACCCTCTCCCTCTGACCCAGCTGACCAGAATGGGATGCAGTGAATGTATATATATTTGTCTTTGCAGGAGCCAAATGTTCTACCTTGCCCTCTCTAAGGTTACCTCTGATGTCTGGCTTCTTCGTTGTTCTCTGCAGAGTATATTCGAGGCTCTTGATTCAGCAGAATGCAAGAGGAGAACCCCTGCCACACAGGCACCACTTTCCCTGTGCAACTACAGCAGCCTGGACTCCACTGGGCTCCTTTCCACCTGGCCTCAGCACCACATACCTCGCGGCCTCTTCCTGAAGTGTGGCTCCTTCTAAGGAGTCGGTTACCAAAGCTCACTGCATTTCTTAAGCTGCTGTCCCTTCAGCAAGGGATGCCCGCCAGCAGTCTCTTCCTGCCCCCTCATTCCTCCTTCTGTATGTCGTCTGCTGGGGGCTGGAAGCAAAGAGCCCTCTCCAAGTCATTTTCTCCTCTGTCAAAGTCGGAATCCAATCACCCAGGGTTTTGCCCAACCACACAGGGTGTGATGCAGAGTGAGGAAATGCCACCACTAGGTTTCTCTGAGGACTCCAGCACATCCTTTTAAGTATCCTCCAAACTAATCCATTGTACAGAGTTCTTACCTTGAACAAATTTTCTCAGAGCTGCTCAGCAGAGTGAAGGACACACCATTTCATTCATTAATTCATTAATCAGCCCTCTTATTTATTCATTCACTGCCAATCCACAAGCATCTACTTTGTTCTCTTCCACAAACATTTAGTTCAAGGTCTTTGTTCCAGAATTTCCATTGAGTCATACCTGTGAGCTGGCAGTGAGGTCTGTTTAGTTCTCTGACTCTACTTCCCTGAGTTTCTCTTTACTCTTTAGCCATTTGACCTTAACCTAATTGATTTCAGAAAAGCTGATTAGAATTAGGCAGGAAATAGAGGCTCCAAGGTGGAAAATGGCTTAGCTTCAGAAGAAGCACTCAGGTCCTGCAGCCGGAGCAGGTTTGCCTCTGAAAGCAAATCTTTGTCCTCTCCTGGCATTATCCATGGCAGGGCTGAGAGTGTGTACTTGGCCCCGTGGCCCCACAAAGATAGGAGTCATGACAGGTTACCAGGACTTGGCTGAAAGCAGGCGTTGCTGGTGTGTGGCCCTCTGGCTTGGCTACTCATTCACTCAAACTCCTTTTCTGAATTTGGAGGTCTGTGGCCAAAATAAGAAAACATAATTCTGTCCTTCTGTTCCTCTTAGTGTAAACATTCTTTGAGGGGGGTCTTTTTGGGGAACAAAACAAAATTAAAAGGAAAGAGAGACAAAAGCAGCAACACCCAGGACTAAATTATAGGCCTGAAAAACAAACAAACAAAAACACGGAAACTAACATGTGCAGTCCTTTCTGTGCTGCTGTGTGATTTTGAGCAAGTTAACTTTTCAGGGCCTTGTGCTGCTCGTAAGATCCAACATTGCTCTGTGTGTGTGTGTGTGTGTGTGTGTGTGTGTGTGTGTTCCTAGGTTTGTATAGTTTTCTGAGCCTGCTTATGCTAACAATATAAAGAGCCCTAAAGGTACTAAATAATGCTGCAATACCATGCTGTGGGCAGTATTGTGGTATTGCATTAAAGGAGCCAAGGTTGCTATTATTTTCTGTTTTTCCAGAAAGTTAACAGGAAACACAAAGTTCTATTGTTAGGTGAACCTTCTCCTATTACAGTGGGGCAAATTCTCCAGGCACACGCCCAGCTCAGTGGCATCAAGTCCCTGGCTTTGCCCTTTGGAAAAGCTCCCAGACCTGTTTTCCTCTCTGCCCTCCAGCATGAGGGGAGAAGAGGTAGGTGAGTTTTGTTATTCAGCAATCAACAAAAATCAGGCAAATAAGAGAGGCTTCCAAAAAAAAAAAAAAATTTCTACTTTCTAGGGAGAAACATTATTTGACATGTTACACTGCATTTGCATTTGACTATCTACTTTGCATCTTAATTCACATAGCACAAATACAATAGAGTCCAGAAAGGTGTAAGTAGGAGAAAGACAAAGGGGAAAGCTGAAATAGAATATGCAGATCATATATTCTATAGTGAGTAGAGTTTACTGCCAGATAGCGAGACAATGATGTAAATACATGTCTTGCCAAGGAACACAATGTGTCTTACAGATATTATTTCATTCTTCACAGACCAGTGTATTCTCAATTTAGGTTGGGGATAAGGAGGGGAGCATATGACAGTACCCTAGGAGTTTTTTGTTGTTGTTCTTTTTTAAAAATATATATTTTTTTGTTTTTCAATAATAGTTGATATATATTATTATATTAGTTTTAGGTGTACAACAGTAATAAGACATTTATATAACTTAAGAAGTAATCACCCTGATAAGTCTAGTACCCACTTGACATCATACATAGTTATTACAATATTATTGACTATATTCTCTATGCTGTACTTTACACCCCTAGTACTGTTTTTATAACTGGCAATTTGTATATCTTAGTCCTTCCCCTTTTTCACCCATTCCTCCAATCCCCTCCCATCTAACCACCATCAAAATGTTCTCTGTATCTATGAGTTTGTTTGTTTATTTCGTTTTGTAGATTCCACATGTAAGTGAAGTGATATGGTATTTGTCTTTGTGTGATTTATTTCACTTACATAATACCATCTAGGCCAATCTATATTGTTGCAAATGGCAAGATTTCATTCTTTTTTGTCTGAGTAATATTCTATTATATTTATGTACCACCTCTTTATTCACTCATATATTGATGGACACTTAAGCTGCTTCCATATCTTGGCTATTTGTAAATACTGTTTCAGTGAACATAGGGATGTATATGCCTTTTTGAATTAGTGTTTTGGGTTTCTTCAAATAATACCCAGAAGTGGAAGTGCTGGTTCCTTTATTTTCTCTTATTATAGCCTTTGATATAAGTATTACTATCCCAGCTTTTCTTTTTTCATTTCCATTTGCATAAAGTATTATTTTCCATCCATTTACTTTCAGTCTTTCAATCTGAAGTGGACTTCTTTTAGACAGCCTATGTAAGGGTCTTGTTTCCTTACTTATTCAACCACTTCGTGTCTTTTGATTGAAGCATTAAATCCATTTACATTTAAAGTAATTATTGAAATGTATCTAGTTATTGCCATCTTATTATTCATATATTTTTTTTCTTCTTCAAGAAGCTCCTTTAACATTTCTTGTGATGCTGGTTTGGTGGTGATGAAATTCTTTAGTTTTTTTTCTTGTCTGGAAAGCTCTTTATTTTTTCTTTGATTCTAAATGATAGCCTTGCTGGGTAGAGTAATCTTGCGTTATAGGTCCTTCCTTGTCATCAGTTTGAATATTTTGTGCCAATCCGTTCTGGCCTGCAAAGTTTCTGTTGACAGTTGTATGGGAGCTCCCTTGTAGGTAACCAACTACTTTTCTCTTACTGCTTTTAAGATTCCCTCTTTAACTTTTAGCATTTTAATTATGATGTGTTTTGGTGTGGACCTCTTTGGGTTCATCTTGTTTGGGACTCTGTGCTTCCTGGACTTATATGTCTATTTCCTTCACCAAGTTAGGGGGTTTTCATCATTATATCTTCGAATTCCTTGCTTTCCCTCTTCTCCTTTTAGTATGCCTATCATGCAAATGTTGGTACACTTTATGTCCTAGAATTCCCTTAAACTATTCTCATTTTTTTTTTAAAAAAAATCCTTACCCAGAATATGTTTATTGATTTTAGAGAGAGGAAGGAAGATTATATATATATAATCTTTTCTGATGAGAGAAAGAGAGAGAGAAACATCAATGTGAGAGAGAAACATTGATTGGTTGCCTCCCATACCTGCCCTGGGGAATGGGAGGCTGGGGATCAAACCTGCAGCTTAGGTATGTGACCTGACAAGAAATCAAACTCA
Source organism: Molossus molossus (assembly GCF_014108415.1). Classification (NCBI taxonomy): domain Eukaryota; kingdom Metazoa; phylum Chordata; class Mammalia; order Chiroptera; family Molossidae; genus Molossus; species Molossus molossus. Next base: position 9,251,486 of record NW_023425347.1, read on the forward strand.
TAACCTTTTGGTATATGGAACAATGCTCCAACCAGCTGAGCCACCTGGCCAGGGCTATCTTCATTTAAATTTATTTTTCTTTTTATTGTTCTGTTTGCGTGTTTTCTGCTACCTTGTCTTCCAAATTGCTAATTCAGTCCTCTGCTTCATCAAATCTATGGTTGATTCCCTTTAATATATTCTTTTTTAAAAATTTTTATTTATTTATTTTTTTAAATGAATTTTTATTTATTTTTTTGTTACAGATATTTTACCTTTTTACCCCATTGGCATCCCCCACCCCACCCCACCTCCACCCCATCCTCGGCTTAGTTGTTCATGTCCATTGGTCATGCATACATGCATATAAGTTCTGTGGTTTATCTCCTCCCACCCCCCCACTCCCCCATCCCCTCTTCTGAGGGATGTCAGTCTGTGCCCCACTTCCATGTCTCTGGGTCTACTGTATTCCTCAGACTGTTATGTTCATTATATTCCATATATAAGTGAGATCATGTGGTATTTGTCTTTTTCTGCTTGGCTTCTTTCACTTAGGATAATACTTTCCAGGTCCCTCCATGTCGTCTTTATTTTAGTTATTGTATTGTTCATTTATGACTGGTTCTTTTTTATGGTTTCTCTCTGTGTGTGTGTGTGTGTGTGTCTGTGTGTGTGTGTTTTGTTATTTCTTTTAAAAGTTCTCATTGAGTTCATTCACATTTTCTCTATGTTCCTTGAGTATCCTTATAACCAGTGTTTTGAATTCTGTATCAGGTAGATTGCTTGTCTCCATTTCATTTAGTTGTTTTTCTGGAGATTTCTCTGCTCTTTTACTTGGACCATGTTTCTCTGTCTCCTCATTTTGTTTGACTCCCTGTGTTTGTTCCTATGTATTAGGTATATCTGCTGTGTCTCCCAGTCTTGATAGAGTGGTCTTACATAGCATGTCCTGTGGGGGCCAGTGGTGCAGTTTTCCTGATCACCTGAGCTGGGCATTCCAGATCTGTCCCTTGTGTGGTTTGTGTGTGCCCTCCTGTTGTAGTTGAGCCTTGATTGCTGTTGACACTTCAGTGGGAGGGATTTACCTCAACCTGACTGGCTATGAGGAATGGCCATGACTACAGCAAAGGAGTATGCAGAGGCTGACCCCACAGAGGGGAATTTGCTTTATACCCCACAGAGGGGAATTTGCTTTATCAGGGCTCTGGGTGCCTGTTGAGTCCACTCTTTGGGTGTGTTGTTTGTGAAGCTGGTTGGGTGGTGCTCTTGTGTGGTCTGAAGCTGGTCCCTGGACATTGAGATTCTTGGGAGGGGCTGTGGTACAGGCCAAGGTCAGTTGCTGCTTGTGACTGGCATGAGCTACAAAATGATCTGCAGATGGCTGACATTTGTGCTGGGTTTGGAGGTGCCTGGGAGAGGCCAAGCTTTGAACCGAGGCTGGCAGCCACTAGTACCAGGCTGGGGGCCATTTAGCAAGAGGTATAAGATACATTGAGGCCAGATGCTGCTTGTTTGTGATTTGTAGAACTTTGAGAGATTTTAGTAAAGTTCACAGCAGGAGGTGAGACAGGCCATTTGTATAGAAAAGCCACTGGAAGTGTCTTGGGTGGGCCCACAAGTTGGGTGGGGCAGAATTTCAGGAAATCACCAAGGCAGGGTGTATGGTGTTAGCTAGGTGGATGGACTCAGACTTCGCACCCACCTGTACCTGCAAGCTGCATTGGGGGAGGGCTTAACAAAGAAACAAAATGGCAGTTAGAGCTGTCCCTCCAGCCCTCACACAAGCCAGACAATTTAGTTCTCCCAGTATGTCTCCAGGTTTTTTTGAGCTGCTTCTCTAGTGTTGGAGCTCAGAGTAAGTGAGTCTAAATAAAACTGTGTACAGGCCTTTTAAGAGGAACACCTGGGGATCCAGAAGCCTTCTGTCTCACTTAGTCACAATTGCCACTGGTTTTCATAGCCAGAAGTTATGGGGATTTGTCTTCCTGACACTAGTGCTCAAGGCTTGGGAACCCAGTGTGAGATTGGGAACCCTCTCTCCTCAGGGGGGACTGCCACAGCCAAGATATCCCTCCTGATTTTTAACTGCTACCCTGTGTGTATGGGATGTACCCATTCTGAGTCTTCACCTCTCCTACCAGTCTTTTTTTTTATTTTTAATATGTTTTCATTGATTTTTTTAGAGAGAGAGGAAGGGAAAAGGAGAGAGATAGAAACATTGATGTGAAAGCATAACATAATTGGCTTCCTTTTGCATGCCCCTGCTGGGAATTAAACCTAAAACTTGAAACTCGGTCATATGCTCTGACCAGGAATTGACCCGAGGACCTCTCAGTCCATGGGACAATGCTCAGTGAACTGAGCCACACCAGCTGGGCAACTCTCCTATCAGTCTTGATGTGGCTTTTTGTATATTCTTAGTTATAGGACTTCTGTTTAGTTAGTCTTCAGCAGTTTTCAAAGATGGCTGTTCTGTAGTGTAGTTGTAATTTTTATGTGGTTGTGGGAGGAAGTAAGCATGGTGTTTACCTATTCCACAGTCTTGACTGGAAGTTCCTCTGGGAGTTTTCAAACCTCACACACCAGTTATTCTTCTCCTCCCAAAGCTTGCACAGATATTTTAGTGCCCTCCTGTTTGAGAAGCCTTGTGCTTTTTAGAGACATTCTCCCAAAGATATCTCACTGTACTTTCATAGTATTAATAGGTCAGAGCAGAGCAAAATAAAATTCTGCTACTTTTTGCCAACCAAATTCTTCCCTAGGCCAGAACTCCAGCCTAGGAAGTGGAGTCTTAGCTCTATCTCACAAGGCTCATCAGTCTTAATAAATTTGATTCTTTACATTTAATTAAAAGAAATCAGTTAAGCATACAAGCAACATCACTGATAGCTATGGGAGACCATGAGGCCATGGATTATAATACCCACTAATAATCCCCAAACTTCATTTGGATCAGTAATTTTTTTATTAATTAATTTATTTTTGTTACAGATGTTTCTCCCCCCCCCGACACCCTCTTCCTGATCTCCCCCTCCCCCAGCCCAAGATTTGTTGTCTATGTCCATTGGTTATGCATACATGTACATAAGTTCTTTGGTTTATTTCATCCCTCCACCCACTCACCCCCCTCCACTGAGGTTTGTGAGTCTGAATCTTACTCCTTTCTATGTCTCTGGGTATATTTTGTTCATTATAACCACAAATAAGTGAGGTCATGTGGTATTTGTCTTTCTCTGATTGGCTTATTTTGCTTAGCATAATAATCTCCAGGTCCCTCTATGTTGTCTCAAAGGATAAGAGATCTTGGATTTCCATAATGGTGGCGGAGTAAACGGAAGCTACACAGACCATCTCCCAGGACCAAACTGGAATTACAACTAAAACACAGACATATCGACGGGAAAAACCAACAGAAAAGCAGCTTGCGAGGACAATATAACCAGGGACACTGAGTCGATCCTGGTAGGCTTGCGCAGGCACAAGACGGGGGCTGAGAGCCCACGGTCGGCATCAGCAGTAGCCTTAGCTGGGAGCAGCACCCTCGAGTTATACTTCCAAGTGGCTCCACAGCGCAGAGCAGGAACAGAGGCTAAAATAGCCACAGCCACTCACATTGGGCTCCAGCAGAGAGAGGGCAGACTGGACAAACACTGTGTGGAGATACTCGGGTTTTAGAGGGCACTCAGAGCCTTGGCTTAGTTACAGCCATGCAGGACGGTGGCCATATTGCTCCTTCCCAGGGCTCTGGAAAGAGGCAGCAACCCCTCCCTCGGAGACTCAACCCCACACTGTGGGACACTGAAATGCAAATTGAGGCTCACTAACAACCAGCATCTGCCCCACACTTGGGAAGTCCCCTTATGCTGAGCACCTGAGGGTGTTTTTGAATCAACTGACAGCCTAAACCCCTTCAAGTAACCTGGACTGCTAGCCTCCAGGCAAAGAGCTAGAGGATACCAGTAACATTCCTGGGCGAGCAACTCTAACCAGGAAAGTAAGACTTGACAGTGGTGTATAACATGGGTCCTCCCTCACTCATCTAAACCCAAGGGAGGGAGCCACAAACAGCAGAACACCAATACCCACAGGGAAAACTTGGCAGGCTCCAAAGCCCACTGTGATAGCTAAAATGGTGAAAGACAGAAACAAAAGCCAAATGAAAGAACAAGAGACCTTCACCAAAGATGAGATCAATGTGGAGCAGTTAGGCATGTTAACAGAGCTAGAATTCAGAGCCATGATCTTGAGGAAGCTCAAAAGCATGAGTAAGGACATAGAGATGCTGAAAATAAACCAATTAGAAATTAAAAACCACCAGGAAGAGATCAAGAGAGACATATCACAAATAAAGAACACATTAAAAGTTCTAAAGAGCAGAATATAGGAAGCTGAGGACCGAATCAGTGAATTAGAAGACAGGGTAGAAAAAATGAACCAATCAGAAAACCAAAAGGAAAAAACAATTAAAAACAGGAAGACAACTTAAGAGAACTGTGGGACAAGTAGAAACGTAATAATATTTTCATCATAGGAAACCCTGAAGAAGAAGAAAATGAGCAAGGGTTAGAGAATATATTCAAAAAAATAGTGGCAGAAAACTTCCCTAATTTGGTGAAGGAAAAGGGCATTTAAGTTCAAGAAGCACAGAGAGGCCCAAGTAAGAAGAACCCAAACAGGCCCACACCAAGACACATAGTAATTAAAATGCCAAAAATTAAAGACAAAGAGAGAATCCTAAAAGCAGCAAGAGATAAGCAACAGCTTACCTACAAAGGAACCTCAATAAGGCTCTCAGCTGACTTCTCAACAGAAATACTACAGGCCAGAAAGAAATGCCATGAAGTAATCAAGGTCGTGAAAAAGAAGGATCTTAATCCAAGACTACTCTACCCAGCAAGGCTGTGATTCAAAATAGAAGGTCAAATAAAGAGCTTCCCAGACAAAAAAAAAAGGCTAAGAAAATACATTAGCACCAAACCAGCACTACAATGAAATGTTAAAAGGACTGCTGTAATTAGTAGAAGAAATAGAAAGAAAAATTTAACCAAAGTAAACAAAAATGGCAATAAATAAGTACATATCAATAATCACCTTAAATGTAAATGGACTGAATGCTCTGATAAAAAGAAACAGAGTAGCTAGCTGATTGAATAAGAAAGCATGACTCATCTATATGTTGCTTACAAGAGACCCACCTCACAACAAAAGACTCACATAGGTTGAAAGTGAAGGGATGGAAAAAATTTTCCAAGCAAATGAAAAGGAAAAAAAGCTGGAGTAGCAATACTCATATCTGATTAAATAGATTTCAGAATGAAGACCATAACTAGAGACAAAGAAGGCCACTACATAATACTGAAAGAATTTATCCAACAGGAAGGTATAACCTTGATAAACATATATGCACCCAATATAGGAGCACCAAAATATATTAAAAATCTTCTGGAGGACTTCAAAGGAGAAATCGACAGTAATACAATCATAGCAGGGGACTTCAGAACACAGTTGACACCACTGGATAGATCCTCTAGACAAAAAATTAGAAAGGAAAGAGAGACTCTAAATGAAGCACTAGACCAAATGGATTTAATAGATATCTACAGAGAATTACATCCCACAACTACAGAATTCACATTCTTCTCAACTGCACATGGGATATTCTCAAAGATAGACCACATGATAGAACACAAAATAAATCTCTACAAGTTCAAGAAGATTGAAATCATATCAAGCATCTTCTCAGATCACAATGGCATGAAACTAGAAATAAATTGCAACAAAAACATGCAGAGGAATTTGAACACATAGAGGCTAAATAGCATCTTATTAAACAGTGAATGGGTTACTATGGAGTTCAAGGAAGAAATTAAAAACTATTTGGAAAACAATGAAAATGAACACAAAACAACACAAAATCTGTGGGCTGCAGCAAAAGCAGTTCTGAGAGGGAAGTTCATACCATTACACGCCTACCTCAAGAAACAAGAAAAAGTTCTAATTGACTGTCTAACCTCACAACTTAAAGAATTAGAAAGCAAACGAAAAGAAAACCCCAGAGCAAGTAGAAGGAAAGAAATAGTAAAGATCAGGGCAGAAATAAATGACATAGAGATAAAAAAAAAACAAACAATTCAAAGGATCAATAAAACAAAGAGCTGGTTTTTCGAAAAGATAAAAAAGATTGATAGACCCTTAGCTAGACTCACCAAGAAACAAAGAGAGAGAACCCAAATGCACAAAATCAGAAATGAAAGGGGAGAAGTAACAACTGACACCACAGAAATACAAAAGATCGTTAACAACTACTATGAACAATTATATGACAACAAATTCAACAATCTAAGCAAAATGGACAAATTTCTAGAAACACACAGTCCCCCAAAACTGGACCAGGAAGAGATAAAAAACTTGAACAGACCAATAACAACTAAGGACATTGAAGAGCTAATCAAGACTCTCCCAGCAAACAAAAGCCCAGGCCCAGATGGCTTCACGGGGGAGTTTTACTGAACATTCAAAAAAGAACTAACACCCATTCTCCTTAAACTATTTCAAAAAATTCAAAAAGAAGGAAGACTTCCAAACTTGTTTTATGAGGCCAGCATAATTCTAATTTCAAAACCAGAAAAAGCCACTGAAAGAAAAAAAACTACAGGCCACTATCCCTGATGAACATAGATGCCAAAATCCTGAACAAAATACTAGCAAATCAGATCCAGCAATACATCAAAAAAATTATTCACCATGACCAAGTGGGATTCATCCCAGGGATGCAAGGCTGGTACAATATTCGCAAATCCATAAGTGTGATACAACACATAAACAAAATGAAGAATAAAAACCACATGATCATATCAATAGACACTGAAAAGCATTCGATAAAATCCAGCATCAATTTCTGGTAAAAACACTCAGCAATGTGGGAATAGATGGATCATATCTCGACATAATAAAGGCCATATATGAATGACCTACAGCAAACATTATAATCTTTGGATAGAAACTAAAACATTTCCCTTAAGAACAGGAACAAGACAGAGATGTCCACTTTCACCACTCTTACTTAACATTGTACTGGTAGTCTTAGCCACAGCAATCAGACATGAAGAAAAAATAAAAGGGATCCAAATTGGAAAGGAGGAAGTGAAACTGTCATTATTTGCAGATGATATGATATTATACATAAAAAACCCTAAAGACTCCATCAAAAATCTACTAGACTTAAATGAATTTGGCAAAGTAGCAGGATACAAAATTAACATCAAGAAATTGATGGCATTCATATACACTAATCATGAACTCGCAGAAAGAGAAACTGAAAAAACAAGACCATTTACCATCATGGCAAAAAAAAATTAAGATACCTAGGAATAAACTTAACCAAAGAGGTAAAGGATCTATTTCCAGAAAACTACAGGATATTGAAAAAATAAAAAGAGGAAGATATAACAAAGTGGAAGCACATACCTTGTTCATGGATTGGAAGAAAAAACATCATTAAAATGCCCATATTACCCAAAACAATCTATAGATTCAATGCAATCCCCATCAAAATACCAAAGACATATTTCACAGAACTAGAACAAGTACTTCAAAAGTTCATATGGAACCAAAAGAGACCCCAAATGGCCACAGCAATTTTGAAAAAAAAAGGACAAAGTAGGTGGGATCACAATACCAGATTTCAGGTTATTCTACAAAGCAACTGTGATCAAAACAGTCTGGTACTGGCACAAGAACAGGCATATAGACCAGTGGAACAGAACTGAGAACCCAGAAATGGACCCAAGGCAATATGTTCAATTAATATTTGACAAAGGTGGCAAAAGCATACAGTGGAGTAAGGACAGCCTCTTTAATGAATGATGTTGGGAAATTGGACGGCTACATGCCAAAAAATGAAACTAGACCATCAACTTACACCATACACAAAAATAGACTCAAAATGGATAAAAGACTTAAATGTGACCCGTGAATCCATAAAAATTCTAGAAGAAAATGTAGGCAACAAAATTTCAGACATCATACGCTGCAGAATTTTCACTGATACATCACCTAAGGCAACAGAAACAAAGGAAAAAATGAACACATGAGACTACATCAAACTCAAAAGCTTCTGCACAGCAAAAGAAACAACCATCAAAATGGAAAGGCAACCCACTGTATGGGGAGAACATTGCCAGTGATACATCAGATAAGGGGTTAATTTCCAAAATATATAGAGTACTCATACAACTCAACAAAAGGAAGACAAAGGACCCAATTAAAAAATGGGCAGAGGAGCTGAATAGACACCTCTCCAAACAGGATATACAAATGGCCAAGAGATATATTCAGAAATGCTCAACATCATTAATCATCAGAGAGATGCAAATTAAAACAACAATGACATGTCACCTCACACCTGTCAGAATGGCTACCATCAACAAATCATCAAACAACAAGTGTTGGCAAGAATGTAGAGAAAAGGGGACTCTAATACACTGCTGGTGGGAATGCTGACTGGTGCAGCCACTATGGAAAACAATATGGTGCTACTTCGGAAAATTAAAAATTGAACTTCCATTTGACCCAGTGATCCCACTTCTAGGAATATACCCTAAGAAGCCTGAAAACACCAATCAGAAAGAATATATGTACCCCCATGGTCATAGCAGCACTATTTACAATAGCTAAGATCTGGAAACAGCCCAAGTGTCCATCAGTAGATGAATGGATAAAAAAGCAATGGTATATATACACAATGGAGTATAATGCAGCTGTAAGAAAGAAAGATCTTTTATCCTTTGAGACGACATGGAGGGACCTGGAAAGTATTATCCTAAGTGAAGCAAGCCAAGCAGAAAAAGACAACTACCACATGATCTCACTTATATATGGAATGTAATGAATATAACAGTCTGAGGAATAGGGTAGACCCAGAAACACAGAAATAGGGTACAGACTGACAACCCTCAGAAGAGAGGGTGATGGGGGGTGGGACGAGATAAACCACAGAACTTATATGCATATATGCATAACCAATGGACATGGACAACAAAGCCGAGGACAGGGCAGGGGAGCGATGGGGAGGAGGGTGTCAATAGGGTAAAAAAGGAGAAACATCTGTAACAAAAATAAAATTAAATAAATTTTTTTTAAAAAAGGATAAGAGTTCTTTCTTTCTTACACCTGCATAGTGTTCCATTTTGAATATATACCACAGCTTTTTTATCCATTCATCTATTGATGGACACTTGGGTTGTTTCCAGATACTAGCAATTGTAAATAGTGCTGCTATGAACATAGGGTTCACATATTCTTCTAATTGGTGTTTCAGGCTTCTTGGGATATATTCCTAGCAGTGGGAACACTGGGACAAAAAGCAGTTCAATTATTAATTTTTTGAGGAAACACCACATAGTTTTTTATAGTGGTTGCACCAGTCTGCATTCCCACCCCGCCATGTAATAGAGTTCCCTTTTCTCCATATCCTCGCTGCACCTGTTTGATGATTTGTTGATGGCAGCCATTCTGGCAGGTGTGAGGTAATACCTCATAGTTGTTTTAATTTGTATATCTCTGATGGTTAGTGACACTGAGAATTTTTTCATGTCTGTTGGCCATATGTATGTCCTTTTAGGAGCGGTTTCTATTTAGGTCCTCTGTCCAGTTTATAACTGGGTTCTTTGTCTTCCTTTTGTTGAGTTGTATGAGTACTCTGTATATTTTGGAAATTAATCCCTTATCTGATATATGGTTGGCAATTATGCTCTCCCATATAGTGGGTTTCTTTTTTATTTTGATGCTTTTTTTTTTTCCTGTGCAGAATCTTTTTAGTTTGATATAGTCCCATGTATTAATTTTTGCCTTTGTTTATCTTGCCTTAGGCGATTATTTCAGTGAATATTCTGTTGTATCTCATGTCTGAAATGTTGTTTCCTACATTTGCTTCTAGGGTTTTTATGAATTCACAAATCACATTTAAGTCTCTTATCCATTTTGAGTTTATTCTTGTGTATGGTGTAAGTTGGTGGCCTAGTTTCAATTTTTTGCATGTAGCTGTCCAATTATCCCAACATTATTTATTAAAGAGGCTGTCTTGAGTCCATTGTATGCTCTTGCCACATTTGTCAAATATTAATTAAGCATAATGTCTTGAGTAAATTTTTGGGTTCTCTGTTCTGTTCCACTGGTCTATCTCCCTCTTCTTGTGCCAGTACCAGGGTGTTTTGATTACAGTGGCTTTGTAATATAATCTGATATCCAGTATTGTGATCCCACCTACTTTGTCGTTTTTCAAGATGGCTGTGGCTATTCGAGGTCTTTTTTTGGTTCCATATGAACTTTTGAAGTATTTGTTCTAGTTCTGTGAAATATGTCGTTGGTATTTTGATGGGAATTGCATTGAATCTATATATTGCTTTGGGTAGTATGGACATTTTAATGATGTTAATTCTTTCACCCATGAACAAGGTATGTGCTTCCACTTTTTTTATATCTTCCTTTATTTCTTTTTTCAATGTCCCATAGTTTTCTGCAAATAGGTCCTTTACTTCTTTGGTTAATTTTATTCCTAGGTATCTTAATTTTTTTGATGCAATGGTAAATTAAATTGATGTTTTAGTTTCTCTTTCTGCGAGTTTATTATTGGTGTATAAAAATGCTATTGATTTCTTGATGTTAATTTTGTATCCTGCTACTTTGCCAAATTCATTTATTAAATTTACTATATTTTTATGGAGTCTTTAGGGTTTTCTATGTACAATATAATGTCATCTGCAAATAATGCCAGTTTCATTCCTTTTTTCCAATTTGGATCCCTTTTATTCTTTCTTCATTTCTAATAGCTGTGGCTAAGACTTCCAGTACTAAGTTAAATAAGAGTGGCAAAAGTTGGCATCCCTGTCTTGTTCCTGTTCTTAAGGGAATGCTTTTAGTTTTTCCCATTGAGTATAATGTTGGGTGTAGGTTTTTTATATATGGTCTTTATTATTTTGAGATATGATCTCTCTATTACCACATTGCTAGGTGTTTTTGTCAGAAATGGGTCCTGGATTTTGTCAAATGCTTTTTTAGCATCTAATGATATGCTCATACAGTTTTTATCTTTCATTTTGTTTATGTGGTGTATCACATTTATTGATTTGCAAATCATTTACCAGCCTTGCATTCTTGGGATGAATCTCACTTGGTTATGGTAAATAATTTTTTTAATGTATTGCTAATGTTTTGTTAAGGATTTTGGCTTCTATGTTCATAGGGATATTGGCCTGTAGTTTTCTTTCTTTTTAGTGTCTTTATCTGGTTTTGGAAGTAGAATTATGCTGGCCTCAAAAATGAGTTTGGAAGTCTTCCTTCTTCCTGAAGTTTTTGGTGTAGTTTTTGTAGTTCTTGTTTAAATGTTCGGTAAAACTCCCCTGTGAAGCCATCAAGGCCTGGATATTTGTTTGCTGGGAGATTCTTGATTACATTCAATTTTCATAGTTGTTTTTGGTCTGTTCAAGGTTTCTATCTCTTCCCAGTCAGTTTTTAGAGACTGTGTGTTTCTAGAAATGTATCCATTTTACTTAGATTGTTCTGTTTGTTGGCTTATAATTGTTCATAGTATTTGTTAATGATTCTTTATATTTCTGTGATGTCAGTTGTTACTTCTCTTTTGTTTCTAATTTTGTTTATTTGGGTCTTCTCTCTTTGTTTTTTGGTGAGTCTGTCTAACGGTCCATCAATCTTGTTTATCTTTTCAAAGAACCAGCTTTTTGTTTCATTGATCTTTTGAATTGTTTTTTAGTCTCTATGTCATATATTTCCACTCCGATATTTACTATTTCTTTCCTTCTGCTTACTCTAGGTTTTTCTTTTTGTTTGCTTTCTAGTTCTTTAAGTGATGAGGTTAGATAGTCAATTAAAATGTTTCTTGAGGTAGGTCTGTAGTGCTATGAACTTTTCTCTCAAAACTGCTTTCACTGCATCTTATAGACATTGTGTTGTGTGTTTATTTTTATTGGTTTCCAAGAATTTTAAAATTTCTTCCTTTATTTCCTTGGTAACTCTTTCATTGTTTAATAACATGCTATTTAGCCTCCATGTGTTTGAATGTTTTTGCATGTTTTGTTGTAATTGATTTCTAGTTCCATCCCATTGTGATCTGAAAAGATGTGTGATATGATTTCAATATTCTTGAACTTGTAGAGACTTAGTTTGTGTCCTAACTTGTGGTCTATCTTTGAGAATGTTCCATGTGCACTTGAGAAAAATGTGAATTCTACAGTTTTGGGGTGTAATTCTCTGTAGATATCTATTAAATCCCTTTGCTCTAGTGCATCATTTAAAGTCTCTGTTTTCATGTTAATTTTTTGTCTAGAGCAGCAGTTCTCTACCTGTGGATTGCAACTTCTTTGAAGGTTGAACGACACTTTCACAGGGGACACCTAAGACATAATAGTAGCAAAATTACAGTTATAAAGTAGCAACAAAAATAATTTTATGCCCTGGCCAGTTTGGCTCAGCGGTTAGAGCGTCGGCCTGTGGTCCAGAGAGACTTGGGTTTGGTTCCTTCTAAGGGCGTACTTCGGTTGCAGTTCATCCTTGGCCCTGATTGGTCATGCGGGTGGCAGCCACTCGATGTGTCCCTTTCATGTTGATGTTTCTCTCTCTCTCTCTCTCTCTCTCTCTCTCTCTCCCCCTCCCTCCCTCCCTCCCTCCCACTCTATCTGAACAAAAAATGGAAAAAAAAATGTCCTCGGGTGAGGATAATAATAATAATAATAATAATTTTATGATTGGGGATTACCACAACATGAGGAACTGTACTAAAGGGTCATGACATTAGGGAGGTTGAGAACCCCTGGTCTAGAAAATCTATCCAATGATGTCAGCGGGTTGCTGAAGTCCCTTGCTATGATTGTATTGCTATTGGTTTCTCCTTGGAAGTCCTCCAGAGGTTTTAAAATACATTATTGTGCTCTTATATTGGCTGCATGTATGTTTACCAAGGTTATATCTTTCTGTTCAATAGATCCTTTCAATATTATGTAGTGGCCTTCTTTGTCTCTAGTTGTGGCCTTCATTTTGAAGTCTATTTTATTCTATATAAGTATTGCTATCCCAGCTCTTTTTTCCTTTCTGTTTGCTTGAAAGATTTTTTCCATCCCTTCACTTTCAACCTATGTGGGTCTTTTGTTGTAAGGTGGTTCTCTTGTAAACAATATAAACATAGGTCATGCTTTCTTATCCAATCATCTACTCCTTGTCTTTTGATCAGAGCATTCTATCCATTTACATTTAAGATTATTATTGATATGTACTTATTTATTGCCATTTTTGTTTAGTGTGGTTCTATTTTTCTTCCTACTACTAATTACAGCAGTCCTTTAAACATTTCTTGTAGTGCTGGTTTGGTGCTAATATATTCCCTTAGCCTTTTTTTTGTGTGTCTGGGATGCTGTTTATTTCACCTTCTATTTTGAATGGTAGCCTTGCTGGATAGAGCAGTCTTGGATTAGATCCTTGTTTTTCATTACCTTGATTACTTCATGCCATTCCCTTCTTACTTTTAGTGTTTCTGTTGAGAAGTCAGCTCGTAGCCTTACAGGGGTTCCTTTGTAGGTAAGATGTTACTTATCTCTTGCTGCCTTTAAGATTCTCTCTTTGTCTTTAATTTTTGGCTTTTTAAATATTATGTATCTTGATGTGGGCCTGTTAGGATTCTTACTTGGGGATCTCTTCTCTTCTTCTAATTGTATGTCTTTTTCCTTCACCAAGCTAGGAAAGGTTTCTGTCACTATTTCTTCAAATATATTCTCTAACTCTTAGTCATTTCCTTCTTCTGCAACTCCTATGATATGGATGTTGTTACATTTCATGTTGTCCCACATTTTTTTTAGGCTGTCTTCCTGTTTTTTTTGGTTTTGTTTATTAATTAATTTTTGTTACAGATGTTTCTCCTTTTTTCCCCACTGATTCCCCCCTCCTCCTCCCTCCCTGCCCTTTCCCCAGTTTGTTGTCCATGTCCACTGTTCATGCATACATGCATATAAGTTCTGTGGTTTATCTCTCCCCCACCCCCCACCCGCTCTATAGGGGATTGTCAGTCTGTACCCCACTTCCACGTCTCTGGGACTACCCCATTCGTCAGACTGTTATGGTCATTATATTCCACAAATAACGGAGATCATTTGAAACTTGTCTTTCTCTGTTTGGCTTGTTTCACTTACGATGATACGTTCAAGGTCCCTCCATGTAGTCTCAAAGGATAAGAAGTCTTTCTTTCTTACAGCTGCATAGTACTCCATTGTGTATATGTACCACTGCTTTTTAATCCATTCGTCTACTGATGGACACGTGGGTTGTTTCCAGATCTTAGCGATTGTAAATAGTGCTGCTACAAACATGGGGGTACATATATTCTTTCTGATTGGTATTTTAGGCTTCTTAGGATATATTTCTAGAAGTGGGATCACTGAGTCAAATGGAAGTCCAATTTTTAATTTTTTGAGGTAACACCATATTGTTTTCAATAGTGGCTGCACCAGTCTGCATTCCCACCAGCAGTGCACTAGAATCCCCTTTTCTCCACACTCTCACCAACTCTTGTTGTTTGATGATTTATTGATGGCAGCCATTCTGACAGCTGTGAGGTGATACCTCATTGTTGTTTTAATTTGCATCTCTCTGATGATTAGTGATGATGAGCATTTCTTCATATGTTTCTTAGCCATTTGTATGTCCTGTTTGGAGAGGTGTCTATTTACTTCCTCTGCACATTTTTTAATTGGATTCTTTGTCTTCCTTTTGTGGAGTTGTATGAGTACTCTATATGTATTAAAAATTAACCCCGTATCTGATATATCATTGGCAACTATGCTCTCCCATACAGTAGGTAGCCTTTCCATTTTGATGATTGTATCTTTTGCTGTGCAGAAGCTTATGAGTTTGATGTAGTCCCATGTGTTCATTTTCTCCTTTGTTTCTATTGCCTTAGGTGATGTGTCAGTAAAAATTCTGCTGCATATGATGTCTGAAATTTTGTTGCCTACAGTCTCTTCTAGGATTTTTATGGATTTATGAGTTACATTTAAGTCTTTTATCCATTTTGAGTTTATTCTGGTGTAGGGTGTAAGTTGATGGTCTAGTTTCATTTTTCTCCAAGTAGCTGTCCAATTTTCCCAACACCATTTATTAAAGAGGCCATCCTTACTCCACTGTATGCTCTTGCCACCTTTGTCAATTGAGCATGTTGCCTTGGGTCCATTTCTGGGTTCTCTGTTCTGTTCCACTGGTTTATATGCCTGCTCTTGTGCCAGTACCAGGCTGTTTTGATTACAGTGCTTTGTAGTATAACCTGAAATTTGGTATTGTGATTCCTCCAACTTTTTTCTTTCTTTTCAAAATTGCTGTGGCTATTCAAGGCCTTTTTGTGGTTCCATATGAACTTTTGAAGTAATGGTTCTATGAAGTATGCCATTAATATTTTGATGGGGATTGCGTTCAATCTATAGATTGCTTTGGGTAGTATGGACATTTTAACGATGTTAATTCTCCCAATCCATGAACAGGGTATGTGCTTCCACTTTTTTATATCTTCCTCAATTTTTTTTTTCAATGACCTATAGTTTTCTGCGAATAGGTCCTTTATTTCTTTGGTTAAGTTTATTCCTAGGTATCTTAATTTTTTTGCCGCAATGGTAAATGGGATTGTTTTCTTAGTTTCTCTTTCTGTGAGTTCATCATTGGTATATAAGAATGCCATCGATTTCTTGACGTTAATTTTGTATCCTGCTACTTTGCCAAATTCATTTATTAGTCTAGTAAACTTTTGATGGAGTCTTTGGGGTTTTCTATGTATAGTATCATGTCATCTGCAAATAATGACAATTTCACTTCCTCCTTTCCAATTTGGATCCCTTTTATTTTTTCTTCCTGTCTGATTACTGTGGCTATGATTTCCAGTACTATGTTAAATAGGAGTGTCGAATGTGGTCATTTTTGCCTTGTTCCTGTTCTTAAGAAAAATGCTTTTAGTTTTTGCCCATTGAAAAATGCTTTTAGTTTTTGCCCATTGAGTATGATGTTGGCTGTAGGTCTTTCATATATGGCCTTTATTATGTCGAGATATGATCCCTCTAGTCCCACACTGCTGAGCATTTTTATCAGAAATGTATGCTGGATTTTGTCAAAGGCTTTTTCAGCATCTATTGATATTATCATGTGGTTTTTATTCTTCATTTTGTTTATGTGGTGTATCACATTTATGGATTTGTGAATATTGTACCAGCCTTGCATCCCTGGGATGAATCCCACTTGGTCATGGTGGATAATTTTTTTGGTGTATTGCTGGATCCAATTTGTTAGTATTTTGTTCAGGATTTTGGCATCTATGTTCATCAGGGATATTGGCCTGTAGTTTTCTTTCTTTCAGTGGCTTTTTCTGGTTTTGGAATGAGAATTATGCTGGCTTCATAAAACGAGTTTGGAAGTCTTTCTTCTTCTTGAATTTTTTGAAATAGTTTGAGGAGAATGGGTATTAATTCTCCTTGAATGTTTGGTAAAACTCCCCGTGAAGCTATCAGGGCCTGGGCTTTTGTTTGCTGGGAGAGTCTTGATTACATCTTCAATTTCTTTTCTTTTTTTTTTTTTTTAATTTTATTTATTTATTTATTTTTTTGTTACAGATATTTTACCTTTTTACCCCATTGGCACCCCCCCCCCCCCCCCCCCCCCACCCTGTCCCCGGCTTAGTTGTCCATGTCCATTGGTCATGCATACATGCATATAAGTTCTGTGGTTTATCTCTTCCCACCCCCCACCCCCCATCCCCTCTTCTGAGGGATGTCAGTCTGTGCCCTACTTCCATGTGTCTGGGTCTACTGTATTCCTCAGACTGTTATGTTCATTATATTCCGTATATAAGTGAGATCATGTGGTATTTGTCTTTTTCTGCTTGGCTTCTTTCACTTAGGATAATACTTTCCAGGTCCCTCCATGTCGTCTCAAAGGATAAGAGATCTTTCTTTCTTACCGCTGCATAGTATTCCATTGTGTATATGTACCACAGCTTTTTGATCCATTCGTCTACTGGTGGACACTTGGGCTGTTTCCAGATCTTAGCTATTGTAAATAGTGCTGCTATGAACATGGGGGTACATATATTCTTCCTGATTGGTGTTTCAGGCTTCTTAGGGTATATTCCCAGCAGTGGGATCACTGGGTCGAATGGAAGTTCAATTTTTAATTTTTTGAGGTAGCACCATATTGTTTTCCATAGCGGCTGCACCAGTCTGCATTCCCACCAGCAGTGTATTAGAGTCCCCTTTTCTCCACATCCTCGCCAACACTTGTTGTTTGATGATTTGTTGATGGCGGCCATTCTGACAGGTGTGAGGTGATACCTCATAGTTGTTTTAATTTGCATCTCTCTGATGATTAGTGATGTTGAGCATTTCTTCATATGTCTCTTGGCCATTTGTATGTCCTGTTTGGAGAGGTGTCTATTCAGCTCCTCTGCCCATTTTTTAATTGGGTTCTTTGTCTTCCTTTTGTGGAGTTGTATGAGCACTCTGTATATACTGGAAATTAACCCCTTATCTGATACATCATTGGCAATGATGTTCTCCCATACAGTGGGTTGCCTTTCCATTTTGATGATTGTTTCTTTTGCTGTGCAGAAGCTTTTTAGTTTGATGTAGTCCCATGTGTTCATTTTCTCCTTTATTTCTGTTGCCTTAGGTGATGTATCAGTGAAAATTCTGCTCCGTATGATGTCCGAAATTTTGTTGCCTACATTTTCTTCTAGAATTTTTATGGATTCACGGGTCACATTTAAGTCTTTTATCCATTTCGAGTTTATTTTTGTGTATGGTGTAAGTTGATGGTCTAGTTTCATTTTTTTGCATGTAGCTGTCCAGTTTTCCCAACACCATTTATTAAAGAGGCTGTCTTTACTCCACTGTATGCTCTTGCCACCTTTGTCAAATATTAATTGAGCGTATTGCCTTGGGTCCATTTCTGGGTTTTCAGTTCTGTTCCACTGGTCTATATGCCTGTTCTTGTGCCAGTACCAGGCTGTTTTGGTTACAGTCGCTTTGTAGTATAACCTGATATCTGGTATTGTGATCCCTCCAACTTTGTTCTTCTTTTTCAAGATTGCTGTGGCTATTCGGGGTCTTTTTTGGTTCCATATGAACTTTTGAAGTATTTGTTCTAGTTCTATGAAATATGTCGTTGGTATTTTGATGGGGATTGCATTGAATCTATAGATTGCTTTGGGTAGTATGGACATTTTAATTATGTTAATTCTTCCAATCCATGAACACGGTATGTGCTTCCACTTTTTTATATCTTCCTCTATTTCTTTTTTCAATGACCTGTAGTTTTCTGCAAATAGGTCTTTTACTTCTTTGGTTAAGTTTATTCCTAGGTATCGTAATTTTTTTGGAGCGATGGTAAATGGGATTGTTTTTTCAGTTTCTCTTTCTGTGAGTTCATCATTGATGTACAAGAATGCCGTCGATTTCTTGATGTTAATTTTGTATCCTGCTACTTTGCCAAATTCAATTATTAAGTCTAATAGATTTTTGATGGAGTCTTTAGGGTTTTCTATGTACAATATCATGTCATCTGCAAATAATGACAGTTTCACTTCCTCCTTTCCAATTTGGATCCCTTTTATTTTTTCTTCATGTCTGATTGCTGTGGCTAAGACTTCCAGTACAATGTTAAATAAGGGTGGCGAAAGTGGACATCCCTGTCTTGTTCCTGTTCTTAATGGAAATGTTTTTAGTTTCTGTCCATTGAGTATGATGTTGGCTGTAGGTCTTTCATATATGGCCTTTATTATGTTGAGATATGATCCCTCTATTCCTACATTGCTGAGCGTTTTTATCAGAAATGGATGCTGGATTTTGTCGAATGCTTTTTCAGCATCTATTGATATGATCATGTGGTTTTTATTCTTCATTTTGTTTATGTGGTGTATCACGTTTATTGATTTGCGAATATTGTACCAGCCTTGCATCCCTGGAATGAATCCCACTTGGTCATGGTGAATAATTTTTTTGATGTATTTCTGGATCCGATTTGCTAGTATTTTGTTCAGGATTTTGGCGTCTATGTTCATCAGGGATATTGGCCTGTAGTTTTCTTTCTTCGTAGTGTCTTTTTCTGGTTTTGGAATTAGAATTATGCTGGCCTCATAGAACGTGTTTGGAAGTCTTCCTTCTTCTTGAATTTTTTGAAATAGTTTGAGGAGAATGGGTGTTAGTTCTTTTTTGAATGTTCGGTAAAACTCCCCTGTAAAACCATCTGGGCCTGGGCTTTTGTTTGCTGGGAGAGTCTTGATTACCTCTTCAATTTCCTTAGTTGTTATTGGTCTGTTCAAGTTTTCTATCTCTTCCGGGAATAGTTTTGGGAGACTGTGTGTTTCTAGAAATTTGTCCATTTCGCTGAGATTGTCGAATTTGTTGCCATATAGTTGTTCATAGTAGTTGTTAACGATCTTTTGTATTTCCGTGGTGTTGGTTGTTACTTCTCCTCTTTCATTTCTGATTTTGTGTATTTGGGTTCTCTCTCTTTGTTTCTTGGTGAGTCTAGCTAAGGGTCCATCTATCTTGTTTATCTTTTCGAAAAACCAGCTCGTTGTTTCATTGATCCTTTGAATTGTTTTTTTGGTCTCTATGTCATTTATTTCTGCTCTGATCTTTACTATTTCCTTCCTTCTACTTGCTCTGGGGTTTTCTTTTTGTTTGCTTTCTAATTCTTTAAGTTGTGAGGTTAGACAGTCAATTAGAAATTTTTCTTGTTTTTTGAGGTAGGCCTGTAGTGCTATGTACTTCCCTCTCAGAACTGCTTTCGCTGCATCCCATAGATTTTGTGTTGTTGTGTGTTCATTTTCATTGGTTTCCAGGAAGTTTTTAATTTCTTCCTTGATCTCCTCGGTGACCCATTCATTGTTTAATAACATGCTATTTAGCCTCCATGTGTTGAAATGTCTTTGCATGTTCTTTGTGCAATTGATTTCTAGTTTCATGCCATTGTGATCTGAGAAGATGCTTGATATGATTTCAATCTTCTTGAACTTGTAGAGATTTAGTTTGTGTCCTATCATGTGGTCTATCTTTGAGAATGTCCCATGTGCACTTGAGAAGAATGTGTATTCTGTAGTTTTGGGGTGTAATTCTCTGTAGATATCTATTAAATCCATTTGGTCTAGTGCTTCATTTAGAGTCTCTGTTTCCTTGCTAATTTTTTGCCTAGAGGATCTATCCAGTGCTGTCAACGGGGTGTTGAAGTCCCCTGCTATGATTGTATTGTTGTCGATTTCTCCTTGGAAGTCCTCCAGAAGATTTTTAATATATTTTGGTGCTCCTATATTGGGTGCATATATGTTTATCAAGGTTATATCTTCCTGTTGGATAGATCCTTTCAATATTATGTAGTGGCCGTCTTTGTCTCTAGTTATGGTCTTCATTTTGAAATCTATTTTATCAGATATGAGAATTGCTACCCCAGCTTTTTTTTGCTTTCCATTTGCTTGGAAAATTTTTTTCCATCCCTTCACTTTCAACCTATGTGAGTCTTTTGTTGAGAGGTGGGTCTCTTGTAAACCACATATAGATGAGTCATGCTTTCTTATCCAATCAGCTACTCTGTGTCTCTTTATGGGAGCATTCAATCCATTTACGTTTAAGGTGATTATTGATATGTACTTATTTATTGCCATTTTTGTTTAGTGTGGTTCTATTTTTCTTCCCATTTCTACTGCTATTTACAGCAGTCCTTTTAGCATTTCTTGCAGTGCTGGTTTGGTGCTAATGTATTCCCTTAGCTTTTTTTGTCTGGGAAGCTCTTTATTTGATCTTCTATTTTGAATGATAGCCTTGCTGGGTAGAGTAGTCTTGGATTCAGATTCTTGTTTTTCATGACTTTGATTACTTCATGCCATTCTCTTCTGGCCTGTAGTGTTTCTTGTGAGAAGTCAGCTGAAAGCCTTATGGGGTTCCCTTTGTAGGTAACCTGTTGCTTATCTCTTGCTGCTTTTAGGATTCTCTCTTTGTCTTTAATTTGTGGCATTTTAATTACTATGTGTCTTGGTGTGGGCCTGTTTGGGTTCTTCTTACTTGGGACTCTCTGTGCTTCTTGAACTTGAATGCCTTCTTCCTTCACCAAATTAGGGAAGTTTTCTCTCACTATTTTTTTGAATATATTCTCTATCCCTTGCTCCTTTTCTTCTTCTTCGGGGACTCCTATGATGCGAATATTATTACGTTTCCAGTTGTCCCATAGTTCTCTTAAGCTGTCTTCCTGTTTTTTAATAGTTTTTTCCTTTTGTTTTTCTGATTGGTTGATTTTTTCTACCCTGTCTTCTAATTCACTGATCCGGTCCTCAGCTTCCCCTACTCTGCTTTTTAAACCTTCCAATGTGTTTTTCATTTCGGATATGTCATTTTTTATCTCTTCTTGTTGGTTTTTAATTTCCATTTGGCTTATTTTCAGTGTCTCTATGTCCTTACTCATGCTGTTCAGCTTCCTCAAGATCATGGCTCTGAATTCTAGCTCTGTTAACATGCCTAATTGCTCCACATTGATCTCATCTTCGGTGGAGGTGTCTTGCTCTTTCATTTGGCTTCTGTTTCTGTGTTTCACCATTTTAGCTATCACTGTGGGCTTTGGAGCCTGTCAAGTTCTCCCTGTGGGTGTTGGTGTTCTGCTGTTTGTGGCTCCCTCTCCTGTGTTTAGATGAGCGAGGGAGGACCCGCGTTGAACACCACTATCAAGTCTTACTTTCCTGGTTAAAGTTGCCAGCCCAGGAAATGTACTGTTATCCTCTAGCTTTTTGCCTGGAGGCTAGCAGTCTAGGTTAATTGATGAGTTTTGGGTTGTCAGTTGATTGAAAAACTCCCTCTGGTGCTCAGCCAAGGGGCTTTCACGAGGGTGGGGCAGATGCTGGTCGTTAGTGAGCCTCAATTAACACTTCAATGGCCCACAGGGTGGGGTTGGATCTCCGAGGGAGGGGCTGCTGCCTCTCCCCAGAGCCCTGGGAAGGAGCAATGTGGCTACCGTCCTGAGTGGCTGCACTCAGCCAAAGCTCTGAGCGCCCTCCAAACCCCGAGTGTCCCGACACAGTTCCAGTCCAGTCTGCCCTCCCTCCGCCGGAGCCCAAGGTGAGTGGCTGTGGCTGTTTCAGCCTCTGTCCCGGCTGCGCTGTGGGGCCGCCTGGGAGTGTAACCCGCGGGCGCCGCTTACAGCTAAGGCTGCTGCCGAGCTGCCGACCGTGGGCTCCCAGCCCCCGTCTCGCGCCTTCGCAAGCCTACCGGGATGGAGTCAGTGTCCCTCGTTGTATGGTCCTCGCAAGCTGCTTTTCTGTTGGTTTTTCCCGTCGATTTGTCTGTGTTATAGTTGTAATTCCAGTTTGGTTCTGGGAGACGGTCTGTGTAGCTCCGTTCACTCCGCCGCCATTTTTTCAGAAAACTACATCTTCAATTTCTTCTGTTGTTATTGGTCTGTTCAAGTTTTCTATCTCTTCCCGGTCCAGTTTTGGGGGACTGTGTGTTTCTAGAAATTTGTCCATTTCACTTAGATTTTAGAATTTGTTGCCGTATAATTGTTCATAGTAGTTGTTAACGATCTTTTGTATTTCTGTGGTGTCAGTTGTTACTTCTCCTCTTTCATTTCTGATTTTGTGCATTTGGGTTCTCTCTCTTTGTTTCTTGGTGAGTCTAGCTAAGGGTCTATCAATCTTTTTTATCTTTTTGAAAAACCAGCTCTTTGTTTTATTGATCCTTTGAATTGTTTTTTTTTTTTTTTTATCTCTATGTCATTTATTTCTGCCCTGATCTTTGCTATTTCCTTCCTCCTACTTGCTCTGGGGTTTTCTTTTTGTTTGCTCTCTAGTTCTTTAAGTTGTGAGGGTAGATAGTCTATTAAACACCACCATCAAGTCTTATCTTTTCTGGTTAGTGTTGCTAGCTCAGAGAATGGTAGTCATCCTCTACTTTTTTTACCTGGAGGCTATTAGTTGAGGTCACCTGCAGACCCTTGGTTTCTGAGTTGCCTGAAAAACTCCCTCAGGTGCTCAGTGTAAGAGGATTTCCTGAGAGTGAGGCAGGTGTTTGTTGTTAATGGGCCTCAATTAGCATTTCAATGGCCACCAGGTGGGATTGAATCTCTGAGGAAGGGGCCTCTGCCTCTCCCCACGGCCCTGGGAAGGAGTAAAATGACAACAGTCCTGCGTAGCTGCACTCAGCGAAAGCTCTAAGCACCCTGAAAAACCCAAGTGTCCCCACACAGTTCCAGTCCAGTCTGCCTTCCCTCTGCTGGAACCCAAGGTGAGTGGCTGCTGCCAATTTAGCCTCTGTCTAGACTCTGCGTCGTGGAGCCGCCTGGGCCTTTTAACCCGAGGGCACTGCTTCCAGCCAAGGGCGGCCACGGCTGTGGCACCAGCAGAGGGTTTTGCACTCAGCAACAACCCCAGGACTGAGTTGCAGTAGTGGGACACTGCCGAGGTGGCAGCAGCTTCCAGCAGAGTCCCCTGGTCCCCGCGAGTCCGTGCGGCACCAGCCAAGGGCTTAGCA
This sequence comes from Molossus molossus, assembly GCF_014108415.1. NCBI lineage: Eukaryota > Metazoa > Chordata > Mammalia > Chiroptera > Molossidae > Molossus > Molossus molossus. The sequence continues at coordinate 9,275,014 of NW_023425347.1, forward strand.
CGCAGAGTTTGTGGGACTCAACCTGGGTAGCAGCGTCCCGCTGAGTCCCCTGGTCCCAGCCAGTCCATGTCAGTCCATGTGGCACCAGCTGAGGGCTTAGCAGGCAGCAGCGTTTGCAGGACTCAGGTGGGGTCACAGCCGAGGCGGCAGCAGCAACTTCCCACCGAGCCCTCTGGTCCCCGCCGCGGCTGCGGCGGACCGTGGGCTCCCGGCCTCCTTTTGCATCCTTGCAAGCCTACCAGGATTGAGTCAGTGTCCCTGGTTATGTGGTCCTCCAAGGTGTCTTTCGGTTGCCCCTTCCTGAAGATTTGCCTTTATTTTCGTTGTGAATCCAATTTGGTCCTGGGAGATGGTCTGTGTAGCTCCATTCACTCCACTGCCATTTCTGAATCTTTTCCTGTTTTTTAATTATTTTTTTTCATTTTGATTCTCTGACTGGGTGATTTTTTTCTACCCTGTCTTCTAATTCACTGATCTGGTCCTTGGTTGTCTCTACTATGCTGATTATTCCTTCCAGTGTGTTCTTGATTTCTGCTATGTCATTCTTCTTTTGTGCTTGGTGGTTTTCCGTTTCCAATTGGTTGATCATCAATGTTTCTATATCTTTACTCATGCTATTGAGCTTCCTCATTATCATCACTCTGAACTCTACCTCTGATAACTTGCTTAACTGCATATCATTTATCTCTTCTTCATTAGAGTTCTCTTGTTTTTTCATTTGGGATTTGCTTCTTTGTTTCACCATTTTGGCTGTCTCAGTGGGTTTTGGAGCCTTCCAAATTTTCCCTGTAGGTGTTGATGTTCTGCTCATTGTGGCTTCCTCTGCTGTGTTTGGATGAGTGTGGGAGGACCCATGCTAAACACACTGTCAGGTCTTACTTTCCTTGGTAGATTTGTAAGCTCAGGAAAGGTTCAGTTATCCTCAGGCTTTTTGCCTGGAGGCTATTAATCTCAGTTGCTTGATGAGCCTTGTGTTGTAGCCCTCAACTGAATAAAAATAATTTCTCGGGTTTTCAGGTAAGAAAATTTCCCAGGTGGGGCAGATGCTTGCTGGCTGTTAATGAGCTTCAACTTGCATTTCTCTGGCCTGGCTGGGTGGTGTTAAATTCCTGAAGGATTGGCTGTTGCTTCTCCCTGGGACTCTGGGAAGGGGATTTTTGAGTAAGATGGTTACTGTCCTGTGAGGGAGTGATTGAACACAGAACTCCCATTGCCCTCCCAGCTCTCCAAGCTCTTGAGTCTCCACACAGTTCCAGTTCAGTCCACCCTTTCTCTGCCAGAGATTAAGGTGAGTGGCTATAGCTAATTTAGTGCTCTATCCTGGCCCTTTGGGATGTGGAGCAAGCTTGGGATTTTAACCCCAAAGGAGCTGCTCACAGCTAACACAGGTGCTGTCTGTGGGCTCCCAGTCCACCCTCTCATACCTCAACAGTTCCTATCAGGCTCAATTTAGTGTCCTGTCTGTCCCTGTTTATACAGGTCCTCTCAAGCTGCTTTTCTGTTGTTGTTGTTGTTGTTTCAATAATTTGTCTTTATTTTAGTTGTAATTCCAGGAGATGCTTTGTGTAGCTTCCATTCACTCTGCTGCCATTTTGGAGTCTCTGGGTCAGTAATTTTAACTCCTCCATCAAATAAGCTCTTATTGGAGCTGCTAATAACATAGATCCCTTGGCTGGTTTGCACCCTCTCTCTTATCCTTGCCTCAGTCCTTCTCCCAGTGGATGTGCTAAATATTGAAAAGGCCCATGGTCAGACATCCAGTGAAAGAAGGACATGCAATATCCCAAGGTATAGAATAAATGAGTTGCTATATATGTGTGTCCCATTTTAAGTAATAGCAAAAAATAAAAATTTTAAAACTTATAAATTCATTTATGATGAATACTACAAACATATGTGTATTAATAAACAGATTTTTGCTTCATAAACAGACTCACTGTGAGATTCTTTAGACAAATAGTTATTAATTTCTACAGGTTCTCAGACTCTTTAGAGATATTAAAGCTATGGACCCTTTCCCCAGAAAATTGTATTCACACATATATACATAAAATTTCACTTACAATATTCAGAGTTTCACAGAACTACTAAGCAGTTTATAGATCCAATGCAATATATTAGTCCTAACATGAAGAATAAAGAGATGTAATCCCCTTTTTTCTATTGTATTACATCCTGTAAGAAAGGATAATGTACCATATACGGCTGACTGTGTTAAGGGTTATAATAGAAGACATACAGAGCACCAATAAAAATGTATATATAATTTAATTATGTATATTTTATCAGGTAGAGTGAACGGTGTTAACCAAAGTTACTTGGGCTACTTTAAAGACTGTACTCCAAAAACCTTATTAAAAAAACAAATATATTAATATCTGAAGTCTATCAGGAGCTACTATAAAACCACACAATATAGCTGAGTAAGGACTAATTATTTCTGACAAGAATGGAGTTGTCAAGAATGACATCACAGAGAAGGTGAGCCATAAGTGGAGCCATAAGTGTTATTGGAAAAGAATTTTAATAGTTGGAAAGACATGTTAGGAATTGTGACCAACAAAAGGTGAACCAGCAATAAATATCTACTTCTCAGGAAATGTAAGTCATTAGCATTTATCAAAATTTAGAAGCATATCAAATGCATAGGTGATGGGTCTATTTGAAAGTCATTTTCTCCTGCCTTTCCTCATATCCTCATAACTTTCTCTACAGAAATATGTTCCCTCCACAATAGGGTCCTCACAAACTCCATCTGAAGTGTTTTGTTGGCTCTCCAGGCCTTGAGCACTGATGACCTCTCCCTACAGAAGGAAAATAAAATGAAGTGTCAGCTTGATATAAGTGCACATGTGCAAACTGCCAAACCCTGACCCCGGCCCAGGCAGAGAAAGTTTTCATGTCCCAAAAGTAACTGTGGTTTCAGAGGGAGGTGGTTTCCAGGTCAGTGAGGCAAAAAATAGAGAATTTCACTTTGCAAAAGCTGGTAGTAGACAAATTCAGCCTTTATAATGCTTTACACAGAAAAGTCCTATTAATATTATATCTTCAATAAATGAAAATTACATCTGTAAGAAATTCCAAAAGTAAAACATCTTACCCTTGCCTTAACAATGGGAACTGGAACTACTTGGCAATCTGTCTTATTTTTATCAAAATTTTTTAATAAAAATTAAATCAGATATTTTTAAAAATTCAATGTTTTGAATTAGAACTGTTTTTGTTTCAAATACCATCTGATATAAGACTCCTATAAGAAGAGGAAGCTGCTCTGATTAAAGCAGTGACAGAGCTGGAACAGGAAGAGGAAGCAGAATGCACCATTCAGGCCTCTTCCAACATGTGGACGGTGAACCAGAAGCATCACCTGAGAGCTTGTGAGAAATGCAGCATCTCAGACCTCACCTTAAACCTGCTGAGAATCTACATTTGACAAGATTCCAGGTAATTCAAATGCACAGAAAAGTTTACAAAGCTCTGCCTAAGGGAACCTTCAGTCTTGTGTTATGTAATGTTGATCAATGGGAAAGATGAACCAGAGGTGGAGATTATTTTTATTTTAAGATGGAAATAAATTATAGGTGACATTATTTTCTCTGGTAGTTTATGAAACAGGGAAGGACCCCATGATTAACCACCCCTTTGCCAAACATGGGAGCAGGTCAAGTCAATGTACTACTCAAGCCTGGCTGACCTTTCTGGGAGCCATAGCACCTTGCCTCTGGCACTGAAGCTCCGCTGCTTGGCCTCTACCTTGGGCGTCCCAGTCTGCCCACTAAAATCACGGAGCCCAGCCCTGGCCAGTTTGGCGCAGCAGTTGAGCATTGGCCTGCGGCCCAGAGAGTCCTGGGTTCAGTTCCCGCTAGGGGCACATCCCACCAAAAAAAAAAATTAATAAATAAAATCACCAAGCCCATTTCAGAAGCAGCAATCTACCACTTTTCCCATAGTGAGCAACCACTACAGTACCTTTGAAGACGCTGGCATCTCTGTTACCAAAATATTTATCTGGGCCATCTTTGGGACATAGAAGGTGGGTGAGCAGGTTAATAAATCAACTCCAATAGTTCTATCTCCCTGTGTTTGCATGTTTCTTTTAAACAATATAAATTTCTGGCATTTTTCACTTGATTTTATGTAAGATACATCCATCTTAATCCACCAAACAAGCAAACAGAATAATCTCCATCCACCTATTCAAGAATTCAAAATCTCAACTTTATTCTGAAGATATTTCTGCATGATATGTGGATTCCAGTCAGAGAGGAATTGCTATAACATTAAGTCTCTAATTAGAGATGGCCATGAAACACAGTGGGGAAGTGAAATTCTCTAAAGGGCAGAATTTTGAGCAGTAAATCTTATTGTCCATTTTATTTGGAAGGAAAAGTGGCTAGATGTGTGGATCTATACTGATTTGTAAGCAGTTCCTGAATGCTTAGCCACAATATCAAGGACACTAAAAACTCAAAACAAAAACTTACTGAAAAGGATGTTTGAAGAAAATACTTGTAGATGGACCTCTCCAAAAGGTTGCAGAGCATGGAGACATTTGTGTATCCTGTAATATTCACCAAAAGACCCAAAAGGTTGCAGAGCATGGAGACATTTGTGTATCCTGTAATATTCACCAAAAGACCCAAAAGGTTGCAGAGCATGGAGACATTTGTGTATCCTGTAATAGTCACCAAAAGACCCTTCAGCAGAGGTTGATAGCATGGCCCAGTCTGTGAATACCATTTGGCCTCTTTCTCCAGTCACCCATTCCTGGGAGAAATAGCCAGTTAACTGGAAACAGGTTGATAACATTGGTGCCCCCCTCAACATGGAGGAGGCAGTGTTTTTTCCTAATAAGAGTAGATATTTTCAAAATATGGGCTTGCTTTTCCAGCCTTTCTCTACTTCTTTTAAAGACACCATCAATGGGTTTATTAAATTGTTTCATCTGGTATTTCACTCAACATTGCTTCTGACCAAGGAATCTCATTTCACACTAAAAGTAAAGAGTTGATGGCTCTTCCCATAGAGTTCACTGGTCTTACTATGTTTCTCATCACCCAGAAGCAGCCAGTTTAAAAAAAAAAGTAGAATGGCCAGTAGAAGGCTCCCAGTACCAGGTGAGAGACAACACTCTACAAGTCTGCACTCCTGACCCAAAGGAGGTGGGATGTACCTTAAAATATAGCCCAATAGAGCCAGAATACAGAAAGTGGGCAGAAAAACTCACCATTATTCTTTTTAAAACAATGTTTTCATTGATTTTTCAGAGATAGAGGAAGGGAGAGAGAGAGAAACATTGATGTGAGAAACATCGATCAACTATCTCCTGCACACCCCCTACTGGGGATTGAGCCCACAATCCTGGCATGTGCCCTGACCAGGAATCGAGCCAGGTACTCTCAGTCCATGGGATGGTGTTTAGTCCACTGAGCCACACTGGCCAGGCCTCCCTATTACTCTTTAAGCCCATTTGCAACATAATCATATATACTCAGCAGACCTCACACCACTCATGTATAAAGTTTTCTGTCTCTATTAGAGATGACCATGAAGAAACTTGTGTAGGTGAAGAAACACAACAAACTGGGGCTCTGATTGAGGGCAAAAGAAACATAGAAAGGGCAGTAAAGAAAAAGAATTTTTACATACCAACCGTGGCCTAGTATAAAGACTAATAGTGTAATGACTACTCATGTACTCTATTCATTTCTCTGTTAGGTATGTATTTATACATACTAACCAACTTTTATTTTTTTTCTCACTCTTTATTCTGCTATTTTACATAAAGTATATTGTGTTTATTAATTGTATACTTTTGTGTTTGGTTTTCAGGAAATCAAAATGAGATTGAGAAAGAACATCACCAGAGGTTGAAAGCTATCAGAAGAGAAGTTGGGGTCTACTCTTTTGAGGAAAGGGTGAGCATGTTTCACATGAATAGTTGTGTTATGTCAGAGAAGTATGTTACAATTGTTATTGGTAAGAATTTCAGCCACACAAGGGATGGAACATGTGGGTGAGTAGCCGAAGGGATGGACTGCAGTGGGTGCCATGGACCGGCTCTCCTAGCATCCATCCCAGCTCCCTGGTGACGGGCCAACCCATCCTGCAAACACCAGAAAAGCAAAGTTGCATTTCCCCAAATGTATTGCCACTAAGACCTTCCAATCTGAAATCCTCAGACCAGACCTGAATTGGAAACTGGGACAAGTAGAAAGAGGCAGGTATAAAGTATCTATTTGGGACATGGATCTTGGCAAAAGCTGTTACCTGCAACTGGTCCAGGCAGCTCCCTTCAGCTTTTCTAGTTTCTTTCGGGGCCAGAGTTCTGTTCCTTTGCCATCTGTAGCCTCAGTGGCATAGCTCCCACTCATAGCAAAAGCTATAAATATGAGTCTGGGGCCGAGAGTTTTTGGGACTTCCACATAGAGCCCTAACAACTGTGTAAACAGCTAAGACCTAGTCCCAAATCCCTTTCTGCTTACACTGCCTGAAAGGCTTCTGTTCTCTGCCATGAGCCCTGACTAATGCTCTGGATGAGGACCATGTTGACAATAGAAGCTTCAGAAATATAAAACTTCTTTTCATTCATTTAGGCACTATGGACTATTTATGGACACACATAATGACAAATAAAAAGAATATAACAATTTGTATAAACCTAATATACAAAAGGGAATTTTTCAAAAGGCTTCAGAATAATACAGAATACCTCTGGAAACAATTGTATGTTATAACTCAAAATACATGTTATATTTGTATTTAACAATGTGAAATATGTGCTCTTGCAGCTGAGAGGCAGTGCATGCAATGGTTGGTGAGCTAGAGCAGGTGGCCTGGGTTTAAACATTGAGTCTATTGCTGGCCAACAACAAGATGTTAAGCAAGTCACTTATCATCTCTGAGCCTTATTTTCTTCTTCTGTAAATTGTAGATAATTATAGTCCCTGCACCACAGGGATGTTATGAAGGTGAACTAATTCATGTATATAAAATGCTTAGCACAGAGTCTAGGACCTAGTAAATATCCTGCACATTTGCTGTTATTATTTTACATTACCATGTTGGCTTTGGGACCGTACAGTAAAAGAAAGCTGTAGAAACACAAGGACAGAATAAAAGATGGTATACTACACTGTGTTGGACACAATATAATATTTTTAGGTGCCAGACGTCCCCTAGATATAACTCCTTATAAAAATACCTAATGTCATGTTGACAGCCCACAAGGCTGGTGTGCCTAAAGAAATCCCCCTGCACGGAGAACTTGCTATTTCCACAACATGCTGCTGCCATCAGGACATGCTCTGTCCAGGAATCAGAGTACCTGTAGGTAAGGCCTGCCTCAACCACCACCACCTACTCACTATAGGTGTAAATGCCCTACAACTCAGTTCTATCCTCTATTAGTTGGGAGTGGTAAGCCCTTCCCAACCACCCCAAAGGTGTTGCCAGGCTGAATGTAATCATGCATGTGAACATCTTCTGTGAGACTTCAAAGAACTTATAAGAGTAAGGGGCACCCCTGATGCCTATGGCCACCCCAGAGTGTTTAATGGGGTGGACTGAGCAGGAAATCTGTCTACAGAATGATCCAGAGATTTTTCTTCTTCAGTTCTCTAGACTAATGCTAGTCTATGCTTGTGCCGTCAAATTCAGTAGCCACTAGTTTCATGTGGCTATTGAGCCCTTACATGTGACTGGTGTAACTGAGGCACTGATTTTTACATTTCATTTATTTTTAATTGGTTTAAATTGAAATAGCCACATGTGGCTAACCACTGTGCATTGGATGGTGCAGTTCTAGCCTGTTAACCCTAAAGAGACTGGGACTGTGTCTTTTTTCTTCTCCACTGAGACCAGGTGTTCAGGTACCTGGTCATTGCCCCATAAGTAATGCATCAGGAAAACGAATGTCCACATGATGAAAAGCCGGGCTGCCATGTGTGAGGACCCAGGAACCTGACCTGTTGTTGATAGAGGCCTTGGTTCGGGACATGACCCTGGAACTGGCTGCGCAAGCGCAGACCCTGCTTCTTTACATAAGCATGACACAGTGAAAGCCTAGGACGCAGGGGCCATGCACTGCCCTGTGTAGATCATCCCACTGCACAAGTCTATAACAGCTGTGAGAAGTATTGAACAAAACTGCTGCTGCTGCTGCTGCTGCTGCTGCTGCTCCCTCCTGATGTTGGGTCTGTAAGCTTTCTTTACCTTGGGTATCTCACGGCCGAAAACTCCCTGCACACACACACACACACACACACACACACACACACACACACACACAAATGACACCATGATTCTGTCAATACCATCCAGAGCAGAGAGAGCTTCTCAGGACAATATGGCAAGGATGGAAAAGAAAGAAGGGCAGACATCATTAAGTCTACAGTCCTCCCTCGCCACTTTGCGCTTCAACCTTCGTGGCTTCACTCTATCACGGGTTTTTCAAATATATTCATTAAAAAGTTGATCGAGACAGTGAAAATGATACAGTGCACACTCTATTGTCTGAGCCAATTATACACCCCTGTATTACAGTTACAATTAAAATTAAAATTACTGTATATATGGACTGTAGGCCTATGTATTGGAGCACCCCAGGAATCCTTCAGCGCCAGTGCAACCACTAGAGTCTGGAACAGATAAACCACGATAAACGAGGGACCACTGTACTCCAGTAGATCTGGTTTCCTCAGGTCTGTAAGAACTCACAGGGGTCATTGCAAGGTCACAGGTAAAAGATGGCAAGTCAACTCTGGATAATGACTTTGCATAAAGTAATATCAATGCTCTGCCCAATCCCACTGGATCCATTTGGGACAGCACCCCCAACCACACTCTAGCATGCTTTTGTTTCAACAACCAGCACCTGAAGCTCCTGGCAGGACTGACCTCAGACCACTTGGCTTTTCCACCTGCAGCATGTAGAGAGCTAGAAGTGCCTAAGGACTCCCGGGGGGCTTCTAACCACTGAAGGAAGGCTGTACAAGCATGAAGACCAAGCTCCCTTACTGTGGGTTGGGAGACTCTGAGGTGTAACCTACACTCCAGATCCCCTGCAGAAAGAGGCTGAAGCTGGATGGACTTTGCCTGACCCACACCCTTCCTGAGAACACTCTTCCTGGCTTCCTTCCCTTCCAGCCGTGCTGCCCCAACTCCCATACTGCTTTCTCTGGGAGCATTTCCTTGGTAATCACTTATACACAAATCCTCCTCCAAAGATCTGCTCCAGGACCTGACCTAAGAGGACACTCTGCTAACCAAATTCAAAAAAGGCTGGGCAATTAATGAGATTACCAGTTTGCTAACTAAATTTACAAGCAGTATTTTTCAAAGTGTAGTACTCGCCACTAGGAAGCACTCTCAGGGAACTAAGTTGAGGTCCAAAAGTCACTAGATGAACCAAGAATCAAAGTAGAGTGTAGGAAGATTTTTTTAGCAATGTTTGTATTAAATCCAGGTAGCGTGGAGCTTAGCAGTCATCATGAATGGAATATTATCCTTCAGATATGGCACTTTAACCAGTCCCCTTCACCCTAGGCAGAGATACACAGGCACATTCTTTGACTCCTTTCAGAAGACCTCACCCTTTGATTTCTATAACACAACAGTATCTCAGGCTATGACCACACACTTGAGCTGTAACATAGTCAGTTATTTTTCAGTCTTTGCATTCCAGGCATCTTTTCTTGAGGCAACACCCTGGTATTAGTCAGAGTTCTCTAGAGAAACAGAACCAACAGAATGTATATATATAGAGAGATTTATTTCAAGAAATTGGCTCACACAATTGTGGTGGCTGGCAAGTCTGAAATTCACAGGGCAGGCTATGAGGATGGAGGCCCAGGGAAGAGTTGATGTTGTAGCTCAACCCTGAAGGCAGTCTGGAGGCAGAATTACTTCTTCCTCAGAAGACCTCAGTCTTTTCTCTTAAGATCTTCAATTGATTAGATGAGGCCCACCCATATTATGAAGAGTAATTTGCTTTGCTCAAAGTCTACCGACTTACATATTAATTACATCTAAAAAAAAAAAAAAAAAAACCTTCACAGAAACATATAGACTGATGTTTTACCAAAAATGAGGTGCCATGGCCTACCCAAGTTGACAAGAAATTAACCATTACAACCACCTTGATTGAACTGTTTTCTGCACTTAAACTTATGAGACACCCTCTCCTCCTTCATGGAAAGGTGGACAAATCACCAGTGTTCCCAGCATTCCATGTGGTTAATCTTATTTATCTTATGTTGGTTCTTGTTGACTTCAGCTTTCTGACCTGAATCCCAAATTTTACTGGCTGTGCCTTCTTTGGAACATGTGTCTGCCACACATATTATACTGAACAGGAAACAGAAGAGTATAAAGGTTAAGCACCTGGGCTCTAGACCCAGACATGGCCTCAAATCCTAGTTTTGTTGTTTGAATACTGTGTGACTTGAAGCAGGTCATTTCACCTCTTTGAGCTGTTTTTAAGCAATGAAACAGGGAAATTATAACATCTTAAGGGTGCTGAAAGGAGTCAATAGAATCATTCATCTACAAATATTTATTGAATACCTACAGTGAGCCAAGTACTGTGGGAGACCAACATAACAGTGACAAAGAAAGAACAAAGGTCTGAGTCAGGAGGCCTACAGTCAGATTGGAGCTTATATGTAAAGCACCTGGCACAGTCCCAGACACATAGGTACTCATAGCTATCATTATTTACTGCCAAGAGTCACTGATTGTCAACAGAAGCTTTCTTTGAACAGGCAGGAAATAACTATATCTTTTCTGAGGATAGCAAAGAAGTGAAGGAGTACTCTAAGAATACACAGTCTCTCTGCATTGGACACCATTGTGGTCCTTAGTGGTTCATGGCAAAAAAAAGGTATTGTTTACTCAGGAAGGTAACTTTTATTTATTTAATTTTATTTTTTACTTTAATTTTTATTTATTTATTTTTTTGTTACAGATGTTTCTCCTTTTTTACCCCATTGGCACCCCCCTCCCCACCCCACCCCCGCCCCATCCCCGGCTTTGTTGTCCATGTCTATTGGTTATGCATACATGCATATAAGTTCTGTGGTTTATCTCTTCCCACCTCCCCACCCCTTCTTCTGAGTAATGTCAGTCTGTGCCCTACTTCCATGTTTCTGGGTCTACCGTATTCCTCAGATTGTTATGTTCATTATATTCCATATATAAGTGAGATCATGTGGTATTTGTCTAAAGCCTCCGCTGAGACTCCACCTGAGTCCTGCGAACTCTGTTGCCTCCCAAGCACTGGGCTGGTGCCGCACGGACTCGCTGGGGCCAGGAAACATGGCTGCGAGAGGTTGCTGCTAACACCTCCTCTGTGACCCCGCCTGAGTCCTGCGAACTCTGCTGCATGCTAAGCCCTCGGCTGGTGCCGCACTGGCTGGCACAGACTGGCTCCGACCAGAGGACTCAGTGGAACGCTGCTACCCACGCTGACTCCTGCGAACTCTGCATGCTAAGCCCTCGGCTGGTGCCGCACAGACTCTCGGGGACCAGGGGACTCTGCTGGAAGGTGCTGCCACCCTGGCAGTGTCCCGCTACCGTGGCTCAGTCCTGGGGCTTCTGCTGAGTACAAAACCCTCTTATGGTGCCACAGCCATGGCCGCCCTAGGCTGGAAGCAGCGCTCTCAGGTTAAAAGGCCGAGGTGGCTCCATGACGCATAGTCTAGACACTGACTAAATTGGCAGCAGCCACTCACCTTGGGAGTCAGCAGAGGGAGGTCAGACTGGACTGGAACTGTGTGGGGACACTCAGGTTTTGGAGGGTGCTAGGAGCTTTCGCCGAGTGCAACCATGCAGGACTGTGGTCATTTTACTCCTTCCCAGGGCCGTGGGGAGAGGCAGAGGCCCCCCCCTCGGAGATTCAATCCCACTGGGTGGCCATTGAAATGCTAATTGAGGTCCATTAACAACCAGCAGCTGCCCCAACCTCGGGAAATCCTCTTACACTGAGCACCTGAGGGAGTTTTTCAGGCAACTCAGAAACTAAGGGTCTTCAGGTGACCTCTACTAATAGCCTCCAGGCAAAAAAAAAAAGCTAGAGGATAACTACCATTCCCTGGGCTAGCAACACGAACCAGAAAAGCTAAGACTTGATGGTGGTGTTTAAAGTGGGTCCTCCTTGGCTTATCCAAACCCAGGAGAGGGAACCACAAACAGCAGAACACCAACACCCACAGGGAAAATTTGGCAGACTCCAAAGCCCACGGTGATTGATAGCCAAAATGGTGAAAAACAGAAACAAAAGCCAAATAAAAGAACAAGAGACCTCTACGGAAGATGAGATAAATGAGGTGCAGTTAAGCAAGTTAACAGAACTAGAAATTAGAGCCATGATGTTGAGGAAGCTCAACAGCATGTGTAAGGATATGAGCACCATGAGTAAAGACATAGAAATGTTGAAAATCAACCAGTTGGAAATTAAAAACCAACAGGAAGAAATGAAGAATGACATATCAGAAATGAAAAACACATTGGAAGGTCTAAAAAGCAGAGTAGGGGAAGCTGAGGACCGGATCAGTTAATTAGAAGACAGGGTAGAAAAAATCAACCAATCAGAAAACCAAAAGGAAAAAATGATTAAAAAACAGGAAGACAGCTTAAGAGAACTGTGGGACAACTGGAAACGGAATAATATTCGCATCATAGGAGTCCCTGAAGAAGAAGAAAATAAGCAAGGGTTAGAGAGTATATTCAAAGAAATAGTGACAGAAAACTTCCCTAATTTGATGAAGGAAGAAGGCATTCAAGTTCAAGAAACACAGAGAGCTCCAAGTAAAAAGAACCCAAACAGGCCCACACCAAGACACATAGTAATCAAACTGCCAAAAATTAAAGACAAAGAGAGAATCCTAAAAGCAGCAAGAGATAAGCAACAGGTTACCTACAAAGGAAACCCCATTAGGCTCTCACCTGACTTCTCACAAGAAACACTACAGGCCAGAAGGGAATAGCATGAAATAATCAAGGTCATGAAAAACAAGGATCTGAATCCAAGACTACTCTACCCAGCAAGGCTATCATTCAAAATAAAAGGTCAAATAAAGAGCTTTCCAGATAAAAAAAAAAAGGGTAAGGGAATACATTAACACCAAACCAGCACTGCAAGAAATGTTAAAAGGACTGCTGTAATTACCAGGAGAAATAGGAAGAAAAATAGAACCACTAAACAAAAATGGCAATAAATAAGTACATATCAATAATCATTTTAAATGTAAATGGACTGAATGTTCCGATAAAAAGACACAGAGTAGATGATTGGATAAGAAAGCAGGACTCATCTATATGTGGTTTACAAGAGACCCACCTCAAAACAAAAGACTCACATAGAATGAAAGTGAAGGGATGGAAAATATCTTCCAAGCAAACGGGAAAGAATAAAAGCTGGGTTAGCAATACTCATATCTTATAAAATAGATTTCAGAATGAAGGCCATAATTAGAGACAAAGAAGTCCACTACATAATATTGAAAGGATCTATCCAACAGGAAGATATACCTTGATAAACATATATGCACCCAATATAGGAGCACCAAAATATATTAAAAATCTTCTTCAGAACTTCAAAGGAGAAATCGACAGCAATACAATCATAGCAGGGGACTTCAACACCCCTCTGTCATCGCTGAATAGATCCACTAGACAAAAAATTAGAAAGGAAAGAGAGACTCTAAATGAAGCACTAGACCAAATGGACTTAATAGATATCTACAGAGAACTACACCCCAAAATTACAGAATTCACATTCTTCTCAAGTGCACATGGGACATTCTCAAAGATAGACCACATGTTAGGGCACAAACTAAGTCTCTACAAGTTCAAGAAGACTGAAATTATATCAAGCATCTTCTCAGACCACAATGGCATGAAACTAGAAATCAATTGCAAGAAGAACATACAAAGACATTTGAACATTGGAAGCTAAATAGCATGTTATTAAACAATGAATGGGTCACTGAGGAGATCAAGGAAGAAATCAAAAACTTCCTGGAAAACAATGAAAATGAAGACACAACAACACAAAATCTATGGGATGCAGTGAAAGCAGTTCTGAGAGGGAAGTTCATAGCACTACAGGCCTACCTCAAAAAAGAGGAAAAATCTCTAATAGACTATCTAACCTCACAACTTAAAGAACTAGAGAGCAAACAAAAAGAAAACCCCAGAGCAAGTAGAAGGAAGGAAATAGTAACGATCAGAGCAGAAATAAATGACATAGAGACCAAAAAACAATTCAAAGAATCAATAAAACAAAGAGCTGGTTTTTTGAAAAGATAAACAAAATTGATGGACCCTTAGCTAGACTCACCAGGAAAGAAAGAGAGAGAACCCAAATACACAGAATCAGAAATGAAAGAGGAGAGATAACAACTGACACCACAGACATACAAAAGATCGTTAACAACTACTATGAACAACTATATGGCAACAAATTCGACAATCTCAGCGAAACGGACAAATTTCTAGAAACACATAGGCTCCCAAAACTACATCAGGAACAGATAGAAAACTTGAACAGACCAATAACACCAGAAGATATTGAAGATGTAATCAAGACTATCCCAGCAAACAAAAGCCCAGGCCCGGATGGCTTCATGGGGGAGTTTTACTGAACATTCAAAGAACAAATACCCATTCTCCTCAAACTATTTCAAAAAATTCAAGAAGAAAGTAGACTTCCTAACTCGTTTCATGAAGCCAGCATAATTCTAAATTCCAAAACTAGAAAAAGACACAACAAAGAAAGAAAACTATAGGCCAATATCCCTGATGAACATAGATGCCAAAATCCTGAACAAAATACTAACAAATCGGATCCAGCAATACACCAAAAAATTATCCACCGTGACCAAGTGGGATTCATCCCAGGGATGCAAGGCTGGTACAATATTCACAAATCCATAAATGTGATACACCACATAAATAAAATGAAGTATAACAGGAACAAGGCATGGATGCCCACTTTCACCACTCCTATTTAACATAGTACTGGAAATCATAGCCACAGCAATCAGACAGGAAGAAAAAATAAAAGGGATCCAAATTGGAAAGGAGGAAGTGAAATTGTCATTATTTGCAGATGACATGATACTATACATAGAAAACCCCAAAGACTCCATCAAAAGTTTACTAGACTTAATAAATGAATTTGGCAATGTAGCAGGATACCAAATTAACGTCAAGAAATTGATGGCATTCTTATACACCAATGATGAACTCACAGAAAGAGAAACTAAGAAAACAATCCCATTTACCATTGCGGCAAAAAAAATTAAGATACCTAGGAATAAACTTAACCAAAGAAATAAAGGACCTATTCGTAGAAAACTACAGCTCATTGAAAAAAGAAATAGAGGAAGATATAAAAAAGTGGAAGCACATATCCTGTTCATGGATTGGGAGAATTAACATCATTAAAATGTCCATATTACCTAAAGCAATCTATAGATTTAACGCAATTCCCATCAAAATACCAACAGCATACTTCACAGAATTAGAACAATTATTTCAAAAGTTTATATGGAACCAAAAAAGGCCTCGAATAGCCACAGCAATTTTGAAAAGGAAGAAAAAAGTTGGAGGAATCCAATACTAGATTTCAGGTTATACTACAAAGCCACTGTAATCAAAACAGCCTGGTACTGGCACAAGAACAGGCATATAGACCAGTGCAACAGAACAGAGAACCCAGAAATGGACCCAAGGCAATATGCTCAATTAATATTTGACAAAGGTGGCAAGAGCATACAGTGGAGTAAGCACAGCCTCTTTAATAAATGGATGGTGGTGGGAAAATTGGACAGCTACATGCAGAAAAATGAAACTAGACCATCAACTTACACCCCACACCAGAATAAATCAAAATGGATAAAAGACTTAAATGTAACTCATGAATCCACAAAAATCCTAGAAGAGACTGTAGGCAACAAAATTTCAGACATCATACACAGCAGAATTTTTACTGACACATCACCTAAGGCAATAGAAACAAAGGAGAAATGAACAGATGGGACTACGTCAAACTCAAAAGCTTCTGTACAGCGAAAGATACAATCATCAAAACGGAAAGGCTACCCACTGTATGGGAGAGCATAATTGCCAATAATATATCAGATAAGGGGTTAATTTCCAATACATATAGAGTACTCATATAACTCCACAAAAGGAAGGCAAAGAATCCAATTAAAAAATGGGCAGAGGAACTAGACACCTCTCCAAACAGGACATACAAATGGCTAAGAAACATATGAAGAAATGCTCATCATCACTAATCATCAGAGAGATGCAAATTAAAACAGCAATGAGGTATTACCTCACAGCTGTCAGAATGGCCACCATCAACAAATCATCAAACAACAAGTGTTGGTGAGGGTGTGGAGAAAAGGGGACTCTAGTACACTGCTGGTGGGAATGCAGACTGGTGCAGCCACTATTGAAAACAATATGGTGTTACCTCAAAAAATTAAAAATTGAACTTCCATTTGACCCAGTGATCCCACTTCTAGGAATATACCCTAAGAAGCCTGAAACACCAATGAGGAAGAATATATGTACCCCCATGTTCATAGCAGCACTATTTGCAAGAGCTAAGATCTGGAAACAGCCCAAGTGTCCATCAGTAGACGAATGGATTAAAAAGCAGTGGTACCTATACACAATGCAGCTGTAAGAAAGAAAGACCTCTTATCCTTTGAGACTACATGGAGGGACCTGGAAAGTATCATCCTAAGTGAAACAAGCCAAACAGAGAAAGACAAGTTTCATATGATCTCACTTATTTGTGGAATATAATGAACATAACAGTCTGAGGAAGGGGGGAGTCCCAGAGACATGGAAGTGGGATACAGACTGACAATCCCCTAAATAGGGGGGTGCTGGGGAAGAGATAAACCACAGAACTTATATGCATGTATGCATGAACAGTGGACATGGACAACAAAATGGGAAAAGGGCAGGGAGGGTGGGGGAGGGGGAATTCAGTGGGGAAATAAGAGAAACATCTGTAACAAAAATTAACTAATAAAAAAAACATAAGGGGAGATGATATTTGGGGAAATATAATTAAATTGTTTTGTTAACTATTAAAAAAAATTTCAGATGATTGAAATAATACAAAATGCATCCTTTGACTAGAATGGAATTAGGCAAGAAAAGCAAAGAGATAATTAGAAACCCCCCCCCCCAATTCTCAATATAGAGTAAACAATACACTTCTAAATAATCAATGGGTTAAAGAAATCATAACATAATTTTAAAAATATTTGAACTGATTGACAGGGAATGTAGGGTACATCAAAACATCTGACATGAAGCTAAAGCCATAATAAGAGGAATATTTAGAGCTTCAAATGTATATTTTGAGAGAGAAAAGGACTGAGAATAATTATATGAGTGTTTATCTATGAAATTTAGGAAAAGAATAGCACATAAAGCTAAAGGAAAATAGAAGGAAGAAATAAAGATAAGAGCAAAAAAATTCATGAAGTATGAAGCAAATACCAGCAGAGAAATACAACAAAGCCAAAAGTTGATTCTTTGAGAAAAGGGAAAAAAGCAATAAAAGAATAAATTACTGGCAAAATTGAGTAAGAAATAAAGAGAATATATAAATCAAGAATATCATGGATAAAAAGGGATGTTATAAAAATGTTATACTGATAAATTTCAAAATGTTAATAAAATGGGAAATTTTCTAACAAAACACAATTTATCAAAACCAGCATAAGATACAATAGAAACTCTGAGTTGTTATGTATCTATTAAAGAAATTGAAGTTGTAATTTAATTGTTTTCCACAAGTAAAACTCCATGCCAAATCCTTCAAAACAGGTAAAGGAAAATGACACTGATCTTACACAAACTCACTCAGAGGATGGAACAAGAGGGACCACTTCTCAGCTCATTTTATGAGGCCAGTTAATTCTGATAGTAAAAGCTACAAAAAAAAAAATAAAAGGTAAAAATTATAGCCCAATCTCTTCATAAAAATAGATGAAAAAAACTCCTAAATAAAGCATTAACAAATTAAATTCAGTAGTTAGTAAAAAGTATAATAAAACAAGTGCAAATTGAATTTATTGAAGCACTACATGGTTGACTTAATGTTCAAAAACTTAAATCAGTGTAATTCATGATATTATGAAAATAAAGTAAAAATTATATAATCATTTAAATGGATACAGGAAAAGCATTTAATAAAATTCAAAGCCCATTTATGATAAGAAAATTTAAAAACTTTTCACGAGTAAGATTAGAAGGGAACTTCCTTAAACTGAGGAAGAGTAGCTTGTGCACAGGGTTGAGGGAGGGGTGGAAAATACTTGAAAACAAATATTACATTAAGTGGTGAAATATTGAAAACTTTTCTTCCAAATTAAAAAGGAAAGATAGTCACCACTTCTCATCAACCATGTATCAGAGGTAGTTGTGAATGCTACAAAACATGAAAAATAAATAAAAGCTATAAGAATTTGAAATAGTAATAAAATCATTATTATTTGTGAATAATATGATTGTATGCATAGAAAATCCAGGAGAAGCTATAAAAATTCCATTAAAAGTAATATGTATTCAGCAAGGTGATGGATATAAGTGTACTATTTACAAAGATTATATTTCTATATGTCAGCAACAAATAAAATTGAACTTTAAATGATACAACTAAAATAATAAATATATTATATTCTTAGGAATAAATCTAAGATGTGCAACACCTCTAAACAGAAAACTGCAAAATGTATTTGAGAACTTAAAGACCTCAATTAATGGAGGGATAAACCATGTTCTTGAACTGGAAGACTTAATATTATAAAGATGTAATTCTCCTCAAACTGGTTTATAAGTTCAATGCATCTTCAATAAAAATTTCATCAAGTATTTTTTTATGGAAATGGCAAGCTGATTTAAAACTTTACAAACAACTACCAATAAGTAAGACAATCTTACAAAGAAACAAATGTAGAGAACTTACAGTATCAAGACTTCTAAAGCTACAGTAGATAAGATATTGTGTACTATTATTGGTGCAAGAATAGACAAATACACCAAAGGACATTTGAAGTAAAAACAATACATGTACATTAGCACGCCCCACCCAAATGGAATATTTAGGTATAAATCTAACAAAATATGTACCAGGTGTATATGAGGGACACTACAACATTTGATGAACAATTTCAAAGTAGAAATAAATAAATGAAGAAATATTCCATGTTTGTAAATAGAAAGACACAATATTATCAACATATCAGTTCTTTCCAACTTGATTTATAAATTCAATGCAATCCCAATTAAAATCCCAGCAAGTTTTTTTTGTGGATATTGATTAAATGATTTTAAAGTTTATATGGAGAGGCAAAAGACCCTGAATAGCCAATACAATACTGAAGGAAAAAAACCAAGTTGGAGGACTAACACTACCTGACTTCAAGACTTACTATAAAGTTATAGTAATAAACGCAGTGTCATACTGGCAAGAGTAAACAAATAGATAAGTAAAGCACACTAAACAGCTCAGAAATAGACCCACAAATTATAATCAACTATCTTTGACAAGGAAGAAAATAACACAACTGAACAAAGATAGTCTTTCCACAATGGTGCTAGAACAACTGGACATCCACATGCAAAATGATGACTTTAGATACAGACCTATGCCCCTCACAAAAATTAACTCAAACAGATCACAGATCAAAGTATGAAATGCAAAACTGTAAGCTCCTCGAAGGTAACATAGGAGAAAACCTAGATGACCTTGGTTATAGTAAAAACCTTTTTGTTTTTGTTTTTAATCCTCACCCAGGATAGTTTTCTATTGATTTTTAGATGGAATGGGGAGAGAAAGAAACATCAATGTGAGAGAGACACATCAGTTGGTTGCCTCCCACACAACCCCGACCAGGGACAGGGATAGAACTGCAACCAAGGCAGGTGCCCTTGACCGGAATCGAACCAGGAATCCTTTGGTCCGCAGACCGACCCTCTAACTGCTGATTCAAACCAGCCAGGGCAGTAAAAACATTTTATATATGACACTAAAGGCATAATCCATAAAAGAAAGAATTGATAAGGTAGAAGTTATTAAAATTAAAACGTCTCTGTGAAAGACAATGTCAAGAGAATGAGAAGACAAGACTGGGAGAAAATATTTGCAAAAGACATCTGATAAAGGACTGTTACTTAAAATATATAAAGAAATCTTAAAACTTAATGATCAGAAAACAAACAAAAATGGACCAAAGACCTTAACAGATACCTTACCAAAAAAGATACAGTCTTGTAGCACTTAAAAACAGGGATATATTTCTAGAAATGTGTCATTAGGTGATTTTGTCATTGTGCGAACATCATAGAGCACACTTACACAAACCCAGATGGTATAGCCTACTACACAGCCAGGCTATATATACAGTATAACCTGTTACTCCTAGGCTACACACCTGTACAGCATGTTACTATACTGAATACTATAGGCAACTGCAACAAAATAGTACATATTTGTATTTTTAAACATATCTAAACACAGAAAATGTACAGTAGTATAGAAGATGATATACCTGTATAGGGCACTAACCATGAATGCAGCTTGCAAGACTGGAAGTTGCTCTGGGTGAGTCAGAGATTGAGTGGTGAGTGAATATAAAGCCTAGGACATTACTGTGCATTACTGTAGACTTTATAAACACTGTACACTTAGGCTACACTAAATTTATAAACTAACATGAGATTAAATCAAGCACAAGAAAAATGATGCAATCAAGATGTATAGATTTGCTGCCAGCATAACATGGCATACTGTTTTACAGCAAATGTTTTTTATAAGTAGAAAGGGTACACTGTAAAATAACAATATAACGTATACTAAATACATAAACCAGTAACTTAGTCATTTATTATCATAACAAGTATTATGTACTGTACATAATTGTAAGTGTTATACTTTATATGACAAGCAGTGCAATAGGTTTGTTTACACCAATATCACCAAGAATGTGAATTATGTGCTGTGTAATATGTTACCATGACTACAACACTAGATGATAGGGATTTTCAGCTCCATTATCATCTATGGAACCACTATTGTGTATGTAGTCTTTTGTTGGCTGAAACATTGTAATGTGGCACATGACTGTACACTTATTTGTATATGAAAACACTCTCTACATCATGTGTTATCAAGTAAACGCAATTTAAAGCAGCAATGAGTTATCACTACATACCTATTAGAATGTCCAAAATCTGGAAAACTGAGAACATCAAGTGCTGGTAAGAATGTGAGACAACAGGAACTCTGATTCATTGCTCGTTGGAATACAAAATGGTGCAGTCATTTTGGAAGACAGTGCAGTTTTTAAAATAAAACTAAATATAATCTTACCATATGATCCACTTATCACACTCCTTGGTATTTATTAAAAGGAGTTGAAAAGTTATGTCCATACAAAAACCTGCACAATGATGTTTATACCAGCTTTATTCATAATTATCAAAACTTGGAAGCAACCAAGATATCTTTCAGTAGGAAAATGAATAAACAAACTATGGTACATCTAGAAAATTAAATATTATTTAGCACTAAAAAGAAATGAACTGGCAAGCCATGAACAGAAATGGAGGAAACTGATGGATTTGCATAATATTAAGTGAAAGAAGGCAACCCAAAAAAGCTACCTACTATTATAATTCCATAAATAAAATTCTGGAAAAGGAAAAACTATGGAGATAGTGGAAAGATCAGTGGTACAGAGGTTGACGATAGGTAGGAGAGAGAAGGGATGAATAGGCAGAGCACCGAGAATGTTTAGGGCAGTGAAAATACTCTGTATAATATAAAAACAGATACATGTCATTATACATTTGTCCAAACCCATAGAATGTATTATACTAAGAGTGAACTGTAATGTAAACTATGGACTTTGGGTGACTATGGTGTGTCAATGTAGGTTCATCAGTTGAGACAAATGTGCCACTCCAGTGTGGGAATATTGATAATGGGGCAGGCCATGCATATGTGAGGACAAGGGGACACATAGGAAATCTCTGTACCTCAATTTTGCTGTGAACCTAAGGTGCTCTTTAAAAATAGTCTTAAAAGAGAACACATTACCATTTATATTAGCACTCAAAAAATACTTAGGTTAAAAATAATAAAATATTTCCGGCATCTATATAAGAAAAACTACACACCTCTGGTGATATAAATCAAAGATCTAAACAAATGGAGAAATATTCCATGTTCATGGATAAGAAGACTCAATATTGCTATGATGTCAGATTTTTCCAACTTGATCTATGAAATGGAAGAGAATCACAATAAAAATCCCAGCAAGTTATTTTGTGGATGTTGAAAAAATGATTGCAAAGTTTATATAGAGAGGTAAAAGACCCAGGATAGCCAACACAATTCTGAAAAACAAAAGTCAAGTAACAATACCTGACTTTACATTTACTATAAAGCTACAGTAATCAAGACAGCATGATATTGGTAAAAGAATAGACAAACTGAGCAGTGGAACAGAATTGAGAGCCCAGAAATAGATACTCACGAATATAGTCTACTAATCTTTGTCAATGGAGAAAGGATAGTCTTTTAAGAAGAATGCTGTGGAAATTGGACATTTATATGTAAAGAAATGGAAGGTAATACATAAATTAAAATCCTCCCAAAGTTTGAATTACTGGTAGTAGAGGCTTTCCTGAGGTCAATTTTAGAACGAGGAAGTGGGGAGTAACTTTGGGTGGAGGTAGGGCTGGGGCAGCTAGAAAGAGAATGTCATTGGAAAGAGAAAGAAATGCTGAAACTGTAGACTGAGGTCTCTGGAGAAAAGCTGTACCCCCATGCCACCAACGTGTACCTCTGCCTTACTCCTGCCTTCTGATGACATCTTTCACGAGTCTATAAATTCTAGAAAGCTCCGTCTGAGGCCCCGTTCACCTGGACAAGTAAGTAAGGGGCAGCTCAGCACCCACAACTCTAGGATCCTGGTGTTACTTCCTCTCTTTCTGACCATGGGTGGCTGAGATGTGCTGAGAATTCCTTGGCCTCCTTCCTGGTTGAGTATAAACCAGGTTCACCCAGCCCACTGGTTCCACATCTTGTTGCCAAAAGTGGATCTTTGGTATTTGGGTTAATTAATCTCAGCAAATGGTTCCCTTTTCCTTAGGGAAGTGTTTCCTACTCGAGTTTGACAGAACTTCAAGAAGGGGGAAAAAAGGCAGCACAAAACCTCTATTTATTTACCCACCAAACTGCCTTTCCCTCTGGAAACAGCACTCTGGCAGAGATTTTTCATGCTGCCGTTCTGATTCCTTTAGTCCTAAAGTCATAAATAGTCATAAATGCAAATAGACCACTCTCCCCCTGCCATTGGTCAATAATTTATTACCAAATAAAATCCTACCTGCAGTCTTCATCTTAATTAAACCCACATTGTTCTGGCAAAACTGTCCTTTGAAATTCAGATTCCTCACAAACAGTATTCTGGCAGACTCTCCCTTTGCAAGTTTGCTAGCCCAGCTGAGACTAAATTAAGCATTTGTCCAGACTACAGAAAGCTAGTAGAAAGTCCATTTCTCACTTAGCAGTGCATTGCTCATCTTTCTGCATCAGAAATTGACTCCAGTTCCTTATTTGCATTTATAGATCACAGGGCCAAAACAAAGTTATTCATTTCCCTCCACCCATCTCCTTTTAAAAATATTTCCCTGGAAGCCTTCAGCTATTGTGACAAATGTGAAAAGGCTGGGAGCATGCTGAAGTTTAAAGTTGGTGCTCACTTTCATCGTTGCCTGACATTTTCCAAGCAGCTTTTGAACAGTGAGGGACTAAGCTTCCTTGAAAGAGTAAATGTCCCACAAAGATCACCCTTACACCTTGGATATTGAAACGTTGTAGTCCTGACGCTATGCACCTGTTTCCACAGCACTGGGTTCTGGGGCTAGGTCTAAGTCCAGGACCTTCTAACCGCAGGAGGGCTCAAAATTTTGGGGACACTCTTTGTATCTATTAAGATTCAATTTTTTTGAAGTCCAAGTTGAGGCCAGATGATAATGGCAAGTTTTGTGTCTGTAACATTGTGACAAGCCCCAAAGGATATTAGAATAAACTATTTTGTTAGTGTATAACTCTTAGACCCAGGTGACTGAGGTCCCTGAGCTAGGTTCCACCCTTTGCGGGGCCCACTCTGGCCTTCCTCCAGATGTGACCTTCCTTATAGGGCCAGGTCTCCTGAGAGCTGAAGGGAGAGTCTCACCTGAGGACAAGTTCCCCTTTTAAATGACCACCCTTAAGGGGTGGCCAAGGGGCTTCTGTTTGCAGGAGAGTAGGGGCTGGACAACCAACACATGTCCCGGTGAGGGCGGAGGCCCCCGGAGTATGAAAAGAGAAGGGCTGTTGGTGCGCACTGGGCTGGTGTTCCTGTGTTAGGGGCAGGCCTCTCGAATGATATCTTTAATGAACCGCCTCTTTTGAAAGCTACAAAATCACACGAAATAAGAGCTATACAGAAAATGCAGGATAAAGGGCACCATTTTAACGGCATGAGGCATTTATACCAATGGCACCACCAAGACAGATTTGGAGAGACAAGTCCAGGCCAACTGTACACAAAACTGCAAAGGCTGGGTGGGCACTGCTATCCACCCACCTCAGTGCTGACCCCTCCTCTCTCAGGATGCTTTGGCTTCCTTCAGGAACTTCTCTTGTCTGCTTTTCTTCCCTCACCTGGCTGTCAGAGGTACGGGCTAATGTGTTTAGGATTATTGAGGTGTTGATAGAATTATGTCTTATAATATGATGTCCTGCAGTCTTTACACTGAGAAAATGATTCTCATTGCAACCTAAACTCTAGTCAGGCTTGTAAAATATCTAAATATTAAAGGACTGTCACCCCTCTTTAGAGGGGACTGGAGAGCCCAGGGGTCTGAGGAAATGCCAGCATACTAACGGTCAGGGTGGTGGCAGATCAAGGGTGCTTGTGGGGGCAGCTGTGAAGCTCAGCAGGTTCCTACCAGAGGCTGGGTGACTCACCAGAGGAGGGTCCACCAGCAGGCAACATCTAACCAGGGAGAGAAGAGCCTGGGCAAGTCATATGGGAAACTTCCCTTTCAGAAAATGCCATCTTCCCTGATAAAACCAAAGATAAGAGAATCTGTGGGGTGTGCAGCAGGGCAGGCATCTCCAGGGGTGTAGAGGAGGAAGGCCCTGTAGTGAAAGATGGTGTCCCATTCCTCTAAAACATCTTGCTGCCACCACCATGCTGCGACCCCTTTGACCTCCTAAGCAGGGCCAAGTGACTTTTCTCTCAATTCTCTGCAGCACTGTGGCAGCATCCTGGGAAGCTCACACCAGAATTCAAGTGTGGACTTCTAACATGTGTGTCAAAGCCACCTGGGGCCCTTCCAGATCTACTGTAGTAGAATCCCAAGGTCAGTGGGGCCTTCAAACTGTGGCCCCCAGACCTGCAGCATTAGTATCACCTTAGAATTGGTTAGAAACAGGTTCTAATTCTCAGGCCCCACCCAAACCCCCTAATCAGAAATGCTGGGTGGGGACCCAGATATCTGAGTTAACAAGCCCTCCAGGGGATTCTGGTAGGCATGGTGGTTTGCCCTAGGGGCAGACTCAGCAATTATGGAGTTCCCAGGAGTTCTTCTCACACATAGGTCAATTGAGGAAAAGTGGGAAGTAGGGGGAAACAGACAATGAGTCCACATGATCAGACCCTGGGGTGTACATGGATCATTTTCTTTGCTCACAGCCCCTTTGGCAATCTCACCAAGACTGTTCTCTCTCACCCTGCCCCGCCTTCACAGTGCGATGCCATCTTTCACACATCCCACACAAAAAGAGTCCTTTTTCAACTTAGACCCTTTAGGTCCACATCAAGAAAACCAGTCTCTTATTTACACCTACCTCTGACCTGTCCTCCTTGTTCTGTTATTTTCTGATTACAAGTCTGTTCCCAAAGAAATGACCCTGAAGATAAAACAATGTTGGGGGTTGTTGAATGGAGAAGTAGCTCCTAATGCAGTCATTGTGTGGGCTCCTGTAATAATCATGTGTTTTAGTTTCTGTGTTTGATGCTTAGATATCTTGGGGCCTGGAAGAACTGCCCCCCCCCCAGGGTCAGCCAATTCTGAGATAAGACTTACCTATGAGCATGCCTTTCTTATACAAACCAACCAATCCAGAACCCACACCCCACCACTTCCTCTACGGGGCTCTCATAACTTCAGGCCACTGACTACCTGCCCCAGTCACTACAAGGCCAGGTATCAGACAACTAGGACAATCTCTGTGCCACTGAACTTACTCAAACTAGCCAATCCTATGTCTTCAAACCCCATTTCCCTTGTCTCTGCCCACAGAAACTACCATAAAGACTTTCCACAGTCCCCTCTCTGTCTGCCTCCTGATGGATCTTGATGCTTCTCTATGTGGCCCCAAGTCATGACATGCCCTGCCTCTTGGGATTAGTGAAAATAACAAGCTGTCTTTTCAGTGGTTGTCATCTGCTGATCTGTTGACCTTACCATACATGACTGACAATAGAACTGCTACTCTAAAATACTCTCCCCTCTGTTAGAACAGAAGTAGCAGCTCTGAAGATTTCAAGTTTGGGGCTGATCCCTGAGCCACCAGGCATGGGTGTGTGGAAAGAGGTGAGCCTCCCCAACTCTGAGAGTAAGACTGCATTGACTGCCTCATTCAGGAGCACAACTCACTCTCCCAGTAATTTCCCTGACAGGTTCTTCTCTCTGTCCCCACAGAAGAGAAGAGAGTGACAGGGCAGTAGGTAAGTGAGTGCTGGGGGGGCACGGTGGTTAGGAGATCTGGGGACGAGCTCAGTCTGCCCAGACTCAGGGCCCCACTCCTCCACAAGCTGCTGCAAGGCCTCAAACAATTTTCTTAAATCTGCTTCTCCTGCTGTTTTCTCATTTGTAAAATGGGGGTAAAACTTCACCCACTTCACATAGGAATACAAGGGACAATATACAGTACATCTGGCTCCCAGCATAGTGCCCAGCTCATGGGGACACTCAGCAACTTCGAGGTGCACAAGGTGCACTATCCTTGTCCCATTGGTCTCCTGCTCCTGGTGTCATCACCAACAGCAAGCCCTTTCACTTTAGAGTCTTTGAAAAAACAAAACAAAAAAACTGCAGTATATATATATGTGGGAATGTAAAAATGTGCTGTCAGGTGATGGCGGTCATGAACCAATTTGGGGATGGCAGAGACTACCTGAGATGGACTGTTGGACGGAAAAGACTCCACTCTCTCCTCCCCATTTTTTAACAGTAATTTCTTTCTCAACAGCAGTGGTTCTCAAATGTGGTCCTCAGACCAGCAGCATCAGCATCTGGGTTTGGGGTCCAGAAGTCTACATTGTGACAATCCCCGCAGATGATTCTGATGCACACTCAAGGTTGGGAGCCACTGCTCCCCACGAGTCAACCCTGTTCTGCAGGATCTGGAGCTATAGCTTAAGGACCATGGCGACCCCCACAAGCTGCTTGGAATCAGATTTCTAAAGCTTAGAATACATAAAGACAGTATGGCCACATCTGAAACCTGCTGTCCCCAGGCTCATACAATTTATATCAGCCCCGTGGATGATGACAGTGTCCCACCGAACACTCCTTTCACCCGCCTGCCATGCCTGCTTCAGTAATCCCGCACTCTTTGATTTTTAGCCCTTCCTCTGGACATTCTTTCCCAGCAGCATTTAAACATGCTCAAGCTTCTACCATTCGAGTTATCATTTTAAAATGTCCATTACATCCTGTCTCTCCCTGATCAAATTCTCCAATGACACCATGTTGTATGTACAATAGAATGAATGTCTGACCATAGGAAACAGGCTCTTTGGCCTGGATGTGATGTTTAATTTTATGTGTCAACTTGAATGGGTGCCCAGATCTTTGGTTAAATGTTATTTTGGGGTGTTTCTGGAGGACATTTGGTTCAGTAGACTGAGTAAAGCACATGGCTCTACCAAATGTGGGTGGGCTTCATCCAATGTGTTGAAGGCCTGAAAACAAATTAAAAGGTAGAGAAAGGGAGAATTCTTTCTGCTTGGCTGATTGATCTGAAATATCAGTCTTCTCCTGCCCTCAGGCTGGGATTTATGGCACCAGTTTTCTTGGTTCTCAGGCCTTTGGACTTGGACTGAAATAACACCACTAGCCTTCCTGAGTCTCAGCTTGCAGATGACTAATACAATGGACATACCATGCAGATATTTCTTCATCTGAAACAGCTTAGGTGGCAATAATTTTTTAGGCTTTTGGGGCTCATCTTTGGAGGTTGGCAATACAAGTTTTCTCCTGAGTCCTAAACTTATCCAGGTGATTCTATACTCCCTATCCACTGTCCTTGGCCTCTTTCCAGGGACTCACACTAGCATCTCACTCTCCTGCTTCACCTCAGGCACTCATCCTGCCCCAGTCCAGGGAAATGCATGCATGTTAGGAAGGGAGGCATCCCTGGAGAGAGAGAGCTCTTGCCGCTGATGTAATCTTCCTCTTCTCTCAGCAACCTTAGGCTTTTGAAGGTCAAAAGGCAAGAATTTTATTCTTGGTATTTGTGTTCTACTATTTTATTTTTTCTCTGAAAAATGGGTAGCTGGCTGATTGAGCAGGAGGATATATATAGGGAGGAAAGGAAGCATCAGTTTATATTTCAAAATATCTTTCTCACCTCACAGGTTTAATAATGTAACAAAAATTACAGCTTAATATATTTAAATAGGAATTAACTAATGGAAACTGGACAAAGGCACAGTATGACAAAATGTTTGGGAGTGGCCAGCATAGCAATAAGTCTCTCCTACAATCCTAATGAAGCTGATGCAGCAGATACAGCCAAGTGTTTCACAATTTACAACACTATTGGTTGTCCTCAGTCCCCGACCTCCATTTTTTTTCCATAGTAATGGAACTTTTATGTGAATACATAGCAACTCAGAACAAAAGTATATTCTCTGGATTCTCTTGAAGCTAAATGTAGTCTTGTTGGTTCTGGCCTGTAGAATGTGAGCGCATATGTCGTGTAGTAATTTGTAGGAGCATTCCTTAGAGACCATGTGAGCATGCACTTCACCTTTTCTTCCCCTTCTACCTTGCTGGCTGGAATGCAAATGTGATGGCTGGAGCTAGATAGCAGCTTTTTTGAACCATAAGGTGGAAGCCACATATTAATGATAATGGAGAATTAGGAAAGAAGGAGCCTGGGCCCCTGGTGATCATAGAGCTACTACACCAACTGTGGCCTGTCTAAATTTAAGTGAGAGAGAAATAAACCTCTGTTTTCTTAAGGTCTTGCTACTTTGGATTTTCTGGGTATTTTTTAGCTGACCATAATCTTCAAAAAAAATTTTTTTTTAATTGTTGAAGATATTACAGATGTCCCCCTTTACCTCCTTCCACCCAGCTTCCATACCCCCTCGCCTCCAGCCTGGCCTTTATTGCACTATTGTCTGTGTAATGGGATATACATATATGCATATAAGTTCTTTGATTAATCTCTTCATGCCACCCCTCCCTTCCCTCTGAGATCTGTCAATCTGTTGTATGCTTCCATGTATCTGGACCTATTTTTTTGTCAGTATATTTTGTTCATTAGATTCCACATATAATTGAGATCATGTGATAGTTGTCTTTCTCTGACTGGCTTATTTCTCTTAGCATATTAATTTCCAGATCCATCCATGTTGTCCCAAAGGATAAGAGATTCCTTCTTTTTCATAGCTGCATAGTATTCCATTGTGTAAATGTACCACAGATTTTTTATTCACTCATCTACTGATGGGCACATAAGCTGTTTTCAGATCTTAACTGTTGTAAATAAGGCTGCTATGAACATAGGAGTGCATTCTTTCAAATTGTTGTTTTGGGATTCTTAGGATACATTCCCAGAAATGGGATCACTGGGTCAAACATCAGTTCCATTTCAAATTTTTTAAGGAAACACCATATTGTTTTCCACAGTGGCTTCACCAGTCTGCATTCCCATCAGTATGTACTAGGGTTCCCTTTTCTCCATATCCTCACCAGCACTTGTTGTTTATTGATTTATTGAAGGTAGACATTCTGGCAGGTGTGAGGGTGGTACCTCATTGTAGTTTTAATTTGCATCTCTAAGATGATTAGTGACATTGAGCATTTTTTATATGTCTCTTGGAAATCTGTATGTCCTCTTTGGAAAAGTGTCTATTCAGATCTTTTGCCCTTTTTTTAATTGGATTGTTTGTCTTCATTTTGTTGAGTTATATGAGTTCTGTATATATATTTTGGAAACTAACCCCTTATCAGATGTATCATTGATGAATATGTTCTCCCATACAGTGGTTTCCCCTTTCATTTTGGGGATAGTTTATTTTGTAGTGCATTAGCTTTTTAGTTTGATGTACTTCAGTTTTGTTTTGTTTTTTCTTTGTTTCTCTTGCCTCAGAAGATGTATGGTGAAAATTCTGCTACATGAGAAGTCTGATATTTTACTTCTAGGATTTTTATGGTTTTGTAACTTACATTCATTAACATCTTTTTTCCATTTTAAGTTTATTCTTGTGTATGTTGTAGCTGGTGGTCTAGTTTCATTTTTTTGCATGTACCTCTCCAGTTTTCCCAACACACTTTATTGAAGGGACTGTTTTAACTGCATTGTATACTCTTGCCTTCTTTGTCAAATATTAATTGACCAACTGTGGCTCAGTGGCTTGAGGGTCATCCCATGGACTGAGAGGTCCTAGTTCGATTTTTTATCAGGGTGCATGCCTCGGTTACAGGCTTGATCCCCAGTAGGGAGCGTGCAGAAGGCAGCTGATCAATGTTTCCATCTCTCCCTTCTTCTCTCTCTAAGAAATCAATAAAAACATATTTAAAAGTATATTAATTGACCACATCAGTACGGGTCAATTTATGGGGTCCCTGTTCTGTTCCATTGATCTAAACATCTGTTCCAGTGCCAGTACCAGGCTGGTTTGGTTACAATGGCTTTGTAGTATAGTTTGATGTCTGGTATTGTGATACGTCCAACTTGGTCCTTCCTTCTCAAGATTGCTGTAGATATTTGGGATCTTATTTGATTCCATATAAATTTTTGGAATATTTGTTCAAAATCTTTTAAGTATGCTGATGGTGTTTTAATAGAGATTGCATTAAATCTATAGATTACTTTGGGTAGTATGGATATTTTAATAATGTTAATTCTTCCAATCCATGAACATGGTATATGCTTCCACTTGTTTGTATCTATCTCTATTTTCTTTTATTATTATTATTAATTTATTTTTATTACAGATGTTTCTCCTTTTTTCCCCATTGACATCCTCCTCCCCATCCCCCTACCCCAATCCTGCTTTGTTGTCCATGTCCATCAGTCATGCGTGCATGCATATAAGTCTGTGGTTTATCTCTTCCCTTCCCTCACACCTCCTCTTCTGAGTGTTTTCTGTCTATACCGTACTTCCACATCTCTGAGTCGACACTGTTCCTCAGACTGTTATGTTCATTGTTCTACAAATAAGTGATATCATGTGATATTTGTCTTTCTCTGCTTGGCTTGTTTCACTTAAGATAATACTCTCCAGGTCTCTCCATGTTGTCTCAAAGGATAAGAGATCTTTCTCCAATGTGTATGTGAACCACAGCTTTTTTTTTTTCCTTTCCTTTCCTTTTCTTTTTAATCTTCACCCAAGGACATTTTTCCATTTTTTGTTCAGATAGAGTGGGAGGGAGGGAGGGGGAGAGAGAGAGAGAGAGAGGGAGAGGGAGAGGGAGAGAGAGAGAAACATTGATGTGAAAAGAACACATCGAGTGGTTGTATCCTGCACAATCCATCCAGGGCCAGGGACAAACAACAACTGAGGTACGCGCCCTTAGCGGTAACCAAACCCGGGTCTCTCCAGACTGCAGGCCGACGCTCTAACTGTTGAGCCAAACTGGCCAGGGATGTATCACAGCTTTTTTATCCATTCGTCTACTGATGGACATTTCGGCTGGTTCCAGATCTTAGCTATTATAAATAGTGCTGCTACGAACATGGGGTACACCTATTCTTTCGGATTGGTGTTTCAGGCTTCTTAGGGTATATTCCTAGAAATGAAATCACTGGGTCAAATGGAAGTTCAATTTTTAATTTTTTGAGGTAAAACCATATTGTTTTCCATACTGACTGCACCAGTCTGTATTCCCACCAGTAGTAGACTAGAGTCCCCTTTCCTCCACACCATCACCAACACTTGTTGTTTGATGATTTGTTGATGGTGGCCATTCTGACAGGTGTGAGGTGATACCTCATTGTTGTTTTAATTTGCATCTCTCTGATGATTAGTGATATTGAGCATTTTTTCATATGTCTCTTAGCCATTTGTATGTCCTGTTTGGAAAGGTGTCTATTTAGTTCCTCTGCCCATTTTTTTCATTGGGTTGTTTGTCTTTCTTTTGTTGAGTTGTATGAGCACTCTATATATATTGGAAATTAACCCTTTATCTGATATATCATTGGCAATTTTGCCTTCCCATACAGTGGGTTGCCTTTCTGTTTTGATGATTGTATCTTTTGCTGTGCAGAAGCTTTTGAGTTTGATGTAATCCCATGTGTTCATTTTCTTTTTTGTTTCTGTTGCCTTAGGTGATGTATCAGTGAAAATTCTGCTGCGTATGATGTCCAAATTTTTCTTGCCTACATTTTCTTCTAGGATTTTAATGAATTCATGAGTACATTTAAGTCTTTTATCCATTTTGAGTTTAATCTTGTGTATGGTGTAAGTTGATGGTCTAGTTTCTTTTTCTTTCTTTCTTTTTTTTTTTGCATGTATCTATTCAATTTTCCCAACACCATTTATTAAAGAGGCTGTCTTTACTCCACTGTATGCTCTTGCCACCTTTGCCAAATATTAATTGAGCATATTGTCTTGGGTCCATTTCTGGGTTCTCTGTTCTGTTCCACTGGTCTATATGCCTGTTCTTGTGCCAGTACTGGACTGTTTTGATTACAGTCGCTTTGTAGTATAACCTGATATCTGGTAATGTGATCCCACCAACTATGTTCTTTTTTTTTTTTCAAGATTGCTGTGGCTATTCAAGGTCTTTTTCAGTTCCATATGAACTTTTCAAGTATTTGTTCTAGTTCTGTGAAGTATGTCATTGGTATTTTGATGGGGATTGCATTAACATTTTAATGATGTTAATTCTTCCGATCCATGAACAAGGTATGTGCTTCCACATTTTAATATCTTCCTCTATTTCTTTTTTTCAATGACCTGTAGTTTTCTGCAAATAGGTCATTTATTTCTTTGGTTAAGTTTATTTCTAGGTATCTTAATTTTTTACCACAATGGTAAACGGGATTGTTTTTCAGTTTCTCTTTCTGTGAGTTTATCATTGGTGTATAAGAATGCCATTGATTTCTTGATGTTAATTTTGTATCCTGCTACTTTTCCAAATTCATTTATTAAGTCAGGTAAATTTTTTAAATTTTTATTGTTGAATGTTTTACAGATGTTTCTCATTTTTTCCCCATTGACCCCCTCCTCCCAACTCCTGCTCCCCTCCTGCCTTTTCCCACACTGTTGTCTGTGTCCTTTGGTTATGCATATAAGTTCTTTGGATTATTTCTTCCCACCCCAACCCTTTTCTTTTTGAGGTTTGTCAGTCTAGCAACCAATTTGTTCTTCTTAATCCTTTCACCTTTTTCACCCATTCCCCCAACCCTCCTCCCATCTGGCAACCAACAAAATGTTCTCTGTATCTCTAGAGAATGTTTTTGTTCTGCCTGTTCATTTTGCTTGTAGATGCCATTGTCGATAGCTATGTATTTATTGCCATTTTGTTTGTTCATATATTTTATCTTTTTCTTCAAGAAGACCCTTCAACATTTTATATAATAATGGCTTTGTGGTGATGAACTCCTTTAGCTTTTCCTTATCTGGGAAACTCTTTATATGGCCATCAATTCTAAATGACAGCTTTGCAGGATAGAGTAATCTTGGTTGTAGGTTCTTGCATTTTATCACTCTGAATATTTCTAGCCACTCCCTTCTGGCCGGCAAAGTTTTTTTTGAGAAATCAGCTGACAGTCTTATGGGAACTCCCCTGTAAGTAATTAACTGCTTTTCTCTTTCTGCTTTTAAGATTCTCTCTTTGTCTTGAAACTTTTGCATTTTGATGATGATATGTCTTGGTGTTGGCCTCTAGGGGTTCATCTTTTTTGAGACTCTCTGTGCTTCTGGACTTGTATGTCTGTTTCCTTCACCAAGTTAGGGAAGTTTTCTGCCATTATTGTTTCAAATAGGTTTTCGATTTTTTGTACTCTCTCTTCTCCTTTTGGCACCCCCAAGATGTGAATGTTGGCACGCTTGAAGTTGTCCCAGAGGCTCCTTACATTATCCTCATTTTTCTGGATGTTTTTTCATTTTGCTGTTCTGATTGGGTGTTTTTTGTGTCCTTACATTCCAAATCGATGGTTTGCTTCTTGGATTTATGTACTCTACTATTGAATCTGTGTAAATTATTCTTTATTTCAGTTAATGCCTCCTTCATTTCTGACTGTGCATCCATCATTTCAGACTGGTTTTTTTTTATGCTTTTGAGGCCCTCACAAAGTTCATTGAGGTTCTCACTAAGGTCATTGAGCATCCATATAAGCAGTATTTTGAACTCAGCATCTGTTAGGTTGCTTATCTCCATTTTGCTTAGTTCTTCTCCTGGAGTTTTGTTCTGTTCTTTCATTTGAAACATGTTTTTTTGTCTCTTCATTTTGGCTGCCTCCCCATGTTTTTTCCTATGTATTACTTAATGAGAGGTATGGGGCTAGCTGAGACCAGATGCTACTTGTTTGAAAGAATTTAGGAAAATCTGAATCAGGATACAAGACAGGCCTATCCTATGGTAAAGCAACTGGTAATAGCTTGGGCGGGCCTAAATGGTGGGTGGGGTGGGGCCTCAGGGCATCACCAGGATGGGGCACCAGTATGAGCCAGAGTGCTGGACTCCCATATATGGCGGCTGTCTGCCACCCCAGGAAGGGCTCACTAAAGAAACAAAGGCCTCTGACAGCATGTCTTTCCTGGAGAAAGCCTCCCTCTAAGCCAAACAGCTCAGTTCTTCCCTGTATGGCTCTGGCACCCCTTAAGCTGCCTCCTCTTCAAGCTTAGAGGGAGTGAGTTTGATAAGTCCATGCACGGGCCCTTTATGAAATTCTTCCTGGGGCTCCAGCCACCTCAGCCTCCCTGAGCCTCAGTTCCCACTGTTTTTTCCAGAGAGAAATTATGGGGACTTCTCTTCTGGTCACTGCAACCCTGAGCAGGTTGCCTAGAGTGAGATGGGGACCCCTCAGTCCTCGGAGAGGACCTTTCCACCAAGGTCTCCTGATTTCTATTCACCAAATGAGGGTGTGGGACCAACTGTCTGCCTCTGCGCCTCCTACCAGTCTCAATGTGCCTGCTTCTTTAATTCCGTAGTTGTAGTACTTTTATTCAGTTTGATTTCAGGTGGTTTTGAATGATGGTTGTTCTGTACTTTAGTTGTCATTTTGATGTGGTTGTGGGAGGACGTGATATTGCATTTACTAGTGCCACCATCTTGATCGTAAGTGAAGTCTAGTAAATTTTTGATAGAGTCTTTGTGGTTTTCTGCGTATCATGTCATGTCATCTGTGAATAATGACAGTTTCACTTCTTCCTTTCCAATTTGGATCCCTTTTATTTTTTCTTCCTGTCTCATTGCTGTGGCTAAGACTTCCAGCACTATGTTAAATAAGAGTGGTGAAAGTGGGCATCCTTGTCTTGTTCCTGTTCTTAAGGAAAATGCTTTTAATTTTTTTCCATTGAGTATGCAGTTGGCTGTAGGTCTTTCATATATGGCCTGTTCAGATATGATCCCTCTATTCCCAGATTGCTGAGAATTTTTATCAGAAATTGGTGTTGGATTTTGTCAAATGCTTTTTCAGCATGTATTAATATGATCATATGATTTTTATCTTTCATTTTCTTTATGTGGTGTATCACATTTATTGATTTTCAAATATTGTACCAGCCTTGCATTCCTGGGTGAATCCCACTTGGTGAATAATTTTTTTGATGTACTTCTGGATTCAATTTGCTAGTATTTTGTTCAGGATTTTGGCATCTATGTTCATCAGGGATATTGGCCTGTACCTTTCTTTCTTTGTAATGTCTTTTTCTTGTTTTGGAATTCAAATTATGCTGGCCTCATGAAACGAGTTTGGAAATCTTCCTTTTTTATTAATTTTATGAAATAGTTTGAGGAAAATGGGTATTAGTTCTTCTTTGAATGTTCAGTAAAATTTCTCCAAGAAGCCGTCCAGGCCTCGGCTTTTGTTTGCTGGGAGAGTCTTGATTACATCTTCAATTTCTTCTGTTGTTATTGGTCTGTTCAAGTCTTCTTTTTCTTCCTGATTCAGTTTTGAGAGACTATGTGTTTCTAGATATTTGTCCATGTAACTTAGATTGTCGAATTTGTTGCCGTATAAGTGTTCATAATATTTGTTAATGATCCTTTGCATTTTTGTGGTGTCAGTTACTATTTTTCCTCTTTCATTTCTGATTTTGTGTATTTGGGTTCTCTCTCTTTGATTCTTGGTGAGTCTAGCTAAGGGTCCATCAATTTTGTTTATCTTTTCAAAAAACCAGCTCTTTGTTTTATTGATCCTTTGAATTGTTGTTTTGGTCTCCATGTCATTGTTTTCTGCTCTGATCTTTACTATGTCCTTCCTTCTACTTGTTCTGGGGTTTTCGTTTTATTTGCATCATAGTTCTTTAAGTTGTGAGGTTAGATAGTCTATTAGAAATTTTTCTTGCTTCTTGAGGTAGACCTGTAGTGCTATGAACTTCCCTCTCAGAACTGCTTTTGCTGCAACCCATAGATTTTGTGTTGTTTGTTCATTTTCATTGGTTTCCAGGAAGTGTTTAATTTCTTCCTTGATGTCCATGGTAACCCATTCATTGTTCAATAACATGCTATTTAGTCTCCATGTGTTCAAATGTCTTTGCATGTTCTTGTTGCAGTTGCTTTCTAGTTTCATACCATTGTGATATGAGAAGATGCTTAATCTGATTTCAATCTTCTTGAACTTCTAGAGACTTAGTTTGTGTCCTATCATGTGGTCTATGTTTGAGAATGTCCCATGTGCACTTGAGAAGAATGTGAATTCTGCAGTTTTGGGGTATAATTCTTTGTAGATATCTATTAAATCCATTTGGTCTAGTGCTTCATTTAGAGTCTCTGTTTCCTTGCTTATTTTTTGTCTAGAGGATCTATCCAGTGATGTCAGCAGGGTGTTGAAGTCCCCTGCTATGATTGTATTGCTGTCGATTTCTCCTTTGAAATCCTCCAGAAGATTTTTAATATATTTTGGTGCCCCTATATTGGGTGCATATATGTTTATCAAGGTTATATCTTTCTGTTAGATAGATCCTTTCAGTATTATGTAGTGGTCTTCATTGTCTTTAGTTATGTTCTTTATTTTGAAATGTATTTTGTCAGATATGAGCATTGCTACCCCAGCTTTTTTTCCTTTCCATTAGCTTGAAAGAATTTTTTCCATTCCTACACTTTCAACCTATGTGAGTCTTTTGTAATGAGATGGGTCTCTTGTAAACAACATATATGTGAGTTATGTTTTCTTATCCAGTCAGCTACTCTGTGTCTTTTTGTCGGAACATTCAAACCATTCACATTTAAGGTGATAATTGATATGTACTTATTTATTACCATTTTTGTTTAGTGTGGTTCTATTTTTCTTCCTATTTCTTCTACTAATTACAGCAGTCCTTTTAGCATATCTTGCAGTGCTGGTTTGGTGCTAATATATTCTATTAGCATTTTTTTTTGTCTGGAAAGCTCTTTATTTGACCTTCTCTTTTCAATGATAGCCTTGCTGGATAGAGTAGTCTTGGATTCAGATCCTTGTTTTTCATGACCTCAATTCTTCATGCCACTCACTTTTGGCCTGTAGTGTTTCTGTTGAGAAGTCAGCTGAGAGCCTTATGGGGGTTCCTTTGTAGGTAAGCTGTTGCTCACCTCTTGCTGCCTTTAGGATTCTCTCTTTGTCTTTAATTTTTGGCATTTTAATTACTATGTGTCTTGGTGTAAGCCTGTTTGGTTTCTTCTTACTTGGGGCTCTCTGTGCTTCTTGAACTTGAATGCCTTCTTTCTTCACCAAGTTAGGAAAGTTTTCTGTCACTATTTCTTCAAATATATTCTCTAACACTTGCCCATTTTTTCCTCTTTGGGGACTCCTATGATGTGAATGTTATTACATTTTCAGTTGTCCCACAGCTCTCTTAAGCTGTCTTCCTGTTTTAATTGTTTTTTTCCTTTTGGTTTTCTGACTGGTTGATTTTTTTCTACCCTGTTTTCTAATTCAGTGTTCCGGTCCTCAGCTTCCTCTACTCTGCTGGTTAGTCCTTCCAATGTGTTATTAATTTTTCCTATGTCATTCTTCATTTCCACTTGGTTGGTTCTCAATGTTTCTATATCTTTACTCATGGTGCTGATGTCCTTACTCATGCTGTTGATTCCTCAAGATCATGGCTCTGAACTCTACCTCTGATCATTTGCTTAGCTGTATTTCATTGATCTCATCTTCGATAGAGTCCTCTTGTTCTTTCATTTGGGATTTGTTTTTTTGTTTCACCATTTTGGCTATCTCAGTGGGTTTTGGAACCTACCAAATTTTCCCTGTGGGTGTTGGTTTTCTGCTGTTTGTGGCTCCCTCTACTAGGTTTGGATGAGTCTGGGTGGGCCCATGTTAAACACCACTGTCAAGTCTTACTTTCCTGGGTAGATTTGCAAGCCCAGGAAAGGTTCAGTTATCCTTTAGCTTTTTCCTGGTGGCTAGTAGTCTCAGTTACTCAGGGCCCTGGAATTTAGCCCTGGTGTTCTGCATAAGAAGATTTCCAGAGAGTGGGATAAATGCTCATTATTAATGAGCCTCAATTTACATTTCTTTGCCTCACCTGGGAAAGGCTGAATCTTTGAGGGGGTGGGGGCTGCTGCTTTTCCTCACAGTCTGAGGAGGAGCACACTGGCCATTTTCCTTTGTGGCCACAACTCAGCCAAAACTCTGAGTGCCCTCCAAATCCTGGGTGTCCCCATAGAGTTTCAGCCCAGTCTGCCCTCCCTCTGCTGGAGCCCCCAGGTGAGTGGCTGTGGCTATTTTAGCACTCTGTCCCAGCTCTCTGTGCTGTGGAGTGGGCTTGATCTTTATTCCCCAAGGGCCCTACTCATATCTAAGACTGCTGCTGTTCGTGGCCTCCCAGCCCGCCACCCTCTCATGCCTCCACAGATCCTACCAGTGTCCCTGGTTATATGATTTTGTCCTGCTGCTTTTCTGTTGCTTTTTCCCAAGGATTTGTCTTTATTTTAGTTGTAATTCCTGTTTGGTCCTGGGAGATCATCGGCATAGCTTTTATTCACTCTGCCTCCATTTTCACATCCTCTATGCCTTTCTTGTGCACAGCTGGGTCACACAGGCTTTTCTGGTGCCCCCACATCCTGCAGTTCCTGTGGGTAACTGGATCGCACAGTCCCTTTGGGGACCTGGCTCTATGCCTATGTTATGGGCTGCTGGGTTGCACAGGCCTCTCTGGTGCCCCCACACCGTGCAGTTCCCACAGGCGGGCTGCTGGATAGCACCAATCTCTCTCAGGCTTTGGCTTCCCACTGCTCTTGTGAGCTACTAAACTGCACAGGCCTCTTTGGAGTCTCAGGTCCTGTAGCTGGTGGCTGTGGAGTGCTGCTGCTCAGCTTTTGCTGTAGTTTTTGGTGATGGGTCTCAGCTGTAGGTCTGTGCTTCTGTTGCCTTGGCATGGATGTCTGCCCCCTAGCCTCTGTTGCTGGGGGTATATCTCAACTCTGATTGGGCTGCTACTATGGGGGATCGTGCTGGGCTTCGGGTTGTCTGCAGCTTTGGGACCAGCACCTTGGAAGCTCAACTACTGTGCACCAGTCTATGTTGACACAGAGTGTCCACTGGTTCGATGGTACCAGGTGTGCTGGTGGGCTCAGGTTGCTGGTCTCTAGCCATTCCCACTGCCTCCTCCCAGGAATGACCTGGGATCTTCCAAAATGGTGGGACCTCCCCATGGCGCAGGGATAAGCACCCTGAAGGGCCGCTTACCATGGTAGCCAGCTGCTCCCGTCCACAGCACAGGAACTTTCTGCTCCATGGCTCTGCACTGTTTGGGTTTGGTCGTCCACCTTCATGTCCACTCACACTTTCTCACACACTTGCTCACTTTCTCACACACTCACCCTCATTCCGGTCCTGCCCGCTGCCATCTTCCTGTCTTCCTGTTTTTTCCTTTTGTTTTTCTGATTGGTTGATTTCTTCCTACCCTGTCTTCTAATTAACTGATCTGGTCCTCAATTTCCTTTACTCTGCTGTTTAGTCCTTCCAAAGTGCTCTTTATTTCTGCTATGTCATTCTTCATTTCTTGGTGGTTTTTCATTTCCAGTTGGTTGATTTTCAATGTTTCTTTCTTTTTACTCATGGTGTTGTTATCCTTACTGAGATCATGGCTCTGAATTCTAGCTCTGTTAACTTGCTTAACAACATTTAATTAATCTTATCTTTGGTAGAGGTCTCTTTTTTTGGGGGGGGGGGTGATTTGTTTCTTAGTTTCACCATTTTGGCTATCTCAGTGGGTTTTGGAGCCTGCCAGATTTTCCCTGTGGGTGATGGTATTCTGCTGTTTGTGGCTCCCTCTACTGGGTTTGGATGAGTGTGGGAGGACCCACATCAAACACTACTGTCAAGTCTTACTTTCCTGGGTAGATTTGAAAGCCCAGGAATGGTTCAGTTATCCTCTAGTTTTTTGTCTGGAGGCTATTAGTTTCGGTTACTTGAAGAGCCTTGGGTTCTCAGTTGAATGAAAATTCCCTCAGGAGTTCAGCTTAAGTGGATTTCCCGAGGGTGAGGTAGATGCTGGTTGTTAATGAGCCTCAATTTGCATTTCAATGGCCCACCTTGTTGGGGTTGAATCTTTGAGGGAGGGGCTGTTCACCGCCTCTCCCCAGAGCCCTGGGAAGGAGTAGATGGCCACCATCCTGCATGGCCACAACTCAGCAAAAGCTCTGAGTGCCCTCCAAATCCTGAGTGTCCCCACACAGTTCCAGTCCAGCCCACCCTACCTTTGCTGGAGCCCAAGGTGAGTGGCTGTGGCTACTTTAGTACTCAGTCCTGGCCCTCTGTGCTGTATAGCCAACTTGGGATTTTAACCCTGAGGGCACTTCTCACAGCTGAGACTACTGCTGTTTGTGGGCTCCCAGCCCCGCTTTCACACCTCTGCAATCCTACCAAGATCGATTCAGTGTCCCTGGTTATATGGACCTCGCAAGCTGCCTTTATGTTTCTCTTTCCTGATGATTTGTCTTTATTTTAGTTGTAATTCCAGTCTGGTCCTGGGAGATGGTCTGCATAGCTTTTATTCACTCTGCTACCATTTTGGAATCTCTCTTTCTCTATTTCTTTCTTCGATGTCCTATAGTTTTCTGAATACAGGTCTTTTACCTCTTTGGTTAAGGTTATTCTTATGTATCTTATTTTTATTTTGCTTTTTTTTTGGCAATTGTAAATGGGATTTTTTTCAGTTCCTCTTTCTGAGAGTTCATATTGGTGTATAAAAATGTCATTGATTTTCTGGATGTTAATTTTTTATCTTACTACTTTGCCAAATTTATTTATTATATCTAGTAGTTTTTTGGTGGACTCATTAGGGTTTTCTATGTATAATATCATGTCATCTGTGATTAATGATAGTTTTATTTCCTATCCAATTTGGATGCCTTTTATTTTTACTTCTTGTCTGATCACTGTGGCTAGGACTTCCAGTACTATATTGAATAAGAGTGGTGAGACTTCCAGTACTATATTGAATAAGAGTGGTGAAAGTGGACAACCCTGTCTTGTTTCTATTTTCAAGGGAAATGCTTCCAGTTTTTGCTCAGTTAGTATGATGTTGGCTGTATC
This sequence comes from Molossus molossus, assembly GCF_014108415.1. Taxonomy (NCBI): domain Eukaryota; kingdom Metazoa; phylum Chordata; class Mammalia; order Chiroptera; family Molossidae; genus Molossus; species Molossus molossus. Next base: position 9,317,045 of record NW_023425347.1, read on the forward strand.
TTTGTGATATATGGCCTTTATTATGTTGAGGTATGTTCCCTCTTTTCCCACTTTGCTGAGAGTTTTTATTAGAAATGGGTGCTGGATTCTGCTGAATGCTTTTTCTGCATCTAGTGATATGATAATGTCGTTTTTATCTTTCATTTTGTTTATGTGATGTATCACATTTATTGATTTGAGAATATCGTACCAGCCCTGCATTCCTGAAATAATTCCAACTTGGTCATGCTGTATGATCTTTTTAATGTATTGCTGGATCTGGTTGGCTAATATTTTGTTGAGGATTTTCTAATTCCAAAGCCGGATAAAGACACTACAAAGAATATCCTTGATGAACATAGATGCTAAATATGTTCATCAAGGATATTCTTTGTAGTGTCTTTATCCGGCTTTGGAATTAGAATAATGTTGATCTCATTTAAAAAGTTTGGAAGTCTTCCCTCTTCTTGAAGTTTTTGAAATAGTTTGAGAAGGATAGGTGTTAGTTCTTCTTTGACTATTTGGTAAAACTAACCTTTAAATCCATCTGGTCTAGGTCTTTTTTTTTTCCTCACCTGAGGACATTTTTGCATTTATCTTCAGATAGAGTGGGAGGGAGAGAGAGAGGAAGTGAGACATTTATTTCGTGAAACACTTAAAGTTTAGGTCAGTGGGAAATATTTTAATTAAAGAATTGTACATTTTCTTCCCACACATCTCGCTTTGTATTAGGAAATGATGTTGTGATCCATTTCATTACAATTTACAAAATATTTAGAAGAAAATATTAAAAATAAACACAAAAGACAAGATGGGGTGAAATAAACTGTCCCTCCCCCCAACAACCACAAAAAAATCTCTACTCCAGTGCCCACAGCACACAAGAGAATAAAAAACAAATAAGTTTAACAAATATCCCCCTGACCACAAGTTCTAATGAAGTGGAGAGGGCAAGAAACAGGATTAAATGGTGGTATGAAAGGGAATGGATGTTAGCAGAACTGCTCCAATAACCAACCTATTCTGAGTACATGACCTTCTCTTATGTGCAGTGAATTGCAAACAAGGCTAAACTTTAAGATATTCCTTCAAGTGAAATGAGAAAATACCCTGACAGTGAAGGTAGCTCTTTTGCCTAAGTTTCCCAAGAGCCTCTTTTCCCATGAACCAGTTATGTGAACAGAACGTGTTCGGGCATCAAAAATTGTCACAGCAGCCCTTCCATCTCTTTCATAAAAGCTTCACACACATCATCCTTAGTTTGTACTGAGATGGGAACAGATGGACCAGATTTGGGGGCTGCTTTGGCAAGAGGCACAGCAGAATCACCCTCTGACTTTCTTTGTGGAGCGGCAGTAGCCCCTTTATTCTCCCAACAGACCCTCAGTGCACTGGGCACGAATCGAGTAATCTCAGCCTTGGGATTAGTGATCTGTGGCTTGGTACTCTAGCTTTCTTCTCAATGATGGCTGTGCTCATGTCATCCAACTTGGGCCGCTGAATCAAGTTGAGTGGAGCACTTAAAACTCCTGGGTTGGGCAAAGGAGCTGGTGGGAAAAGCCCAGGTGGGGCAGGTCCGAGTGGAGGCACCAAAGGTGGGTGCATCATGCCAGGGCGAGGTGGAGGGGTACCTGGAGGTGCAGGAGGAGGTAGCTTTGGTGGGGGTCCCTGAGGAAGAGAGCCAGGAGGCAGACCTGGGGGAGGGCCAGGGGGGTCGGCCTGGTGGTAGTCCTGGAGGTAAAAGTTGGGGTAAAGGCCCTCGGAGTCCTGGCATTCCAGGTGGTCTGAGGAATGGAGGAGGTCCTGGAGGTGGTCCAGGAGGAAGGCCTGTAGGTGGTCCAGGTGGCCGTAAAGGTGGAGGAGGAGGTGGCCCAAGGGGAGGTGGTCCTGGCATGGGAGGTGCTTGTATCTGAGAAGGGGAAACAGACTGTAGGGGAGCTTGTTGCTGTGAAGCAGCAGATGTGCCATCAGAAAGAGATTCCTCTTTATGCTGCTCTTGTGATTGCTTTTCTGCCTCAGAATTATCAGAATCACCTTCATCATCGTCCTCTGAAAATTCCTCTACTTCTCGTCCCTCCTCGGGGACTTACTGACCTGCCATTTGAAGCATTATGGCTTGAAGAGGAGTCAGCTCCTTAATGTTTTTCTTTTTCTTTCTTGATTTCCCAGGTATATCTGCAAATTGTACACTCAAACCTGATTTTATTTTCTTCATTGTTGTTTCTTTCATCATCATCACGGTGCACAAATTCATCCCCTTCACTTTCTCCATCTGATCTGTCAGTGTCGCTGTCATCAGTACTGTCATCATGCTTATCTTGATCCATGTCCTCAGGATAGCCATCATCTTCACTGGTGCTGGAAACATCATCATCATGACTCCGCTGAGCAAGTTCAGGACTATATATAACATATCTTCATCTCACCAACAAGGGGAAATATCTAGGGCAAAGCCCACTTTATGGCCATACATTTTTCAAGACTAGAGGAGGAGGTGGACAAGGGGGTGTCAGGGGGAAAACGTGGAACAACCTGTCCAAGAAGAGGAAGAATAGAAACTGCCTTAGTTGGAGTCAATAGGCTGAAGTCTTCTTAAGGATGGAGGGTGGCTGGGCACCAGGAAGTGGAATGTCCTGGATCAAGATGTTGGAAGGAGCATGCGACATATCTGGCAAAGGAATATTATCCACTTTCACATGTTGAACATTCTTCACAGCATCAAAATATTGGCTAAGTTGAGCCCTCTTCTGTTTATATTCTACTTCTAGCTTTCTCAGTTCTTTGTAAATATCTGGATTCTCTTTTTCATAGAGTTGTAGAATATGCTCAGAGGTTTCACGCAGCTTCTTACACTTGTCTTTCAGCACCTTTTCATTTAACTGTGGCTGTTGCACTCGGTTAAACTCCATTTCATCTAATTTCTCCACGTCCCGGATAACCTGTTTGGGATCCTTCATCTTTAAAACCGCAACTCATACCATCATGCACTGTTTTTTCGTTCTTCTTTAATTCTCTCTTCTGGGCTTCCTTTCAAGCTTGGTCTGTGGGGTTCATAAATGTCCCACTCTTGGTGGATGATGCAGATCTTCGTCCCATGTTGACAATCTGTATGGTTCACTTGTTCATTTAAAAAAGAAAATCCAGCCCTGGCCAGTTTTGCTCAGCGGTTAGAGCGTCAGCCTGCGGTCCGAAGAGACCCGGGTTCGGTTCCCGCTAAGGGCACGTACTTCGGTTGCAGTTTGTCCCTGGCCCTGGTTGGTCGTGCGGGTGGCAGCCACTCAATGTGTCCCTTCACGTCGATGTTTCTCTCTCTCTCTCCCTTTTTCTCTCCTCTCTCTCCCTCCCACTCTATCTGTACAAAAAATGGAAAAATATCCTCGGGTGAGGATAAAAAAAAAAAAAAAGAAAATCCAGTTATCAAGACAAGAATGTCCAAACTCTTCTGCTAGGCTCTGGGACTGCAAGAAGCCGGGAGGGGACGATTCTCAGCCTCTTTCACTTACTAAGGGCCTTCACCTCAGCTCCTGGTCAGCTATCCAGCAACCACCATCTTGAAACCTCATGCCCCTCCACCGTTGCTACCTCTATCCCTTCACTTTCAAAGTGTGGAGTCTTTTGTTCTGAGGTGGGTCTTTTGTAGACAGCATATATATGGGTCATGTTTTCTTATTCATTCAGCTCCCCTATGTCTTTTGATTGGAGCCTTTAATCCATTTACATTTAAGATTATTATTAATAGGTATTAATTTATTGCCATTTTTTCCTTATGCCTATGATCCTCTCTCCGTCTATTTTTTTTTTTTTTTTTTTACAACAGTCCCTTTAGCACTTTTGGCAGTGCTTGTTGGTGGTAATAAACTCCTTTTGCCTTTTTTGTTTTGTTTTTCTTTTTGTCTGGGAAACTTTTTGTTTCACCTTCCATTTTGAATGGTAGCCTTGCTGGCTAGAGTAAACTTGGTTTCAGATCCTTGCTTTTCATTACTTTGAATGTGTCATGCCATTCCCCTCTGGTCTGTAGTGTTTCTGTTAAGAAATCAGATGTGAGCCTTATGGGAGCTCCCTTGTAGGTTACTGACTGTCTCTCTTTTGCTACCCTTAAGATTCTCTCTTTGTCTTTAATATTTGTCATTTTAATTATGACGGGTCTTGGTGTGTATTTCTTTGTGTTCCTCTTGACTAGGACTCTCTGTGCTTCCTGAACTTCTGTGACTTTTTCCTTCACCGGGTCAGGGAAGTTTTATGTCATTATTTCTTTACACAGGTTCTCTATCCGTTGCTCACTCTCTTCTACCTCTGGTACCCCTATGATGTCGATGTTGTTCCATTTCATATTGTCCCAAAGTTTCCTTAAACTGTCTTCATCCTTTTTATGTGTTTTTTCACTTTGGTGTTCTAATTGTGTGTTTTTGTCTACCTTGTTTTCCAAATTGCTTATTCAATCCTCTGCTTCACCAAGCCTGCTTTTAATTCCTTCCAGTGTATTCTTTTTTTTTAATCCTCACCAGAAGACATTTTTTCCATTTTTTGTTCAGATAGAGTGGGAAAGAGAGAGAGGAAGAGAGAGAAACATCAACGTGAAAGGTACACATCGAGTGGCTGCCACCCACACAGTCCAACCAGTGCTGGGACAAACTGCAACCGAGATATGTGCCCTTAGCGGGAACTGAACTTGGGTCTCTCTGGATCACAGGCCGATGCTCTAACCACTGAGCCAAACTGGCCAGGGCTTCCAGTGTACTCTTGATGTCAGATACAGTATTCTTCACTTCCACCTGGGTTATTCATTGTCTTTATGTCCTTTTTCATGCTGATGTAGTTCCTACTAAGTTTCTTGTAGTTTCCATTAAGTTCCTTTAGATCTCACTAAGTTCCTTGAGCATCCTTATAAGAATTACGCTGAACTCTATGTCTGATATGTTCTTTACCTCCATCTCATTTAGGTTTTTTTCTGGAGATTCCTCCTTTTCTTTAATTTGAAGGTTGCTTATTTGTCTCCCCATTTTATTTGTTTCTTTGTGTGTATTTCCATGTATATAAGATATAACTTATTACTCCCAGTCTATGTTGGATGACCTTTTGTAATAAATGTCCTGTGGGACCCAGTGGCATGGTCTCCTTGAACTTATGAACTTGATGCTCTAGAAGTGACCCTTTTGTGGGTTATTAGGACTCTCCTGGTGTAATTGGGTCTTGATTGTTGTTTTCCTGTTCATGGGTGGGATCTTTTCTTAGGCTGGCTAACTGTGAGGCTCAACCCTAGTCAAGTCATCAAGCTGTTGTACAGGTGCAGTCTCGAGGTGGCTTCTGTCCTTCTTTGTTTAAAATTCTCTTCTTTAGCCAGACCCAAGCTGGCATTTCAGGGTAAATATTCCCCAATTTATTTCTTATTCCAGTTAGACTCTGGGAGGACATGGGAGAAAGATCTACTTACTCCATTGCCATATTCCTTCCTCTACCTTAGAGTCTTCACAAAACATGCAAGTATGGCCCTGGCTGGTTTGGCTCAGTGGCTAGAGCGTCAGCCTGCAGTCCAGAGACACCCGGGTTCAGTTCCTGCTAAGGACACGTACCTCGGTTGCAGTTTGTCCCCAGCCCTGGTTGGGTTGTGTGGGAGGCAATCACTTGATGTGTCCCTTTCACGTCTATATTTTTTTCTTTCTCTCTCTTCCTCTCTCTCCCTCCCACTCTACTTTAACAAAAAATGGAAAAATGTCCTCGGGTGAGGAAAAAAAAATGCAGATATGTTGGCCAACTGAAATCATTTTAGCAAGCCCCTGGCTGCAGCCTCAAGTTCTTTGGGACAGGAACAGCATTGGTGGCAGCAACTGGTAGTGTGGACTGAGGAAGATGGAGAGAATCCTGTGTGTTAGAAGCCATCATCAGCTAGCTCATTCCCCCAACATGATCTTAACTATTATACAATTTGGTACCAAGAGGGGGATTCTAGATGCAGTTTTTTGAAATCTGTGTGACCACAGGTGACAAGGACTCAATATTGCAGGCTGGATAGCTGGTGACTCCTATTATTTCAACTGCAAAATAGTTAGCAAAACTATTAATTGTCAGCAACGCTGTACAAGATGAAAAGAAAAATCAGCAATACTGATCCTGCCTTCATCTAAAATTTTGATATTTAGTTCATTCAAGATTTTTTTTGCATAAATTTTTATTTTTTAAATATCTTGTTGAAATTTTATTTATCTATATTTTGATTATTAAGGTTTTTAATGTGCCCCTTTAAATTTTGAATTTGAGGTGAGTGTCTCACCCCAGTTTCAATCTTGCCCATAGAATATCACACCTTCCAAGGGCATATCAGTAGGAGAGATTCAGAATACTTACATGGGTTCGTAACCTCTAACACTTTCAACAAAGTTCTACAAGAGAGAAATTAATTTCAGTGGTAGCTATAGGCAGAGATGAAGGGGATAACTTTGTAAAATGAGACTCTTTTTGTCTGTGTTCTACAATGTAAATGCACAAAGAGTTAATCATTTAGAATTTCTGAGCTGAAACTGTCAACTGAGTCTACAGCCTAAACTCACTATATCATAAGCAGTTACATGAAAGTGACAGCCTGTGGCCACAAATTTTTTTAAGCAACTTCCTTTAGGTTATCTCTGTTGGACAACAGGAGCCTTCACAGCAGCAATGTCAAATTAAGGTTTTTATCTTCCCACTTAAGTCACTAGATGGCCTCAAGGAAGCAACCATCATATTGAAAGAAAAGTAGTTGGGCAGAGCACAGAGGCTATTAATTCAGTCTTCAGGTTCAAACCCTTACCTAGACAGGTTTTTATTTGTGATTATTTGCACAAGAAACTGACTAAAGCCAAATAGAAGGAAAGCTTAAACTTTTGAGGAGATTAAGTTACTAAGAAATCACAAAACGGGCCGGAAACAGCCTGAGTTGCTTAATCTAGGAGCTCTCATCTCAAAACCTGGCCTAGCTAGAAGTGTGTCACTCCATGAAAAGGCACATTCTCCAATGACCCCTTCAGAAGCATCAAAAAAAAAAAAAACATGAAAAACAGCACCCCAACTCCTCCCTTCCTCAGAGGGAAGATCCAGAGAGCACAGAGCACAATGTACACATGTTCACACCCAGAAAACAGAACCTGGGATGAAGGGAAAAATGCTTCTCCACTCTGCTTACGGTATCTCCTTGAAAATATAATAGGTTTTCCTATAAGAGTTCCAAACTTTTCATTTTATAATGCAAGGTTGTGAGTCCTCTGACCAGTGGGCCTGAAATAATTCCAGTGTGAGTTTCAAAGTTCATGAGGGGTACTGGAAACAATCACAGCAGATAAGAAAATGTGTAACTGTTCTTTCTCCTACTTTTCTGTATAAATGTCTGAACTTCGATCTAGACTTTGTAGACACTTTCATTCTACCTGTCATACATGTGATTAATTAATGCTTACTGAGTATTAAATTATGTTCTCTCTTCTGCATTACAATGGGGGGTGTTGATTGGGTTCTTTTATGTTCCCTACAGGGGCTTCCAGGTGGACTAACCAGGGAATATACCCTCCTGGCAGAAGAGAATCCTCCTGCTCTGTCTCCAGAGATTGATATTGGTGCTTCCCATTTTCCCCTGACTGTTCTTTACTGGAATTTCCTGTTCCTACTCAACATTCTATATGAGGTGTGTTGGAGGAGATACTTTATCTTTTGTTTTACAGGTCACTAGAACATGAGGCACTTATCTGGACTGGAGGAAAAGTCTGGGCATCACCCAGAGATGTTGGACTTTAAACTGTGCTTTAAAATATAGGTTTTATTATTATTTAGGTATGGTGAGGCCTCCAGATCAGGAGATCGTTGTCTTTGAAAAGACAGTTTGTTAATCACAGATCCCAAGAAGAGAGAGCACACCATTCACAGGGGGCCACACAGAGAAGCTTCAGGGTCAGTCGGGAGCCAGAAGAAATGGGAGCTGTGAGCAAGAGCCTTTATTGTGGCTTCTGTGGTAAGAATCATTCAGGGCAGGGTGATCAGGTTCAGGATTGGATAGTCTGAATCATTTCAGCAGGCTCTGGGTCATAGGGACTGTCCCTAGTTGTCTGTGACCTGGCCCTGGGGTGATCAGAGCAGGTGGACAGTGGCCCTGAGTGTGAACACCCAATAAGGGAAGTGATGGGGGTGTGGATTCTGGATTAGCCGATTTGAATGTGAAAGGTACAATGTAAGTAAATTGCTTACTATGTCTAGAAGTTGCCTAACCATGGAAGGGTCAATCCCTCCATGGTCAGCAAGGACCTTAATGTCAAAGTATCAGAATATAGACAATAAAAGACATAGTTAATATAAACAGGCAGAGAAGTGTGTGGGACTCTGGAGTTTGTTTGCTTGCCTTTCCTATAGAGGAAGACTATGTACTATTTGAGAAAAGAAGGGTGCATGTGAGTGCTAAGGAAGCCAAGGTGATGGCACTGTTAAAATTTATCCTAATATATGCACTGCCCGTCTTCTGTGGTAATATGATTATTGCTAGGCACAGGGTCAATCAAAATCTGTGTTTTCCAGGTTCCTTTTCAGCTAGGTTTAGTTATGAACTAAAACTAGCAAATAGGATATAAGTATGTCATATAGCCATTTCTAGGAACCTTCTTTAAGATACACTAATGTTTATCCTTTGCTGCTTTTTCTTCCACTTCTTCCTGCTGGCTGGAATACAGATGTGATCAATTGAAATGGGACATACATATTGGCTCGTGAGGTAGATACCACACATTTAGGATGACATAACCACAAAATAATAGAGGACTGATTTTTTTATGATCGTGGACCCTGGGCTGCTTTTATAAAAATATAGACAACTGTATATCTGTTTTAATTCACTAATATTTTCAATTTTCTGACACTCACAGAAAACCTAAGTTAACTAATAAAATAATTTGTCAGCACTATATTGCATTCAGACACCAGTCTAAAATCCAAGGCAATTGCAAAGCTACTAGTCTTTAAAACATTCTCTTTAAAAATACAAAAGTAGATGAACTGGACTGTGTGGTTTTGGGTGAACATTGGCCTATGCACTGAAAGGTCACCAGTTCGATTCAGGTCAGGGCACACACTCAGGTTGCGTGTTCGGTGGTGGTCAGGGTGTATGAGGCAGACAACCAATTGATGTTTCTCTCTCACATTAATATTTCTTTCTCTCTTCCTTCATCTCTCTTTTAAAAAATCAATAAAAACGTATTTTAAAAATACAAAAGTAGATTTTTATTCATAATACACAGCGCACTTGTTAAGGTCCCCTTTTCCCTTTTCTTCCTTCTTATACAGTAGAACAGAATCTATCTTCCCGTGCTGTTCTCTCTCTCAATCTCTCCTTTCTACCTGATCCTACTACTTTTCTAGATGTATTCTCTTTTCCTTTGGTATAAGGCTATCTGCTCTTTAAAATAGAAATAAATAATTTCAAGTTCCTTTTAATTCTCTATCACCATGTTGATCAACACAACAAAAGTCACAGCCCCAAAGCTCCCCATACAACACGAAAGTTTTCTTTTAGAAGAAAAGGAGAAAAGTCTTCTGCAAATACTCCTGTTAACGCCCCCACCCCACCTCCATCCTCCCCGCCCCCCGCCTTCTGTGGTACCTTGTTTAGGTTTGGCCGATGTGAGAACTCATAGATCCCCTAGAATAATTTTGTCCTTACCATGAGAAACACCACATTGAAAGCAAAAGATTGTGACTTTAAGCCCTCACTTGGTACCAATATTATCAAGAATGTGAACATCTGGTTATAGGTACTTATCTAGATCATATAAAACATGTTTACTTTTATCATCACCATAATAAATCACAAAATTTAAATCTCCTCATAAAGATCTCTTGGATGACACAAATTATGTCAGCATACCTCCAGGGGCCTGGGACACCTGGCAAAGAAATGCTAGTATAATTTATTTCACACTTTGTAAAGTTCTATCACATTTTCAAAAGTTATGGGAAAACTTTCTCAGGAATTTTGAATATCAGTTGCTTTTCCTGTAAAAATAATTAATAAGAGCTACATAGTATTTATTGTTGCATTAAATGAGAAAATGTGTATGGAAATACTTAGAAAAGTTCAAAGCTTGGTAAAGATGTAAAGATTTTATGTAATATGAGTTGACAAGTTCATGGCTAACTCAAAGTCAAAGTCAAATATCTTTTTAAAATTAGAAATAAGTTCTTACAAGATATACTTTAAAAGAACTAAAAAAAAAAAAAAAAAAAAAAAAAAATCACACCAATAATTTCTTGCCAGTAGACCAGCTATTTTGCTGTCTGAAAAACTTACTGACACAGTAGGGTTTATTGATATTGTTTCTCTGCTAAACAGAAACATTCTGGGAACAGATGTAGAAAAGAAAAATAAATATGTGGGTCTGGTAGAGCAGTTGAAACAATTGTGGAATTAAAGGACATCAAAACAAAGCCAATAATCATCTCTGGGACTACAGTGAGTCCACATATGCCAATTAAACATCCCAAGATACATCAGATCCATTAACTATCACTGGTCAAATCAGAAGGCATCAATTCTGGATACCTGCCAACCTAATTAGGTATTTTTGTTTCTCCAAAAGATAATTACAATGTGCTTATCTTGTATTATATACACATTGAGATCAGGTTTATCTGAAAATATACTAAGTATCCTGGGATTCACTCAACTTGGAGAACCTTTTTCTCTATGAAAACAAGGTAAGTTCAGGCATCAAAATGGCATTTCTGACTATGGTCCACATACACAAATGAAGGCATATTGAGATGGAACTAAGTGGCTCAGTAGCAAAGCTGATAGTTTTAGGACACATCTCTGGACTGTTTTGGCAATGCTGTGAACAGCAATTTTGCCCTTTATTGTCTAGACATGTGTAGCATGGAGCCAAACTCCTAGGTGACACACTGGTAATGTTCAGGAAGATGAAAGGTCAGCACATGGGGCAGGTAGAATGGGAGGCTGCACAAATTGATGGCAGAGGTGGTAGCATCTTCCAGGTGGTCTAATCTACTGGGGTCTCTTGGAGGTTAGTCCACGTGGTCCTGCAGATATCGTCTGTATTCACAACAGAATGGTAAAGGAAAAAGGAAGCTGAATCTTATCTCTTGTTGGTGGATCAGGGATCTTCTAGATTAGTGTTGTTCAAAGCAGAGGACATGGACCAGATGGCACTAAAGGTAATTCATTGAGATTTGAGGGAAAATATTAGAATTTTTATTTACATTAACTTTATTATTGTGGTAAAATATAAATAGCATAAATTTACCATTTTGGTAACTTTTCAATGTATAATTCAGTGGCACTAAATATCTCTTGTTGTGCAAACATCATCACCATTCATCTCCAGAACTTTCTCTTCCAAACGAACTCTGTACCCACCAAGTACTAATTTCCCAGCCTTTATCTCCCAGCCTCTAGCACCCACTATTCTATTTTTGTCTCAATAAATTTGACTACTACTTTCTCATATAAGTGCTGTAATGCAATGTTTGTTCTTGTGTGGCTGGCTTATTTCACTTAGTGTAACAACACTTTTAAGTTTTCCATGTTGTTAGCATGTGTTAGAATTTGTTTCCTTTTTAGGCCTGAATAATATTTCATTTTGTGTATATACCATATTTTGTTTTTCCATTCATCTGTCAGTGGACTCTTGGGTTGTTTCCACCTTTTGGCTAGAAAAAACAATTCTGTTATGATAATGAGTTTACAAATATTGTTTGAGTCCCTGTTTTAAATTTTTGGGGGTATATACCCAGAAGTAAAATTATTGTCTCATATGGTAATTCTATTTTTAATTTTTTGAGGTACCACCATACTGTTTTTCATAGTCACTTCACCATTTTACACTCTCATTAACAGTGCACAAAGGTTCTAATTTTGCCACATCCTCATTAACACTTGCTATGTTCTATTTTTTGTTTTGTTGTATCTTCTTTGGATAAATGTCTATTAAAATTCTTTGTCCATTTTTAAATTAGATTTTTGTTTATGGTTGTTGAGTTTTAGATATTCTCTATATATTTTGGATTTTAAACCCTTATCAGATATATGATTAGCAAATATTTACCCCCATTCTGTAGGTTGCCTTTTTATTTTGTTGATAGTTTTCTTTGATGCACAACAATTTTTAATTTTAATGTATTCCAAGTTATCTTCTTCCCCCCACCTGAGCTTTTGGTATTATATCCAAGAATACAATGTCATAAAGTTTTACCCTTTATTTTCTTCTAAAAATTTTATAGTTTTCTCTCATATGTTTAGGTCTTTAATCCACTTTGAGTTACATTTTTGTATATGGTATAAAGTAAGAGTCTAATATATTCTTTTGCTTGTGGATATCCAGTTTTCCAGCATCATTTCTTGAAAAGACTGTTCTCTTCCCATTATATGGTCTTGGCACCATTGTCAAAGATCACTTAACCCTATATGGGAGGGTTCATTTCTGGGATCTCGATTCCATTCCATTGATTTATTTGTCTGTCTTTATGCTAGTACCACACTGTTTGATCACTGTAGGTTTGTATTAAGTTTTGAAATCAGAAAGTGTGATACCTTCAACTTTATTCTTCTTTTTCTAGATTATTGTGGTTATTCAGGGTCCCTTTAGATTCCATATAAATTTTAGGATGGATTTTTTAATTTCTGCAAAAAAAATGTGATTGGAATTGTAACAGGGATTGCATTGAATCTGCAGATCATTTTGGAAAGTATTGACATCGTAACAATATTAAATCTTTCAATTCATGAACATGGGGTGTCTTTCCATTTCTGTATGTCTTCTTTAATTTATTTCAGTATCATTTTAAGGTTTTCAGTGTACAAAGAGTTTATATCTTTGGTTAAGTTTATTCCTAAGTATTTTATTCTTTTTATACTACTACAAATAGAAATTTCTAGCTTCATATATGGTCTTTATGTTGAGGTAGTTTTTTTCTATCCTAGTTTGTTGAGTATTTTTATTATGAAAGAGTATTGAATTTTTACATATACTTTTCCTGTATCAATTGAGATGATCACATGTGTGTGTGTGTTTTATTATTCTGTTGATGTGGTGTATTACATCAACTGATTTTTATATGTTGAACCACCCTTGCTTTCCAGGAGTAAATCCCACTTGATTGTGGGGTGTAATCATTTTATATTCATGATTTGATTTTGTTAGTATTTTTTTTTTAATATTTTATTCAGATAGAGTGGGAGAGAGAAAGAGAGAGACAGAGAGAAACATCGACGTGAAAGGGACACATCGAGTGGTTGCCACCCTCATGACCCAACCAGGGCCGGGGACAAACTACAACTGAGGTACTTGCCCTTAGCGGGAACCGAACCCGGGTCTCTCTGGACCGCAGGCCAACGCTCTAACCGCTGAACCAAATCAGCCAGGGCTGATTTCGTTAGTATTTTGATGAGAATTTTTGCATTAATAGTGATCAAGAATCTTGGTCTGTAATTTTCATTTATTGTAGTGTCTTTGTCTGGTTTTGGTATCAGTGTAATATACTGAAATTAGTTAGGAAGTGTTCCCTCATCTTCAATTTTTTGGAATAGGTTAAGAAAGATTGTTAATCATTCTTTAAATGTTTGGTTGAATTCACCAAGGAAGCCATGTGATCCTGCACTTTTCCTTGTTGGGAAAGTTTTTTTCCCCCCATTACTGATTCAATTTTCTTACAAGTTGCAGATTTATTTAGATTTTCCATTTCTTCATGATTCAAACTTGGTATATTATGTGTCTAAGAATTTTAAAAATTTCATCTAGAATATCCAATTTGTTGGTGTATTATTGTTTGCAGTACTTTCATAATTCTTTTTATTTCCTTCCTGTAATATTTTATTTTACCCATTGGCTGTTAAGAATGTGTGGTTTAATTTCCACATACTTGTTAACTTCCCAGTTTTCCTTCTGCTGCTGATATCTTTTTTATTCTGTTGTGATTGGAAAATATATTTTGTATTATTTAATTCTTATAGAATTTATCAATAAGTAGTAGTGTTCCTTCTCTCATTTCTGACTTTAGTTATTTGAATACTCTCTCTTGTTTTCTTAAATATTTGCCAATTTTGTTAATTTTTATGTAAAAACAACTGTTGGTTTTGTTCATTAATTTTTATTTTATTCTCTACTTTATATCTACTCTGATCTTTTTTTTTTCTTTTTCTCTGTTAGCTTAGGTTTAGTTTGTTCTTCTCTTTCAAATTATTTAAGATATAAAGTTAGGTTTTTGATATAAGATCTTCCATCTTTTTAAATATGTTGATAGCTATAAATTTTTCTTTTAGCACTGCTTTTGCTGCATCTCATAAGTTTGGGTATGTTGTGTATTTATTTATTTATTTATTTATTTATTTATTTATTTATTTTTGTCGCAAGATATATTCCAATCTTCCTGTAATATTTTATTTTACCCATTGGCTGTTAAGAATGTGTGGTTAAATTTCCACATACTTGTTAACTTCCCAGTTTTCCTTCTGCTGCTGATATCTTTTTTATTCTGTTGTGATTGGAAAATATATTTTGTATTATTTAATTCTTATAGAATTTATCAAGACTCCTTTTATGGCCTAACATTTCACCTATCCTGGAGACTGTTTCATGTTCCCTTGGAAAAAATGCATATTCTGCTGTTGTTGGGTGGAGTATTCTGATACATCTGTTAGGTCTAATTGATGTATAGTGTTATTTAAGTCTTCTCTTTCCTTACTGGTCTTCTGCCTGGTTCTGGTTGTTCTGTCCATTACTGAAAGCGGGGTATTGAAGTATACTATTATTGTACAGCTGTTTATTTGTCCCTTTAGTTTAGTCAATATTTACTTCATATATTTTAGAGTTAATGTTTGGTGCATCATGTTTATATTCTTGGTAAAATGACCCTTCTACCTTTATATAATGCCGTTCTTAACAGTTTTTGACTTAGAGTCTACTTTGTTTGATATTAGTATAGCCACCTCTGCCCTCTTTTGGTAACTACTTGCATGAAACATGTTTTTGTATTTCTTCATTTTCAACCTGTATGTGTCTTTAGATCTAAATGGGTCTTTCTCCAGCATCCATTTCTGATAAAAATGCTCAGCAATGTGGGAATAGAGGGATCGTATCTCGACATAATAAAGGTCATATATGAAAGACCTATAGTCAACATCATACTCAATAGGCAGAAACTAAAAACATTTCCCTTAAGAACAGGAACAAGACAGGGATGTCCACTTTCGCCACTCTTATTTAACATTATACTAGAAGTCTCAGCCACAGCAATCAGACATGAAGAAAAAAATAAAAGAGATACAAATTGGAAAGGAGGAAGTGAAACTGTCATTATTTGCAGATGACATGATATTATACATAGAAAACCCTAAAGACTCCATCAAAAATTTACTAAACTTAATTAATGAATTTGGCAAAGTAGAAGGATATGAAATTAACATCAAGAAATCGACAGCATTCTTCTACACCAATGATGAACTCACAGAAATAGAAACTAAAAAAACAATCACATTTACCATCATGGCAAAAATATTAAGATACCTAGAAATAAACTTAACCAAAGAAGTAAAAGACCTATTTGCAGAAAACTACAGGTCATTGAGAAAAGAAATAGAGGAAGATATAAAAAAGTGGAAACACATACCTTGTTCATGGATCGGAAGAATTAACATCATTAAAATGTCCATATTACCCAAAGCAATCTATAGATTCAATGCAATCCCCATCAAAATACCAATGACATACTTCACAGAACTAGAACAAGTACTTCAAAAGTTCATATAAAACCAAAAAAGACCCCGAATATCCACAGCAATTTTGAAAAAGAAGGACAAAGTAAGTGGGATCATAATACCAGATATCAGGTTATACTACAAAGCAATTGTAATCAGAACAGCCTGGTACTGGCACAAGAACAGGCATATAGACCAGTGGAACAGAACTGAAAACCCAGAAATGGACCCAAGGCAATACGCTCAATTAATATTTGACATAGGTGGCAAGAGCATACAGTGGAGTAAAGACAGCCTCTTTAATAAATGGTGTTGGGAAAATTGGACAGCTACATGCAAAAAAATGAAACTAGACTATCAACTTACAATATACACAAGAATAAACTCAAAATGGATAAAAGACTTAAAGGTGACCCGAGAATTCATAAAAGTTCTAGACAAAAATGTAAAAACAAAATTTCGGACATCATATGCAGCAGAATTTTCACTGATGCATCACCTAAGGCAACAGAAACAAAGGAAAAACTGAACACATGGGACATCAAACTAAAAAGCTTCTGCACAGCAAAGGAAACAATCATCAACATGGAAAGGCAACCCACTGTATGGGAGAACATCATTGCCAATGATACATCAGATAAGGGGTTAATTTCCAAAATACATAGAATACTCATACAACTCAACAAAAGGAAGACAAAGAACCCAATTTAAAAATGGGCAGAGGAGATGAATAGACACCTCTTCAAACAAGACATACAAATGGCTAAGAGAATTATGAAAAAATGCTCAACATCACTAATCATCAGAGAGATGCAAATTAAAACAACAATGAGGTATCACCTCACACCTGTCAGAATGGCCACCATCAACACATCATCAAACAACAAGTGTTGGCGAGGGTATTGAGGAAAGGGGACTCTAGTACACTGCTGGTGGGAATGCAGACTGGTGCAGCCACTATGGAAAACACTGTGGTGTTACCTCAAAAAATTAAAAATTGAACTTCCATTTGACCCAGTGATCCCACTTCTAGGAATATACCCTAGGAAGCCTGAAACACCGATCCGAAAAAATATATGTACCCCCATGTTCATAGCAGCACTATTTACAATAGCTCAGATCTGAAAACAGCCCAAGTGTCCATCAGTAGACAAATGGATAAAAAAGCTGTGGTACATATACACAATGGAGTACCATGCAGCTGTAAGAAAGAAAGATCTCTTATCCTTTGAGACGACATGGAGGGACCTGGAAAGTATTATCCTAAGTGAAACAAGCCAAGCAGAAAAAGACAAATATCACATGATCTCACTTATATATGGAATATAATGAATATAACAGTCTGAGGAATTGGGTAGACCCAGAAACACGGAAGTAGGGTACAGACTGACAACCCTCAGAAGAGGGAGTGCTGGGGGGTGGGAAGAGATAAACCACAGAACTTAAATGCATCTATGCATAACCAATGGACATGGACAACAAAGCCAGCAATGGGCGGGGGCGGGGGGAGGAGGATGTCAATGGGGTAAAAAAGTGAAAACATCTGTAACAAAAATAAAATTAAAAAATAAATATATAAAAATAAAGTTTATAGAAATTTAAATGAAAAAAAAATAAAGTGAGTCTTTTGTAGGCAACATATAATTGGATCATGGTTTTTTATATATTGTTTCAACTATGTCTTTTGATGATGAATTTAATCTATTTACATCTAAAGTGATTACTGCTCAGGAAATATTTCTTTTGTCATTTTTATTTGTTTTTTTATTTTTGGATATTATAGCCTTATGCCTTCATTTCCTTCATTTCTTTCATTACTGCCTTTTTTGTGTTTAGTTGATTTTGTAGTGACATATTCTATAGATATTTTTCTTTTGTTTCTTATGGGATTACATATAACATCCTAACTTTATAATGATCTATTTTGAATTTATACCTACTTAACTTCAGTTGCATAGAGAAGCTCAACTCCTTTAGAGCTCCCCTCTCTTTCTTTATGTTACTAATATCACAAATTATATCTTTATATATTATGTACCCATTAACATTGATATGTAATTATTTTTATGCATGTGTCTTTTAAATCCTGTAGGCAATAAAGGGTTACAAATTTGAAGATAGATATAGATTAACATATTCATGGACCTTAACAAGTTTCAAGTAGGCTAAACCTAAAGAGCTACATACCAAGTCACATTATATTTAAACTTTTGAAAGCAACAAAAGAAAAGTGACTCATCATGTACAAGGGGTTCTCAATATGATTGTGAGAGAATTTTCTCAGCAGAAACTAGGCATTCCAGGAGGCAGTGAGATGATATATTTAAAGTGCTCAAAGGGAAAAAAAATGTCAACTGAGAATTCTATATCTGGCAAAACTATCCTTTAAAAACAAAGGAGAAATTAAGATATTCCCAGGTAAACAAAAACTAAAGGAGTTCATTATCACTAGATCTGCAATACAAGAAATGCTAAAAAGAGTTTTTAAAGTTGAATTGAAAGGATGCTAGACAGTAAGTTCAAGCCATACAAAATATGAAGTTCTCGGGTAAAGGTTAATACATGGAAATATATTAAAATAGTATTACTCTGCTCTGGCCAGTTTGGCTCAGCCATTAGAGGGTTGGTCCTTGGACTAAAAAGTCTCAGGTTTGATTCTGGTTAAGGGCATGTACCTTGATTGCGGTTCAGTCCCTGGCCTAGTCGGGGTCATGCGAGAGGCAACCAGTTGATGTGTCTCACATTGATGTTTCTCTTTCGCTTTGTCTCTCCCTGTCTCCCTCCCACTCTACCTGAAGATAAATGGAAAAATATCCTCGGGTGAGGATTACAAAGAAATAATATTACTCTGCTCTTTCCATTCAGTGGGGGAAAGGACAGGAACTGGCTACTGCTTCCTGATTATACTAGCAAGAGCAAGTAAAAACACCATGACATTTTCTACAGTTTTGAGTATGGCTTTTCTGGATTGAATATTTCATTGGTTGCTGAAGATCATTGACTGCTTTCTGGAACTTCAATAAAGTTATTTTAGTCACTTTCTAGTTGATTTTTAAAAAATGTTTCTGTTGAGGAACAGGTTCTTGAGTTTCCTAGTCTATCACCTTGTTGACATTACTCTCATATTAATTTTAATAAACTTTTTATATAGAATAGTTTTAGATTTATCAAAAAAATCAAAGAGAGTTCCCATAAATCATTTTTGTTTTTCTAACATTCGCAGAGGTTTGTTGAAATTTGTAAATGAATTGTAAATGAAGTGATATAGAAAATTCAGAGGAATGGCCAAGAAAGGAAAGCAAGCACAAAATGCTACAGTAGCAAACAAACCCAAATTCTCAGTAGCTTTAAATAATAAAGATTTATTTCTCGTTCAAGTTACAAGCCCAACCAAGCCATCGGGAGGGTTCTGTCGTTCACTAATGAACATTCATAGTCCCAGATCAACAGGGAAGTCATCATTTTTAATGTTGCTGGTCATCATGCCAGTGGAAAGAGAAATTGCTATACTCTTCATCAGAAAGCTTCTGTTGCCCATTTCACTGTCAAAGAGAAGTCTTATAGTCATGCCAACTTCAGTGGGAGAGGAAAGTTTGTTTCTACCATATAACTGAAGTCTAAGAGCCAGAAATATTAGAGGTGGAGCTATTGGTAAAGGCAAGGTCTAGGGTAAGTCCTTGAGAAAGAGCATAAAAGATAGGATGAAAGACAAGGCATCTGAAGGAGAAACAATAAAGGAATGAAAGTTTAGAGTGCAGGACAGATTGTCTATGTGCATATGGAAATTATTAAGAATTAAGACAAAGGTAATGTTGATTAGAGTGACAGAAAACCAGGAGATAAAATTAATCAGAAGTAAAGTGAAGTAACCCTAAGGGTCATCATACAGCTCTAACTATGAGGGCTAGAGGAAGATGACATGATTTTAAAAGCTGAGGCATTTTAGGGAGGGGAAGAAAGGAGAACAGTTAGAAAGAAAAAAATGAGAAGCAAGGAAGACACTCAGGCTACCTCCAGACCCAGAAGTTAGAGGGCTAAAATTAACTGCCACATAAGAAGCCTGTAGAAGAGACATAGTACTCAGGGGAAATCCAGATGTTGGGAAAGTGAAAAAAAATGTTCAGAGAAGAAGTTCAGGGCATAAAGGATTTTACTTAATGAGTTTCAGGGGACACAGTGCAAGATTTCATCTGTTGGAGAGGGATGGGAGATGGGGACATAAAACAATGTGCTGAGCTATATAGGGATTCAGTACAGAAGATGAGGGGTGACCTGGGAGTAGGAGACCACTGATGGAAATGTACATAAACATAGATAAAGGTCTTCATGAGATTAGCCTGGTGAATGGCAGTGACAAATTTGTGAAGGTTAATAAATGTAAAAGGATGGAAATCATGGCTTCTTCTTTCCCTGTGGAGATGGAGGTAGGGTTGAGCAGTTTCTTGACACCTGTGAATGTAAGTAAAATGGTCTGGGAGACTAGGTCATACTTTGAGTAATCATGGAAAACTCTCTCTTCTCTACCTACAGATTGGTCAGCTGCACCTGACCTGGACTGGAGACAAACTGAAGAAATACAGGGGAGAATGTATAAAATATGGATACCATTACTTCTGACAGAAAGAAGTTCAAAAGGTACACTCAACAAAATATATGTAACAATTTTTATATATAATTCCATAAAACTGATGTTAAAATTTTTATATTCATATGTGGTAGTAGAAGTTCTCCTGTGATTGCTATATTCTTCTCAGTGAAGTAGAAAGCAAGTGGATCATTTGGAGGAGGAAAAAGAAGATGTAGAGCTGTTGATATTGAATGTCTCTATTCATGAAAATTGTATATCTCTCCATTCAGTTCATTCCTTTCCCCCCACCATTTAAAAGTTCTCCATATAACCCTGGCTGGTTTGGCTCAGCGGTTAGAGCATCGGTCTGCGGTCCAGTGAGACCCGGGTTCGGTTCCCGCTAAGGGCACATACCTCGTTTGCAGTTTGTCCCTGGCCCTGGTTGGGTCATGCGGGTGGCAGTCACTCGATGTGTCCCTTTCACATTGATGTTTCTCTCTCTCTCTCTCTCTCTCTCTTTCTTTCTCTCTCTCTCTCTCTTCCTCACTCTCCCTCTCAATCTATCTGAACAACAAAAAAAATGTCCTCGGGTGAGGATAAAAAAAAGTTCTCTATATAAAAATCCTACAGACCTTTTGTTACATTTATTTTGAGGTTATTAATTTATTTTTGTTACTAATGTAAGTATATCTTTTTTTTACTTTTTCTATTGTTAATCTCTAGAAATATATTTGATTGTTGTATATTAATCTAACCACCTTGTCAAACTATCATTAATTTCAATAATTTTTCTGTGAGTGCTTTTGGATTTTTTATGTAAATAACTATGTCACCTGGAAATAATGAATTCTATTTCTTCTGTTCCAATCCTTATATCTTCTCTTCTTTTAAACTAAATGTTCCTGGCCATGCCTTCATATCATGCAGAACAGAGTCAGTGATCCACTGAGTTTTTAACTTTAACATTTATAGTTTTTACTTCTATAAGTTCTGTTTCATTTTACAGTCTGTATGGTCTTTTTCATTCTTATTCTTTCCTTATTTTTATTTTCATTTTTCATTGAATTTAATCCCTCATTATACAGCCATTTTATACTCTGCATCAGAAAAATAAAAATATCTAATATCTTTGAGACTCTAAATCTAGCATTTATTGTATCTATTGGTTCTCCTTTATGGTGGTTTGTTTCCTTGTGCATTTGGTAATTCTTTTATTATAAAATCCTACGTGGTTGCACTAATCTGTGAGGATCTTGATGGCCTAAATTGAGGGTGTGTTACTCATGAGATATTCGAGAAACCTAACTTAGTTCAAGATTCCTCATTTTGGGATGGAGTTAACATTTACTCTGTTGATCACAACTGCTGGTATTGACAATTGCTGGGCAAATTTAACTTTCAAGTTTGCTTATAATTCAACTGGTTTCAAAGCATTGTTTTATTAATGATTTTTTTCAATTAAACTTTTTTTTTGAGAAAATTATGGATTCATATGAAGATGTAAGAAATAATATGAAGTTACCCCGTGTATTCTTTACCCAGTTTCCCCTAATGGTAACATCCTGCAACACTACAGTACAATATTACAACCAGGATATTGACGTTGATACAGATACAGAACATCTTCATCACCAGAAGAATCGCTCATGTTGCCCTTTTATGGCCACACCCACTGTCTTTGTATCCTTATCCCCTTTAACTCCTAGTGCTAATTTGTTTTTGTTTTTTAATTTATTTTTATTGTTGAGGGTATTGTAGATGTCCCCCATTTCGCCTCTCTTTGTCCCCCTCTGCCGAGCTCCCACCCCACCCCAACCCTTTACTTCACTATTGTCTGTGCCTGTAGGCTATGTATGTATGCTTATAAGTTTTTTGGTTAATCTCTTCCTGCCCTGTCCCTTCTCTCTGAGATCTGTTAGTCTGTTCCATGTTTCTATGTCTCTGGAGTCAGTTTATTTTGTTCATTAGATTCCAGATATAAGTGAGGTCGGTTAATCTCTTCCTGCCCTGTCCCTTCTCTCTGAGATCTGTTAGTCTGTTCCATGTTTCTATGTCTCTGGAGTCAGTTTATTTTGTTCATTAGATTCCAGATATAAGTGAGGTCATGTGATGTTTGTCTTTCTCTGACTGGCTTATTTCACTTAACATAATAATCTCCAGATCCATCCATGCTGTCCCAAAGGATAAGAGACCCTTCTTTTTTACAGCTGTGTAGTATTCCATTTTGTAAAGGTACCACAGCTCTTTTTATCCACTCATCTACTGATGGGCACTTGGCTGTTTTCCAATCTTAGCTATTGTAAATAAGCTGCTAAAAACATGTTCTCCATTTTTATGATTTTTTAATTTTAAGAATGTTATACCCCTGGCCAGTGAGGCTAAGTTGGCTGGGCATTGTCCTGTGCACTGAAGGTTTGCTGGTTCAATTCCGATCAGGGCACATGCCCCGGTTTTGGGCTTGATCTCTGGTAGAGGTTGTGCAGGAGGCAGATGATTGATGTCTTGTCCTCACATAAGTGTTTATCTCTCTCTCTCCCTCTTAATTTCTCTCTCTCTAAAATTTCAGTAAAAATAAAAAAAAGCTTTAAAAAACAAAACAAACAAACAAACAAACAAACAAAAACCTCACCTCCAAGTCTGTGCTCAAATTTTCACCTTCTACAGAGAAAAGGGAAAAAAATGTCATAAAAATGAAATCATACAGTATGTCATTTGAGAGGATTTACTTTTTTTGTTCAGTATAATTCTCGGGAGATTCATTCACATTATTGTGTGTATCGGGAATTCATTTCTTTTTATTGCTGCACAGTATTCTATGGTGTAGATGTACCACAGCTTGTTTAACCATTCACCTATTGAAGGACATCTGGATTGTTTCTAGTTTTGAGCTAGTACAAATAAAGCTGCTACAAACATTCATTTATAAGACTTTTGTGTAAGCATAAGTTTCCATTTTTCTGGGATAAATGCCTAGGAGTATAACAGCTGAGTTATATGGTAATTGCATGTTTACTTTTCTTTTTTAAAGAAACTACCAAACTGTTTTCCAGAGTGGCTGTACCATTTTATATTACCACCAGCAATGTATGAGTGGTCCAATTTCTCCTCATTTTCACCAGCATTTGGGGTTGCAATTTTTTATTTTCATCATTCTGATAGATATAGTGATACTTCATTATGGTTTTATTTATTTATTATTTTATTTTTTAAATGTTATGTTTTAATTACAGTTTACCATAATTATTATTTTGTATTAGTTTCAGTTGTACATCATATTGGTTAGATTATAATATACTTTATAAAAAGTATACCCCTCAATATTTTCAGTACCCAACTGGCACCATATATTATTGACTACATTTCTTATGATGTATTTTACAGCCTTTGTGACTATTTTGTAACTACCAATTAGTACTTCTTAATCCCTTCAACTTTTTCACCCAGTCCCCCAACACTTCTCCCCTCTGGCAACCATCAATCTGTTTTCAGTGTCTATGAGTCTGTTTAAATTTTTTTTGTTCATTTATTTTGTTTTTTAGATTCCACATATAAGTGGATTCATGTGGTATTTGTCTTTCTCTGATTGACTTATTTCACTTAGCACAATACCCTCTAGTCTATCTATACTGTTACAAATGTTAAGATTTTATACTTTTTTATGGCCGAAATATATTCTATGTATATATGCACTTCCTCTTCTTTATCCAGTCATCTACTGATGAACATTTAAGTTGCCCCCATATCTTGGCTATTTTAAATAATGCTGCAATGACCATAGGGATGTATATATTCTTTCAAATTAATGTTCTGGATTTCTTTTAATATATGCCAAGAAGTGGAATCACAGGGTCATAAGGCAGTTCCATTTTTAATTTTTTTAAATCTTTATTGTTGTATGTATTACAGATGTTCCTCATTTTCCCCCCATTGACCCCCTCCTCCCCACTCCTGCCCCCTGTCCCGCCTTTTCCCACACTATTGTCTGTGTCCATTGGTTATGCATATAAGTTCTTTGGTTTCTTTCTTTCTACCCACCCCCCACAACCCCTTTCCCTTTGAGGTTTGTCATTCTAGCAATGAATTTGTACTTCTTAATCCCTTCACCTTTTTCACCCATTCCCCCAACCCCCTCCCATCTGGCAACCAACAACATGTACTTTGTATCTATGAGAATGTTTCTGTTCTGTCTGTTTATTTTATTTGTAGATTCCATTGTCGGTAGATATGTATTCATTCCCATTTTGTTTGTTCATATATTTTATCTTTTTCTTCAAAAAGACACTTCATCATTTCATATAATAATGGTTTGGTGGTGATGAACTCCTTTAACTTTTTCTTGTCTGGGAAAGTCTTTATATGGCCATCGATTCTAAATGACAGCTTTGCAGGGTAGAGTAATCTTGGTTGTAGGTTCTTGCTTTTCATCACCCTGAATATTTCTTGCCACTCCCTTCTGGCCTCCAAAGTTTCTTTTGAGAAATCAGCTGACAGCCTTATGGGAACTCCCTTGTAGGTAACTAGCTGCTTTTCTCTTGCTACTTTTAAGATTCTCTTTTTGTCTTGAACCTTTTGCATTTTGATGATGATGTGTCTTGGTGTGGGCCTCTTGGGGTTCATCTTGTTTGAAACTCTCTGTGCTTCCTGGACTTGTATGTCTGTTTCCTTCACCAAGTTAGGAAAGTATTCTGCCATTATTGTTTCAAACAGGTTTTCAATTTCTTGTTCTCTCTCTTCTCCTTCTGGCACCCCCAAGATGCAAATGTTGGCATGCTTGAAGTTGTCCCAGTGGCTCCTTACACTATCCTCATTTTTTTGGATTCCTTTACTTTTTGCTGTTCTGATTGGGCGTTTTTTGCTTCCTTATGTTCCAAATCGATGGTTTGCTTCTTGGATTTACGTACTCTACTATTCAATCTTTGTAAATTATTCTTTATTTCAGTTAAAGCCTCCTTCGTTTCTAACTGTGCATCCATACTTTCTGAATGGTCTTTTTTTATGCTTTTGAGGACCTCACTAAGTTCACTGAGTAAACTTATAAGCAGTATTTTGAACTCAGCATCTGTTAGGTTGCTTATCTCCATTTCACTTAATTCTTTTCTTGGGGTTTTGGTCTGTTCTTTCATTTGGAACATGTTTCTTTGTCTCCTCATTTTGGCTGCCTCCCTGTGTTTGTTTCTGTGTATTAATGAGCGGTATGGGTCTAGCTGAGACCAGATGCTGCTCATTTGAAAGAATTTAGGAAAAACCTGAAGCAGGATCCAAGACAGGCCAATCCTATGGTTAAGCAACTGGCAACAGCTTGGATGGGCCTGAAAGTTGGGCAGGGCGGGGCCTCAGAGAGTCACCAGGACGGGGCTACCAGTGTGAGCCAGGTTGCTGGAGTCCCAGATATGGCAGCTGTCTGCCACCCCAGGGAAGGGCTCACCAAAGGAACAAAGGCCTCTGGCAGCAGGTTTGTCCCAGAGAAAGCCCCCTCTCCAGCCCTCAATCCAGTGCCAAACAGCTCAGTTCTTCCCTGTATGTCTGTGGGGCCCCTCGAGCTGCCTCCCTTCCAAGCTTAGAGGGAGAGAGTCCAATAAGTTTGTGGGTGGGCCCTTTAAGGAGCTGCCTGGGGCTCCAGCTGCTTCAGCTTCCCTGAGCCTCAGTTCCTGCTGGTTTTTCCAGCCAGAAGTTATGGGGACTTCTCTTCCTGGCACTGGAAGCCTGAGCAGGGCACCTGGTGTGGGACGGGGACCCCTCAGTCCTCAGGAAGGACCTTCCCAGCCGAGGTGTCCTCCTGGTTTTTATCCGCAACATGGTGGGTGTGGGACCAGCCCATCTCGCTTCTGCCCCTCATGCCTCCGCCCCTCCTACCAGTCTGCATGTGGCTGCTGCATTAATTCCGTAGTTGTAGGACTTTCATTCAGTTTGATTTCAGGCGGTTTTGAATGATGGTTATTCTGTAGTTTAGTTGTAACTTTGTTGTGGTTGTGGGAGAACACGATACCGCGTTTTACCTATCCGCCATCTTGACCGGAAGTCTCTCTTCAGTCTCTCATAATTTTCAGAGTACAGGTTTTTTAACTTTTGGATTACATATATTCCTAGGAATTTTATTTTATTTTTAATACAATTGTAAATGGGATTGCTTTCTAAGTTTCCCTTTTTAATAGTTTATTATTGGTGTATATACAAGCAACCAATTTCTGAATATTGGTTTTTTTGCCTGCTACTTTACAGAATTCCTTTATCTAGTAGTTTTTTTGGTGGAATCTTTAGGGTTCTATATACAGTATCATGTGATCTGCAAATAATGACTGTTTTACTTCTTTCTTTCCAATATTGATGTCATTTATTTCTTCTTTTTGTCTGATTGCTATGGCTGGGACTTCCAGTTGTATGTTGAAAAAAGAGTGGTGAAAGTGAATGTCCCTATCTTGTTCCTGTTTCTTTTTTTTTGTTTTTTGTTTTTTTTTGTTTTAAAGATTTTAGTTTTTCTCTGTTAAATATGATGTTAGCTGTGGTTTCTTGTATGGTTTTTATTATGTTATGTTGCGGTGTATTCCTTCTTTTTTCGTTTTGCTTAGAATTTTTATCATAAATGGGTGCTGGATTTTATCAGATGCTTTTTCTGCAGCTACTGGTATGATCATGTGATTTTTGTCTTTTATTTTGCTTATGTGGTGTATCACATTAATTGATTTGCAGTTATTATATCATTGTTGCATCCCAGGAATAAATCCCACTTGATCATGGTATATAATATTTTTAATGTATTCTGAATTCGGTTTGCTAATATTTTGTTGAAGATTTTTGCATCTATGTCTATCAGGGATGGTAGCCTGTACTTCTCTTTCTTTGTATTATTGTCTTTATCTGATTTTGGGATTAGTATAATGCTGGTCTCCTAATATGAGTTTGGGAACATATTCTCCTCTTGAATTTTTTGGAATAGTTTGAGAAGGATATGTGTTACTTCTTCTTTGAATGTTTGGTAAAATTGACCTATGGAGACAGCTGATCCAGGACTTTTGTTTGTTAGGAGTTTTTTGATAACTTCTTCAATTTTATTAATTATAATTGGTATGTTCATATTTTCTGTTTCTTCTTGATTTAGTTTTGGAGGATTTCATGTTTCTAGGAATTTGTCCATTTCTTCCAGATTGTCCAATTTGTTGGCATAGAGTTGTTCATAACATTTTTGCATAATCCTTTTTACTTTTGTGGTGTCAGTAGTTACTTCTCTTTCATTTCTGATTTTATTTATTCGGGTCTTCTTTCTCTTTTTCTTGATAAGTCTGGTTAAAGGCTTATGAATATTGTTTATCTTTTCAAAGAACTGCTCTTCTTTCATTGATATTTTGTGTGCTTTTTAAAAACTTTGTTTTGGCCCTGGCCGGTTTGGCTCAGTGGTTAAAGCGTCGGCCTGCGGTCCTGAGAGACCCGGGTTCGGTTCCCGCTAAGGGCGTGTACCTCGGTTGCAGTTTGTCCCCGGCTCTGGTCAGTTGTGCGGGTGGCAGCCACTCGATGTGTTCCTTTCACATCGATGTTTCTCTCTCTCTCTCTCTCTCTGTTCCTCTCTCTCCCTCCAACTCTACCTGAACAAAAAATGGAAAAATGTCCTCAGGTGAGGATAAAAAACAAACAAACAAACAAAAAACTTCGTTTTGCTTATTTCTGCTCAGAATTTATTAATTTTTTCCTCTACTCATTTTGATCTTTGTTTGTTGTTCTCTTTCTAGTTCCTTTCGGTGTAAGGTCGGATTGTTTATTTGAGATTTTTCTTATTTCTTGAGATAGGCTAATAATGCTATGAATTTACTTCTTAGGACTGCTTTTGCTCTTTCCCATAAGTTTTGAGTTGTTGTGTTCCCATTTTCATTTGTCTTAAGGTATCTTTTGACTTATTCATTGGTCTCATTGTTAACCCATTCATTGTTTAGTAACCCATTCATTGTTATTTGACCTCCATGTGTTTGTGTGTTTTTCGGTTTATTTTCCTTGTAATTGATTTCTAGTTTTATGTTTGCAATCAGAAGATGCTTGATATGATTTCAATCTTCTTATATTTATTTATTAAGACTTGTTTTTTCTCCTAATATGTAGTCTATCCTAGAAAATGTTCCATGTGTACTTGAAAAGAATGTATATTCTACTGTGTTGGGGTAAAAAGCTCTGAGGCTATCAAATCCGTGTTATCTAGAGTGTCCTTTAAGACTACTGTTTCCTTGTTGATTTTCTGTCTGCAAGACCTATCCATTGCTGTCAATAGGGTGTTAAAATCCCCTACTGTGAATGTATTACTGTCAATCTCTCTTTATGTTCTCCAAGATTTTTTTTTTTTACATATTTATGTGCTCCTATGTTGGATGGATAAATGGTTACAAGAGTTATATCCTCTTGTTGCACCAATCCCTTTGTAATTATGTAATCTCCTTCTTTTTCTCTTATTAAAGCAATTGTTTTATTTTTTTAATTTTTACATTTTATTGAAATCTTTTTGTTACAGATATTTCTCCTTTTTCCCCCATTGTCACCTTCCTCCCCACCTCATCCCCAGCTTTGTTGTCTATGTTCATTGGTCATGCATACATGCATATAAGTTCTGTGGTTTATCACACCCCCCCCCAATACCCTCTCTTCTGAGGTTTGTCAGTCTGTACCCCATCTCTATGTCTCTGGGTCAATTTGGTTCATCAGTTTATTTAGTTCATTATATTTCACAAATAAGTGAGATCATGTGATATTTGTCTTTCTCTGCTTGGCTTGTTTCACTTAGCATAATACTCTCCAGGTCCTTCCATGCCATCTCAAAGGATAAGAGATTTTTCTTCTGAGAAAAAGAAATACAGCTGCATAGTATTCCATTGTGTACATGTACCACAGTTTTTTATCCAATCATCTGCTTATGGACACTTGGGTTGTTTCCAGATCTTAGCTATTATAAATAGTGCTGCTATGAACATAGGGGTACATATATTCTTTCTGATTGGTGTTTCAGATTTCTTAGGGTATATTCCTAGAAGTGGAATCACTGGGTCAAATGGAAGTTCAATTTTTAAATTTTTGAGGTAACACCATAGTGTTTTCCATAGTGGCTGCACCTGTCTGCATTCCCACCAGCAGTATACTAGAATCCCCTTTTCTCCACACCCTCGCCAACACTTGTTGTTTGATGATGTGTTGATGGCGGCCATTCTGACAGGTGTGAGGTGATACTTCATTGTTGTTTTAATTTGCATCTCTCTGATGATTAGTGACATTGAGCATTCTTTCATATGCCCTCAGTTCATTTACTGCAGAAATAAAGATCTCAATTACAGATGTCACAATCTTCAAAGAGCAGGAGTGAAGTATTATACTATTTGGTTATTAAACATGTCTGGCTACCTTCCCTGGAGTCATAATGGTAGAAAGAGGGCAGCAAGAAAAACCAGTTTCTCAACATGAGAAGTTGATTCTCCAGGGTTCTAATTCCCATTCAACAATCATATATTGAGAATATTTTTTATATATGTGATCTAATGTATTTCTTCTAACAGATTTTTTAGAGATAAGGAAAATGGAACATTCATGTATCTCTTACCTCCAACCGAACACTGTCTCCATTATGGGGCAATCACCCTTATGGATGTGTTTGTGATGGGCTGAACTGTGCTTCCATCCCAAAATCCATAGGTTGAAGCCCTAACCCACAGGACCTGGGAATGTGACTGTTTTTGGAGATAGGGTCTTTAAAGAGGTAATAAAGTTAGAATGAGGGCATAGGATTAGGCCTTAATCCAATAGGACTAATGTCCTTATAAGATGATGAGGTTAGGACCAGACACAGAGGGAAGATCATGTGAAGACACAGGAAAAAGACAGCTATCTATAAGCCAAGGAGAGAGGCCTCAGAAGAAACCAACTCTATTAGCACCTTGATCTCAGACTTCCAGCCTCCAAAACTGAAGGAGTAATTCTTTTGTTTAAGACCCACAGTCTGAGGTACTCTGTTCCGACAGCCCAAGCAGACTGACATAGACTTTCATTACATATTAAAGTTGCAATTTCTCTTGGTTGGTATGAAACTCTAGGTGGTAGGTTGTGAGGAAAATGCACAGAGGCCGGGGCTAATCCCAGGCAGCATTCTAGGTGGGGTTAGTTTCTGCCTGCCCTGGATCCCTTTCCCTCTGTTCAAAGCCCATTGTCCCATAGTTGCTGCCAAGTCTTTTATTATTTATTTTTAATAAATTGATTTGAGAGAGAGAGAGATGACTTCTGGTCAAGATGGTGGGGTAGGTAAATGTGATATCGCATCCTCCCACAACCATATCAAAGTTACAACTAAACTACAGAACAACCATCATTAAAATCACCTGAAATCAAGCTGAATGGAAGTCCTACAACTATGGAATTAAATAAGCAGCCACATGGAGACTGGTAGGAGGGGTGGAGGCAGATAGGCTGGTCCTACACCCATGTGTGGTGGATAAAAATTAGGAGGACACCTCGGCTGGGAAGGTCCTCCCTGAGGACTGAGGGGTCCCTGTCCCACACCAAGCACCCCACTGAGGGTTCCAGTGCCAGGAAGAGAAGTCCCCATCACTTCTGGCTGGTAAAATCAGCGGGAACTGAGGCTCAGGGACGCTGAGGCAGCTGGAGCCTCAGGCAGCTCCTCTTAAAGGGCCTGCACACGAACTTATGAACTCACTCCCTCTAAGCCTGGAGGGGAGGAAGCTCGAGGCGCACCAGAGACATACAGGGAAGAACTGAGCTGTTTGGCATTGGAGCAAGGGCTGGAGAGGGGGCTTTCTCTGGGAAAGACACTGTCAGAGGTCTTTGTTCCTTTGGTGAGCCCTTCCCTGGGGCTGCAGACAGAAGCCATATTTGGGATTACAGCAACCTGGCTCACACTGGTTGCCCTGCCCTGGTGATTCCCAGAGGCCCTGGCCCACCCAAGGTGTTGCCAGTTGCTTTATCATAGGATTGGCCTATCTTGGTTCCTGCTTCAGGTTTTCCTAAATTCTTTCAAACAAGCAGCATCTGGTCTCAGCTAGCCCCATACCTCTTGTTAAGTAATACATAGAAACAAATACAGGGAGTCAGCCAAAATGAGGAAACAAAGAAACAGGTCCCAAATGAAAGAACAGAACAAAATCCCAATAAAAGAACTAAGCGAAAGGGAGATAAGCAACCTAACAGGTGCTGAGTTCAAAACACTGCGTCTAAGGATGCTCAATGAACTTAGTGTGAACCTCACTGAACTTAATGAGGGCCTCAAAAGCATAAAATCAGACCAGTCAGAGATGAAGGAGGCACTAACTGAAATAAAGAATAATTTACACAGATTCAATAATAGAGTAGGTAAAGCCAAGAAGCAAACCATGGACTTGGAATATAAGGAAGCAAAAAACACCAAATCAAAACAGCAAAAAGAAAAAACAATAGAAAAAAATGAGGATAGTGTAAGGAGCCTCTGGGACAACTTCAAGCATGCCAACATTCGCATCTTGGGGGTGCCAGAAGTAGAAGAGAGAGAGAGCAAGAAATTTAAAACCTATTTGAAACAATAATGGCAAAAAACTTCCTTAACTTGGTGAAGGAAACAGACATATAAGTCCAGGAAGCACAGAGAGTCTCAAAGAAGATGAACCCCAAGAGGCCCACACCAAAATACATCATAATCAAAATGCAAAAAGTTCAAGACAAAGAGAGAATCTGAAAAGCAGCAAGAGAAAAGCAGTTAGCTACCTACAAGGGATTCCCATAAGACTGTCAGCTGATTTCTCAAAAGAAACTTTGCAGGCCAGAAGGGAGTGGCAAGAAATATTTATAGTGATAAAACGCAAGAACCTACAACCAAGATTACTCTACCCTGCAAAGCTGTCATTTAGAATCGATGGCCATATAAAGAGTTTCCCAGACAAGGAAAAGCTAAAGGAGTTCATCACCACCAATCCATTATTATATGAAATGTTGAAGGGTCTTCCTGAAGAAAAAGATTAAAAATATAAACAAGCAAAATAGCAATAAATACATATCTATCGACAATAGAATCTACAAACAAAATGAACAGGCAGAACAGAAATATTCTTATAGATATAAAGAACATTTTATTGGTTGCCAATAAAATGGGGTTGGGGGAATGGGTGAAAAAGGTGACGGGATTAAGAAGTACAAATTGGTTGCTAGACTGACAAACCCCAAAGGGAAGGGAGTTGAGGGGTGAGAAGGAATAAACCAAAGAACTTATATGCATAATCAATGGGCACAGACAACAGTGTGGGGAAAGGCAGGAGGGGGACGGGAGTGGGGAGGAGGGGTCAATGGGGGAAAAATGAGGAACATCTATAATGCATTCAACAATAAAGATAAAATTATATATATGAGAATATATATATATTTTCATATATATATAATATAAATGACCAATGTGTAAAGCTAAAGAAATAAAAATTTCATTGCAAAAAAAAATATTTTTTTTTAAAGAGAGAGAGAGAGATGGAGAAACATAGAGAAATTTGTTATTCCACTTATTCATACATTCATTGGTTGATTTTTGTATGTGCCCTGACTGGAGATCGAACCTGCAACCTTGGTGTGTCAGGATGACGCTCTAACCAAATGAGGTATCCGGCCAGGGCTTGCCAAGTCTTAATCATGGAAAGGACTGGTGCAAACGAGGGAATGGAGGATTGAGAAGACAACTCAGGTATATTCTCTGAGCAGCATCTCAGTGATGTGGGGTCTTGCTTCCAACTTTTAGAAAAGCTATGCCTATAACTTAAAAAAAAAAAAAATCCATATAAAGAATGGTGAAGCAAAGTAAAATGAAAGAGAAGAGGAAAAAATTCCAATTTAATGATAGTAACATCACCTTCTATTTGCAAAATACATTATAGGTTAGTAAACACTTAATACTGATGGACATTCTCAACCCTGCATGGTGGAGAGAACAGATGCTATTTTTCTTTTTCCCATTTTGCAGATGAGGCAAGTGCAGGTGAGCGCCTTGTCAGAAAGCATTCAAAGAGTAAGATGTGTGCTCTGGGCGGTTTGACTCAGCGGTTAGAGTGTCGGCCTGTGGTCCAGAGAGACCCAGGTTTGGTTCCCGCTAAGGGCACGTACCTCGGTTCCAGTTTGTCCCCAGCCCTGGTTGGGTCGTACAGGTGGCAACCACTCAATGTGTCCCTTTCACGTCGATGTTTCTCTCTCTCTCTCTCCCTCCCATTCTATCTGAACACAATAAGGAAAAATGTTCTCCACTGATGAAAAAAAAAATGAGTAAGATATGGGAGAGACAGATTCTGCACCTGGAACTGCACAGTGTTCGATGCACATGCTCCTGCTGTCCATTTCTTCTGTGGCTCTTCAATTGGTGAAAATCCTAATATTTCCCTACCATCACCCTTGTGGGGGCTGGCACGAGTTGTGCCTACTATTGGGAGCCCATCCACTGTTCCCTGAGTTCTTTCACTTTGCCCTCTACTCCACAGAAGAGGACCTTGTAATTCTGCCAGGTTGACAGCCATAGCACCTGCTTTGACAGTCCTCAAAGGCCTCCCAGCCAGAAGCCAACAAGAAGGTCAAAGTTGGCTGTGTTTACACCATCCTCCACATGGCTCCCTTTAAAAATCAAAGCTCATGCCCAGCTGGTGTGGATCAGTGGTTGAGCATTGACCCATACACCAAGAGGTTGCCAGTTCGATTCCTGGTCAGGGCACATGCCCATGTGGGTGAAATCCCCAGTGGCCAATCAATGTTCTCACTCATTGATGTTTCTTTCTTTCTTTCTTTCTTTCTTTCTTTCTCTCTCTCTCTCTCTCTCTCTCTCTCTCTCTCTCTCTCTCATCAATACACAAGAAAATAAATAAATAAATAAATAAAAACTCAGCATGCATATATGAAAAACCTACAGTCAACATCATACTCAATGGTCAAAAACTAAAAGCATTTCCCTTAAGAACAGGAACAAGGCAAGGATGCCCACTTTTGCCACTCTTATTTAACATAGTACTGGAAGTCTTAGCCACAGCAATCAGACAGGAAGAAAAAATAAAAGGAATCCAAATTGGAAAAGAAGAAGTGAAACTGTCATTATTTGCAGATGACATGATACTATATGTAGAAAACCCCAAAGACTCCATCAAAAATTTATGGAGTTTGGAAAAGTAGCAGGATACAAAATTAACATCAAGAAATCGATGGCATTCTTATACACCAATGATGAACTCACAAAGAGAAAACTAAGAAAACAATCCCATTTACCATTGTGGCAAAAAGAATTTAAGATACTTAGGAATAAACTTAACCAAAGAAATAAAGAACCTATTCGCAGAAAACTACAGGTCATTGAAAAAAAATAGAGGAAGATATAAAAAGTGGAAGCACATAACCTGTTCATGGATTGGAAGAATTAACATCATTAAAATGTCCATACTACCCAAAGCAATCTATAGACTCAATGCAATCCCCATCAAAATACCAACGGCATACTTCGCAGAATTAAAACAACTACTTCAAAAGTTCATATGGAACCAAAAAAGACCTCGAATAGCCACAGCAATCTTGAAAAAAAAGAACAAAGTTGGAGGGATCACATTACCAGATTTCAGGTTATACTACAAAGCCACTATAATCAAAACAGCCTGGTACTGGCACAAGAACAGGCGTATAGACCAGTGGAACAGAACAGAGAATCCAGAAATGGACCCAAGGCAACATGCTCAATTAATATTTGACAAAGGTGGCAATAGCATACAGTGGAGTGAGGACAGCCTCTTTAATAAATGGTGTTGGGAAAATTGGACAGCTACATGCAGAAAAATGAAACTAGACCATCAACTTACAACATACACAAGAATAAACTCAAAATGGATAAAAGACTTAAATGTGGCTCATGAATTCATAAAAATCCTAGAAGAAACTGTAGGCAACAAAATGTCAGACATCATACGCAGCAGAATTTTCACGGACACATCACCTAAGATAATAGAAACAAAGGAGAAAATGAACACATGGGACTACATCAAACTCAAAAGCTTCTGCACAGCAAAAGATACAATCATCAAAACGGAAAGGCTACGCACTGTACGGGAGAGCATAATTGCCAATGATATATCAGATAAGGGGTTAATTTCCAATATATATAGAATGCTCATACAACTCAACAAAAGGAAGACAAAGAACCCAATTAAAAAATGGGCAGAGGAACTAAATAGACACCTCTCCAAACAGGACATGCAAATGGCTAAGAGAACTATGAAAAAATGCTCAACATCACTAATCATCAGAGAGATGCAAATTAAAACAACTATGAAGTATCACCTCACACCTGTCAGAATGGCCACCATCAACACATCATCAAACAACAAGTGTTGGCGAGGGTATTGAGGAAAGGGGACTCTAGTACACTGCTGGTGGGAATGCAGACTGGTGCAGCCACTATTGAAAACAATATGGTGTTACCTCAAAAAATTAAAAATTGAACTTCCATGTGACCCAGTGATCCCACTTCTAGGAATATACCCTAAGAAGCCTGAAACACCAGTCATAAAGAATATATGTACCCCCATGTTCATAGCAGCACTATTTACAATAGCTAAGATCTGGAAACGGCCCAAGTGTCCATCAGTAGACAAATGGATAAAAAAGCTGTGGTACATATACACAATGTAGTACTATGCAGCTGTAAGAAGAAAGATCTCTTATTTTTTGAGACTACATGGAGGGACCTGGAAAGTATTATCCTAAGCAAAATAAACCAAATAGAGAAAGACAAGTATCATATGATCTCACTTATTTGTGGAATATAATGAACATAACAGTCTGAGGAATGGGGTAGTCCCAGAGACGTGGAAGTGGGGTACAGACTGACAATCCCCAAGAGAGGGGGTGGTGGGGGAGAGATAAACCACAGAACTTATATGCATGTGTGCATGAACAATGGACATGGACAACACAGCTGGGGACAGGGCAGGGAGGGAGAGGGAGGGGGGAATCAGTGGGGGGAAAAGGAGAAACATGTGTAAGAAAAATAAATAAATTAATTAATTAAAAAAAAAAACTCAGCATGTTTCTCCTCTTTTTATGTTTTGTTAATATTTACCTGAGGACATTTTTCCACTGGTATTTAGAGAGAGTGGAAGTGAGGGAGTGGGGAGAGAGAAAGAAACATCATTTCCAGAGAGATGATCAGCTATCTTCCACATGACCCTGACAGCGTCTGGGGATTGAACCTGCAACCCAGGTATGTGCCCCTCACTGGGAATCGAACCTGTAACCCTTCGGTCTTCGAGCCAATGCTCTAATCCCTGAACCAAATGGGCCAGGGCTCATTACCTCTTTTTAAATTCACAATGTATTGTAAAGGAAAAAGAAAGGTGTTTTTCCTAGCGATGAAGTTTTCAGAAAGATCACTTTTAAGCAGGACTGTAAAATGTTGCTGCTGGAAGGCAGGGATATTTAGAGAATGTGAACTGGAATTCTTGTTTCTAAGCCCTTTATTTAATTTGCATAGTGCTGAGGCATTTGTCATGAGAAGAGCATTTCATAGCTATCGGGTCAAGTGCAATAAACTGGTGAACAACAGCCTGCCATTGAAGTTAATTTGTTTTCAACACTGAAAGATTATTAGTAGGGAAGGCTGTCAGTCATCATCCATAGTTCTTGTTGCTCTGGGCTTTTCGCTCTGGCTATGGAAGAGAAAACAGCTGGGTTGGGGTTTGGAAGGTGCTTCTGGGAGAAACAGTTAGGTATCATTTGGTTGCTAATCTTGCTTCTTGGTTAAGTGCTAGTTTTAATTCTTCCAGGCTGTGTTTCCTTTAGGGAAATACAGGAAACCCCATGGCCATGTTCTCCTCTCTGCCCACAGTATCTTTGCAAATCAGGACCTTCCAATATTTGTGAGAAAATCTGGAAGGCTTGGTCTTTGGGCCAAATTATCAAATAGGGCAAATTCTCAGTGTTTGGAGTCCTCTCCCTCTCCTTGAATTTGGAATTCATGGTCATTTAGGCTGCAGAGTGAGATGTAAAAAGGTGTGGTAGTCCCCATGATTCTGACTCTGGTGTTTCTGCCTCTGTATCATCCCCTTCCCTTGAGTGTGGGCAGGTCCTGTGACTTGCCTACTAACGGATAGACCACGGTGAAGGTGCTGTTCACCTGACTCCATTCCATTGAATAGTCTCTGTCTTCCTAGCAGACTCACTCTCACTCTTCCGCTGGCTTTGAAAAAGCCGACCACCATGCCTGAAGGAATGGAGGGCAGCCTCCTGCTGGCAGCCAGGAAGAAATCTGAAGCTCGCAGTCCTACAACCACAAGTAAATAAACTTTTTCAACAACCAGAGTGGTCCTAGAAGCAGATTCTTCTCGTCAGGCTTCCAGATGAGAACCCAGCCTGACTGTCACCTTAATTATTTTTTTTAATCCTCACCTGATTATATTTTTTCCATTGATTTTTAGAGAAAGTGGAAGGGGAGGCAAGAGAGAGAGAGAGGAGAGAGACATCAGTGTGAAAGAGACACATCGATTGGTTGTCTCCTGCCTGTGCCCCAATCAGGACCAGGGATTGAATCTGTAATCCAGGTATGTACCTTTGACCGGGAATCAAATTCTGTGACCCTTTGATCCTTGGGCCAATGCCCTAACTGCTGAGCCAACAGACCAGGGCTGTCACCTTGATTGCATCTGTGAGAATCTGAGCAGGGCACCAAGTTATACCATGCCCACACCCCTAATGCCCCAGCCACTGGGAGATAACGAATGTGTGTAGTTTAAAGCTGTTAACTTTGTGTTAATTTGTTATGTAGCAATAAATAACTCATGCAAGGAATCTGTGGAATGAATGAATAAAGAAAGCAAGATCACAGGGATGGTATGTAGCTTACTAAAGAAGGCAAACCCTTTGGAAGCAGCTCTTGCATTTAAGGAAGAGGCAACTACTTGGACTTCTTAGCCATCCTGGGGAAAGCACTGGATCTGTCACCTCCTGGAAGGGTGCTCCTGTGAAAGAGCAACCCCGACAAAAGTTGTGGGAAGTGCCGTGGTCATGTGGGAGTGTGCTGGCCCATCTGACTCACAGGAAGCCACTGTGGCTGGATAGGAGAGTAGGTCCGGGAGGTCAGGGAGGGGCCTGAGGAGGTCAGACAGACCTTGAAGCCATCATGGGGAATTTGGCTTTTAGTGAGTGGCATGGGAAGCTGTTCAAGGATTTGAGGAGTGATGGGCGATGACATGACCGGACACATTTTAAAACCATCTGCGAGCCCTGGCCAGTTTGGCTCAGCAGTTAGAGCGTCGGCCTGCGGTCTGGAGAGACCCGGGTTCGGTTCCCGCTAAGGGCACGTACTTCGGTTGCAGTTTGTCCCCGGCCCTGGTTGGTCGTGCGGGTGGCAGCTACTTGATGTGTCCCTTCATGTCGATGTTTCTCTCTCTCTCTCCCTTCCTCTCTCTCCCTCCCACTCTATCTGTACAAAAATAAAATAAAATAAAATAAAATAAAGCCATCTGCGAGTTGTTTAGGAAGGTTGGCCCAGGTCTCTTCACTCTCTCACACCCTCACTGGTGTGAGTCATACTGTATGTCTCCTACAAGAGGAGGCCTTGTCTGAATGAGGGTAGGCTGAGATGTACTGCCCCAAACAGATCCTGGTGTTGTCAGATTCATGAGCAAGAGATTAAACTCAAGGTAACATCCTAGCTGGCACCAGGGTCCTAAGCCCTAAGCAGTACTTGCCCTCCTACCTTCCCTCGTTGTCCCGGGTCCCAGGGTGTCCAGCCCTTTGGAGAATCAGGATTCTGCTCTTTCTTCTAACCTGAACTGTCCCCAGAACCCCCCCTTTCTGCTCCCCTTCCTTCATTAAAGATGTCGTGATTCAGAGGGGTCCGATCAAAGCCAAGGACACCTGGGAGTGGGTAGCTGCAAAGCATGTGTCCCAATGGAGAGCATGTGGATGAAAAGAGTCTCTGATCGTTGGGTTTACGTGAAGGGCACTTTGTGAGCAGTTTATGTGTCCCAGCTCCCTTTACTCCCCAGTGTCCAATGGGGATAAAAAGGCATGGAAGCCTGCTGGTCATATTTAGGGGCAGCCACACACAGTCACCCTTTCCCTGTGGTCTCCCCTTTCCTTGAGCTCCAGACTTACGGACAACAGGAAAGTGTGGTAGGCCCAGGCAGTGCTGGACGCTGTGGTGTCGGGCCTGTGGACTGAACAGGGTGACCTCTAGTGTATGTTCACGGCTGAGCTCAGTGCATTGATCCTAGAAAGGGCTCAGTTCATTAGGAAGGATATTGAGACCAGAAGAGGCATCCTGTTCTCTAGGGAGGCTGTCCCACAGCAGCAGGGATCCTGTCACCATGTTCCATCAGGTCCTGTTGACCTCTCTGTCTAGTGACCATCACTCACTGGGTCTTGGTGATAGCAAGAATGGTGCCAGTCTGAATAGAAATCCTGATATTTGTTCTTTTGAGATAACATGTGTTCTAAATGATGAGACACAGTAGATTCTATCTAGGAGAGGGGTCTTGGAGCTGATCTATACACTGTTAGCCAGAAGCTCTTTCTCCCTGTTGGGAAATGGACTGGCCAGCCTGCAGTACCCAGTTTGATTTTTGAAGATTGAAATAATTCTGTCACTTCACTAAGCTGTATTATCCCATCAAAACCCTCACTGTAACATCACTAGGAGAGTCAGAGAGTCAGATGACAACTTTTTGAATCCTTCTTCTTCTCCTCCAAGGATCCCCTGTCCACCTTGTCTGAGTTCCTGTGGTCCAAGGCTCAGTGCTCTGGAGCCTGGAAAACAGAGTAAGTGACTCCCATGAATCACTGAGCCACACTAAAGTCCAAGAAGTCAATGGGTAAATATTGGTGAAAAATAACCTCATTCTTCTTCTAAAAGTGCAGGAGTGATTTTTCTCTTCCTTGGTCAGCATGGCTTAACCTACTTGACAAGCTAAACGATGATGTGTCTTCCCAGGTAGACAATGCTTTATAACGCTGACTCGGCTCCTTAGTGGCTTCAGTGTCGGCACTGCGCTGAGGACAGAGGGAACGTAGCTCTGAGCAGCCATCCGCAGGTCAATGTCTGGAAGTCAATGCCTTCTAAACTACACTAGAGCATCACTTGTTTGAAATGGAGAGAGGCCGAGACAGAGAGGGGGGTAGACAGGCTTAATGCAAAAATGGAGAGGGATCAATGGGGAAGTGTGGGGACAAGGAAGACTTGTTTGTTCTCTTAGCTGTAATCTAAGTAGAAGTCCATCCACTTCTGTTCCTTTCACCCTCAAATTAGGGAAAATCCCTACAGCAAGTGCACAGATTTTCTAAGGATGTGGTTTGTGATGAGAAATAGATTTTCCTTCATCCCATGGTGCTTCTTCATTCTTAAATGCCAGCCTTTTCAAATGAGCTTCTCAACACATCCCTGGAACTCACCAGCACTTGCTTCTTTGCGTCACAAACTAGGTAATCTCCACCTTTATTAAGCTGAGAGCCAAATGTGCTCTCCCCTGTCACTGCAAACTACAGTGGGATGAATAGGTAATGGGAGTCTGGGGCATGAGATCCAGACCCTGAGCCCCTGTAGCCTCAGAGAGCCCCACCTCTTCACTCAGCCATCACATGGAACGTGAACAATGTTCTCCCCATGTGAAGAACATCTCTAACTCCTCCAACAACAGAGACATCCTGCAGGTGCCCATCACTTCAGAGCTCTCTGTTACTGCCAGATACCTCCCTGAGCTCCCTGGCTTCTTCTTGTGGATGCCTCTAGCCACCTGGGTGCTTCAGTACAAGATGCTGTCCTGACTCTTCCTTTCTCTCTCTCCCTCTGTCTCTCCCTCCCCCCACCTTCTTCTCCTCCTCCTTCATCTTCTGGAGCCCAAATAAATTTTCCCTTCTGAAGGTAATTATTGCAGAGATATTAATTTAGAAACCATTTGTTTCCAACACAAATCCTATAATCAGGCTTTGGGGGAATATAAAATGAAGTTCTACTATTCATGTATTAAGACTAAAATGTTTTGCCCTTGCTGTTTTTGCTCAGTGGTTGGAACATGGACCAATGAGTTGTGGGTTCAATTCTAGTCAAGGGCACATACCTAAGTTGTGGGTTTGATCCCAGTCAGGGTGAACAGGAGGCAATTGATCGATGTTTCTCTCTCTCTCTCTCCCCCTTCCTCTCTCTCTCAAATCAATTAAAAGAAAAAAGAATAAAATGTTCTTTATTCCTTTCTCCATTTCACATTTGCTAACTAACATGCTTGTTACACAAAGAAAATGGGCAGTACAGGTGAGTGGTTATCTCCATGGTAACCAAAGAAAGGGGGAGGAGAGGGGAGCAGCATTCCTCTGTGTCTATCAGCACAACAATATAAGGATACACCGTCCCTCTGATTTGGAAGGGAAGCTCTTGAAAAATATGCTACAGATGTAGTCCATTAAGTAGTGAACTGAACAGTCCTCCCTGGTTTATGCACAAGCAGACGGGGTGGGAACTGTGCAATGCCCGGACTGTTGCTGAGAGAAAGAACATGACTTGATTCACTTTCAATACTGTGAGCATGTGTGCACACAGGATGTGATCTGTGTGTCTCTAGGACTTTCTAGTTCTCCGCCCAACGTGTTTGCCACTTCTCCTTGAAGTAGACTTTTCTCTGGTTCTCAGCTACAGCAGACTGAGGGGAACCTAACACATTTCCAGCAAATTCCAGGCATTTCTCAGCATGCTCTGAATCCCGTATTCACAGGGCTGTCAGTCAAGAGGGGCAGTCAGGTTTTGAGGTACCAACCTGAGCAAAAGGAATGGGGCCTGGGGGAAACAGGCAGGTGTGTTTGAGGCTGCACTTCTAGAGAAAGAACAGGCGCGAGCAAAGGGGACAGTGTCCACGCACACGCACAGCTCCCTCCTCACTGAGCTCCTAGAAAACGAGGCCCCTTCCTTCCCCCCATCTCACATGCTCCTCTATAAAATGTCAACATATGTTGCCTACCTGATAGGAGGGTTTGGGCTCAAGTGTCTGAGAACCCCTGAACTCAATTTGGGGGAGACAACCTATAAAAGCTGCTTTATTTAATGTGCCTTTGTTTTTGTTGTCATCATGTTTCCTTACATCTGCCTTCGTGATGCCTTGACTTATGTTACAGACCAGACAAAGCACATACCTTTCTCCTAGCCACCTGCCTGCCATTCACTATAGAGCTCAATCTGTGTCCTACACCTTGTGAGTCCCACCTCTCATAGCCCCCCAATCAAGCCAGTGGTGGATGCAGCGGGAACACGGAGTTACCCCAGGGTCCACCTGAGAGACAGCATCACAGGGGAAGTGACATCAAATGACAGGCGGAGCACATTGTTCTTGTGGAGGAGTCCAACAGGGAGAGATTTCAGGTCTGAGATAATGAGGCAGGAACCACAGAAACCAGACAAGAGAGACATTTCGTAGCGGCCGGGAGATGGCACCTAAGGAGCTCTTCAGTCACAACAACAGGTCTGGCAGTAGAGATTCAGGAATGTGCTGATCAAACAAGATCATCCCTGCTACACCTCTAAGGGGTTACTCCCCAGGAGACACAGGCCTGGGAGGGAAATGCAATGGGCCTGTTGTGGACTGCATATTTATGTCCCCCAAATTCATATGTTATAGCCCTAACACCCAGTGTAATGGTCTTTGGAGATGGGGTCTTTGGGAGGTAATTAATATTAAATGAGTTCATGAAGAGGGTGGGATGGGGCTGTAATCTGACAGCTGGTGCCCTAATAAGAAGACTACGAGACCAGAGCCTTCTTTTGTCAGCATGATGAGCACACAGCGAAATTCAGGAAGACTCCTCACCAGGAACTGAATTGGCTGGTACCTTGATCTCGGACTTCCCAGCTTCCAGACCTGTGAGAAATTTCCATTGTTTATATCACCCAGTCTGTGGTGTTGTTCTGGCAGTCGGAGCTGAGTAAGACAGTACCTTAAGGCCATGACACCAGTACACCATTTACTGTGTCCCAAAGAGATTCCATTATCACCTCACTTTGTTCTCACCATTGTAGCCTCACAAACCCAGGAGGTAAATAGTGTTTTCATCCCACTGTAGAGATGAAAACATAGCATAAACATTTCAGAAGGCATGTCCAAATCCACATGGCTGGTACGTGCACCACCTGGACCTTGCACCCAAGTTGTCTGGCTCTAGAGTCTAGATGATTAACCGCTGGGCTTCAGTGCCTCACGGGTTTCTAATGGCAGGAGCGTTAGATAAGACCTGGACACATTTAGGTTCCCATGACTAGGCCTGAGGCTGCTGCTACCCCACCCTCTGGGGGATCACCCTTTCAGGGCAGGTCAGCGGGCAGGGAATAGAATGTGCTGTAAGAGCTGCTGGTCTGGGGACAGGAAGGTATAGAAAGTTTGGGCCTCCCATTGATCCATGCTTCTCTTTGCATACTCTTCTCATCCTTCGTGCCCTCTTCCTGAGACCAAGAAAGCTCTCCTGTCATTTCTATGGATGGACAGGGTGGAACCTGTTACTCAACTGAGCTGCAGAACCCGAGGGTCTGTTCCCAGCCCCATGGCCATTCCGAGGGGCCTCTTGCTGAGTGCAGTGGGCAGAAGTTCAACATTCCCCACCTGTTTCTCAGGAAGGTGGTATTTCACTGGCTGCCCCTGGGTGCCCAAGGTGAGGGTGAGTGGGGACCATTTGCAGAGGCTGTACAGGGTGGCCCATTGCTCGATATGAGTGAAAATAACACAAAGACCACAGTGCTCTCAGTTTCTCTAACACTAAAAGTAATATTTTTAAAGGAAGAGTCCAGAAGAAGCACATAGACAGTGTGAGAACACTTTCTGTGCCACCCAGGCTCCCTAGGAGGCTTACTGTGGCATTTACTGAAACCAGACCTGCAGGTACCACTGTTTCTGGGCAGAAAGGGGCAGAGGAGTGGGAAAGGAAAGCTCCAGAATAACTCCATTGTCTCAGCTCTAAGGCAGAGGCCCCGAAGACAGCTCAGTTGGAGGAAAGAAACATCTTTCAGTATTAGGTTTCTTCTTTGCTCTCTTCCTAATATTTTATTTTTATTGTGGATTTAAAACTTTTTTCCTATCAAGAATGTTGTGGTGCACATCTCTAAATTACAGCTAGTTATTAAAATTTCTATTTTATCAAGCATTGAAAATGCCATTCCAAAAATCCATCATGATGATGTATTGCAGTGTATACTTATTTTATTCACTTAGTACGCCACAAAGTAGTAGTGGCCACAATGATAACAGTGTCTGTGCTGTATTAAGTAAATGATGATATATCAGGCATTTGTTAAGCATTTTAGATGCATCATCTCAGTTAAGCCTTCAGACAATTATATGAGGTGAATACTTTTCTTAATCATGTTTTACAGATAAAGAAACATAGGGACAGAGGGACAGGATAACTTCTCCAAAATAGTTGGTGGGCACTTAAGAAACCAGAAAGAGAGACCATAGTTGGTACTGAAGCTGCCCTGGCTGGAAAGTAGCATATGCCCTGTCTCCTGTGTGGCTTCCAGGACTGGGGGTCACTGAACTACGGATTAGAGATTGGCCTAATTCTAATCGTTAGAACTGTGCCTTTTCTTATTCTGTTTTCCTCCATCTCTTTTTTCTCACTTTTATGATTGCAACAGGAACA
This sequence comes from Molossus molossus, assembly GCF_014108415.1. Classification (NCBI taxonomy): domain Eukaryota; kingdom Metazoa; phylum Chordata; class Mammalia; order Chiroptera; family Molossidae; genus Molossus; species Molossus molossus. The sequence goes on from NW_023425347.1 coordinate 9,361,927, forward strand.
CTTTTTTATAATTACTAATCAATCACTCCCTGTTATAGACTGAATTGTGTCCCCTCCCCACCCCATCCCAAATTCATATGTTGAAGTCCTAACCTCTAGTACCTCAGACTGTGGCTGAATACATTGGAAATAGGGTCTTTCAAGAGGTAATTAAGTTTAAATGAGGCCATTAGGGTAGGGCTCTAATCCAATATGGCTGGTGTCCTTGTAAGAAGAGGAAATTTGAACACAGAGAAAAACACCAAGAATGTGTGAGGACACAAGGGAGAAAGTGGCTACAACCAAGGCAAGGAGAGGGGCCTCAGGAGAAACTACGCCTGCTGACCATTTGATCTTGGACTTCTCACTTCCAGAACTATGAGAATATAAATTTTTGTTGTTTGAAACCATTCAGTCTGTGATATTTTGTTATGGCAGTCAGAGCTGACTAATACACTCCAAAGTGTCAATAGTTGAACATGATTCAGTCCAGTCATCACAAAACTCCCAGCCCAGAGAAAGAGAGAGACAAGTTAGCAAATACTGGCAGTATAGTTTGACTGCTCTGGGGGAGCAGTCCACAGAGAACGTTGAAAAGCCCTGGGGGCAGGGGAGGACCCAGGAAGAAGGAAGTGAAGAGCAGTCTGAGCAGAATCAGGAAGAAGACAGGTTTACCAGGCTGACAGGAGAGAAGGCACTCCAGGGAGCGAGCAGCAAGTCAACGGAAGCTGGAATTTCAGGAATCATCAAGTATTGTAGGTCCTTGACAATCCCAGATTTAACATTCACACTTTTGGCAGTACTTGAGTGAACAGGCAGTTCCTTGGCATGTACTTATCTGTCATTTTGCAAAGGAACAAAGGTGAATCTGAGGAAGGGTGCGGGAACATGTTCCCTTCCCTGTTAGGCGAGCTTCAGCACTGCAATGACTCATTCAACACGAATGTGATTTCAGTCTCATAAAGACTGAGTAGTTTTGTTGCAGACTAGAAAAATTGAGGAAATTACATGTTAGAGTGATATTCATGACTTGAGCATTTATGAAAGTCTCTAGGTGAGTCTTGTGGATGTTAAAGGTCTGAGATGAACATCACCTTGTGTTTATTTCCCGTCATTGTTCCTTGGTTAACTTAGTCATTCACCTAGCACACTTTTTTTATTTTATTTTATTATTGAGTATTTCTACTCTGTGCAAGGCACTGAGCTAGGTACACAGTGTTGACAAACTAGTGGTCTCTGCCCTCCTGGAGCTCACAAACTAGTGAGGCGTGGGAGTAATAAGGGAGCCGACATAGGTGATTGCTAATGGTGATACATGCTACTAAAGAAAACAATCTGGTTCTGTGGGAGAGGATAACAGGGGTGGGGACAGACAATAGGGGTGAGCAAAGGGCTCTCTGGGGAGGTGCAGGGTGAGCAAGCCTGTTTTCCCTGCAGGCAGAGGAAGGAGCATGAGGGCTCTGGGATGGGTACTAGGTGTGTTGGAGGAATGGAGAGTAGAGTGTAAGGGAGAGGTGAGTGGGGCTAGATCAAGGACTGTGCCCACAGAGGAGTTTGAAGTTTACCTCCCATGAAATCGGGAGTCCCAGAGGGCTAAGTAGGGAGTACCAAAATCCTTTTTCCACTTTAAAATCATCTACTTGGCTCTCAGGGACAGTGGATAAAAGGGGCACATGTGATGCCCAGTTACAGCACAGTTTCCCAAACTTGGCCGCAAAATTGGAATTCCTTGGAGAGTGTAAAATAATTCTGTTCTCCATGCCCCCCACCCCCATCCCAGGCATTCTAATTTAATTGGTCTGGGGTGCAGCCTGGAATTTTAAAAAGCCTCTCAGGTGAGGCCATGAGAGGGGAAGTCATGAACAGATAAGTGAGCTGCAGTTTAGAGGTAGAAACAGCAGCTGAGTGGGTGCTCTAGTTATGAGTGTCAGAGGAGCAGGAGATTTTAAAGATTACACAGAAGTGAGGTCTGAGGCCCAGACAGACATTTGGGAAACATCAATACCTGGGTTGATATTTAAAGCCGCAGAAATAGAACCAATCACATGGGAAAGTACATGAGTGGAGGAGAAGGGGGGCTCAATTGTAATGAAGGGGGGGAAGAGGCTCAATTGCAGAGGGTCAAGGTGTAAATGGGGGTGTGAAGGTGTTTGCCCCATCCTTCTTCAAGAGAACTGCTGCACAGTGTAGCGGTTGAGTTTGGAAGCCCGGCAGTGAAGGAGATATCTGCAGAAAATGGGAAAGAGAGGCCAGGAGTGGAGGGAATTACAGAAAAAGAATAGTGTAGTATCAGTGATGAAGGAAAATCACAGAAAAAGAATAAGATGTAGAAAGAAGGGTCCACTGGGTTGTTAAAGGTTGTTGGTGACTTTGATGAGAAACTTTTCAGGTATGGATAGGGACAGAAGTCAGCACAGTGTGATAAAGGGTGAATCAAAGCTGAAAAAAAAGTGGAGATAAAATGTGTAGAAATTTTTTTCAAGAAGACAGGCTAAGAAGAACAGGAGATGAAGTGGTGGCTGAAGAAGGATGTGAAGTTGAGGGTAGGCCTTAGAAGTTGAGAGACACCAAAGCAAGTTTGTGTGTTGATAGAAATGCTCCAGCAGCTTAGGGGGGAATTAAAAGGAGAGGGAAAGAGAGAGAGAGAGAGAGAGAGAGAGAGAGAGAGAGAGAGAGAGAGAATATGAATCATGGGAAGAAAGTTCTTAGGAAGATGAGATCCTGAGCCATGGGAAAATGGGGAGAGACTGGCCATTGCTAGGAGGAGTGATACTCCCTCCATTTTAGCAGAAGGAATGAAGAAGGTAGCTTTGTAAATTAGTTATGGGGAAATGGGAGAAATTCTAACTGATAGTTTTAATTTTCTCAATTGAGTGTAAGGCAGATATTAGCATAAGGTAAGGGGCCAGGTAGGGGTTGGGGGTGAGGAGGAGAGGTGGGAGGTTTGAGGCTTTAGGGAAGGTTTGAATAGTCATCGGGGAGAGGTGAGAACACACTTCTCAGAGACTGTTTTGGGGCTAGGACAGCACTGTGTGTCCGTTTGAGAATGAAGATCACACATTTACAGTGAGTACCAAGCTACCCCTTTTGTTGCCACCAAGGCCTAGAGGCACAGGTGCAGGCACAGAGAAAGGAAATGGTGGGCTTCAGCCCAGGTTGGAATTCACTGGTCTTTGGTGATTTTAATAAAAACGGTCTTATTAAAGAGGGGAGGACAGAGACTAGATTGTGGGGGTTGAGATGAAATGGAAGGTTGGGGGCCCTGAAGGTGTCTGTTCCATCTTCTTTCAAGACACCCGGACTGACAGCACACTTTGGTTCCTCCCTGCAAGCTTGACAAGACCAGCCTGCTCTCCCAGGCTGCTCCCAGCCAGTGACTATGGGTACCCGTGCAATGGCAGGGGTACTGGATTTACTTTGGATTTTTAAAACAATGTTTATATTCGTTTCTTATTATTGTGTGAAAAATTTCTACGAATGTAGTAACTTCAAACAACACATTTTTATATCAGTTTTTATGGGTCAGGAGTCCTTGGCATGCTTAGGGTCTCACAAAGCTGCAATTAAGGTCCATCTAGGCTGGGGTCTTATTCTAAGTACAGGTAGGTGTTTGTTGGCAGAATTCAGCTCCTTGCAGCTGCACAGCCCATGCTAGCTTGCTTCTTCATGGCCAGTGAAGGTATAGAGTGAGCCTCCCTTTGAGTCATTCTTTTCTTTCCATGTGTCCTCCTTGGCTTTTGTCTCCTCTTCTGGAGCCCAGGAAGTCTCTCTAGTCATTTCTAGAGCTACACAGGAGTGGAAGCTGTTACTCAATTGAGTTGCAGAACCAGGGCTTCCAGAAGGGGGAGAAAGCATTGATGCTTCAATTTTCCTACCTCTGGACCCACTTTTCAAAGGTTCACCTCATTAGGTCAGGCCCACCCAGGATAATTTCCCTTTTGATTAATTCGAAGTCAACTAATTAGAGATTTTATTACATGCATAAAATCTCTTCACCTTTGCTATACAATATAATCCATCAGTGACAGGCACAAGCCCTGCCCACACTTCAGGGGAGTGGCTTACATAGGCCAAGAGCACCAGGGGAGTGGGAGTAGTGGGGGCATAGTGGAATTCCGACTACTGCAGCAGAATACTTTTTTTTTTTAAATGTTCGCATCAGGTGAAATTTTTAAAAAAGGTTTTTTTTTCTTTTCTGATTGCAAAAGCAATTTATATGCATAGGGTAGAAACTGGAATCTATACAGATATACAAAGAGGAAATTAAAGTCCAATCATAATCTTATATCTCTCCTAAAATATGAGCATAATTATAATTTTTATTAATTTTTTTATACAATGAGACCATAATTTAAACTTTTAAAAACTTGCCATTAGATTGTATTCTTTGAGAATATGAATATTTTTCCACTGAATGAATTAGATTCAGTTTATTTACTCTTTTCCCTTTTACAGTGTGGTTGCTTCCAATTTTTAAATATTATTACTAATTTTGATGAATTCACTCCAGCTCATATAAGTGCTTGCTCAGAGCTCACTGTTCACTTGGAGGTTTGAGGCAGAGATACTTAAAGTGGTGTGGCCAGATGCCAGTAAAAAAATCAATCAGCAGTGAAAAGCATCAACAACCTGAATGGGTTATTTGGAAAATAAAATCAGTTTTTATTTGAGCACATTTTTTTCACAAACATTTCTTGAGGAAACCAAGATAGTCCTAAAGTGCTTTGGCATAGGGCGTTGAAATATGGGGGATGACATTTATCCCAGATTATCTGACTCACGCAATAACTTCCTGGCACATGAATTTGGTTATGCTATTAACATAGTTTTATAATAGCCCCTGGAGTAAAAGATTGGAATGAGAGGAAAGTGATGCGAAAAAAAGTGGAAATGAATTGGGATCGGGCAGGAAGGTGGAATGAAGGATGGGGGAATTAATTAGAGGGTCCATGATTGTAGAGGAAAAGAAAAGAGAATCCCCTTTGGGAGATTTGGTAGCTGAGCAGACTGCCCTGGACTGGCCTGAAAACTGCCTATAGCAATGAGCTCAAAACAGTGATTTAAAACATTGATTTTTGAGTCTTTGTGGATTTGAGTTTAATTTGGGGTGGGGGAGTTGGCTTACTTCAGGGCAAACACTTGGTACTTGTATACAATGTCAAGTCAGAGTCACCAGAGCCTCTGTCTCTCAGGGCTGACCTTAGTGTACCGTGAGAAGGTCTGTGACCCTGTTCCAGGGCATTTAGCTCTGAAAGTAATGGCAGGGCCCTGCACCTGTGCTCACTGTTAAGTTGTCCTACAGAGTGGGAGGGTGAGAGAAGGCAGCACATTGTATTGCTTTCTGGTTTTTCTAGCAGTGTGTGTGTGTGTGTGCGTGTGCGTGTGCATGTGCATGTGTGTACATGTGCGCGCGCGTGTGTGTGTGTGTGTGTGTGTGTGTTGGGGATGGGGATTGGAGAGGGGAGTGAGACCAGGAAAAGAGGAATGATGAGCCAAATACGAGGGGTCCCCACAGTGGGCACTGGGAAATGCTGGGGAAGCTGGTGGTTGGAAAGTTATGCCTAACAAATGAGATGTTTCATCCCACTCTTGGCAGCACACTTGTGTTCTCTTTCCAGGTGCAGTGGGAGCCATCTCTCCCACAACAATTATGTCCAGCCCTTTGCTGTTATGTCTCTTGTGGGAGCAAACTGCTATTCCCTTTGAAGAGGGTGTGACCTCTATGTCTCCCCTGCCAAGCAGCCAGTGGGCTCTCTCTCCTATTCCTAGAAGCTCTCCTGAGAAGTAGTTGTGAGCTTGGTAGAACCAATTCACATGTGAATTAATGCCCAGGGCATCAAGCTCTAGCCACTGTCTCAAAGGAAGCCTTGCTTTCTCTTTACCTTTTTGTAGTCTAATGAGAAGTCTAAGACGGCTGTTGAAAATGTGAGTGTATATTTTGGGAAGAGTGACTCACTGGTGGCCTGTCCATGGTAAAACTCCATGAAGTGGCTTTATTCCTAGGACTTCCAAAATCCTGTGCTTCTCAACTTTACAATTATGATGCTCAAAGGACCAAGCACAGGTGTAGACCAGTGATTCTCAACTGGGGGTGATTTTGCCCCTCAGAAAACATTAATTGTCTAGGGATATTATTATTATTATTTTAAAATTTCCCCTTTATTGATTGTACAGAGAGAGGAAATGAGAGGGAGAAACAGAAACATCGATGAAAGAGAACATCGATTGGCCGCCTCCAGCATGCCCCTCACTGGGGATCAGGCCCACAACCTGGGCATGTGTCCTTATCGGGAATTGAACTGGCAACCTCCTGGTGCATGGGTCAATGCTCAACCACTGAGCCATACCGGCCAGACGTCTGGGATTATTATTGATTATCAGTGCTACAGGAGTGGGTGGGAGGTGGGTGGAGGGTGCTACCTAACTATTGGGTAGAGGCCAGGGATTCTGCTGAACATTCTACAATGCAGAGGACAGCCCACAACCAAGAATTAATTTGTCCAAAATGTTAAGAGTGCCAAGGTTGAGAAACCCCTGTATAGACAAAAGTATTACCACTATTACCAGGAAACCTGGGTTTTGAGTTTACAAGATAAAAAACAAAGTTTGCATGAGAGCCACCTGTCTGATCTCTATTTAGAGAAAGAACCACAACCTACTTTCAACCCTTTCCTAAAGCAAGGTCAGTCAAGTCATTTTAAATATCCCCAATGTGGGAGAAAACAACAAATGTCCAAATCTGATGATTGGGGGTTAAAAGGCTTATTTACATAACAATGAGACACTTGAAGCAAAGGAAAATATGGGCTAGAATTGCCTCACTTAGAGTATCCTTGGAGAAAGAGTGCTAAACTGGTCAGATGAATACCCCCCATCCTTTGCACTCCTGCTTCACGCAAGCATTTGGCAGTATTTTCAATCTAAGGCCAGGGACCTAGAGATGGCCTCCCTTTGGGCAGCTTATGCTAAATTAGTTTTGTGGATCTTTTGGGTACCAATTCCTCCAATCTTTCTCCATTACAGATAGTGCCTGTGGGACCAGTAGTGAGGGAGAGTGTCTTAAATTACCAGCTCATAAATTTAATCTCAGAGACCATCTTCCTTTCCTATACCAGGTGTGTATAACAAATAGCTTGTAGCATTTTCAGAAATGCTTACACTTTAATGTGATATCTGGGGTTTAGAGAACTCTTAGCCAGAGGATGGGCTTTATGAACCCTGAAACTGTCATGCAAAATTGTGTGTGGGTTCAATTACCTGAGGAGAGAATCATTGATTTCATCACATTCCCCAAGGAGCCTTTATTCCAAATATTAAGAACCATTGATATGATTCATTCATTCATCAAATATTTATTGAGTGCTTATATATGCCAGCATTGTGTTGTGCACTAGAATAAAGAGGACTAGATGGTGGTAGATCATTGATTGAAACTTGAAGAAAACAGTGAAGAGTATGAAGAGGAAAGTATAAAATTAATCAAGATGCTTTGAAGAAAGTAATTGAAAAATTTGAAGAGCCTAAAAATGTTTGATATTGACAGACATTTTTATTTGTACATACACATCACTGGTAATAATACTATGGCAATGGAAACAAAACAGAAAAATCATGGTGATGAATATTTACATGAAGTGAATTTTTATTTCCAATAAAATCTTTAAGCTGCTGACTCTGAAAATAGAACCTAATTTGTTTCCCCCAAAAAAGTTGTTTTTAAAAGTTAATTGTTGGGTGGTTTGATCATCTGTGTTTCCTACAGCTTATAATTGACATGATTTTGAACAATATTGAAATGAAAGCTTGCTTTCACAAAGGTAGAGGTAAACTCTTATGTCTGCTACACCATGTGGGCTTCTGTTCCAGTTTTCTTTACTATAAACCCTTATTTTTTGTCTTCTTCATGATACAGTTGCACAATCTGCTTCTGAACCCAGTCCTGACTCTGAGATTCAGCATGAAGGGAATTGAGGTGGGTAGGGATTGATGGGGCTCACTGTTCATGGGACTATCATAGAAACCTGGGCTCCGGGCCACAGGATAATTCTGGACTGGACTGTTTGTCTATTGGACTCATGGTTCCAAGCTAAAGGGAAAGACTTCCATTCCCCTTTGGCTTGTAGTTCATATTTTTTCATGCATACATGGCCTTACTCATGTTCCCCCATGAATAAACACTTTCCGTCTAAATTTTGGACAGGCTAAGGCAGCGGTTCTCAACCTGTGGGTCATGACCCCTTTGGATGGCCTAAGACATAACAGTAGCAAAATTACAGTTATGAAGTAGCAACAAAAATAATTTTATGGTTGGGAGTCACCACAACGTGAGGAACTGTATTAGGGTTGCGGCATTAGGAAGGTTGAGAACCATTGCTCTAAGGTAACCTGTATTTCCCTTTCACTTTAAATAAGAAAAATCATATGAGCCCGCTGTTCCAATGCCTAGGGAAATTGAATTCATGCTGCTTGCTTGTGGATGCTTAGAATCTGTATTTTACAGCATTTAGAACGCACCTGAGGGTCTATGTAGCAAATCCAAATGTCCTACTTTATGGATGAGGAAACCATGGTGCTGAGAAGTCAAACTAGAAAACAGCAGGACCAAAATTAGAATTTCTACCCTGACTTCATTCTCAGAGCTCTCTTCACAACACTAAACTTCCAAAAGACACAAAACATCAAGATCTACTTTTCTACAGTCCTTTCTAGGGGTGGTCTGGTGGCTCCCAACAGGGCCTGGCTCACAGTAAGTGCTAGTTTCATCTTGTATGGCTGATCAGACCCAGCCCACCTCTGACCAACCACTGTACCTCACAATCAGAAGAAAGCAAGTGAGCATGCCCACAGGCCAGTTTGTTGGCTAATGGGTAACTAGAAGGTTGCCACAGATGAGACAAGTGCTTGTTGGATGCAGACATAGGAGGAGAGAAATGGATGTAATAGCTCATTCTTTCAAAAGTGGCCAGAATTCTACTTCTCTTCTAGACATGAACTCTGGTCTTTCTTCTTTCTATAAGGATATTAATCCCATCATGTGGCTCCACTCTCATGACTTCATCTAAACCTAATTACCTCAATGATTTCCTCAATGCTAGGGAATCTATGTGCTTCTCAAGTGCTTAAATCTTAGCAAAAAGGTCATGTTATAAAAATCTATTTGGGCCTTGGCCAGTTTGGCTCAGCGGTTGGAGCGTCAGCCTGCGGTCCAGAGAGACCCGGGTTCAGTTCCTGCTAAGGGCGTGGACCTTGGTTGCAGTTTGTCCCTGGCCCTGGTTGGTCGTGCGGGTGGCAGCCACTCGATGTGTCCCTTTCACGTCGATGTTTCTCTCTCTCTCTTCCTCTCTCTCCCTCCCACTCTGTCTGAACAAAAAATGGAAAAATGTCCTCGGGTGAGGATAAAAAAAACATCTATTTGGTCTCTAAGAGTAAGACAGCAGGTTTTTCCCTAATAGATATTCTCTCCATTTCTATAGAAAAATAATTTTTTTTTTTTTTTTTTATCCTCACCCGAGGATATTTTTCCATTTTTTGTACAGATAGAGTGGGAGGGAGAGAGAGGAAGGGAGAGAGAGAGAGAAACATCGACGTGAAGGGACACATCGAGTGGTTGCCACCCGCACGACCAACCAGGGCCGGGGACAAACTGCAACCGAAGTACATGCCCTTAGCGGGAACCGAACCCGGGTCTCTCTGGACCGCAGGCTGACGCTTTAACCGCTGAGCCAAACCGGCCAGGGCTAGAAAAATAATTTTTAACCTGGGCACTGGATGCCCAGGAAAAAGAGATGGCATTGTCCAGTTCCCTTCCCATTGCATATGGTCATGTGACCGACTTCTGGCCAGTGAGCCCCAAGGAGCAGTGCTGTGTGAGGTTTGCCTCAGTGGGACGGAGTGTGCTCTTTCTGTCCCTTTCTTCTTTCCTGCTGGGTGGAATGCCAATGAGACAGCGAGCCCTCTTGGTAATGAGGGTGTGAGTGGGCAGTAAGATGAACACTGATGAAGAGAGAAGATTGTCTTAGTCACTTGAGCTGCCACCACACAATATCATAGACTGGGCAGCTTCAACAACAGACATTCATTTCTCACAGTCCTGGAGGCTGGGAAGTCTAAGATCAAGATGCCAGTGCTTCCCTGGTGAGGGTCCTCTTCCTGGCTTACAGGCAGCCACCTTGTTGCTGTATCCTCACTTGGCAGAGAGAAAGAGCTCTGGGCTCCCGTCCTCTTCTGACAGGGACACTAATCCCATCAAGAGGCCCCGCCCTCATGACTTCATTTAAACATAATTACCTCTCGAAGGCTCCACCTCCCAGTACCATCACGTTGGTATAAATATGGAAAGGACACAAAGATTCAGTCCCTAATAAAGATAAATGTCACAAGCAAGGTCCCTATGATAGCTTGGATTTATATGAGAGAGAATTGAATTTCTAACTTATTAAACCACATTCAGGGCCTCTTTTGCATTCAGACAAACTTATAATTTAATAGAGTAGTTTAGGTTTGTTCTTACTGACATGACAATGATGTTCTCCTCTGTCATTTTCATGGTAACAGGATAAAGAACCGCTCAATGAAAGCATATGGATATTCTTACCATAAACAGATGTCTAGGCAACAGGTGGAGGAGTTTACATTGACTCTCCCCACATGCGGCCAATACATTCTCACCAGAAAGCAGCTGTGAATGGTTCACTGAGTAACTTCCCAGGATCACAGATTACACAGTGCCCTGGGGGAGGGCACTGTGCACCATGCTGCCTAATGGACTATGGCAGAACACTCACTCGATCCAGAGCCTTTCATTTTTGTCATTGGAAGGGAGGGAAGGAGGATGAGCATGACACAGTCAGTAAAAGGGGGCTACCTTCCTTTGCTAGGGCCGTTGTAACGAAGTATCACAAAATGGGTGGCTTAAACAATAGGTGTTTACTGTCTCACAATTCTGGAGGCTAGAAGTAGGATCACATGACAGCAGGGCCCTGCTCCCTCTGAAGGTGCTGGGAAGGATCTGTCCAGACTGACATCCCTGTTCCGCCTTCTGAGAGGATTTGCTGGCAGTTGGTTTTCCCAGGGAAAATGCCACTAATGTCACCTGCTTTCCATTTTTCAGATGCTGGCCAGGCTGGGGGTGCAGCTTGTAAAGAAAACAAAGTTTTCTTCTGTGCAAAGCTAACTGACCCATTCACAAACCCCATGAATCAAACCTGCAACCTCAGTCTTCCTGGCACCAGCCACAGATCAACGCATCTAACAGGGACAAACTGTTTCCAAGTCACGTAAGAACAAATCCTTCCAGATCCTTCAGTGCACTCAGGTCTGTGCACAGAGCTCAGCCAGCTGCCTCCCTCCCACCCCACCCCCACCATAACTAGGCCTTGCTTAAGCTGGACTCAGATTTGTGAAGATGACTTATGTACATATCCCAGATGTTTTTTTGTAACTCAGAGCCCTGGAAACAGCTCCCTTAAAACACATGTGCTTTCTAAGGACCTGACTAAATGTGGCCAAATGGTCTGGAGTTGTCCCCTTACTGAGGAGTTCGAGGCCAGCCCTGTTTCTCCATTTCCTCCTGCACTGTGGGGCCTCACTTCACTAATGGGGCAAGATCTTAACAGCTGTGGTTGTAATTAGGATCACTGTGAATACTTTGAATATAATAACTATACTTACACAAGAACATTAAATATTTTTTTAAGAGAAAGAAGAACAGAAAGAAAGAAGCTGATAATAGCTTAAAATGAATACAGTTGTCTCATTGTCTGTGGGGAATTGTTTACAGAACCCTCCACAAATGCAAGTCCCTTATATAAAAGGCATACTATTTGCACATAACCAGTACTTGCACATGGGGAGCAGTAGTGTACACCTACACATCACTTCATTTTTTTTGGATTCAAATAGTGTTCTGCATGTGGCAAATTGAAGTTTTGTTTTTAGAATTTTTTTTTCCCAAATATTTTTTATTGTGGTTGGTTGAATCCACTGATGTGAAACTGGCAGATACCAAGAGCCTGCTGTTTGTGGGAAATGCAATTGTACTTTCAAAATGATAACATTGTCTCTTATTTGTTTTCCATCAAATTTTATACATGTATTGTTCCTGTACCAAGGTCTAAAGCTCTCCCTTGGAAGAATGTCAGTAGTGACAAGAGGCTAATCCATGTAGCAGTAGTATAAATCTTTTCTTAAATCAGTGGCACAGATGCATTTGTCCTCTCTGTGAGCCTGGTACCAAATAATGCAGGACATCTGATGTCCCTCCTAAATTCTCTCACCGTCCCCTGGACTGGCTCTCTGGCTTCCACTCCCTGTCTCTCCAAACCCTTCCTGAAAGCTCCGATACATGCATCCCCGACGGGGCCTGCCCGGTGATAAGCCATTTTCCTAGTGAAGACCATGTGATGGCTTCCTGCTTCTCAATGTGAAATGCACTGGGACTAAATAGAAACTGCTTTTCCTGGCTTCAGAGACCTTCCCAGCCTGACATAATCATGTCTTCCAACGTCCCCTCAACCTCACCAGTAAGCCCTGATGTCCCCTGACTTTATATTTCCCAAACCAGCTAAGACCTCCTGTCATAAGCTTCGTGATCATTTGAACCTCTTCTTCCCAGCCCTCCTCACAATCCCAATTCTTGTTCAACATCTTGTCCACTTCTAGGAACTCCATGAAGGCCAAGGCTGAGCTGTCTTCCTCTCTGGGTGTCTCTAGCAGCTAGTAGACAGGTGTTAGGTGTGTGCTAGCTGATTGAAGGAATGACCATCTTAGCAGCCAGGTTGGCCCTGCTTTATAACATTCTATAGCATTCACTTTGTTCCACACACCAGTCAGTTCTATCCCCAAGCCTAGGCCCCTGTTTTCTCTGCCTATGATGCTCTTCCTTCTTTCCATACCAGCCACATCTTACTTTTCCTAGCCCTACTCCACCCTACACCCTGTACAAGGCCACCCCTGACCCCATAACCCGCCTGACCCCCTGTGGTTCTCCCACTTCCAAATTCCTAGAGTGCTCACTGCACCAAGGACATGGACCTTAATTACATACTGCCTTGCAGCCAGACTGGAATTTTTCATGTTTGCACCTGGACTCCCTTGTCAAATTTGTAACCACCTCCCCCAGTTCCTCATATCAGCTGCTCCATAAATCTCTCCCTGATTGATTGTGATTGGGCACCTTCCCTGCTTCTCTCCAATCGTCCACATCCGATCCATCACTCCAAGACCGGCTTAAGCCTGGCTTCCTCCACAGTGGCTTCGTGGGTGACTCCCTGCATTGATCTCATGGTTGGCTCAGGATCCAGATCCTCACTTTCTGGATCTCTCCTCCCTGTGGGATGACACCTTTGAGCGTGTGCTCCAAGTGCTTATGCATATTCCGTTACTTGTAAACTGTGTATGTGTTCTGACTTTGGATCATCGGTGCACTCCTAGGGGAACATGCACCCCATGCTGGAGACCACAGCACTGAGCACATCCCATCCTGTGTTGCCATTTCTTCAGGCACTTTGGACATCAAAGAATGCGAGACTCAAATGTATGACTAAGTGTGCACTGCCCTCTCATGACAACCTCCCAGAGAGTCACAACTTCTGGTCAGGTCCTGGAATCTGACGCACTTATTTCTCAGTGTAGGAGGCAGGAGACTGAGCATTTTCTTGGGCATAGAGAGACACACTTCTTTCAAAGAAAGCCCACTCTTCCTGACACAGAGTAGGAACTTACACAATGAAATATAATAAAAACTGTGATCCTTGATGGCAACTGTCCTACCCCTGTGTCTTAAAACGCTGACTTATGAAAATCTATGTACTCATGCATGCATTTTTAAGTTGACATCTAAACTTTTTAATCATAAATAAATAGTAAGTTTATTTCTTATTAATAGGAGATATATATATATATATATATATATACACACACACACACACACACACACACACACACACACTCACCCAAGGACATTTTTGCATTTATCTTCAAAAAGAGTGGGAGGGAGAGAGGGAGGAATAGAGAGAGAGAGAAACATCAACATGACAGAGACAGACACATCAAGTGGTTGCCACCACACGACCCCAATCGGGGCCAGGACAAACTGCAACCAAGGTACGTGCCCTTAGCAGGAACTGAACCCAGGACTCTCAGTCCACAGGCCGACACTCTAACTGCTGAGCCACACCAGCCAGGGCAGGAGATGTTAAATATCTTATAGGGTGAAATAAGATGAGGATAGACTATAATTTCAATAAATATTTCATAATATTGGATAAAACAAATTTTCATTACTTTATCGAATAAGACATGCCATATCTGAAAGATATCAAGTGAAATTTCTGTGTTTGATTTATTGCACTTTGAAAAATCTGATAGTCCTGCAAAAATTACATTTTAAAGAATCAACATCCTAAGCTGATGTTACTATGGGCGTTCTGAGTTACGAGCCCCCAATGGTCCACATGCCCTTATTCTTGCAGAAGTATGTATATGGCAGGGAAGGACAGAAAGCCTTATGAACTTAACAGCTCTGGTTTACCATTAGTTTAAATTTATCTTATTGTTTCATGTGTCTTCTTGTAGCAAAGAACCAAAACAAGATTTGGGATGGATGAGGGGTATATCTTTCTTTTGTAAATTTGTAAAGTAAGAAAAGATATATTCTGAACATAGGCTCATTTTAAAGAAATCAATCGTAGCAAAGCATACGTATAAACAAAGATGGCCTTATGACTGTCTTTGCCTGAGTATTGGTTGGAAAACCTTTAAGTCCCCCTGGAAGTATGTACCCCTGTTGGAGGAACACTGGCCCATTCTATGTGCTTAGCAATGAGAGACCCAGAGTAGGGTCTTGCTACATGTTGAAACTTTAGAAACAGAAATAAAAACTGAAAGGCTGCTATGCCAGAGACACACAACTCTTAGAGGAGTGAAGGCCAAGAGTAGTGGGCAGACACAGCTAAACAGAGGGCAAGAGGGAACAAAAAGACAGGGCACAGGCTAGGATGGATTTGTGGTCGGTCTAGACCACCTGCTGAGATCTAGGACTGGGCTAACTGGCTCTGCAAGATGCAGAGGAGAGACACAAGCAGAAAGTGGTGGTGAAAGAGCTTGCTTGCAGCATGGAGCTAACCTCAAAGTCTGCAGAAGTCTGCCCCTGGTTGAGATTGTTGGAGGTGGTGCTGATGTCTGCTATGGTGGCAATGTGTGGTGAGGGACAAATCTGACTGCTTTCCAGAGCACATATATCATGGTAAAAATAAGCATTCGCTCAGTCTGTACTGGTGACTGGTCTCCAAGAGTTGCCTGTGTGTGTGCAGTTTATTGGATTCCTCGTGGGGCGGTGACCATAATGACCTCTTTCTTCCTCAGCTTCTTAATTTTTGGAAGACAACAATGTACCCAGCTGAAAAGACTGCATTTCCTAGTTTCTTCTGTGTATAAAGGTGGCTAATGAGATATAAGCAGAAGCCATTGTGCCTGCCCCTGATCTTTCTTCTTCTTGCAGCCTGGAACATGGATTGTAGCTATAGCAGCCAGCCTGCACCACGCATGGATGCCATGAGCAGGGAGCAGAAAGCTAAAAGTAGTCAAGGTCACTGGTGAGGTAATGGAACCAATGTTTAACCATGGATTGCTGACCTTTGGACTACTTTATGTGGGAGACAAGACAAATAAGCATACAAACCCCTATATTGCTTACGCCACTAATATATAGGTTTTCTGCATAATTTTAAAATTTACATTGATGGGATTATTTGCTTTGCGATCTGATTGATCAATATAGATTTCTTGTTTGCTGTTTACATGGCCTCTTAGATATACAAGACTCAATGCTCCACTCTCACTATAACTGCTCCTAGTCCCACAGGGTCACTGAGGCTCTCTACCTGTGACTATTCCATCTTTTAAGTTATGTGAAAAGGAAGCAGCTGTGCTCACTGGCCTCTTGTGACATCAACCACATGGCTCTTCAGACTCTGTTGAACCTACTACACCTGAGGAACCCTGGAGGATGGTTGTATGGACTCTTTAATTTGGACCCAGAGGAATCACACAGCTGGGAACCTATTACTTTTAAGTGTATATGTTATAATTTTATGTTTAAATCTTGTAGATTGCAGTTGATACAAAGAATTCCTGGGTAGTAAATGCCACACTCATAAAGCAAAACTAAGAAAACTTCCTAATGCTATTGGAGGAAGAAGAAGCATGTATGAAACAATATATAATTTTGGGGGAAGGGACTTCAAGTCTTCCAATATTAAGGTGCTTTTGCAGTCAAGTCCAGAGATCATCAGCAAGACCTAGATAAGCCGTAAGCATCATTCTAGTCCCAGTGAAACAAAGGTGTGTCTGTAGGTCTGGTCCAGAATACTGTATATGAACCTAATCTAGCTGAGAGAAATCCAAAGAATCCACAGACAGTGATCAAAATAGTAGAATAAAAGGTCTGAGAAAGTGCACTAACGTGGACTGTAGGAGTTAAAGAGAACTGGGTCTAAATCCCTCTTTTGCCATCCATTCTGAAATGAGGGCACAATATCCAACTGGCAAGATTGTTCTGAGGATGAAACAAGAAGCTATGTGTAAAAGGGCCTGGCCACCAAGAATAGAGAATAGAGAGAGGTATGGAATCTCTGAGCCCAGTGGTAATCACTACGGGCTCTCAATCTAACCTCCTTTACTTGCTTGCTCTGTGACCTGGGACACATCAGCTAATCATTCTAAGCCTCAATTTTCTGATTTGCAAAATGGGGATATTAATGTATCTTACATTATTATCTTACATTATTATATTAGGGTTGTTGTGAGAACTATATGACATCACATATGTCGTATAAGCACTTAGGAAAATGCCTAAAACAGAACAAGGCCTCTGTAAATAATGCTGCTTTGCAGCAGCTTCTTCCTCCTTCCCCTCTACACCCTGCTTCTCCTCCTTCTTCTCCTGTTCCTCCTTCTGCTGCTACTTCTTTTTTCCCCTTCTTCTCCTTCTCCTTTCCTTCTCTTCTCCTTTTCTTCTTCTCCTGTCTTTCTAATCCCCCTCGTCAATTACAGGAAGAAGAAGATTCCTTTCTCTTTTATACTAAAGAGTACTTTAACATCCTCTTTGGACTGGAACAATTTGTGTTCCACAAATACTAGTTGTGACAGAATCACTTGCTGCTCCCTAATACCCATGCACTTCTTAAATTTCCCAGGCCCCTTTTAAGTAGGTGGGCCGCATGATTAGGTATGGCCATGGACAGTCAGCAGAATGATGGGCATCATTTTAGGCCAGAGCATCAGAGATTAAGTCCTCCACGTGCTTTCTCATCCTGCCATGCCAAATCCTGGAGTTACACATGGAGATGGTCATAAAGTGGTGGAACCTTCATTAGATTGAGCTTCTGAGTGACTATTTGAAACAGAGCTTCTTGTGAACCCAACATTGGTTGTGTTCAGCTACTGGATTTTGAGACTGACTTGTTAAGACATCATAATCTAGGTTATTCTGACTAATATATATAATTGCCTCAGTTGTGGATATGAATTATGTGAACAAGTACTCAAGCTCAAATAATCTTAGAAAGTGCTAGGTTAAAAAAATAGGACTTCTGCCCTGGCCGGTTTGGCTCAGTGGATAGAGCATCAGCCCATGGACCAGAGAGTACTGGGTTCAGTTCCCACTAAGGGCACATACCTTGGTTGCAGTTTGTCCCTGGTCCCGGTTGGGGTCGTGTGGGTGGCAACCACTCAATGTGTCTCTCTCACATCGATATCTCTCTCTCTCTCTCTCTCTCTCTCTCTCTCCCTTTGTCCCTCCCACTCTATCTGAAGATAAATGCAAAAATGTCCTTGGGTGAGGATAAAAAACAAGACAAAACAGGACTTCTTATACTATACACACACACACACACACACACACACACACACACACACACACATATGTATACACACACATATACATATATATACAATTTTTAATATGTTTTTATTGATTTTTTTTTAAGAGAAAGAGTAAGGGAGAGAGAGAAACATTGATGTGAGAGAGAAACGTTCATCTGCTGCTTCCTGCACACCCCCTGCTAGGGAATTAGTGCACAACCCAGGCATGTGCTCTGACAAGGAATCAAACTGGGACCTTTCAGTCCATGGGATGAAGCTTAATCCACTGAGCCACACCAGCTGGGCATTTAAGATATTAATGTCCCTTGTGAAGCTCCAAGTTTTGTCAAAATAATTTGACAAAGGATTATTATTCTTTTAAAAAAGTTTTTTTCCTTTTTATTGATTTTATAGAGAGAGGAAATGAGAGGGAGAGAGAGAGAAACATTGATGAGAGAGAACATCAATTGGCCGCCTCCTGCATGCACCCCACTGGGGATCAGGCCCACAACCTGGGCATGTACCACAACCCCTTGGTACATGGGTTAATGCTCAACCACTGAGCCACACTGGTCAGACTGACAAAGGATTATTAACAAAATATACACACAGACATATTTTGCAAGGTTAAAATACACTTTGGAAAAGGCTGACCTAAGCCAGTATTTTGGTTAATTGACTGTTTTCTACTGAGACCCCATCCTTGTTTCTCTATCTCCATGTGAATCTGAGCAATATATTCCTGAAGTTCTCCACTTAACCAATTTCTACATTTCATGGTTTTCCATTACTCTTCAATCTTTTTCTTCCCTCTGAATCTCAAATTGCTGAACCCTGCTGGAGAAATAAAAACTTGTGAACTGGTTGAACTTCCATACTGTCAAGCCAGTCAATGTTGAGCTTTCAGAATACGTAGCCTTTCATTTCATTCTCAGTCAATTCCCCACAAGCCCTCTAGTTTTTACTTCGTGTACCCTTACCTGATCTCTCAGCAGAAGAACTCATTGCCTTCTCTGTGGAAAAGACTATGTCATCCAATGTAAACTCTTATTGCATTCTCTCCTGTTTCTATTTTACATGGATTGTTAGCATTTCCTTATTTAAAAGAAAGATTTGGCCCTGGCCAGTGTGGTTCAGTTGGTTAAGCATCGTCCTGTGCACCAGGAAGTTGCCAGTTCAATTCTGATTAAGGGCACAGGCCCAGGTTGCGGACAGATCCCCAGTAGGGGGCGTGCAGAAGGCAGCCGATCAATGACATCAATGTTTTTCTCTCTCTAAAAATCAATAAATTATTCTTTTAAGAAAAGAAGAAAAACAAATAAAAGAAAGATTTTTTTCTACTTTAGGACATGAAAAATAAATAAAAGGAAGATTTGTTTTCTATTTTAGGACACCACCACAAGCCCAAACCCTAGTCAAGCTATTTTTTCTATGCTCTGTATCTGTCTAGCAGCATGCAGGTTCTAGCGAATGAATACATTGACCACCAAGGAGTTACCAAGAACTTCTTAAAAGCCACTCCTTCCTCAAGTTTAGTGTTTCTCACCCCATGTGCTCTCCCCTTGGCCATCTCATGTTTTTTTTATGACCTTGGTGTACTTCTATACAGGTAAGTTTGTGAATATAGCTTTTCCTCTTTCTTATACTTAATGACTCAGATCTTCATCTGCCAGCTGGACACCTCCACATGAAATGTCTCAGGTACCTCAAACCCAACATTCAAACTGAAGACATTATCTTTTCTCTCTAACTCATTCCTCCTTCTGGGCTTCTCCTAGTGCTGGCCTTCCGGGAAGCCAGGCTGAAAGTCTCACAGACATTTCTACCTTCTCCTTCTCTCTTACCTCCCTTTGCTGTGTAGATTGCAGACCTTGTCTTTCCTTTTTCACATCTGTTGCCTTAGTCCTCGACCCTCTGACATTAACAAATGAGATAGTTCTTAACTGACATTCCAGTCCTTACCCTCATTGCATCTCCAACTTGGTGCCAAAGAGGAATCTGACAGAATTCAATATCCATTCATGATATAAATAAATAAATAAATAAATAAATAAATAAATAAATAAATAAGCAAATAGACTTTCTAACAACCTAGAAATAGAGGGACAACTATAATGATAAAGATTTTCTATCTCAAATGGACAGTCAGTACCATACTTCCAGTGAAAACTTGAGGCTTTCTCATTAAGATCATGAACAAAACAAAGATGTTTGCCATTATAACTAACCAGCACAATAAGAAAAAATAGACACAACTATAATAAAAAATGAGGCAAAATTATCTTACAGTATTTATTGATGTTTTTTGATACATGGATGAATGAATGAATCACATGGCATATTTATGATATATTGTTAAGTAAAAATATAGGGGCTAAAAATATATACAGTGCATGATCCTACTTTTGTGGGAAGAATAAATGTATGTTTATAAATACAAAATGTCTCAATCTTTCCTAAATACAAGGAACATTCCCTTCTTTCCAAGAACTGCCCCAGGCATAAAACAGTCATAGTGCATGTCAGCTGCACATTTATTAGCTGATAAGTCAGATCAGGCAGCTGTAGGAGGTACTAAGACCACAAATCATAGGGTATGCATTTGAGAATATTCTTGCTCTGGGTTCATTGAGTTTCTTGGAACTGTGATTTATAATATTCATTATATGTTTATTGAGTGAATGTTTATTGAGTGGATTAGGAAAACTTTTATGACTGAAGAAAATTACTTTACAAGAATCCTACATACTGTAATCCTAATTTTATTATATATTGTTTTTCCAAATTACATTATCAAAGATGTAAAGTGAGTTTTATTTTGTTTTTGTGTTTATTTCATATGTTCTATAGAGAAACAGGTTATTTTGAAATCATCAAAATGTTATATGAGAAAAGCATGCTTCTAGTTTTTAATTTCTAGTCTAGATACTAGGTGAAGTTTAACTTCCCTGGAATTTTCCTTGTGTCCAGGTAAAGATTAGCTACTAGTCACCCCTTTGCACAAGCTCTAATCCTTTCTCTTAAATATAAAATGTCTCAATCTTTCCTAAATACAAGGAACATTCCCTTCTTTCCAAGAACTACCCCAGGCATAAAACAGTCATATTGCATGTCAGCTGCACATTTATTAGCTGATAAATCAGATCAGGCAGCTATAGTAGGTACTAAGACCACAAATAATAGGGTATGCATTTGAGCATATTCTTTCTTGGGTTCACTGAGTTTCTTGGAACTGTGATTTATAATATTTATTAAATTTGGAAAAGGCTCAGCCTTTTTTACATTCATTTTTTTCTCCCTCCCTTCTTCTGGGATCTAATTATGTATGTTAGACAATTTGCTATTATCCCACAGGTCTCTGAGGTCTGTTAATTTTATTCCGTTTTTTTCCCCCTCTGAGTGCTTTATATTTTATAGTTCCTATTGCTATTTCTTCAAGTTCACTGATTTTGTTTTCTGCAGTGTCTAATCTGGTGTCAAGACCATCTAGTGATATTTTGCTCACCTCCGATGCTGTATTTTTCAGCTTTAGAAGTTCCATTTGGATCTTTCTTATATGTTCTAACCTCTCTACACATTATATTCATGTTTTATTTTAAAACTTGAGCATATTTATAATAGCTGTCTTAAAATCTTTACTGATTCTACAGTTGATGTCATTTCTGGTTTTGGTTTTATTGACTGATTTTTCCCTCTAGGTTATGGATCTCATTTAGCACTTCTTTACAAATCTATTAATTTTTTTATTGAATGCTGACTATTGTACCATTAGGTTATGTAATGTTTGGATTGTGTTTTGTTTTTTCCTTTTAAATAATATTAGGCTTTGTTCTGCTTGGCAGATAAATTGCTTGAAAGTGAGCTTGATCCTTTAAAGGACTGTTTTCAAGGTTTGTTAGGGCAAAGTCTAAAGTAGGCTTTAGGACTAGAAACCTTCCCACTACCCTTCTGAGTCTCTACTGAATGCCTCAGGTAGTAGAAGGCTCTCTACTCTGGATTATAGGACCTTCAGTGTTTCCTTTCCTCCTGTGAGTCCCAGAAATTATTTACCTGTCTTTGTGGGGCTTCACCCTTTGCAAATTTATGGGAACCCCTATGTACATTTCTCTGTATAGCTCTCTTTTTTTTCTGGTACTCTGCCCATTGCACTTGCCTCAGAATCCCTGAACTCTGATCTCTGTCTCCTCAATTCAGAGAGCTACCATGCTGTGTTTGGGTTCCTTCTTCCCTTCTCTTGTATTGGAGAGTATGTCCAAGCAAAAACTTCTTGTGATTGTAAGGCTTATGCCTTCTTCTCTCAGGGGCACAGCTTTATGCTGTCTTTTGTCTGGTGTTTTTAGTAATTATAGTGGAAGGGAAGTCTAGTGTCTGTTAACTCCAATATGGCTGGAAGTGAAGTTTCTCTTTGCCTGTACTTTCAATATAAGTAAATGGGATTGTGATATACAGATCTCATTCTGTACTTTACCAGTATTCTTTCTTCTTTAAATTAAGAACTATGGTTATCAGATAATTCATGTTTATACTAATGCGTTTCTTCGAACTGTTGTATGATTGGAGTTTATTTTTTAAATTAATCTATCTGTACAATGAAGGCTGAATTAGAATGTTTGTCCTGTTTATTCACATCTCTACAGTTTTTCTAAGGTTACTCTCACCAACAAAAATACATTTGCTTGTCCCTTCTATCGAACTAATCCATCATTTTCTTAATAATTAAAAAATCTTGCTCTGGCCAGTTTTGCTCAGCGGTTAGAGCATCGGCCTAAGACCAAAGAGTCACAGGTTGAATTCTGGTCAAGGGCACGTACCTCGGTTGTGGTTGGGGTCGTGCAGAAGGCCACCTGTTGATGTGTTTTTCTCATATCAATGTTTCTCTTTTTCTTTCTCATACTATATCTGAAGATAAATGGGAAAATATCCTCAGGTGAGGACTAAAAAAACTATATCTGAATTATTTTAACATATAGAAAATAATGTAACTGATATATATGTGCCAATCATCTAGATTTAAATATATTAATGTTTCTATATCTGATTTATATTCATGACTTTTGTAATGGTGTTAGGGAATAAGATATTTCAAAAACAGCTAAAGTTCACTCTCATATTTTCCCCTGTCCTCTACTTTAGGGAAACAATGGAAGTTGGTGTGCATTTTCCTATGTGTGATTTTTAAATTTTTCTTATATGTGTATTGCTTCAGAAATACATAGTTTTTTGTGTGCTTTAAAGTTTTTCAAAAATGGCATCATACTGTACATATCCTTTTGCTACTTTCTTTGGAGCTCAGTATTATGTCTGATATTTTAATTTATTGAAATTGGTAAATGCAATTAAAATATGTTAATTGCTGTATGACACCCAATCAAGTATTTCATCCATAGTCTCTTTATTCATCCTCCTACCAATTAAAGATTTACCTTTTTTCTTGTACTTACTTCCTTGTCTTCATGTCTTCTTGTGCTCACTTTATTAAATTGGCAAAAATTTTAAAGTTCAATAACACTAACTGTAGTAAGAATATGGACAAATGTGATCTTTTATACAATGTTGATGCTAGTGTAATTCTGTACATCTGCATGGGACACCAATTTATCTAGTGCTGTCAGGATCAAAGGTCCATTTTGTATTTTGGTTAAGAAGTGGCAGAACCACCTTAATTTGGTTTTTACTTCATAAATTTGAATGGCAAATAAATACGTTATTATTCTAGCCATTTCAAAAACTGAAAACAGCTCTGAAACTTTTATGCCTTGGGAGAAACAAAGACTCCAGAGGATTGGAAAACATTTAAAGCATTAAATTCTTTTTAGTAACTTTATTGTAAGTTCAGCCAAATCTGAAATTATCACTAGAAAGTAAAGTTACTGACCTTTGACCTTCCACTGTCTTAACACTAGTGATGCTTTATCACTTTCCACAGTTATGCAAACACATTTTATTTAAGTTAGTTCTCTCCCCTGACCCTAAGCTCTCTCTGAATGCCCAGCCTCATCAACCTCCACCTTCTCTTTGTTATAAGTTCTCCTCTCTCTCCCTCTGTCACTGCCACTCAGTGTACCCCTCCTTTACTTATGAAACAACAACTAAAAACTCCAGTGATTCTTAACTCTGGCTGCTGATTAGAATCACTTAGGCAACTTTTAAAAGTACCAATCCCTGAAACTCATCCCCAGAGATTCTGATTAAATTGAATTTATCACCACTGTATTCAACTTACCAGTACAGAGCTTTATACAAAATATTTGATTATATAAAATACAGCTATATAATACAGATGTTTTCTTTATGTTTCAGTTTTCTTTTGGAATCTATAATTTGGGCAGACTTTTCACATGAACCACCCCTCCTCTAGTTCCCACTGACTAATTATGCAAATTTGGAGAAATTATTTAATCTAGATATTGCATTTTCCCCTTCATCTGTAAAACACAGATAATAATCACAACGTATTTTTTAGGGCTATTGCAGGTATCAAATCAAGTTATAATTGTGAGCAAAATGGAAAGCAATTTACAAATGTTAATGATTATCTCCTCACTCAACATTATGTGCTATTTCCATTATATCCACATACACTTCTGCATATGTTGAATTGTTGTCATTTCTTGTTTACATTTTGTATGTATCCTTATATTTATACAACCTAAATCCCAATTCAATTAAGACTTTTGGTGGGAAGAAGCAAAATTTATACTTCTTTTATTTTCCGATTTTCATACACAAAGTGAAAGGCAAAAACCATTTAATTAAATGTATTAATTGTCCATAATTTAAAATTTTTTCTTTTTTTAAATAAGATATTAACTTTGGCTAGGATATTTTATACACACACACTACATTCTCATCTTTCTATCTATCTATAAACATGTAGCAGGAAATTATTTTTTGACATATTAACCTTTTATCTATTTCTCTCTGCATTTCTCTTTTTCCTTTCTACCAATTTCAATAAGATACTTGGCTAATTGTCTGAAAGGAGGGTTGTGTTAGGATCAAAACCAGAAATAATAGTTGAATCTTTTTTACTTTAGTGTCTAAAAGTCTGAACCCAGAGCAGATGAAGAGATTTGAGGCATAGACAAGTCCTGCCAGAATCCATGAAGAACACAGAATTTTCCTAGCTCCAGGCAAGAAAAATATTTACCTGGATTTAAGAGAGACACAAACAGAGATAGAAAAACTGTAGAGGGTGGTAGCAAGATTCTAGAAAAGGAGGAGAAGGGGCACCTAGGTGGGTGGGTAACCTTGAGAAGATTTCTGTGTCCCAAACATGACTTTGGAAGGGGAGACAGCATCTGGACATGAAGGAGCTGTTGCACTGGAATGGTGACGTTCTCCATGGCAACTTGCGTGGAGTGATGGCAAATGAGAGGATTTGCTATAACTCACCATGCCTTGCCACTGTCTAGGATTCTGAAACCATGCACAACTCTGGCAACTGTAGTAGGGACAAATACTCATAAACACTGAAGCTAACATGTCTTGGTAACTTAATAGCCAAATAGAAGCCACATTGTTCAAGAAATTAAAGAAAGTTCTATCTCTTGCACATTTGGAAATGTGGGCTGTGATTCATACTCATCACATAGATGCATATGCATATGTGCCTATAACTATTTATATTTTACACACACAATTAAAGATATCCTGCCAGAAATGATATTTGTATTTTTTCTTCCTTCTTTAGAAGGAGAAATGTCCACAGATCATCTTGGAATCCCTGGTGTAGCGCCACTATTGGGTACTTTAGCATTACTGTGGAATCACTAGTACAAGGAAAATGCCAAGTTGAGATATCTCAGAAAAGTGATAGTCCTATAGTAAAAAGAACATGTATCACATTTTCAAAGAAACTCAGAAGTCAACCACATATAATATTACTAAAGGACAATGTTATATAATGTTAACATTTTTCCCATTGCTGACATATTTTTGCTAATAGAAGAGTTGACATACAGTTTTTATGGCAAATTAAGAATTATAAAACTAATGTTATCTTATTAACAATGACAAATTGACATTATGACAGTGAGTGGCTAGTGATTTCCACAGCAGGGCGTGGCCGGGTTGCTTCAAATGACTTTTAAAATGAAATCAGCCCTGGCCGGTTTGGCTCAGCGGTTAGAGCGTCGGCCTGCTGTCCTGAGAGACCCGGGTTCGGTTCCCGCTAACGGCACGTACCTCGGTTGCAGTTTGTCCCCGGCCCTGGTCGGTTGTGCGGGTGGCAGCCACTCGATGTGTTCCTTTCACGTTGATGTTTCTCTCTCTCTCTGTTCCTCTCTCTCCCTCCCACTCTACCTGAACAAAAGATGGAAAAATCTCCTCGGGTGAGGATTAAAAATAATAATAATAAAATAAAATAAAATAAAATCAATCCATAGTTTCTCATGTACAGTATGGAACATGGCACACATCCTCTGAGACTCTGGTTTTTAATTCCCATGAGAAGGGAGATAAGAAATGGTGAATAGTTTTAAAAATTTACTGAAAAAGAAAGCTTGTATATTTCTCACCATCGTGTTCTTCCCCTTTGCCCTACTGCCTGGCTAACTGCAGCTGAGATGTCTACTTATGGAAACATAGTTTCTATTGCAACAGCAGCATTCTTGAAGACAAAGATACTTGGTGAGGAAAGTGGAGGTAGAAGACAGAAGGAATTGAGTTCTTGATAATTCCCTTAAGCAATTAACAGTTGCCCATGATTGTCCACATCTAGACTTTTTATTACAAGAGAAAGAAAATCATCTTAAATCACTGTTTGGAGTTTTTGCTCCTTGCAGCTGAATGCCTCCTTAACTCAAAATGTGTGCACAATGATGACTGACTAATATTCTAAGGCAGCTATTTTCAACTGGTGTGCTGTGACACACTGCTATGTCACAAGAATTTTTTAAAACATGCAATACCAGACTACTTAGTCAGGGGTGCTGACCTCTTTTCCCTTAGATTGTCAAATAAAAAAATGACAACAGCCAACACAAAATAGCTGCCTGGTGTGAATGAATCACAATTATACCTTTTTATTTATTTTTGACAGATTGATTAAAATTATAATATATTTTTTGGTGTGCCACAGATTTTTAGTAATTAGTTTATGTGTGCCGTGAGATGAAAAAAGGTTGAAAATCACTGTCCTAAGGAATAAGATATACTTAGGGCAGGGCTCATCTTTGATAATAGTAAATGTAAATTCATGTATCAGTAAGCTGTTTTGGTAATTTTGAAAATGGTTGACTAAGCCCTTGTTCGATTAGATGGGATTATCACAGTGGAGCTTATGCCAGGAGCAGAGGTGTCAGTTCTGCCACTATCTTGCTACTCATTTCTGCTTGCAGTATTAGTATTATCTTTTGTTCAGAGGGATTTTTTTTTTTTTGTAGAAATCTGTCAAAGTCACTTTTGTATCTTGTGACAATTCATTTAATTAAAAGATTGCAATGTAGACATCCATCTAATCAGAATCACTTAAAGTGCAAAAAGGGCTTATAATTTCAAAGCAAACAAACAAGATCCCCGGTGTCCCCAACCTCTTTCCCACCAGACATGAAACCCTGCCCCTCCCCCCAACCCGGTAGGTCATATTTGATGTGCAGATGAACAAAGGCTACATCGTTAGTCTGGATAATAAATAGTCATTAAGCTTAACTTATTTTAGGAATTAAAATAAATATAGAGTATAATGAATTAGATATTCTAAAGGAATATTCAAGGAGCTTTCAGTTAAAATAAAGCTAGATTTTGGGTAAGTTCCCTTCTACATTAATTTTGACCCATTACTAAGCTTTCAAGAAAGTCTGTGAAAATTTTCAAGGAACCAAAGTAACTAAGTCTCATATCTTATGTTAAAAAATTAACATAACATATATCATGAACTTAAATGTAAAGTGTAAAACTATGAAACTTTTATAAAAATTATAGGAGCAAAACCTGCTGAATCTAAGGCTAAGAAGAGTTCTCAGACTTGGAACCAAAAGCACAGTTTATACGGGAGAAAAACAGTAAGTTGGACTTCATCAGAACTAAAACTTTGCTCTGTGGAAGACCCTATTATGAGAATGAAAAGTCAAACTACAGACTGGGAGAAAATATTTATTGCAAACCATATATCTGACAAAGGATTGGAATCTAGAATATATAAATAACTCAAAACTCATCAGTCAAAACAATCCCACAGAAAATGGTGAAAAGACAAAAGATATCTCACTGAAGAAGACACACAAATGACATATAAACACATGAAAGGATGTTCACCATCATTAGCCATTAGAGAAATGCAGATTAAAACCAAAATGAGTAAATCAAAATGTGGGCAGAGTAGATGGAAGTTACATTCACCTCCTCCCAGATCCAAATTGGAATTACAACTAAATTATAGAATAATCAATCTGAATAACCAAATGAAGACTAGCTGAACAGAAATTTTAAAACCAAGGATATACAGAAGAAGTCACATCAAGATTGGTAGAAAGGGTGGAGGCATGAAAATAGCTGACCTGACACCCATGTTGGTGTTGAGAATCAGGAGGGATATCTCTTCTGCAAAGGTACACCCTGAGGAATGAGGGGTTTCAATTCTACACTGGGCTCCCCAGTCTAGAACACCAGAGTCAGGAAGAGGAGCTCAAATAACTAGTAAAAATTAGTAAGGTTTCCACCCACCAGGGAGTGATGGGAATCTGCTAGAAACCCAGGTGTCCTCTTAAAGGGCCAATACACAAACTTTTGTTCATGTCCATCCACTCTGGACTCTGGCAGAGAGAGGCCAGCTTGGAGTGGACTAAAGTTGTGTGAAGACAAACAGGGTTGTGTGGTTCCAGGGAGAGAGCTAAAGGGATAGCTGCCAGGGTCTTTTTGCCGAATTCCTCTCCAAAAATGCCCATAGATGCCATCTTTTCTGGATCAAGCACTCCCCTCTATATTGCATCAGCCTGGAGCAATACACTAGCCCCACCCTCCAAACACCCTGTCACCTTGCCCTGCCAAACTCACCCCCTTTGGAATAGTCAGCTGCCTGGGCCTTTAGTGTAGAGGTCCAGGTAGAATTGGGGTGTCAGAGAGTGAGTTATGTGGCTCTGGGGTGAGGGCCATATTCCCCTCTCTTACTTGACAGAAGTCGCCCCTCCAAAAAGATCCACTAGCCCCACCCTCTCCACTCTTAATAATGATGCCCTGCCAAGTTTATGCCCAGCAGAATGGTCAGCTGACTGTGGCCAGCCTGGGCCTGTGTTGCAGACTTTCTAGGAAGTCTTTCAAAAAGGTCTGGGCAAAATTGGGGATACTGAGTTGTATGCCTCTAGGGCAGGGGCCATGTTTCCCTTGCACACCCAACCAAGCACCACTGTTTATGTGCAGAGCCCTCCCTTC
Organism: Molossus molossus; assembly: GCF_014108415.1. Taxonomy (NCBI): domain Eukaryota; kingdom Metazoa; phylum Chordata; class Mammalia; order Chiroptera; family Molossidae; genus Molossus; species Molossus molossus. Next base: position 9,391,138 of record NW_023425347.1, read on the forward strand.
ACACAGTCAAATCTTGGTGTGTTTGGACCTGATGAACTCTGCTGGCCTCACCCTGATGATTCCTTGACAAAAGTCCATGGTCACCTGGCAGGTGTCAGTTGGCCTTGCTATACCCAGAGACTTTTTTTGAGTGGTCTCAGTATCAGGACTGACACAGAGTTTGAAACCATATATATCTGGTAAACACAAGTAGCCCCCAGCTGGTGACTCACTGAGAACCTACCTTAAGCAACTCAAGTATCAGAGGTTCTTTCAGTGAGTGAGCCTAACAGGCGGCCAGCAAGTGGAAATGGATCTTGGAGTTTCTTGACCCTTTTGCTGACCTACCTCTGGACTCAGTGTGGGTGAAAGCTAGCTGTGGTGCACAGCTTGGCCCCTCCCACCCACCCACAGGCCCAGCAGAGGCAGCCACAGACCCTGGACAGCTTTGTAGCTCCAAACAGATAGCCTAGGGTTAGTCACAGATAGTGCCTGTCATTGACCTGCACCAAAGAGCATCCCAAGAGGCCGTGGAAAACCCAGTGGAAAGATTCAGATATCAGAGCATGACTCAATTAGCTCAACAAGTAGCACACCCAAAGGGAGATCTTGGTAGGCACCAGATTTTGCTGGGGCAAATTCCATTTCATGGGGTCACCTCATGCACAGCAGCTCATAGACTGTGATTGAGGTCAATCCTAATTATCAGTTAACCTGAGAGTCACCCCCCACCCCATACTGACAGACCAGCAGTAATCAAGACTCAACTACAAGACTTCCAGTCAAGATGGTGGCGTAGGTAAATGCCATATCCTGTCCTCCACAACCACATCAAAATTACAATAAAACTACAGAATAACCATAATTCAAAACCACCTGATATGAAGCCGAATGGAAGTCCTACAACTACGAAATTAAAGAAGCAGCCACATCAAGACTAGTAGGAGAGGAGGCTCAGATGGGCTTGTTCCACAACCATGTGTGGTGGATAAAAATCAGGAAGACACCTTGGCTGGGAAGGTTCACCCTGAAGAGTAAGAGGTCCCTGTCCCACACCAGGCCACCAGCTCAGGGTTCCAGTGCCAGGAAGAGAAGTCCCCTAACTTCTGGCTGGAAAAGACAGCGGGAACTGAAGCTGAGGGAGACTGAGGCTGCTAAAGCCCCAGGCAGTTTCTCTTACAGGGCCCACACACAGACTTACTCGAACCTGCTACCTCAGAGCTCCAGCATGGGAAAGGCAGTTTGAAAGGCACCAGAGACATATGGGGAAGAATTGAGTTGTTTGGCATTGGGGCGAGGGCTGGAGAGGCAGCTTTCTCCTGGACAGACGTGCTGTCAGAGGTCTTTGTTTCTTTGGTGGGCCTTCCCCCACGAGGCTGGCAGATGGCTGCCATATCTGGGACTTCAGCAACCTGGTTTACACTGGTTGCCCCACCCTGGTGATTCCCTGAGGCCCTGCCCCACCCAACTTTCAGGCCCACCCAAGCTGTTACCAGTTGCTTTACTATAGGAATGGCCTGTCTTGGATCCTGCTTCAGTTTCCTAAATTCTCTCAAACACACGGCATCTGGTCTCAGCAAGCCCCATACCTCTCGTTAAATGGCCCCAGGCCTGGCACTAGAAGCAGCCACCCTTGGTTCACAACTTGGCTTTGCCTGGGCACCTCCAAGCCCAGCACAAGAAGCAGCCATCTGCAGACTGCTTTGTAGCTTATGCCTGGTGGCCCTGGGTAGAACACAGGCAGTGGCTGACCTGCCCCAGAGCCAGCCCACCCAGTGAACAGCTTCAGAACATTGCAAAGCACCACCATCCAACCACTTCAAGTGACACACTCAAGGAATGGACTCAGTGGGTACCAGAGCCTTGCTGATGTAAGTCTTGCTCTGTGTGGTAGGCCCCTGCACAGCTGATCTTCTTAGGTGGATAGTGGGCAAAGCCAGTCCTTGCAGCTGATCAGCCTGAGTAAAACCCTCCCATTGATGTGCCAACAGCAATCAAGACTCATTTACAACAGAAGGGTGTACAGTCCACACGAGGGGTTCACCTTGACGTCCCAGCTGGAGTGATCAGAGAGGCTGTGCCACTGGACCCTACAGAACACCTACTATAATAAGCCACCCTACAAAGCGAGGAAACATAGCAACTCTACCTAATACATATAAACAAACACAGGGAGGCAGCCAAAATGAGGAGACAAAGAAACAGGTCCCAAATGAAAGAACAGAACAAAACTCCAGGAAAAAAAAACTAAGCAAAATGGAGGTAAGCAATCTAACAGATGCAGAGTTCAAAGCACTGCTTATAAGGATACTCAATGAACTTAATGAGAACTTTAATGAAGTTAGTGAGGGCCTCGAGAGCATAAAAAAGGACTAATCAGAAATGAAAGAGGCACTAACTGAGATAAAGAATAATTTACAGAGATTCAATAGTAGAGTAGGTAAAGCCAAGAAGCAAACCACCCATTTGGAATATAAGGAAGCAAAAAACACCCAATCAGAACAGCAGAAAGAAAAAACAATCCAAAAAAATGGGGATAGTGTAAGGAGCCTCTGGGACAACTTCAAGCATACCAACATTCACATTGTGGGGGCGCCAGAAGAAAAGAACAAGAAATTGAAAACGTTTTTGAAACAATAATGGCAGAAAACGTCCTTAACTGGGCAAAGGAAATAAACATACAAGTCCAGGAAGCACAGAGAGTCCCAAACAAGACGAACCCCAGGAGGCCCACACCAAGACACATCATCATCAAAATGCAAAAGGTTTAAGACAAAGAGAAAATCTTAAAAGCAGCAAGAGAAAAGCAGTTAGTTACCTACAAGGGAGCTCCCATGAGATTGTCAGCTGATTTCTCAAAAAGCAAGTTTGCAGGCCAGAAGGGAGTGGCAAGAAATATTCAGAGTGGTGAAAAGCAAGAACCTACACCCAAGATTACTCTATCCTGCAAAGTTGTCATTTAGAATTGATCGACATATAAAGAGTTTCCCAGACAAGGAAAAGCTAAAGGAGTTCATCACCACCAAACGTTGAAGTGTCTTCTTGAAGAAAAAGAAGATAAAAAATATGAACAAACAAAATGGTAATAAATACATATCTATCAACAATTGAATGTACAAACAAAATGAACAAGCAGAACAGAAACATTCTCATAGACATAAAGAACATTTTGTTGGTTGCCAGATGAGAGGGGGGTTGGGGAAATGGGGATTAAGAAGTACAAATTGGTTGTTAGACTGACAAACCTCAAGGGAAGGGGTTTAGGGTGGGAGGTTGGGGTGGAAGAAATGAACCAAAGAACTTATATGCATATATGCATTACCAATGGACATAAACAACAGTGTGGGGAAAGGCAGGAGGGAGGCGGGAGCGGGAAGGAGTGGGTCAATAGGGGGAAAAGTAGGAACATCTGTAATACATTCAAAATAAAGATAAGTTAAAGAAAAAAAGATTCAACTACAACAGGAGGGGTCACATACAAGGAACATTCCTGGAGCACCTAGCTCAGATAATCAGGGAGACTGTGCCACTGAGCCCCACGAGATACTTACCACATAAGGCAAGCATACTAAGACTGGGAAGCAGAGCAGATCTACACAATATACACAAACAATTACAGAAAAGCAGCCAAAATGAGAGACAAAGAAACATGCCCCCAATGAAAGAACAGAAGAAATCTCCAGAAAAAGAACTAAATGAAATGGAGGCAAGCAATGTACCAGATACAGAGTTCAAAAAATGGTTATAGAGATGCTCAAGGAACTTGGGGGAAGAATGGATGAACTCAGTGAGAATGTAAAAAAAAAAAAAAAAAAAAGAAGAAGATAGTAAACATAATAAAGGATGTAGAAACCATAAAAAAGAACCAGTCAGAAATAAAGAATACAATATTTGAAATAAAGAACACACTAGAAGGAATAAATATCAGGTTAGATTAAGCAAAGGATCAAACCAGAAATTTGAAAGACAAGATAGAAGAAAACACCCAGGAGAAGGGAGAAATGGTGGCAGAGTGAATAGAGCTACACACACCATCTCCCAAGACCAAACTGGATTTACAACGAAAATAAAGGCAAATCTTCAGGAAGGGGCAACCAAAAGACACCTTGGAGGACAGCATAACCAGTGACACCGACTCAATCCTGGCAGGCTTGCGAGGATGCAAGAGGGGGCCTGGAGCCCACAGTCTGCAGTGGACTGGGCGGAGACCAGGGGGCTCTGCGGGAAGTTGCTGCTGCCTCCTCAACTGCGACCCCGCCGGAGTCCTGCGAACTCTGCTGCCTGCTAAGCCCTCAGCTGGTGCCACACAGACTGGCATAGACTGGCTGGGACAGGGAACTTGGCAGGATGCTGCTACAAAGGCTGAGTCCCGCGAACTCTGCGTGCTAAGCCCTCGACTGGTGCCACACGGACTCCCTGGGACCAAGGAGCTCTGCTTGAAGCTGCTGTCACCTCAGCAGTGTCCCACTACCGCAGCTCAGCCTGGGGCTTCTGCTGAGTGAAACGCCCTTGGCTGGTGCCACAGCCATGGCCGCCCATGGCTGGAAGCAACGCCCTCGAGTTAAAAGTCCCAGACAGCTCCACGACACAGAGTATAGACAGAGGCTAAATTGGCAGCAGCCACTCACCTTGGGCTCCGGCAGAGGGAAGGCAGACTGGACTGGAACTGTGTGGGGACACTCCGGTTTTGGAGGGTGCTAAGAGCTTTCGCTGAGTGCAGTCACACAGGACTATAGTCATTTTACTCCTTCCCAGGGCCTTGGGGAGAGGCAGAGGCCCCTCCCTCAGAGATTCAACTCCACCTGATGGCCATTGACATGCTAATTGAGGCCCATTAACAACCAGCAGCTGCCCTACCCTCAAGAAATCTTCTTACACTGAGCACCTGAGGGAGTTTTTCAGGCAACTCAGAAATCAAGGGTCTTCAGGAGACCTCTATTAATAGCCTCAAGGCAAAAAAAGCTAGAGGATAACTACCATTCCCTGGGCTAGCAACACTAACCAGAAAAGCTAAGACTTGACCATGGTGTTTAAAGTGGTCCCCCCTGGCTCATCCAAACCCAGGAGAGGGAGCCACAAACAGCAAAACACTAACATCCACAGGGAAAATTTGGCAGACTCCAAAGCCCACTGTGATAGGCAAAATGGTGAAAAACAGAAACAAAAGCCAAATGAAAGAACAAGAGACCTCTACAGAAGATGAGGTAAATGAGGTGCAGTTAAGCAAGTTAACAGAACTAGAATTTAGAGCCATGATGTTGAGGAAGCTCAACAGCATGTGTAAGGATATGAGCACCATGAGTAAAGACATAGAAATGTGGAAAATCAACCAGTTGGAAATGAAAAACCAACAGGAAGAAATGAAGAATGACATATCAGAAATGAAAAACACATTAGAAGCTCTAAAAAGCACAGTAGGGGAGGCTGAGGACTGGATCAGTGAATTAGAAGACAGGCTAGAAAAAATTAACCAATCAGAAAACCAAAAGGAAAAAATGATTAAAAAACAGGAAGACAGGTTAAGAGAACTGTGGGACAACTGGAAACAGAATAATATTCGCATCATAGGAGTCCCTGAAGAAGAAGAAGAAAATAAGCAAGGGTTAGAGAATATATTCAAAAAATAGAGACAGAAACTTCCCTAATTTGGTGAAGGAAGAAGGCATTCAAGTTCAAGAAGCAAAGAGAGCACCAAGTAAGAAGAACCCAAAGAGGCCCACACCAAGACACATAGTAATCAAACTGCCAACAATTAAAGACAAAGAAGAATCCTAAAAGCAGCAAGAGATAAGCAACAGGTTACCTACAAAGGAAACCCCATAAGGCTCTCAGCTGACTTCTCACAAGAAACACTACAGGCCAGAAGGGAATGGCATGAAGTAATCAAGATCAAGAAAAACAAGGATCTGAATCCAAGACTACTCTACCCAGCAAGGCTATCATTCAAAATAGAAGGTCAAATAAAGAGCTTCCCAAACAAAAAAAGGCTAAGGGAATACATTAGCACCAAACCAGCACTGCAAGAAATGTTAAAAGGACTGCTGTAATTACCAGGAGAAATGGGAAGAAAAATAGAACCACACTAAACAAAAATGGCAATAAATAAGTACATATCAATAATCACCTTAAATGTAAATGGACTGAATGCTCCCATAAAAAGACACAGAGTAGCTGATTGGATAAGAAAGCATGACTCTTGTTCGAGAACCGAAGCAATGAAACCCAATAGGAAATAATGGAAACTGGATTAATTCGTTCCAAGCCCCAGAAAATGCCTATTTACTGGCCTAATTTGTATATAATATGTAGAAAAACATAAGTCTCAACAAGAAATAAAAGTGTACAGTATGTCTAAGGGTTAAATTCACTGTAAAGCGTGACTCTCTCCACAAAGCGTGACTCTCTCCACAAAGCGTGACTCTCTCTCTGCACTCACACTGATGACTCAAGCAAGGCGCGCTGGGCCGAATGAACGCCATTCGGCTCAACTCGGCTCATCTCGGAAGTTCGAGTTCCAAATATTTGTTCGGATTCCAAGACAAAAGTTTCTCGAATCTCCTGGTCGAATACCGATTTGGTCGAAATCCGAGGCGTTAGAGAACCGAGGTATCACTGTACATTGAAACTTCCAAGCAAACGGAAAAGAAAAAAAAGCTGGGGTAGCAATTCTCATATCTGATAAAACAGATTTCAGAATGAAGGCCATAATTAGAGACAAAAAAGGAAACTACGTAATATTGAAAGGATCTATCCAACAGGAAGATATAACATTGATAAACATATATGCACCCAATATAGGAGCACCAAAATATATTTTAAAACTTCTGGAGGAGAAATCGATAGCAATACAATCATAGCAGGGGACTTCAACTTCCCGCTGACATCACTGCATAAATCCTCTAGACAAAAAATTAGCAAAGAAACAGACTCTAAATGAAGCACTAGACCAAATGGATTTAATAGATATCTACAGAGAACTACACCCCAAAACTACAGAATTCACATTCTTCTCAAGTACGCATGGGACATTCTCAAAGATAGACCACATGTTAGGGCACAAACTAAGTCTCTACAAGTTCAAGAAGACTGAAATCATGTCAAGCATCTTCTCAGATCACAGTGGCATGAAACTAGAAATCAATAGAAAGAACATACAAAGACATTTGAACACATGGAAGCTAAATAGCATATTATTCAACAATGAATGGGTCACCAAGGAGATCAAGGAAGAAATAAAAAACTTCCTGGAAACCATTGAAAATGAAGACACAACAACACAAAATTTATGGGATGCAGCGAAAGCAGTTCTGAGAGGGAAGTTCATAGCACTACAGGCCTACCTCAATAAAAAAAAAAAAAACACACAAGAAAATTCTCTAATAGACTATCTACTCTCACAACTTAAAGAGCAAACAAACAAAAAAAAAAAACCCAGAGCAAGTAGAAGGAAGAAAATAGTAAAGATCAGAGCAGAAATAAATGACAGAGACCAAAAAAACAATTCAAAGAATCAATAAAACAAAGAGCTGATTTTTCGAAAAGATAAACAAGATCGATGGACCCTTAACTAGACTCAACAAAACACAAAGATTGAGAACCCAAATAAACAAAATCAGAAATGAAAAAGGAGAGGTAACAACTGACACCATAAAAATACAAAAGATCGTTAACAACTACTATGAACAATTATATGGCAACAAACCAACAATCTAAGCGAAATGGACAAATTTCTAGAAACACATAGTCTTCCAAAACTGCATCTGGAATAGATAGAAAACTTGAAAAGACCAATAACAACAGAAGAAATTGAAGATGTAATCAAGACTCTCCCAGAAAACAAAAGCCCAGGCACGGATGGCTTCATGGGGGAGTTTTACCAAACATTCAAAGAATAAATACCCATTCTCCTCAAACTATTTCAAAAAATTCAAGAAGAAGAAAGACTTCCAATCTCGTTTCATGAAGCCAGCATAATTCTAATTCCAAAACCAGAAAAAGACACAACAAAGAAAGAAAACTACAGTCCAATATCCCTGATGAACATAGATGCCAAAATCGTGAACAAAATACTAGCAAATCGAATCCAGCAAACACCAAAAAATTATCCACCATGACCAAGTGGGATTCATCCCGGGGATGCAAGGCTGGTACAATATTCGCCAATCAATAAATGTGATACACCATATATATAAAATGAATAATAAAAACCACATGATCATATCAATAGATGCTGAAAAAGCCTTCGACAAAATCCAGCTTCCATTTCTGATAAAAACACTCAGCAGTGTGGGAATAGACGGATCATATCTAGACATAATAAAGGCCATATATGAAAGACCTACAGCCAACATCATACTCAATGGGCAAAAATTAAAAGCATTTCCCTTAAGAACAGGAACAAGGCAAGGATGCCCACTTTTGCCACTCCTATTTAACATAGTACTGGAAGTCTTAGCCACAGCAATCAAACAGGAAGAAAAAATAAAAGGGGTCCAAATTGGAAAGGAGGAAGTGAAATTGTCATTATTTGCAGATGACATGATACTATATATAGAAAACCCCACAGAAAGAGAAACTAAGAAAACAATCCCAATTACCATTGTGGCAAAAAAAATTAAGATACCTAGGAATAAACTTAACCAAAGAAATAAAGGACCTATTTGCAGAAAACTGCAAGTCATTGAAAAAAGAAACAGAGGAAGATATAAAAAAGTGGAAGCACATACCCTGTTCATGGATTGGGAGAATCAACATCATTAAAATGTCCATATTACCCAAAGCAATCTATAGATTCAACGCAATACCCATCAAAATACGAATGGCATACTTCACAGAATTAGAACAACTACTTCAAAAGTTCATATGGAACCAAAAAAGGTCTCGAATAGACACAGCAATCTTGAAAAGGAAGAACAAAGTTGGAGGGATCACAATACCAGATTTCAGGTTATACTACAATGCCACTGTAATCAACACAGCCTGATACTGGCACAAGAACAGGCATATAGACCAGTGGAACAAAACAGAGAACCCAGAAATGGACCAAAGGCAATATGCTCAATTAATATTTGACAAAGGTGGCAAGAGCATACAGTGGAGTAAGGACAGCCTCTTTAATAAATGGTGCTGGGAAAATTGGACAGCTACTTGCAGAAAAATGAAACTAGACCATCAACTTACACCCTACACAAGAATAAACTCAAAATGGATACAAGACTTAAATGTGATTCATGAATCCATAAAAATCCTTGAAGAGACTGACTGTAGGCAACAAAATTTCAGACATCATACGCAGCAGAATTTTTACTGACACATCACTTAAGGCAATAGAAACAAAGGAGAAAATGAACACATGGGACTACATAAAACTCCAAAGCTTCTGCACAGCGAAAGATACAATCATCAAAATGGAAAGGCTACCCACTGTATGGGAGAGTATAATTGCCAATGATATATCCAATAAGTGGTTAATATATATAGAGTGCTCATACAACTCCACAAAAAGAAGACAAAGAATCCAATTTAAAAAATGGGCAGAGGAACTAAATAGACACCTGTCCAAATAGGACATAGAAATGGCTGAGAAACATATGAAGAAATGCTCATCATCACTAATCATCAGAGAGATGCAGATTAAAACAACAATGAGGTATCACCTCACACCTGTCAGAATGGCCACCATCAACAAATCATCAAACAACAAGTGTTGGTGAGGGTGTGGAGAAAAGGGGACTCTAGTGCACTGCTAGTGGGAATGCAGACTGGTGCAGCCACTATGGAAAACAATATGGTGTCACCTCAAAAAATTAAAAATTGTACTTCCATTTGACGCAGTGATCCCACTTCTAGGAATATACCCTAAGAAGCCTAAAACACCAATCAGAAAGAATATATGTACCCCCATGTTTGTAGCAGCACTATTTACAATTACTATGATCTGGAAACAGCCCAAGTGTCCATCAGTAGACGAATGGATAACAAAGCTGTGGTACATATACACAATGGAGTACTACGCAGCTGTAAGAAAGAAAGATCTCTTAACCTTTGAGACTACATGGAGGGACCTGGAATGTATCATCCTAAGTGAAACAAGCCAAACAGAGAAAGACAAGTTTCATATGATCTCACTTATTTGTGGAATATAATGAACATAACAGTCTGAGGAACGGGGTAGTCCCAGATATGCAGAAGTGGGGTATAGACTGACAATCCTCTAAAGAGGGGGTGGGGGTGAGGGAGAGATAAACCACAGAACTTATATGCATGTATGCATGAACAGTGGACATGGACAACAAACTGGGGAAACGGCAGGGGGGAGGGGGAGGGGGCATCAATGGGGTAAAAAGGAGAAACATCTGTACAAAAATTAATTAATTAAAAAAATTTAAAAAAGAAGAAAACACCCAATCAGAGCAACAAAAAGAAATAGAATTTTAAAAAGGATATTTTAAGGGACAACATCAAGTGAAATAACATCTATATTATAAGGACACTAGAAAGAGGAGAAAGAGAGATAGAGCAAGGAATTGAAAATCTATGTGAAGAAGTAATAACTAAAACTTCCCTAATCTGGTGAAGAAAATTGACCCACAAGTCCAGGAACATAGAGAGTTCCAAAAAAAAATGAACCAGAAGAGGTCCACACCAAGACACATCACAATTAAAATGGCAAGGTTAAAGACACAGAGAAAATCTTAAAAGCAGCAAGAGAAAATCAGATGGATACTAATAAGGGAGCTCTCATAAGACTGTCAGCTAATTTCTCAATAGAAACATTTCAGGGAAAGAGGAATTGGCATGAAATATTTCAAGTGATGAAAAGCAAGGACCTACAACCAAGACTACTTTACCCAGCAAGGCTATCATTTAAAATTGAAGAAATTAAGAGCTTCCCAGAAAAGAAAACACTAAAGGAGTTCATTACCACCAAATCAGTGTTACAACAAATGTTAAATGAACTTCTTTAAGAAGTAGGGGGGTGGGGGGGAACAAGTTATATAGTTATAAAGAATTAAATGAATTAAATGGCAATAAATACATACCCATCAATAATCACTTTAAGTGTACATGTAGTATATGCTCCAATTAAAAGACATAGTGTAGCTGACTGTATAAGAAAACAAGACCCATACATATATATGCTGTCTGCAAGAGACCCATCTCATAACAAAAATTACTATACACACACTGAAAGTAAAGAGATAGAAAAGATACTTTATGCAAATGGATAAAAGCTGGGGTGGGTAGCAATACTTACATCAGAAAAAATAGACTTTAAAACAATTGCTTTAATTAGAGCGGAAGATGGTGGTGGGCAGGACTGGAGGGAGGGTGAGTGTGTGAGAGACTGAACTAGTGTGTAAGAGAGTGTGAGTGGACGTGAAAGTGGATGACCAAACTCATGCAGTGCAGAGACGCAGAGCAGGAGGTTCCTGTACCGTGGACAGGGAGCAGCCGGCTACTGCAGTAAGTGATTATTTAGGGTACTTCTCCCTGTGCCACAGGGAGGTCCCACCATTTTAGAAGATCCTGAGTCTTCCCTGGGAGGAGGCAGTGGGAGTGGCTAGGGCCCAGAAACCTGAGGCTACCAGTGTACCTGGCACAATCGAACCAGTGGACACCCTGTGTCAACACAGACCAGTGCACAGTAGTGGAGCTACCAAGGAGCCACTTGTGGAAGCTGCAAGTGGCTGGGAGCCCAGTACCATCCCCCACAGTAACAGCCCAATCAGAGTCAAGACATACCCCCAGCAATGGAAGCTGAGGAGCAGACATCCATCCCCAGGCAACAGAAGCACAGATCAGCAGTAGAGACCCATCCCAAAAAACTACAGCAAAGGAGATGAGCCCCACGGGGCGGCAGCACTCCCCAGCCACCAACAGTGGACCTAGGGCTCCACAGAGGCCTGGGCAACCCAGTGGCCCACAGAAGTGGTGAGAAGCCAGAGCTCTAGAGGGACTGTGCAATGCAGCTGCCCGCAGAACCTGCTGGGAGCGGGGGCACCAGAGAGGACTGTGCGACCCAGCTGCCCACAAGATCGGTGGGGATGCAGAGCTCCAGTGAGGCCTGTGCAAAAAAGCTGTCCATGATACAGGCAGGGAGCATGGCTCCAACAGGGTCGGAACTATACAGCTACAGGTTGTACTAGCAACCAGCTCCAAAGCCCACTGTGATAGCCAAAATGGTGAAAAACAGAAACAAAATCCAAATGAAAGAACAAGAGACCTCCACCTAAGATGAGATAAATGAGGTGCAGTTAAGCAAGTTAATAGAACTAAGTCTCTAGAAGTTCAAGAAGACTGAAATCATATCAAGCATCTTCTCAGATCACAATGGCATGAAACTAGAAATCAATTGCAAGAACATACAAAGACATTTGAACACATGGAAGCTAAATAGCATGTTATTGAAAAATGAATTGGTTACCAAGGAGATCAAGGAGGAAATTAAAAACTTTCTGGAAACCAATGAAAATGAAGACACAACAACACAAAATCTATGGGATGCAGTGAAAGCACTTCTGAGAGGGAAGTTCATAGCACTACAGGCCTACCTCAATAAACAAAAAAAATCTCTAATAGACTATCTAAACTCACAACGTAAAGAACTAGAGAGCAAACAAAAGGAAACCCCAGAGCAAGTAGAAGGAAGGAAATAGAAAAGATCAGAGAACAAATAAATGACATAGAGTCTAAAAAAAAAAAAAAAAAAAAAAAAACAATTCAAAGGATCAATAAAACAAAGAGCTGGTTTTTCGAAAAGATTAACAAGAATGATGAACCCTTAGCTAGACTCACCAACAAACAAAGAAAGAGAACCCAAATAAACAAAATCAGAAATGAAAGAGGAGAAGTAACAACTGACACCACAGAAATAAAAAAGATCATTAACAACTACTATGAACAATTATATGGCAACAAATATGACAATCTAAGAGAAATGGACAAATTTCTAGAAACACATAGTCTCCCAAAACTGGACCAGGAAGAGATAAAAAACTTGAACAGACAAATAACAACAGAAGAAATTGAAGATGTAATCAAGACTCTCCCAGAAAACAAAAGCCCAGGCCCGGATGGCTTCACAGGGGAGTTTTAACGAACATTCAAAGAAGAACTAACACCCATTCTCCTCAAACTATTTCAAAAAATTCAAGAAGAAGGAAGACTTCCAAACTCGTTTTATGAGGCCAACATAAGTCTAATTTCAAAACCAGAAAAAGACACAACAAAGAAAGAATACTACAGGCCAATATCCCTGATGAACATAGACACCAAAATCCTGAATAAAATACTAGCAAATCGGATCCAGCAAACACCAAAAAAATTATCCACCATGACCAAGTGGGATTCATCCCAGGAATGCAAGGCTGGTACAATATTCGCAAATCAATAAACGTGATACACCACATAAATAAAATGAAGAATAAAAACCACATGATCATATTAATAGATGCCAAAAAAGCCTTCGACAAAATGCAGCATCCATTTCTGATAAAAACGCTCAGCAATGTGGGAATAGAGGGATCATATCTAGACATAATAAAGGCCATATATGAAAGACCTACAGCCAACATCATACTCAATGGACAAAAACTAAAAGCATTTTCCTTAAGAACAGGAACAAGGCAAGGATGCCCACTTTCGCCACTCTTATTTAACATAGTACTGGAAGTCTTAGCCACAGCAATCAGACAGGAAGAAAAAATAAAAGGGATCCAAATTGGAAAGAAAGAAGTGAAACTGTCATTATTTGCAGATTATATGATACTATACATAGAAAACCCCAAAGACTCCATCAAAAATTTACTAGATTTAATAAATGAATTTGGCAAAGTAGCAGGATACAGAATTAACATCAAGAAACTGATTGCATTCTTATACAGCAATGATGAACTCACAGAAAGAGAAACTAAGAAAACAATCCCATTTACCATTGCGGCAAAAAATTAAGAAACCTGGGAATAAACTTAAGCAAAGAAATAAAGGACCTATTTGCAGAAAACTACAGGTCATTGAAAAAAGAAATAGAGGAAGATATTAAAAAGTGGAAGCACATACCCTGTTCATGGATTGAAAGAATTAACATCATTAAAATGTCCATACTACCCAAAGCAATCTATAGATTCAATGCAATCCCCATCAAAATACCAACGGCATACTTTGCAGAATTAAAACAACTACTTCAAAAGTTCATATGGAACCAAAAAACACCTCAAATAGCCACAGCAATCTCGAAAAAAAGGAACAAAATTGGAGGGATCACATTACTAGATTTCAGGTTATACTACTAAGCCACTGTAATCAAAACAGCCTGGTACCAGCACAGGAACAGGGATATAGACCAGTGGAACAGAACAGAGAACCCAGAAATGGACCAAAGGCAATATGCTCAATTAATATTTGACAAAGTGGGCAAGAGCATACAGTGGAGTAAGGACAGCCTCTTTAATAAATGGTGTTGGGAAAATTGGACAGCTACATGAATAAAAATGAAACTAGACCATCAACTTACACCCTACAAAAGAATAAACTCAAAATGGATAAAAGACTTAAATGTGACTCATGAATGCATAAAAATCCTAGAAGAAACTGTAGACAACAAATTTTCAGACATCATACGCAGCAGAATTTTTACTGACACATCACCTAAGGCAATAGAAACAAAGGAGAAAATGAACACATGGGACTACATCAAAATCAAAAGCTTCTGCACAGCGAAAGATACAATCATCAAAACGGAAAGAATACCCACTGTATGGAAGAGCATAATTGCCAATGATATATCAGGTAAGGGGTTAATTTCCAATATATAGAGAGAGTGCTCATACAACTCCACAAAAGGAAGACAAAGAACCCAATTAAAAAATGGGCAGCCCTGGCCCGTTTGGCTCAGCGGTTAGAGCGTCCACCTGCAGTCCAGAGAGACCCCGGTTTGGTTCCCGCTAAGGCCGCACACCTCGGTTGCAGTTTGCCCTGGCCCTGGATAGTCGTGTGGGTGGCAGCCACTCAATGTGTCCCTTTCACGTCGATATTTCTCTGTCTCTTCCTCTCTCTCCCTCCCACTCTATTTGAACAAAAAATGGAAAAATGTCCTCTGATGAGGATTTAAAAAAAAAAAAAGGCAGAGGAACTAAATAGACACCTCTCCAAACAGGAAATACCAATGGCTAAGAGATATATGAAGAAATGCTCAACATCACTAATCATTAGAGAGATGCAAATTAAAACAACTATGAGGTATCACCTCACACCTGTCAGAATGGCCACCATCAACAAATCACCAAACAACAAGTGTTGGCAAGGGTGTGGAGAAAAGGGAACTCTAGTACACTGCTGGTGGGAATGCAGACTGGTGCAGCCACTATGGAAAACAATATGGTGTCACCTCAAAAAATTAAAAATTGAACTTCCATTTGACCCAATGATCCCACTTCTAGGAATCTACCCTAAGAATCCTGAAACACCAATCAGAAAGAATATATGTACCTGCATGTTTGTAGCAGCACTATTTACAATAGCTAAGATCTGGAAACAGCCCAAGTGTCCATCAGTAGACGAATGGATAACAAAGCTGTGGTACATATACACAATGGAGTACTACGCAGCTATAAGAAATAAAGATCTCTTATCCTTTGAGAGGCCATGGAGGGACCTGGAAAGTATTATTCTAAGTGAAACAAGCCAAACAGAGAAAGACAAGTATCATATGATCTCACTTATTTGTGGAATGTCTCACTTAGTCTGAGGAATGGGGTAGTCCCAGAGATGCAGAAGTGGGGTACAGACTGACAATCCCCAGAAGAGGGGATGGTAGAGGAGAGATAAACCACAGAACATATATGCATGTATGCATGAACAATGAACATGAACAAGAAGCTGGGAAAAGGGCAGGGAGGGAGCGGGAGGGAGGGAATCAGTGGGGGGGGGGGAGAAACATCTGTAACAAAAATTAATTAAGTAAAAAAAAGAAAAAGAAAAATGGCAAGCATTAAAAACAAAGAAAAATTCTTAAAGGAAGCAAGAGAGAGACAGAAAGTTATGTACAAGGGCGATTTCATTAGACTGACAGCTGATTTCTCAATGGAAACACTGCAGGCCAGAAGGGAGTGGCATGAAGTGTACAAAATAATGCAAGGCAGGGGTCTGAATCTAAGACTACTCTATCCAGCAAGGCTATTATTCAAGATTAAAGGAGAAATAAAGAGCTTCATGAATAAAACAAATAAGCTAACAGAATTTACCACCACCAAACCAACACTGCAAGAAATGCTGAAGGGACTCTTGTAAAAGAAGAAACAGGGGACAGAGGTAGGTGAAACACGGGCATAAAATTAAAATGGTGACTAATAACTATCTATCAATAATTACCTTTTTGTAAATGGCTTAAATGCTCCAATCAAAAGACATAGGGTAGCTGATCGGATCAGAAAACATGACCCATATATATGCTTGGTGAAAGTGAAGGGATGAAAAAAATGTCCAAGCAAATGGAAAAAAAGCTGGTGTAGCAATACTCATATCTGACAAGACAGACTTCAAAACAAAAGCCATAATAAGAGACAGAGAAGGTCACTACATAATATTAAAAGGGTCAACAAGAGGATATAACCCTGGTAAACATATACGCACCAAATACTGGATCACCAAATATATTTTAAAACTTCTGGAGGACTTCAAGGGAGAGATCAAGAGAAGCACGATCATAGTGGGTGACTTTAACATGCCACTGACACCACTGGATAGATCTTCTAGACAAAAAATTAACAAGGACATAGAGTCCTTACAAGACAAACTACATCAGTTGGACTTCATTGATATTTACAGAACATTTCACCCCAAAGCTGCAGAATATACATTCTTCTCAAGAGCACATGGGTCATTCTCAAAGATAGATCACATGTTAGGACACAAAGCAAGTCTCTACAAATTCAAGAAAATTGAAATCATATCAAGCATCTTCTCAGATCACAGTGGCATGAAACTAGAACTCAATTACAATAAAAACACACAAAAACATTCAAACACTTGGAGGCTAAATAGCATGTTTTTAAACAATGACTGGGTTACTAATGAGATCAAGGGAGAAATTAAAAACTTCCTGGAAACCAATGAAAATGAACACACAACAACACAAAATTTATGAGACACAGCAAAAGAAGTCCTGAGGGAAGTTTATAGCACTAAAGGCCTACCCCAAGAAAGAAACAAACAAAAATCCTAATTGACTTTCTAACCCTACAGCTTATAGAACTGGAAAGTAAACAAAAAGAAAAACCCAGAGATGGTAGGAGGAAGGAAATAGTTAAGGTCAGAACAGAAATAAACGACATAGAGACTAAAAAAAAAATTTTTTTTCCAAAGATCAATGAAACAAAAAGTTGGTTTTTTGAAAAGATAAACAAGATCAATGGACCTTTAGTAAGACTCATCAAGAAACAAAAAGAGAGAAACCAAATAAAATCAGAAATGAAAGAGAAGTAACAATTAACACCACAGAAATACAAAGTATCTTTGAAACATACTATGAACAATTATATGCCAACAAATTGGACAATCTAGGAGAAATGGACACATTTCTAGGAACACACAGCCTCCCAAAACTGGACCAGGAAGAGATAGAAAACTTGAACAGACCAATAACAACAAAGGAAATTGAAGATGTAATTAAGAAACTCCCAGCAAACAAAAGCCCAGGCCCAGATGGCTTCATGGGGAAGTTTTACCGAACATTCAAAGAAGATCTAATACCCATTCTTCTCAAAGTATTCAAAAAAAAAATCCAAGAATACGCAACACTTCCAAGTGCATTTTATGAGGCTAGCATAATCCTAATTCTAAAACCAAATAAAGACACTACAAAGAAAGAAAACTACAGGTCAATATGCCCAGGCCCAGATGGCTTCATGGGGGAGTTTTACCAAACATTCAAAGAAGATCTAATACCCATTCTTCTCAAAGTATTCAAAAAAAAATCCAAGAATACGCAACACTTCCAAGTGCATTTTATGAGGCTAGCATAATCCTAATTCTAAAACCAAATAAAGGCACTACAAAGAAAGAAAACTAAAGGTCAATATCCCTGATGAACACAGATGCCAAAATCCTTAACAAAATATTAGCAAATAGAATCCAGCAATACATCAAAAAAATTATTCATCATGACCAAGTGGGATTCACCCCAAGGATGCAAGGCTGGTACCATATTTGCAAATCAATAAATGTGATACACCACATAAACAAAATAAAAGATAAACACCATATGATTATATCAATAAATGCTGAAAAAGCATTCGACAAAATCCAGCACCCATTTCCTATAAAAACGCTCAGCAATGTGGGAATAGAGGAATCATATCTCAACATAATAAAGGCCATATATGAAAAACCTACAGCCAACATAAAAGCATTCCCCTTAAGAATGGGAACAAAACAGAGATGTTCACTTTTGACACTCTTATTATTTCTTTTTTTTTCCTCACCCAAGGACATTTTTCCGTTTTTTGTTCAGATAGAGCAGGAGGGAGAGAGAGGGAGAGAGAGAGAGAAACATCGATGTGAAAGAAACATATTGAGTGGCTGCCACCCACATGACCCATCCAGGGCCGGGGACAAATCACAACCGAGATACGTGCCCTTAATAGGAACCAAACCTGGGTCTCTTAACTGCAGACCAATGCTCCAATCACTGAGCCAAACTGGCCAGGGCTCATCACTCTTATTTAACATAGTACTGGAAGTCTTAGCCACAGCAATTAGGCATAAAGAAAAAATAAAGGGGATCCAAATTGGAAAGGAAGAAGTGAAACTGTCATTATTCACAGATGACATGATACTATAATTAGAAAACCCCAAAGACCCCATCAAAAATCTACTAGACTAAATAAATAAATTTGGCAAAGTAGCAGGATACAAAATTAAAGTCAAGAAATCAATGTCATTCTTATACACCAATGATGAAATCACAGAAAGAGAAAATTTTTAAAAATCCCATTTACCATCACAGCAAAAAAAAAAAATTAAGATACTTAGGAATAGCCCTGGCCAGTTTGGCTCAGTGTTTAGAGCATTGGCCTGCAGTCCAGAGAGACCCGGGTTCAGTTCCCACTAAGGGCGCATATCTCAGTTGCGGTTTGTCACCGGCCCTGGTTGGGTCAGGGCCGTGCGGGAGGCAGCTACTCAATGTATCCCTTTCACGTCAATGTTTCTCTCTCTCTCTCTCTCTCTCTCTCTCTCTCTCTCTCTCTCTCTCTCTCTCTTTCTCTCTTTCTTTCTTTCTCTCCCTCCCACTCTATCTGAACAAAAAATAGAAAAATGTTCTCGGGTGAGGGTAAAAACAAAGACACCTAGGAATAAACTTAACCAAAAAAAGTAAAGGTCCTATTTTCAGAAAACTACAGGATATTGAAAAAATAAATAGAGGAAGATATTAAAAAGGGGAAGCATATACCTTGTTTATAGATTGGAAGAATTAACATCATTAAAATGTCCATACTACCCAAAGCAATCTATAGATTCAATGCAATCCCCATCAAAATACCAATGACATATTTCACAGAACTACAACAAACACTCCAAAAGTTTATATGAAACTGAAAAGAAAAAAAAAACCAAATAGCCACAGCAATCTTGAAAAAGAAGAACAAAGTTGGAAAGATCACATTACCAGATTTCAGGTTATACTACAAAGCTACTGTAATCAAAACAGCCTGGTACTGGCACAAGAACAGGCAGATAGATCAATGGAACTGAATAGAGAACCCAGAAATTGACCCAAGACAATATGCTCAATTAATATTTGACAAAGGTGGCAAGAGCATACAGTGGAGTCAAGACAGTTTCTTCAATAAGTGGTGTTGGAAAAATTAGACAGCTACTTGCAAAAAAAATAAAGGTAGACCACCAACTTACACCATACAGGAGAATAAACTCAAAATGGATAAAAGACTTAAATGTAACTTGTGAAACCATAAAAATCCTAGAAGAAAATGCAAGCAACAAAATTTCAGACATCATACACAGCAGAATCTTCACTGATACAACCTAAGGCAAGAGAAACAAAGGAAGAAATGAACACATGGGACTACAACAAACTAAAAAGCTTCTGCACAGCAAAAGAAACAACCACTTATAGGAATATACCCTAAGAAGCCTGAAACACCAATCAGAAAGAATATATATACCCCTATGTTCATAGCAGCACTAATTATAATAGCTAAGATCTGGAAACAACCCAAGTGTCCATCAGTAGATGAGTGGATAAAAAAGCAGTGGTACATGTACACAATGGAATACTATGCAGAGGTAAGAAAGAAAGATCTCCTTTGAGATGACATGGAGGGACCTGGAGAGTATTATGCTAAGTGAAACAAGCCAAGCAGAGAATGACAAATATCACATAATCTTGCTTATTTGTGGAATATAATGAACTAAACAAATTGATGAACAAAATTGACCCAGAGACACAGAGGTAGGGTTCAGACTGACAAACCTCAGGAGAGGGGGTGATAGGGGGAAGAGATAAACCACAGAACTTATATGCATAAATGCATAACCAATGGACATAGACAACAAAGCTGGGGATGGGGAGGAAGGTGTCAATGGGGGAAAAAGAGAAATATCTGTAACAAAAACAAATTAATAAAAATAATTTTAAAAATAAATAAAAGTAGAGGACTATTTACCTAGAAACAAAGCTAAGTGAACATTGTAGATGCTTTCCAAATGTCATTTAAACGCATTTTTTTGAGAAATATTGCCAAAGGGTCCAGACTTTAACACTATGAGAGAACATCAAGAAAATACACATTGTCAGTTGTACCTTCAGCTTTTTCTTGCTTCTCAAAAAATTAAAAATGTATATATAGAGAAGACCATGTCAAAGTTTTGAAATATCAACACCCAAATCAAATTTACCAGACTTAACTTTCAATTTTCTATAAAATATGAGGACAGAATTAAAATTAGTAATAAAAATCTGAAAGAAACTCTCCTGGTATTTTATTTTCTCTTCTACTAAGTAAATATTCCTTTAAAAAGCTCACATTTAGACTAAAGCATATACTACAAAAGTAACACTCTTGTGTTCATAAGTGTCTTCAGGTACTCTTTGTCTACCAAATCAGCCAGAAACAATATTTATCAAATCTTTTCTCAAAATACTTAAAAACTCATTTTATCTTATTGTACTTTTAAGGTGTTTCCAATCTCACATTGGTAACAGTGGAAAGGGTTGTTAAATTAGAGGGCTAATTTACTAAGTAAGCCTGGGTTTTGGTCTCTTAGGGCCCCAGGAACATGGATTGTTGACAGAGGCCATGGTTCAGCACAAGAGCCCCAGAACTGGCTGTGCAGGCGCAGACCACTTTACTGTTCCATAAGCATGACACGACAAAAGCTTAGGATGCATTTGGTGCAGAGTATCCTGCCACAGGAGTCTATGAAAGTCGTTAGTTGTATTGAATAAAGCTGCTGCCATTTGTTGATCCCTCCTGATGTTGGCTCTGTGTGCTTTCTTTTTTTTAAATCTTTATTGTTGAATGTAAAATGTATTACAGATGTTCCACATTTTCCCCCCATTGACCCCCTCCTCCCCACTCCCACCGCCCTCCCACCTTTTCCCACACTATTGTCTGTGTCCATTAGTTATGAATATAAGTTCTTTGGTTTATTTCTTCCCACCCACCCCCCAACCCCTTTCCCTTTGAGGTTTGTTGGTCTAGCAATGAATTTGTACTTCTTAATCTCTTCACCATTTTCACC
Source organism: Molossus molossus (assembly GCF_014108415.1). Classification (NCBI taxonomy): domain Eukaryota; kingdom Metazoa; phylum Chordata; class Mammalia; order Chiroptera; family Molossidae; genus Molossus; species Molossus molossus. The sequence goes on from NW_023425347.1 coordinate 9,412,879, forward strand.
CATTCCCCCAACACCCCTCCCAACTGGCAACCAACAAAATGTTCTCTGTATCTATGAGAATGTTTCTGCTCTACCTGTTCATTTTGTTTGTAGATTCCATTGTTGATAGATATGTATTCATTCCCATTTTGTTTGTTCATACATTTTATCTTTTTCTTCAAAAAGATCCTTCATCATTTCATATAATAACGGTTTGGTGGTGATGAACTCCTTTAACTTTTTCTTCTCTGGGAAAGTCTTTATATGGCCATTAATTCTAAATGACAGATTTGCAGGATAGAGTAATCTTGGTTGTAGGTTCTTGCTTTTCATCACTCTGAATATTTCTAGCCACTCCCTTCTGGCCTGCAAAGTTTCTTTTGAGAAATCAGCTGGCAGCCTAATGGGAACTCCCTGGTAGGTAACTAGCTGCCTTTCTCTTGCTGCTTTTAAGATTCTCTCTTTGTCTTGAACCTTTTGCATTTTGATGATGATGTGTCTTGGTGTGGGCCTCTTGGGGTTCATCTTATTTGGGACTCTCTGTGCTTCCTGGACTCGAATGTGTGTTTCCTTCACCAACTTAGGAAAGTTTTCTGCCATTATTGTTTCAGACAGGTTTTGCTTTCTTATTCTTGCTCTTCTCCTTCTGGCACCCCCAAGATGCGAATGTTGGCACGCTTGAAGTTGTCCCAGAGGCTCCTTACACTATCCTCATTTTTTTGGATTCCTTTTTCTTTTTGCTGTTCTGATTGGGCATTTTTTGCTTCTTTATATTCCAAATCGATGGTTTGCTCCTTGGATTTACGTACTCTATTATTGAAGCTGTGTAAATTATTCTTTATTTCAGTTAGTGCCTCCTTCAATTCTAACTGTGCATCCATGATTTCTGACTGGTCCTTTTTTATGCTCTTGAGGCCCTCACTAAGTTCACTGAGGTTCTCACTAAGTTCATTGAGCATCCTTATAAGCAGTATTTTGAACTCAGCATCTGTTAGGTTGCTTATCTCCATTTCGCTTAGTTCTTTTCTTGGGGTTTTGTTCTGTTCTTTCATTTGGGACCTGTTTCTTTGTCTCCTCATTTTGGCTGCCTCCCTGTGTTTGTTGCTGTGTATTACTTAACAAGAGGTATGGGGCTAGCTGAGACCAGATGCTGCTCATTTGAAAAAATTTAGGAAAATCCTGAAGCAGGATCCAAGACAGGCCAATCCTTTGGTTAAGCAAGTGGCAACAGCTTGGGTGGTCCTGAAAGTTGGGTGGGGCTGGGCAGGGCCTCAGGGAGTCACCAGGGTGGGGCTACCAGTGTGAGCCAGGTTGCTGGAGTCCTAGATATGGCTTCTGTCTGCTACCCCAGGGAAGGGCTCACCAAAGGAACAAAGGCCTCTGACAGCACATTTGTCCCAGAGAAAGCCCCCTCTCCAGCCCTCGCTCCAGTGCACACAGCTCAGTTCTTCCCTGTATGTCTCTGGCGCCCCTCAAGCTGCCTCCCCTCCAGCTGCCTCCCCTCCGAGCTTAGAGGGAGAGAGGCCGATAGTTTGTGCTCGGTCCCTTTAAGGAGCTGCCTGGAGCTCCAGCCGCTTCAGCTTCCCTGAGCCTCAGTTCCTGCTGGTTTTTCCAGCCAGAAGTTATGGGGACTTCTCTTCCTGGCACTGGAACCCTGAGCAGGGCACCTGGTGTGGGACGGGGACCCCTCAGTCCTCAGGAAGGACCTTCCCAGCCGAGGTGTCCTCCTGATTTTTATCCGCCACACTTGGGTGTGGGACCAGCCCGTCGCAGCACCGCCCCTCGCACCTCCGCCCCTCCTACCAGTCTGGATGTGGCTGCTGATTTAATTCCGTAGTTGTAGGACTTCCATTCAGCTTGATTTCAGGAGGTTTTGAATGATGGTTGTTCTGTAGTTTAGTTTAACTTTGATGTGGTTGTGGGAGGATGCGATATCGCGTTTACCTACGTCGCCATCTTGACCGGGAGTCCTCTGTGTGCTTTCTTTACCTTGGGTATCTCACCACCGAAACCCACCTTGCAACTCTATGTCACTGACATAGTCTTGGTTCTGGCTCACACTATCTTTGTCATCTTGGTCAAGATGAAACTTTTTGGGCCTTAAGTTCTTTGTATCAGTAAGGATGGCACTCAGCTGCATGTAACAGGAAACCCAAAGGCAGTGACTTCTCTAAAAACAAGTTGAATCTTTTCAAAAATGTAGTGTGCCCTGACCTATTGTAGCAACCTTATGACGGCATTAACATCCCAGCTTCCCATTTATTTAGTCTCTGCCATTTTCGTCCTGTGACTTTCATCCTCATGTTTGTCATCTTTTGATGGCAAGACAGCTCTTCCACAGGCTCACAAGAAGAAAGAGGAGAAAGCAGGAAAGAATAAAATCAACTTTCCCAGAAACTCTTCAATTACATCTGCACAACTCATAGATTCAAACTGTCACATGGCTCCCAGCCTCATTTTCCTTAGGTGCATGGGCCTTAGGGAAATGTTATTTTACAGTTCAAATAAAATGAAAGTTCCATTAATAAAAAGAAGAAGGAAATGTACATTTGGTCAGCAAACAGCAATGTCTGCCACATGCCTCATATGAAATAAGGCCTCTGCTACTCCTGTTCTACCATTCATTCATTCTTGCACTCACAAATATATATCAAATGCCTACTCTCTCTAGACAGTTTTCTAGGTTCTGGGATCCAGTATAACATATCTATGGATATGATTGATAGAACAATAAATATAGATTGTCTTACACCACTAGCCCAACAAACTGAATGCTGATACAAAAAAAGAAAGAGGTTTCCTTTCTCATTCAATGGATCAAGCATGAGGAAACAACACAGGGCTGTCTCAAGGGGCTAATTGCAGCATGAACTATAACTTTTACCTTTTAGTTTCTCTAGTTTAGTGCTGCAGAATGTCCAACTCTGCTCTGGTCCATGAACAAGGGGAATCCCTCTTGGAGGAAATAAGATGAGATTATGATTTCAAATCCTTGGTGACCCATGAGGCAGACCTGCCTCCTCCTACCTGTCTCCTAAAAGAAAGAGCTCATCAGAAGACCATTTCAAGCAGTCTGTTTCCATATCACCATTTAAATAAAAATGAATCTAAGAATCCTTGAACCTTCACCTACTGTTTCTGCCAGCATATGTTGGTACAAACCTGTTGGAAAGCAGTGGAGAAGTCACATCAAGAACAACGAAGCCTTAACACTTGCTGATCCAGGGCTCTGATTTTACTTCTAGGAATCGAGCCCAGGAAAATCATTCAAACCGTAGAAAACCTTTATGCACAAGCTGTTCACTGTGGCATATGGTGTAACAGCATATCAGGGAAACAATCTAAATATTCATCATAGGAGAATATGATGAATATACACTCAATAAAAGGTTATATAACCACTAACTATGATGGTTATAAATATCATATCTCATGAAGAAAAAATGCTATGTGAATGTTTATGTGAAAATTGCATGCCCTGGTCGGTTTGGCTCAGCGGTTGGATCATCAGCCTGCGGTCCAGAGAGATCTGGGTTCGGTTCCTGCTAAGGGCATGTGCCTAGGTTGCAGTTTGTCCCAGGCCCTGGTTGGTCATGTGGGTGGCAACTACTCCATGTGTCCCTTTCACATCGATGTTTCTCTCTCTCTCTTCCTCTCCCTCCCTCCCACTCTATCTGAACAAAAAACGAAAAAATGTCCTCAGGTGAGGATAAAAAAAAAAATTGCAAGATACAAACATATATGTAAATTATCATTACTGTTTTTAAGTATACACACAAAGAAGAAATAGTTCTAAAAATGGCAATAATGGGTAAGGAATTATGGTGATTATGAGTGGTCAAATTTGAAGTGACTTGTTTTCCTTAATCTTCAGATTTTTATGTATGTTTACATGACCTTTTAATGGAAAAATAATTTGAAAAACTACATGGAAATTAAGGGCTTTGAGAACTACTTTACTTTCTCCAGCAGTGGTTCTCAACCTTCCTGATGCTGCGACTCTTTAATATAGTTCCTCATGTAGTGATGACCCCCAACCATAAAATTATTTTTGTTGCTACTTCATAACTATAATTTTGCTACTGTTGTGTCTTAGGCGACCCCTGTGAAAAGGTTGTTCGACCCCCCAAACGGGTCGCAACCCACAGGTTGAGAACTGCTGCCTAGAGTGATATATAAATTCTAGGGAAAAAGTAACAATCAAGTAAGTACTTCCCCTGGTATATTTTAGAAGAAAGATAGTAAGAGGACATAGAAACCTAAAGGTAACACTTGTTCTGAATTTTACCAAAGTTTGTAGGGCTCACTTTTTTTCAAACTTTATCCTAGTAGTTGAGCAGAATTTAAGGAAGCTCTTTTCCCTCTACTTAAATTCCAAAACCATTTTCTTAAGTAGAGGAGAATATTATGACTACAGTCCAGATTTGTAGGCCACCACTGATTTCCCCTGAATCATTTAGGCAAGCCAAGGAAAAGATTCTCCTTTAGTCCAACTATTTTTATTTTTCAATGCAAAACAGGTATTCCTTGTTGTATCTTTTTCTCTTTACACCAAAATTGCCTAAGCAACGCAGCTAGCTAATGCATTCACAAGCCAAGTTGTTATTTCCCATTTTAGTAACCTGTCCCAACCTGTACCAGTAACCACACTGGAGAGAGAAAACTTGTCCCAATGGGGGGTGAAAATTAGTTCAACCTCAAACTGGAACCTGAATCTGAATGTTTCAAGTCTTCCCTCAATTCTTCTCCCAACTTGGGCTGCAGAGTGATGACTCCTGGTGTTCCTCAGCACACTGCCCTGATGAATCCAGACCTTTGGTTATTTTACAAGTGTTTTCGGGGCATCTACTTGATTTAAAGATCTATGCTTAGCTTCCCATTGAAGAGGACACAAGAATAATTAAGTTCTTGCCTTCAGGGAGCTTACAGTTTAGTCAGAAAGGCAAATGACCACAATACACAACATGCACACGAAGAACAAATTGCCATAAAGAAAAAGTGTTGGCTGGAAAGCTAGATATGGACTGAAAAGGGAATCAATCTCAAGATTTTAAATTCAAACACAGGAGGTAAAGCATAGACACGTCTAATTTTCAACCCCATTCTGGAGGTTGCATCTAGGGTGTTCATGAGTTCTTCATATCTCTAAGAATCTGGAACAGTTGTTCTTGACTTTGGTGGGGGCAGAAAAGAGGGTTGGACTCTTTGAGAATCAGATGAGTGTTATGGAACTCTGCCCCAGAAAGAGTACATAATACACACACAAATATTTTCATTAAGTTTCAGAAGATTCATGGACTGCATCCCTCCTAAGCCATCCAGGGACTTCCAGGACAACACAATAAATGTATAATAATTAACACTGAGCATTTTCTATATTTTAGGATCTGAATTAATTCTGTACATATATTCTTTCTTATAATCTTTACAACAAAACTAAGACATATGAAGCATTGTTTCAATTGTATGCTTAAGGGAACAGAGGCTGAGAAAAGTTACTTGCCCAAATTAGAATCTGAATTCAAGCCAAGCCAAATCTGTGCTCTTTCAAATAATAACCAGATGAGGTAGATAATCATCATCACCCTACCTCCATCACCACCACCATTTCACAGAGGTCTTGGGAGGTTAAGTAATTTGCCCCAGGCCGTGTTGATCACAAAGTAAGAGCTCTTAACAAAGAGGCAAGACATAAATTAAATACTTCCAAGTCCCAATTGAGGTATACTTGTGGGGAAGGTTCTTGAAGCAAAAGACTCAATATCTGGCTTGCCACTGAATTTGTTGTTTTTCTCTGTTAGGATGTAAAGCGAAGGAAGGCTTCAATTGGCACTGTCCTTTTGCCATAACCCTAGAGCAGCCTTAGAAGTCTAGAAGAAGCCCAGGTTCCCAGCCAAAGGGAGTAGGAGAGGGCTAGAGGACATGCTCTATGAGAACCACCTGCGAATCTGGAAGTTCTGAATCTCAAGCCAGAGCTCAGCACCTTGTGCTCAAAGGCTAAAATGGAGAAAGGGGCCCTGGCCGGTTTGGCTCAGCAGTTGGAGCATCGGCCTGCAGACCAAGAGAGTCCCAGGTTCGGTTCCCGCTAAGGGGACATACCAAAAAATAAATAAATAAAATGGAGAAAGGGGAACAGAAACTCTGACTTGCAGGAAATAATGGTGTGCCACTGTGCAACCAATCCATCAATACTCTGCTTACTGAATGATGATGCTGTGCAGAGCACATGGGGAGCTCATTTATTCCTTCAGGGCAGGGATGCAAATAAGCTATATAAAATGGGAGAATCAATCCTGGCCAGAATCATGTATGCATCTTCAATGTCCCTTCACAATAGGTGTCTCCAAAGAGTTGAGACTTTCTTCTTCCACAATGAATAAAACAGTTTGGTTATAAAGGAAAACAGCTTCTCTGACATCCTGTCAGTTTCTTTGTCTCACTTTGATCTCATAAAATACATAGAAAAGAAAACAAACAAAAACTAAACACTTCAAAGGTTCTATTTTGGTAAATTCTAACTGTGCTAAAGAATCAAGCAGAATAGAAATTGTCTCATTTGTCCAGCTCTTCCCAGAGCAAATAACTTGGAAGCAGGAATCATGGAGCTTCTGTGACTTTGGGTTCCCAGCACCCAGAATTCTATAGGCTTGTTGTAGGCCTCAATGAGTGATCCTTGATAAATCTTATTATTTAATGGCCACTCTTTTTTTAAAAAAAATGCATCACCATTGTGTGCAAAAGCCCTGAGAAGACTGGGTTAGCTCCCCAACCCCTCTTCCCCAAAGCACTCTACACCCAGAGTGGGGCAGCCAACAGCAACTACCTCAATATGTCCTATAAGTAAGAACTGAGCAACATTTTTTCTGTAAGGTGCTCTGTTTATAATGATCAGTGGCTCTCACCTTCCACCTACTTTTGCTTAGATTCTCTGCTCTTCACAAGGTGGACATTCTCAAGTACATCAACAGGCCTTCAAAAAACAATCTGGTAATGTGTTGCCATGTAAATGACCCAGCTTATAAAGAAGTTGATATTATACCAAGAAGCTTGGGTTTCTCTGTAGTTGGACATCGTTTTGTAACTTTTATGTTGAAGGGGTAGCTGAGTAACATCTGTAGGACACATCTACACAGCTTCAGCTATCCAGTTAATTCAGAGTGAAACACCTGTTTTAAGTATATCACCCAATTAATAAAGGCCATACTGGGAACCCTAGAGGAGGGGGCAGGGTAAAACCCAGACACCATGGCTGGCACTGTCACTCTAGGCTTGAGCTCCCCTTGGTTTTCTCTCATGAGTCACAGATCTTGGAATATATCAGAGGTGTCAGGTTCAGAGCAACTGCTATCTCCTACAGAATGAGCTCTCCAGCTCCTGTTTTTCACCCATTTCACTGTTTCATCATGTACATTACCCACTGGGTCCTAGTATAAATATGAATCACTGCTTCTACTCTATGTGAATACTGCTGTGGAATCTTGATTTGACTTCAGTTTTCCAAGCCCACTGGGTGGAATTCTACTTCACTGGATGGTGCTGTAGGCCAGCTCTGAAGAACCAGACCAGAGAGAGAATATGTAAAGCCCCTAGACCCACCCTGAATTCTACCACACACACCCCGTAGTCCTTATCTCATCAGTGCACCCAGTAGGCTTAGCAGTTCTCAGCAATGACACCAGTGAATGATTCCTTACCCTGGTTCCTCCAGGGATCCCTAGGACATCCTGAGAAGGAAAATAACCAACCTTGATTTTTACAACCATTTTTTGTCCTCAGAGGTTCAGAGTCCCACCACCGGATACAGATTGCCATTTTAACTATACCATTTCTCTGTCTTCAAGTTGGGCTCCATGTAACAATACTCAACAAATAGGAAAATATTCAATAACTTCTCTTGGTAGCACATTCCAATGCCTTACAATCCACCTTCTGTATGAGGGACTATTTTCTTATCCAACAAAAATGAGTTTTCAAGTAGTTTAAAGGCTTCTCATCTTAGTCAAAAGAAACATGTAAGCACTGCACTCCACTCCCTGCAAAAAAAAACATTCCTTTGTGGATGAAATACTATTATTAAATCATCATGCAGCCTTCTCTTTTAACCATTAAATCTTATTTCTCAACCGTTTAATCATTCTTTAAAATTTTGCCTGGACTTTCTCTTAGTTCTCTGCATCTTTCTAGATTCATATAACTCAAAACCAGATGAAAAATTCTAGCAAGGTTCTGAGCAGTGCTAAATAAGAATTGCTTTGTGGTTTCTAATTGTGTAGTTTACTTTTCATACTTGATTTCCCAATGAGGAGGGTACTTTATTGCTGACTCATGATCATTTTAGATATTTTTCAGCTCCACATGCACTTACCCTGTCAATGCTCATAATAGATTTGGGTTTTTCCTCTGCAAGCACAATGCCCTTTGTCTCTTCTGAACTTTGCTTTTGCTGGTTTCTCTTCATGTCTCTCAGCTACCAAGGCCATTTTGAATTCTGAACCCATAGCAAGATACTGATACCTAATGTCCCCATTCCAACTTGATGAATCTATGAGATTATTATAAGGTATGCTCTCTCTTTTTACTTCTTCCCTGAGAACTCCCTCCCATCTTCAGCAATAACCTTGGTAGCTTTTTGCCTAAGCTCTTCAATCCTTTATGCAACCCAATCTTCTGTAGACTTAGGTCCTCACTAGTCAAATTGTTGTCCATGGACAAAGAGCATCAGTGTTACATGGAAGCTTGTAAGAAATGCAGAATCTCAGGCCTCATCCAAGATCCTGAGTTGGAATCTGCATCTTAACAACACCATATGGAGAATAAAGATAAGTATTCATTTATATTCCCCATTTTTATTGATAAGATCATTTTTTGAAAAAAATTGAAAGCATTTCCCAAATTATAGTTAATAGTGCACATATTTCTTTATCTACCTACTAGTCCCACTAGTCAGTTCTAAGAGAGTTGCTAGTTGTATAAGGCAAATTATTTAGAAAGTAAAAATTGTAGTTTTGATGAGACTTTATTTCAATTCAACATTTACTGAGTACCTACTGTGAACTGATCTATTTGTTATAGGATATGCAAATATACACAAGACAGTTCCCATTTTCAAATAACTTATAATCTGGTAGTGCATATACCAAGAACTCTAATGTATAGAACTATAGTAAGTAGTTTAAACAATGTACCATGCATTCAAAGGATGTTAGCTCCTAAGGAAATAAGAATTCCCTCTTCTCTTGGAAGGTCCTCCAGTCACCATGTATGTACTACACAGACTTGCCCTCTCCACAGATGTCAGATTTCAGAATGACAAAAGAAAGAAAAAAACTAGCACATCTTCCCACTAGCAATTCTGCCACCCATCCTGCCTCTGTGTCCTTTGTCCTGTCCCAGTGGATGAATTCTCTCTGCTCTGCCAACTGTAAACAAAAGCCAACTACATATTTCATCACCAAAAAGGATTTATTCAGGAAAAATAAAGAATTGCAACATGGTACATGCAGACATGGCCGGCCATGTGCACACAGAGAGACAAACAAGCAGCAGGAAGTTCTTTTCACAGAGGAGAAAAGGAAGTTAAGGGGAGGACCTGTTATAACCACAGAACTCCGCTGTAAATACAGAGTTCTTCCTATAAAACTTTTGCAGTGGACATAGTGAGAGCTCCTCCCACAGACCCTCCCAAATCCTATCTAAGTTAGGTCTTTGTCATAAATTTTGTTAGTGCCCATCCAGGGGCACTAACTACTGAATCCCATCTCTTCTTGCCTACTTCAGGGCTTTATTCCTGCAATTATTTCCCCTCTCTCCTGTATCATCAGTTTTCTTTCTAGTCTATCAGTGTTCTCAACCAAGAGTGATTTTGCACCCTCTAAGAAACATTTGACAATGCCTGGAAAGATTTTTGTTGTCATGACAAGGGACTGCAACTAGGATCAAGTGGGGTAAATAGTGCCAAGATTTATAAAACCCAGTACCAGGTCATTCTCATTCAGCACACAAATATGATTTAATATCCCTGTTATGGACTGAATTGTGTGCCCCCAAATTCACATAATGAAGCCTTAAACCCTAACGTGACTTTATCTTGAAAGAGGGCCCTTAATTAAAATTAAATGCAGTCATAAGTGTGAGACCTAAGTTAATAGGGCTGGTGTCCTTATAAGAGGACAAGATTCCATCAATCTCTCTTTTTCCATGTGCACAGAGGAAAGTCCACACGAGGACATAGCAAGAAGGCAACATATGCAAGCCAAGAAGAGTCTCACCAGATACCAACTTTGCTGGTACCTTGAGATTGGAGTTCTAGCCTCTGGAACTCTGAGAAAACAAATTTCTGTTGTTTAGGTTGTCTGATCTGTGGTATTTTATTATGTCATCCTGAGCACACTAAAACAATCTTATCTCAATAATTTTCCAAAATCCAAATGCCTACCAACTGATGAATGAAAAACAAATATCCTTCTGATGGAACACTATTCAGCAATAAAAAGGAACAAACTATTGATACATGCTATAACATGAATAGATATTAAGCTAAGTGAAAGAAGCCAGACACAAAAGACAGTATGTTGTATGATTTCATTTATATAAAATTCCCAGGAAAGGTAAATCTATAGAGACAAAAAGTAGATTACTGGTTTCTTGGGGCTGGAAGTAGGAACTAGGTGAACCACGAGAGGGCAGATTTATTTCCATGATTAAAATGTTCTAAGATGTTGCCCTGGCCAGTTTGGCTCAGCGGTTAGAGCGTCGGCCTGCGGTCCGGAGAGACCCAGGTTCGGTTCCCGCTAAGGGCACGTACTTCGGTTGCAGTTTGTCCCCGGCCCTGGTTGGTCGTGCGGGTGGCAGCCACTCGATGTGTCCCTTCACGTCGATGTTTCTCTCTCTCTCCCTTCCTCTCTCTCCCTCCCACTCTATCTGTACAAAAAATGGAAAAATATCCTCGGGTGAAGATAAAAAAAAAAAAAAAATGTTCTAAGATGTTTTTTGGTAATGATTGCATAACTGAGAAACTTACTAAACATCACTGAATTGCACACTTAAAATGGTTGGATTGTGGTATGTAAAGTACACCTTAATAAAGGTGTTTAAAATAAAATAAAGTGAAATTAAGTTTTAAATATTTTAATCTCCCCTAATCCCTTTTCCTCTCCAACTACCAGCCCATTTCTCAGCTCCCATTTTCAAGTCCCTCCAGAATGTTATTTAAACCTCCTTTCTCCCTAGCCCACCCAACTCAGGTCTTCTCCTATTAACACTAGTCTCACCAAATCACAAGGACCTTCACATAGCCAAATCTGATGGGCAATTTTCATTACTATCTGCAGCATTTCACACTGATGATAACTTCATCATTCTTGAAACACTTCTGTCCCTTGGCTTTGAGGCCACCACAGTCTCCTGTTACTCCTTCACCTCAGAGGCTGCCCCCACCTCAACCTCCTCTGCTGAATCTTCCCATCTTCTGAGTATGAGAGGTACTCCTGATCTTGTCCTCAGACCTCTTCTCCATCTACACTCACTTAAGTAGGTTTATTCCTCTATGCCATTTATACACTGAAGACTCCAAAATGTGTATCTCCACTCCACACTCTTCCCTGAATTCCAGGCTGCCTAGGCTGGTAAATCTTCCCTTGAATGTCTAATAGGCAACTCAAACTTAAGTTGTCCAAAGCTGAGCTCTTGATCCTCCCTCATTCCTAATATATACCTCATTTAATTTGCCATATCTCAGTATAAAGAGCACCACTATTCGCCCATTTGCTGAGGCCAAAATCTTGGAGTCATCCAAGGGGTTTGCACATTAACCCCATCAAGACCACCATCAAATCCAGTTTGATCTCTCTTCAAAATGTATTTTCAATCCAGTCACCATTACCCTTCCGTTACACTCTCTTTGCCCAAACTGCCATCATCTCTTGCCTAGACTGTTGCAGTAGCCTCCCAAGTAATCTCTCTTCCACTTTGCTGCCTCAAGTTTTTTTCTCACACAGCAGCCAGAGCACTATTATTAAAATATAAGTGGGGGTCCCCCTTGCTCCCCAAGTAATGTGGGCCTGCCCCCTGTGGAAGTGATGGTCCATTTTGGCCAAGAGGGCAGGATCCTGTCCTGAGGAGTCATCTAGCTATAGGGGACAATGACTCAGAGACTTGTGATGGTGACAGATCAGAGGGGGCAATAGAGGATATATGTGCCTGGACAGGAGAGGATGTTGAGCTGAAGAGAGATCATAAGGGAGATGGGCAGTTGTAGTCTCTACATTTGTTGGGGCTATATTTGGGGGAACCCTGTGAGTGTACCATCTACCAGAGACAGAGTTGTCTTTTAGGAAAAGGATAGCATAAGCAGCGGAGGGGTGGCAGCACATCACACAGCCCTTGTGACCATGTATCTCCCTGGAGACCTGCAGTGACAGCTGTGCAGGGAACATTGACATATTCATATGTACACTGGTGTTTGACTTGGTCCAGATCAGCAAAAAAGGGGAAGTGACTGGACACGGGGCCCTCCACAGAGGGCAGCGTGGGTGCTGCGATTGCAGGAGCAGAGACATCAGCCTCCTACAATGGAAACAGCCGAAGGCCCGGAAGTGGGGGCCGCATTTCATTCTTGCAGAGGGACAGAGACAGGAGCAAACGGGGTGGAAGACAGGGGTTCAGGCGTCCGAAGGGAAGAAGGGGGAGAGGCGGAACCCAGCATGGGAGGCTCCCTCACCAGGCCCTTCCTCTGGCTGCCTCCACCAGAGGGGACGGAAAAGCAACAGCTGAGCAGCCAAGAGACAGCTGACTCGGCTCCTGTCCTCTCAGAACCGCTGCCCTGAAGGAGGCTGGTGCTTCCCCATCAGAGAAGCTGACACTGCCCGTCCAGGCTCTGCCAGTGACAGTGAGCCCAGCGCAGTGTGGTCACGGCCACCACTGGCGCAAGGGGCAGCCACCTGTTCGTCAGAGGCTCTGGGGCAGCGTCCGGCAGTGGTGGAGCAGCAGGTGGCCGGGGGCAGCTGTAACATCCAGCCCAGAGGTGGAACCTTGGACCCTGCCATCCAGGAGCCAGAGCTGGAAGCTGCAGCGGGGACTCAGACAGTGTTCCCTGTGCCACTGTAACTTTGCTTACTGCAGACTCAGTGAAAGGATCCATAGAAAAGTGGCTCTGAATGGCACCCGTCCTCTAATGGATTCCATGTCCCACAGCCCAGTAGTGACCTCACAGTGGATTTCATGATGTCACTGTCTGTGAAGCTCAAGTTCCCACCTTCCAGAGGCGCCCCTACCTCACACCCTCACCTGAGAGCCAGTGTGAGGTGCTGCCTTGCGTGGGCAGCCCTGACCTCGGTTTCCCCTGGCTGCCCCCACTTCCTCCGTGTCTCCCTGCTCTCCCTGCCAGACCCCTGAACACAGACATTCAGTCCAGGCCGTGGACTAAGCAGGGCAGGATTCCTGTGCCCTTGGGGCGTTCAGGGGGAGGAGGAATGCGCTGGTGGTTGGCAAACAGAATTGGAGAGTCTGTCCTGTGACTTTGTGATTCTAGAGGTCGCAGCTCTGGAGAAAGGCTCACACGTGCTCTGGGAGACAGTGGGAATGTGCTAGGAAAGTAGTTTGTAGAGCAAACAGGGGGTTGGGGGAGGAGCACCCAAACGTCCTGAACCAGAGAACAGAGAAGCTGTGGAGGCCACACAGTGGGACAGAACCAGAGTGAAAGGAGCAGCAGTGACACACGGGAGCAAGGCTGCACCTCCCATACCACTGAGTGAACTAGCAAGTCACAGAAGAAGCCTACAGGGCAGTTCAAAGGCAAGAAGCATGTATTTAACATGTTTGGCATAACAGTATTGAAAGGCGGGCATGGAGAACACAGAAATCCAAGTGTGGATATCCGCAGGATGGGGAGGAGGGGGTTGAGATTGGGAGGCACACGCAGGGGCTTCAACAGAGTTGGGGATTGTATTCCTAAAGCAAAGTGCTGGTACACAGGTGTTTCCTGTCATGCCTTTTCACAGTTTAACATCCCTGAAGTCAGCGTGGTCTTTAAATTGTTGTCAGGCAGGTGGCAGCTGTGATATGGTTGTGCCACTTTAGAAATGCCTTAAACCATTTCTGTCACTTATGCTTTCCTTTTTTACGTATGCACGAGAGGAATATACAAAAAATCTGTTCTTTCTAAAAGATCACTTTTAATAAGTATAAAAAATTCTAAGTGATAAGAAAGACAGATTACATCCTCTTGCTTAGAACTTCTTAAAGGCTTGCCATCACACTTAGCCTGAAGTCCAAGTTCTTACAGGGCCTTTAAGGCCTTCCCTGTCTCCCCTTGGATCTCATCCCTGGCCTTCCCTCCTGCTGATGGTTCTTCAACCCTGGCCTCCTTGCTCTTCTCCAGGCATGCCAACCACAGTCCTGCTTCAGGGCCTTTGCACTTGCTGTTCCCTGCCTGGAATGCTCTTCCCCTAGGTACCCATAATGTTCTCCCTTACTCCCATTTATGAAGACACTCAACAAACCTCAGTCTCTTAACATTGATGGCAACTTCCCCAGTGCAGAAAAGTCTAGAAAGGAGAAGACTCATTTCAGTTGAAAAATTCCATGATCTGCCTGTTTATGGTCCAAACTGATTCTCAAAATTAATTTCTTGGTCAAATTTAGCACCACCAACAAGAGAGAAACTGACATCTTGAGCCACCTAGCATCACACAGTAGAAGTTTGTACTTCACCTGGGAAGTATTCTTGCCCAAAATATTTTACTTGAATCTAATCATGAGGACACCATTATATAAATGCAGATTGTGATGTTTTACAAAATAACTGGCCTGAACGCATCAAAATTGTCAATACCATAAACAACAAAAGGAGAAGAGACTGTTCCTAGATCAAAGAAAGCAAAGAAACATCATAACCAAATGCAATAAATGAATCTTGATGAAAACCTGGGAGAGAAATCTATAAAGGATCATTGAGAGACAGTTAGGAAAATTTGAATATGAACTGTATGTTATGTTACATTGACTTAGTGGATTTATTAGGTGTGAACGTGGCATTGAGAACACATGGGAGAATGTTGCTGTTCTTAGCTTATACATGTGGAAGTATGGAGAGGGAATATCTGTCTGTAATTTTCAAATATGTCAACAAAAAAATAGAGAACGTGAGCAAATGTGGCAAGATGTTAACAAATGACGAATCTGGTTAAAAATTTTTTTCATGTTCATTGTTTTCTTTACACTTCTATATGTTTGAAATTTCAAAATATAAAGGTTAAAAATCCATTTCTTCTATACTAGAAACAAAATATCATACCAAAAGAAATGTTTATAAAACCAAAAGAATTATTATGGCCTTTTCAATATTTTAGGTAATTTACATATTTGAAGAATGAGAATGAAAGTGAATAAAACAACTACACAAAATTTTACCATGAAATTGACAGATGAATGTAGTGTGGAGTAGAATATTGATGGGAATTTGACAGACGATGTTGGAATTAAATCTTTAAATTGTTTTCTAAAATCTAGTCTGTCTCCCATTGAAGTGCTGCAACTTATTTCCAACAATAGTCAGCTGGATACACTTATAAAACTCTGCAGCTATCAAGATCTATTTAAATTTTTTAAATTGATTTTAGAGAAAGAGAGGAATGGAGAGAGAGAAACATCAGTCATCACCCTGCTCCATGCACCCTAATCAGGGATTGAGCCTGCAACCTGGGCCTGTGCCCTGACCAGGAATAGAACCAGCAACCCTTCAGTGCACAGGATGATGCTCAACCAACTGAACGCCACTGGCCAGGGTAGGGTCTATTTAATTTTGCCAATATATCTCACCAGTGGAGAATTAAACTACTCAACTATGAAATTGATTTTAAAACTACTTAAGGTCTACAATGTCATAAGAAAGACTATAAAATATGGTAACCATTTCTACAGAAAGCAAAATATTGAAACTAGTAAACATTGAAAATGTCTCTCAAAAAGTGGTTTCCGACTTCCGGTCAAGATGGCGGGTAGGTAAACGCGGTATCGCATCCTCCCACAACCACATCAAAGTTACAATTAAACTACAGAACAACCATCATTTAAAACCGCCTGAAATCAAGCTGAATGGAAGTCCTACAACTACGGAATTAAAGCAGCAGCCACATCCAGACTGGTAGGAGGGGCAGCGGCGTGAGGGGCGGCGACGTGACGGGCTGGTCCCACACCCACGTGTGGCGGATAAAAATCAGGAGGACACCTCGGCTGGGAAGGTCCTTCCTGAGGACTGAGGGGTCCCCGTCCCACACCAGGTGCCCCGTTCAGGGTTCCAGTGCCGGGAAGAGAAGTCCCCATAACTTCTGGCTGGAAAAACCAGTGGGAGCTGAGGCTCAGAGAAGCTGAAGCGGCTGGATCCCCAGGCAGCTCCCTAAAGGGCCCGTGCATGGACTTATCGGACTTTCTCCCTCTAAGCTTGGAGGGGAGGCAGCTCGAGGGGCACCAGAGACATACAGGGAAGAACTGAGCTGTTTGGCACTGGAGCGAGGGCTGGAGAGGGGGTTTTCTCTGGGACAAACCTGCTGCCAGAGGCCTTTGTTCCTTTGGTGAGCCCTTCCCTGGGGCGGCAGACCGAAGACATATCTGGGACTCCAGCAACCTGGCTCACACTGGTAGCCCCGCCCTGCTGACTCCCTGAGGCCCCGCCATGCCCCACCCAACTTTCAAGCCCACCCAAGCTGTTGCCACTTGCTTAACCATAGGATTGGCCTGTCTTGGATCCTGCTTCAAGTTTTTCCTAAATTCTTTCAAACGAGCAGCATCTGGTCTCAGCGAGCCCCATACCTCTTGTTAAGTAATACACAGCAACAAACACAGGGAGGCAGCCAAAATGAGGAGACAAAGAAACAGGTCCCAAATGAAAGAACGGAACAAAACCCCAAGAAAAGAACTAAGCGAAATGGAGATAAGCAACCTAACAGATACTGAGTTCAAAATACTTCTTATAAGGATGTCAATGAACTTAGTGAGAACCTCAGTGAACTTAGTGAGGGCCTCAAGAGCATAAAAAAGGACCAGTTAGAAATCATGGATACACAGTTAGAATTGAAGGAGGCACTAACTGAAATAAAGAATAATTTACACAGATTCAGTAGTAGAGTAGGTAAAGCCAAGAAGTAAACCACTGAATTGGAATATAAGGAAGCAAAAAATGCCCAATCAGAACAGCAAAAAGAAAAAAGAATCCAAAAAAATGAGGATAGTGTAAGGAGCCTCTGGGACAACTTCAAGCGTGCCAACATTCGCATCTTGGGGGTGCCAGAAGGAGAAGAGAGAGAACAAGAAATCGAAAACCTGTTTGAAACAATAATGGCAGAAAACTTCCCTGCCTTGGTGAAGGAAACAGACATACAAGTCCAGGAAGCACAGAGAGTCCCAAACAAGATGAACCCCAAGAGGCCCACACCAAGACACATCATCATCAAAATGCAAAAGGTTCAAGACAAAGAGAGAATCTTAAAAGAAGCAAGAGAAAGGCAGCTAGTTACCTACCAGGGAGTTCCCATTAGGCTGTCAGCTGATTTCTCAAAAGAAACTTTGCAGGCCAGAAGGGAGTGGCAAGAAATATTCAGAGTGATGAAAACCAAGAACCTACAACCAAAATTACTCTACCCTGCAAAGCTGTCATTTAGAATCGATGGACATATAAAAACTTTTCCAGACAAGAAAAAGTTAAAGGAGTTCATCACTACCAAACCGTTATTATATGAAATGATGAAGGGTCTTTTTGAAGAAAAGGATAAAATGTATGAACAAACAAAATGGGAATGAATACATATCTATCAACAATGGAATCTACAAACAAAATGAACAGGTAGAACAGAAACATTCTCATAGATACAGAGAACATTTTGTTGGTTGCCAGTTGGGAGGGGGGTTGGGGGAATGGGTGAAAAAGATGAAGGGATTAAGAAGCACAAATTCATTGCTAGACTGACAAACCTCAAAGGGAAAGGGGCTGGGGGGTGGGAAGAAATAAACCAAAGAACTTATATGCATAACCAATGGACACAGACAATAGTGTGGGAAAAGGTGGGAGGGGGGCGAGAGTGGGGACGAGGGGGTCAATGGGGGAAAAATGTGGAACATCTGTAATACATTTTACATCCAACAATAAACATTTGAAGAAAAAAAAAGTGGTTTCCATGACATGTAACTATTTTACAACAAAAAAATTAACTTGAAAATTTCTAATTGTTAGATTTAAAACTTGAACTATCATTTTAAGTTCAATAATTTGATTTGTATAATTGTCTTAGAATGACTTCAATGTAATTATTATTTGTAATATTATTAATGAGAATTAAATAATGTACTCCTTATATTTCTTACTCAAGGAAGGACCACTGTTCTCTCATTCACACAAAAGCATTGAATTGTTATCAGTCCTGGCTAAATTATGTGAGTAAAGAAACAATGGTAAGGGTAATGAAAAGAATAAAATAAAGAAATAAAAAGAAGAGAATGGAGTAACACATTTAAATCCACATTATTAGCACATTGGTAGGCATTTTTAAATCAAGTACCAATTAGCTGTGTAATCTTTAAAGTATTGCTTGCATGTTTTGTCTTCTTCTTAAGCCATTTAAAACAACCAGGAGTGCTCAATAATATTAGGTTTGTGAGCCACGTAAATTAAATTCGCAGTCAATATTTAAATTTGAAGGAATCAAATTCGTGAAAATTCATGTTTTTTCCATTTCATTATTATATAACTAGTATCTGAATATTTGGATGAATGTTGATTGCTTCAATATCAATAAATCGAACAGTCAACAAAGTAGAAATTATATTTAATATTTCTCTCCATGCACAAAAATCCCAGGGAAATACCAAGATTTGTCACAAACAAGAATTGACACTGGGGCCATATATAAAGGGCTAGTGGTCGAGGAGGGAGTCTGGCTTAAGGACTCTGCCCAAGTGGGACATTTTACACTGGACAGTGACCAGCCAAGGTAGCCAGATCCTCTTTCCTAGAGTTTGACTCTTAAAGTCAGCTGTCCACGTGTAAAAGCAGACAGACATAAAGAACAGAGAGATGTTTGTAGATTACTGCAGTCACTACAGTAAAGGAAATATCTGCTTCCAGGGTAGCAGCAAGGTGTCTGGTCACCATAAGTGCTGTTAGGTCCCCAAATGCTATTGAGACCTAAACATCGATAAGCAACAATCCAGGGTTCGATGAGCCCCCTGCAGTGATTTCCTCTATGTTCCACTTCTCTCCATAGCTGCCAGTCCCATGGGGTCCCCAACAGTGTTGAATTAAACTGGAATCTAGCCTACAAGCCATGCAGGAAACAGAGCATCTACCATTGTCACCAGTGCTGTTTTAGGCAGTAAGGGTAAATAAAACATGCCTCACCCAACCTCAAGACACTTGTAACCTAGCAGTTAAAATATAACATCCTAAAGCCATCAACAGTATATATAACTGCTATGTGCTATGAGGGCATCTACCAGGGAATGATTAATGCCTCAGGCACCAGGGAAAGGAAAAAATGAGGACTAGGAAAGACTCCACAGAGAATGGGTCACTTGGGTTGGCCTTGAAAATCACCATAAGGGATTTTACCAAGACACTTGCAAACAAAAGATAACCGCACTTTAGCCTGGATGGTAAGAGGAAAGACTTGTGCCCATTTGCCTATTTCAAATCCTGATCTTCCCACTTGTTAGCTGTATGATGTGGAGCAAGCTACTTAACCTCTTTGCCCTCAGTATTCTCACATATAAAATGAGTAGCACTCAATGATGTCAGCTCCTGTTACCGCCACTTCCACACCACATGCTAATACAACAGTGCCCAGCTCTCCCTCCTTCCTTCTGCTTTGGTAATATGGAGAACACTCGTTCTTTGCGCTCTGCCCTGCTATTTTGCCTTGGCACATGCAGACCACCTTTCTTCTCAGCACTGCAGCAGGCTCGCAGATGTGCAGTATCTGCCCCGCTTAGATGCTCTCCGACACTGGTCCCCATCCGCCTCAGAGGGTCAAAGAGGTACCTTACACAGGAGCTGATCTTGTGACAGATTCAAACCCAAATCTATCCTTTGCTACCTTGTGTATGTTAAATTCTCTGAAACTAAGTATTTTTATCTGTAAAATGAGGGTGACAACACATACCTCACAGTGTTATTTGTAAGGCTTAAATAAAAATAAACAAATATGCAGACCTGTTTGACTCAGCACCCAACACAAAACAACTACTCAATAAATAGAAACATTAACATACAAAAATAATAATAAACTTAAAATTGTATATACATTGTTATGCATTTGTTTGTTTTTCTAGAAAGAGAGTCAAAGCTTTGATCAAATTATCAAAGAGAGCCTTATTCCCGTCTGGCTCAGACTGCAGTGGACTTCCTCCCCTCCTCTGCAAGCACTCTCCTGAGTGTCCACTCTCTGGGACAACAGAGAAGAGAAAGCCTCCACAGACCTTGTCTTTCATGTATGGTGTCACTCACCATGAGGGAATTCAGGGAAGATAGACGTGACTGGAAAAAAAACTCAAAAGTGAGCTAAGTCGAAACCCCAAACGTTCCTTTCCTCTCTGCTCACACCCTGAACCCCAGTTGCCAGGGCCCCGATTGGTCAGTTCCCTGTCCCAGCAAAACTTATTTCCAGAAAAGGATCTGAGAAATCCATCAGCATTGAGACTGGGATTAAAGAGAACACAAGATTCCAAGGAATATTTGCATTTAAGTAGTTGGGCAAAGCTCAAATCAAAGGGATGGCTATCTAATTAGGGAATTACAGATTTCAGGAGGAAAAAATGTTACCAGGAGATGTTCTCAGGACCACTGTAATGAGACCACACAAGGCCTGTGACTGACCAGAGCAGGAGGTGAAAATGAAAATGAATGTCTTATTGATCTAAAAATGAAATTACAATGTAAAGGACAAGTCTAACAGCCTTGTAAAAGAATGAGATGGGTATATATGAGCTGAGGTGGAAAGACACATTAAATGGAAAAACCAAGCTATAGATTACTATGCATAGAATCAATATACATATAAATGTTTGTGTGTACATGGAAAAATCCAGAAGGATACAGAGTGAACTGGTAACAGTGGTTACCTCTGGGGAGGGAGCCTTGGAGAACTGGAAATCTGGGGTGGAAGAAAGACTTGTTTTTTATTTTTCACTTACATTCTTTTAAACTGTTGTTTTTGTTTTTCATCAAATGTATGTATCACTTTTTCAATTTAAAAAATAGGTTTGAAAATACAGCATGATAAATTCAGTGAACTTTGAAATCTTTTGATAAAACCAACAGCATGAAATATATTTAATGACTGATGAGAGACCACAGTTAACAACAAAACAGGAAGCCATGAATCAAGCCCACAGTTAAAATACTTTTATAGGATGCAGAATTAAATCCTGTGATGTAGTGTCGTTAATGGCAACTAAAGTACCAGAAAAACTCAGAGAAAAAATCCCCTATGTTTGAGCTGCTTTCTTAGCAATGTAGATTTTTACCTTAGAAATAACATCCACCACATTTCCACACCGGTTTTTGAAGGAAGAGAAAGGGTTTCAGGAAGTCGTTTTCTTCATTAGTCAAACTGGCCCCCACCCACCATACCTGCCTTTGGTTCTGAGCTGGAGAAGGAGCAGTGCACACCCCAGCTGCCTTGTTCCTTACAAACAGAATTTCCCAGCTAGCTTGAAGTCATACGCATGAAGGTCAATCAAAATCAAAAGCCACAGAGCACATGGGTATGAGCACCATCACAAGTCTGAGAGGTCACCAGGCTCATGATTTTAGGCACCACTCTGGAAATTCTTGTCCGGTTTCTCATGAGTCTGCTTTTGAGATTTGGTGATTACATTTCTTGATGAAGAACAACAAAACAACAGCCCCACAACTCCCCAAAATTAGAAATTTCCCAATGGAACATTCTATTAAGAAGGAGGAAGAAAACCTCACATCTCCACCAGCCGCACACCACCATCAGTTCCCAAAGGTGTTGAGAACAGCAAGAGAAAGTACTCCTGGAGAAATTACTTAGAAGTATTCTCCTTCACCAAATACTACACAACTAAAATTAAACTAATTTTTTTAAGTTGGCTTTGAAAAGACACTGTTAACATGGAAAATACTCATATCTTCTAGGCATCATGTAAATAAATTTGTGAACTAAAAAGGCAACTGACAAACATTTAAAGGCAGATGGATCAATGAGATCAGACAGTAGATTTCACATTCCAGGCAGTTTCCTGGTGAATTTCTTTCAGTGTGTTTGCTCAAACATGCCAGTGGCATTTGTTAAGATACAAATCCAAAGAATGAAATGAATTTTTCAGAGAGTCGACTGCATTTGGCACAGTGGGACAAGACACGGAGATTCTCTACCCTTAAGTAATTAATCTTGTTTTAGAAACACATATAAATGCACTGCAACAATTAGAGTTAAACAGTATAGTGAGCAAGATCAAAATGAAATCTTTAATTTTTATTCAAATGAACATCAATAAACGGTTCACAATATGTGCCAGGAATGATGCTTAATGCTTCCAGTGCGTTATTTTATTTAATTTCCACCTCATCTCCATGGGGCAGATGCTGTTGCTGTCTCCATTTCCACAAATGATAAAACAGAAACTTAGAAAGACTGGTAATTACCGTGTTCAGAGCCCAGGCCCTTAAGCACCATATTATATTTCCTTTGAGCATTTAATCAGATATGAGCAACAATCCAAGCCATTCATTTTCAGGCGTTGGGTTGGCGTCCAGTCTGCAATCAACATCAAAAACAAACTCCCTAAATTTACTAAGATTTTCTTTAATCTGGCAGACAGCTCATAAGCAACTGTGCCAAAACCAGGTGCTAAAAATGTCATCTCAGTTGTTTGCGGTTACCTATATAAACAGTCCATCTTTGCCAATTTTGACAAAGTAAACATAAGACACAGCAGACTTATTGGCAAGAAATGAAGGAGAAGCCAGTTCTGGTATCTAACATATAGGTTATCTTAACATTAAGAAGTCATGTAAAATGTTATTTCTCTTCCTTCCTTTAAAATGCAAGAAAAATTAGATCAAATTAAAATGTTTCTCTCATATAATAAATGTGTTGTAGGAAAGCAACTTATAAACAAAATAATATTTTAAATACACCAGGGGAAACTAGTTATTTGAAAGGTTATAATGAATCATTTTGTACAGTAAAAATCTTTTGTTTGAATTTAATCCACCATGTACCAAACACGTTTCAGAAGCTTAGAAAGATACATATGTATTATTCCAGATAGATACAATTTAAAAACAATAATGGATTCAAGGCCAACAGAACATAATGATGGCTGGGAGCAAAATGAGTACACAAATCCATGAAAGTCTTTGCACTTCACAGAAGTGGGCCCCAAATTTAGCTCTAAGCTGTTTAGCAGCCAACATCTCGAATGAAATATGATCAGTTACACAACTGTAGGAGACCGTACACTTTTACACAACTAGTTGATATTTTCCTTCCTGACAGCAGGGAGACCTTGATCTGCTTGGAAACCCCGTTTCCCCTGCAGCCACCTCCAGCAGAGGCTGCTCTTCCTTCCACACCCGTGTTCCTCAGGATGTGCCAGCGTAGTTCCATCCTCCACATTCACTGTTGTTTCCACACCACTCTTTTCATACATTTTTTTAAAATCTTCTATTCCCCTTGTCATTTCCAACCTCCAGTCACTTCCCTTCAACCCTCAAAGACTTTGGCATCTAGCTCTCACTCTTCCACCAGATAACCTGTGTGTACCCTGGGTGACGCTGGACCAAAATGCAAGCCCACCCAACACCTAGCCACCAGGAGCCTGTCCTCATCACTTTCATGCTCTGCTCTATTCCAGCTCAGTTGTGTGCTGTCGTCTCTGTATGCCCTGTACTCTTTATGAAATTGCCATATCAGACCTTCCAGTGCAGTTTTAACCCTGGCTACACACTAGAACCACCTGGTCTCCAAATACTAGCACCTTAGCTCCACCTTCTGAGTTTCTAATTTTATTGACCCAATTTAGAACATGAGCATCTGACCATTTTTAAAGCTCCCCAGGTGGTTCCAATATGCACCCAGAGCTGGAACTACTGTTCTACTTTCTGACTTCAATCAACTATCTTTCTACTTCCTTCTTGTACTCCAACTATGCCTGTTCTTCAACCTCAAAAAAACAACATACTCCAACCCTATATTTATTGTCTATAAGAGACATACTTAGATATAAAGAAACAAATACATTAAAAGTAGAAAAAATATATGGAAATATATATCATGCAATTAGTAATCAAAAGAGACATGGAGTGGCTATACTATTATCACATAAATGAACTTTAAGACAAAAAATTACTAGAGACAACAAAGGACATTTTATAATGAAAAATGAGTCAATCCATCAAAAAGATATAACAATTATAAACATAAGTATATATTACAACAGATCCTCAAAATACATGATGTGAAAACTAACAAAATTGAAAGGAGAAATACATAACTAATAATAATAGCTGGAGACTTAGCCACACAGAAAACTCCACACAACAGCAGCACAATAGGCATTATTCTCATGAGCGTGTGAACATTCTCCAGACTAGACAATGTGCTAGGCCACAAAACAAGATTCAGTAAATTTTAAAAGGCTGAAATCATTTGGAGTATGTTTTCTGAACACAATGAATGGAATTAAAAATCAGAAGAAAATCAGGAAAAATCACAAATACTTGGAAATTAAAAAATATATTCTTAAACCCCCCCAATGAGTCAGAGAAGAAATCAATCACAAGGGAAATTAGAAAATACTTTAAGATGAAGAAAACAAAAACATAACATACTAAAACATGGAATGTGTTAAACCAGTGTTCAGAGGGAAATTTATAGCTATAAAAACTTACACTGAAAAAGAAGAAAAATTTCAAATCAACCTTTCACTTTAAGAAACTAGAAAAAACACTAAATTCAAATCCAGCAAAAGAAAAAAATAATTAAGATTAGAACATTAATTAACACAGCAGTAATTAAATAACTGGAGAACGGAAAACAGTAGAGAGAGTGAAGAAGGTGAAGGGATTAAGAAGTACAAATTGATAGTTACAAAATAGTCACAGGGCTGAAAAGTACAGCCTAGGGAATGTACTCAGTAATATTGCAAAAACTATGGTGCCAGGTGGGTGCTAGACTTATCTGGGTAATCATTTCATAAATTATGTAAATATTTAACGACTATACTGTACACACAAAACTAATATAAAATAATATTAAATGGCAACTGTAATTGACAAATAAAAAGAAAAATAATACCCTGGCCAGATGGCTCAGTTGATTGGAGCGTTGTCCTGTACATCAAAAGATTGTGGATTTGATTCCCTGTCAGGGAATGCACAAGATGCAACTGATTGATGTTTCTCTCTCTCATCAATGTTTTTCTCTCCCTTTCTCTCTTTCCCTTCCTCTCTCTTTAAAAATCAATTTTAAAAAACCATAAAAACAAATCCTTGGGTGAGGATTTAAAAAAGAAAGAAACAATAGAGAAGTCAATAAAGCAAAGTTTGATTCTTTAAAAAAAAAATTCAACAAAATGGACAAATCTTTACCTATACTGGCCAAGAAATTAAAAGGACTCAATTACTAAAATCAGAAATGAAAGACTTAACCATACTCTTGACTTACAGAAATAAAAATAATTATAAGAGAATAATATGAACAATTGTATACCAATAAATTAGATAACATAAATAAAATAGGAAATTTTTTAAAAAGACACAAACTTCTGTAACATACTGAAAAAAAAAAAAAGAAAATCTGAATAAACCCATAACTAGTAAAGAGATTGAATTAGTAATTTGAAAATGTCTCACAACAAAAGCCCAGGCCCAGATGGGTTTACTGCTGAATTCTACAAAATACTTCAGGAATAATTCTGAACTTCATAAACTCTTCCAGAAAATAAAAGAGAAAGGATAATTCTGAATTCATTTTATGAAGCCAAAATTACCCTGATACTAAAACTATATAAAGACATCACAAAGAAAAAAAATAACTACATATCAATATTTCTTACAAATGTGGATATAAAATTCCTCAACAAAATACTATCAAACTGAATTTAGTAACATAAAAAGAATTATATAAAATAGCCAGTGGTCTTTATCCCAGGAATACAGGTTGATTTAATATGAAATCAATGAATAAGCCATATTAAATGCATAAAGAACAGTCAGGCCAGTGTGGCTCAGTGGATTGAACGTTGTCCCATGGACTGAGAGGTCCTGGTTTGATTCCTGGTCAGGACACATGCTCAGGTTGTGGGTTCAATCCCCAGTAGGGGGTGTGCAGGAGGCAGCCAATTGATGTTTCTCTCTCACATTGATGTTTCTATCTCTCTCTCCCTTTCTCACTCTAAAATTTTTTTTAAATCAATGAAAAAAGTATAAAGGACAAATATTACATATTTTTTACAAGAGATGCAAAAAATAAAACGTGACAAAATCCTTTCATAATAAAAAATAAATAAAACTAAGAATAGAAAGTAAATTTTCCACCTGATAAAATGCATTTATGAAAATCCTCAGGTTAAAACCATTCTTTTTTTTTTCTTTTTTTTTTTTTCCTTTACTGATTTTAGAAAAAGAGGACATGAGAGGGAGAGATAGAAACATCGATGAGAGAGAACATTGATTGGCCGCCTCCTGCATGCCCTCCACTGGGAATGTGTCCTGACTGGGAATTGAACTGGCAACCTCTTGGTACATGGGTGGACACTCAACCACTGAGCCCACCAGCAGGACAGGTTAATACCATTCTTAATGATGAGGGATAAAAGCTTTCTTTATTCCAAAATCAAGAACAAAACAAAGATATCTGCTCTTGCCACTTCAACATTGCACTGAAGGTCCTAGCCAGGTCAATTAGAAGAGGTAATTAAATAAAAGGCATTAACATTTGGGAAGGGGGAGAGAAAATTTGTCTCTGTTCACAGATGACATGATCATTTTCATAGAAAATCCTAAGAAATCCAAATAAATCAATAAACAAATACAGAAATGTTGCAGAATAAAATATTAATATATAATAATCAAATGTATTTCTATGCAGCAGCAAAAAAAAATGAAAAATGTGAAATATAAAATTAATACAACTTTATCTATAGTAGCATCAAAGTCATAAAATACTTAAGAATAAATTTAACAACTAAAGTTCAAGATTTGTATGCTTAAAATTAAAAAACACCACTGAATACATTGAAGAAGAATGACATAAATGGAAACACATTTCATGTTCATGTATTGAAAGATTTAATATTGTTAAGATGACAATACTCCCCAAATTGATCTACAGGTTCAGTGAAATCTATATAATGACCATAACTTTTTTTTTAATGTAGAAATTAATGTGCTAATCCTAAAATTCATATGGAATGTAAGAAACTGAGAATAGTCACAACAGTCCTAAAAAAGAAAAAGGAAGTTTGCTGACTCACACATCCAGATTTTAAAACTTTCTACAAAGGTACAGTAATCAAGATTCTATGGAGCTGGAAGAAGGATGGATGACATATAGATCAATGGACTAGATTGAGAATCCAGAAATAAACCCTTACATTTAAGGTCAATTTCTTTTTGACAAAGGTACCAAGAACATTCAATAATGAAAGAACATCTTTTCAACAACTGATTCTTAGACAAATGGATATTCACATTGCAAAGGAATGAACTTGGAAACTTATCTTGTTCTATATACAACATAAACACATGAAAAGATGCTCAACATCAACACAGCTCAAAACCAAAATAAGATACCACTTCACACACATTAGGATGATTATGATTTTAAAAAAAGATGGACAATTGCAAGTGTCAGAGAGGATGTGGAGAAATTAGAATCCTAATACATTGCTGGTATGAATGTAACATGGTTCAGCCACATTAGAAAACAGTTTGGTAGTTTCTCAAAAAGTGGAACATAGAGTTAGTTACCATATGATTCAGCAATCTCCTCTTAGTTATATACTAGGAGAATTAAAAATATGTCCACACCAAAACTTGTACATGAATGTTCATTGTAGCATTATTTATAATAGCCAAAAGGTAGAAACAACCTAAATGTCCATTAACAGATAAATGGATAAACAAAATATGGTATAGGTATACAGTAGAACAGTATTTAGCCACACACACAAAAAGTACAGATACATACTAGAAAATGGATAAACTTTAAAAGAATTATGTTAACCAATTGATGTGACTCTCTTGCATCGATGTTTCTCTCTCTCTCTCCCCTTCCCACTCTGTCTGAAGATAAATGTAAAAATATCCTCAGGTGAAGATTAATAATAATAATAATAATAATAATATATTTAAAAAAATAAAAGCATCACCCTGGCCGGTTTGGCTCAGCGGTTAGAGCATCAGCCTGCGGCCCAGAGAAAAAATCAAAGCATTATGCTAATTGAAATAAGCTAGACAAAAAGTTACATATTCTGGCCCTGGCCAGTTTGACTCAGTGGTTGGAGCTTCGGTCTGTGGACCAGAGAGTCCCGGGTTCGGTTCCCACTAGGGGCGCATACCAAAAAAAAAAAATTTAAAAAAAAGTTACATATTCCATGATTTCTTTAGTATAAAATGCCTAGAATAGGCAAATCCATGGAGACAGAAAATAGAGAGAAAAATGGTTCCCAGGAATTGGGAGGAGGAGAAATAAGGAGTGACTGCTTGTGAGGATAGGGTTTGTGTTTGTGTTTGTATGTGTGTATGTGTGAGTGTGTGTGTATGTGTGAGTGTGTGGGGGAGAGTTCTTGTTCTAGAATTAGATGCAGATGGTTGCACAACTTTGTGAGTATACTAAAAACCACCGAATTGTACATATTTAAATATATCTATGGTCTGTTATATCTCAATTCATAAAAGAAAAAAGTCAACAGAAAATTTAAACAGTGCACTAAAAAATATTTGCTAGAATGATGAAGAACGAAAGAGAGAATACATAACTAATATTAGAAATGAAAGAAGAACGAGCACTACCGATCCTACAGAAATTTAAATGCTAATAATGAAATATTAGGTACAACTGTATGCCAAGTTTAGATTATTCAGATTAAATGAAAAAAATTCCTAGGAAGACTTAGATGACCAAAATTTATTCAAGAAATAGAAAATCTAAGTAGAGCCATAAAAAGTATAATTATAGGAGATTGTGAAAAATGGCGGCAAAGTGAATGGAGCGACACAGACCATCTCCCAAGACCAAACTGGATTTACAACGAAAATAAAGGCAAATCGTCAGGAAAGGGCAGCCGAAAGACACCTTGTAGGAACACATAGCCAGAAACACCCACTCAATCCTGGTAGGCTTGCGAGGACGCGAGAGGGGGCCAGAAGCCAACGGTCCGCAGTGGCCTGGGCAGGGGCCAGGGAACTCGGTGGGAAGTTACTGCTACCGCCTCCCTTGCCACCCTGCATGGGCCCTGGGAACTCTGTAGCCTGCTAAGCTCTCGGCTGGAGCCGCACAGACTCGCGAGCACCAGGGGACTCAGCGGGACGGTCCTACCAAGGCTGAGTCCCACAAACTCTGCCTGCTAAGCCTTCGGCGGGCACCGTGCAAACTCACAGGGACCAGGGGACTGTGCTGGACGCTACTGCCACCTCTGCAGTGTCCCACTACCGCGGCTCAGTCCTGGGGCTGCTGCTGAGTGCAACCCCCTCAGCTGGTGCCACAGCCGCAGCTGCCCTTGGCTGGAAAGAGCGCCCTCGGGTTAAAAGTCCCAGGCTGATCCAGGACGCAGAGTCCGGACAGAGGCTAAATTGGCAGCAGCCACTCAACTTGGGCTCCGGCAGGGGGAAAGCAGACTGGAATGGAACTGTGTGGGGACACTCGGGTTTTGGAGGGTGCTAAGAGCTTTTGCTGAGTGCAGCCACACAGGACTGTGGTCATTTTACTTCTTCTCAGGGCCCTGGGGAGAGGTGGGGGCCCCTCCCTCAGAGATTCAACCCTAACTGGTGGCCATTGAAATGCTAATTGAGGCCCATTAACAACTAACACCTGTCTCACTCTCAGGAAATCCTCTTACACTGAGCACCTGAGAGAGTTCTTCAGGCAACTCAGAAACCAAGGGTCTGCGGGTGACCTCTACGAATAGCCTCCAGGCAAAAAAAAAGCTAGAGGATAACTACCATTCCCTGGGCGTGCAACACTAACCGGAAAAGCTAAGACTTGACGGTGGTGTTTAAAGTGGGTCCTCCCTGGCACATCCTAACCGAGGAGAGGGAGCCACAAACACAAGAACACCAACACCCACTGGAAAAATTTGGCAGACTCCAAAGCCCACTGTGATAGCCAAATGGTGAAAAACAGAAACAAAAGCCAAATGAAAGAACAAGAGACCTCTACAGAATATGAAATAAATGAGATGCAGTTAAGCAAGTTAACAGAACTAGAATTTAGAGCCATGATGTTGAGGAAGCTCAACAGCATATGTAAGGATATGAGCACCATGAGTAAAGACATAGAAATGTTGAAAATCAATGAGTTGGAAATTAAAAACCAACAGGAAGAAATGAAGAATGACATATCAGAAATGAAAAACACATTGGAAGGTCTAAAAAGCAGAGTAGGGGAGCTGAGGACCGGATCAGTGAATTAGAAGACAGGCTAGAGAAAATCAACCAATCAGAAAACCAAAAGGAAAAAACGATTAAAAAACAGAAAGACAGCTTAAGAGAACTGTGGGACAACTGGAAACGGAATAATATTCGCATCATAGGAGTCCCTGAAGAAGAAGAAAATAAGCGAGGGCTAGAGAATATATTCAAAGAAATAGTGACAGAAAACTTCCCTAATGTGGTGAAGGAAGAAGGCATTCAAGTTCAAGAAGCTCAGAGAGCCCCAAGTAAGAAGAACCCAAACAGGCCCACACCAAGACACATAGTAATCAAACTGCCAACAATTAAAGACAAAGAGAGAATCCTAAAAGCAGCAAGAGATAAACAACAGGTTACCTACAAAGGAAACCCCATAAGGCTCTCAGCTGACTTTTCAAAAGAAACACTACAGGCTAGAAGGGAATGGCATGAAGTAATCAAGGTCATGAAAAACAAGGCTCTGAATCCAAGACTACTCTACCCAGCAAGGCTATCATTCAAAATAGAAGGTCAAATAAAGAGCTTTTCAGACAAAAAAAAAAAAAAAAGGGCTAAGGGAATACATTAGCATCAAACCAGCAATGCAAGAAATGTTAAAAGGACTGCTGTAATTAGCAGTAGAAATGGGAAGGAAAATAGGACCACATTAACAAAAATGGCAGTAAATAAGTACATCTCAATAATCACCTTAAATGTAAGTGGACTGAATGCTCCCATAAAAAGACACAGAGTAGCTGATTGAATAAGAAAGCATGACTCATCTATATGTTGTTTACAAGAGACCCACCTCACAACAAAAGACTCACATAAGTTGAAAGTGAAGGGATGGAAAAAGTCTTTCAAGCAAACGGAAAAGAAAAAAAAGCTGGGGTAGCAATACTCATATCTGATAAAATAGACTTCAGAATGAAGGCCATAACTAGAGACAAAGAAGGCCACTATGTAATATTGAAAGGATCTATCCAACAGGAAGATATAACCTTGATAAACATATATGCACCCAATATAGGAGCACCAAAATATATTTAAAAACTTCTGGAGGACTTCAAAGGAGAAATCAATAGCAATACAATCATAGCAGGGGCATGAACACCCCGCTCACGTCACTGGATAGATCCTCTAGACAAAAAATTAGCAAGGAAACAGAGACTCTAAATGAAGCACTAGACCAAATGGATTTAATAGATATCTACAGAGAACTACACCCCAAAACTACAGAATTCACATTCTTCTCAAGTGCACATGGGACATTCTCAATGATAGACCACATGTTAGGGCACAAACTAAGTCTCTACAAGTTCAAGAAGACTGAAATTATATCAAGCATCTTCTCAGACCACAATGGCATGAAACTAGAAATCAATTGCAACAAGAACATGCAAAGACATTTGAACACATGGAAGCTAAATAGCATGTTATTAAACAATGAATGGGTCACCGAGGAGATCAAGGAAGAAATAAAAAATTCCTGGAAACCAATGAAAATGAAGACACAACAACACAAAATCTATGGGATGCAGCGATAGCAGTTCTGAGAGGGAAGTTCATAGCACTACAGGCCTACCTCAAAAAAGAAGAAAAATCTCTAATAGACTATCTAACCTCACAACTTAAAGAACTAGAGAGCAAACATAGAACTACAGGCCTACCTCAAAAAAGAGAAAAATCTCTAATAGACTATCTAACCTCACAACTTAAAGAATTGGAGAGCAAACAAAAAGAAAACCCCAGAGCAAGTAGAAGGAAGGAAATAGTAAGGATCAGAGCAGAAATAAATGATATAGAGACCAAAAAAAAAAAACAATTCAGAGGATCAATAAAGCAAAGAGCTGGTTTTTCGAAAAGATAAACAAGATTGATGGTCCCTTAGCTAGACTAACCAAGAAACAGAGAGAGAGAACCCAAATACATAAAATCAGAAATGAAAAAGGAGAGATAACAACTGACACGACAGAAATACAAAAGATCGTTAACAAATATTATGAACAATTATATGGCAACAAATTCGAAAATCTAAGCGAAATGGACAAATTTCTAGAAACACATTCTCCCAAAACTGGATCAAGAAGAGATAGAAAACTTGAACAGAACAATAACAACAGAAGAAATTGAAGATGTAATCAAGACTCTCCCAGCAAACAAAAGCCCAGGCCCGGATGGCTTCACGGGGGAGTTTTACCGAACATTCAAAGAAGAACTAATACCCATTCTCCTCAAACTATTTCAAAAAATTCAAGAAGAAGGAAGACTTCCAAACTCGTTTTATGAGGCCAACATAATTCTAATTCCAAAACCAGAAAAAGACACAACAAAGAAAGAAAACTACAGGCCAATATCCCTGATGAACATAGATGCCAAAATCCTGAACAAAACACTAGCAAATTAAATCCAGCAATACACCAAAAAAAATTATCCACCATGACCAAGTGGGATTCATCCCAGGGATGAAAGGCTGGTACAATATTCCCAAATCTATAAATGTGATACACCACATAAATAAAATGAAGAATAAAAACCACATGATAATATCAATAGATGCTGAAAAAGCCTTTGACAAAATCCAGCATCCATTTCTGATAAAAACGCTCAGCAGTGTGGGAATAGAGGGATCATATCTAGACATAATAAAGGCCATATATGAAAGACCTACAGCCAACATCATACTCAATGCGCAAAAACTAAAAGCATTTCCCTTAAGAACAGGAACAAGGCAAGGATGCCCCCTTTCGCCACTCCTATTTAACATAGTACTGGAAGTCTTAGCCACAGCAATCAGACAGGAAGAAAAAATAAAAGGGATCCAAATTGGAAAGGAGGAAGTTAAATTGTCCTTATTTGCAGATGTCATGATACTGTACATAGAAAACCCCAAAGACTCCACCAATAGTTTACTAGACTTAAAAAATGAATTTGGAAAAGTAGCAGGATACAAAATTAACGTCAAGAAATCGATGGCATTCTTATACACCAATGATGAACTCACAGAAAGAGAAACTAAGAAAACAATCC
Source organism: Molossus molossus (assembly GCF_014108415.1). Classification (NCBI taxonomy): domain Eukaryota; kingdom Metazoa; phylum Chordata; class Mammalia; order Chiroptera; family Molossidae; genus Molossus; species Molossus molossus. The sequence continues at coordinate 9,446,516 of NW_023425347.1, forward strand.
CATTTACCATTGCGGCAAAAAAATTAAGATACCTAGGAATAAACTTAACCAAAGAAATAAAGGACCTATTCACAGAGAACTACAGGTCATTGAAAAAAGAAATAGAGGAAGATATAAAAAAGTGGAAGCACATACCCTGTTCATGGATTGGGAGAATTAACATCATTAAAATGTCCATATTACCCAAAGCAATCTATAGATTCAACGCAATACCCATCAAAATACCAATGACACACTTCACAGAACTAGAACAAGTACTTCAAAAGTTCATATAAAACCAAAAAAGGCCTCGAATAGCCACAGCAATCTTGAAAAGGAAGAACAAAGTTGGAGGGATCACAATACCAGATTTCAGGTTATACTACAAAGCCACTGTAATCAAAACAGCCTGGTACTGGCACAAGAACAGGCATATAGACCAGTGGAACAGAACAGAGAACCCAGAAATGGACCCAAGGCAATATGCTCAATTAATATTTGACAAAGGTGGCAAGAGCATACAGTGGAGTAAGGACAGCCTCTTTAATAAATGGTGGTGGGAAAATTGGACAGCTACATGCAGAAAAATGAAACTAGACCATCAACTTACACCCCACACCAGAATAAACTCAAAATGGATAAAAGACTTAAATGTAACTCATGAATCCATAAAAATTTTAGAAGAGACTGTGGGCAACAAAATTTCAGACATCATATGCAGGAGAATTTTTACTGACACATCACCTAAGGCAATAGAAACAAAGGAGAAAATGAACACATGGGACTACATCAAAATCAAAAGCTTCTGCACAGCAAAAGATACAATCATCAAAACGAAAAGGCTACCCACTGTATGGGAGAGCATAATTGCCAATGATATATCAGATAAGGGGTTAATTTCCAATATATATAGAGTGCTCATACAACTCCACAAAAGGAAGACAAAGAATCCAATTAAAAAATGGGCAGAGGAACTAAATAGACACCTCTCCAAACAGGACATACAAATGGCTAAGAAACATATGAAGAAATGCTCATCATCACTAATCACCAGAGAGATGCAAATCAAAACACCAATGAGGTATCACCTCACACCTGTCGGAATGGCCACCATCAACAAATCAAACAAGTGTTGGCGAGGGTGTGGAGAAAAGGGGACTCTAGTGCACTGCTGGTGGGAATGCAGACTGGTGCAGCCACTATGGAAAACAATATGGTATCACCTCAAAAAATTGAAAATTGAACTTCCATTTGACCCAGTGATCCCACTTCTAGGAATATACCCTAAGAAGCATAAAACACCAATCAGAAAGAATATATGTACCCCCATCTTTGTAGTAGCACTATTTACAATCACTAAGATCTGGAAACAGCCCAAGTGTCCATCAGTAGACGAATGGATAACAAAGCTGTGGTACATATACACAATGGAGTACTACGCAGCGGTAAGAAAGAAAGATCTCTTATCCTTTGAGACTACATGGAGGGACCTTGAAAGTATCATCCTAAGTGAAACAAGCCAAACAGAGAAAGACATGTTTCATATGATCTCACTTATTTGTGGAATATAATGAACATAACAGTTTGAGGAATGGGGTAGTCCCAGAGACGCGGAAGCGGCGTTCAGACTGACAATCCCCTAAAGAGGGGGGAGGTGGGCGAAGGATGAACCACAGTACTCATATGCATGTATGCATGAACAGTGGACATGGACAACAATCTGGGGAAGGGGCAGGGAGGGAGGGGGAGGTGGGAATCAGTGGGGAAAAAAGAGGAAACATTTGTAACAAAAATTAATCAATAAAAAAAAGTATAATTATATTTTACAGCTTAAAAACATAATTATAATTTAAAAAATCTTTCCACAAAGCCCTGGCCAGTGTGGGTCAGTTGGTTGAGCATCATCCCATGCACCGAAATGTCACTGGTTTGATTCCTTGTCAGGGCACATACCCAGGTGGTGGGTTTGATTCCCAGTCGGGTGCGTGAGGGAGGCAACTTATTTGATGTTTCTCTCTCACACTAATGTTTCTCTTTTTCTTTCTCTCTCTCTCTCTCTCTCTCTCTCTCTCTCTCTCTCTCTCTCTCTCTCCCTCCCTCCTTCCCTCCCTCTCTCCCCCATCTCCTTTCCTCTCTCCCTAAAATAAATAAAAACATATTTTTTGAAAAATCTTTCCACAAAGTAAAGCCCAGCCTCAAATGGCTTCACTGATGAATTTTATCAAATATTTAATTAGGAAATAAAAGTATACACAAACTCCTTCAGAAAACTATTTCTCTCTAGCTCTCTCTGTCTTACACAGAGAATGAACTTAGATCCTTATCCTACACCATATACAAAAATTAACGCAAAATGGATCATAGACATAAATATAAAAACTAAAACTTCTACAAGAAAATCCAGGATAAAATCTTTGTGACCTTAGATTAGGTAAAGATTTTTTTAAGATATGATATCAAAAGCACAGTAAATTTTTAATACATTTAAAATTGATTAAATAAGTTTTTATTAAAATTAAAAACTTTGCTCTTCAAAAATCACCATGAAGAAAATAAATATACAAGCTACAGATGGAGAGAAAATGTTTACAAATTATATAGCTGACAAAGGATTTGTATTCAGAATATATAACAAACTCTTTCCATTCAAAAATAAAAAAATAAAACAGCCCAATTTAAAAGTGGACAGAACATCTAAACAGCACTTTGCCAAAGAAGATGGCAAATAAGTATATAAAGTGCTGTTTAATATTATTAGGGAGATGCAGATTAAAACCTTAATGAGATACCATTGCACTCCTATTAGCATGACGAAAATACTGGCAATCCCAAGTGCTGATGAGGATATAAAACTACTAGGTCTCTCATACACGCTGGTGAAAATGCAAAATGGTAAAGCCATTCTGAAAAATTGTCCAGCAGTATCTTATAGAGATAAATATACATTTCACATATGATCCAGCAATCCTACTTGTAGGTATTTACCCAAGAAATGAAAACACACATTCACACAAAAACCTATATGGGAGAAGATGGGGGTGGGCAGGACTGGAGGGAGGGTGAGTGTGTGAGAGAGTGAGCGGGTGTGTGAGAGAGTGTGAGTTGACGTGAATGTGGACGACCAAATCCGACCAGTGCAGAGATGCAGAGCAGAAGGTTCCTGTGCTGTGGACAGAGCAGCCAGCTACCTTGGTAAGCACCATGAGGAGGTCTCACCATTTGGGAAGATCCCAGGTCTTCCCTGGAAGGAGGCAGTGGGAGATGCTAGGGCCCAGAAACCTGAGCCCACCAGCACACCTGGCACTATCAGACCAGTGGACACTCTCTGTCAACATAGACTGTTGCACACTAGTGGAGCTCCCCAGGTGCTGGTTGTGGAAGCCACATCAGCCCGGAGACCAGCTCCATCCCCCATACTAACAGCCTGATCAGAGTCCAGATATACCCCCAGCAACAGAGGCTGGGGAGCAGACATCCATCCCCAGACAACAGAAGCACAGACCAGCAGCTGAGACACATCTTCAAAAACTACAGCAAAAGCTGAGCAGGAGTTGAGCCCCTCTGGGCAGCAGCACTCCTCAGCCGCCAGCAGCAGGACCTGGGGCTCCACAGAGGCCTGTGCGGTCCAGTCGCCCACAAGAGCAGTGGGAAGCCAGAACCACAAAGATTGGTGCGATCCAGCTGCCCACCCATGGGAACTGCAGGGTGCACAGGCACCAGAGAGGCCTGTGCAACCCAGCAGGGATTGTGCGATCCAGTTACCCCCGGAAACTGCAGGGTGCTGAAGCACCAGAGAGCCCTGTGCCACCTAGCAGAGACTGTGCGATCTAGTTACCCCCAGGACCTGCAGAGTACTGAAGCACCAAAGAGGCCTGCATAACCCAGCAGGGAACATGCCATCCAGTTACCCACGGGACCTGCAGGGTGCAGGGGCACCAAGAAGGCCTGGGCTACCCAGCTGCCCACAAGATAGGCGTAGAGGATGTGAAAATGAAGGGGAGTGAATAGAAGCTACACAGACAATCTCCCAGGACCAAATGGGAATTACAACTAAAATAAAGACAAATCCTCAGAAAAAAGCAGCAGGACAGGACCATATAACCAAAGACACTGGTAGGATCTACAGAGGCTCCAGAGGGTGGCAGGCTGGGAGGCCACCGACAGTAGCAATCTTAGCTGTGAGCAGTGCCCTGGGGGAATAAAGACCAAGCCCGCTCCACAGCCCAGAGAGCCAGGAAAGAGCACTACAGAGCCACAGCCACTCACCTGGGGGCTACGGCAGAGGGAGGGCAGACTGGGCTGGAACTCTGTGGGGATACCCAGGATTCAGAGGGCACTCAGAGTTTTTGCTGAGTTGCGGCCAAAAGTGGCCAGTGTGCTCCTTCCCTGAGCTGTGAAGAAAAGCAGTGCCCCCCCCCCCTTCAGAGATTCAGCCTTTCCCAGGCGAGGCAAAGAAATGCAAATTGAGACTCATTAATAACCAGCTTCTATACCACTCTCTGGAAATCCTCTTATGCAGAACACCAGGGCTATATTCCAAGGTACTGAGTAACTGAGACCACTAGCAACCAGGAAAAAGCTAGAGGATAACTCAACGTTTCCTGGGCTTACAATTCTACTCAGGAAAGTAAGACTTGACAGTGGTGTTTAACGTGGGCTCATCCAAACCCAGTAGAGGGAGCCACAAACAGCAGAACACCAACATCCACATGGAAAATTTGGCAGACTACAAAACCCACTGAGATAGCCAAAATGGTGAAACAAAAAAACAAAAGACAAATGAAAGAACAAGAGAACTCTACTGAAGATGAGATCAATGAAATGCAGCTAAGCAAATTATCAGAGGTAGAGTTCAGGCCACGAACTTGGTGAAAGTCAACAGCATGAATAAGTACGTCACCACCATGAGTAAAGATATAGAAACATTGAAAACCAACAAAGTGGAAATGAAGAGTGATATAGCAGAAATGAAGAACACATTAGACGAACTAACCAACAGAGTAGAGGAAGCTGAGGACTGGATCAGTTAATTAGAAGACAGGGTTAAAAAAAAATCAACCAATCAGAAAACCAAATGGAAAAAAAAATTAAAAAACAGGAAGACAGCTTAAGAGAACTGTGGGACAACTGGAAACATAATAACATTCGCATCATAGGAGTCCCCAAAGAGGAGAAAATGGGCAAGGGTTAGAGAATATATTTGAAGAAATAGTGACAGAAAACTTTCCTAACTTGGTGAAGGCAGAAGACATTCAAGTTCAAGAAGTACAGAGAGCCCCAAGTAAGAAGAATACAAACAGGCCTATACCAAGACACATAGTAATTAAAATGCCAAAAATTAAAGACAAAGAGAGAATCCTAAAGGCAGCAAGAGATAAGCAACAGCATACCTACAAAGGAAACCCCATAAGGCTCTCAGCTGACTTCTCAACAGAAACACTACAGGCTAGAAGGGAATGGCATGAAGTAATCAAGGTCATGAAAAACAAGGATCTGAATCCAAGACTACTCTGTCCAGCAAGGCTATCATTCAAAATAGAAGGTCAAATAAAGAGCTTTCTAGACAAAAAAAAAAAAAAAAAAAGGCTAAGGGAATATATTAACACAAAACCAGCACTGCAGGATATGCTAAAAGGACTGCTGTAATTAGTAGAAGAAATAGGAAGAAAAATAGGACCACACTAAACAAGAATGGCAATAAATAAGTACATATAAATTATCACCTTAAATATAAATGGACTGAATGCTCTGATAAAAAGACACAGAGTAGCTGATTGGATAAGAAAGCATGACTCACATATATGTTGTTTACAAGAAACCCACCTCACACCAAAAGACTCCCACAGGTTGAAAGTGAAGGGATGGAAAAAAATCTTTCAAGCGAACGAAAAGCAAAAAAGAGCTGGGGAAGCAATACTCATCTCTGATAAAGTAAATTTCAAAATGAAGGCCATAACTAGAGACAAAGAAGGGCACGATATAATATTAAAAGGATCTATCCAAGGGGAACATATAACCTTGGTAAACATATATGCACCCAATTTAGGAGCACCAACATATATTAAAAATCGTTTGGAGGACTTCAAAGGAGAAATTTACAGCAATACAATTATAGCAGGGGACTTCAATATCCCGCTGACATCACCGGATAGATCTTCTAGACAAAAAAAAAATGAGAAAACACAGACTCTAAATGAAGCGTTAGATAGAATGAATTTAATTCATATCTACAGAGAATTACACCCCCAAACCGCATAATTCACATTCTTCTCAAGTGCAGATGGGACATTTTCATAGATAGACCACATGTAAGGGCACAAACTAAGTCTCTACAAGTTCAAGATGATTAAAATCATATCAAGCATCTTCTCAGATAACAATGGCATGCAACGAGAAATCAACTGCAACAAGAACATGCAAAGACATTTGAAAACATGGAGGCTAAATAGCATGTTATTGAACAATGAAGTGGTTACCATGGAGATTAAGGGAGAAATTTAAAACTTCCTGAAAACCAATGAAAATGAACACACAACAACACAAAATCTATGGGATGCAGTGAAAGCAGTTCTGAGAGGGACTACCTCAAGAAGCAAAAAAAGTTTCTAATAGACTATCTAACCGCACAACTTAAAGATCCAGAAAGCAAACAAAAAGAAAACCCCAGAGAGCAAGTAGAAGGAAGGAAACAGTAAAGATTAAAGCAGAAATAAATGACATGGACACCAAAAAACAATTCAAAGGATCAATAAAACAAAGAGCTGGTTCTTTGAAAAGATAAACAAGATTGATGAACCCTTAGCTAGACTCACCAAGAATCAAAGAGAGAGAACCCAAATACACAAAAACAGAAATGAAAGAGGAGAAATAATAACTGACACCACAGAAATACAACGGATTGTTAACAAATATTATGAACAATTATATGGCACCAATGTGACAATCTAAGTGAAATGGACAAATTTCTAGAAACACATAGTCGCCCAAAACTGAACCGGGAAGAGATAGAAAACTTGAACAGACCAATAACAACAGAAGAAATTGAGGATGTAATCAAGACTCTCCCAGCAAACAAAAGCCCAGGCCCGGATGGCTTCACGGGGGAGTTTTTCCAAATATTCAAAGAAGAACTAACTCCCATTCTCCTCAAACTATGTCAAAAAATTCAAGAGGAAGGAAGACTTCCAAACTTGTTTTATGAAGCCAGAATAATTCTAATTCCAAAACCAGAAACAGACACTACAAAGAAAGAAAACTACAGGCCAATATCCCTGATGAACATAGATGCCAAAATCCTGAACAAAATACTAGCAAATCGGATCCATCAATACACCAAAAAATTATTCACCATGACCAAGTGGGATTCATCCCAGGGATGCAATATTCGCAGATGCAATATTCGCAAGTCAATAAATGCGATACACCACATAAACAAAATGAAAGATAAAAATCATATGCTCATATTAATAGATGCTGAAAAAGCATTTGACAAAATCCAGCATCCATTTCTAATAAAAACGCTCAGCAATGTGGGAATAGAGGGGTCATATCTCAACATAATAAAGGTCATATATCAAAGACGTACAGCCAACATTATACTCAATGGGCAAAAATTGAAAGCATTTTCCTTAAGAACAGGAACGAGACAAGGATGACAACTTTCACCACTCCTATTTAACATAGTACTAGAAGTCTTAGCCACAGCATTCAGACAGGAAGAAAAAATAAAAGGAATCCAAATTGGAAAGGAGGAAGTGAAACTGTCATTATTTGCAGATGACTTGATACTATACGTAGAAAACCCCAAAGACTCCATCAAAAATTTACTAGACTTAATAAATGAATTTGGGAAAGTAGCAGGATACAAAATTAACATCAAGGAATCGATGGCATTCTTATACACCAAAGATGAACTCACAGAAAGAGAAACTGAAAAAACAATCCCATTTACAATCACAGCAAAAAAAAAAAATTAAGATACCTAGGAATAAACTTAATCAAAGAAACAAAGAGCCTATTCACTGAAAACTACAGATCATTTAAAAAGAAACAGAAGAAAATATAACAAAGTGGAAGCACATAACTTGCTCATGGAATGGAAGAATTAACATCATTAAAATGCCCATACCACCCAAAGCAATCTATAGATACAATGCAATCCCCATCAAAATAGAAATGACATATTTTACTGAACTAGAACAAATACTTCAAAAGTTCATATGGAACCAAAAAAGACCTTGAATAGCCACAGCAATCTTGAAAAAGAAGAGCAAAGTTGGAGGGATCACATTACCAGATTTCAGGTTATACTACAAAGCCACTGTAATCAAAACAGCCTGGTACTGGCACAACAACAGGCGTACAGACCAGAGAACCCAGAAATGGACCCAAGGCAATATGATCAATTAATATTTGACAAAGGTGGCAAGAGCATACAGTGGAGTAAAGACAGCCTCTTTAATAAAGGGTGTTGAGATAATTGGACAGCTACATGCAAAAAAAAAAAAAATGAAACTAGACCATCAACTTACACCCTACACAAGAATAAACTCAAAATGGATAAAAGACTTAAATGTGACTCATGAATCCATAAAAATTCTAGAAGAAACTGTAGGCAACAATATATCAGACATCATATGCAGCAGAATTTTCACTAATACATTACCTGAGGCAACAGAAACAAAGGAGGAAATGAACACATGGGACTACATCAAACTAAAAAGCTTCTGCACAGCAAAAGATACAATCATCAAAATGGAAAGGCTACCCACTGTATGGGAGAGTATAATTGCCAATGATATATCTGATAAGTGGTTAATTTCCAATACATATAGAGTGCTCATACAACTCCACAAAAGGAAGGCAAAGAATCCAATTTAAAAAATGGGCAGAGGAACTAAATAGACACCTGTCCAAACAGGACATACAAATGGCTAAGAAACATATGAAGAAATGCTCATCATCACTAATCATCAGAGAGATGCAGATTAAAACAACAATGAGGTATCACCTCACACCTGTCAGAATGGCCACCATCAACAAATCATCAAACAACAAATGTTGGCAAGGGTGTGGAGAAAAGGGGACTCTAGTGCACTGCTGGTGGGAATGCAGACTGGTGCAGCCACTATGGAAAACAATATGGTGTCACCTCAAAAAATTAAAAATTGTACTTCCATTTGACCCAGTGATCTCACTTCTAGGAATATACCCTAAGAAGCCTGAAACACCAATCAGAAAGAATATATGTACCCCCATCTTTGTAGTAGCACTATTTATAATTGCTATGATCTGGAAACAGCCCAAGTGTCCATCAGTAGACGAATGGATAACAAAGCTGTGGTACATATACACAATGGAGTACTACGCAGCTGTAAGAAAGAAAGATCTCTTAACCTTTGAGACTACATGGAGGGACCTGGAAAGTATTATCCTAAGCGAAATAAGCCAAACAGAGAAAGACAAGTATCACATGATCTCACTTATTTGTGGAATATAATGAACATAACAGTCTGAGGAACGGGGTAGTCCCAGAGACATGGAAGTGGGGTACAGACTGACAATCCCAAGAGAGGGCGTGGTGGGGGAGAGATAAACCACAGAACTTATATTTATGTATGCATGAACAATGGACATGAACAACAAAGCTGGGGACAGGGCTGGGAGGGACAGGGAGGGGTGAATCAGTGGGCAAAAAAGGAGAAACATCTGTTACAAAAATAAATACATTAATTAATTTTTAAAAATCTAACAATGGCATAAGAATAGTATCTAACTCCTAAGATTTTTGTGACGACTAAGTTAATAAATGAGATAATGCATGTAAAAAAAAGAAAAAAATCTATATACATTTTTTATAGCAGCTTTATTTATAACCATCAAAAATTGGTAACAACCTACATGTTTTTCTACCAATGAATGAATTAAAAAGCTGTGATAAATCAATTGAATGGAATAGTACTCCAAAATAAAGAATAAGAAACTACTGATACACAACACAACAGATAAATTGTGAATGCATTTTGCTAAGTAAATGAAGCCAGAACCAATAGACTACATGTTTTATTAATCCATTAATATGACTGTCTGAAAAAGGCAAAACTATATGGATGCAAAATAATCAGAGGGTTCCAGAGGCTGGATACAGGGGTAGGATGGGATTAACTGCAAGTGTGTTGGGTGGGGGGCAGAATTTATGGGGCAGAAGCATTCTGAATCATGATATAGAATTGTACATGAATCTATCCATTTCTTAAAATCCATAAAACCATATACTTCTATGAGTAAATCTTACTATATGTAAATTTAAAAGAAATCAACCTAAAGTGTAGGAGAAACTCAAAATGAAATACAAATGATAATAAATGAACTTAACTATAATTACAAATGAATGAAATAAACATGCTGAAGGGACTAGAGAAGGAAAGAACCAAACTAAGTTACTGTGGAAAATAGCATTTTGAGTGTATATTGTAAAGTTAAAGACAAAAGTAAGTTTATTGTACTGTTAAAATGCAATACTATATTTTGGTTAATAAATTTGTTTCTCACAAAGGCATGGGTTAGCAATTCTGAAACTATTTTATGTGCATATTAGAGTTGAACAAATAAGTAAATATACTTTAACTAATAAGAACCAGGTCTCTCACTGCTAGAGAAAGATATTAGAAATAAGAAAAGGTGAAGGCTGAAATAAACCCTGGGGTATTGAAATGGAGTCAGAAATATCAATATAAACTTAGTGTTTTAAAATAAATATATATGCACATGTGTTTTCAAGATGAGTACACACCGTCACGCATTGCTTAATATCAGGGATACATACTGAGAAATGCATTGTTAGACATTATCATTGTGCCACCATCATAGAATGTGCTTACACAAACCTAGATGGTACAGCCTACTACACACCTAGGCTACACAGGATAGCCTAATGTTCCTAGACTACATGCCTTTACAGTATGTTGCTGGAAAAAAGAAAAACCCAAGATTAAATCAAACACAGGAGGAAATGATGCAATCAAGAGTTGTGGAAAACAGATGTTTGAGGCTGCTGCTGGCATAATAGGGCAGTCTGTTTTACAGCAAATTATTTTTTAATAAATAAAAAGAGTCCACTCTAAAATAACAATTAAAACTTATAGTATGGCCCTGGCCAGTTTTGCTCAGCAGTTAGAGCGTCGGCCTGTGGACAAGAGAGTCTCGGGTTCAGTTCCTGCTGGGGGCACGTACCTCGGTTGCAGTTTGTCCCCAGCCCCGGTTGGGGTCGTGCAGGTGGCAACCACTCAGCGTGTCTCTCTCACGTGGATGTTTCTCTCTCTCTTCCTTCCTCTCTCCCTCCCACTCTATCTGAAGAGACATGCAAAAATGTCCTCGGGTGAAGATTTAAAAAAAAAAAACAACTTATAGTATGGTAAATACATAAACCAGTAACATAGTTATTTTTTGTCATTATCAAGTACTCTGTACTCTACATAATTGTATATGCTATACTTTATTTATTTATTTTTAATCCTTACCCAAGAATATTTTTCCATTTATCTTCATAGAGCAGGAGGGATGGAGAGAGGGAGGGAGAAAGAGAGACAGAGAGAGAAACATCGATATGAGAGAGAGACATCGACTGGTTGCCTCCAACACGACTCCAACCAGGGCCAGGGACAAATGGCAACCGAGGTATGTGCCGTTGGCCAGAATCTAACCCGGACTCTGGTCCACGGGCCGACACTGTAACTGCTGAGCCAAACTTGCCAGGGCTGTGCTATACTTTTATATGACTAGCAGCCCAGTAGGTTTGTTTGCACCAGCATCATTACAGCATCATGTGAGTAATACTTTGTGCTACATTATGACATCACTAGGTGATAGGAATTTTTAGCCACATTATACTCTTATGAGATCACTATGGTATATGCAGTCCATCATTAACTGAAACTTTATTGTGCAATGTGGACTGTACATATATTTCCAAGATCTGTTCCCTAAGAGGATATACAAGTAATGGCACCCAGAGAGCAAAGAGCACACCTAGTGCCTGATCTTGGTTTCTAAATAGCATCCTCCAATAAAAAGGGAAACCAGAGCTTCTGTGAGAAGGGTTTTGTCTCGGGGCTGGAGTGGGGAAAACACAAAGTGATCCTGGAGCATCTCATGGTGTCAACATGTGAGGAGGTGCTCACAAAGGATGGTGGCATGTTGTGAGGAAGCAACAACACTGGCCTGAAAAAGTTCCCACTGGCCAACGGTGGAAGTTTTTGAGCAATAAAATAAATAATGGTACTACTGGGTTATAACCCATTGATTAAGATAAATTTACATGAGTCTATATTGATACAAATAAATGAGGGAAAAGCTTTTTCTAACAGAAGATTTCCAAATAATAAATGTAGAAGAAATGAGGGAACTATAAAATTGCCACTAGAATACCACAATAATAATTGTTACAGACAAATCTACCAGTAGATATTAAAATTAATGGGAAAAATTTTAGGAAAAACAGGTACTTGTCTAGTCTCAAAGTATCTTCCCCAAGATATCTATTAATTACAATGGGGAAAATAGTTACTTTATAGTGGAGAAATCCATCGTGCATGACTTTACCCAAATAATTGATAATGAGACCAATAATGATCATCAACAATAAGATTGATTCCTGTAATCTGTAATATGATACACTGAGAATGGCACATTATTTCTGTGACATTCTTGCAAAAAATTAATAAATTCAATATAATCATAAGAAAACATTGGAAAACTCAAATTGAGGGAGATTCTATAGAATAACTGACCAGTGCTCTTCAAAAGCATCAAGGTCATTAAAGACAAGGAAAGACTAAGGAACATGCAGACTGGAGGAGACTAAGAAGACATGACAGCCCTGGCTGGAGGAAATGATGCAATCAAGAGTTGTGGAAAACAGATGTTTGAGGCTGCTGCTGGCATAATAGGGCAGTCTGTTTTACAGCAAATTATTTTTTAATAAATAAAAAGAGTCCACTCTAAAATAACAATTAAAACTTATAGTATGGCCCTGGCCAGTTTTGCTCAGCGGTTAGAGCGTCGGCCTGTGGACCAGAAAGTCTTGGGTTCAGTTCCTGCTGGGGGCACGTACCTCGGTTGCAGTTTGTCCCCGGCCCTGGTTGGTCATGTGGGTGGCAGCCACTCAATGTGTCCCTTTCACATCGATGTTTCTCTCTCTCTCTCTCTCTCTCTCTCTCTCTCCCTCCCTCCTGCTCTATCTGAATAAAAAATGTCCTTGAGTGAAGACTAAAAAAAAAAAAAATGTATATACATACATACACACACACACATAAAAAAAAGAAGACATGACAACTCAATGCAGGGTGGCATCCTGAAATGAATCTCAGGCCATTTGTGGAGAAAGTGGTGAAATACAAATAAAGTTTATATAATTCAATAAGTGGTATTGTATCAACATTAATATTACAGTTTTGACACTATTATCATATATAAGATGCCAACATTTGGAGAAGCTGTGTAAAGGTGATATGAGAAATCTGTACTGTTTTTACAATTTTTTACGTCCAAAATTATTTCAAAATAAAAAAGCTTTAAAAAGCAAATATTAAAGTACAATTTAAGATACAGAAGTCCTGGCCGGTTTTGCTCAGCGGTTAGAGCGTCGGCCCGCGGACCAGAGAGACCCTGAAAAGTTAAACATACATTTAATATACAACTCATTAATTCCACTCCTAGGTATCTACCCAAGAGAAATAAAATTATGTCCACACAAAAACTTACACATGAATGTAGCATCATTATTTTCAGTAGCCCCAAACTAGAAACAACCCAAGTATCTGTCAGCTGGAAATAAACAAAATGTGATATATTCATACAGTGGAGAATACAAATTAACAGTAAAAAGTGTTGTAGTACTGATACATGCTACAACATGGATAACTTCCGTTGCATTTCTTGCCACCTCCCCTGTCCAAGTGCCCATTTATCTCCCACGTGAATTATCACAATGCCTCCCCATGGCTCCTGTGCTTCTCTCCTTCTCCCCTATTTACCCTCAGCACAGCTATAACTAATTGTCTCATTATTCCCTCAGGATTTTCCAGTGGTTCTCCATTTCACTCAGAGAAAAGCCAACGTGCTTAAATGGTTCACCTCTCTGCTCTCCTCTTCTACGAATCCCCCATCACTCATGATGCCCCGCTCACTCTGGCCTCCTTGCTGTTCCTCAAACATGCCAGGCACACTTCTACACCAGGGCCTTTGCTCCAGGGCTTCCCCTCTGCCCCAGGGGCTCTTCCGGGGCTCTCAGCTCCTTCAAATTCCATCTTCTCACTGAGGCCTGACATCTTTGTTTAATACTGAAAGCTGCTTCCTCATCCCAGAATTCCTGATCTACTTAACCTGCCCTCCTCTTTCTTTGATCCCTAACACCACCTTTGAACATACTAGATAATTAAATTATTATGTTTATTTTCTTAACACCCCTTGTGGGAATGTAATCTCTGTAAGCTCAGAAATCTTAGTCTACTTTGTTCACTGACGTGTCCCAAACACCTAGAACAGCGCTTTGCACTTAGTTAGGCCTCAGTAAATATTTGTTGGAATGAATGAATGAATGAATGAATGAATGATGAGTTTGAGACAAGTAACTGTAGTGCAGTTGTATGTTTCCAGTTACAAGCCATTTTTATAGACAGTCTTGTGAGATGGTTGCGATCCTTGGAGCTGAGGACTAGTTAGGAAATAACTAGTCAGGGCCACAGCTAACTCATGAAGTGCCTTTGTGTGAATTCGAAAGAATGTCCCTTCCTCCTGGCAGATGCAACCCTGCACCAGGGTGAGGGCTTGGCCATTGAAGTGTGGCCTGGATTTTGTCCCCACTTACTCCCTCGGCCAGGAGGTGCCTTGCAGTGCACAGTCTGCCCAGTTGTCCTGGATGGTCCTGCAAGCACACAGACTTCTGGAGTCAGAATGTGCCAGTAGCTCTTCTTTCCACATCCCACACCCCGCTCCCCATCACACACATGCACCACCACAGCTGTGCCTGCGTAACTTTGCTGCTTCCCTGGTGAATGGTTCCTGTGAGCTTACCCTCACCCTTTCCCATAGGTAACTTTGCCCCAGATTTGGTTCTTCCTCACTCATTCCTTTAGTTTCCAAATTCTGCCTGTGATCATATTTCTGGACCTCATTTGTTTCATGACTCACAGTGAGGTCCATCTCCTCTCCCCCAGGCTAAACTTTACTTCCCCAAACCAGGCTAAGGTCAGTATCAAATTCTTCCCAGTCTGGACTGCACTAATCCTCAACCTCCTTCCCGGCCCCTTGGTCCTCAGGTTGTGCTGCAAAACCCTCAGGCTGCTGCCCTGAGTTGTGTGGAGTTGAAGGAAGGGGGAAGGGAGACCCAGACCTGGGCACAGGGTCTCTCAACCCTGCTTCAACAAATGCACCTCTAGTCATAGTATTCATAGCTTTGAAGTATAATTTTTGCCTGAAAAAAAAATTATGTTTAAACATTAGAATATGGATATTTTATGCCTTCAAGATAGACAGTCATTTTAAATTGGAAAAAAAAAAACTTAAGTCACAGTCATCTCCCACATAAAAGAATTTTATAGAGCACCTATAAATGCCTAGCTTTGAGTGCTGGAGCTTCTTGGTGTGCCCTTCAAGAGTAAGAGGCTATAATGTGCACACCTTGGTGTCTCTCTTGCTATAGCTGATACTTGCTGTCTAGTATTACAAACAAGATTAAAGTTAAGGCACAGCTACTGCAGAAAATGACTTTGATGTTTTAAATGTTTGATATATAGCTGTTCTTTCTGAAAGTGATTATATACCAGGGCCAGAACTCCTTATAATCTAAGCACCCACTTCCTAATTTATTTGTTCTGCAATTTTCCATGTTGGTATGTTTAATGGAGCACACCTATACATATGTGGACCCAATGCAAATGGTAAAAGTGACTTATGATGAGTCATGTTCCTACTTGTCTGCTTAAATTAGCTATAAGGACAGTGGGCAGGTGCTCCATGGGGGCAGGATGGCCAGCCTGCCCAGATTTTAAGGAAGAGAGGGCAGTGGGGAAACAGAAAAAGAGAATTGCAGGAGCCCCTAAAAATGACCTTCTGACTCAACAACAAAAATAAACAACATGATTTAAAAATAGGCAAAGGACTTCAATAGACATTCCTCCAAATAAGATATACAAATGGCTAGCGAGCACATGAAAAGATGCTCGGTATCACTAATCTTTAGAGAAATGCAAATAAAAGCCACAATGAGATATTACATCACACCCATGAGGATGACTTCTATTTAAAAAATTGAAAATACAATATATCAAGTGTTAGCAAGAATGTGAAGAATTTGGAACCCTTATGCACTGTGAGTAGGAATATAAAATGCTACAGCCACTGTAGAAAACAGTATAGTAGGTCTTCCACTTTTTAAAAATATAATTATTATATGATTCAGCAATTTAATTTCTGGGTACATACACCCTACAGAATTAAAAACAGGGCCTCAAAGAGTTATTTGTATATTCATGTTCATAGCAGCATTATTCACAACAGCTAAAAGGTGGAAGCAACCAAAATGTCCATCAATGGATGAATTGATAAACAAAATGTGATACATACATACAATGAAATATTATTCAGCCATAAAAAAGAAGGAAATTCTGACATATGCTACAACATATGGAACATTGTGCACATTGGGGACATTATGCTCAAGGAAATCAGCCAGTCACAAAAGAATCAATACTAGATGATTCCACTAATATGAGGTTCCTAGAGTAGTCAGGTTCAAAGAGACAGAAAGTAATAGTGGGTGCCAGGGGCTGAGGGGGGAATGAGGGATTATTTAATGGGTACAGAGTGTCAGTTCAGCGAGATGAAAATGTTCTGGAGATGGTTGGTGGTGATGTTTGTACAATATTATGAATATATGTAACACTACAAAGCTCTACACTTAAAAATGGTTAAGATGGTAAATTTTATGTGTATTATATCATAATAAAAAAAATGAGGGGAGCCCTGGCGGGTTTGGCTCAGCGGTTAGAGTGTCGCCCTGTGGTCCAGAGAGACCCAGGTTCGGTTCCCGCTAAGGGCATGTACCTCGGTTGCAGTTTGTCCCCAGCCCTGGTTGGGTCGTGCGGGTGGCAGCCACTCAATGTGTCCCTTTCACGTTGATGTTTCTCTCTCTCTCTCTCTCTCTCTCTCT
The DNA here is from genome assembly GCF_014108415.1 of Molossus molossus. NCBI lineage: Eukaryota > Metazoa > Chordata > Mammalia > Chiroptera > Molossidae > Molossus > Molossus molossus. Next base: position 9,463,704 of record NW_023425347.1, read on the forward strand.
CTCTTCCTCTCTCTCTCTCTCTCTCTCTCTCTCCCCCCACCCCACCCCACTCTATCTGAACAAAAAAAATGGATAAATATCTTCAGGTGAGAATTTAAAAAAACAACAACAAAAAAACAGAGGGGAAAAGTGACCATGTGAATTTAAAAGGGAACGCAGCTTTGGCCTTGGAGAAAAGATAGGTGAGCACATGCCAATTTGACCAAGTTTCAATGAGAACCAGAGATTTTCAAAATCTTGTCTACAGTGTCATCAAAGATGTACAGTAGCAGCAGGCTGGCAGGAGTGTGTGGGTCTGGGCTTTCTGAAGGCAGCATGGAGACATGTATGAAAAGCCTTTCACCTGTTTGTGCCTCTGATAGAGCACCCCCACTGCTAGGCATTTCTTCTTACGAAATAATCATGCCCGGTCAGTGTGGCTCAGTGGTTGAGTGTCAACCCATGCACCAAGAGGTCTCCAGTTTGATTCCCCGTCAGGGCACATGCCCAGGTTGTGGGCCAATTCCCCAGTGAGGGGCATGCAGGAGGCAGCCAATCGATGTTCTCTCTCATCGATGTTTCTATCTCTCTCTCCCTCTCATGTCCTTTCTCTCTAAAATCAATAAATGGGGGGGGGGGGAATAATCATAAGTGTTCCCCAGATATATCTAAAAGGGTGAACATTTGTTTACAATATCAAACAATTTTAAAGAAATATACAAAAATGGAGCATGATGAAATGAAGTGTCACACTGCCACTATGCAATTAATGCCTATATTGTCAAAGAATAGTAAGTGACAAGAGAAACTATTCTTGATATATCACTACATTTTTTTTTTTAATTGTCAGGACAGTAAGTCCATTATGCATGCATTTTCCTTAAAAAATTTACAGAAAAAGTGAGTTATAGTAAGGCTTATTTACTCCTCATCTTTCTTCTTTATTTTCTAGATTTTCCATACTGTATATGTATTATTTATTATTTCAGAAATAAAAATACTGTAAATATTTTTAAGTTAAATCTGAGTCTCCTGAATTTCTAGTTGGAGAACACTGGGTCCAGGCTAGATTGAATTTTCCCTGGTCAGAGGCAAAAGGGGTGCCAAAAAAATGCCTTTTTTTTTTTTTAGTACGTGTCCCTAGCAGGAACTGAACCCAGGACTCTCTGGTCCACAGGCCAACACTCCAACCGCTGAGCCAAACCGGCCAAGGCCCATCTTTTAATTTTTTAAGTTAGGTTTTACTGTCTAAACCTAGACCGTGGTGTAAAAGAAATTTAAAATATTTAAGAGAAGCCCTGGCCAGATGACTCAGTTGGTTGGAGCATCACCCCGTACACCAAAGGGTTGTGGGTCCAATTCCCATTCGGGGCACATACCTAAATTGCAAGTTTGATTCCCAGGTTGAGGCAATGTTTTTTATCACATTCTGTTTCTCTCCCTCTCTCTCTAAGATCAATAAAACATACCCTTGTGTGAGGATTAAATGAATAAATAATTAAATTAATAAAGTATTTAAGAGAATAAATTTTGCAATCACTTCAAAAATACCTATTTGCATGCAAGCCATTGTATGCTAATTTCCAGTCATTTCTACCTTATAAAAACCAGACACCCAAGTTTCTCTTGATAGAAATTTAAGGTAAGGGCTGGGGAGGGAGAGTGACAGGAAGGGGGGAAAGTCCTGCAGAGCCTGGAAATCAAGCTTCATTTCCTGTAATTTTTTAAATGTCTATTGGAGTGACATTGGTTCACAAAACCAAACAGGTTTCAACTGTACGACTCAACAAAATATCATCTGCGCACTGCATCGTGTGCCCATTGCCCAAAGCAAATTATCTTTCTGTCCTCATTCCCCAGCCCCACCCCTATCCCTGACAGCTGTCAGTCTGTTCCATGTATCCATGCCTCTGTTTCTATTTTGTTCATCAGTTTATTTTGTTCATTAGAGTCCACATATAAGTGAGGTCATATGATATTTGTCTTTCTCTGACTGGCTTATTTCACTTAGCATGACACTTTCCAGGGCCATTCATGCTGCTGCAAAAGGTGACTTTCAATTCAGATTCTCATTCCCCTATTCTGTTGTCCAACTATGTTCATGCTATAATTTTTATCCTCTAAATTTATCTGTTTGTATTAGTTCCCCACTGGGACTTCCGCTACAACTTTGTATTTTTTATTTGTCACAACATTCAGGAGTTACGTTCTGGAGCACCTTGTCAGAATATACCTGAAAGGCTAGCATTGTGATTCCCTGCTACAGGGACAAAGCAGGGGAAGTACAGATGCTATGCTGTGTTCACCCTGCAGGTTCACTGTGGCCCCCTATGGCTCATGGGGTCCTGGGAGCACAGGCCTGAAATGCCACAGCCCACACCACTCTTTCTCATCTCTAAAGAAAACTGGGACAAAACTGCTGATGCCAGTCGATGCAGGGAATGCGGGGAGGCCTGATTACCAGGAGAGATGCCAGTGCAGCTACGGGAGACAGCTCGGCTTTGTGCCAGCAGAGAGCCTACCCTTGAAGTTCACATGGGCAGCCCAGCTGCTTCGGGGCATGAAGACACTCTGGATAGAGCCATGTGAAATCTTAGTCACAAATGAACCCTGTGTGACCCACACACAAGCCTAGAAATGTGTAAGACATGCAGTGAGGGAAGAAGAGGAATGGCTATTCTCAGAGAAAAAGCCCTGCTGACTAAGCCAGGAAGACTGACGGTGGTGATTTACAAAGCTTTGCTCCTGGGTCCTCATCAAGTGCAAGAGGTGCTGTGGTAGGTTCAGCCTGGCTCCACCTGGCTGGGGCTCCACCCTCCTGGGCAGCACTGCTTCTCAAGTATCCCTAGGGTCTTGCATGGATCCTGGCCAAGGTTCCATCTGCCCCATCTTTCTAAGACACAATTCTGGCCATCCCCTGAATGAATATTCTATGACTCCCTCTGCCTTTAGGATAACAACTATTCTTGGAACATGTGCTGAGCCCTTTCCTAATCCAGCTGACTCTCTGCAGGACTTCTGGTTGCCCAATTTCCCTGCCTTTGTGCCTTCTGTCCCCTCTGCCTGGGAGGCACTCCTCCAGAGTCTCCCGGAGACACTTCTATGCCAATTTAAAGACCAGCTCATAAATCACCTCCTCCAAACTCCTTAGCCTATTCCTTGTTTGGGGAGACAAGGAGGGTAGATAGAGTATGAGCCTACAAATCAAAAAGATCCGAGTTTGAATTCTGGATCTACTACCTATCAGCCATGTGGTCTTGGGTGCATTTACCTTGTAAAGCTTCAGGTTTCTCTGGGTCAAATATGGAGAGTGAAATCCACTCCACAGAGCTCTGGGGAAGTAAGAATGCTGTCTTCACCCTTCCCCAGACTGTGCAACCCTCAGAGCTATCTTATTCTGAGGAACTTACAAGGCCTTTACCATTAGAGGGGCCCCCAAATGGTCTTGAGAAAGTCCACTGATAGAATTTTTCTTGGCAGCCGAGAGTTCTGGCACACCTGTGCAGTGGCTTTAGAGGTGCTTCTCCACGTAGGACCACATAATGATGCCTTGGGGAGGTTTGTAAAAATGCTGCTGCTTCCCTGGCCAAGAATCCACTTCTGGGGGCATAAGAATATGTGAGGGGGGGCTTTGTTATTAGCCCCCCGGGGAGTTCAAGGTGCAGAGGGTCTGGTTCAGAGACACTGCTTGCTCTCCCCCTCCTTCCCGCTCCTTCTCCCCCTGCTTCTGCCTGGGCTGACACAGATACCAACCAGCCCAGCTTCCTAGGACAGGCAGGAGGCAAAAACAATGGAAAGGAATGAATGAGGTTTTGACACAAGCGCAGTGGCTCAGAGTGACACATGACCTGCCGCCATTACAGGGACTAAAGGATGAACGTGTCAAAAATAAAACAGAACAAACAAGCAGATGTACACTGCCAGTCATGGATTTTGGCAATCATATGAGTGTGTTCTTGCTAAATCAATTGACAAAACTGTGCATCCCAGCAATGCCTACCAACTGGTACATGTAGGTAAGTAAATAGCCACTGTCACAGGCCAGTCAGCTCAGGCCCTCATGGGTTCCTGAAAAGTCAGTTTGGCCCTCCCAAGTTGGAAGACAGCAACAGAAGCCTCCAAAAGTGCCACTCTGAGAGTCATCCCTGGCTCATTTGACCTCAGCCACCAGATCCCTGCCTCCTTCTGCAGAAATCCCAGCAAGGAATGTTCTCACCCACCTGCTCTTGGGCTGTAGGGAGAGAGGAGTCAATTAATTCACCCAGCCACAGCCAGGAGGAAAACCACAGAAATTGGCTGGCACATTCCTCTTTTGTCAGACTTTGGGGACCAAGTGCCAGCCTCCTATTCCCAAGAAGCTGATAAAGATTCTTTCAATGTTGTAGGAAAGGCAGGGCTTAGGGGACACTCTGGGGAGAGAGAAAAGGAAGCCACCATAGCCCAGCCCCAGTAACTGGTTGTGCTGACCATACAAAGCCAGTTCCTTGCGACCCCTCCCTCCTTTCTTTCTTCTAGGCTCAGGCTCCCCTGACCACCCAGTGAGCCCTCTGCCACCCACCTCCTGGAGACCGATGCCGCCACAACGCCACACTACCCTCTCTCCGGTCCTCCTCTCCTGGGATTGGCAGGAGGTTGGTTGTCACACTCCAGATTTGGTGCCTTCTGGCTCCAGGCATATGATGGCCCATCTTGAGACTCCATGAGCCTGGAGTTTTTTTCCCTTTCAGTTCTGGGTGTGTCCCAGACACAAGCATGACCTTCATCTGCCCCCTGATGACATCACCATGTGTCCTAAGGGGTTTTCTCCTGTTGTGACTACAGCTGAGCTCTCTTCTATCACAATGCCGCAGTTGGGAAGCATCTTTGGCCTCCTGAAAACATAACAGGGAAGTGTTATGTTTTTAAAAACCAATATAATAGAAAAACCAATATAATAGAAAATAGCCCCACAGAATTAGGGGAGGCCATGGTTAGTTCCAATTTTATTGACCTGTTTCATTGCTGAACGCACAGGTCATGGAGTGAGGCAGAGTGGGCTCACTCATCCAGAGGCTTCCTAACTGTTCTACAGTCTCTGTCCCTACCAGCAAGTCATCATGTTGAGCTACAAATGAGTGGGTGACAAAGAGAATTTCCCACCTTAGGAAGTAGCAGTTGAATCTGCAAGTCACTCAAGACAAGTGGTTTCATATGTATAATGGGGAAAAATCACTCCACCTCATTCTTATATGAGAACTTAATGGAGTAGAAAAGGAGCGCTGAGGGAGTAAATGGAGCCTGTCCGTTTTGCATTTCATGTCCGAGAATCCGCTGTGTGAGCATCCGCCCGAGTGAGCAGAAGGGTGCGCAGGTGCATCGCCTTCCAGTCCCCACGTACAGTCGACGCACATGGAGAAACGGTACAAAAAATGTCTGAATGGTTTTAAGAGTTTCAGGTAGACTAATAAAGCCACAACCTTCATTCGGTAAGAAATGATGATGGCTACACCAGCATCCCGGGGGATTAAAGCATCCATCGGGTCTGGAAGTAAACTCTGACTCAGGAAAGATTGGAGGGACTGATGGTATCTACAGAAGGCCAAGTGAGGATGAAAGGGAAGGACCAGAAAGCCAGACTCCTGAGAAGCTTCCAGACATTTTAAGCAGCGAAACACTTGAGTAATTCATTTTTTAATATGATACCTTGTTAAATAAAAATTGTCTGTCTCCTCAAATCTTCGGTGAAGTCTGCTGCTCCCACAAAGGTCTTGGTGGATTTTTTTTTCTACCTGAGAGCAGAGGGAGTGAAAATTAATAAAAAGGTAAAATCCACCTGGGTCAAGGCCATGAGGAGTATGGGGTGGCGAGATGTGCAAGTAAGTCCTAAGAACCAGAGGTAACTGTGGGAAGAAAAACTTGTACAAATCTTGAGAAAGGCATTAATCTTTCCATAATTTATAGAATAATAAAGCAATTCCACTTAGTTCTTAAGAATCAGGGTAACCCAGGAAACACCTGGGTTGCATATGTGATATGAATTGAATTTGCTTTGCATTTAAGCTGATGCTTCTGATTGTTTTACAGGAATAGAAGGACTATTAAGGTGTTCAACTCTGTGGTGTTTATCAATCTACTAGCACCACATAAGCACTTGTAGTGTGCCAGACTTCAACCTAGGTGCTCCCAGGTGGTGCTTCACAAACTCCCTCTGGGAAGGGCCAGCCAGTGCTACTCCCAATTCTGGCAGATGAATGCCTGGCTCTGCGGCATGTGGCTTGTGTGCAGTTTGCACAACATGAGACTCAACACAAGAATTCATCAACACCCAGTCTGGTCTGTTCCCTGTTCAATAAAAAGAGCTCATGACGGGGGGGGGCAGAATGGCAGCGGAGTGAATGGAAGCTACACAGACCATCTCCCAAGACCAAACTGGAATTACAACGAAAATAAAGACAAATCGGCAGGAAGGGGCAACCGAAAGGCAGCTTGGAGGACCACATAACCAAGGACACTGACTCAATCCTGGTAGGCTTGTGAGGACCCAAGAGGGGGCCGGGAGCCCACGGTCCGCAGCGGCCTGGGCTGGGACCTGCTGCGGCTCAGCTGGGACCAGCAGCCTCGGCTGGAAGCTGCGCCCTCGGCTGGGTCCTGTGGCCTCGGCTGGGACGAGCAGCTGCAATGGCTGGGACCTGCGGCCACCTTGGCTGGGTCCTGCGACATCGGCTGGGTGCTACGCCCTCGGCTGGGAGCTGCTGCAGCCTTGGCCGCCATTAGCTGGGAGCAGTGCCCTCGGGTTAAAGTCCCAGGTGGCTCCAAGGCACAGAACCTGGACAGAGGCTAAATTGGCAGCAGCCACTCACTTTGGGTTCCAGCAGAGGGAGGGCAGACTGGACTGGAACTGTGTGGGGCCACTTGGGATTTGGAGGGTGCTCAGAGCTTTTGCTGAGTTGCAGCCATGCAGGACTGAGGTCATCTTACTCCTTCCCAGGGCCCAGGGGAGAGGTGGCAGCCCCTCCCTCGGAGATTCAACCTTACCCAGTGGCCATTGAAATACTAATTGAGGCCCATTAAAAACCAGCCACTGCCCCACGCTCGGGAAATCCACTTATACTGAGCACTCGAGAGAGTTTTTCAGTCAACTCAGAAACCAAGGTTCTTCAGGTGATCTCTACTAATAGCCTCCAGGCAAAAAAGCTAGAGGATAACTACCATTCCCTGGGCTACCAACTCTAACGAGGAAAGTTAAGACTTGACAGTGGTGTTTAAAGTGGGTCCTCCCTTCCTCATTCAAACCAAGGAGAGGGAGCCACAAACCACAGAACACCAACACCAACAGGGAAAATTTGGCAGACTCCAAAGCCCACTGTGATAGTCAAAATGGTGAAAAACAATGAATGGGTTACCGAGGAGATCAAGGAAGAAATTAAAAACCTCCTGGAAACCAATGAAAATGAACACAAAACAACACAAAATTTGTGGGATGCAGCAAAAGCAGTTCTGAGAGGGAAGTTCATAGCACTACAGGCCTACCTCTAAAAACAAAACAAAAAAATTCTAATAGACTATCTAACCTCACAACTTAAAGAACTAGAGAGAAAACAAAAAGAAAACCCCAGAGCAAGTAGAAGGAAGGAAATAGTAAAGATTAGAGCAGAAATAAACAACATCGAGTCCAAAAAAACAATTCAAAGGATCAACAAAACAAAGAGCTGGTTTTTCAAAAAGATAAACAGGACTGATGGACCCTTAGCTAGACTCACCAAGAAACAAAGAGAGAGAACCCAAATACACAAAATCAGAAATGAAAGCGGAGAAGTAACAACTGACACCACAGAAATACAAAAGATCCTTAACAGGTACTATGAAGAATTATATGGCAACAAATTCGACAATCTAAGCGAAATGGACAAATTTCTAGAAACACATAGTCTCCCAAAACTGGACCAGGAAGAGATAAAAAACTTGAACAGACCAATAACAACAGAAGAAATTGAAGATGTAATCAAGACACTCCCAGCAAACAAAAGCCCAGGCCCGTATGGCTTCACAGGGGGGTTTTACCAAATATTCAAAGAAGAACTAAAACCCTTTCTCCTCAAACTATTTCAAAAAATTCAAGAAGAAGGAAGACTTCTAAACTCGTTTTATGAGGCTAGCATAATTCTAATTCCAAAACCAGAAAAAGACACTACAAAGAAAGAAAACTACAGTCCAATATCCCTGATGAACACAGACGCCAAAATCCTGAACAAAATACTAGCAAATCAGATCCAGCAATACACCAAAAATTTATTCACCATGACCAAGTGGGATTCATCCCAGGGATGCAAGGCTGGTACAATATTCGCCAATCAATAAACGTGATACACCACATAAATAAAATGAAGAATCAAAACCACATGATCATGTCAATAGATGCTGAAAAAGCCTTTGACAAAATCCAGCAATAAACTTAACCAAAGAAATAAAGGACCTATTCGCAGAAAACTACTTAACCTCTCTGAGCTTCACTTTCCTGAGGGCTATCATACAGGTTGTTGTGAGGATTAGTGAGATAATGCATGTAAAGCGCCTAGTTCTGTCCTTGCCACACAGGTACTTAGCAGATGGCTCTCCTGTTATTAAGGTGTCACTTGTCACTTCTAGGGGAAGACTTAAATCCATGGACTTAAAAGTAAGACTTAAGTCCAGGTCTTACTTTTTCCTTGGGTTCCCTTCCTGCATTTCTCTCTAGCTGCCTGTGGATATTTCCAGTTAGCTCTCTTGTTTGTTCCTCATAGTCCAAACACCCTCTCTCTGATGATATCACTGTCTCCTCTACAAATGGTTCTCCTACCTGTTGGTTCAACTTGGTACCCCATGCCATGCCATGAACCATGCCCCACCATACCACACCAGACCACATCATGTCATAACATAGCATGCTACCCTATGCCCTGCCACCCAGACTATACTATACCACGCCACACCATGACACACCAAATTGTACCACACATGCATGTCATCCTGGACTATGCCCAGCCATGCCACACCATACCAGGCCATGCCATGGCAAATCACATCACACCACACTTCACCATACCACATTACACAGTTCCAGACTGTATCACACCCTTCCATGCCATGCCATCCCAAACTACACTACACTGTCACACTGAGCCATGCCACACCACGCCATACTACACCATGCCAAGCTCCAGAAGGCAACCCCAGGCTTATCCCTGCTCATTTTGGGGGCCCTTTCTGTGTTCCCCAGTGTCCACCCTGATTTTCCCCCTTTGGTTAAGTTAACCTATGTGAACTACATTCTTGACTTCTGAAGTTGGCTCCCGGCTCTACTCCTTGGATTTGGAATCCCCTCCAGCCTTAGGGAGACACCCCCGTACTTTCCTCTGGCTTGCAGTCCATCTCTTCCCCACCACCCCCGGGCTGGGAAAACCACTAATTGTAGAAACAAAGATTCGCTTTCATGTTAACATAAGCTATTGTTAACATAAAACTTTAATATTTAAATTTAATTTGTTAGAGTTCAATTTTTAAAATCTAATGTTATCTTCAGACTTATTAATGAAGGTTGTATCTATATCTATATCTATATCTGTATCATCTATATCCCTATATGTATTTATAATATGCTTGTATACATATAAACATTTTTAAGAATTAAGGTTATTGTATATATTCAAAATGTAAAACACATAAATTATTTGTATAGGTCATGTTTATACCCTTTACAAATTTATTTTCTCAAAAATAATAGAAAGGTATGATCCACAAGAAAATCCACCTTATTGGCAGTGGTTTGTTATGATATATGCTTCCAGTTCTCTTACTCTTCATATGTATAGTGTGCTGATTAAGACAGTCTCCACGAATGAACATACTTCATAAGAGGGATGCTAGGATTTGTCGGTGTCCCGCCCTTCCTTCCTGACTGCTTCCGATCATGGAGGAGTTGAAGGGTTAGTATGGAAGAGAAACCATTTAGCTACTGAACTTGTCACTCCTCCCCGCCCCCTAGCTTTTCTCCAATGATGAAATGGGCTAGTATCAGAATAGACAGAACAGTAAAATTATTTTTGTATAGACAGAGGGTGTGTGTGTATAAGTGTATATTATTTTATTTGAACCTAACATTTAATGTGTGCTTTATTACTCTGGTGGCTAGTGTCACTAAGCAAAGGAATCCAGGAGGCTATTCCGTTGGTATAATTCCAAGTGAGAGGTTCTGATAGAAACCGTGCCCAGAAATTGCATTGCATGTTTTCATTTGCCAAGTTAGCTTCCTTTAAAACCTTCAGAGTCACCTGTGACTCTTCTCTCTGCCTTTCATTCATTTATTTTGCTAGTGAGAAGTTCAAAGTTGGATGGTAAGAGATGTGCTGGGGGTACAGAGGAGAAAGGAAATAAACCCTCTTCGGGAAGGTTTTGCTGAGGAGGTGACATTTGAACTGAGCCTTGAAGGATGTTGGAGAGTGTGGCAAATTGCAGGGCGTGTTGAAGAATGTATTCCTCATTTGCGATTGCACATAGGTAAGTTAGCAATTGAGAGGAAGAGTTTAGAAACTTTCAAGCAGTGTGCCATTGCGATGACATTCCTATCTAAGCACATGTCATGAGCTCTTTTTTTTATTAATTAATTTTTGTTACAGATGTTTCTCCGGTTCCCCCCACTGATTCCCCCCTCCCCCTCCCGCCATGCCCTGTCCCCACTTTTGTTGTCCATGTCCATTGTTCATGCATGCATGTATATAACTTCTGTGGTTTATCTCTCCCCCACCACCCTCTCTCTTGGGGATTGTCAGTCTGTACCCCACTTCCACGTCTCTGGGACTACCCTGTTCCTCAGACTGTTATGTTTATTATATTCCACAAATAAGTGAGATCATATGACACTTGTCTTTCTCTGTTTAGTTTGTTTTACTTACAATAATACTTTCCAGGTCCCTCCATGTCGTCTCAAAGAATAAGAGATCTTTCTTTCTTACAGCTGCGTGGTACTCCGTTGGGTATATGTACCACAGCTTTTTTATCCATTTGTCTACTGATAGATACTTGGGCTGTTTCCAGATCTTAGCGATTGTAAATAGTGCTGCTACAAACATGGGGGTACATATAGTCTTTCTGATTGGTGTTTCAGGCTTCTTAGGGTGTATTCCTAGAAGTGGCATCACTGGGTCAACGGGGGTTCAATTTTTAATTTTTTGAGGTAACACCATATTGTTTTCCATAGTGGCTGCACCAGTCTGCATTCCCACCAGCAGCTTACTAGAGTCCCCTATTCTCCACATCCTCACCAACAACTCGTTGTTTGATGATTTGTTGATGGCGGCCATTCTGACAGGTATGAGGTGATACCTCACTGTTGTTTTAATTTGCATCTTTCTGATGATTAGTGATGATGAGCATTTCTTCATATGTTTCTTAGCCATTTGTATGTCCTGTTTGGACAGGTGTCTATTTAGTTCCTCTGCCCATTTTTTCATTGGGTTGTTTGTCTTCCTTTTGTGGAATTGTATGAGCACTCTCTATATATATATTGGAAATTAACCCCTTATCTGATATATCATTGGCAATTATGCTCTCCCATACAGGGGGTAGCCTTTCTGTTTTGATGATTGTATCTTTCACTGTGCAGAAGCTTTTGAGTTTGATGTAGTCCCATGTGTTCATTTCCTCCTTTGTTTCTATTGCCTTAGGTGATGTGTCAGTAAAAATTCTGCTGTGTATGATGTCTGAAATTTTGTTGCCTACAGTCTCTTCTAGGATTTTTATGGATTCATGAGTTACATTTAAGTCTTTTATCCATTTTGAGTTATGATCGAGTAGGGTGTAAGTTGATGGTCTAGCTTCATTTTTCTGCAAGTAGCTGTCCAATTTTCCCAGCACCATTTATTAAAGAGGCTGTCCTTACTCCACTGTATGTTCTTGCCACCTTTGTCAAATATCAAGTGAGCATATCGCTTTGGGTCCATTTCTGGGTTCTCTGTTCTGTTCCCCTAGTCTATATGCCTGTTCTTGTGCCAGTACCAGGCTGTTTTGATTACAGTGGCTTTGTAGTATAACCTGAAATCTGGTAATGTGATTCCTCCAACTTTGTTCTTCCTTTTCAAGATTGCTGTGGCTATTCAAGGCCTTTTTTGGTTCCATATGAACTTTTGAAGTACTTGTTCTAATTCTGTGAAGTATGCCATTGGTATTTTGATGGGGATTGCATTGAATCTTTAGATTTCTTTGGGTGGTATGGACATTTTAATGATGTTAATTCTCCCAATCCATGAACAGGGTATGTGCTTCCACTATTTTATATCTTCCTCTATTTCTTTTTTCAATGACCTGTAGTTTTCTGCGAATAGGTCCTTTATTTCTTTGGTTAAGTTTATTCCTAGGTATCTTAATTTTTTTGCCGCAATGGTAAATGGGATTTTTTGCTTAGTTTCTCTTTCTGTGAGTTCATCATTGATATATAAGGATGCCATCGATTTCTTGACGTTAATTTTGTATCCTGCTACTTTGCCAAATTCATTTATTAAGTCTAGAAAACTTTTGATGGAGTCTTTGGGGTTTTCTATGTATAGTATCATGTCATCTGCAAAAAATGACAGTTTCACTTCCTCCTTTCCAATTTGGATCCCTTTTATTTTTCCTTCCTGTCTGATTGCTGTGGCTATGACTTCCAGTACTATGTTAACTAAGAGTGGCGAAAGTGGGCATCCTTGCCTTGTTCCTGTTCTTAAGGGAAATGCTTTTAGTTTTTGCTCATTGAGTATGATGTTGGCTGTAGGTCTTTTATATATGGCCTTTATTATGTCTAGATATGATCCCTCTATTCCCACACTGCTAAGCGTTTTTATCAGAAATGGATGCTGGATTTTGTCGAAGGCTTTTTCAGCATCTATTGATATTATCATGTGGTTTTTATTCTTCGTTTTATTTATGCGGTGTATCACATTTATGGATTTGGGAATATTGTACCAGCCTTGCATCCCTGGGATGAATCCCACTTGGTCATGGTGGATATATTTTTTGGTGTATTGCTGGATCTGATTTGCTAGTATTTTGTTCAGGATTTTGGCATCTATGTTCATCAGGGATATTGGCCTGTAGTTTTCTTTCTTTGTTGTGTCTTTTTCTGGTTTTGGAATTAGAATCATGCTGGCTTCCTAAAACAAGTTTAGAAGTCTTCCTTCTTCTTGAATTTTTTGAAATAGTTTGAGGAGAATGGGTATTAGTTCTTCTTTGCATGTTCGGTAAAACTCCCCCATGAACCCAACCGGGCCTGGGCTTTTGTTTGCTGAGAGAGTCTTGATTACATCTTCAATATCTTCTGTTGTTATTGGTCTGTTAAAGTTTTCTTTCTCTTCCTGATCCAGTTTGGGAGACTATGTTTTTCTAAAAATTTGTCCATTTTGCGTAGATTGTTGAATTTGTTGCCATATAATTGTTCTTAGTAGTTGTTAACGATCTTTTGTATTTCTGTGGTGTCAGTTGTTATCTCTCCACTTTTATTTCTGATTTTGTGTATTTGGGTTCTCTCTCTTTGTTTCTTGGTGAGTCTAGCTAAGGGTCCATCAATCTTGTTTATCTTTTCGAAAAACCAGCTCTTTGTTTCATTGATCCTTTGAATAGTTTTTTTTTTTTGGTCTCTATGTCATTTATTTCTGCTCTGATCTTTACTATTTCCTTCCTTCTACTTGCTCTGGGGTTTTCTTTTGGTTTGCTCTCTAGTTCTTTAAGTTGTGAGGTTACATAGTCTATTAGAGATTTTTCTTCCTTTTTGAGGTAGGCCTGTAGTGCTATGAACTTCCCTCTCAGAACTGCTTTCGCTGCATCCCATAGAGTTTGTGTTGTTTTGTGTACATTTTCATTGGTTTCCAGGAAGTTTTTGATTTCTTCCTTGATATCCTCGGTGACCCATTCATTGTTTAATAGCATCCTATTAAATTCCATGTGTTCAAATGTCTTTGTATGTTCTTCTTGCAATTGATTTCTAGTTTCATGTCATTGTGATCTGAGAAGATGCTTGATATGATTTTAATCATCTTGAACTTGCAGAGACTTAGTTTGTGCCCTAACATGTGGTTTATCTTTGAGAATGTCCCATGTGCACTTGAGAAGAATGTGAATTCTGTAGTTTTGAGGTGTAATTCTCTGTAGACATCTATTAAATCCATTTGGTCTAGTGCTTCATTTAGAGTCTCTGTTTCCTTGCTAATTTTTTGTCTAGAGGATCTATCCAGTGCTGTCAATGGGGTGTTGAAGTCCCCTGCTATGATTGCATTGTTGTCAATTTCTCCTTTGAATTCCTCCAGAATATTTTTAATATATTTTGGTGCTCCTACATTGGGTGCATATATATTTATCAAGGTTATATCTTCCTGTTGGATAGATCCTTTCAATATTATGTAGTGGACTTCTTTGTCTCTATTTATGGCCTTCATTCTGAAATCTATTTTATCAGATATGAGTATTGCTACCCCAGCTTTTTTTTTCTTTTCCGTTTGCTTGGGAGATTTTTTTCCATTCCTTCACTTTCAATCTATGTGAGTCTTTTGTTGCGAGGTGGGTCTCTTGTAAACAACATATACATGAGTCATGCTTTCTTATCCAATCAGCTACGCTGTGTCTTTTTATGGGAGCATTCAGCCCATTTACATTAAAGGTGATTATTGATATGTACTTATTTATTGCCATTTTTGTTTAGTGTGGTTCTATTTTTCTTCCCATTTCTCCTGGTAATTACAGCAGTCCTTTTAACATTTCTTGCAGTGCTGATTTGGTGCTAATGTATTCACTTAGTTTTTTTTTTTTTTTTTTTTGTCTGGGAAGCTCTTTATTTGACCTTCTATTTTGAATGATAGCCTTCCTGGGTAGAGTATTCTTGGATTCAAATCCTTGTTTTTCATGACCTTCATTACTTCATGCCATTCCCTTCTGGCCTGTAGTGTTTCTTGTGAGAAGTCAGCTAACAGCGTTATGGGGTTTTCTTTGTAGGTGACCTGTTGCTTATCTCTTGCTGCTTTTAGGATTCTCTCTTTGTCTTTAATTGTTGGCAGTTTGATTACTATGTGTCTTGGTGTGGGCCTGTTTGGGTTCTTCTTACTTGGGGTTCTCTGTGCTTCTTGAACTTGAATACCTTCTTCCTTCACCAAATTAGGGAAATTTTCTGTCACTATTTCTTTGAATATATTCTCTAACCCTTGCTTATTTTCTTCTTCTTCAGGGACTCCTATGATGCGAATATTATTCCGTTTCCAGTTGTCCCACAGTTCTCTTAAGCTGTCTTCCTGTTTTTTAATCGTTTTTTCCTTTTGGTTTTCTGATTGGTTGATTTTTTCTAGCCTGTCTTCTAATTCACTGATCCGGTCCTCAGCCTCCCCTACTCTGCTTTTTAGACCTTCCAATGTGTTTTTCATTTTTGATATGTCATTCTTCATTTCTTCCTGTTGGTTTTTAATTTCCAACTAGTTGATTTTCAACATTTCTATGTCTTTACTCATGGTGCTCATATCCTTACACTTCCGGTTGAGCTTCCTCAACACCATGGCTCTACATTCTTGTTCAGTTAACTTGCTTAACTGCGCCTAATTTATCTCATCTTCCGTAGAGGTCTCTTGTTCTTTCATTTGGCTTTTGTTTCTGTTTTTCACCATTTTGGCTATCACAGTGGGCTTTGGAGTCTGCCAAATTTTCCCTGTGGGTGTTGGTGTTCTGCTGTTTCTGACTCCCTCTCCTGGGTTTGATGAGCCAGGGAGGACCCACTTTAAACACCACCGTCAAGTCTTAGTTTTTCTGGTTAGTGTTGCTAGCCCAGGGAATCGTAGTTATGCTGTAGTTTTTTTCCCTGGAGGCTCTTAGTAGAGGTTACCTGAAGACCCTTGGTTTCTGAGTTACCTGAAAAACTCCCTCAGGTACTCATGTAAGAGGATTTCTCGAGGGTGGGGCAGCTGCTGGTTGTTAATGGGCCTCAATTAGCATTTCAATGGCCACCAGGTGGGGTTGAATTTCTGAGGGAGGGGCCACTGCCTCTCCCCATGGCCCTGGGAAGGAGTAAAATGACCACAGTCCTGAGTGCCTGCACTCAGCGGAAGCTCTCAGCACCCTTCAAAACCCGAGTGTCCCCACACAGTTCCAGTCCAGTCTACCTTCCCTCTGCTGGAGCCCAAGGTGAGTGGCTGCTGCCAATTTAGCCTCTGTCTAGACTCTGCGTCTTGGAGCCACCTGGGACTTTTAACCCAATGGCGCCAAGGGCTGTGGCACCAGCCGAGGGCATTGCACTCAGCAGAAGCCCCAGGACTGAGCCACGGTAGCGGGACACTGCTGAGGTGGCAGCAGCTTCCAGCAGAGGCCCCTGGTCCCCGCGAGTTCGTGTGGCACCAGCCAAGGGATTAGCAGGCAGCAGAGTTTGCAGGACACAGGCGGGGTCGCAGTCGGGGAGACAGCAGCAAGTTCCCGCCGAGCCCCCTGCTCCCCGTCCAGGCCACTGTGGACCGTGGGCTCCCGGCCCCCTCTCGCGCCCTCTCAAGCCTACCAGGATTGAGTTGGTGTCCCTGGTTATGTGGTCCTCCAAGGTGTCTTTCGGTTGCCCCTTCCTGCAGATTTGCCTTTATTTTCGTTGTAAATCCAGTTTGGTCCTGGGAGATGGTCTGTGTAGCTCCATTCACTCCGCCGCCATTTCTTCTTCTTCTTCTTTTTTTTTTTTTTTTTTGAGAAGTGTAGCATTTTTAAATGGGCATATTACTGGGATTTTGTTAGTAGTAAGAAGGAGAGACTAGACATTGGAGAGCAATCTAGCAAAAGTTTC
Organism: Molossus molossus; assembly: GCF_014108415.1. Lineage (NCBI taxonomy): Eukaryota > Metazoa > Chordata > Mammalia > Chiroptera > Molossidae > Molossus > Molossus molossus. Next base: position 9,480,466 of record NW_023425347.1, read on the forward strand.
TATCTCACGTCCATGACCTAATTACACCTGGGTAATCACACCTGGGTGTTCTACTGCCAAGGGCCAGTTCATTCATAGGGCTGGCCTAAGGCATGGAAAACCAGACTCTGAGCAGAGAATTTCTATGGAGAATATGGACTGCAGGTGAGAGAACGGAGACGGCTTTTAGAGCATGCGTTTCCTTGCTGAGAGACTAGATAATGGAAAGTATGAGAACGGCAGCTGTGCTGGACCATCACGGGGACAGGACCGTGACCCAGCGTGAGGAGTCCGGGCCTTGTGTTCACGGGTGTATCCAGCAACATGGATTTAGGTGATGAAAAGAATAAGCCTAATAAGACAATATTTTTTTTCCCAAATCTTTATTGTTGGATGTAAAATGTATTACAGATGTTCCACATTTTTACCCCATTGACCCCCTCCTCCCCACTCCCGCCCCCCTCCCACCTTTTCCCACACTATTGTCTATGTCCATTGGTTATGCATATAAGTTCTTTGGTTTATTTCTTCCCACCCCACCCCAACCCCTTTCCCTTTGAGGTTTGTCAGTCTAGCAATGAATTTGTGCTTCTTAATCCCTTCACCTTTTTCACCCATTCCCACAACCCCCTTCCCAACTGGCAACCAACAAAATGTTCTCTGTATCTATGAGAATGTTTCTGATCTTCCTGTTCATTTTGTTTGTAGATTCCATTGTTGATAGATATGTATTCATTGCCATTTTGTTTGTTCATACATTTTATCTTTTTCTTCCAAAAGACCCTTCATCATTTCATATAATAACGGTTTGGTAGTGATGAACTCCTTTAACTTTTTCTTGTCTGGGAAAGTTTTTATATGTCCATCAATTCTAAATGACAGCTTTGCAGGATAGAGTAATCTTGGTTGTAGGTTCTTGGTTTTCATCACTCTGAATATTTCTTGCCACTCCCTTCTGGCCTGCAAAGTTTCTTTTGAGAAATCAGCTGACAGCCTAATGGGTACTCCCTTGTAGGTAACTAGCTGCCTTTCTCTTGCTGCTTTTAAGATTCTCTCTTTGTCTTGAACCTTTTGCATTTTGATGATGATGTGTCTTGGTGTGGGCCTCTTGGGGTTCATCTTGTTTGGGACTCTCTGTGCTTCCTGGACTCGTATGTCTGTTTCCTTCACCAAGGCAGGGAAGTTTTCTGCCATTATTGTTTCAAACAGGTTTTCGATTTCTTGTTCTCTCTCTTCTCCTTCTGGCACCCCCAAGATGCGAATGTTGGCACGCTTGAAGTTGTCCCAGAGGCTCCTTACACTATCCTCATTTTTTTGGATTCTTTTTTCTTTTTGCTGTTCTGATTGGGGATTTTTTGCTTCTTTATATTCCAAATCGATGGTTTGCTCCTTGGATTTACATACTCGATTATTGAAGCTGTGTAAATTATTCTTTATTTCAGTTAATGTCTCCTTTAATTCTAACTGTGTATCCATGATTTCTAACTGGTCCTTTTTTATGCTCTTGAGGCCCTCCCTAAGTTCACTGAGGTTCTCACTAAGTTCATTGAGCATCCTTATAAGCAGTATTTTGAACTCAGTATCTGTTAGGTTGCTTATCTCCCTTTCACTTAGTTCTTTTATTGGGGTTTTGTTCTGTTCTTTCATTTGGGATCTGTTTCTTTGTATCCTCATTTTGGCTGCCTCCCTGTGTTTGTTTCAGTGTATTACTTAATGAGAGGTATGGGGCTCGCTGAGACCCGGTGCTGCTCCTTTGAAAGAATTTAGGAAAAACCTGAAGCAGGATCCAAGACCAGCCAATCCTATGGTTAAGCAAGTGGCAACAGCTTGGGTGGGCTTGAAAGTTGTGTGGGGCGTGGCGGGGCCTCAGGGAGTCAGCAGAGTCAGCAGGGCAGGGCTACCAGTGTGAGCCAGGTTGCTGGAGTCCCAGATATGGCTTCTGTCTGCCGCTCCCGGGAAGGGCTCACCAAAGGAACAAAGGCCTCTGACAGCACGTTTGTCCCCGAGGAAGCCCCCTCTCCAGCACTCGCTCCAGTGCCTAACAGCTCAGTTCTTCCCTGTATGTCTCTGGTGCCCCTCGAGCTGCCTCCCCTCCGAGCTTAGAGGGAGAGAGTCCGATAAGTTCGTGCGCCGGCCCTTTAGGGAGATGCCTGGGGCTCCAGCCTCTTCCGCTTCCCTGAGCCTCAGTTTCCGCTGGTTTTTCCAGCCAGAAGTTATGGGGACTCTCTTCCTGGCACTGGAACCCTGAGCAGGGCACCTGGTGTGGGACGGGGACCCCTCAGTCCTCAGGAAGGACCTTCCCAGCCGCAGGAGCCTCCTGATTTTTATTCACCACGCTTGGGTGTGGGACCAGCCCGTCTCGCCGCTGCGCCGTCGCCGCGCCGCTGCCCCCCCTCGCGCCGCTGCCTGTCCTACCGGTCTGGATGTAGCTGCTTTTTTTTTCTTAGTTCCGTAGTTGTACGACTTCCATTCAGCTTGATTTCAGGCGGTTTCGAATGATGGTTGTTCTGTAGTTTAGTTGTAACTTTGATGTGGTTGTGGGAGGATGCGATACCGTGTTTACCTACACCGCCATCTTGACCGGAAGTCAAGACAATATTTTTTAAGGGAGTGTTGCTAATCTGTTCTGCACATCCTGGACTCCAGAGTCCTGGCAGAAACTGTCACTTGGGTATAGCCTAACCAGGTATCCATCCTTAACAATATCCAGAAATGTCCTGTTATGAGTTGAATTATGCCCCTCCTGCAATTCATGTGTTGAAGTCTTAACCCCCCAGGACCTCACAACTATATTTGGAGACAGGGTCTTTAAAGAGGTAACTAAATTAAAATGAGGTCATGAGGGTGGGTCCTAATCCAACAGGACTGATATTCTTATAAGAAAAGGAGATGAGAACACAGACACACAGAGAGAAGACCATGTGAAGCATCAGGAGAAGACAGTTGTCTACAAGCCCAGGAAAGAGGCCTCAGAAGAAATCAACCTGGATCTCGAACTTCTAGCCCCCAGAATTGTGAGAAAATTAATTTCTTTTCTTTAAGCCGCCCAGCTATGGTATTCGTTATGGCAACCCTAGCACACTAAACAGGTTCTTTCACAAAAGAAACCACTAAGAATGAATGAACTGCTAAGATGAAAAAATGAGAAAAACATACCATTGACTAAAGAATGAACTGAAGTATCATTCTTCACATATGAAGCTACAACTTACACACAGTAGAGTTCTATCACTTTTCATTCTCCTCACTAGGAAATCAGGCCTAACTGGGGTAAATGCCTCTGTCTAGTCTGGCTGGGACACATGGATCCTTTCCTTCTGTCTGGTGCTTCTTTGAACTGGGATTTTTAATAGCCACCATAGAGAACATTTTACAGCGCTATCTGCCATTCTTTAAAGAACCATATGATTTCACTCATATGTGGGATATAAAGCTGAAAGCAATAAATGAACAAACAAACAACAACAAAAATAAACAAAAACTCATGTACACAGACAACAGTATGGTAGTTACCAGAGGGAAGGGGGTTGAGGGGTAATAAAGGGTGAAGGGGGTCAAATATGCGATAACGAAAGAAGATTTGACTTTGGGTTGTGGGCACACAATGCAATATACAGAGGATGTATCATAGAAATGTACACTTGAAACCTATACAATTTTATTAACCACTGTCACTCCAATAAATTTCATTAAGAAAGAGTTCAAAGGATTTTAAACTATGAGTAAAAATATCAGTGATTTTATTTTAAACTAGTAATAAAATATTTCATTAAAGAAAAAACACCTTTGTTTTCAAGTGCAGAGTTCCCATCAGCTATATTTCTAGACTCGAGTGAAAGCAAGACCTATACAATGGTGAAATTCACAATGCGTTTCCTTCCTTCAAGGCATCTGCTCCTCCAGTGATCCAGCAGCAGCTGCTTGTTGGCTGGGAAGTGGCTTCTCTCCTATTCATGCTCTTTACTTTGTCCTGTGGTTTGTGGAGGAGGGGGTATTGACATGGACTTCTGGTGAGAAGAAAGAAACTTCCTATTTAGATACTGTTGCCAACAACAAAACAACTTCCTACCATTCCTCAGGTTTCCTTAACTCAGTGATATTTCTTATTTGACAATATCACATTCCACCTCCAACTCCACTCCCCAACTTTGGTATTTAACTATTTTATACCTACAATGTGTAGCCTACAGAAGCTTTGCCAACTCTTCCTCCCCAGTTGGTTTTTACTCAAAGCATTCACCTAAGGAGAGAAGGGGAATTCAATGAAGAGGGCCAAAGGAGCATGTCCGAGCTCAGAGACCCCTGAGCCCCACTCCAGCTTAGGGCATCAGTTGCAACAGCAGCTCAGACCTGGAGCCCCACCCTTAAAGGGGCAGGAGAGAATAATAGAGAACTAATCATAATGGGGTACTAGCCATAGTTATAAGAAATGTTGAACATCCTTGCTCTGTTAATCATGATTGCTTTGTTCTGATTAAAGAAAGCCCATTCTGACCTGGTTCAGAGCAGCGCGCCCTGGTAGTTGGCCTCGGGAATGCTGTCCATTCTTCTTACCAAACTACCCGCCTCGTCATGGAAAGACTAACCACCTTGGAGTCTTGGAGGTGGTGCACTGGAGACAGCACACATCCCCAGCACCTATGACTTCCCCATGCCTCTAATCTGTAACTATTTTACCCATTGATATTCCCTTTTACCTACTTCCCCATGTAATACCCAATATAAGCAACCAGTGATAGAGGGAGTGCAGAGTAGATTTTTGCAGAATGACCCCGCTGCTCTCCCACACCACCAGCAATATGGAATAAATGCTCATATACGATTCAACCTTGTCTCTGCTTAATTGACTCAGACCCATTTGTTGTCCAGTTTCAACCCCACCCACCATACAGCCTAGACCTCTTACTCAACACCTAAGGGGCCAAATTGGTTAAATAAATAGATTGCCTCGACCAGTGTGGCTGAGTTGGTTGGAGTGTTGTCCCATACACAAAAAGGTTGGAGGTTTGATTTCTGGTCAGGGCATATCCCTAGGTTGGGAGTTCAAACCCTGGTAGGGGAGGCAACCAATCAATATTTCTCTTCCACATTGATGTATCTCTCTTTCTCTCTCTCTCTCTGTCTCTCTCTGTCTCTCTCTCTCTCTCTCCTTCCCTCTCTCCCTTTCCTTCTTACCCTCTTTCTAAAATCAATACATATACCCTTAGGTGAAGATTAAAAATTAATTACTTAAAATTAGCAAAAAAATATATGGAAGATAACTAAAGAACAAAATAATAGAAAGCAGAATGAAATAAATAATTACAGATAAAAACTACGGAAAAAGTCCTCGGGTGAGGATAAAAAAATAAAAAACTGAATATTATATGCTAAAGATTCACGTTAAAAGGGTGAAAGAGGATTATTTAATTCTTTTAGATAGAGTGTATTAAAAGAGCACACTGAAAAAGGTTAAAGTGACAAATACAAGAGCAAGTGGAGGAGGGCACTGTGCCTTGGACCAGAGAAGCTCAGGGCAGGGCCCTCAAGGGCTGCCTCTCCGGGGTCACAGGCTGAGGCTCAGGACTCCTCTTAGGGCAGAGGAGTCCATCCATAGTGCATCTGCCCTGTAGGCTGAGAAATCTGTGAGCCCCTTAGCTTTTCCAGATGATTTCCCTGTGGCCCAGCTAGCATGTAAATCCAACACTCAGTTGGCAGGCCAGCTACTCCTCCTCAGACAGACAGGCCACCTGCCAGAACGGGGCCAGCGAGCAGAGGAGCTCACCAAGGAGAACATGAAATCTGCTAACGAGGCGGTTTCTAAACACACAGACTGTCTTGGAGAGAGGGGAAAAAGACTGTAATTCAATGTACAAATCAGACTTTGGAAAGAAGAATATATAAAAATGTCCCTGGGCAGGGTTCCAGTCTCAGCTCTGTCTCTGACCAGCTGCAGGACTCGGGACAAATCAGTTATTTACAATAGGTCACAGTGTCCTCAAAACTAAATGAGGAGAATAAGCCATAGGAGCTCCAGAGTCAACCCCAGCTCCTACAGCATTAGTCCAAAACCACTCATTTTCCTCAGTGGTTTAGGCAAGTGGGATTGCCCACCAGTGCACAGAGCAGGCCCTGATTCCTGTCCCTGGGCTAGAGCACCGCTGAGCCAGGAGCCAGGGTCCATCCTGTGTGCCCTACAGGATCCCCCTCACTCCCCGAAATCGCCAGTTGCCAGCACCAAGGGAGAGGCCAGAAGCTCAAAGCAGGTGAGGTCAGACACCCAGAGGATGCAGCAGAAACATCCAGACCAGGCTGAGAAGGCAAAGCGAAGTGGAACATGGATGGAATCCAAAAAGGAGCCTGTGGGAGTTCCACTGTAAGCAGGATGAGCTTGAGGATAGATATTGGGGGCAAAGCAGGGACCAGGCCTAGACCAGGTAAGGGACAGATTCTCTGAAGACAGGAGTGGCTGTCAGGGCCTCCTGCTAAAAACCCCAACCCTGCCCACGTAGCAAGGGCTCCACACTCTGACTTAGACATATCTGGGTGTGAGTGTCACTAAGATTCACTTCCTGGGTTTCCCTGTGAAGGAGGACTTGCCTCCCAGCTGTGCAGAGTGTATCAGTAGGCAGCCCCCACTTATCAGCTCCTTATGAGACTGAACCAGGCATGGAGCATGAAGGGGCTATCTCAGCCCTACCTGGAACCACTCTGAGCCTTGTGGAGTTCTATATCATAATTTGGCTTATCCCTCTGCCCAATGCTGCTTCCTCCTCAAACTCCATTTCTGAGCCAGCTTTGGGAGAACCCAATCTGCAACTCTAAATGGCTCCACTATGACCTACAGTCTCCAGCTTGCAGGCTGTATCTCCTGGAGCCTCCTCAAATGAGAAGTCTTAGACAGCCAAGTGTGACAGTCAGCTCATGCCAGTCGGGAAGATTGTGTACTCATCTCTTCCCAAGTCTGTATTAAATGATAGAGGTTGGTAGCTTGAAATCAGCCATAGTGGGAGTATTTACACCAGGGAAACTGACAACACTGAAAATTGGGGCTTTTTTATTTTCCTGGATAGCTAGCTGATTATTAAACATTACCAGCACACCATTACCTCCGAATAACAATAGGACTAGACTCTTCATAGAGCCCCACCTTGCTCTATTTCATATCACACAGAGCAGAGTTACGGGTGAGGAAGGAACATTAGAGGAAATGCAGAATAAAGTTGCAGATTTATTATTCCAAGGGGGACTCTTGGATGCCCTGCTCTTCCGGGGGATGGAACCAAACTAGAAGGAGAAGCAGCACATTCCTCACCACCTGGAATAAGTCTGTTCAGGTTCCTGGCATCATGAGAGCAACTGAGCAAGACTGTCTCTCTAATTCATGGCATTGAAGACTTCAGCACACACCCCAAATGTAGTTTGTGGGATCATTTTCTTAGAAACATGCAAGGCACCCACCACCATATTAAACTCCACCCTTTCTGCCATCGTGGTGAATTACTGTCTGACCTTCCCATCCTGCTGTAGGGTGAACAACCCATCTTCTTCCCCCTTGTCCAACCCTCAACAATTTTGAATCATCACAGGGGCACCTCCACATACCTCCTATGTGCCTAAGAAGGCAGGGTCTCCAACTTGGTGGCTTGTTTCTGAAATGTTGCCGACTGGAGTCCAAGAGGAGAGCTGTGGAAAGTGCTGAATGCAACCTTTAGAAAGAAGGTTAAGTCTTTTAAAGGACTTTTTAGTGAGGAATACACATTTATTGAACAAATATGTATTCAGTGTCCACCACAAGGCATTTTGCTAACTGTTGTATCCTATGAAGGGGGTCTAACAGGCTGGGTCTAGGGGCAGAGAAAACAATGAAACTCTGGTCACTAACAATGGGGCAAAATATATTTGCTGTCCGTGAAATAAGTATAGAGAAAAAAATTCCTATTAGTCAAGTACATTTGCTCTGAAATAATGGTTCACAGGGAAGTAATTCACCCAGTTTCTAATGGTGTTCAGATATGGCTCAAAGTGGAACATTGTAACACTTTTTAAGTGAATAGATGAGTCAGTCTTGGCTCTCAGATAACCAGAGATGATTAAGTCTGCCTTAAAATACATGAAATAAATAAAAACTTAAGAAATAGCCAAAAGCAACCATATGTATGAGCTGAGAGCATGAACATTGACTGAGAGAATATATATGTTAATAAAAAATAAAATTAAAAAAAACAGGAAGCTTGCCTGGGAACCAAATCAAACCTGAAAAGAAGGTGTCCTGTTAGCTCACCTGGAACGCTTGTAGGTGACAGAAGTAGGAGTGCACTGACTCTGTTTATAATTATTTTACCTTGATAATAGGAAAGATAAGGGAGCTAAACCTCCTTGAAAATAGGAAGAGGCAAGTTTTAAAATTAAGGCTGCCGACAATGACATTCAAATCTTTCATAGAAACTAAACATTAAGGCCCTTGCTTTTGGAACCCCAAATGTCCAAGGAACGACTCTTTAATCATTGACTGGCATCAATGATTTGACTAGGAAACTTAGGGTGGGATATGAACAAAGATGAGGGTGTTGTCATTATGGACAAGGCTCCAGAAGTTGGCCACTTTCTTTCTGGGACTCCATCCTCTTCAGACAAATGTTCTCTTCCCTTTTAGGGGGATGGACAAGAAGCAAAGAATGTTTATGTGCTTTGAGAATTCTTCCAAGGAACTCCAGTGGAGAGGTGAATGTAATGAACCTGCCTGTCCTATAGGTTTTAACATCCTGGTGACTCTGGGCTGCCCACTGGGTCTTGTCAAATGGAGAAAGCCATTCTTGCAGCAATCATATTTAACCCTAATCCAGAAGAACCTTTAATTTATTCCACAAGAGGAGAGGAAGCTAAGGAGAACCATATATCAATATAAAGTTTCTACATTCCCACTGAGAAGGGAGGCAGGACAATTTGTAAATAAAGTATCAGAGTGAGTGATACAGAAGCTCAGTCTGAGGAAGAGTAAGAGTTTCTTTTTCACAGCTGAGTAGTATTCCATTGTGTAAATGTACCACAACTTTTTTATCTACTCATCTATAGATGGGTACTTGGGCTGCTTCCAAAACGTGGCTATTGTAAATAACACTGCGATGAGCATAGGGATGCATATATTCTTTCAAATCAGTGTTTCAGGTTTCTTCTGATATATTCCCAAAAGTGGAATCACTGGGTCATAAGGCAGTTCTATTTTTAATATTTTAAAGAAAACTTCACAGTGTTTTCCACATGGCTGCATCAATCTGCATTGCCACCAACAGTGCACAGGGTTCCCTTTTTTCCACATCCTCGCCGACACTTGTTGTTTGTTGATTTATTGATTATATCCATTCTGACAGCTGTGAGGTGACATCTCATTGTGGTTTTAATTTTCATTTCTCTGATGATTGGTGACTTTGAGCATCTTTTCATATAACTATTGGCCACGTGTATATTCTCTTTGGAGAAGTGTCTATTCAGGTCCTTTGCCCAATTTTTAATTGGATTGTTTGGATTTTTTGGTGTTGATTTGTGTAAGTTCTTTATAAATTTTGGATATTAACCTCTTCTCAGATATATAATTGGTGAATATGTTCTCCCATTCAGTGCGTTGTCTTTTCATTTTGTTGATGGTTTCTTTTGCTGTGCAAAACAAAAAATTTTAGTGTGATGTAGTCCCATTTGTTTACTTTATCTTTTATTTCCGTTGGCCAGGGAGACATATCAGAAAAAAAAATATTGCTACAAGAAACATCTGAGATTTTACTATGTTTTCTAGAATTTTTATGGTTTCAAGTCTTACATTTAAGTTGTCTTTTTTTTTCCCCCCTTTATTGACTTTAAAAAGAGAGGACGGGAGAGGGAAAGAAAGATAGAAACATCAATGAGAGAGAACATCAATTGGCCACCTCCTGCATGCCCCGCACTGGGGATTTGGCCCACAACCTGGGCATGTGCCCTGACCAGGAATCAGCTGGAGACCTCTTGGGGCATGGATCGACTGCTCGACCACTGAGCCACACCTAACAGGCATGTCCTCTATTTCTTACCCTTTCTCATTTCCATCTCCTTATTTTTGTTTTGTTTGCATTCTAGGTATCTCCTTGGACCTAACTTCCTGTTCACTAATGAGCTGTCTAATCTTCTGTTTAGCTCATCCTTTGAATTTCTAATTGCAACAAATATATTTCTAAACATTTTCCCCACTCCCATCCCAATCTGTGGATTGCATGCCCCAGCTGGATGGCTGAGTTGGTTGGAGCATCATTCTGTACACCAAAAAGGAACTGGTTTCACTTCCTGGTCAAGGCACATACCTAGGTTGCAGGTTCAATCTCCAGTCAAGGTGCATATGGGAAGCAACCAATTGAAGTTTCTCTCTCACATCGATGTCTCCCTCTCCTTTCCAATCTCTCTAAAGTCAATAAACATATCCTTAGGTGAGGATTAAAAATAACAGTAATTAATTAAAATGCAACTGACTTCTGGATATTTATTTTATATCCTGCTACTTTACTTAAGTCATTTATCAGTTCTAGTAGTTTTTTGGTAGAATCTTTCAGGTTTTCTATGTACAGTATCATGTCATCTGCTAATAATGACAATTTTACTTCTTCCTTTCCAATTTGGATGCCTTTTATTTCTTCTTTTTGTCTGATTGTTTTGGCTAGGACTTCCAGTGCTATGTTGAATAAGAGTGGTGGAAGCAGACATTTCTGTCTTGTTTCTGATCTTAAAGAAAATGCTTTTAGTTTTTGCCCAATGAGTATGGCCTTTATTTTGTTGAGATATGTTCCCTCTATTTTCCCTTTGCTGAGATTTTTTTTATCATAAATCAGTGCTAAATTGTATCAAATGTTTTTCTGCATCTATTGATATGGTCATGTGCTTTTTATTCTTCATTTTGTTTATATGGTATATCACACTTATTGATTTGCAGATATTGTACCAATCTTGCACCCCTGGAATAAATCCCACTTGATCATGGTATATGATCTTTTTAATGTATTGCTGGATCTAGTTTGCTAATATTTTGTTGAGAATTTTATGATCTATGTTCGTCAGGGATATTGCCCTGTAATTTTATTTCTTTGTAATGTCTTTATCTGGTTTTGAAATTAGGATAACACTGGTCTTGTAAAATGAGCTTGGGAGTCTTCCCTCCTCTTAAAGGTTTGGAATAGCTTGAAAAGGGTAGGTACTCGTTCTTCTTTGAATGTGTGGTAAAATTCACATGTGAAGCCATCCAGTCCAGGATTTTTGTTTGTTTGGAGTTTTATTTATTACTGCTTCAATTTTATTAGTTGTAAGTGGTCTATTCAGATTTTCTGATTCAGTTTTGGAAGATAGTATGTTTCTGGGAATTTATCCATTTCATTCAGATTTCTAATTTCTTGGCATATGGCTGTTTGTAATATTTTCTTATAATCTATTATATTCCTGTGGAGTCAGTTGTTACTTCTCTTTCATTCTGATATTATTTTAGGGGGGCTTCTCTATGTTTTTCTTGATGAATCAGGTTAAAAGTTTGTCATTCTTGTTTATCTTTTCAAAGAACCAGCTCTTCGTTTCATAGTCTTTTATATAGTTTTTTTAGACTCCATTTCATTTATTTCTGTTCTGACTTTATTATTTCTTTTCTTCTACTCACTTTAAGCTTTATTTGTTGTTGTTTTCTAGTTCCTTTAAGGGTAAATTTAGATTGTTTATTTGAGATATTTTTTGTTACTTGAGGTAGGCCTGTAATGATATGAGTTTCCCTCTTTGGATTGCTTTCTCTGTGCCCCATAGAATTTGGGTTGTTGTGTTCTCATTTTCGTTTGTTTCAAGATATCTTTTGATTCTTTCCTTGATCTCATTGTTAACCCATTCATTGTTTAGTAACATGTTATTTAGCTTCTATGTCTTTGTGTGTTTTTCAGGTTTTTTTTCTTGTGATTGATTTCTAGTTTCATACCATCATGATCAGAGAAGTCACTTGATATAAATTCAATCTTCTTAAAATTATTGAGACTTGTTTTGTGTCCTGACATGTGATCTATTTTAGAAAATGTTCCATGTGCTGTTGAAAACAACATATATTCTACTACTTTGGGATGAAATACTCTTAAGGTATCACTTAAATCCACGTGATCTAGTATGTCATTTAATGCTGCTATTTTCTTTTTGATTTTCTGTCTGGAAGATTTATTCATTCATGTCAATTAGATGTTCAACGTGTGCTTTATTTATTCACTTTTTAATTTTATTTTTGTTACAGATGTTTCTCTTTTTTTACCCCATTGACACCCTCCTCTCCATCCCCCCACCTTGTCCCCGGCTTTGTTGTCCATGTCAATTGGTTATGCATACATGCATATAAGTTCTGTGGTTTATCTCTTCCCACCCCCCACCACGGCCTCTTCTGAGGGTTGTCAATCTGTACCCTACTTCCATGTCTCTGGGTCTACCCTATTCCTCAGACTGTTATGTTAATTATATTCCATATATAAGTGAGATCATGTGGTATTTGTCTTTCTCTGCTTGGCTTGTTTCACTTAGGATAATACTTTCCAGGTCCCTCCATGTCATCTCAAAGGATAAGAGATCTTTCTTTCTTATAGCTGCACAATACTCCATTGTGTATATGTACCACAGCTTTTTAATCCATTTGTCTACTGATTGACACTTGGGCTGTTTCCAGATCTTAGCTATTGAAAATAGTGCTGCTATGAACATGGGGGTACATATATTTTTTTCTGATTGGTGTTTCAGGCTTCTTAGGGTATATTCCTAGAAGCAGGATCACTGGGTCAAATGGAAGTTCAATTTTTAATTTTTTGAGGTAACACCATATTGTTTTCAATAGTGGCTGCACCAGTCTGCATTCCCACCAGCAGCGTACTAGAGTCCCCTTTTCTCCACACCTTCGCCAACACTTTGATGATTTGTTGATGGTGGCCATTCTGACAGGTGTGAGGTGAAAACTCGTTGTTTTAATTTGCATCTCTCTGATGATTAGTGATGTTGAGCATTTTCTCATATGTCTCTTGGACACTTGTATGTCCTTTTTGAGAGGTGTCTCTTTAGATCTTCTGTCCATTTTTTAATTGGGTTCTTTGTCTTTCTTTTGTTGAGTTGTACGAGTACTCTATATATTTTGGAAATTTACCCCTTATCTGATGTATCACTGGCAATTATGCTTTCTCATACAATTGGTTCTCTTTCCATTTTGATGGTTGTTTCTATGGCTGTGCAGAAGCTTTTTAGTTTGATGTAATCCCATGTGTTCATTTTTTTCTTTGTTTCTCTTGCCTTAGGATTGTATCAGTAAAAGTTCTGCTGTGTGTGATGTCTAAAATTTTGTTGCCTGCATTTACTTATAGGATTTTTATGGATTCACGAGTCACATTTAAGTCTTTTATTTATTTTGAGTTTATTCTAATGTATGGTGTAAGTTGGAGGTCTACTTTCATTTTTTTGCATGTAGCCGTCCAATTTTCCCAACACTATTTATTAAAGAGGCTGCCTTTACTCCACTGTATGCTCTTGCCACCTCTGTCAAATATTAATTGAGCATATTGCCTTGGGTCCATTTCTGGGTTCTCTGTTCAGTTCCACTAATCTGTATGCCTGTTCTTGTGCCAGTACCAGGCTGTCTTGATTACAGTCGCTTTGTAGTATAATCTGATATCTGGTATTGTGACCCCACCTACTTTGTCCTCCTTTTTCAAAATTGCTGTGGCTCTTCAGGGTCTTTTTTGGTTCCATATGAACTTTGGAAGTATTTGTTCTAGTTCTGTGAAATATGCCATTGGTATTTTGATGGGGATTACATTGAATCTATAGTAATATGAGTAATATTTGGGTAATATGGATATTTTAATGATGTTAATTCTTCCGATCCATGAACAAGGTATGTGCTTCCACTGTTTTATATCTTCCTCTATTTCTTTTTTTCAATGTCCTGTAGTTTTGTGCAAATAGGTCCTTTACTTCTTTCATTAAGTTTATTCCTAGGTATCTTAATTTTTTTGCTGTGATTGTAAATGGGGTTGTTTTTTCAGTTTCTCTTTCTGTAAGTTAATCATTGGTGTATAAGAATGCCATTGATTTCTTGACATTAATTTTGTATCCTGCTACTTTTCCAATTCATTCATTAAGTCTAGTAGATTTTCCATGGAGGCTTTAGTGTTTTCTATGTATAATATCATGTCATCTGCAAATAATGACAATTTCACTTCCTTTTTTCCAGATTGGATCTCCTTTATTTTTTCTTCATGTCTGATTGCTGTAGCTAAGACTTCCAGTACTGTGTTAAATAAGAGTGGCAAAAGTGGACATCCCTGCCTTGTTCCTCTTATTAAGGGAAATATTTTTAGTTTCTGCCCACCGAGTATTATGTTTGGCTGGAGGTCTTTCATATATGTCCTCTATAATGTCGAGATATGATCTCTCTAATCCCACGTTGCTGAGCATTTTTATCAGAAATGGATGCTGGATTTTGTCAAAGGCTTTTTCGGCATCTATTGATATGATCATGTGGTTTTTATCTTATTTTGTTTATGTGGTGTATCACATTTATTGATTTGCGAATATTGTAACAGCCTTGCATCCCTGGGGTGAATCCTACTTGGTCATGGTGAATAATTTTTTTGATGTACTGCTTGATCCGATTTGCTAGTATTTTGTTCAGGATTTTGGCATCCATGTATATCAGGGATATTGGCCTGCAGTTTTCTTTCTTTGTAGTGTCTTTTTCTGGTTTTGGAATTAGAATTATGCTGGCCTCATAGAACGTGTTTGGAAGTCTTCCTTCTTCTTGAATTTTTGAAATAGTTTGAGGAGAATGGGTGTTAGTTCTTTTTTGAATGTTCGGTAAAACTCCCCCGTGAAGCCATCCTGGTCTGGGCTTTGGTTTGCTGGGAAAGTCTTGATTACTTCTTCAATTTCTTCTGTTGATATTGGTCTGTTCAAGTTTTCTATCTCCTCCGGGTCCAATTTTGGGAGACTGTATGTTTCAAGAAATTCGTCCATTTCACTTAGATTGTCCAATTTGTTGCCATATAATTCTTCATAGTACCTGTTAAGGATCTTTTGTATTTCTGTGGTGTCAGTTGTTACTTCTCCTCTTTCATTTCTGATTTTGTGTATTTGGGTTCTCTCTCTTTGTTTCTTGGTGAGTCTAGCTAAGGGTCCATCAGTCCTGTTTATCTTTTTGAAAAACCAGCTCTTTGTTTCATTGATCCTTTGAATTGCTTTTTTGGTCTCTATGTCATTTATTTCTGTTCGTCATTTATTTCTGCTCTTATCTTTATTAGGGCCTTCCTTCTACTTGCTCTGGGGTTTTCTTTTTGTTTGCTCTCTATGTCTTTAAGTTGTGAGGTTAGACAGTCAATTAGAAATTTTTCTTGTTTTTTGAGGTAGGCGTGTAGTGCTATGAACTTCCCTCTCGGAGCTGCTTTCGCTGCATTCTATAAATTTTGTGTTGTTTTGTGTTCATCTTCATTGGTTTCCAGGAATTTTTTTATTTCTTCCTTGATCTCCTCGGTAACCCATTCATTGTTTAATAGCATGCTATTTAGCCTCCATGTGTTCAAATGTCTTTGCATGTTCTTGTTGCAATTGATTTCTCGTTGCATGCCATTGTGATCTGAGAAGATGCTTGATATGATTTCAATCTTCTTGAACAAGTAGAGATTTAGTTTGTGTCCTATCATGTGGTCTATCTTTGAGAATGTCCCATGTGCACTTGAGAAGAATGTGAATGCTGTAGTTTTTGGGTGTAATTCTCTGCATATATCTATTAAATCCATTTGGTCTAGTGCTTCATTTAGAGTCTCTGTTTCCTGCTCTGGCCAGTTTGGCTCAGCGGTTTAGCGTTGGCCTGCAGACCAGAGAGTCCCGGGTTCAGTTCCCGCTAGGGGTACGTACCACACACACACACACACACACACACACACACACACACAATTAAATACAGTTTCTGTTTCCTTGCTAGTTTTTTGTCTAGAGCATCTATCCAGTGGTGTCAATGGGGTTTGAAGTCCTTTGCTATGATTGTATTGCTATGGATTTCTCCTTTGAAGTCCTCCAGAAGATTTTTAATATATTTTGGTGCTCCTATATTGGGCGCATATATGTTTATCAAGGTTATATCTTCCTGTTGGATAGATCCTTTCAATATTATGTAGTAGCCTTCTTTGTCTCTAATTATGGCCTTCATTTTGAAATCTATTTTATTAGATATGAGTATTGCTACCCCAACTTTTTTTCCTTTCCATTAGCTTGGAAAATTTTTTCCATCCCTTCACTTTCAACCTATGTGAGTCTTTTGTTGTGAGGTGGGTCACTTGTAAACAACATACAGATGAGTCATGCTTTCTTATCCAATCAGCTACTCTGTGTCTTTTTATCAGAACATTCAGTCCATTTACATTTAACATGATTATCGATATGTACTTATTTATTGCCATTTTTGTTTAGTTTGGTGATATTTTTTTTCCTATTTCTTCTACTAATTACAGCAGTCCTTTTAACATTTCTTGCAGTGCTGGTTTGGTGCTAATGTATTCCCTTAGCTTTTTTTTTTTTTTTTTTGTCTGGGAAGCTCTTTATTTGACCTTTTATTTTGAATGACAGCCTTGCTGTGTAGATTAGTCTTGGATTCAGATCCTTGTTTTTCATGACCTTGATTACTTCATGTCATTCCCTTCTGGCCAGTAGTATTTCTTGTGAGAAGTCAGCTGAGAGCGTTATGGGGTTTCCTTTGTAGGTAAGCTGTTGCTTATCTCTTGCTGCTTTTAGGATTCTTCTTTGTCTTTAATTTTTGTCATTTTAATTACTATGTGTCTTGGTGTGGGCCTGTTTAGGTTCTTCTTACTTAGGGTTCTCTGTGCTTCTTGAACTTGAATGCCTTCCTCCTTCACCAAATTAGGGAAGTTTTCTGTCACTATTTTTTTTGAATATATTTTCTAGCCCTTGCTCATTTTTTTCTTCTTTCGGGGACTCCTATGATGCTAATATTATGTTTCCAGTTGTCCCACTGTTCTCTTAAGCTGTCTTCCTGTTTTTAATCATTTTTTCCTTTTGGTTTTCTGATTGGTTGATTTTTTCTACCATCTTCTAATTCATTGATCTGGTCCTCAGCTTCCTCTACTCTGCTGTTTAGACCTTCCAATGTGTTCTTTATTTCTGATATGTCATTCTTGATCTCTTCTTTGTGGTTTTTAATTTCCAATTGGTTGATTTTCAGCATCTCTGTGTCCTTACTCATGTTGTTGAGCTTCCTCAAGATCATGGCTCTGAATTCTAGCTCTGTTAACTAGCTAACTGCTCCACATTAATATCATCTTTGGTGGAGGTCTCTTGTTCTTTCATTTGGCTTCTGTTTCTGTGTTTCACCATTTTGGCTATCACAGTGGGCTTTGGAGCCTGCCATTTTTCCCTGTGGGTGTTGGTGTTCTGCTGTTTGTGGCTCCCTCTCCTGGGTTTAGATGAGCGAGAGAGGACTCACATTAAACACCACTGTCAAGTCTTACTTTCCTGATTAGAGTTGCTAGATCAGGAATGGTACTGTTATCCTCTAGCTTTTTGCCTGGAGGCTAGCAGTCTTGGTTACTTGAAGAGTTTTGGGTTGTCAGTTGATTGAAAAACTTCCTCAGGTGCTCAGCATATGAGGATTTCCCAAGGGTGGGGCAGATGCTGGTTGTTAGTGAGCCTCAATTTGCATTTCAGTGGCACACAGGGTGGGGTTGTATCTCCGAGGGAGGGGCTGCTGCCTCTCCCCAGAGCCCTGGGAAGGAGCAAGATGGCCACCATTCTGCATGGCTGCAACTCAGCAAAAACTCTGAATGCTCTCCAAATCCTAAGTGTCCCCACACAGTTCCAGTCCAGTCTGCCCTCCCTCTGCTGGAGTCCAAGATGAGTGGCTGTGGCTAATTTAGCCTCTGTCCCAGTTCTGCGCTATGGAGCTGCTTGGGAATTTAACCTGAGGGCGCCGCTCACAGCTAAGGCCACTGCTGTCTGTGGGCTCCCAGCCCCCTTCTTGTGCCTTCACAATCCTACCAGGATTGAGTCAGTGTCCCTGGTTATATGGTCCTCGCAAGCTGCTTTTCTGTTGCTTTTTCCCATCGATTTGTCTGTGTTTTTGTTGTAATTCCAGTTTGGTCCTGGGAGACGGTCTGTGTAGCTTCCATTCATTCCGCCACCATTTTTCTGAGTCTCAACATGTGCTTTAAAATAATATAGAATCTCTGTTAGGTGCATGATTCCTAATTAAACCAATTTTTTAATTGTGCTATTGAAATTATATCTTTCTTTTTTATCAGTTTTATCTTTCAATTTCATTGTAAATTTTACTTGTAATTTTATTAGTTTTTGCTTTATATTTTGAATCTATATTTTAATAATATACAAATTTATGATTGTTATTTCTTCTTGCAAGATTGTTTTTCTTTTTGTGAATGTTTTTATCTCAATTAATAAATCTTTGCACTAAAATTTGTCTGTAAATTTAATTTTTCCAATTTGACTTTCCAATTTAATTTTTTAGTATTCTGTGTCATGTTTTTTGTAAATAGTACAAAGCCAAATTTAATTTAAAAATAAAACCTGAAAGTATATATCTTTTAAAGGCCTTCAACCATTTACATTTATTGTGATTGCTGATCTGTATTTCTACCATCATATTCTTGTGGTTTGGGCTTAACATGTTTTTCTTTCTTTGTTTCTTCTTTTCTCCTTTCCTACCTTCTCTTAAATTTTGATAATATTTTCTTTACTCCTTCTTCTTTCCTTGGCTGCTTTGCTTCTGTTCTTTTAGTTTTACTCTTCAATTTTTAATAATCATAATTAACCATAGATGAGAAAGTTAAGTTTATTCAGTGTCTCCTCTTTCTTCATCCACCACTTAACACTTCCTGACTAGCAATTTGGTGGTCACCTCTATGTACCCCTCTCTCAGGTTTCCCAATATTGAACCAAATATCATATTGTTGACTCAGTATTTCCATGTTACAGTGAATATGATATCTCAGATTCAGTCATCATCAAGACATCAGGCAGCTTGACCCAGGTCTTGGTTACAAAACTGGGTCTGCTTCCTCCCATCTCCCTGGTATTTGTATAAGCCAGGGGCCCCCAAACAAATAAGCAATCAGTAATTAAGTTCTTCCAGCTTCTATCACTGCAGGGGGAAACCCATTCCAGCACCTAGTTTTATGCAATAAGCCAGGCCCAGACTCCCTTCTCCTATCCCAAGTGTAGTGTTTTTAGTGCCCAAGACTTTGCAGAATATAAATTCCCATTCAGAAGGCCCATGACTTCAGCCTGTCCCTCTGAGTTGTGTTTCTGTTACATGTCTAGACCATGGAACTTTTGGGTTTTTGTTTTTGTTTTTTTTCCCCAAATATATCTGTGATTTGTTGATGTTTTCTTTTTGTATGATATCTGTCACTGATATGTAATGGTTTTGGAGAGATTTTATTGTGGGAGTGGTAAATTTACAATATCATCTGGACCCTGGCAACACACACACACACAAAAATTCATTGAGGGAAGAGTAGAAAATATGAGTGAAAATTAACTGAAAGTGGACAAGCAATGAAGATGAGCCCAGTGGCTCTCCCTGTGGGTCTCCTGTTGTCATTTCAATGTCCTGCATTCATGGAGAAGTAAGTCATACAGGTAACATGACACTTTTAGTCATAAATCCAGAGCATGTTCCTCCACTAACAGGTATCTCAGCTTTTACCTGTAAGGGCAGCAATAGTCATTATACAAACTGTCTCAGGGCCCTAGAACAGAATAAGTGGTAGAAATTCTTGCTCCTATAAATTTCTGAAGAACACATGGACAATCAATGCCCAGTATAAATGGCAGTGTAGCATAGTATAGTTGGTGAAAGCATGGATTTTAGGGCCAAATAGCCTGGGTTTGAATTCTATTGGTGCTAGTATGACCTACAAGAGCCTGAGCAGGTTAGGGAACTTTCCTGAGCCTTAGTTCTCTCGTCTGCAAAATGAGGCTAATAATAGCATCTTCCTCAAAGTTTTATTTGTATTAAATGAGTAAATAATCGCAAAGTGCTTAGTCCACAGCAAATGCTATGTAAGTATTTGTTAAATTACATACATTAGATGCGGGACTTTCCTTAATTACCTGGTCACCTCATTCACTGTCAACCATGATCAGTGACTGGTAGAAATCTGTATCTACAGTTTAGACTTTTTCTGGAACCCCACCTGTTTATTTCCAACTGATTATTGGCTGTCTCTACGTGGTTGTTCCACCAGCACCTCAATCACAAGAAGTCCAAAACTTAATCAACTTGCCCTGCAAATCTGTGTCTTCTCCCATGCCCCCTTCTCAGTCATCAGTATCATCACTTACACCAAAAGAAACCTTAGAGTTCTCCTAGATTCCCCTCTTCATTTCACTTCCCTGATCCTCCATCTTCCTTGATCTTCAACACAATAACCACCCGTTCCAACAAGACCAAGCCTTGACTAGTGTTCCCCTGCTGTACCCATCCTCTGGCTTCCATCCCCTCCACTACTTACCTCATCAGTCCTGGCCCTCGTCAAGTTTCTTAGGAAGGAAGAATGGAGAATGGATCTTTCCAATGATGGAAAGCACAGCTCCTTGGTGCCAGAGCCAAGGGACAGTCTCTGACTGCTGAGAAAAGCCCAATAATGTAAACAGCCACCAAGAACAGCAAACAATGTGAACAAGGATTTTGGAGTAGAGCCCAGGGCTTAAATTCATGAAAAAATAAATATATTCTGAAATCACAGCCTACCCCAGACTCATTCTTTTTTTCTTTCCCATATAGTTACTTGAATTAGAGTATGTGATTTTAAAATGTTAAAGATGTCCACAACATTCTCTATCAAAGTGTTAGAGAAATTTTCACTCCCACGGAAGTGCTGGTAGAAAAGTGTTGATAGATACAAGTTTCTCCAAATCTGGGTCACCTGGGCCAACACCAGGTATTATTGAACTTAATTTTTTTTTCTTTTTGGCCAATCTGATGCATACATTTGGCATGGCATATTTTATTGTTTTGATTTTCTTTTTTTTTTAAATTTAAATAAAATTGAACACCTTTTTATATGGTGAAAAGTTTTTTTATTCACTTTTTCTCACTGAATGTCTGATCTTTTTCTTACTGATTTATAAGAGCTCTTTGTATATTAAGAAAATTAACTCTTTGTGATATGATTTGCAAATATTTTTCCAATTTTTTTGGGGGGGGTAGATTTTTCTAAACAATTTTTTGTTTGTGTTGTAAAATACAGCAATCTTTAATTTACAATGCATTTATTTCATGTTTTGCTTGCTTAGGGCTTTGATGCTTTAAAGAATTAAAGTCTGTGTAAAGAATGTTACTGGTGCCCTGGCCAGTTTTGCTCAGCGGTTAGAGTGTCAGCCTGTAGACCAATGAGTCGCAGGTTCAGTTCTGGTCAAGGGCATGTACCTCAGTCGCAGTTCGTCCCTTACCCTTGTCAGGGTTGTGCAGGAGGTAACCAGTCAATGTGTCCCTCTCACATCAAAGTTTCTCTCTCTCACTCCCTTTCTTTCTCTCTCCCTCCCTCCCACTCTATCTGAAGATAAATAGAAAAGTATCCTCAGGTGAGGATTTAAAAAAAAAAAGAATGTTACCGGTAACTGCTGCTCCTTTCCTTCCACCGTCCATCCCAAGCAGTCTGGTTTCTATCCCCATTGTCTGAACACGTCCTCCAGCAGGGCCTCCGTTCATGATTATTACTTTGTCATAAACTGAGAGTCTGTTATATGCCAGGTACTGTTTTGGCTCCAGGGATAGAAAGACTCAGATGTGAATAAGATCTAGTCCCTGCCCACCAGGAGCTCAGAGTTCAGTCATGTAAACAGATACATTGCATAGAGTATATGATAAAAGTCTATACAAGGTAGAGTGAGGCCAAAACAAAACCAGCCAAACAAAAAATTTATAGAGATGGCAATTTTTAATTGGAGTTTTGAAAGTAGAACGGGTTTCTACCAGGTTAACCAGGAGTGAATTGAGGAAGGGCATTTCAGACAGACAGCAAGACTATCTGGAGTCCAGCAGGGGATTACAGCAATGGGAAGTTGATTACATGTGGGGAATTAGTCAAATAAACAAATATAATGAGAATTATGGAAGGCAAGTTTCTCACTGTTGGAGTAGGAAGTCACAAATGTGGAAAGGGAGAAACTAGTGTAAACCCCTTAGTGTTTTGGAATTGGAAACAGTATGAACTCATGAAGATGGGTGTATACAGAGATATATATCTCAATGCAGAGGTAAATACAAATGTAAATGCAAGTATATATACCAGGATATATTCCCTTGCCCTGTCATTTGATAAAATCTAGAAGCAATTGCACCCAATAACAATAAGAACACTTAGTATCCAAATTTTTACTTCTACATATTATTCTTCACTAAATGGAGCCAGGGCTTCTTTTCGTTGTGGTTGTTGTTAATCCTCACCCGAGGATATTTTTCCATTGTTTTCAGATAGAGTAGAAAGGAGGGAGGGAGGAAGAGAAACATCGATGTGAGAGAGACACATCGATTGGTTGCCTCCCTCATGGCCCCGAAACATCTTATTCTCTCAGAAAGTAAGTTTGTCCCCCAAATTAGAGGACATTTCAAAAGGACACAGAAGCCAGCTTGAAGGGGTTCCCACTGCCAAATCAGGGATCCTCTGATTATCAAAATAATAGTAGTTACAAATTGTACGCCATTGAAATAGGAAACACATGAGTCCATACTGATATAAATACATGGATAGATAATTATATTGGAAATTTGATGCAGAAGTATAAATTCACATTGTCTCAAAGTTCTTCCCTACAACATACTTATCAATTACAAAAGAAAATAGAGTAACTCTACAGTGGAGAAGCCTAGCAGATACAACTTTAACCAAGTGATCAAAATAAGCATCTCCAATGGTTAAACAAATCGAAACCATGTGCCAGGTGATAGGACACAAGAAGACGAAGAGCACCACTCCTGTGCTGTTCCCACCAAAGATGCAAAACCAAATCCATTCATGAGAAAACATCAGATAAACCAAATTCTATAAAATAACTGGTCTATACTCTTTATAAACACTGAAGTAATAAAAGTCAGGGATCCTATAAAGGACACTATTGGGATGAGTAGCAAAACTTGATTGGTGTCTGTGGGTGAGAATTTGTAGGACGTCTTTGTTCATAGAACAAATTATTCTGGTGGGTGAAACTTCAGGTTGACGGAGTACTCTCAAATATTTCAGAGAAAAAAATGTGTATTATTTTTCAGCCTTTCTGTAAATTTGATTGCTTCAAAAACAACAAAAAGAAATAAAATAAAAAAAGTTTTCACCTTTTTCTTAAGATACGAGGAGACCACTGCAAGAAATTTCTATGAAAGTTCTTTCTCTTCCTTAAGAGATCCTGGAAGAAACTTCTTTCTCTTCTGGATGATGTCAGGCATTGAGGTAAGACCCAGCTCTGCACACTCATTTCGCTGAAAGCCTGAGAGGACAGCAGAACCAAGAGGATCCAGGCAAATAGGTTCAGAGCCACTGGATTAAGTCAGTTCAGAACCCAGCCTTCCTAGGGACTTCCAGTTATGAGTTATTACAATTCCTTATTTTTTTAAACTAGTGGTGTTAGGTTTTCAATTATTTACCACCAAAAGCTTCCTGACTTTTTCATAATCATTGAAAAAGGATGGCAGGGTCCTCTAACAATCCCACATCCATTATAACAAATACTAGCAATTTATAAAATACATACATAAAAACCTTGCTTCTGGACAAATAAAACAAATCATGTTTAGCAACATGGATAATGAAAAAATGTATGCACTGGGTATCTTCTACAATCTGTTCACTGAGACTTTCAGATTCCAAGTAAAAGGCAAACAGAGAGTGAAGGAATGTGCTTAGTTTACCACAGTGTGGCACCTCAGCTGGACTGAAGTGAATACTGAGTGGAGTTATCATGTAACTAAATTAAACAAAGTTCGTGCAAAAATTTCCCCCAGTCTTTCCTTTTCTACCTAAAAGCCTTATTTAGTTCTATTTAAATTTTTATTAATTTTACTCTTCTTGCTACGTTTTATTATTCTTTGCTCAGAGACCTTGAATAACTCATCAATACCTAAAGGATAAAATTTTTATTTCGCTATCATTCCTAAGCAGATCCCATACCACCTTTTCTGTTTGTCCACTCTGTTGAAAAATACGTTACTCTCCAGCCATGCTGTTCACATAGGACTGTGCTTTAGAATGAATGTTTGTATCCTCCCAAAAGTCTTATGTTGAAACCCACTCCCCAATATGATGCTATTTGGAAGTGGGGCCTTTGGAAGATGATTGTGTAATGAGGGTGGAGCCCTCTTGAATGAGATTAGTGCCCCAATAAAGAGAGCTCCCTTACCCCTTCTGTAGTGGAGGACAGCTCTCTGTGAACCAGGCAGCAGGCTCTCACCAGACACTGAGTGTGTCCCACCTTGACTGTGGACTTCCCAGCCTCCATACTTGTGAGGAATAAAGTTTGGTTGTTTATGAGCCACCCAGTCTAGTATGTTATTTTTGTTATGGCAGCCTGAACAGACTGAAAAAGTCTACATTCCACTGCCGAAAAAGGAAGTTACAAATATGGAAAGGGGGAAAAACTAAGCTGAATCCTGAGGTGTTGTTCAGAATTAAACTCATTAGTATGAACTAATAGATTTCTATATGTATAAATGGACATAGAAATAAATACAGATATAAGTGAAAATAAATATCAGAATTTATTCCTTGTCCACTGAGAGAACCTAGACACAATAAAAGCAATAAAACCCTAGTCATCAATGAGAGCACCTATTCAAGGAAACATGAACTTTTACTTCTTAATGCTTATTTATACCTAACCCTACAGTTCCCTACATTAAAATACCTTTGTCATGTTCTGCCTATCGCTGAACTAAAGATACAAAATGTAGACCAAATATATGTCATCAGTTATTATTTGTTCCTGCCTCTCCATCAAAGTCTAGCTCAAATGGTATCGTTCTTGTAAAGCCTCCTCTGGGATACACAGGCTGAATCAACATCTCCTACCTCTGCACATGAAACACGTCCCATACCTCCATGTAACATCAGTTCATCCTCTGTATTAGTGATGGCTATTAACAGGCCCATCTTCCCACTACATTGTGAATTTTTATGGGCCAGATCTGACTTTGTTTTTTGGGTTTTTTTTGCCCCCAAGCTCCTAGCACAAGGATGGCAAATATTAGGTGCTTAGTAAAAACATTTTGAATTAGAGGGGAGTCTTTCTCCATGGAACAGACTGAAGCTAGTCCCTGGGGTTGACCTCATTAGCACTGAGTTCTACCCAAGGAAGCCAACCATTCACAGGGAAACCAGGACCAAACCACCAGCGCCCTTTGTTTCAGCCCTGTTTCTGTAGAAGTCTTCAAAGAGGTGACTCACCTGCTTAACTGGTCTTTCTCAGAAATGTTTGGCTTGACACTTTGTTTTTGCTGCAAATCAACCTTGTTCCACTTTGCAATTGGAGGTGGTGGATGCATGAAATGAATGTCAGCATTTTTATGACAACTTCCTTGGAGTCTGGCTGGGCTGGGCAACCTCCCTGGAGAGGTGATGCAATGACCACATTCTGGCTCAGCAGGAAGGCTGCCGAACTCCAAATATGTTGTGCTGAAGAAAACTTCTAGCCAGGAAGAAAGCTGTTGTGAGGCAGAGATGAAAATCCATCCTCTTAGCTTGCGGGGATTTCTTCACAAACCATGCAGGCGAGAATGAGCCTCAGAGGGTGCTTTGAAGCTCTAGACTCTTGAATGATAAGAGGAAATGGTGAATCTTCCCAAAGGCTCTGACCTTGACAAAGGCCTGTATTAGTTTTCTACTGTTGCCAGAACAAATCACCAAAAATTTAGTAGCTTAAAACAACACCGTGTATTATCATACAACTCTGTAGGTCAGAGGTCTGGGTACAGCATGGCTTGACTGGGTCCTCTATTTAGAATCTCACAGGGGTGAAATCAAGCTATCAGCAGGGCTGTGTTCCTTACTGGGGACTCCGGAGAAGAACCTGCTTTGAATCTCACTCATAGTGTTGGCCGAATTCAGTTCCTTGTGGTTGTAGAAGTGAGGTCCGTTTCCTTGCTAGCTGCCACCTGGGGGGCACCCTTAGCTCCTAGAGGCCTCTCTCTAATTCTTGTGCATGGCCCCTACATCTTAGAGCCAGCAAAGGCACATTGAATCCCTGTCACAACTAGATTCAACCTGACTTCCCCTTCTGCTGTGTCTCTCTGACTCCATTTACAGGAAGTTCTCTGATTTTTAAGGGCTCAGATGATTAGATTGGGCTCATCTGGATAGTCTTCCTATCTTAAGGTCAAGAGCCTAAATTATATTGCCAACTCACCTTTTGCCATCTAAATTATGTCCAGGTCCCAGGTACAGTTGCCCCTCGCCACTTCGCACTTCAACTTATGCAGCTTCACTCTATCGCCGTGTTTCCAAATATATTCATTAAAAAGTTGATAGAGACAGTGAAAATAATACAGCACACGCTCGATTGTCTGAGTTAATTATACACCCCTGTATTACAATTAAAATTAAAATGACTGTACGTATGGACTGTAGACCCATGTGTTCGAGCACCCCAGGAATCCTTCAATGCCAGGTGCAACCACCAGACCACTCCTTGTGTGTGGGCAATAACTTTTCTCCAAAAAATTGAGGGTGGTGAAACCAAGCCAATCAGAGCATGCTGTTCACTGATTGGCTATCCTATCCTCTTCCTATCCTGGCCACTGATTGGCTCAGCCTCACACAAGTTTGTTTCTGTTATACAGGCTTCTACATCGCTGTGCATCGGAAGTAACCTTGCTCTTCTTTGCTGTGTAGTACGTCTCTTCATCTTCATCGCTTCATCATCGAACAAGTTGCACTATTTTCATAGGTTAGTGGTTGTATGTAAGAACTGTGTGTGTGTGTGTGTGTGTGTGTGTGTGTGTGTGATATTTGCAATGTCTAATATATCTTATTTTCTCTTTATTTTGTTTAATATATTGGGTAATACAAGTGTAATGGTGACTAAAGGGTGTTATTTCACATCTAGAGGGCTCTAATAATGTTAAAAAGTGTATTTAGAAGGTCATAAACAGGTTTTCTATGCTCTAACTGAGAAAATATTCAATTTATAAAAAAGAATCCTACTTCATGGAAATTCATTTATTGCGGTAGAGTCTGGAACTGATTAACCGTGATAAACAAGAGCCGACTGTATTAGGGGGTGGATATATTTGGGGTACCAAATTGGTTCTGTGTATGACAGAGCCCTACATTTACATCACAAGAGTAGGACCCCACCTGGCATGAATACACTTGGGATTTTTCTTGGTACAGTACAGCCAGTCTTTGATTTGCAATATAGGGAGGGGGTGAGCTTTGAATCTCTAAATATAAAAAAATCTAGGCCTTTGAGCATATTTCTGAGACACATTACTATACATTCTTAGGCCTTGGAAATTGTACTCACAGACCATCACCGACATTTGGAAACTGTTGGGAAGCACAGGTACACCCAGAAAAGCCAAGATCTGGAGTCCAAGAGGTCCCTTGGGGCCAGGGGAAAGCCCAGTATTAAAACATACACAGCAAGACCAGGGATCAGACATGCACTTAAAATTAGGTCCAAAACAGGCTGAGAAGGAAATGCAAGGCAAGATTCTTATGATCTACACAAGGTTCTCCATTATCATCAGAACTGGGGAGAACCAGTCGCAAGTATCTGATACAATCCAGGGAAACTGAGGTCGAAAGAAAGAAAATCCATTCTCTGGGAAAACTGGGGTAGCAGCCAGGAACCACTGAATAAGAAATAAATGCAGGAAGTAGGTTTATATGATCAAAGCAGGTCCAACAATGGGATCAGTTGGATTAAAATAGATAAGCCCTATAGCACCCTTACTTTGGGACTACATCAGATCTAAGGAGGTCTGGGACAAGAACTTTAGAAAGATGAACAGGGAGCCACCTATACTGTGGCAGGTCCTGTTCCAGGCACTGAAGATATAAGCATACACAAGTCACATTCCTTCCCTCAGGGATCATGGGAGGCAATCATCTATTACACGAGAAGAGCCCAGAGAAGTAAGCAGTGAGCAAGGCTGTGGCATCATGTAGGATGAACAAAAAGAGGCTTCTGGAAGAAGTGGTTCCCTGTAGAAACCTAATCGTCCAAAAGGAGTTAGGAAATCCCCAGGAAATATGGGGCAAGACTCAAAATGGGGAGATATAATGAACTTTTAGGAGTTTAGCAAGTTGTTTAATAAGGCCAGAGAATATGTCATATGAGATCCACTATACTTTCACTAAAACCTCACCGCCCAATGTTTCATTTTCACTCCTAGCATTTGAACAGGATTTAAAGTTGTGTTATTTCAATGAAAATGTCTGCAATTGTCCTGTCTAGTTTGGCTAAAACTTCCTTTCTGCTCCTTCTCTCCACCAGGGGATAATGTCAGGATTCAAGACTAAATCTGTCAATTCAACATTTTCTTTCATCACTAAAAGAGATGGGGCCTAGACTGGTTATTATTATTATTTTTTCATCCTCACTCGAGAACATTTTTGCATTTATCCTCAGATAGAGCGTGAGGGAGAGAAGTGGGAAGAAAGAAAGAAACATCGATGGAACATCGACTGGTTGCCACCCACACGACCCCAACAGGGGCTGGGGACAAACCGCACCTGAGGTATGCGCCCTTAGCAGGAACCGAACCCCACTCTCTCCGGCCCGTGGGCCAATGCTCTAACCGCTGAACAAAACTGGCCAAGACTAGACTGGTTCTTCAGACCCCTCATCTATTTGCTGGGGTTCAGTTCACCTCTGGCCTCCTGAGGCCACAGATGCAATAATAACTAGTACGGTTCTTGGGTTCATGGCCACCTGTTTAGAAATGATTCTGAGACCATCTGGCACAGCCTTCTGTTTCTCAGAAATGACTTCTGGCCAGAAAGACATGTGTTTTATTTTCTCCTCTGAACATGCTTCAGTAGTCTACTTCCCACCAATCTGTCCAGCCATGGTCTCTGCTCAACCTGAATTCAGGACAACCATTCAATTCTACAAACATGGTCCAAAGCATAAAGCTATGCATTGTACCAAGTCAGGCATGCTAATTGACTGAAACTTTGTTGAACATAAACTAGAATACTAGGAGGCTAACAATCTACTTCAAAGTAACGTTCATTATTAAAAAGTAATGTTCTAATTTGTACCCTCTGCTTCACATCTGTTTCTAATGTCAATACAAGGGAATCATATTAGGCAAGTAATCATCATGCCATCCTTTATCTAAATAACATGCAAACATCCTCTAATAAATGCAGCAAAGACTTTTCTCTGAACTTTCAGCATGCTTGAAAGTGTCTATGGCTTGAGCTCTTCCAAGTTTTACTAATAGCACTGATTACCAAAGCAAGCAGGAGTGGTGAACAGTTAGTTAGGGACACCACTTCTGAAGAGTCTGCCTGCTCCAATTAGCTTCTCCTCCTATCTGGGCACAGTCCTAGCAATAGCAGTACTGGACATCTGTGGAGTTGCCATAACTAAGCCTCTGTATTAGTCAGGGTTCTCCAGGGAAACAGAACCAATTGGATGTATATGTATATACAGAAAGATTTTCTTTGAGTACCTACTATGTGCCAGGCCCTAAAGATACAAGTCAAGGGTGAACGTAGTTAGGCAGTTTCTGCTCTTATGGGCTTACAATCTGGCTGGGAAAATGGAGACTTCAATAAGTCATTTCAATAAAATGCGATAAAGATGACAGAGGAAAATGAGGCACCAGGATTCTCTCCCACATTTGTATGGGAAAACCCTCTGTTCTCACTTGACTGGTTTCCTCATTGACCAGTGAAAAGGCAACATTCATTTCCCTGAGCATTTGCTCAACCATCTCCCTCCCCTATGCTGTCTCTCCTCCTCCCAAACCCTATCCAATGACAGATATGTCCTGCCTTCTCTTTTGAGCATTTTCTGATCCATGAAGCCTACAAGGAACCTTCATTTCCGTGCACCCACAAACACTCATAATGAGCCCAAGGCATGGTTCCAAGCAACATCTTTGATACCCTGAAAACTTTGCATTCTGCATTCCAATTTGTCAGGAGAGGAATTCTCATCCTCAGTCCTCTTAGCTGTGATCACTCACATTGAGGGCAGCAAGTGAACACACACTCGACCCACCCTTACCCAGTCCTAAGTGGTCTACGCAGTGTACATACACCACCTTGTTTCTTTATAGTCCCTCCACAAATATTTCCTATCCCTGCTCTGCAGAGGGAAAACCTAAGGCTGCAAGAGGTGGGTAACTTGTCCAAGTCTACCCTGGGAGTCAGGTGGCTGCAGAATAGGACCCCAGGTCTGCCTCCTGCACACTCACCTCTTTCCTTCCACCACTGCCTCCCTGGCCAGCATCCCTGAGGGGCAGGAGCTGCTTTCCAGCTCAAACAAGGGGGAGGAGCCTTGGGGAATCCCAGTGCCCCCAACTTGCTGACTTTCTAACTGGCCTGAGAGAAGGCACCACTTTAAGCCAATTATCACTCCACCTTCTGGGCTGCAAAACACCAAGTTCCTAAGCCTGAGCACATGAAGCCTCAAGACCCCTATGTACTGGACAACACCACCCCCAGCCCCTCTGTCACACATCTGTGATCTAACTTGTATTGTGATTCCTCTTCATTCCGAAGCCTGCAGAGAGGTGTGGAAGGGCTGGGGGTGGGCCTTGGGCGTGTGCTGGGGTGGAAAGGCTTCCGGTGCCTCTGTCCCTGGGGGAAGAATCTGAGCCATGGATTCCAGCCCTGTCTTTGCTACATTATTAACATTCACTGTGTGCTTACACGTTGGGCACTGCGCTAAACTCTTCACTTGCTCTCATTTAGCTCTCTCGGCACTCAAGTCTAACGTGAAATAAGGGAAGGTAGCTCCGCTCCTTGGCAGAGACTTGAGTCAGGCAGTGTGTTTGAGGCTGTCGGGTGCCAGCCCACCTGCCCCAAGTAAAAGGCGAAGAAGACAGTCACTGAAGGGGAAGACCTGTCCAGATGAAAAGGGATTTCAAGCCACAAAAAGAAATCTTTTCTCTGTCCATCATATGCACACAAACCACCACCATTGCCACTGCCTTCATTCTCCACAGCTCTTACAGCATCTTAGCTGGTTCTACATCATCACTATTATTCTACTAGGCCCTGGAGAGTGTGCTGACTTTATTTCTACACATGCACAGGAACATACACACATGCACACACAGACAGGCACACACATATTCATACTCTTAGAATCGCAGAATGGGAGCACTTAGGGAATCTTCAGAGATTCTCTAATAGGCCAGTAACAAAGACAACCTCCCATATCAATGTTTCTCCAAATTAGTCCATTCATTAAAATAAAATTTGGAGTTTAAATTGCCTGTCATTTCCAAGGTTGTATCTCTCCCTACCCTTCTGATCCCTATCTCCCCAAGATTCCCTGAAGGGAGGACAATGGCTAATGCTTCTTGGTAATACTTAACAATCTACTTTTCAGTCATCAATTAAACAAATTACCAGTCCACCCCAGGAAGCCAATTCACAAGTTGAAATAGGGTGGGGAACACAAACACCAGCTCTCATCCTGCTTCCCACTCCCTTTGGGTCAGAACTGATTTTAATTTTTTCCAGCTTTATTGAGGTACAATTCACAAATAAAATTTTATCTATTTGAAGTATATAACACGATGATTGATACATGTATACATTGTAAAATTATCACAACAATTTTGTTCATGAATACATTTAGCACCTCACATAGTTACCTTTTTTTTTTTTTTTTTTTGCATACTAACACCGGTGGGGAGGCCAGCATAAGATCTACTTTATTGGCAACTTGCACTGTTGTTCACTATAGTCACCACACTGTACATTAGATCTCCAGAACTCGTTCATCTTACAACTGAAAGTTTGAACCCTTTAACCATCACCTTATTTCCACACCCTCAGCCCCTGGTCACCACTATTCTACTCTCTATTTTTTAGTTTGATTTTTTTTTTAGATTCCACAAATAAATAAGATCATACACTATTTGTCTTTCTGTATCTGGCTTATTTCACTTTGTATAATGTCCTCCAGTTTCATCTATGTTGTCCCAAATGGCAGGATTTCCTTTCCTGTGGCTGAATAATATGCCATTGTATTTATACACCACTTTTTAAAATTCATTTATCCACCAGTGAGCACTTGGGTTGTTTCCATATCTTGGCTCTTATGAATAATGATGCAATGAAAAGGAGACTGCACATATGTCGTCAAGATACTCTTTTTTTTTTTTTTTTTTTTTGCATTTATTTTCAGATAGAGCAGGAGGAGGAGAGAGAGAGAAACTTCGGTATGAGAGAGACACATCAAGTGGCCCCCACCCGCACAACCCCAACCGGGGCTGGGGACAAACCGCAACCAAGGTACATGCCCTTAGTGGGAACTGAACCTGGGCCTCTTTGGCTGACGCTCTAACCATTGAGCAAAACTAGCCAGGGCTGATTTCATTTTCTTCATATATATATATATCCAGAAGTCAGATTTCTGGATCATAGGGTAGTTATAGTTTTAATTTTTTGAGGAAACTCCATACTGTTTTCCATAATAGCTATACCAATATACATTCTCCCCAGCGGTGAACAAGGGTTCCCTTTTCTCCACATCCTCACCAACACTTACTCCTGTCTTTTAATAACAGCCATTCTAACAGGTGTGAGGTGACATACCATTGTTCTTTTGATTTGCATTTCCCTGATGATTACTGATGCTGAGCACCATTTCATGTACTTGTTGGTCATGTATGTCTTTTTTTTTCTATGAGTTCAGCTTTTTTGTTGTTGTTGTTGTTTTTATTTATCTATGTAGTCTATTTTTATTTCTTTTTTAAAATTATTTTTATTAATTTGTTTTTGTTACAGATGTTTCTCCTTTTTCCCCCATTGACATTTATGTCTTATTTAGAAAAAACATCTATTGAGGTTCTTTGCCCATTTTTGGATCGAGTTATCTGATTTTTTGTTATTGAGTTGTGTGGGTTCCTCTTTTGTTTTAGATATATCAAATCTATGGTTTGCAAATGTCTTCTTCCATTCCATAGGTTGCCTTTTCATTTTGTTGATTATTTCTTTTGATGTGCAGAAACTTTTAGTTTCATGTAGTCTACTTGTTTATTTTTGCTTTTTTCTCCTGTGCTTTTTTGATATCTTATCAAAAAAAACAATATCACGACCAAGACCAATGTCAAGGAGCTTTTCCTCTATGTTATCTTCTATGACTTTTATAATTTCAGGTCTTACATTTAAGTCCTTATTACATTCTGAGTTAATTTTTGTGAGTGGTACAAGATAGGGGTGCAGTTTTATTCTTTTACACTAGTATATCTAATTTCCCCAACACCATTTATTAAAAAGACTACTCTTTCCCCATTGTGTTCTTGGCAACCTTGTCAAAGACTCAGTGACAGTATATACATGAGTTTATTTTGGGGATCTCGAATCTATTCCACTGGTTGATGTGTCCACCTTTATTCAAGTTCCTTACTGCTTTGATTACTATTGTTCGTAATATGGTTAAAATCAGGATGCGTAATGTCTTCAGCACTGTTCTTCCTTCTCAAGATTGCTTTCGCCATTCAGGGTATTTTGTGATTCCCTATGAATTTTAGGATGGTTTCTTCTATTTCTGTGAATTATATCATTGGATTTTTTTTAATCCTTACCCAAGGGTATTTTTCCATTTATTTTCAGACAGAGTGAGAGGGACAGAGAGAAAAACATCAGTGTAAGAGAAACACATCAACTGGTTGCCTCCCCCATGACCCCAGTCAGGGCCGGGGATTGAACCACAACCAAGGTGCATGTGCCCTTGACTGAAATAGAATCTGAAATTCCTTGGTCTATGGGCCAACGCTCTAACCACTGAGCCAAACTGGCCAGGGCTCATTTGAAATTTTTTTCTATTTTGTTTTATTCTAGGTTGTCTGCAATCGTCATACAACCGTGTTTCTGAATCATTTGAATTTTTATAGGGATTGCATTGAGTATGTAGATTGCTTTGGGGAGTATGAACATTTTAGCAATATTAGTTCCCCAATCTGTGAACATGAAATATCTTTTCATTTACCAGTGTCTTCTTCAATTTCATTCATTAAAGTCTTATAGTTTTTAGTACAGAGCTTTCATCTCCTTGGTTAAATGTATTTCTAACTACAGTAAGTGAGATGGTTTCTTAATTTCTTTTTCATATATTTTGTTACATGTGTATAAACGCAACTGATTATTGTATGTTGATTTTATATCCTACAACTTTACTGAATTCATTGATTAGCTCTAACAGTTTTTTTGGTAGACTCTTTAGGGTTATCTGTATTTAAGATCATGTCATCAGCAAACAGAGACAATTTTGCTTCATCCTTTCTGATTTCAATGTGTTTTTGTTTGTTTTTGCCTAATTGTTCTGGCTAGGACTTCCAGTGCTATGTTGAATAAAAATGGTACAAGTTGCCTGGCCAGTGCGGCTCAGTGGATTGAGCATCATCTCATGGACTGAGATGTCCTGGTTCAATTAGAAGTCAGGGCACATGCCTGGGTTGCAGGCTCAATCCCAGTAGGGGGCATGCAGGAGGCAGCCAATTGATGTTTCTCTCTAATCAATGTTTTAATCTCTCCCTCCCTTTTTCTCCCTCTAAAAAATCAATAAAAATATATTTTTTAAATGGCAAGAATGAGGACAACTAAACTACACAATAACCATCATTCAGAACCACTTGAAATTGAGCTGAATGGAAATCCTACAACTACAAAATTAAAGAAGAAGCCACACCGAGAATGGTAGGAGGGGCAGAGGTGTGGATGAGCTGATCCCACACCCACGAGTGGCGGATAAAAATCAAGAAGATACCTCAGCTGTGAAGGTCCTTCCTGAGGAGTGAGGGGTCTCCGTCCCACATCAGGCTCCAAGCTCAGGGTTCCAGTACCAGGAAGGGAAGTCCCTATAACTTCTGGCTGTAAAAACCAGCAGGAATTGAGGCTGAGGGAAACTGAGGCTTCTAGAGCCCCAGGCAGTTCCTCTTAAAGGGCCTGTGCACCCTCCAGGCTCCAGCTAGGGGGAGGCAGCTTGAAAGGCACCAGAGATATACAATGAAGAACTGAATTGTTTGGCATTGGGGCGAGAGCTGGAGGGGCAGCTTTCTCCCACAGACATGATGGTGGAGGCCATTGCTCCTTTGGTGAGCCCTTCCCCCAGTGGCAGATAGCAGCCATATCTGGGACTCCAGCAACCTGGCTCACACTGTTTGCCCCACCCTGGTGATTTCCTGAGACCTTGCCCACCCCCCACCCCCCCAACTTTCAGGTCCACCCACAGTTTCCAATGGCTTTACCATAGGATTGGCCTGTCTTGGATCATGCTTCAGAGTTTCCTAAAATCTCTCAAACAAGCAGCATCTGGTCTCAGCGAGCCCCATACCTCTCATTAAGTGGCCCCAGGCCTGGCACTAGAAGCAGCCAGCCTTGGTTCACAATTGGGCTTTGCCTGGGCACCTCCAAGCCCAGCTCAAGAAGCGGCCATCTGCATATCACTTACTAGCTTATGCCTGATGGCCCCGGGTAGAACACAGGCAGAGGTTGACCTTGTCCCAGAGCCAGCACACCCAGTGGACACCTTCAAACACCATCAAAGCACCACCACACAACCACCTCCACAAGTGACACACTCAATGAGTAGACTCAGTGGGTACCAGAGCCCTGCTGAAGTAAGTCTTGCTCTGTGTGGTGGGTCCCTACACAGCTGATCCTCGAAGGTAGTCAGAGGCCAGTGGTCAGTGGGTACAGCCAGTCCTTGCAGCTGATCAGCCTGAATAAATCCCTCCTATTGATGTGCCAACAGCAATCAACACTCAATTACAATAGAAGGGTGTACAGTCCACACTAGGGGTACACCTTCAGGTCCCAGCTGGGGTGATCAGGGAGGCTGTGCCTCTGGACCCTACAGGACACCTACAACAATAGGCCACCCTATGAAGCCTAGGAAACATTGCAACTCTACCTAATATATAGAAACAAACACAGGGAAGCAGCAAAAATGAGGAAACAAAGAAACATGTTTCAAATGAAAGAACAGGACAAAATTCTAGGAAAAGAACTAAACAAAATGGAGATAAGCAATCAATCAGATGCAGAGTTCAAAACACTGGTTATAAGGATGCTCAAGGACCTTACGAGAAATTCAAGGAAGTTAAGGAGAACTCCAAGAAACTTAGTTAGAACATCAACAACATCAAAAGGGACCAGTGAGAAATGAAGGATGCACTAACTGAAATAAAGAATAATTTACAGAGAATCAACAGTAGAGTAGGTAAAGCCATGAAGCAAACCATCGATTTGGAATATAAGGAAGCAAATAAAACACCCAATCAGATCAGCAAAAAGAAAAAAAGAATCCAAAAAAATGAGGATAGTGGAAGCAGTCTCTGGGACAACTTCAAGCATGCCGACATTTGCATCTTGGGGGTGCCAGAAGGAGAAGAGAGAGAGCAAGAAATTGAAAACCATCCGGCTGGTGTGACTCAGTGGTTGAGCATTGACCCACGCACCAAGAGGTTGCCAGTTCAATTCCTGGTCAGGATACATGCCCAGGTCGTGGGCCTGATCCCCAGTGGGGGGCATGCAAGAGGCAGCCAATCAATGTTCTCTATCATCAATGTTTCTATCTATCTCCCTCTCACTCTAAAAAAAAAAAAAAAAAAAAAAAATCAATAAAGAAAAAAAATTTTTTAATAAATTGAAAAGCTATTTGAAAAAATAATGACAGCAAACTTCCCAAACTTGGTGAAGGAAACAGACATACAAGTCCAGAAAGAACAGAAAGTCCCAAACAAGATGAACCGCAAGAGGCCCACATGAAGACACATCATCATCAAAATGCAAAATGTTCAAGACAAAGAGAGAATCTTAAAAGCAGAAAGAGAAAGCAGTTTGTTACCTACAAAGGAGTACCCATAAGACTAGCTGATTTCTCAAAAGAAACTTTGCAGGCCAGAAAGGAGTGGCAAAAAGCAATGACCTACAACCAAGATTACTCTATCCTGCAAAGCTATCATTTAGAATCGATGGATATATCAAGAGTTTCCCAGACAAGAAATAGCTAAAGGAGTTCGTCACCACCAAACCAGTATTATGTGAAATATTGAAGGGTCTTCTTGAAGGATAAGAAGAACAAAAATATGAACAATAAAATGGCAATTAATACATATCTATTGACAATTGAATCTACAAACAAAATGAGCAAGCAGAACAGAAACACACTCAGAGAACTTCTTATTGCTTGCCAGATGGGTGGAGGCTGGGGGGATGGGTCAAAAGATGAAGTAATTAAGAACTACAAATTTGTTGTTAGACTGATGAACCTCAAAGGGAAGTAGAGAGGAAGGGCGGGATGAGATAAACCAAAGAACTTCTATGTATATATGCTTAACCAACGGACACTGACAATAGTGTGGGGAAAGCAGGAGGGGGGCGGGATTGGGGAAGAGGAAGTCAATGGGGTAAAAAGAGGGGACATTTGTAATACATTCAGCAATAAAGATAAGTTAATATATATATATAATATAAATGTGTATATATATATATATATAATTTTAAAATTAAAAAATATATATATTTGGCAAGAGTGGGAATTTTTGTTTTGTTCCTAATCTTAGAGAAATATTTTCAGCTTTCACCACTGCATATGATGTTAGCTATGGGCTTTTCATGTGTGGCCTTTACTATGTTGAGGTACATTTCTTTCTTTTTTTTTTTTTTTTACCTCTTATACATCCCATGACTTTATTATTATTTTTTTTTATGAATTATTTATTTATTTTTTTGTTACAGATATGTTATGTTACCTTTTTACCCCATTGGCACCCCCCACCCCACCCCACCTCCACCCCGTCCCCGGCTTAGTTGTCCATGTCCATTGGTCATGCATACATGCATATAAGTTCTGTGGTTTATCTCTTCCCACCCCCCCCCACCCCCTTTTCTGAGAGATGTCAGTCTATGCCCTACTTCCATGTTTCTGGGT
Source organism: Molossus molossus (assembly GCF_014108415.1). Lineage (NCBI taxonomy): Eukaryota > Metazoa > Chordata > Mammalia > Chiroptera > Molossidae > Molossus > Molossus molossus. The sequence continues at coordinate 9,518,584 of NW_023425347.1, forward strand.
CTGAGGTACATTTCTTATACATCTAATTTCTTGACAATTTTTACTATGAAATTATGTTGAATTTTGTCAAATGCTTTTTCTTGCATCTATTGAGATGATCATATGATTTTTATCTTTCATTCTATTAAGGTATTGTATCAGATTTATTGACTTGCATATTTCAAACCATCCTTGCATGCCAGGGATAAATGGATAAATTCCACTTGATCATAGTGTATGATTGTTTTAATGTGCTGTTGAATTAAGTGTGCTGATATTTTGTTGAGGATTTTTGTGTCTATGTTCATCATGTGTATTGGCTTGTAATTTTCTTTTCTTGTAATTTCCTTGTCTGGCTTTGGTATCAAGGTAATGCTGGACTCTTAAAATGAGTTTGGAAGTGATCCCTCTTCTCCAATTTTTGGAACATTTTGAGAAGAGTGTGCATGTTTCTAGGAATTTTTCCACTTCTATTTATTCAACTGGTTGGCATATAATTATTCATAATAGTCTCTTATGATCCTTTGTATTTCTGTCATTTCAATTGTAATATCTCCTCTTTTTGTATTATCTCTTTTTCATAGTCTAGCTAAAATTTTGTCAATTTTGTTTAGCTTTTCAAAAAATCAGCTCTTAGTTTCATTGACCTTTTCTATTGATTTTCTAGCATTTATTTCATGTATTTTTGCTCTGATCTTTGTTATTTCCTTCATTCTGTTCATTCTGGGCTTAGTTTTTCTTCTTTCTCTAGTTCCTTGAGGAATAAAGTAACATTGTTTATTTGAGATATTTGTTTATTCTTAATGTAAGCATTTATCTCTATAAACCCTCTAAGAAACTGCTTTATTTGCAACCCTTATGTTTTGGTATGTTGTTTTTTCATTTTTGTTTGCTTTAATATGTTTTTTATTCCCTGTCCCCCCTCCCCCTTTCTTTTTCTTTTTAGTTGCCATCAATAAGAAATGTACTTGTTTTTAAAAAATCCAAATGCTGGCATTGTCCAGAATATTGTAACAGGTTTATTTATATTGTTATAAAGTTGAACTGTTGAAACTTGTTCACTGAAACATTTTGGCTGGCATTATGCCTTATGTCCAGCATTTATACTTTTAAAATTCACACACTAATGAAAATAGAAAAACTGCCAATACCTGATTTATGTCCCCTATTTTCAAGTAGCAATCATATACTTAGGTATCTTTTGACCCCATGGGGGAAAAATTCCCAATGTTCAGAACTAACAGGAAAAAAAGAAAAAAATTTTTAAAGAATGAAAGCCCAGCTGATGTGGCTCAGTGGTTGAGCATCGACCCATGCACCAAGAGCTCGCTGGTTTGAATCCGGTAGGCACATGCCCAGGTTGTGGGCCCAATCCCCAGCGGGGCTTATGCAGGAGGTGGCCGGTCAATGTTCTCTCTCATCGATGTTTCTCTCTCTCTCCCCCTCTCCCTTCCTATCTGTCTAAAATCAATAAAGAAAAAATTTAAAAAAAAAAAAAAAAAGAATGAAATGTTTCCCATCATACCAGAATCGTAAGCACATTCTCCACGTATGCGGTGTGCTAGCTGGATGTCTTTTGGCATAATTGTTACACATTTGGCATGGATAACACACAGGTTGGTGTCTTGAAAAAGGCCAACCAGACAGGCCTCACTTGCCTCCTGCAAAACACTAATAGTTGCACACTGGAAGCACAGATTTGTTTTGAAGTCCTGAGCAATATTTCACATCAGACACTGGAAGGAAAGTTTGTGAATCAGAAGTTCAGTGGACGTCTAATTTCATGAGGTGCCACAGTACCAGGTATGTAATGATGAGGTTTCTTCACACCTCCGTAGAGGGCACACCCTTGCAAGTGGTTTTAGTAATTGGTTGCTTCCTTGGTACTTTACCACCAGTCGATTTGTAGGCCATCTGCCTTGTATGAGCCATGGTATAGAGACCTCTTTACTTACCCCCCTTCTTCAACTGGAGCTTGGTGAGCTGGAGGTGGCACAGGCATTACAGAGCTCTGGTGGCTGCATACACCTTATTTCCCCTTTGATTTCATCTTTGACCCATTGGTTGTTACAGACTGCATTTAATTTCCACATATTTATGATTTTTTTTTTATGCTCGCCCAAAGGCATTTTTGCATTTATCTTCAGATAGAGCAGGAGGGAGATGGGAAGGAAGAGAGAGAGAGAAACATCAACGTGAGAGAAACACATCAAGTAGCTGTCACCCACACAACCACAACCGAGATACGTGCCCCTAGTGGAACCAAACCCGGGACCCTCTGGTCCACAGGCCGATACTCTAACCACTGAGCCAAACCAGCCAGGGCATATTTGTGAATTTTTAAGCTTTCCTTCTATTATTGATTTCTAGTTTCATACCATTGTTGTCAGAAAAGATATTTGGTATTATTTCAGTCTCTTAAATTTGTTTAAACTTGTTTTGTGACCTAACATATTATCTATCCTGTAGAGTGTTACATGCACACTTAAGAATATGTATTCTACTACTGTTTGACTAAATGTTCTGTTAGATCCATTTAGTCTAAAGTATGGTAAAAGTCCAATGTTTCCTTATTGATTTTCTGTCTGGATGATCTATTTATTGTTGAAGGTGGGATATTGAAGTCCACTACTATCATTGCATTATTGTCTATTTCTCCCTTTACATTTGTTAACATTTACTTAATATATTTAGGTGCTCATTATATAATAACCTTCTTTGTTTCTTGTTACCATTTTTTATTTAAAGTTTATTTTGTCTGGTCTAAGTATAACTACCCCAGCTCAATTTTGGTTTTCATTTGCATGGAATGTCTAATCCATTCCCTCACTTTCAGCCTCAGTGTTTCCTTAAAGCTGAAATGAGTCTCTTCTAGGCAGCATACGGTTGGGTTATTTTTGTTTTGTTTTGTTTTGTTTTGTTTTTATCCTCACCCGAGGACACTTCCATTTTTTGTTCAGATAGAGTGGGAGGGAGGGAGAGGAAGAAAGAGAGAAACATTGACATGAAAGAGACACATCGAGTGGCTGCCTCCTGCACAACCCAACCAGGGCCAGGGACAAACTGCAACCAAGGTATGTGCCCCCAGCGGGAACAGAACCCAGGTCTCTCTGGACCACAGGCCGATGCTCTAACCACTGAGCCCAACCAGCCAGGGCAGGGTTTTGTTTTTTATCCATTCAGCCACTCTATGGCTTTTTTAAACATGTATCTTTACTGTTGAAAGTATTACAGATGTTTCCTCTTTTTTCCCCTCATTGACCATCTCCTCCCTGCCCCTGCCACCCTCCTGCCTACCCCACACTATTGTCTATGTCCATTGGTTATGCATATCTGCGTATAAATTTTTTGGCTTATCTCTTTCCCTCCACCCCTCTAAGGTTCATCAGTCTAACAACCAATTTGTACTTCTTAATCCCTTCCTCTTTTCTACCCATCCCTCTAATCCCCCTTCCATCTGTCAACCAACAAAAAGTTCTGTGTATATATGAATATGTTTCTATTCTGCTTGTTCATTTTGTTTGTAGATTCCATTGCTGATAGATATATATATGACTTTTGATTGGAGAATTTAATCCATTTACATTTAAAGAATTATTAATAGGTGAAGACTTACCATTGCCACCTTGTTAATTGTTTTCTGGCTGTTACATAGGTCTTTTGTTCTTTTCTCTTTCTCTTTGCCATCTTTCTTTGTGATCTGATGATGTTCCGTTGTGGTATGCTTAAATTGTTTTCTCTTTATCTTTTTTGTATCTACTGCAGGTTTTTGCCTTGTGATTACCATGAGACTTATATACAAGATATTATAGTTACAACAGTCTATTTTAAGATGAAAATAACTTGATTTTCATTGCATACAAAAACTCTACCCTTTTATTCACTCCCATTTTATGTTTTTGATGTCACAATTTACATCTTTTTAAATTATATATCCATTAACAAATGATTACAGTTGAAGTTTTTAATACTTTCTTTTAACCTTTATACTAGAGTTAAGTGATTTACACACCACTATTACAGTATTAGAATATTCTGAATTTAACTATACTTTTACTTTTACCATTGTTTTTTATATGTTTTCATGTTACAATTTAGTGTCCTTTCATATCTATATGAAAAACTCCTTTTAGCATTTTTTGCAGAACAGGTTTACAGGTGATGAACTCTCTCAACTTTTGTTTATTTAGGAATCTTTATCTCACCTTCATTTCTGAAGGACAGCATTGCCAGATAAAGTATTCTTGGTAGGCAGATTTTTCTTTCATCACTTTGAATAGATCATCCAATTCACTCCAGCCCTGAAGATTTCAACTGAGAAATCCACTGATAGCCTTATGAGGATGCTCCTGTATGCAATGAATTTGTTTTCCTCTTGTTGCTTTCAAAATTTTTTGTCTTGGTTTTTTAGTTTTATTATAATGTGTCTCATTGAAATCCTTTTGGGATTGAATTTGTTTGGAACCTATGAGCTTCATGAACCTGGAAATCTATCTTTCTCCCCAGATTTGAGGAGTTTTTAGTCATTATTCCTTTAAATAAGCTCTCTCTCTCCTTTCTCCTCTCTCTCTCTCTCCCTTCTTCCTTTCCTTTCCCTCCTCCCCTCTCTCCCTCTTTCCTTCCTTGTTCCTTCTCCTCTTTCTGGGAATCTCATAATACATATATTCTTGCATTTGATGGTGTTCCATAATTCACATAGGCTTTCTTCACTTTTTTTCATTCTTTTCCTTCTATGACTGATTTCAAAAGATCTATATTTGAGTTTATACATCCTTTCCTCTGCTTGATCAAGTTTGATATTGATGCTGTCTATTGTGTTTTTTATTTTTTATTTAATTCACTGTATTCTTAAGTCCGAAATTTTCTGCTTGGCTTTTTTTTTTTTTTTTATGATTTCAATCTTTCTTTTGAACCTCTTGTTTTGTGCAAAAGAATTGATTTCATTAGTTGTCTGTGTTCTCTTGTATCTCACTTAGCTTCCTTAAAAAATTATTTTTAGCCCTGGCCAGTTTGGTTCAGCGGTTAGAGTGTCGGCCTGTGGTCCAGAGAGACCCAGGTTTGTTCCCACTAAGGGCATGTACCTCGGTTGCAGTTTGTCCCTGGCCCTGGTTGGATCGTGTGGGTGGCAGCCACTAGATGTGTACCTTTCATGTTGATGTTTCTCTCTCTCTCTCTCTTTCCTCCCCCCTCCCCACCCCCCCATCTGAACAAAAAATGGGAAAATGTCCTCAGGTGAGGATAAAAATAAATAAATAAATAAATAAATTATTTTTAATTATTTGCCAGACAGTTCATAGTTCATAGATCTCCATTTCTTTGTGGTTGTTACTGGAAAATTATTATGTTCTTTTGGTGGTATCATGTTTCTTTGATTTTTCATGTCCCTTGAAGTATTGCATTGTTGTCTTTGCATTTGAAGAAACTGTCACCTCCTCCAGTCTTTACATACTGGTTTGGGAGAGAAATACCTTCCTCAGTCTGTCAAGTTAGGAATTCTGAGGCTTTCTCGGTCCTTTTCTATACATACACCCACTTCATACTTTTGTTCCCTCTTGGAGAAGAATTATTAAGTGGTATGCCTTTTTGTAATCCTCAAACTCAAGCTGGCTACTAAGAGCCTCCGGGTTTTTTCCTTAGAGCAGTGCCCTTAAAGGCTCATTTGTAAGATTTCTCCCAATTCTGCAGCTATCTACAAAGTCTTGCATTCACCACCCATGGGAGCATGTGCCAAGATCTGGCCATGTGGTGGAAAAAGAGTTGAACTTCACAGAACATTGGATGTGCTCATGGACCTGTTGGATGGATTATAGGTGAGGTGTCCCCAGTGGTTTGTGTGTAGGCTTCCTGATGGAGTCTCTGAGGCATTTAGCAGGATGAATTGCAAAGCAGTTAGTAGAATCTTTTTAATGAGTTCTGAGCCCTAGTTGCTATATCCCAGCCTGTCCCAACCCCTCACTATGCAAACTGCTTCACTATTCAGGGTAAGGCCAGAAACAAGTGATCTTCTTAGGGAGCATACTGCACAGCTGGGGAAGGTGAGTGCTCATTCACACATTGTCACTTTCCCCCAAGGAGGAAACATAGGTCAAGGGGGTCTCTCTTAGCACCTAGATGTGCTAAGTAAAGTGAAACTGTTCTTTTACCCTCTTCATTGCATCCACTCTTGGATTTTTTTCTACAACAGTGTACTGAAATTTCTTCATTGGACTCCTGAACTCCCACAAAGGTACTTTCACCCATAGATGATTTTTCAAAACCAATATTCTGTTGGCAGGGTGATGGTAGGGAGGGTCAGGATATGACAGTAGAAAACTTCTATTCTGTCATGTTGTTGACATCACTCTCCTGGGGATTTATTTTAGATATCATGATTCTCAAATACCTTATAAGTCTTCTTCTCAGAGATGGCTTCTGCATATTTTTAGGTGGAGAGATTGGCTCAAAGCACTACTAGATCTAGAAGACCCTAAACTCTCCTTTACTGTTCAAGATATAAAGACTGGATCGAAAAATGTCAGCGGAGTGAACGAAAGCTACAGAGACCATCTCCCAGAACCAAACTGGAATTACAACTATAACACAGACAAATTGATGGGAAAAAGCAACAGAAAAGCAGCTTCCGAGGACCATATAACGAGGGACACTGACTCCATCCCGGTAAGCTTGTGAAGGTGTGAGACAGGGGCTGGGAGCCCACGGTCGGCAGCTCAACAGCAGCCTTAGCTGGGAGCAGCGCCCTCGGGTTACACTCCCAAGTGGCTCCACAGCACAGACCCGGGACAGAGGCTAAAAAACCCACAGCCACTCACCTTGGGCTCCGGCAGAGGGAGGGCAGACTGGACTGGAACTGTGGTGGGACACTCGGGATTTGGAGGGCACCCAGAGCGTTTGCTGAGTGCCAGCCACACAGGACGGTGGCCACATTGCTCCTTCCCAGGGCTCTGGGGAGAGGCAGCAGCCCCTCCCTCGGAGATCCAACCCCACCCTGTGGGCCATTGAAGTGCTAATTGAGGCTCACTAACAACCAGCATCTGCCCCACCCTCGTGAAAGCCCCTTGTGCTGAGCACCTGAGGGAGTTTTTCAATCAACTGCCAACCCAAAACTCATCAAGTAACCAAGACTGCTAGCCTCCAGGCAAAAAGCTAGAGGATAACAGTACCTTTCCTGGGCTGGCAACTTTGACCAGGAAAGTAAGACTTGACAGTGGTGTTTAACGTGGGTCCTCCCTCGCTCATCTAAACACAGGAGAGAGAGCCACAAACAGCAGAACACCAACATCCACTGGGAAAACTTGACAGGCTCCAAAGCCCACAGTGATAGCCAAAATGGTGAAACACAGAAACAGAAGCCAAATGAAAGAGCAAGAGACCTCCACTGAAGATGAGATCAATGTGGAGCAAATAGGCATGTTAACAGAGCTAGAATTCAGAGCCATGATCTTGAGGAAGCTGAACAGCATGAGTAAGGACATAGAGACACTGAAAATAAGCCAACTGGAAATTAAAAACCATCAAGAAGAGATAAAAAATGACATATCAGAAATGAAAAACACATTGGAAGGTTTAAAAAGCAGAGTAGAGGAAGCTGAGGACCGGATCAGTGAATTAGAAGACAGGGTAGAAAAAATCAACCAATCAGAAAAACAGAAGGAAAAAACTATTAAAAAACAGGAAGACAGCTTACGAGAACCATGAGACAACTGAAAACGTAATAATATTCTCATCATAGGAGTCCCCGAAGAAGAAGAAAACGGGCAAGGGATAGAGAATATATTCAAAAAAATAGTGACAGAAAACTTCCCTAATTTGGTGAAGGAAGAAGGCATTCAAGTTCAAGAAGCACAGAGAGTCCCAAGTAAGAAGAACCCAAACAGACCCACACCAAGACACATAGTAATTAAAATGCCACAAATTAAAGACAAAGAGAGAATCCTAAAAGCAGCAAGAGATAAGCAACAGCTTACCTACAAAGGAAACCCCATAAGGCTCTCAGCTGACTACTCACAAGAAACACTACAGGCCAGAAGGGAATGGCATGAAGTAATCAAAGTCATGAAAACCAAGAATCTGAATCCAAGACTACTCTACCCAGCAAGGCTATCATTCAAAATAGAAGGTCAAATAAAGAGCTTCCCAGACAAAAAAAAAAAAAAAAAAAAGGCAAAGGGAATACATTAGCACCAAACCAGCACTGCAAGAAATGTTAAAAGGACTGCTGTAATTACCAGGAGAAATGGGAAGAAAAATAGAACCACACTAAACAAAAATGGCAATAAATAAGTACATATCAATAATCACCTTAAATGTAAGTGGATTGAATGCTCCCATAAAAAGACACTGAGTAACTGATTGGATAAGAAAGCATGACTCATCTATATGTTGTTTACAAGAGACCCACCTCACAACAAAAGACTCACATAGGTTGAAAGTGAAGGGATGGGAAAAAATTTTCCAAGCAAATGGAAAGCAAAAAAAGCTTGGGTAGCAATTCTCATATCTGATAAATATTTCAAAATGAAGACCATAACTAGAGACAAAGAAGGCCACTACATAATATTGAAAGGATCTATCCAACAGGAAGATATAACCTTGATAAACATATATGCACCCAATATAGGAGCACCAAAATATATTAAAAATCTTCTGGAGGACTTCCAAGGAGAAATCGACAACAATACAATCATAGCAGGGGACTTCAACACCCCGTTGACAGCACTGGCTAGATCCTCTAGGCAAAAAATTAGCAAGGAAACAGAGACTCTAAATGAAGCACTAGACCAAATGGATTTAATAGATATATGCAGAATTACACCCCAAAAGTACAGAATACACATTCTTCACAAGTCCACATGGGACATTCTCAAAGATAGACCACATGATAGGACACAAAATAAATCTCTACAAGTTCAAGAAGATTGAAATCATATCAAGCATCTTCTCAGATCACAATGGCATGAAACTAGAAATCAATTGCAACAAGAACATGCAAAGACATTTCAACACATGGAGGCTAAATAGCATGTTATTAAACAATGAATGGGTCACCTAGGAGATCAAGGAAGAAATTCAAAACTTCTTGGAAACCAATGAAAATGAACACACAACACAAAATCTATGGGATGCAGCGAAAGCAGTTCTGAGAGGGAAGTTCATAGCACTACAGGCCTACCTCAAAAAACAAGAAAAATTTCTAATTGACTGTCTAACCTCACAACTTAAAGAATTAAAAAGCAAACAAAAAGAAAATCCCAGAGCAAGTAGAAGGAAGGAAATAGTAAAGATCAGAGCAGAAACAAATGACATAGAGACCAAAAAAACAATTCAAAGGATCAATGAAACAAATAGCTGGTTTTTCAAAAAGATAAACAGGACTGATGGACCCTTAGCTAGACTCACCAAGAAACAAAGAGAGAGAACCCAAATACACAGAATCAGAAATGAAAGAGGAGAAGTAACAACCAACACAAGAAACAAAGAGAGAGAACCCAAATACACAGAATCAGAAATGAAAGAGGAGAAGTAACAACCAACACCACGGAAATACAAAAGATCGTTAAAAACTACTATGAACAACTATATGGCAACAAATTCGACAATCTAAGCGAAATGGACAAATTTCTAGAAACACACAGACTCCCAAAACTGGACCCGCAGGAGATAGAAAACTTGAAAAGACCAATAACAACTAAGGAAATTGAAGAGGTAATCAAGACTCTCCAAGCAAACAATAGCCCAGGCCCAGATGGCTTCATGGGGGAGTTTTACCGAACATTCAAAAAAGAACTAACACCCATTCTCCTCAAACTATTTCAAAAAATTCAAGAAGAAGGAAGACTTCCAAACACGTTCTATGAGGCCAGCATAATTCTAATTCCAAAACCAGAAAAAGACACTACGAAGAAAGAAAACTACGGGCCAATATCCCTGATGAACATAGAAGCCAAAATCCTGAACAAAATAATAGCAAATTGGATCCAGAAATACATCAAAAAAATTATTCACCAAGACCAAGTGGGATTCATTCCAGGGATGCAAGGCTGGTACAATATTCGCAAATCAATAAATGTGATACACCACATAAACAAAATGAAGAATAAAAACCACATGATCATATTAATAGATGCTGAAAAAGCATTCAACAAAATCCAGCATCCATTTCTGATAAAAACGCTCAGCAATGTGGGAATAGAGGGATCATATCTCGACATAATAAAGGCCATATATGAAAGACCTACAGCCAACATCATACTCAATGGACAGAAACTAAAAACATTTCCATTAAGAACAGGAACAAGACAGGGATGTCCACTTTCACCACTCTTATTTAACATTGTACTGGAAGTCTTAGCAACAGCAATCAGACATGAAGAAAAAATAAACGGGATCCAAATTGGAAAGGAGGAAATGAAACTGTCATTATTTGCAGATGACATGATATTATACATAGAAAACCCTAAAGACTCCATCAAAAGTTTACTAGATCTAATAAATGAATTTGACAAAGTAGCAGGATACAAAATTAACGTCAAGAAATCGACAGCATTCTTGTACACCAATGATGAACTCACAGAAAGAGAAACTGAAAAAACAATCCCATTTACCATCGCGCCAAAAAAATTAAGATACCTAGGAATAAACTTAACCAAAGAAGTAAAGGACCTATTTGCAGAAAACTACAGGTCATTGAAAAAAAGAAATAGAGCAAGATATTAAAAAGTGGAAGCACATACCCTGTTCATGGATTGGAAGAATTAACATCATTAAAATGTCCATACTACCCAAAGCAATCTATAGATTCAATGCAATCCCCATCAAAATACCAACAACATATTTCATAGAACTAGAACAAATACTTCAAAAGTTCATATGGAACCAAAAGAGATCTTGAATAGCCACAGCAATCTTGAAAAAGAAGAACAAAGTAGGTGGGATCACATTACCAGATATCAGGTTATACTACAAAGCGACTCTAACCAAAACAGCCTGGTACTGGAACAAGAACAGGCATAATAGACCAGTGGAACAGAACTGAAAACCCAGAAATGGACCCAAAGCAATACGCTCAATTAATATTTGACAAAGGTGGCAAGAGCATACAGTGGAGTAAAGACAGCCTCTTTAATAAATGGTGTTGGGAAAATTGGACAGCTACATACAAAAAAAATGAAACTAGACCATCAACTTACACCATACACCAAAATAAACTCAAAATGGATGAAAGACTTAAATGTGACCCATGAATCCATAAAAATTCTAGAAGAAAATGTAGGCAACAAAATTTCGGACATCATACGGAGCAGAATTTTCACTGATACATCACCTAAGGCAACAGAAACAAAGGAAAAAATGAACACATGGGACTACATCAAACTAAAAAGCTTCTGCACAGCAAAAGAAACAATCATCAAAATGGAAAGGCAGCCCACTGTATGGGAGAACATCATTGCCAATGATATATCAGATAAGGGGTTAATTTCCAATATATATAGAGTGCTCATACAACTCCACAAAAGGAAGACAAAGAACCCAATTAAAAAATGGGCAGAGGAGCTGAATAGACACCTCTCCAAACAGGACATACAAATGGCCAAGAGACATATGAAGAAATGCTCAACATCACTAATCATCAGAGAGATGCAAATTAAAACAACAATGAGGTATCACCTCACACCTGTCAGAATGGCCGCCATCAACAAATCATCAAACAACAAGTGTTGGCGAGGGTGTGGAGAAAAGGGGACTCTAATACACTGCTGGTGGGAATGCAGACTGGTGCAGCCACTATGGAAAACAATATGGTGTTACCTCAAAAAATTAAAAATTGAACTGCCATTTGACCCAGTGATCCCATTCTAGGAATATACCCTAAGAAGCCTGAAACACCAATCAGGAAGAATATATGTACCCCCATGTTCATAGCAGCACTATTTACAATAGCTAAGATCTGGAAACAGCCCAAGTGTCCATCAGTAGATGAATGGATAAAAAAAGCTGTGGTACATATACACAATGGAGTACTATGCATTCGTAAGAAAGAAAGATCTCTTATCCTTTGAGACGACATGGAAGGACCTGGAAAGTATTATCCTAAGTGAAATAAGCCAAGCAGAAAAAAACAAATGCCACATGATCTCACTTATATCCGGAATATAATGAACATAACAGTCTGAGGAATACAGTAGACCCAGAAACATGGAGTAGGGTACAGACTGACATCCCTCAGAAGAGGGGGTGGGGGGTAGGGGAAGAGATAATCCACAGAACTTATATGCATGTATGCATGACCAATGGACATGGACAACTAAGCCGGGGACGGGGCTGGGGTGAGTTGGGGAGGGGGATGCCAATGGGGTAAAAAGGTAATATATCTGTAACAAAAAAATAAAAAATAATAAAAAAATTTTAAAAAGATATAAAAACCTCCTACTGGTTCTATGGATTAGGAGACTTTTCCTCCTGTCAGTTGAAGACATCTTTGGTAGGTAGATAACATTTTCAACTAATCTTTTTGAAAGTTCTCTCACTTTCATCCTTCTTATGTCCACACTTTCATTCCTGCTTCTTTCCTTTTTCTCTCAGGATAATGTAGTAACTAAAACCTAAAGTTTTGAGGTTCACTTACCTGAACTCCAACCTATTGCTACCTACTAGCTCTGTCAGCCTACTTTCTCAGAGCACCAGTTTTTTGTTGTTATATGGGAAGATGTTAATATCTGGTCAAGTAGATTAAAGATTAAGTGAGATTATGCTTAACAGAGTGACTGAAACATACTAAGAGTTTAGTATTGATTATGTATTGTTTTTTCTCATGTAGAATTATAGGTATTCATTGTTCACAGTGATTCCCACCCCCCATCTTTTTTACAGCTTTTAGCTACAACCTGCAACAAAAACAAATGGTATAACAGAGGCCTATTCAACAAGCAAGTTAACTTTCTGGAACCACTTAAAACCAAAATAATGGGTTTCTTCCCAGAGCCAAGGATTGGCCCAAATTTGAATTGAAACATAAATTGCTGTGACTACTGCAATTTCAGGGTTGAGTAGACAGAGCTAAAAGGCAATAATTTCTTTATCTACAAATGAGAGAAATGCATATTACCCTTTGATTCTGGCTTATGAGATCTTTTTCCTTCTTTCTGATATGCACCCTCACCAAATCCTATCTTCTTTTCTTGCTCCAAACTCTTCCCTCTAGAGCAATCCACATCCAGTGCTCACTTCTAGGCCCTTGTCTCCTAAATTTGTTGCTCCAATCTGAACCTCTTTCCAAGACTCCAGTTCCAAATATCTAGCTGTAGGATGTTTCCACATAGATGCCCCACCAGTACCTCAAACCCAGCAAGTAAAGAGCTAATTATCTGTCCCCACACAAACTTCTTCCATAAATAACATCCTCATACTCCTTATCACTAGGTCATGAAAACCTCAGTCATCTCTGTTTCCACCTATATCCCTCAATTTATTCTGTAGCTAATACCTGTTTTTTTTCTTTCTTTGAGTTTCAGTTGTTCCTTACTTTTCATTTTGTATACTAGCCCTGTCTGTCTGGTCCTTCTCACCACCTACCTCGGGCTACTATGTACCAGCCTTTTAACTCATTCCCTTGGCTCCAACCAATCATTTAACCAATCCAGCCTATATACCGCTATTAGATCAACTTTTGATCCAACTTTTGATCTGTTTCAAAAGTATCCCTTTTCCTCATTGCCTGTGAAACAAACAAAGTGCACTCACTGCCTCTAGTTCTAGTACAAACCTCCTTAATTCCACTTCAATTTAATTCTCTCCCTCCAGTTTTCCACAGGCTCAGCCAAACCAACATTACTCCAGTCTCCAAATGTGCTTTGTCCTTGTTACCTCTCCCTTTGCAACCTTCTTTCTCAAATCCAGTCTCATCCCCAACCCATATATTCTTCGAGGCCTAGCTCAGCTTTCTTCCCTTTAATGAAATCATCTCCCATTTCCCAGTCAAAAATAATCCCCTAGAAAATTTCATTCTTCTGAACCCCTAAAGCTCTTTGACCACCATATGGAAGCTTTCAAGAATTTAATTCAACAAACACACATAAACACAAATAAAATAAGAGCGTTGACCTTGGATGCTGGGGGAAGGGAGTAGAGAAGTTTCTTTTCTCTCAGTACCTCTGTCATCAGATTCATGAGTCAACATCTCCAAGATGTAACAAAGTTATTAAGAATGTGTTATTAGAGTAAAGATTTACTCAACATCCTTTTCTGCCCCACACTCCCACTGCGGGCTCCTCCATCCTATAATAGGGTTTTCAAACTCTTTCGCAAGAAGTACAGGTTTCTGTGGGAGCTTGCAGGTTCTATGAGATTATTTTTGTTTTGTGGATATTTTGTGAGATTGCATCCCTTTATTATAATTTATATATTGTGAAAAGCTTATTTCTGAATACAATTTTTCTCTGCTTTTATCCAAATTATACCTACAAATACTCAGAAAATGCTCATTTTCTCCCAAATACAAAGACTGGGCCTAAAAAGTAACTCAACAGAACTGTTGCCAAGAAGAGGAAAATGCATTTGATTTGTTGTATTGTATTTTCGATAATAAATAACATAAAATGAAAAAGAAAATGTTACTATAACTTCTCAGAACCTCTACTCTCAACCTGAATATATCAGTATTTCGTTTTTATCATGTTTTTCAGATGCTCAGTCATCTCCTCCACCCAACTTCACCTGACTGTGTTGCCAAATTAACCACTGCTCCCCAGTCCCTCATAAAAAATGCCACAATGCCCATGAGGCTGGGCGACAAGAGAGCTACTTGCTAGCATACCCACATACTTCTTTTTTCATTTGTAGTGTAAATTATTTTTACATACATTTACATAGATAAAACATACACATACTGCTTACTGAATAATAAGAAACTGAACTTCTGTGTAACCCTCCTTGAGGGCTCATTGCCAATAACCAGAAACTCCCCTTGTGTCCCTCTCAACTGTGAATGCACCCAAGCCTCCCTGTATTCATCTATATGGGCTGCTCTACCAAAATACCATAGATTGGGTGGCTTAAACAACACACATTTATTTCTCAGAGTTCTGGACACTGAAAGTCTGAGGTTAGGGTGCCAACGCTATTGACTTCTAATGACAACCCCTTTCCTTGCTTGCAGATAACTGCCTTCTCACTGCATCCTCACATGGCAGAGAGAGGAAGAAGTAGAGGTGTCTCTTCTTATAAAACCTATTATGAGAGCTCGACCCACATGACCTCCTCAAGATCTAATCACCTCTCAAAGGCCCCACCTCTTAATACCATCGCATTGAAGGGTAGAGCTTCAACATAAATTTTGGGAAAACACAAACATTCAACCCTTAGTACCCCCAGAGGTAGATGCCACCTATGTATACATCACCAAATAATATATCAGAGTTTAGTTTTACCTACTTTTCAACCTGAAATAAATGTGATCACATTGTATTCTTTGTCTTGCTTCTTTTGCTCAACATTATGTTCTGAAGATTTACCTATATTGTTTCATGTAGATGTAAATCTGTCCATGTTCATTGTTATATGTATTTCATTGTTTGACCATATTAGAATCCATATGTCTGTTCTAGAGGTGGTGACTATTTGGATTGTTTCCCAGTGCAACTGCAGTGGACAAGGCCACCGTGAGCATTCTTCTATGCGTGTATCTTGCTGCACATTTGCTTAAGTTTTTCTGTGTATGTATCTTAGAGTGGAATTGCAGGACCACAGAGTGTGTGCATCTTCATTTCCACTGGGTAATGCAAGCTGTTTTTCCAAAGTAGTATTAGCAGTATACAACTTCCACCAGCATTCCTGCTGCTCCGAATCCTTGCTGCCCATTAGTATTTTCAGAATTTTTAGGTTTTTTTTTTGTGTGTGTGTGTAGTTTTTTTTTTTTCTTTATTGATTTTTAGAGAGGGAGGAAGGGAGAGGGGAATATAGAAACATCAATGAGAGAGAACATTGATTGGCTGCCTCCTGCATGCCCCCCACTGGGGATCGGGCCTTCAACCTGGGCATGTGTCCTGACCGGAATTGAACCAGTGACCTCTTGGTGCATGGGTGGACACTCAACCACTGAGCCACACTGGCTGGGCAAATTTTTAGTTTTCACCTGTCTTATGTAATGGTATTCAACTGTGGCTTTAGCTTGTGCTTCCCTGATTACTAATAAAGTTGAGCTTCTTTTTATTCTTAGCCATTCGGGTTTCCTCTTTGGTTTTACACCTGTCCGGTTGCTAAGCCCATTTTTCCATTGGGTTATTTCTTTTTCTTACTGATTTGGTTAAGTTCTTTGTATATTTGACACCCTAGTCCTTTGTCAGTTTATTGTCGCAAACATCTTCTTCCCTTTATGGCTTATCTTTCCACTCATTTTACGGAGCAGTACTGCACATTCTGCTCCATCTCACTGAGTTCTGCGCTTACACACCAGCAACTGTGTTTGTTCCCAAGCCTGTGTAGGGAGGTTGTAATTGTTATCTTGTTTCCATAACAAAGTACATTGAATGCTTTGAGGAAACTTTATAAAGATTGGTTGTTTAAATATACTTATATAGACAGTTATACAGACAACAGAGATAAGGAATAGGTAAAGCAATGCAAATTATAAAAGAACTGAGAATGAAGAAGAGTCATAAAAATTTAAAGGAATTCTGCATTCATTTTTATTCACAAGTGTCTCTAAGATCTCATTCCATGTTTAAAACCCTGAAACTAGAATTTGTAAATAATATGCCTTGCATGTGGTTTACACAAGAGACACCATGCTGAATTCCCCTCGGCAAACCTATACACAGAGGAAAAACTCAAAGATTGGTGAATAAATATACATTTAAATAGAGTTAAAATGTAGTAGAGAAGCATCATTTTTAATAATTTCTACTTTAATTGACTTTTAAATTAATTTTTCAGTGACTGGTTTCATTTATATCAGAAGAAGTCTACAAACCAGCACAAATTAGGCTTTATTACCATTATTTTGTATACTAAATTTAAAATGTTATCACATAAAGATTATATTTTTGTTTTATTGTGCTAAGATATACATAACATAAAAGTAACCATTTTAAGTGCACAGTCCAGTGGCATTAAGTTCATTCACATTGTTGAGCAACCATCACTACCTCCATCTTAACTTCTTCATCTTCCCAATCGGAAACTCTGTTCCCATTAAACACTAACTTCTTTTTTCCTTTCCCCCCAGACCTTGGCAACCACCATTCTATCTCCTGTCTCTGTAAGTTTGACTGCTCTAGGTACCACATATATGTGTAATCATACAGTGTTTGTCTTTTACTGTCTGGCTAATTTCACTCAGCATAATGTCCTTAAGGTTGTAAAATGTGTCAGAATTTCCTTCCTTTTTCAGACTGAATAATATTTTATTTTATTATATCACATTTTGTTTCTATTCATCCTGTAATGGACACATGGGTTGTTTTCACCTCTTGGCTATTGGGAATAACACTGCTATGAACACTGGTATGTAATTGTCTGAGTCTTTGCTTTCTGTTCTTTTGAGTATAGACCCAGAAGTGAAACTTCTAGTTTAATTTTTTGAGGCATGACATATTCCAATATTTGCCTTTAATGTGAAGATTCTAGAATTTTAGAAAATGTATATACCCCATCCCACAGTCTGCATCCATATATACCATATTGTTTCTTGAGTCCCTTAGAAACTAATCTTGAATCATAAAGCAACCTGATGCCAAGCTGGAAGGGATCCTAGAGGTCATCTAGGCAAATCTCCTCATATGGCAGAAATGAACAAGGCAGCCCAGAGAGGTGATGTGACTTACCTACAGCCACACAGTCTACTGGGCAGAGCCTGGGCCACACAGTACTGTATTCACTGGACTATAGAAGGTGCACCTGAGAAAGCAGGTACCCAAACTCCTCTAATTACAAGGGACACAGGCCCCCAAAGAAGGAAGTTCTCTGGACTGAAGATGCCCTCATCCAGTCTAGCTGCAAGGTTAGGGTCCTGCCTCAGTGCAAAAAAAAAAAAAAAAAACACTTCCAGGGCCTGGGTGCTGGGCCTGGAGAATGTTCTGCTCGCTCCTCAGCACCACACCTAGGGTCCACCCTAGGTTGCCTGGTGCTTGTCAGCCAGTCCTCCCAAGGAGGCCGGGCCTAGCTGCACAGCCTATTTCTGGTTTCCCTTCAGGACGTCTCCTACCTGCCTGCTAGTCTGTATTACTCTTTGTCAGTGTCCCATCCTCCTGCTGAGTCTGGAATGTGCACACAGAAGCTTGTAGAGGGGTTGCTGTTTCTTCATCACCTATTTCAGCTGTGGGCTCAGCTGGCACCTGACAAAATGTGAAATAGGTGAAATTGTCTTGCACTTGCCATTTAATTTTCTCTCCTCCCCACATAGGCGGTCTTCTCCAGATTCCAAAGACTCTGAGCTTGTACTCAGGATAGCAGGAGCTTCCCACTGCAGCACCTGAGCTCAACAGGACCTCTACAGACAGCACCTTCTTCTCCAGACTCACTCCTTTAAAATTGACATGCTTGCCATCTCCCCGGCTCCCAGAGAGCTGCCCTACTGGAAAGCAGACCAATGCATCTTTTTCTGATAATAGTAATGCAACTGTCTTCCACGTTGTCATACGGAATTTACTGTACGATAGTCCATTTCTTGTCCATTGTTTCCTATTATTCCAACCACCGTCCTGTAGAAATATGTGAGGAAAAGAAAAAAATATCTTCATTTCATTGATGAAAAGGTAAGCCATTTGCCCAAGAGCTCAGCATCCAGCCCTGAGTCCCTTCATGCTTTGTCACAGCCCTAGAGGGGATAATGACAGGCAACAGATAAATGGATAGGTCCTCATAGGTTATAAATATTTCAACACAGATGTAATAGTTTGGCAAAAGCGAGGCTTTCGGCTGGGAACTTCAGGGACCTGGGAATACTATAAAATCCAATAGGTGTATCCTTTTAAAAGGCATTTTAAATCCCACCATGATGGCAGCTTCCTACAACTCAGGAAGTCAAAGCCTTATCGCAGGGCAATAGCCTCTTGGAGAACTTCCTGGGCCCTGAGAGGATGGATCCCAGGCCTTCTGTAACAACGCAGATGAGGGGCCTAGGTTGAGGAATACACAAGACCGTGGATGCAGAGCAAATGCTTCCGGGCTGTGCCATCCCTGCAGGGGCAGGGCTGTATGCCTGCCTGCTGGAGCATGATCCACCACCCTCACCTCCACCCCATTCCTCCCTGTAAATGTGCAGAGTGGTGGAGGTGAGCGGTGTCCGTGAGAAGGTATCAAGGGGGCAGAAGTCGCTCATCCACTCCCAAACTAAGAAATCCTCTTCCTAATATAGCAGAAAGCAGAGATGGAGGCGAGGCATCCAGCGTGAGCTGCAGGGTCCAGTACAGCTGTCATTCTCAGCAGGAGGGGCCTGCTCCTCAGAAAGGCTCTGCCGTGCCTTGGGAAGCGAGTGTGCTTGGCTTCAGTTTAAACCACTGCTCTGCCAGCTGCATGGAGCCTGAGCTTTCTCAACTGAAACTAAAGATAACACTCCTGAAGAATGCTGTGAGGGCTGATGGAAGCAATGAATAGGGGCCTGGGGTGAGATGCACTGAGGGACCTTCGAGAAACACTTCTTTAAGAAGACTACTAATTTGCATCTCTCTAACGATTAGTGATGTTGAGCATTTCTTCATATGTCTCTTAGCCATTTGTATGTCCTGTTTGGAGAGGTGTCTATTTAGTTCCTCGGCCCATTTTTTAATTGGGTTCTTTGTCCTCCTTTTGTTGAATTGTATGAGCACTTTCTATATATTGGAAATTAACCCCTACATGGACAACAAAGCTGGGGACAGGGCAGGGCAGGTGGGGGACGGGGAAAAGGAGAAACATCTGTAACAAAAATAAATAAATTAAATTTAAAAAATTAATAAATAAAATAAAGAAGAAGATACTAAGAGGGTTGCCTGGGTTAAAACAAAGGCTCTTTGAGAGGTTTAATACAATGGCTGTCTAACAGGTGAATAGAGAACCCATTTTTCTGATTAAACTTCAAGCAACACCCAAGTAGTGCTTTCAACCCAAGCTGCACATTCGATTCACCTGGGGTGTCCTTAAAATACCGACACCCAGTCTGGCCAGTGGTTGAGCATCGACCCATGTACCAAGAGTTCACAGATTCGATTCCTGGTCAGAGTATATGCCCAGGTTGTGGGTCTGATCCCCAGTAAGGGGGCATGCAGGACGCAGCCAATCAATGTTCTCTCTCATTGATGTTTCTCTCTCTCTCTCCCTCTCCCTTCCTCTCTCTATAAAATCAATAAAAGAAAAGAAAAATAACGGATTACAAAGAAAATAGATGATATTGAAATAGAGTTATCAAAATATTAAAAGATTTGCATTATGTGTTTCCTTATTAACACATTAAATAACAAGATATAGCATCGGGTCTATCAACCACTAAGATTTTGAAATGGTCATGAATATAAATGCTATCCCAAGATATCTATAATAACTGAACTGTAAAATAAAAAAAGCTATCTTCTGTTGGTGACAAAATCACATACTGTTATTATGGTGGTTTGTTGCCAATATTCAAAGGTAAAGAAATGCTAAATTTCAAATAGAAATAGTACAAATAATGACTTTTTTCCTGTTTTTTTTTGTTGTTGTTGTTTTTTTTGGCTTTAGTTATATTTATTTGATTTATTGATTTATTTCTATTTATATATTAATTTATTTTTGTTACAGATGTTTCTCCTTTTTCCCCCACTGATTCCCACCTCCCCCCGCTCCCCACCCTGTCCCCACCTTTGTTGTCCATGTCCATTGTTCATGCATACATGCATATAAGTTCTGTGGTTTATCTCTCCCCCAACACCACCTCTCTTGGGGATTGTCAGTCTGTACCCCACTTCCATGTCTCTGGGACTACCCCATTCCTCAGACGGTTATGTTCATTATATTCCACAAATAAGTGAGATCATATGATACTTATCTTTCTCTGTTTGGCTTGTTTCACTTAGGATGATACTTTCCAGGTCCCTCCATGTCATCTCAAAGGGTACGAGATCTTTCTTTCTGGAAAGGAAAATGGCGGCGGAGTGAATGGAGGTACACAGACCATCTCCCAGGACCAAACTGGAATTACAATGAAAATGAAGACAAATTGTCAGGAAGGGGCAACCGAAAAGCAGCTTGGAGGACCACATAACCAGGGACACTGACTCAATCCTGGTAGGCTTGCAAGGACGCGAGAGGGGTCCAGGAGCCCATGGTCCACAGTGGCCTGGGCTGGGACCTGCGGCCTCGGTTGGGACCTGCAGGTTTGGCAGGGACTTGCGACCTCGGCTGGGAGCTGTGCCCTCAGCTAGGTACTACGCCCTTGGCTAGGAGTTGCCTCGGCCTGGAGCGACAGCCTTAGCTGGGAGCAGCACCCTCGGGTTAAAGTCCCAAGCAGCTCCACAATGCAGAGCCAGGACAGAGGCTAAATTGGCAGCAGCCACTCACCTTGGGCTCCGGGAGAAAGAGGGCAGACTAGACTGGAACTGTGTGGGGACACTTGGGATTTGGAGGGTGCTCAGAGCTTTTGCTGAGTTACAGCCATGCAGGACTGAGGTCATCTTACTCCTTCCCAGGGCCCAGGGGAGAGGTGGCGGCCCCTCCCTCAGAGATTCAACCTTACCCAGTGGCCATTGAAATACCAACTGAGGCCCATTAAAAACCAGCCACTGCCCCACCCTTGGGAAATCCACTTATACTGAGCACCTGAGGGAGTTTTTCAGTCAACTCAGAAACCAAGGTTCATCAGGTGACCTCTACTAATAGCCTCCAGGGGGAAAAGCTACAGCATAACTACCATTCCCTGGGCTAACAACTCTAACCAGGAAAGTAAGACTTGACAGTGGTGTTTAACGTGGGTCCTCCCTGCCTCATTCAAACCAAGGACAGGGAGCCACAAACAACAGAACACCAACACCCACAGGGAAAATTTGGCAGGCTCCAAAGCCCACTGTGATAGCCAAAATGGTGAAAAACAGAAACAAAAGCCAAATGAAAGAACAAGAGACCTCTACCGAAGATGAGATCAATGAGGTGCAGTTAAGCAAGTTAACAAAACTAGAATTCAGAACCATGATCTTGAGAAAGCTCAACAGCATGTGTAAGGACATGAGCACCATGAGTAAAGACATAGAAATGTTGAAAATCAACCATTTGGAAATTAAAAACCACCAAGAAGAAATGAAGAATGACATATCAGAAATAAAAAAAAACACATTGGAAAGTCTAAATACCAGAGTAGTGGAAGCTCAGGACTGGATCAGTGAATTAGAAGATAGGGTAGAAAAAATCAACCAATCAGAAAACCAAAAGAAAAAAAAAAAAAAACAATTAAAAAGCAGGAAGACAGCTTAAGAGAATTATGGGACAGCTGGAAACGTAATAACATTCACATCATAGGAGTCCCTGAAGAAGAAAATGAGCAAGGGTTAGAGAATATATTTGAAGAAATAGTGACAGAAAACTTCCCTAATTTGGTGAAGGAAGAAGGCATTCAAGTTCAAGAAGCACAGAGAGCCCCAAGTAAGAAGAACCCAAACAGGCCCACACCAAGATACATAGTAATCAAAGTGCCAAAAATTCAAGACAAAGAGATAATCCTAAAAGCAGCAAGAGAGAAGGAACAGATTACCTACAAAGGAAACCACATAAGGCTCTCAGCTGACTTCTCAACAGAAACACAACAGGCCACAAGGGAATGGCATGAGGTAATCAAGGTCATGAAAAAGAAGGATCTAAATCCAAGAACTCTCTCCAGGAAGGATATCATTCAAAATAGATGGTCAAATAAAGAGCTTCTCAGACAAAAATGCTAAGGGAATACATTAGCACCAAACCAGCTCTGCAAGAAATGTTAAAAGGACTGCTGTAATTAGCAGGAGAAATAGAAAGAAAAATATAACCACACTAAACAAAAATGGCAATTAATAAGTACATATCAATAATCACCTTAAATGTAAATGGATTGAATACTCCCATAAAAAGACACAGAGTAGCTGATTGGATAAGAAAGCATGACTCATCTATATGTTGTTTACAAGAAACTCACCTCACAACAAAAGACTCACATAGGTTGAAAGTGAAGGGATGGAAAAAAATCTTCCAAGCAAACGGAAAGGAAAACAAAGCTGGGGTAGCAATTCTCATATCTGATAAAATAGATTTCAAAATGAAGGCCATAACTAGAGACAAAGAAGGCCACTACATAATATTGAAAGGATCTATCCAACAGAAAGATATAACCTTGATAGACATATACGCATCCAATATAGGAGCACCAAAATATATTAAAAATCTTCTGCAGGAATTCAAAGGAGAAATCGATAGCAATACAATCATAGCAGGGGACTTCAACACCCTGCTGACATCACTGGGTAGATCCTCTAGACAAAAAATTAGCAAGGAAACAGAGATTCTAAGTGAAGCACTAGACCAAATGGATTTAATAGATATCTACAGAGAACTACACCCCAAAACTACAGAATTCACATTCTTCTCAAGTGCACATGGGACATTCTCAAAGATAGACCACATGTTAGGGCACAAACTAAGTCTCTACAAGTTCAAGAAGACTGAAATCATATCAAGAACATTCTCAGATCACAATGGCGTGAAACTAGAAATCAATTGTAACAAGAACATGCAAAGACATTTCAACACATGGAAGCTAAATAGCATGTTAATAAACAATGAATGGGTCACCGAGGAGATCAAGGAAGAAATCAAAAACTTCCTGGAAACCAATAAAAATGAACGCACAACAAAACAAAATCTATGGGATGCAGCAAAAGCAGTTCTGAGAGGGAAGTTCATAGCACTACAGGCCTACCTCAGAAAAGAAGAAAAACCTCTAATAGAGTACCTAACCTCACACCTTAAAGAACTAGAGAGCAAACAAAAAGAAAACCCCAGAGCAAGTAGAAGGAAGGAAATAGTAAGGATTAGAGCAGAAATAAACGACATAGAGTCAAAAAAAAAAAAAAAAAAAAAAACCAATTCAAAGGATCAATGAAACAAAGTGCTGGTTTTTCGAAAAGATAAACAAGATTGATGGACCCTTAGCTAGACTCACCAAGAAACAAAGAGAGAGAACCCAAATACACAAAATCAGAAATGAAAAGTAACAACTGACACCACAGAAATACAAGATCGTTAACAACTACTCTGAACAATTATATGGCAACAAATTTGACAATCTAAGTGAAATGGACAAATTTCTAGAAACACACAGACTCCCAAAACTGGACCAGGGAGAGATAGAAAACTTGAACAGACCAATAACAACAGAAGAAATTGAAGATGTAATCAAGACTCTCCCAGCAAACAAAAGCCCAGGCCCGGATGGCTTCACAGGGGAGTTTTACCGAATATTCAAAGAAGAACTAACTCCCATTCTCCTCAAACTATGTCAAAAAATTCAAGAGGAAGGAACACTTCCAAACTCGTTTCAGGAAGCCAGCATAATTCTAATTCCAAAACCAGAAACAGACACTACAAAGAAAGAAAACTGCAGGCCAATATCCCTGATGAACATAGATGCCAAAATCTTGAACAAAATACTAGCAAATCGGATCCAGCAATACACCAAAAAAATTATTCACCATAACCAAGTGGGATTCATCCCAGGGATGCAAGGCTGATACAATATCTGCAAATCAATAAATGTGATACACCACATAAGTAAAATGAAGAATAAAAACCACATGATCATATCAATAGATGCCGAAAAAGCCTTCGACAAAATACAGCATCCATTTCTGATAAAAATGATCAGCAATGTGAGAATAAAGGGATCATATCTAGACATAATAAAGGCCTTATATAAAAGACCTAAAGCCAACATCATACTCAATGGGAAAAAAATTAAAAGCATTTTCCTTAAGAACAGGAACAAGGCAAGGATGCCCCCTTTCGCCACTCTTATTTAACTTAGTACTGGAAGTCTTAACCCCAGCAATCAGAAAGGAAGAAAAAATAAAAGGGATCCAAATTGGAAAGGAGGAAGTGAAACTGTTATTATTTGCAGATGACATGATACTATACATAGAAAACCCCAAAGACTCCATCAAAAATTTACTAGACTTAATAAATGAATTTGGAAAAGTAGCAGGATACAAAATTAACATCAAGAAATCAAAGGCATTCTTATACATCAATGATGAACTCACAGAAAGAGAAACTAAGAAAACAATCCTATTTACCACTGCAGCAAAAAAATTAAGATACCTAGGAATAAACTTAACCAAAGAAATAAAAGACCTATTCGCAGAAAACTACAGGTCATTGAAAAAAGAAATAGAGGAAGATATAAAAAAGTGGAAGCACATACCCTGTTCATGGATTGGAGGAATTAACATCATTAAAATGTCCATACTACCCAAAGCAATCTATAGATTCAATACAATCCCCATCAAAATACCAATGGCATACTTCACAGAATTAGAACAAGTACTTCAAAAGTTCATATGGAACCAAAAGAGATCTCGAATAGCCACAGCAATCTTGAAAAGGAAGAACAAAGTTGGAGGGATCACATTACCAGATTTCAGGTTATACTACAAAGCCACTGTAATCAAAACAGCCTGGTACTGGCACAAGAACAGGCATATAGACCAGTGGAACAGAACAGAGAACCCAGAAATGGACCCAAGACAATATACTCAATTAATATTTGACAAAGGTGTCAAGAGCATACAGTGGAGTAAGGACAGCCTCTTTAATAAATGATGTTGGGAAAATTGGACTGCTGCATGCAAAAAAATGAAACCAGACCATCAACTTACATCCTACACAAGAATAAACACAAAATGGATAAAAGACTTAAATGTGACTCATGAATCCATAAAAATCCTAAAGAAACTTTAGGCAACAAAATTTCAGATATTATACGCAGTAAAATTTTCACTGATACATCACCTAAAGCAATAGAAATAAAGGAGAAAATGAACACATGGGACTACATCAAACTCAAAAGCTTCTGCACTGATGTTATCAGTGAAAATTCTGCTACATATGATGTCTGAAATTTTGTTGCCTACATTTTCTTCTACGATTCTTATGGATTCATGAGTCACATTTAAGTCTTTCATCTACTTTGAGTTTATTCTTGTGTATGGTATAAGTTGATGGTCTAGTTTCATTTTTTTTCATGCAGCTGTCCAATTTTCCCAACACCGTTTATTAAAGAGGCTGTCTTTACTTCACTGTATGCTCTTGCCAATGCCTTTTTTTTTTTTCATGAAAAGATACAAACCCCTTGATATTATGTTAAAGACTCCATGTACCTGGTTAGGAAATACTAACCACATTTCAAGTTTCTGTGACAGCATTTCTCAAAATATGTTCATTGGAATACCAGTTTTAGAAAAGTAATAGCTATCTGTCGTGGGTGAATTATTTCCTCCCCAAAAAAGACATGTTGAAGTCTTTATTCTTAGTACCTGTGAATGTTACCTTATTTGGAAATAGGGTATTTGAAGATGTAATGAAGTTAAGATGAGGTCGTATTCAATTAGGATGGTCCTAATCCAATGACTAGCGCCCATACAGCTGTCATGAGAGAAGAGAAGAGGCACGGAAACATGGGGAGAACATGTCATGATGGAGGCAGATTGAAGTGACGCACCTGTAAGCCATGGACCACCAAGGACCGCAGCAACTCTGGGAGCTAAGGAAAAGGCACAGACTCATTCTCCCCTACAGCTTCCCAAGACAGCATGCCCAGCAACACCTTGCTTTTGAACTTCCAACCTCCAAAACCATGAAAAAATAAATTTCTGTTCTGCTAAGCCACCCAATGTGTGGCACTTTGTTTTGGTAGCCCTAGAAAATTAACATACTGTCCTTAGAAAAAAAACAATTTGAGGTCAAAAGTTTTGGGAACCCATGAGCTATTAAGTTTCCCTTTTGGGGACATACAATGCACCCCATAATAGAGATTCTGAACACAGTGTTCAGAAAGTGCTGGTTTAACCAAAGGTGTCGTCCCCCCCCCCCCCCAGTTTATTTAGCAAAAAGACCCTTTATTTGTGGTGCAAGTAAATAGTGAAGCTTGGTGGAACACTAGATGTCCCCAGTGTGCAAAACACAACCATCGATGCATAAAGGGATTGAAACCATGGAGAATTCTGGAAGCAGAGAGGACAAAACAGGCGGTGCCTGTGGCTCCGTTCATTCTGCCACTCGTTTTTGCACATAGGAACCTGAGGCTTAGGTACAGAAGTGTGTTTGCCAAAATTCACATGCACACCCCCATGTTTGCATAACTATTGGAAGATAAATATATCATTAAACATTGAATTTTTTTAGTTGGAATCAATACAAACTTTGTTCGGAATAAACCCATCATATCATTTTATAAACCCATTCTACCTAAAAGCTGAGTTCTACCTTCCCAACAATTAAACCAAATTTCTACTTTGGTGCTGGGTGTTTTAAATTTTGCATAGGGCATTCCAGGTGAGGTATCTGAGATAGAGCTATGCTTCAGCAATGTGACAGTCCCTGAAGAGCTTCCCTCTAGGAGACAAGCAGCAGCTTCCCCAGACACCAAAGCAGGTGTCCTGGCGGGAGTAGGTAACCTCTTCACCTGCTAGCGCAGCGAGCCAGGATGTGTGAGGGCTCAGGTGCTTCAGGGATGTGACAAGTGGGGACAATGTTTTGAGTCAGGTTGCTTGGACATAAAGCCTGGGACCGCGATGTTTGTCTTGAGTGGTGATTTGTCAAGGGAGCAGAGCTCTGAGGACAATTTAGGAAGAAAGGGAAGCAAGTAAAGGAGATGATGGGTCTGCCCTGAGACACTCACTTCTCCCCCAGGATCCTGAAGTTTTAACCTTTGCTCATGCATTTGCCCAATTCCAGTTTTAAGCCACCACAGTCCTGCTGTTTGAGCCCACTCTGCATGCTCAGGAGAGACTGTCAAACATCCAAAAATTCTGTGAGACAGTTGTTAAATTTTTGGTGGTTTGAATTTAACGACAGTGGGAGTATTTTTACACCATGGAAATCTGCAGATGTTACGAATCTGGGCTGTTTTGTATTTTGTCCAGAGAGCTGGCTTCCTAGTGCAGCACTATAACTGACCTGATGGAAGTGAGCGTCCCTCCACCATGCTCTGCAACATTTGTACCAGGACTGTGGCTCGCTGCCCCTGCCTGACTTTCTCACTTTAGCTTGCAGGGTCGGTAATCTTGCTGTGGGAATCAGGGTTCTTCAGCCTGACATAGCCCTTCTGTGAGCTCTTCCCACAGAGTACAGTGGGCAAATGATGCCCTATTGCCAGAAAAAGGGACACTGAAAAACTAAAAAGGGACACTGAGAAACTTTGGGTGTGGCACCTTAAAAATGCTGCCCCTCCAAAGCCCCAGCACCAGGGGCTTTATAGCTTTATTATTTCATGCCCAATATCAAGTGGTTCTCAAAGAAAAGAAAGTGCATTGAGCGCTGCCCTCATTTCTCTGCCATCTGCAGGAAGCAGGAGGCTCTGTTTCCTTCAGTGTGGCCAGGGCCCTTCTGCCAGCATGTCCCCATTTGGAGCTGATCCATCCCTGGTGGGAGTGTCTCGATTTCACTCCAGATGGTGGGAAGCCCGGCCAGTGATGCAAGTTTCCAGCTCCGCAGCGGTACAAATGAATGACTCTAATGTGTGTCTCTTTAGCCACTTGACTCACTGCCCCTTCCTTTATTCTTGACATTCAGCCAAGATGCCCTTCTGATTTTCTAATCATCCCCTGTAACAGCCTTGCAGATCAGCTGTCTCCCACTCACCAGAACACATGTAGTTATGCCAGATGAATGAAAAAGAATACTGATTTAATTCCCTTTTCAGGAAAATGGGCAGTAACAGGAGCCAGTTAGACCTGTTAAAAATTCTTGCTGCTGGCCATTTGTGAGTCATATTTACATGACCCTGAATTGCCTGGTTTGGGGTTAATTGCCCGATTTGGCCTGCTGCCTCTACAATTAGCTCAATTTGGTTTGGAGGCCACTAAAATAATGATCTGAGGCCACTGGCCCATTCAGATCAAGGGACAGCAAACCTGAAGGGAACGAACTGGCTAAGTTAACCAACAAAAAGACAAATTTGGTGCTGCATGGGAATTGTAACCTATACAAAATTTGGGAGATCTATTAGTTTGAAACATGAGATTGCTGATATTTTACTATTTTAATCTTTTTAAAAATGGAAGTTTCATACAGTTCAACCTAATAATTATTCCCCCTTCATTTTCAAATAATTACTGATTTAACAACTCAGGAATGTTTAGGCTGGGAGTGGGGCAAGCAGCCAGTAGGAGGAAAGAAATCATCTCTTCCATCTCTTGCTACGGTTCTGACACCCTCTTCTTGTCGAGTGTAGTTTAGTAAAAAGAGCTCTGGTTTAACACTCCGGAAACCTATATTTTAGCTTCAGCTGACTTCTTCTATGGCCTTCGACAAGCCATTTCTCCTTTAAGCCTCATTCTGTTCAACTGAAGCAATATCATCAACACTCTTGTGAGGCCCAAAGGAACTGATGGATGGAAACATAGCTTTTTAAAGTGAAATCCTCTGTAGACCATTTATAAAGGCTACTCACATTGTAGTTATCAAGCCCTATTGATATGTGAGTGTGTGCTCTCTCTCAGGAGAGAATAAATTGTGAACGAAATCGTAACTGATTATTCCTTTGTCCCAGCGCCATCTCTAATTGCAAACAATGCCACAACAGTAACAAATTGCCATTGTATTTTTCATCACTCATCAGAATATAGAAGATTTGATAAACAGCAAGAAAACACTTTGGCTTTTTGAGATGGGAAATCCGTGTTATTAATAGTTGCAAATTACATTTCTTTGAAAAAGATGTTGTCACAGTTCTTAGAGATTATTTGCATGGCTGCTGAGACATAAGAAAACTCTAAGGAGCATTTAAAGGCCACATCTGTGAGAGGAACAGTCTGGGGTCCCCACCCATCACCCTACCCCGATTCCAACATCTGTGTGATTCAGCTGAGTGGCTACTTAGACACGAACTTCTAGGTCCAAGAACAGACTAAAACAGGCACCATGTTATGGCGGTGGGGCTGCAAGGATGTCGAGGGAGTTCTTTCAATACTTCTGCTCCTGTCTTTGTCTTTGCTTCTATGCAGCTGCCTCCTGTTCTTCTGTTTCAGCAACAGCCAGGCAGATAGATGTCTCCCTCCGGAGTCTCTGCCAGCCCCACTCCACTGGCAGCTGTTGCAACAGCCCCAGGCAAGCAGCATGACAACGGGCACCCACCCATGAGCACAGCACATCTGCAGAACGTCTCCTGCCCATGGCTGCAGACCTTCAGGCTCAGCTCCCTGCTGTACAGGAGATGCCCAGCTGGCACCACTTAACACAACCCCTCTCCCTTTGTGAGGGAAGCATCAGCCCATTTGACTTTTCACCTCTGAGATGTTCTGCTCCACTACAGCAATAGGGTATTTTCCAGATACACACTTGTCTTTAACATTTCCAGGCTTAGAGAATTTTTTTAAATTCTATTGATGACCTTTCCAAAGTTTAAATGGATTAGCCCTCAGATGTTAAGAAGAAATATTATTCTAAAGATAAAATAAAAGAATACCAGCCCTGGCTGGTTTGGCTCAGCGGTTGGAGCGCCGCCCTGCGGTAGAGAGAGACCCGGGTTCGGTTCCCACTAAGGGCATGTGCCTCGGTTGCAGTTTGTCCCCGGCTCTGGTTGGTCGTGCGGGTGGCAGCCACTCGATGTGTCCCTTCACATCGATGCTTCTCTCTCTCTCTCTTTCTCTCTCTCCCTCCCACTCTATCTGAACAAAAAATGTCCTCGGGTGAGGATTAAAAAAAAAAAGAATACCAAATCTTTAAGGACATTATGCTAAGTGAAATAACCAGTTATGAAAAGACACCTATAGTATGCATCCACCAATGTGAGTTGTCACATTCACAGAGACAGAGTAGAACGGTGGTTTTCTGGGGTGGGGGAGGGGAATGGGGATTTTTCATTCTTCAAGAAGAAAACATTCTGGAAAGTGGATACACAATGCTACTGAGCTGTACAGTTAGAAATGTTTCAGAGAGTAAATTTTATGCTATGTATATTTTTCACAAATAAAACTTTTAAAAAATTTTAAAGAATACTAAATCTAGAAGTAATAAAATTCATGCAATCACATATATCAGAGGGGTTGTAAGTAAAGAGGTTTAAAAAAAATCCTCCAAATAGAAATGTCCAAAAAAAGAAATCTCATCTGTACCAACTGGAAATTTTCTCTAGGAATCCTAGGAATCCTGCCATTCCTAATTGTATCTATAAAATCATTACAAAAATACAAAGACAAAAAGAAGGTAGATGCTATGGTCTAAACATCTGTCACCCCCACCCTCACCCCAGTTTATGTTGGAATCTTAACCCTCAAAATGATGGTAATAAAGGTGGGGCCTTTGGGAGGTGATTGGGTCATAAGCTGGATCCTTTATGAATGGGATTACTACCCTCGTAAAAGAGCCCCGAGAGAGACCCCTAACCCCTTTGCCATGTGAGGTCACAATAAGAAGTCTGAGACCCAGAAGAAGGCCCTCACCTGACCGTGTTAGCACCCTAATCTTAGACTTTCAGCCTCCGAAACTGTGGGAAATCAATTTCTTTTGTTTATAAGTCACCTAGTCTGCGGTATTTTGTTAGAGTAGCCCAAATGGACAAAGACAGTAAACATACAATAATATTATCTAACAACACTTTGGTTGGGAAAAAAAAAATTCAGCCCCTTCTCACAGTTGCTTCTTCTTACCTACAAGATGCTTTGATTTAGAGCTCGGACCTGAACCAGAAGTTCAAATCACAATAGTTCAATTTATAACAGGATATGTCTCTGCACATAGAACAAAGAAAGGGTAGCCTAGCATTTTGTCTAGTTCTACCTCTCTCAAGATCAAAATTAGAGTTCTCCTCAGTGCTGTATCAAATCCTTTCATCTCAGTTTTGACCAAAATAGAAACCAGGATCATGAGAATTTCTCTAGGCTAGTGGAAGGCATTTCTCCTGTTCTTGCCAGAGTATGAGGGGGCCATCCTTCCACCGGTGAGTAATTGCAGTTCCATGTGACAGAACAAACAGCAGCTCCTTTTTCTTTAAATATGGAAGGAAATTAGCTGAAGAGAATTGAGATGAAAGCCAGTCCACAACTCAGCGTCTCAACGAGATGTTTCTTGACATTTTGACCTCTACTGGAAGTTACTCCAAAATTGAATTCCCTCAGAAATTAGTAGGACTTCTTTGTTTGGATCACCAGGAAATTAAAAAAAAAAAAATGGCTCAGACTAAATCCAGACAGGTTCTAGACCTGCCCTTGCATCCGCTGTGAACTCCTCACCAAACTCAACCCCACCCCAGTTCCCACCTGCAGTTTTCAGATGGGATCTGCCTGGCACGTGAATGTCAGAGTCTGCCTGCCTGGGCCAGGAGGCTGCTTTGTGTCCATGAATTCTTGTTGGAAGTGGTCACTTCTATGCGCTGTTTCTGGTCCTTTTTACCTCAACCATCTTCCTGGAATTCTAGGGTCCTCACTTACCAGCCTACCTCTGGCCCATGACCATCTTTGTGCCCTGATTTCTGAGCATGCCTGGGGAATCCCTGTCTCTAAGTTGACAGCTGGACCTGGTTTCTCCAGATTCAGTCCTCTCCATACCCGCTGTGAAGCCCAGGCCTTGTTGTGACTGACATAGTCTCAATTCTGTAGACCAACTTTGAAAAAATGGCCACTGTTCATAGTTTCTGGTTGCAGAGACAGAAAAATGGAAAAAAGAGACAAAAGAAAAAGGGATGAGAAAGAGATACAGAGATAGAAACAGAGAGACTCTATGATGACCTTTTTTCCACAATTCCCATAGTGTGCACACATAGAAGCAGTGGTCAATAGAGTGAGTGCCAAAAAATGGGCACCAGTAACTAACCACACCCACTGCTCCGTTCCCATGTAAATATCTCTGTTCTCAAAGAACACTGTGCATCTGCTCATCCTACCACTTATCCCATCAGCACTGGTTTATTGTAGGGCTCTACATTCCTTGAGACTAAGAACCCTCTCCTCGAGAATCCCCAGAACCCACCATAGAAGGTGAAGGGAGGAGTCATCTATTCAATACTTGTCAAAAGAGTGACGGGATTTGGAGCACCAGGGTTGTCTGGAGGAGCTGTGGGTGTGCCAGTGCTGGTCCCATTGGCCGCATTGGGTACGTGCTGCAGTGGGCAAGCTTTGGTTTTCCCTGGAAGGACGATAGCCAAGGCCCATTAGCATGGAGCCACTCTGTCAGGCAAGGCTATGAAGTCCCATTTTCCGAGATGGTGAGGGACAGGGCACAAATAGATTTAACATGGAAAAGGATGGCGGTGGGCAGGACCGGAGGGAGGGTGAGTGTGTGAGAGACTGAGCGAGCGTGTGAGAGAGTGTGAGTGGACGTGAAGGTGGACGACCAAACCCGAGCAGTGCAGAGACACGGAGCAGAAGGTCCCTGTGCTGTGGACAGAGCAGCCGGCTAACGTAGTAAGTGGCCATTCAGGGCGCTTCTCCCTGCGCCACGGGGAGGTCCCACCATTTTGGAAGATCCCGGGTCTTCCCTGGGAGCAGGCAGTGGGAGCAGCTAGCGCCCAGCAACCTGAACCACCAGTGCACCTGGCACCATCGGACCAGTGGACACTGTGTCAACACAGACTGGTGCACAGTAGTAGAGCTGCCAAGGTGCTAGTCGTGGAAGCCGGGACAGCCTGGAGCCCAGCACCATCTAGTGTAGTAGCAGCCGGATCAGAGTCCAGATATACACCCAGCAACAGAGGATGGGGAGCAGACATCCATCCCCAGGCAACAGAAGCACCGACCAGCAGATGAGACCCATCCCCAAGGACTTCCAGTCAAGATGGCGGGTAGGTAAACGCAGTATCGCATCCTCCCACAACAACTAAACTACAGCACAACCATCATTCAAAACCGCCTGAAATCAAGCTGAATGGAAGTCCTACAACTACAGAATTAAAGCAGCAGCCACCTCCAGACTGGTAGGAGGGGCGGCGGCGCGAAGGGCGGCGGCGGCAGTGGCTGTGCGATGGGCTGGCCCCACACCCACGTGTGGCGGATAAAAATCAGGAGGACACCTCAACTGGGAAGGACTTCCTGAGGACTGAGGGGTCCCCATCCCACACCAGGTGTCCACTCAGGGTTCCAGTGCCAGGAAGAGAGTCCCCATAACTTCTGGCTGGAAAAACCAGCAGGAGCTGAGGCTCAGGGAAGCTGAAGCGGCTGGAGTTCCAGGCAGCTCCTTAAAGGGCCCGCGCACGGACTTATCGGACTCTCTCCCTCTAAGCTCGGAGGGGAGGCAGCTCGAGGGGCACCAGAGACATACAGGGAAGAACTGAACTGTTTGGCACTGGAGCAAGGGCTAGAGAGGGGGCTTTCTCCGGGACAAACGTGCTGTCAGAGGCCTTTGTTCCATTGGTGAGGCCTTCCCTGGGGCAGCAGACAGTCGCCATATCTGGGACTCCAGCAACTTGGCTCACACTCATAGCCCTGCCCTGGTGACTCCCTGAGGCCCCGCCCCACCCAACCCCACTTTAAAGCCCACCCAAGCTGTTGCCACTTGCTTAACCTTAGGATTGGCCTGTCTTGGATCCTGCTTCAGGTTTTCCTAAATTCTTTCAAATAAGCAGCATCTGGTCTCAGATAGCCCCATACCTCTCCTTAAGTAATACACTGAAACAAACACAGGGAGGCAGCCAAAATGAGGAGACAAAGAAACAGGTCCCAAATGAAAGAACAGAACAAAACCCCAAGAAAAGAACTGAACGAAATGGAGATAAGCAACCTAACAGATACTGAGTTCAAAATACTGCTTATAAGGATGCTCAATGAACTTAGAGAGAACCTCAGTGAACTTAGGGAGGGCCTCAAGAGCATAAAAAAGGACCAGTCAGAAATCATGGTACACATTTAAATTGGAGGAGGCATTAACTGAAATAAAGAATAATTTACACAGCCTCAATAATAGAGTATGTAAATCCAAGGAGCAAACCATTGATTTGGAATATAAGGAAGCAAAAAATGCCCAATCAGAACAGCAAAAAGAAAAAAAAATTGAGGATAGGAGCCTCTGGTACAACTTCAAGCGTGCCAACATTTGCATCTTATGGGTGCCAGAAGGAGAAAAGAGAGAACAAGAAATCGAAAACCTGTTTGAAACAATAATGGCAGAAAACCTCCCTACCTTGGTGAAGGAAACAAACATACAAGTCCAGGAAGCACAGAGAGTCCCAAACAAGATGAACCCCCAGAGGCCCACATCAATACAAATCATCATCAAAATGCAAAAGGTTCAAGATAAAGAAAGAATCTTAAAAGCAGCAAGAGAAAGGCAGCTAGTTACCCACAAGGGAGTTCCCATTAGGCTGTCAGCTGATTTATCAAAAGAAACTTTGCAGGCCAGAAGGGAGTGGCAAGAAATGTTCAGAGTGATGAAAAGCAAGAACCTACAACCAAGATTACTCTATCCTGCAAAGCTGTAATTTACAATCGATGGCCACAAAGAAGGCCACTACATAATATTGAAAGGATCTATCCAACAGGAAAATATACCCTTGATAAACATATATGCACCCAATATAGGAGCACCAAAATATATTTTAAAACTTCTGAAGGACTTCAAAGGAGAAATCGAAAGCAATACAATAATAGCAGGGGAGTTCAACACCCCACTGACATGGCTGGATAGATCCTCTACACAAAAAATTAGCAAGGAAACAGAGACTCTCAATGAAGCACTAGACCAAATGGATTTAATAGATATCTACAGAGAACTACACCCCAAAACTACAGAATTCACATTCTTCTCAAGTACACAAGGGACATTCTCAAAGATAGACTACATGTTAGGGCACAAACTAAGTCTCTACAAGTTCAAGAAGACTGGAATTATATCAAGCATCTTCTCAGATCACAATGGCATGAAACTAGAAATCAATTGCAACAAGAACATGCAAAGACATTTGAACACATGGAAGCTAAATAGCATGTTATTAAACAATGAATGGGTCACCGAGGAGATCAAGGAAGAAATCAAAAACTTCTTGGAAACCAATGAAAATGAAGACACAACAATACAAAATCTATGGGATGCAGAGAAAGCAGTTCTGGGAGGGAAGTTAATAGCACTACAGGCCTACCTCAAAAAAGAAGAAAAATCTCTAATAGACTATCTAACCTCACAACTTAAAGAACGAGAGAGCAAACAAAAAGAAAACCCCAGAGCAAGTAGAAGGAAGGAAATAGTAAAGATCACAGCAGAAATAAATGACATAGAGACCAAAAAAACAATTCAAAGGATCAATAAAACAAAGAGCTGGTTTTTCGAAAAGATAAACAAGATTGATAGACTCTTAGCTAGACTCATCAAGAAACAAAGAGAGAGAACTCAAATACACAGAATCAGAAATGAAAGAGGAGAGATAACAGCTGACATCACAGAAATACAAAAGATTGTTAACAACTACTATGAACAATTATATGGCAACAAATTCAACAATCTAACCGAAATGGACAAATTTCTAGAAACACATAGTCTCCCAAAACTAGATCAGGAAGAGACAGAAAACTTGAACAGACCAATAACAACAGAAGAAATTGAAGATGTAATCAAGACTCTCCCAACAAACAAAAGCCCAGGCCTGGATGGCTTCACAGGGGAGTATTACCGAACATTCAAAGAAGACCTAACACCTATTCTCCTCAAACTATTTCAAAAAATTCAAGAAGAAGGAAGACTTCCAACCTCGTTTTATGAGGCCAGCATAATTCTAATTAAAAAAAAAAAAAAAAAAAACTGAAAAAGACACTACGAAGAAAGAAAACTGCAGGCCAATATCCCTGATGAACATAGATGCCAAAACCCTGAACAAAATACTGGCAAATCGGATACAGCAATACACCAAAAAAATTATCCACCATGACCAAGTGGGATTCATCCCAGGGATGCAAGGCTGGTACAATATTCACAAATCAATAACGTGATACACCACATAAACAAAATGAAGAATAAAAACCACATAATCATATCAATAGATGCTGAAAAAGCCTTTGACAAAATCCAGCATCCATTTCTCATAAAAACGCTCAGCAGTGTGGGAATTGAGGGATCATATCTAGACATAATAAAGGCCTTATATAAAAGACCTACAGCCAATATCATACTCAATGAGCAAAAACTAAAAGCATTTCCCTTAAGAACAGGAACAAGGCAAGGATGCCCCCTTTCACCCTCCTATTTAACATAGTACTGGAGGTCTTAGCCACAGCAATCAGACAGGAAGAAAAAATACAAGGGATCCAAATTAGAAAGGAGGAAGTGAAATTGTCATTATTTGCAGATGACATGATACTATACATAGAAAACCCCAAAGACTCCATAAAAAGTTTACTAGACTTAATAAATGAATTTGGAAAAGTAGCAGGATACAAAATTAATGTCAAGAAATCGATGGCATTCTTATACACCAATGATGAACTCACAGAAAGAGAAACTAAGCAAAAAATCCCATTTACCATTGCGGCAAAAAAAAATAAGATACCTAGGAATAAACTTAACCAAAGAAGTAAAGGACCTATTTGCAGAAAACTACAGGTCATTAAAAAAAAAAAATAGAGGAAGATATAAAAAAGTGGAAGCATATACCCTGTTCATAGATTGGGAGAATTAACATCATTAAAATGTCCATATTACCCAAAGTAATCTATACATTCAATGCAATCCCCATCAAAATACCACCGGCATACTTCACAGAATTAGAACAATTATTTCTAAAGTTCATATGGAACCAAAAAAGACCTCGAATAGCCACAGCAATCTTGAAAAGGAAGAACAAAGTTGGAGGGATCACATTACCAGATTTCAGGTTATACTACAAAGCCACTGTAATCAAAACAGCCTGGTACTGGCACAAGAACAGGCATATAGACCAGTGGAACAGAACAGAGAACCCAGAAAAGGACCAAAGGTAATATACTCAATTAATATTTGACAAAGGTGGCAAGAGCATACAGTGGAGTAAGGACAGCCTCTTTAATAAATGGTGCTGGGAAAATTGGATAGCTACTTAGAGAAAAATGAAACTAGACCATCAACTTACACTCTACACAAGAATAAACTCAAAATGGATAAAAGAGTTAAATGTAACTCATGAATCTATAGAAATCCTAGAAGAGACTGTAGGCAACAAAATTTCAGACATCATACGCAGCAGAATTTTTACTGACACATCACCTAAGACAATGGAAACAAAGGAGAAAATGAACATATGGGACTACATCAAACTCAAAAGCTTCTGCACAGCGAAAGATATAATCATCCAAACGGAAAGGCTACCCACTGTATGGGAGACCATAATTGCCAATGATATATCAGATAAGGGGTTAATATCCAATACATATAGACTGCTCATACAACTCCACAAAAGGAAGACAAAGAATCCAATTAAAAATTAGGCAGAGGAACTAAATAGACACCTCTCCAAACAGGACATACAAATGGCTAAGAAACATATGAAGAAATGCTCATTATCACTAATCATCAGAGAGATGCAAATTAAAACAACAATGAGGTATCACCTCACTCCTGTCAGAATGGCTGCCATCAACAAATCATCAAACAAGTGTTGGCGAGGGTGTGGAGAAAAGGGGAGTCTAGTACACTGCTGGTGGGAATGCAGAGTGGTGCAGCCACTATGGGAAACAATATGATGTTACCTCAAAAAATTAAGAATTGAACTTCCATTTGACCCAGTGATCCCACTTCTAGGAATATACCCTAAGAAGCCTGAAACACCAATCAGAAAGAATATATGTACCCCCATGTTTGTAGCAGCACTATTTACAATAGCTAAGATCTGGAAATAGCCCAAGTGTCCATCAGTAGATGAATGGATAAAAAAGCTGTGGTACATATACACAATGGAGTACCAAGCAGCTGTAAGAAAGAAAGACCACTTATCCTTTGAGACTACATGGAGGGACCTGGAAAGTATCATCCTAAGTGCAACAAGCCAAACAGAGAACGACAAGTTTCATATGATCTCACTTATTTGTGGAATATAATGAACATAACAGTCTGAGGAAGGGGGTAGTCCCAGAGACGTGGAAGTGAGATACAGACTGACAATCCCCTAAATAGGGGGGTGGTGGGGAAGAGATAAACCACAGAACTTATATGCATGTATGCATGAACAGTGGACATGGAAAACAAACTGGGGAAAGGGCAGGGAGGGAGGGGGAGGGGGGAATCAGTGGGGGAAAAAGGAGAAACATCTGTAACAAAAATTAATTAATAAAAAAAAAAAAAAAGAATCGATGGCCATATAAAAACTTTCCCAGATAAGAAAATGTTAAAGGAGTTCATCACCACCAAACCGTTATTATATAAAATGATGAAGGGTCTTTTTGAAGAAAAACATAAAATATATAAACAAACCAAATGGCAATGAATACATATCTATCAACAATGGAATCTACAAACAAAATGGCCAGGTAGAACAGAAACATTCTCATAGATACAGAGAACATTTTGTTCGTTGCCAGTTGGGAGAAGAATTGGGGGAATGGGTGAAAAAGGTGAAGAGATTAAGAAATACAAATTTAGAAAGGGACACATCGAGTGGCTGCCACCCACACGACCCAACCAGGGCCGGGGACAAACTGCAACCAAGGTACGTGCCCTTAGCGGGAACGGAACCCGGGTCTCTCTGGACCGCAGGCCGATGCTCTAACCGCTGAGCCAAACCGGCCAGGGCCCAGAACGTTTTTTATAGAACACCCATTCATACCTTAAAAAACATACTGGAGGGGAACCGAAAAATGGCGGCGGAGTGAACGGAGCTACACAGACCGTCTCCCAGAACCAAACTGGAATTACAACTATAACACAGACAAATCGACGGGAAAAACCAACAGAAAAGCAGCTTGGGGGACCATACAACGAGGGACACCGACTGGATCCCGGTAGGCTTGCGAAGGCGCGAGACGGGGGCTGGGAGCCCACAGTCGGCAGCTCGGCAGCGGCCTTAGCTGTAAGCGGCGCCCTCGGGTCACACTCCCAGGCGGCCCCACAGCGCAGCCGGGACAGAGGCTGAAACAGCCACAGCCACTCACCTTGGGCTCCGGCGGAGGGAGGGCAGACTGAACTGGAACTGTGGTGGGACACTCGGGGTTTGGAGGGCGCTCAGAGCTTTGGCTGAGTGCAGCCACTCAGGACGGTGGCCACATTGCTCCTTCCCAGGGCTCTGAGGAGAGGCAGCAGCCCCTCCCTCGGAGATCCAACCCCACCCTGTGGGCCATTGAAGTGTTAATTGAGGCTCACTAACGACCAGCATCTGCCCCACCCTCGAGAAAGCCCCTTGGCTGAGCACCAGAGGGAGTTTTTCAATCAACTGACAACCCAAAACTCATCAATTAACCTAGACTGCTAGCCTCCAGGCAAAAAGCTAGAGGATAACAGTACCTTTCCTGGGCTGGCAACTTTGACCAGGAAAGTAAGACTTGACAGTGGTGTTCAACGCGGCTCATCCCTCGCTCATCTAAACACAGGAGAGGGAGCCACAAACAGCAGAACACCAACACCCACAGGGAGAACTTGACAGGCTCCAAAGCCCACAGTGATAGCTAAAATGGTGAAACACAGAAACCGAAGCCAAATGAAAGAGCAAGACACCTCCACCGAAGATGAGATCAATGTGGAGCAATTAGGCATGTTAACAGAGCTAGAATTCAGAGCCATGATCCTGAGGAAGCTGAACAGCATGAGTAAGGACATAGAGACACTGAAAATAAGCCAAATGGAAATTAAAAACCAACAAGAAGAGATAAAAAATGACATATCCGAAATGAAAAACACATTGGAAGGTTTAAAAAGCAGAGTAGGGGAAGCTGAGGACCGGATCAGTGAATTAGAAGACAGGGTAGAAAAAATCAACCAATCAGAAAAACAAAAGGAAAAAACTATTAAAAAACAGGAAGACAGCTTAAGAGAACTATGGGACAACTGGAAACGTAATAATATTCGCATCATAGGAGTCCCCGAAGAAGAAGAAAAGGAGCAAGGGATAGAGAATATATTCAAAAAAATAGTGAGAGAAAACTTCCCTAATTTGGTGAAGGAAGAAGGCATTCAAGTTCAAGAAGCACAGAGAGTCCCAAGTAAGAAGAACCCAAACAGGCCCACACCAAGACACATAGTAATTAAAATGCCACAAATTAAAGACAAAGAGAGAATCCTAAAAGCAGCAAGAGATAAGCAACAGGTTACCTACAAAGGGAACCCCATATGGCTCTCAGCTGACTTCTCACAAGAAACACTACAGGCCAGAAGAGAATGGCATGAAGTAATCAAAGTCATGAAAAACAAGAATCTGAATCCAAGACTACTCTACCCAGCAAGGCTATCATTCAAAATAGATCAAATAAAGAGCTTCCCACACAAAAAAAAGCTAAGGGAATACATTAGCACCAAACCAGCACTGCAAGAAATGTTAAAAGGACTGCTGTAATTAGCAGTAGAAATGGGAAGAAAAATAGAACCACACTAAACGAAAATGGCAATAAATAAGTACATATCAATAATCACCTTAAACGTAAATGGATTGAATGCTCCCATAAAGAGACACAGAGTAGCTGATTGGATAAGAAAGCATGACTCATCTATATGTTGTTTACAAGAGACCCACCTCACAACAAAAGACTCACATAGGTTGAAAGTGAAGGGATGGAAAAAAATTTTCCAAGCAAATGGAAAGCAAAAAAAAGCTGGGGTAGCAATTCTCATATCTGATAAAATAGATTTCAAAATGAAGACCATAACTAGAGACAAAGAAGGCCACTACATAATATTGAAAGGATCTATCCAACAGGAAGATATAACCTTGATAAATATATATGCACCCAATGTAGGAGCACCAAAATATATTAAAAATTTTCTGGAGGACTTCCAAGGAGAAATCGACAACAATACAATCATAGCAGGGGACTTCAACACCCCGTTGACAGCACTGGATAGATCCTCTAGGCAAAAAATTAGCAAGGAAACAGAGACTCTAAATGAAACACTAGACCAAATGGATTTAATAGATATCTACAGAGAATTACACCCCAAAACTACAGAATACACATTCTTCTCAAGTGCACATGGGACATTCTCAAAGATAGACCACATGATAGGACACAAACTAAATCTCTACAAGTTCAAGAAAATTGAAATCATATCAAGCATCTTCTCAGATCACAATGGCATGAAACTAGAAATCAATTGCACAAAGAACATGCAAAGACATTTGAACACATGGAGGCTAAATAGCATGTTATTAAACAATGAATGGGTCACCGAGGAGATCAAGGAAGAAATTAAAAACTTCCTGGAAACCAATGAAAATGAACACACAACAACACAAAATCTATGGGATGCAGCGAAAGCAGTTCTGAGAGGGAAGTTCATAGCACTACAGGCCTACCTCAAAAAACAAGAAAAATTTCTAATTGACTGTCTAACCTCACAACTTAAAGAATTAGAAAGCAAACAAAAAGAAAATCCCAGAGCAAGTAGAAGGAAGGAAATAGTAAAGATCAGAGCAGAAATAAATGACATAGAGACCAAAAAAACAATTCAAAGGATCAATGAAACAAAGAGCTGGTTTTTCGAAAAGATAAACAAGATAGATGGACCCTTAGCTAGACTCACCAAGAAACAAAGAGAGAGAACACAAATACACAAAATCAGAAATGAAAGAGGAGAAGTAACAACCAACACCACGGAAATACAAAAGATCGTTAACAACTACTATGAACAACTATATGGCAACAAATTCGACAATCTCAGCGAAATGGACAAATTTCTAGAAACACACAGTCTCCCAAAACTATTCCCGGAAGAGATAGAAAACTTGAACAGACCAATAACAACTAAGGAAATTGAAGAGGTAATCAAGACTCTCCCAGCAAACAAAAGCCCAGGCCCAGATGGTTTCACGGGGGAGTTTTACCGAACATTCAAAAAAGAACTAACACCCATTCTCCTCAAACTATTTCAAAATTCAAGAAGAAGGAAGACTTCCAAACACGTTCTATGAGGCCAGCATAATTCTAATTCCAAAACCAGAAAAAGACACTACGAAGAAAGAAAACTACAGGCCAATATCCCTGATGAACATAGACGCCAAAATCCTGAACAAAATACTAGCAAATCGGATCCAGAAATACATCAAAAAAATTATTCACCATGACCAAGTGGGATTCATTCCAGGGATGCAAGGCTGGTACAATATTCGCAAATCAATAAACGTGATACACCACATAAACAAAATGAAGAAGAAAAATCAGATGATCATATCAATAGATGCTGAAAAAGCATTCGACAAAATCCAGCATCCATTTCTGATAAAAACGCTCAGCAATGTAGGAATAGAGGGATCATATCTCAACATAATAAAGGCCATATATGAAAGACCTACAGCCAACATCATACTCAATGGACAGAAACTAAAAACATTTCCATTAAGAACAGGAACAAGACAGGGATGTCCACTTTCGCCATTCTTATTTAACATTGTACTGGAAGTCTTAGCCACAGCAATCAGACATGAAGAAAAAATAAAAGGGATCCAAATTGGAAAGGAGGAAGTGAAACTGTCATTATTTGCAGATGACATGATATTGTACATAGAAAACCCTAAAGACTCCATCAAAAATCTATGAGACTTAATAAATGAATTTGGCAAAGTAGCAGGATACAAAATTAACGTCAAGAAATCGACGGCATTTTTGTACATCAATGATGAACTCACAGAAAGAGAAACTGAAAAAACAATCCCATTTACCATCGCTCCAAAAAAATTACGATACCTAGGAATAAACTTAACCAAAGAAGTAAAAGACCTATTTGCAGAAAACTACAGGTCATTGAAAAAAGAAATAGAGGAAGATATAAAAAAGTGGAAGCACATACCCTGTTCATGGATTGGAAGAATTAACATAATTAAAATGTCCATACTACCCAAAGCAATCTATAGATTCAATGCAATCCCCATCAAAATACCAACGACATATTTCATAGAACTAGAACAAATACTTCAAAAGTTCATATGGAACCAAAAAAGACCCCGAATAGCCACAGCAATCTTGAAAAAGAAGAACAAAGTTGGAGGGATCACAATACCAGATATCAGGTTATACTACAAAGCGACTGTAACCAAAACAGCCTGGTACTGGCACAAGAACAGGCATATAGACCAGTGGAACAGAACTGAAAACCCAGAAATGGACCCAAGGCAATACGCTCAATTAATATTTGACAAAGGTGGCAAGAGCATACAGTGGAGTAAAGATAGCCTCTTTAATAAATGGTGTTGGGAAAATTGGACAGCTACATGCAAAAAAATGAAACTAGACCATCAACTTACACCATACACAAAAATAAACTCGAAATGGATAAAAGACTTAAATGTGACCCGTGAATCCATAAAAATTCTAGAAGAAAATGTAGGCAACAAAATTTCGGACATCATACAGAGCAGAATTTTCACTGATACATCACCTAAGGCAACAGAAATAAAGGAGAAAATGAACACATGGGACTACATCAAACTAAAAAGCTTCTGCACAGCAAAAGAAACAATCATCAAAATGGAAAGGCAACCCACTGTATGGGAGAACATCATTGCCAATGATGTATCAGATAAGGGGTTAATTTCCAATATATACAGAGTGCTCATACAACTCCACAAAAGGAAGACAAAGAACCCAATTAAAAAATGGGCAGAGGAGCTGAATAGACACCTCTCCAAACAGGACATACAAATGGCCAAGAGACATATGAAGAAATGCTCAACATCACTAATCATCAGAGAGATGCAAATTAAAACAACTATGAGGTATCACCTCACACCTGTCAGAATGGCCGCCAT
This sequence comes from Molossus molossus, assembly GCF_014108415.1. Lineage (NCBI taxonomy): Eukaryota > Metazoa > Chordata > Mammalia > Chiroptera > Molossidae > Molossus > Molossus molossus. Next base: position 9,563,582 of record NW_023425347.1, read on the forward strand.
CAACAAATCATCAAACAAGTGTTGGCGAGGGTGTGGAGAAAAGGGGACTCTAATACACTGCTGGTGGGAATGCAGACTGGTGCAGCCGCTGTGGAAAACAATATGGTGCTACCTCAAAAAATTAAAAATTGAACTTCCATTTGACCCAGTGATCCCACTGCTGGGAATATACCCTAAGAAGCCTGAAACACCAATCAGGAAGAATATATGTACCCCCATGTTCATAGCAGCACTATTTACAATAGCTAAAATCTGGAAACAGCCCAAGTGTCCACCAGTAGACGAATGGATCAAAAAGCTGTGGTACATATACACAATGGAATACTATGCAGCGGTAAGAAAGAAAGATCTCTTATCCGTTGAGACGACATGGAGGGACCTGGAAAGTATTATCCTAAGTGAAAGAAGCCAAGCAGAAAAAGACAAATACCACATGATCTCACTTATATACGGAATATAATGAACATAACAGTCTGAGGAATACAGTAGACCCAGACACATGGAAGTAGGGCACAGACTGACATCCCTCAGAAGAGGGGATGGGGGTGGGGGGGTGGGAAGAGATAAACCACAGAACTTATATGCATGTATGCGTGACCAATGGACATGGACAACTAAGCCGGGGACAGGGTGGAGGGGGGTGGGGTGGGGGGGGCCAATGGGGTAAAAAGGTAAAATATCTGTAAGAAAAAAATAAAAAAATAAATAAAATTAAAAAAAAAAAAAAAAGAAATACAAATTTATTGCTAGACTGACAAACCTCAAAGTGAAAGGGGTTGGGGGGGTGGGAAGAAATAAACAAAGAACTTATATGCATAACCAATGGACACAGACAATAGTGTGGGAAAAGGTGGGAGGGAGGCGGAAGTGGGGGGGAGGGGGTCAATGGGGTAAAAATGTGGAACATCTGTAATACATTTTACATCCAACAATAAAGATTTATATAATAAAAAAATAAAAGAAACCCATCCCCAAAATCTATAGGAAAAGCTGAGCAGGAGTTGGGACCCATGGAGCAGCAGCACTCCACAGCCACCAGCTGCGGGACCTGAGGCTCCACAGAGGGCTGTGCTGTCTAGTAGCTCACAAGAGCAGTGGGAAGCCAGAGCCTGGGAGAGACGTGCGATCCAGCTGCCCGCCTGCGGGAACTGCAGGGAGCAGGGTCACCAGAGAGGCCTGTGCCACCCAGCAGGGACTGTGCCATCCAGTTACCCATGGGACCTGCGGGGTGCTGAAGCACCAGAGAGGATTGTGCAACCCAGCAGGGACTGTGCCATCCAGTCTCCCACAGACCTGCGGGGTGCTGAAGAACCAGAGAGGCCTGTGCCACCCAGCAGGGACTGCGCAATCTAGTTACCGATGGGGCCTGTGGGGAGCTGAAGCACCAGAGAGGTCTGTGCGACCCAGCAGCACATAGCATAGGCATAGAGCCGGGTCCCGAGAGGAACTGTGCGATCCAATTACCCGTGCAACCAGCAGGATGCGGGGGAACCAGAAAGCCCTGTGCAACCCAGCTGTGCACAAGATAGGCTTAGAAAATATGAAAAAGAAGGCAGAGTGAATAGAAGCCACACAGACAATCTCCCAGGACCAAATGGGAATTACAACTAAAATAAAGACAAATTCTCAGAAAAAGGCAACAGAAAAGCAACAGGACAGGACCATATAACCAAAGACACTGGTAGGATCTACGGAGGCTCAAGAGGGTGGCAAGCTGGGAGGCCACAGACAGCAGCAGTCTTAGCTGTGAGCAGCACCCTTGGGGAATCAACAGCCCAGACAGACAGGACAGAGCACTAAAACAGCCACAATCACTTACCTGGGGGCTACGGCAGAGGGAGGGCAGACTAGGCTGGAACTCTGTGGGGACACCCAGGATTTGGAGGGTGCTCAGAGTCTTTGCTGAGTTGCGGCCACAAAGGATAGTGGCCAGTGTGCCCCTTCCCCAAGCTGTGGGGAAAAGCAACAGCCCCCCCCCCCACCTCCCAGAGATTCAATTCAGCCTTTCCCAGACTAGGCAAAAAAATAAAAATTGAGGCTCATTACCAGCATCTATCCCACCCTCAGGAAATCCTCTTAGGCAGAACACCAGGGCTATGTTCCAAGGCACTGAATAACTGAGACTACTAGCCACCAGGAAAAAGCTAGAGGACAATTGAACCTTTCCTGGGCTTGCAAATTTACCCAGGAAAGTAAGACTTGACAGTGGTGTTTAACATGAGCCCACCCAGCAGAACACCAACACCCACAGGGAAAATTTGGCAGGCTCCAAAGCCCACTGTGATAGCCAAAATGGTGAAACACAGAAACAAAAGCCAAATGAAAGAACAAGAGACGTCTACCTAAGATGAGATAAATGTGAACAGTTAAGCAAGTTAACAGAACTAGAATTCAGAGCCATGATCTTGAGAAAGCTCAACAGCATGTGTAAGGACATGAGCACCATGAGTAAAGAGATAGAAATGTTGAAAATCAAGCAGTTAGAAATTAAAATCCACCAAGAAGAAATGAAGAATGACATATAAAGAACACATTGGAAAAACTAAACAGCAGAGCAGAGGAAGCTGAGGACTGGATCAGTGAATTAGAAGATAGGGTAGAAAAATCAACCAATCAGAAAACTAAAAGGAAAAAAATGATTAAAAAACAGGAAGATAGTTTAAAAGAACTGTGGGACAACTGGAAAGGTAATAACATTCGCTTCATAGGAGTCCCTGAAGAGGAAGAAAATGGACAAGAGTCAGAGAATATATTTGAAGAAATAATGACAGAAAACTTTCTAACTTGGTGAAGCAAGAAGGCATTCAAGTTCAAGAAGCACAGAGAGCCTCAAGTAAGAAGAACCAAAACAGACCCACACCAAGACACATAGTACTTAAAATGCCAAAACTTAAAGGCAAAGAGAAAATCCTAAAGGCAGCAAGAGATAAGCAACAGCTTACCTACAAAGGAAACCCCATAAGGCTTTCAGCTGACTTCTCAACAAAAACACTACAGGCCAGAAGGGAGTGGCATGAAGTTATCAAGGTCATGAAAAACAAGGATCTGAATCCAAGACTACTCTGTCCAGCAAGGCTATCATTCAAAATAGAAGGTCAAATAAAGAGCTTTCCAGACCGCCCCCCCACCCCCAAAAAAGGCTAAGGGAATATATTAACACTAAACCAGCACTGCAATATATGCTAAAAGAGCTGCTGTCATTAGTAGAAGAAATAGGAAGAAAAATAGAACCACACTAAACAAAAATGGTGATAAATAAGTACATATCAATTATCACCTTAAATATGAATGATATGAATGGTATGAATGCTCTGATAAAAAGACACAGAGTAGCTGACTGGATAAGAAAGCTATACACATATATGTTGTTTACAAGACACCCACCTCACAACAAAAGACTCACATAGGTTGAAAGTGAAGGGATGGAAAAAGATCTTTCAAGCAAAGCTGGAGTACCAATACTCATATCTGATAGAGTAGATTACAAAATGAAGACCATAACTGGAGACAAAGAAGGCCACTACATAACATTAAAAGGATCTATCCAACAGGAAGATATAACCTTGATAAACATATATGCACCCAATATGGGAGCACCAACATATATTAAAAATCTTTTGCAGGACTTCAAAGGAGAAATTGACAGCAGTACAATCATAGTAGAGGATTTCAACACCTCGCTGACATCACTAGACAAAAAATTAACAAGGAAACACAGACTCTACATGAAGCGCTAGATCATATGGATTTAACAGATACCTACAGACAATTAAACCCCAAAACTGCAGAATTTACATTCTTCTCAAGTGCACATGGGACATTCTCAAAGATAGAACACATGTTAGGACATAAACTAAGTCACTACAAGTTCAAGAAGATTGAAATCATATCAAGCATCTTCTCATATCACAATGGCATGCTACTAGAAATCAACTGCAACAAGAACATGCAAAGACATTTGAAAACATGGAAGCTAAATACCATGTTAATAAACAATGAATGGGTTACCAAGGAGATCAAAAGAGAAATTAAAAACTTCTTGGAAACCAATGAAAATGAACACAAAACAACACAAAATCTATGGAATGCAGCAAAAGCAGTTCTCAGGGGGAAGTTCATAGCACTACAAGCCTACCTCGAGAAGCAAAGAAAACGTCTAACAGAATATCTAACCTCACACCTTAAAGAACTAGAGAGCAAACAACAAGAAAACCTCAGAGCAAGTAGAAGGAAGGAAATAGTAAAGATCAGAGCAGAAATAAATGACATGGAGACCAAAAATACAATTCAAAGGATCAATGAAACAAAGAGCTGGTTCTTCGGAAAGATAAAAAAGATTAATGGACCCTTAGATAGACTCACCAAGAGACAAAGAGAGAGAACCCAAATACACAAAATCAGAAATGAATGAGGAGAAATAATAACTGACAACACAGACATACAACGGATTGTTAACAAATATTATCAACAATTATACGGCCACAAATTCGACAATCTAAGTGAAATGGACCAATTTCTAGAAACACATAGTCTACCAAAACTGAACCTGAAAGAGATAAAAAGCTTGAACAGACCAATAACAACAAAAGAAATTGAAGATGTAATCAAGACTCTCCCAGCAAACAAAAGCCCAGGCCTGGACAGCTTCATGGGGGAATTTTACTAAACATTCAAAAAAGAACTAACACCCATTCTCCTCAAACTATTTCAAAAAAAATCAAGAAGAAGGAAGACTTCCAAACTCATTTCATGAATAATTCTAATTCCAAAACGAGAAAAAGACACTGCAAAGAGAGAAAACTACAGTCCAATATCCCTGATGAACATAGATGCCAAAATCCTGAACAAAATACTAACAAGTCAAATCCAGCAGTACATCAAAAAAATTATTCACCATGACCAAGTGGGATTCTACACAGGGATGCAAGGCTGGTACAATATTCGCAAATCAATAAATGTGATACACCACATAAACAAAATGAAAGATAAAAATCATATGATCATATCAATAGACGCTGAAAAAGCATTTGACAAAATCCAGCACCCATTTCTGATAAAAATGCTCAGCAATCTGGGAATAGAGGGATCATTTCTGAACATAATAAAGGCCACATATGAAAGACCTACAGCCAACAGCATACTCAATGGGCAAAAATTAAAAGCATTTGCCATAGGAACAGGAACAAAGCAAAAATGCCCACTTTCACCACTCTTATTTAACATAGTACTGGAAGTCTTAGTCACAGCAATCAGAAAGGAAGAAAAAATAAAAGGGATCCAAATTGGAAAGGAGGAAGTGAAACTCATTATTCGCAGATGACATGATATTATATGTAGAAAACACCACAGACTCCATCAAAACTTTACTAGATTTAATAAATGAATTTGGAATAGTAGCAGGATACAAAATTAACGTCAAGAAATGGCATTCTTATACACCAATGATGAACCCACAGAAAGAGAAACTAAAAACACAATCCCATTTATCATTGCAGCAAAAAAAATTAAGATACATAGGAATAAACTTAACCAAAGAAATAAAAGAGCTATTCGCAGAAAACTACAGGTCATTGGAAACAGAAATAGGAGATAGAAAAAAGTGGAAGCACATACCTTGTTTATGGATTGGAAGTATCAACATCATTAAAATGTCCATATTACCCAAAGCAATCTATAGATTCAATGCAATCCCCATCAAAATACCGACGACATACTTCACAGAATTAGAACAAATACTTCAAAAGTTCATATGGAATCAAAAAAGACCTCGAATAGCCACAGCGATCTTGAAAAGGAAGAACAAAGTTGGAGGGATCACATTATCAGATATCAGGTTATACTACAAAGCCACTGTATCAAAACAGCCTGGTGTTGGCACAAAAACAGACATATAGACCAGTGGAACAGAGCAGAGAACCCTAAAATGGACCCAAGGGAATATACTTAATTAATATTTGACAAAAGTAGCAAGAGCATACAGTCGAGTAAAGACATCCTCTTTAATAAATGGTGTTGGGAAAATTGGACAGCTGCATGCAAAAAAATGAAACTAGACCATCAACTTACATCATACACAAGAATAAACTCAAAATGGATAAAAGACTTAAATGTGACTCATGAATCTATTAAAATCCTAGAAGAAAATGTAGGCAACAAAATTTCAGATGTTATACACAGCAGAATTCTAACTGATACATCACCTAAGGCAACAGAAACAAAGGAAAAAATGAACACATGGGACTACATCAAACTCAAAAGCTTCTGCAAAGCAAAAGATACAATCATCAAAATGGAAAGGCTACCCACTGTATGGGAGACCATAATTGCCAATGATATATCAGATAAGGGGTTAATATCCAATACATATAGAGTGCTCATACAACTCAACAAAAGGAAGACAAAGAACCCAATTAAAATATGGGCAGGGGAGCCCTGGCCAGTTTGGCTCAGCGCTTAGAGCGTCGACCTGTGGTCCGGAGAGACCCGGGTTCGGTTCCCGCTAAGGGCGCGGACTTCGGTTGCAGTTTGTCCCCGGCCCTGGTTGGTCGTGCGGGTGGCAGCCACTCGATGTGTCCCTTTCACGTCGATGTTTCTCTCTCTCTCTCCCTTCCTCTCTCTCCCTCCCACTCTATCTGTACAAAAAATGGAAAAATATCCTCGGGTGAGGATAAAAAAAAAAAAGGCAGAGGAGCTGAATAGACACCTCTCCAAACAGGACATACAAATGGCTAAGAGACATATGAAGAAATGCTCAACATCACTAATCATCAGAGAGATGCAACTTAAAACAACAATGAGGTATCACCTCACACCTGTCAGAATGGCCACCATCAACAAATCATCAAACAACAAGTGTTGGCGAGGGTGTGGAGAAAAGGGGACTCTAGTACACACTGGTGGGAATGCAGACTGTTGCAGCCACTATGGAAAACACTATGGTGTTACCTCAAAAAATTAAAAATTGAACTTCCATGTGACCCAGTGATCCCACTTCTAGGAATGTACCCTAAGAAGCCTGAAACACCAATCAGAAAAAATATATGTACCCCATGTTTGTAGCAGCACTATTTACAATAGCTAAGATCCGGAAACAGCCCAAATGTCATCAGTAGATGAATGGATAAAAAAGCAATGGTACATAAATACAATGGAGTACTATGCAGCTGTAGGAAAGAAAGATCTCTTATACTTTGAGACAACATGGAGGGATCTGGAAAGTATTATCCTAAGCAAAACAAGCCAGACAGACAAAGACAAATATCACATGATCTCACTTATTTGTGGAATATAACAACTATAACAGTCTGAGGAACGGGGTAGTCCCAGAGACATGGAAGTAGGGTACAGACTGACAATCCTCAGAAGAGGGGGGAGGGGATAAATCACAGAACTTATATGCATGTATGTATGAACAGTGGACATGGACAACAAAGGTGGGGACAGGGTGGGGAGGGAGTGGGAGGCGGATCAGTTGGTGAAAAAAGGAAAACATCTGTAACAAAAATAAATGAATTAATTAAAAAATATATAAATAAATAAAAATAAAAAATAAAAATAAAGCACCATTTATAAGAATAAATAAATAAATAAGTAGGTTGAACATGAGGCTGCCATTTCGCAGTAAATGGGCACTGCCCTTCCTCCTCTTCTTTTACTCCCAGGAGCGCAGTCAGTCATGCCATGTATGCACTGTGCTAAATAAAGTGGATCGTTTACAAAGTGGGATTGTTTTCCAAGAGCAAAAGCAGATTTCTAGGCATGTGATTGTGATTTGATGAATGCTCTTTGGATCAAACGGTCCAATAAAATGAGATAATCAACTGCCAGACTGGGCTGTTCAGACCTCAAATGGATGATCTGTATCCAGTCCCAGGTAAACAGCCATGTTGCTCACTGTCCTTCACATAAGGAAACGACCAGAATACAATTTGGAATAGTAAAAAAGGAAGGTACCATTTAAATTTTCCCTTTTCTTTTAACTATTAACACTTGGTTTTAAAAGTTTTCTGATTACTGATTTCCAGTCAAGATGGTGGGTAGGTAAACGCAGTATCATGTCCTCCCACAACTATATCAAAGTTAAGACTAAACTACTGAACAACCATCATTCAAAACCACCTGAAATCAAGCTGAATGGAAGTTCTATAACTACAGAATTAAAGCAGCAGCCACATCAAGACTGGTAGGAGGGGCGGAGGCGGATGGGCTGGTCCCACACCCACTTGTGGCGGATAAAAATCAGGAGGACACCTCGGCTGGGAAGGTCCTTCCTGAGGACTGAGGGGTCCATGTCCCACACCAGGTGCCCCGTTCAGGGTTCCAGTGCCAGGAAGAGAAGTCCCCATAACTTCTGGCTGGAAAAACCAGAGGGAACTGAGGCTCAGGGAGGCTGACGCGGCTGGTGCCCCAGGCAGCCCCTCTTAAAGGGCCCATACATGAACTTATCGGACTCACTCCCTCTAAGCTTGGAGGGGAGGCAGCTCGAGGGTCACCAGAGACATACAGGGAAGAACTGAGCTGTTTGGCACTGGAGCGAGGGCTGGAGAGGGAGCTTTCTCCGAAATAAACATACTATCAGAGGCCTTTGTTCCTTTGGTGAGCCCTTCCCTGGGGCCTCAGACAGCTACCATATCTGGGACTCCAGCAACTTGGCTCACACTGGTTTCCCCACCCTGGTGATTCCCTGAGGACCCACCCCACCCAACTTTCAGGCCCATCCAAACTGTTGCCAGTTGGATTGGCCATAGGATTGGCCTGTCTTGGATCCTGCTTCAAGTTTTCCTAAATTCTTTCAAATAAGCAGCATCTGGTCTCAGATAGCCCCATACCTCTCGTTAAGTAATACACTGAAACAAACACAGGGAGGCAGCCAAAATGAGGAGACAAAGAAACAGGTCCCAAATGAAAGAACAGAACAAAACCCCAAGAAAAGAACTAAGCAAAATGGAGATAAGAAACCTAACAGATGCTGAGTTCAAAATACTGCTTATAAGGATGCCCAATGAACTTAGTGAGAACCTCAGTGAACTTAGTGAGGGCCTCAAGAGCATAAAAAAAAAAAAAAAAAAAAAATGAGTCAGGAATGATGGATGCACAGTCAGAAATGAAGGAGGCATTAACTGAAATAAAGAACAATTTACACAGATTCAATAGTAGAGTACATAAATCCAAGAAGCAAACCATTGATTTGGAATATAAGGAAGCAAAAAATTCCCAATCAGAACAGCAAAAAGAAAAAAAAATTGAGGATAGGAGCCTCTGGGACAACTTCAAGCGTGCCAACATTTGCATCTTATGGGTGCCAGAAGGAGAAAAGAGAGAACAAGAAATCGAAAACCTGTTTGAAACAATAATGGCAGAAAACCTCCCTACCTTGGTGAAGGAAACAAACATACAAGTCCAGGAAGCACAGAGAGTCCCAAACAAGATAAACCCCAAGAGGCCCACACCAAGACACATCATCGTCAAAATGCAAAGGTTCAAGACAAAGAGAGAATATTAAAAGCAGCAAGAGAAAAGCAGTTAGTTACGTACAAGGGAATTCTGATAAGGCTGTCAGCTGATTTCTCAAAAGAAACTTTGCAGGCCAGATGGAGTGGCAAGAAATATTCAGAGTGATGAAAAGCAAGAACCTACAACCAAGATTACTCTATCCTGCAAAGCTGTCATTTAGAATCGATGGCCATATAAAGAGTTGCCCAGACAAGAAAAAGTTAAAGGAGTTCATCACCACCAAACCGTTATTATATGAAATGATGAAGGGTCTTTTTGAAGAAAAAGATAAAATATATGAACAAACAAAATGGCAATAAATACATATCTATCGACAATGGAATCTACAAACAAAATGAACAGGCAGAACAGAAACATTCTCATAGATACAGAGAACATTTTGTTGGTGCCAGATGGGAGTGGGGTTAGGGGAATGGGTGAAAAAGGTGAAGGGATTAAGAAGTACAAATTCATTGCCAGACTGACAAACCTCAAAGGGAAAGGGGGTGGGAAGAAATAAACCAAAGAACTTACATGCATAACCAATGGACACAGACAATAGTGTGGGAAAAGGCGGGAGGGGGGCGGGAGTAGGGAGAAGGGGGTCAATGGGGGGAAAATGAGGAACATCTGTAATACATTCAACAATAAAGATTTTTTTTAAAAAAAGTTTTCTGATTATCCAGGTTAGTATTTTGGAAGCATTTCCTGTCACCCACATCAGCAATCACACAGGACTGAGTGTTGCAAAGTACTGCTCTAGGGTTACAATGTGAGCAGGAGGTATTGTAGACGCTCCCAACAGGGGTAAATGCTTCTCCTTCCTTTCAGAAGGAAAGAACAGAATGAGAGGGAGATGGGAGGGGTTAAGAAAAGAAGCTTAGACCTTTAAGTGACCTTTAGAATCATCACTCTAGAGAACAGAGAGCACTGATCCTGTCATAGATTATATATCATGCAATGACACTTGGATTAACCTGTTTGTAAATTCTAAAAACATTGGCAATTACTTTGCAACCATCCTGTGATGCTGGGTATGAATTAGCCAGCACTGTAGTAAATGTGGCTTCATCATCTGAGTTCAAATCTTCCCAGCACATTCTGAAGACTCATCCCTTAAGTTAGGCAACCAGCTAGAAAACACTGCTGCAACCCAAAGATCCACGCCAAGCCTCCACAATGTTGTTCATGGGGAAGATCCAATTGTGCACTGAAAAGAGAAGAGCTCAAAGGATTGGGCTTTTGGCACTGCTTCTGTCTTCCCAGAATGTAGCTGGCTGCCTGGTGGATAGCATTGCAGAAAGGGCTCTACCTGCAGCTGGTTCGAAGAGCTGTCGTTCCTGCTTTGAAACCTTGTCATGACCTGTAAGTTTCCCTCCCTTTCCTCCCCCATCACTCAAACCATGGCCAAAATCAGCTTTCTCATTTTTCATGTGGTTACTCCTAAAATTCTGATGTTCAGAATCCAAGCAGGGAACGTACTTGTTGGCAGGCATCACCTCTTGCCTTTCCATTGTTATTTCAGCTCGGCCCCATCCAACGGGGTTTCCTCCCACTAAAATACCTTTTTTTCTTTGATCCAGACCAAACTCCTCACACCATTACCAAGAAAGGGCAAAGGCGCTGCAACGGGCAGCCTCTGCTTTCATCACAGGAAACTGGCACCTGAGCTGACCTTAGCTAGCCGGGAGCACAGAATCACCTAATAACCTCTCACCTGCATGGCTTTTTACCCCTGTCCTCTTCTGCCCAAGCATCTCCAGAAAGTCTCTTCCTCAGAACAGAAAGTCACATTCTATTCTTCAGTGTGGTACTGGAGAACCCAGAGCCAGACAGCCCCCTGTTCAAATTCTTGTTCTGCCTTAATATGACTATGAGCAATTTAATGCACCTCTCTGATCCCTTCCATCCCTCTTTGATCCCCAGAGATAAGATGACAGCATTAATAGACACCTCCTAAAGATACTCAGTGCCTTGTTCTTTATGGCCATCTGGTCATCCGCCTGTCTACTCATATTTGCATCCATGCTCTTTCCCCTTTTCTGTTCTTAAACTCCCTTGCCAAATAGCTTTACAAGGTTTGGACCAGCAAAAGCCCCATGGGAATGGAGAGGAGCCAGGGTTTTCTCCCTCTTGCCTCAGGCAGAATCTCTGACAGTGGCTCCATCTCCCATCAGACAGCCCCTCCCTCCACAATCCCAGCTCCCATGCAGGAGGCCTGGACTTGTTCCATTTCCACCCAGTGCCCCAACTGTGGCCTAGTTAATATACTTCTGATGTCTAGGCTTCTTGCTTTATTAAGCTCTAATTTGCCTCACCATCTCTTGTGAGGCTTCTCAGCTCTTCCTGTGTAATAAATGCCTTGTATTAAATTCTCTCTGTTGAAAACATTTGAATGACTTCTGTTTTCTGAATGGACCATGAGTGATGGTGTGCTCCTCTGCCTTCTCGCTCATCTATGAATCTGGTTCATTAGACATCCCAAACTCCAAGAACATGTTCTGCCTCAGTGTGGTCCTCACCATATATCCTCTTTCTGCTATTCCAGACCCTCAAACACCTCACACATCTAATTCCCCTTGCTCCATAATAAAGATCACTCCTTGCACATTTGGCTGACTCCCCACCCAACCTCTCTTTGCCTTCCCTGGCTAGGGAAGCCTTAAACATTTTCCTACCAGGGGAAAACAGCCCACTCCAGATGGACAAATTAGTCTGCCAACTCTGGTGATATAGGCAAACAGCAGCCACCCTGGTGTTGAAACTTCAGAAGTAAACAGCGCATGAAGCTCACCCTATCCCAGGGGCTCACTGGGATGTACATCACTACATTTAGAATTCTGGCAGGAAAGGGGGTTAGGATAGAAAATTAAACACCAAGACCTGAGCTGATATTCTGTCCTTGGAGTTTTAACATCACTTGTCCTGGAGAACCCCACATTTTATAGAGTAAATTCTCTCATCTAAGACCTGCTCCAACTGACAATATAATCTTCACTGAGACAAGGGCAAGCTGACAGCGGTGTTCTCAGTGATGTCCCAGGGCACTGCACAATGAGGAAGTATTCCTCCACAATTGGTTCAGTAACTTGTTCAGAGGAGTCTGGGATGTCTCCATCCCCACACTTCCCTTGTCAAGGATCCTGGTACCAACCTGAAAGTTTTTTAAAACTATATTCCATACATCCTCCATAACATTTGCAAGGATTTGGAATGGCTCTATAATTGGTCTGGGCATACTATTTCTCCATGAACCTTACCTTCAGAAATATCCCTTTTCATCAAAGAAAGAAACAACTACTAAAACACAGCTGTTTACTGTGATGAAATCCTGTTAAGTGGCAGCCTGTGATACAAGCCTAAAAAAGTCTTCCCTGCCCTGGCCAGTTTGGCTCAGAAGTTGGTCTGGAGTGTCAGCCTGCAGACCAGAGAGTCCTGGGTTAGGTTCCTGCTAGGGGCACATACCACACACAAAAAAAAAGTCTTCCCTTACATTTTCAGAATAAGGAATTTCTAACTCTCTGCTCAACTGCCTTCACAGACACGCTCCTCACTGGTCAGATTGTCAGCAAAATCAGATTATCAGCAAATGGTGGGCAGACTGAAAACTGCGCTGGCCACTGGGGACTTGGAATCTAGGGGCTTGCCTCCCTGACTGCTGGTTTGACTGAGCTGGAGGGCAAGCCCAAATTATGTTGGCATGGTTAACAAGAGAGCATCATAAGTGGAGCTCAGAAGAGACAAAATTCACTACATTCAAGGGCTTGTTCTTAAGAGAATATACTACAGGTCACAATAGATACCCAGTAAAGTTTAGCTCTAAGGCCCAGTCATAGGGTGGGTTCTGGTCTGTGGGTGTTCATTCCGAGGCTTCAGGGAGCATCACTGTGGAGGCACCAAGCCTCACTGATATCTTGATCATCAACTCTAATTTTGTGACATTTTAGAATTTTCTCAAAATACAGTCTGTAATTGATTAACAGGGATAAAGACAGTCTTCAGAGAAGAAGTTCAGAAAGTGCTAAATCCTGTCAAAATCTGTATTAGTTTGTTAGAACCACCATAATAAAGTACCACAGACTGGGTGGCTTACACAAGAGAAATTTATTGTCTCACAGTTCTTGAAGCTGGAACTCTGAGATCAAGGTGTTGGCAGGGTGATTCTGCTCCAGGTCTCTCTTCTGGCTTCTGGTGGTTTGCTGGCAATCTCTGGCAATTCTGGATTTATAAATGCATCACCCCAATCTCTCTTCATCTTCACATGGTGTTCTCCCTGTGTATGTAGTTGGGTCCAAATTTCTCTTTTTATAAGGACATCAGTCATATTGAATTAGGGGCCTACCCACTTCAGTATGAACTCAACTAACTATATCTGCTATGACTATTTCCAAATTAGGTCACATTCAGGAGAAGATGGCAGCAGACAAGACCAGAGGGAGGGTGAGTGTGTGAGAGAGTGTGAGTGGATGTGAAGGTGGACGACCAAACTCATGCAGTGCAGAGATGCAGAGCAGAAGGTTCCTGTGCTGTGGACGGGGAGCAGCCAGCTACCGCAGTAAGTGGCTCTTCAGGGCATTTCTCCCTGCTCCACAGGGAGTCTCGCCATTTTGGAAGATCCCAGGTCTTCCCTGGGAGGAGGCAGTGGGAGCGGCTAGGGCCAAGCAACCTGAGCCCACCAGTGCACCTGGCATCATCGGACCAGTGGACACCCTGTGTCAACACAGACCGGTGCCCAGTAGTGAAGCTGTCAAAGTGCCTGTTGCGGAAACCACAAATGGCCAGGAGCCCAGCACCATCCCCCATAGTAGCAGCCCAATCAGAGTCAAGATATACCCCCAGCAACAGAGGCTGGGGAATAGACATCCATCCCCAGGTGACAGAAGCACAGATCAGCAGCTGAGACCCATTCCCAAAAACTACAGCAAAGGCTGAGCAGGAGCGGAGCCCCACTGGGCAGCAGCACTCCCCAGCCACCAGTGGTGGGACCTGGAGCTCCATATGGGTCTGTACAACACAGCTGCCCACAAGAGCATTGGGGAGACAGGGTTCCATAGGGGCCTGTGTGACCTAGCAACCCACAAGAGTATTGGGGAGCCGGGAATCCAGAAGGACCTGTGTGACCCCGCAGCCCACAAGAGTGATGGGAAGCTAGGGCTCCAGATGGTCCTGTGCGACCCAGTGGCCCACAAGAGTGATGGGGAGCCAGGGCTCCAGACAAACCTGTGCAACCCAGCAGCCCACGAGAGCAGTGGGGAGCCAGGGATCCAACAGGACCTGTGTGACCCAGCTGCCCACAAGATTGGTGGGGAGCCAGGGCTCCAGTGGGGCCTGTGCAACACAGCTGCCCATAGGACTAGCAGGCAGCTGGGGCTCAAGAGAAGCCTGTGTGACCTAGCTGCCCATGGTGGGGGCAGAGAGTGCAGCTCCAGCAGGAACTGACCAATACAGCTACAGGTGACACCAACAACCAGCAGGGAACACAGCTTCAGAGGGGCCCACGTGATCTAACAGCAGCACCTACCAGAACACACTAATACCAGCCCCCAGTAGTCAGTACTTCAGGATCCATAGCAGGCAAGAGGCGACATGCAACAGAGCAGTCTGGGAGGCACAGTAGCCTTATTTGATATACAGTGAGCTGCCTACACATCCAAATATCCCTCTCTGGATCTAGAGCTACCCGTCAGCTAAAATGGGGAGACAAAGAAACAACACCCAAAGGAAAGAAAAAGAGGAATCACCAGAAAAGTAATTGCAGGAAATGGAAGAAAGCAACTTGTCAGATGAAGAATTCAAAGGAATGATATTAAGGATGCTCAAACAATTTGGTGAGAACTATAAGCAACTTAATAAGAATTATGAAGAGCTCACGGGGAACTATTTCAGCTTTAAAAAAGAGGTAGAAGCTATGCATAAAGAGGTAGAAGCTATGCATAAAAATCGAAAGTAAATAAAGAATGACATAGCTATTATGAAAAATACCTTAGAAGGGTACAATAGTAAATTAGAAGAAGCTGAAGACCGAATCAGCAACTTAGAAGACAAGGTAGAGAAAAACACCCAAATAGAGCGCAAATGGAAAAAAAAGTTTAAAAAGCAGAAGGAGAGTTTAAGGGAGCTGTGGGACAATACAAAACATAACAACATTTGCATTATAGGTGTACAGGAAGGAGAAGAATCAGAGAAAGGAATAGACAACTGTTTGAAGAAATAATGACAGAAAACTTCCCTAAACTGGTGAAGAAAAAAGTCACACAAGTCCAGGAAACACAGAGAGTCCCAAGCAAGATTAACCCTAGAAGACCCACAGCTAGACACATCATAATAAAAATGGCAAACTTTAAAGACAAAGAAAGAATCTTAAAAGGAGCAAGAGAGAGACAGTAACCTACAAGGGAGTTCCCATTAGACTGTCAGCTGATTTCTCAATAGAAACACTGCAGGCCAGAAGAGAGTGTCATAAAGTGTGCAAAGTAATGCAAGGTAAGGGTCTGAATTAAAGACTACTCTATCCAGCAAGGTTATCATTCAAAATTGAAGAAGAAATAAAGAGCTTCATGGATTAAAAAAAAAAAAAAAAAAAAGCTAAAGAAATTTACCACCACCAAACTAGCACTGCAAGAAATGCTGAAGGGGCTCTTGTAAGAAGAAGAAAACGGGGGGGGGGGGGGGAACACAGGCATAAAATAAAAATGGCAACTAATAATTATCTATCAATAACAACCTTACATGTAAATAGCTTAAATGCTCCAATCAAAAGACATAGGGTAGCTGATTGGGTAAAAAAAACATGATATAGATAGATATAGATATAGATATAGATATAGATATAGGTATAGGTATAGGTATAGGTATAGGTATAGGTATAGGTATAGGTATAGGTATAGGTATAGGTATAGATATAGATATAGATATAGATATAGATATAGATATATGATATATATATATATATATATATATATACTGTCTACAAGAGACTCACACAGGATGGAAGTGAAGGGATGGAAAAAAATTTTCCAAGCAAATAGAAATGAAAAAATAGCTGGTGTAGCAATACTCATATCTGACAAGATAGACTTCAAAACGAGGGCCATAATAAGAGACAGAGAAGGTCAGTACATAATATTAAAAGGATCAATCCAACAAGAGGATATAACCCTGATAAACATATGCACCAAATACGGGAGCATCAAAATATATTTTAGAACTTCTCGAGGACTTCAAGGGAGAGATCAATAGCAATATGATCAATAGCAATAGTGGGTGACTTTAACATGCCACTGACACCACTGGATAAATCTTCTAGACAAAAAATTAACAAAGACATAGAGTCCTTACAAGACAAACTAGATCAATTGAACTTCATTGATATTTACAGAACATATCACTCCAAAGCTGCAGAATATACATTTTTCTCAAGTGCGCATGGAACATTCTCAAAGATAGACTACATGATAGGACACAAAGCAAGTCTCTACAAATTCAAGAAGATTTAAATCATATCAAGCATCTTCTCAGATCACAGTGGCATGCAACTAGAACTCAATTACAATAAAAACACACAAAAACATTCAAACACTTGGGGCTAAATAGTATGTTATTAAACAATGACTGGGTTACTAACAAGATCAAGAAAGAAATTAAAAACTTCCTGGAAACCAATGAAAATGAACACACAACAACACAAAATCTATGAGACACTATCAGACTATCAGAGCGAAAGTCATTCTGAGAGGGAAGTTTATAGCACTACAGGCCTACCTCCAGGAACAAGAAAAATTCCTAATTGACTTTCTAACCCTACAACTGAAAGAACTATAAAGTAAACAAACAAACAAACCAGAGCTAGTGGGATGAAGGAAATAGTAAAGGTCAGTGCAGAAATAAATGACATAGAGACTAAAAACCAATTCAAAAGATCAATGAAACAAAAAGCTAATTTAAAAACTCCCAGCAAACAAAAGCCCAATATGACTTCATTGGGGAGTTTTACCGGACATTGAAAGAAGATCTAATACCTCAAACTATTCTCCTTAAACTATTCCAAGACGACAAAAGAAGACAGAGAAGACAGAAAAATCCAAGAAGACAGAAGACTTCCAAACTCATTTTTTGAGGCCAGCATAATCTTAATTCCAAAACCAGATAGAGACTCTACAAAGAAAGAAAACTACAGGCCAATATTCGTGATAAACACAGATGCCAAAATCAACAAAATATTAACGCATTGGATTCAACAAAACATCAAAAGATTATTCATCATAACCAAGTGGGATTGATCCCAGGGATGCAAGGATGGTTCAATATTTGCAAATCAATAAATGTGATACACCACATAAACAAAATGAAAGACAAAAACCATATGATCATATCAATAGATGCTGAAGAAGCATTCAACAAAATCCAGCACTCATTTCTGATAAAAAAAAAAAAAAACGCTCAGCAATGTGGGAATAGAGGGATCATATCTCAACATAATAAAGGCCATATATAAAAAACCTACAGCCAACATCATACTCAATGGACAGAAACTAAAAGCATTCCCCTTAAGAATGGGAACAAGACAGGGATGCCCACTTTTGCCGCTTGTATTTATCATAGTACTGGAAGTCTTAACCACAGCAATCAGACATGAAGAAAACATAAAAGGGATCCAAATTGGAAAGGAGGAAGTGGAACTGTCATTATTTGCAGATGACATGATATTGTATGTAGAAAACCCTAAAGACTTCATCAAAAATTTACTAGACTTAATAAATGAATTTGGCAAAGTAGCAGGATACAAAATAACGTCAAGAAATCGACAGTATTCTTGTACAACAACGATGAACTCACAGCAAGAGAAACTATGAAAACAATCTCATTTACCATCACAGCAAAAAAATTAAGATAACCTAGGAATAAACTTAACCAAAGAAGTAAAGGACCTCTTCACAAAAAACTACAGGTCATTGAAAAAAAAAAAAAAAATAGAGGAAGATATAAAAAAGTGGAAGCATATACCATGTTCATGAATTGGAAGAATTAACATCATTAAACTGTCCATACTACCCAAAGCAATCTATAGATTCAAGGCAATTCCCATCAAAATACCAATGACATATTTCACAGAACTAGAAAAAACACTCCAAAAGTTTATATGAAACCAAAAAGACCCCAAATAGCCACAGCAATCTTGAAAAAGAAGAACAAAGTAGGAGGGATCACAATACCAGATTTCAGGTTATACTACAAAGCCACTGTAATCAAAACAGCCTGGAACTGGCACAAAAACAGACAGATAGATCAATGGAACAGAACAGAGAACCCAAAAATTGACCCATGACAATATGCTCAATTAATATTTGACAACCCTGGCTGGTTTGGCTCAGCGGTTAGAGAATCAGCCTACAGTCCAGAGAGACCCAGGTTCGGTTCCTGCTAAGGGCACGTACCTTGGTTGCAGTTTGTCGTCGGCCCTGGTTGGTCGTGTGGGTGGCAGCCACTCGATGTGTTTCTTTCACGTCGATGTTTCTTTCTCTGTCTCTCTTCCTCTCTCTCCCTCCCACTCTATCTGAACAAAAAATGTCCTCAGGTGAAGATTTTTATATATACATATATTTATACATATATATATACATGTATATGTGTATATATATGTATATATATATATATATATATACATACACACACACACACATTTGACAAAGGTGGCAAGAGCATACAGTAGAGAAAAGACAGCCTCTTTAATAAATGGTGTTGGGAAAATTGGACAGCTACATGCAAAAAAATGAAGCTAGACCAACTTACACCATACACGAGAATAAACTCAAAATGGATAAAAGACTTAAATGTAACTTGTGAATCCATAAAAATTCTAGAAGAAAATGTAGGCAACAAAATTTCAGACATTATACACAGAAGAATATTCACTGATACAACAACTAAGGCAAGAGAAACAAAGGAAAAAATGAACACATGGGACTACATCAAACTAAAAAGCTTCTGCACAGGCAAAGAAACAATCATCAAAATGGAAAGGGAACCCTCTATATGGGAGACCATAATCACCAATGATGCATCAGATAAGGGGTTAATTTCCAAATTATATAAAGTACTCATACAATTCAACAAAAGGAAAATAAACAACCCAATGAAAAAATGGGCAGAGGAACTAAATAGACACCTCTTCAAACAGGATATACAAATGGCCAATAGACATATGAAGAAATGCTCAACATCATTAATCATCAGAGAGATGCAAATTAAAAAACAATGAGGTATCACCTCACACTTATCAGAATGACCGCCATCAACAAATCATCAAACAACAATTGTTGGCGAGGGTGAGGAGAAAAGGGGACTCTAGTACACTGCTGGTGGGAATGCAGACTGGTGCAGCCACTATGGAAAACACCACAGTGTTACCTCAAAAAGTTAAAAATTGAACTTCCATTTGACCCAGTGATCCCACTTCTAGGAATATATCCTAAGAAGCCTGAAAGATCAATCTGAAAGAATATATGTACCCCTCTGTTCATAGCAGCACTATTTGCAATAGCTAAGATCTGGAAACAACCCAAGTGTCCTTCAGTAGATGAGTGGATAAAAAAAACTGTGGTACATATACACAATGGATTACTAAGCAGCTGTAAGAAAGATCTCTTATACTTTGGGATGGCATGGAAGGACCTGGGGAGTATTATGCTAAGTGAAACAAGCCAAACAGAGAAAGACAAATATCACATGATCTCACTTATTTGTGGAATATAATGAACTAAACAAACTGATGAACAAAATTGACCCAGAGACATAGAGGTAGGGTACAGACTGACAAACCTCAGAAGAGGGGGGTTGGGGTGGGGAAGAGATAAAACACAGAGCTTATATGCATGTATGCAGGACCAATGGACATAGACAACAAAGCTGGGGATGGGGTGGGGGGTGGAGAGGAAGGTGACAATGGAGGAAAAAGGAGAAATATCTGTAACAAAAACAAATTAATAAAAATAATTTTAAAAAGAAGAATATTATAAAAGAAATACTAAAAAAAAAGTCAGATCCAGAGAGACCCAGGTTCAGTTCCCACTAAGGGCACATACCTCGGTTGCAGTTTTTCCCCGGCCCTGGATGAGTCATGTGGGTGGCAACCACTTGATGTGTCCCTTTCACATCGATGTCTCTCTCTCTCTCTCTCTCTCTCTCTCTCCCTCCCTCCCTCCCACTCTATCTGAATAAAATATCAAAAAATGTCCTTGGGTGAGGATAATAAATAAATAAATAAAAAGTCACATTCAAAGGTATTGATGGGTTAGCACTTCATTATATGAATCTGGAAAGGAAACAATTAATAGTCCACTGTTTGGCCCCCTATAATGCATGTTCTTCTCACATGAAAAATATATTCATTTCATCCTGAGACTTGAAGCATGATTCATCCTAAGGCAAATTTTCTCTTTATCAGTGAACTTATGAATTCATACACGCTATCTACTTCCAAAAAGAATGACGAGACAAGCATAGATAAGACATTCTCACTCCAAAAATGAGACATAGAAAGGAAAGAAAGATCATGGATTTCAAGAAAGTCTGAAACCTAGCAGGATAAATTCCATTAGATTTTAAGGCTTGAGAATAATCCCTTTGGCTCAATGCTTTGTGGTTAATCCCAATATTGGCAGGGCCATTTCCCTTAATTAATGACTTAGGTGTGGTCCTAAAAGGGCACATTGCCGGGCCTTCCAAATATAGATCCATAGTCCATTGATTCTCCACTCAACACAACCCTCATGCTTCCAACACCCATAGCCCAGGTCCTTGACTCTAAGAACTCAGCAGAGCAATCAATACTGAGGGTTTAGATGCAGTTAGTCCACCATTGCCTATTACCACACCCTGTTACACCTACAGTGATACCTCGGTTCTCGAACGCCTCGGATTTCGACCAAATCGGTATTCGACCAGGAGATTCGAGAAACTTTTGTCTTGGAATCCGAACAAATATTTGGAACTCGAACTTCCGAGATGAGCCGAGTTGAGCCGAATGGCGTTCATTCGGCCCAGCGCGCCTTGCTTGCGTCATCAGTGTGAGTGCAGAGAGAGAGTCACGCTTTGTGGAGTCACGCTTTGTGGAGAGAGTCACGCTTTACACTGAATTTAACCCTTAGACATACTGTACACTTTTATTTCTTGTTGAGACTTTCTACATATTATATACAAATTAGGCCAGTAAATAGGCATTTTCTGGGGCTTGGAACGAATTAATCCAGTTTCCATTATTTCCTATTGGGTTTCATTGCTTCGGTTCTCGAACAATTTGGTTCTCGACCGTCCTCCTGGAACGAATTATGTTCGAGAACCGAGGTATCACTGTATTAGGAAAATCAAGGATTTTCAAAGCATTTATAAACCTATGATTGGCCAAGCTGCAGGAACCAATACTGTCAATGTTCTTTCAGAGAATTTTTTCTTTCACCCCCAGAATCAGCATGGGAAACATTGTCCTTCTGAAGAAGCAGATTTCTATTTTAAATGGTATGAAGTAAATCTGTTCTCTGCTTCGAAAATCTACAAAGATTTCAGGGCCTCTTGGATAAAATGAATGCATTTTCTCATGATACAACAAATGCACTACACTGATGAGCTAGTATAATAATCATGACAGGAAAGTACAAATACTGTCAACAGGAAGAGGTAAATATTTGTCACTTGAGACAGGGTAGTCTAGTACAGGGTTTCTCAAACTGTGCTCCAGAAAGCGCCTATAACAGAATCACCTGAAAAAATGTATGTGAAAAATGCATATTCCTACCCTCATCCTCAGATCTGTTGAAGCAGAATCTCTGGAGTTAGTGCCCATTTTAAACTAGCTCCTAGTGATTGATGATCCTCATCAGTGATTAAGTTTGAGAACCACTGATCTTTTAGGAGCCCAGCCTTTGGTATCAAACCAACAGAGGCATGAGAACCAGCTCTGCCTGTGATTAACTATGAACCCTTGAGAAAACTATTTAACATCTCTGAGCTTCAGGTATTTTTAGCTGTAAAACAGGAAAAATAATATACTGCAAAGAGTCCTTGAAACAGTTCAACGATACAATGTATGTGAAAGATTTAAAAATAGATGTTAAGAGCATTTGGGATCCATCGGACGTGGTTTTATAGAATTTATTTCATAGGATTGTTCTCAGTGATGAAGATAAGATGAAAGTTCCAGTCAAGATAGCAAAGTAGGAAAATGGGTATTTGCATCCTTCCGTGACAATATCAGAATTACAACTAAACTACAGAACAACCATCTTTGATAACCACCCGATGTTCAGTTGAACAGAAGTCCTACAACTAAAAGCATAAAGAAGTCACGTCAAGACTGGTAGGAGGGACAAAGACTGTCAGCTGATTTCTCAACAGAAACTTTGCAGGCAGAAGGGATTGGCACAAAATATTCAAACTGATGACAAGCAGAGACCTACAACCAAGACTACTCTACCCAGCAAAACTATTATTTAGAACTGAGGACAGATAAAGAACTTCCCACATAAGAAAAGCTAAAGAAGTTTATCGCCAGTATTATAAAAAATATTAAAGAAGAATGTTAAGAAGAAAAAGAAAAAAGAAAAATAGATCAGCCCAGCCAGTGTGGCTCAGTGGTAGAGTGTCAACTCATGCACCAGGAGGTCGCCAGTTAGATTCCCAGTCAGGGCACATGCCCAGGTTGTGGGCCTGATCCCCAGTGGGGGACGTGCGGGAGGCGGCCAATCAATGTTCTCTCTCATCAATGTTTCTGTCTCTCTTTCTCCTTTCCTCTCTCTCTAAAATCAATAAAAAATAATAATTTTTAAAATAGATCAAAAATATAAATAATAAAATGGCAATAACTAATAACTATTAATAATTACTTTAAATGTAAATTGATTAAATACTCTAGTCAAAAGATATAGGGTAGCTGAGGAAATAAAAAAACAAGACCCTTAGATATACTGTGTACAAGAGGCTCACTTCAGATCAAAAGACACACACAGATTGTAAGTAAAGGGATGGAAAAAAATATTTCATAAAAATAGAAACAAAAAAAAGCTAGGCTAGCAATATTTATATCAGACAAAATAGACTTTAAAACAAAGGCGATAATAAGAGACAAATAAGGACCCAGCAACTTCACTTCTGGGTATTTATTTGAAGAAACCCAAAACACTCATTCAAAAAGACATATGCATTCATATGTTTATTGCTTCATTATTTACAATAGCCAAGATATGGAAGCAACCTAAGTGTCCCTCTACAGATGAATGGATAAAGAAGAAATGCTATATATACAATAGAATATGACTGAGCTATGAAATAGAATGAAATCTTGCCATTTATGACAACATGGATAGTCCTAGAGGGTATTGTACTGAGTGAAATCAGTCAGACAAAGAAAGACCAGCACCATATGATTTCACTTATATGTAGAGTCTAACAAAATAGAAACAAACTCATAGAAACAGAGAACATTTTGATGGTTGCCCGATGGGAGGGGGTTGGGAGAATGGGTGAAAAACGGGAAAGGATTAAAAGTACAAATTGGTAGTTATATCATGGGGATATAAAGTACAGTAGAGGGAATATGGTCATTAATATTGTAGTAGTTATGTATGATATCATATGGGTACTAGACATCAGTGTGATCACTTTGTAAGATATATAAATGTCTAATCACTGTGTTGTATACTTTAAACTAATATCATATTGTATGTCAACTAATATAATAGTGTATGCTAAACTAATATAATATTCTATGTTAATTAAATTTTTTAAAATTATTTTTTAAATTTTAAAAAAAAGACATTTTCAAAAAAAAAAAAAAGATAAGGCAGATAAAGCATTTTAGGGTTGGAAAGATGTAGTAGACCCAATCTCAGAGAACTATTCTGAGAAGTATATGAGCTAGGGCACTTGCCTGGCACACATCTAAGAGTCAACAAATGGTAGCAATTATTACACTGTAACACTGGGAAACCTGCAAGTGTCCAGCCCAAGGGGAACCAGGAGAGTGTGTGGTGGAAAACAAAGGCAGATAAGGCAAGACAAGGGGGATGAGGCTAGACCTGGACAAATCCTTGAGTCCGGGCAAAGAAATCTGTAGTTCTTTGTGAGCATATTTGGTATCCACTGAAGTTTTCTGAGCATAGGAATGATGAGGTTAATCTAGCAGAAGTTGGGGGAAAGATTACATAAAAGGAAACTCCGAGACAGAAAGACTAGATTAGGGAACTATGGTATAAGTCAGACAAAAAGCTATACAATGTTCAACTAAGCAGGAGTCAGTCCAGGCACAGCTAGCCCACAAGACGCCCATGTATGAATTAGAAAAGGGCTTCCCCTCCAAGTGATGCAGCCCAGTCTGGGGCTTATGGCCTGGGGAGCAGAGCAAAGATAAGAGTTCAGCCCCAAGAGCCCAGCTGGCCATGGCCCTGGTGCTATGGTCAACAAACATGACCATATACAGTAGTTTCAATGTCACTAGGAACAGAAAGAAGGATAAAACATTTTTTTATGCTAATACATAAACCATTAACTTCTATGTTACCCTGAGAAAATGTCTTCCCTTTCCCTTCATGGTGTTATCAAATTGTCTTAAATTCTTATCTTTGCCCTGGCCGGTTTGGCTCAGCAGTTAGAGCATCAGCCTGTAGTCCAGAGAGACCCGGGTTTGGTTCCCACTAAGGGCATATACCTTGGTTGCAGTTTGTCCCCGGCCCTGGTTGGGTTGTGCAGGTGGTAGCCACTCGATGTGTACCTTTCACGTCAATGTTTCTCTCCCTCTCTCTTCCTCTCTCTCCCTCCTGCTCTACCGGAACAAAAAATGAAAAAATGTCCTCGGATAAAAAAAATCCTTATCTTTGGTTCCAGCACATTGACGCCCAAACCCCTGATAGTCTGTTAGAAGACATTTGGTTGAGAACTTATCATACAAAATGCCACAGATTAAAATAACATATTAACACTTTAAATGGTTGGACATAGTCCTCTGAATAAATATATGTGAACTCCTTTCCAAACCTTAAAACTGCAGGGATTCTACCCTAACTGAGGATGAAGTTAACCTGTCAACAGATACAGTATTTTCCTGATTTTTAGTTACCATCAATTACACCATGCACAAGGAAATATAATGACATAGTCCTCTGAATAAATATATGTGAACTCCTTTCCAAACCTTAAAACTGCAGGGATTCTACCCTAACTGAGGATGAAGTTAACCTGTCAACAGATACTGTATTTTCCTGATTTTTAGTTACCATCAATTACACCATGCACAAGGAAATATAATGATAAATGTGCCGGGACTATAACATGGATTTGATGAGCCAGGCGCTCGGAATTCACTGAGGGTGGGAGGGGACAGCTCTCGACTTCAAGGCTTACAGTCTAGCAGGGAAGACAGTAAACAAATATACAAATAACTACAAAAGTGCAGGAGACAGGCAGATGTGCTGGGTGGTGAGTTTTTCAGTAGTTGTGACAGAGATTGTATGATCTGCATAGCCAAAGATATTGTCATCTAGCCCTTTACACACACAAAAAAATATTTGCTTACCCCTGATTCGGAGGTCAGTTTTCTTGAAGAAAGTTTTTGTTTGTTTGTTTGTTTGTTTGTGTTTTGCTATCTGTCTTCTATATGCTTTCTAGGCAGACAGAAACTTTACCAGAGGAATAACAGTTTGGAAAGTTGATTCTTTAAAATGAATTTGTGAGAGCAAAATGTTGCATATAAATACAACAGAATACTATTCAGCCTTAAGAAGGAAGAAACATGGAAAAACTTTGAGGACATTAAGCTGAATAAAATAAGGCAGTCACAAAGACAAATGTCTGATTCCACTTATGTGAGATCCTTAGAGCAGTCAAACTCATGAAGACAGAACGCAGAATGGGGGGGGGGGGTGGCGGCGGAGTGAATGGAAGCTACACAGACCATCTCCCAGGACCAAACTGGAATTACAAGGAAAATAAAGACAAATAGTCAGGAAGGGGCATCCAAAAGGCAGCTTGGAGGAGCACATAACCAGGGACACTGACTCAATCCTGGTAGGCTTGCAAGGACACGAGAGGGGGCCAGGAGCCCACGGTCCGCAGCAGCCTGGGCTGGAACCTGCTGCAGCCTCAGCTGGAAGCTGCGGCCTAGGCTGGAAGCAGTGGCCACGGCTGGGACCAGCAGCCTCAGCTGGGTCCTGCGACCTCGACTGGGTGCTATGCCCTTGGCTGGGAGCTGCCGCAGCAGCTTCAGCCGAAATTAGCTGGGAGCAGCGCCCTCTGGTTAAAGTCCCAGGCGGCTCCACAGTGCAGAGACCAGACAGAGGCTAAATTGGCAGCAGACACTCACCTTGGACTCTGGTAGAGGAAGGGAAGACTGGACTGGAACTATGTGGGGACACTTGGGATTTGGAGGGTACACAGAGCTTTTCCTGAGTGCAGCCACTCAGGACTCTGGTCAAATTACTCCTTCCCAGGTCACTGGAGAGAGGTGGCAGGCCCTCCCTTGGAGATTCAACCCCACCAGGTGGCCATTGAAATGCTAATTGAGGCCAATTAACAACCAGCATCTGCCCCACCCTTGGGAAATCCTTTTCCACTGAGCACAAGAGGGAGTTTTTCAGTCAACTCAGAAACCAAGATTCCTCAGGTGACCACTACTAATAGCCTCCACAAAAAACTAGAGGATACCTACCATTTCCTGGGCTAGCAACTCTAACCAGGAAAGTTAAGACTTGACAGTGGTGTTTAAAGTGGGTCCTCCCTGCCTCATCCAAACCCAGGAGAGGGAGCCACAAACAACAGAACACCAACACTCACAGGGAAAATATGCCAGGCTCCAAAGCCCACTGGGATAGCCAAAATGGTGAAAGACAGAAACAAAAGCCAAATGAAAGAATAAGAGACCTCTACCAAAGATGAGATCAATGAGGTGCAGTTAAGCAAGTTAACAGATCTAGAATTCAGAGCCATGATCTTGAGGAAGCTCAACAGCATGTGTAAGGACAAGAGCACCAGGAGTAAAGACATAGAAATGTTGAAAATCGACCAGTTGGAAATTAAAAACCACCAAGAAGAAATGAAGAATGAAATATCAGAAATAAAAAACACATTGGAAAGTCTAAATAGCAGAGTAGAGGAAGCTGAGGACCGGATCAGTGATTTAGAAGATAGGGTAGAAAAAATCAACCAATCAGAAAACCAAAAGGAAAAAATAATTAAAAAACAGGAAAACAGCTTAAGAGAACGGTAGGACAACTGGAAACGTAATATCATTTGCATCATAGGAGTCCCCGAAGAAGAAAATGAGTCAGGGTTAGAGAATATATTTGAAGAAATAGTGACAGAAAACTTCCCTAATTTAGTGAAGGAAGAAAGCATTCAAGTTCAAAAAGCACAGAGAGCCCCAAGTAAGAAGAACCCAAACAGGCCCACACCAAGATACATAGTAATCAAAGTGCCAAAAATTCAAGACAAAGAGAGAATATTAAAGCAGGAAGAGAGAAGCAACAGGTTACCTACATAGGAAACCCCATAAGGCTCTCAGCTGACTTCTCAGCAGAAACACAACAGGCCAGAAGGGAATGGAATGAGGTAATCAAGGTCATGAAAAAGAAGGATCTGACCCCAAGACTACTCTATCCAGGAAGGATATCATTCAAAATAGAAGTTCAAATAAAGAGCTTCCCAGACAAAAAAAGGCTAAGGGAATACATCAGCACCAAACCAGCTCTGCAAGAAATGTTAAAAGGACTGCTGTAACTAGCAGGAGAAATAGAAAGAAAAATATAACCACACTAAACAAAAATGGCAATAAATAAGTACATATCAATAATCACCTTAAGTATAAATGGATTGAATGCTCCCATAAAAAGACACAGAGTAACTGATTGGATAAGAAAGCATGACTCATGTATATGTTTTTTACAAGAGATCCACCTCAAAACTAAAGATTCACATAGGTAGAAAGTGAAGGAATGGAAAAAAAATCTTCCAAGGAAACAAAAAGGAAAAAAAAGCTGGAGTACCAATACTCATATCTCATAAAGTAGATTTCAAAATGAAGGCCATAACTCGAGACAACGAAGGCCACTACATAATATTGAAAGGATCTATCAAACAGGAAGATATAACCTTGATAAACATATATGCACCCAATATAGGAGCACCAAAATATATTAGGAGAACTAATATATTAGGAGGACTTCAAAGGAGAAATCGATAGCAATACAATCATGGCAGGGGACTTCAACACCCTGCTGACATCATTGGATAGATCCTCTAGACAAAAAATTAGCAAGGAAACAGAGACTCTAAATGAAGCACTAGACCAAATGGATTTAATAGATATCTACAGAGAACTACACCCCAAAACTACAGAATTCACGTTCTTCTCAAGTGCACATGAGACATTCTCAAAGATAGACCACATCTGAGGGCACAAACTAAGTCTCTACAAGTTCAAGAAGACTGAAATCATATCAAGCACATTCTCAGATCACAATGGCATGAAACTAGAAATCAACTGCAACAAGAACATGCAAAGACATTTGAACACATGGAAGCTAAATAGCATGTTAATAAACAATGAATGGGTTACCGAGGAGATCAAGGAAGAAATTAAAAACCACCTGGAAACCAATAAAAATGAAGACACAACAACACAAAATCTACGGGATGCAGCGAAAGCAGTTGTGAGAGAGAAGTTCATAGCACTACAGGCCTACCTCTAAAAACAACAAAAATCTCTAATAGACTATCTAACCTCACAACTTAAAGAATTGGAGAGCAAACAAAAAGAAAACCCCAGAGCAAGTAGAAGGAAGGAAACAGTAAAGATCAGAGCAGAAATAAATGACATGGACACCAAAAAAACAAGTAAAAGGATCAATGAAACAAAGAGCTTGTTTTTCGAAAGATAAACAAGATTGATGGACCCTTAGCTAGACTCACCAAGAACCAAAGAGAGAGAACCCAAATACACATAATCAGAAATGAAAAAGGAGAAGTAACAACTGACACCACAGAAATACAAAAGATCGTTAACAACCACTATGAACAAGAATGTGGCAATAAATTCAACAATCTAAGCAAAATGAACAAATTTCTAGAAACACATAGTCTCCCAAAACTGGACCAGGAAGAGATAGAAAACTTGAACAGACCAAGAATAACAGAAGAAATTGAAGATGTAATCAAGACTCTCCCAGCAAACAAAAGCCCAGGCCCGGATGGTTTCATGGGGGAGTTTTATCAAACATTCAAAGAAGAACTAACACCCATTCTCTTCAAACTATTCCAAAAAATTCAAGAAGAAGGAAGACTTCCAAACTCGTTTTATGAGGCCAGCATAATTCTAATTCCAAAACCAGAAAAAGACACAACAAAGAAAGAGAACTATAGGCCAATATCCCTGATGAACATAGACGCCAAAATCCTGAACAAAATACTAGCAAATCAAATCCAGCAATATATCAAAAAAATTATTCACCATGACCAAGTAGGATTCTACACAGGGATGCAAGGCTGGTACAATATTCGCAAATCAATAAATGTGATACACCACATAAACAAAATGAAAGATAAAAATCATATGATCATATCAATAGACGCTGAAAAAGCATTCGACAAAATCCTGCACCCATTTGGGCAAAAATTAAAAGTATTTCCCATTAGAACAGGAACAAAGCAAGGATGCCCACTTTCACCACTCTTATTTAACATAGTACTGGAAGTCTCAGTCACAGCAATCAGACAGGAAGACAAAATAAAAGGAAAGGAGGAAGTGAAGCTGTCATTATTTGCAGATAACATGATACTATATGTAGAAAACCCCACAGACTCCATCAAAAATTTACTAGACTTAATAAACGAATTTGGAAAAGTAGCAGGATACAAAATTAATGTCAAGAAATTGATGGCATCCTTATACACCAATGATGAACTCACAGAAAGAGAAACTAAGAAAACAATCCCATTTACCACTGTGGCAAAAAAATTATGATACCTAGGAATAAACTTAACCAAAGAAATAAAGGACCTATTCGAAGAAAACTACAGGTCATTGAAAAAAGAAATAGAGGAAGATATAAAAAAGTGGAAGCACATACCCTGTTCATGGATTGGGAGAATTAACATCATTAAAATGTCTATACTACCCAAAGCAATCTATAGATTCAATGCAATCCCCATCAAAATACCAACAGCATACTGCACAGAATTAGAACAAGTACTTCAAAAGTTCATATGGAACCAAAAATGACCTCGAATAGCCACAGCAATCTTGAAAAAAAAAAAAAAGAACAAAGTTGGAGGGATCACATTACCAGATTTCAGGTTATACTACAAAGACACTATAATCAAAAAAGCCTGGTACTGGCACAAGAACAGGCATATAGACCACTGGAACAGAACAGAGAACCCAGAAATGGACCCAAGGCAATATACTCAATTAATATATATATATATTTTTTTTTAACCTCACCCGAGGACATTTTTTCATTTTTTGTTCAGGTACAGTGGGGGGGGAGAGAGAGGAACAGAGAGAGAGAGAGAAAGATCGACGTGAAAGGGCCACATCGAGTGACTGCCACCCGCACAACCGACCAGGGCCGGGGACAAACCGCAACCGAGGTAAGCGCCCCCAGCGAAAACCAAACCCGGGTCTCTCAGGACCGCAGGCGGATGCCCTACCGCTGAGCCAAACCAGTCAGGGCTCAATTAATATTTGACAAAGGTGGCAAGAGAATACAGTGGAGTAAGGACAGCCTCTTTAATAAATGGTGTTGGGAAAATTGGACAGCTGCATGCAAAAAAATGAAACTAGACCATCAACTTACACCCTACACAAGAATAAACACAAAATGGAGAAAAGACTTAAATGTGACTCATGAATCCATAAAAATCCTAAAGAAACTGTAGGCAACAAAATTTCATATATCATACGCAGTAGAATTTTCACTGATACATCACCTAAGGCAACAGAAACAAAGAAAATGAACATATGAGACTACATCAAATTCAAAAGCTTCTGCACAGCCCTGGCTGGTTTGGCTCAGCGACTGGAGTCTCAGCCTGTGGACCAAAGAGTTCTGGGTTCGATTCCCGCTAGAGGCACGTACCAAAAATGAATAATAAAAAATAATAATTAAAAAAGTAACCTTCTGCACAGCGAAAGATACAGTCATCAAAACGGAAAGGCTACCCACTGTATGGGAGAGCATAATTGCCAATGATATATCAGATAAGGGGTTAATTTCCAATATATAGAGAGTGCTCATACAACTCAACAAAAGGAAGACAAACAACCCAATGAAAAAAATGGGCAGAGGAACTAAATAGACACCTCTCCAAACAGGACATACAAATGGCTAAGAGACATATGAAGAAATACTCAACATCACTAATCATCAGAGAGATGCAAATTAAAACAACAATAAGCCCTGGCCAGTTTGGCTCAGCGGTTAGAGCGTTAGCCTGCGGTCCAGAGAGACCGGAGTTCAGTTCCCACTAAGGGCACGAACCTCGGTTGCAGTATGTCCCCAGCCCTGGTTGGTCATGCGGGTGACAGCCACTCGATGTGTCCCTTTCACGTCGATGTTTCTCTCTCTCTCTCTCTTCCTCTCCCTCCCTCCCTCCCACTCTATCTGAACAAAAAATGGAAAAATGTCCTTGGGTGAGGATAAAAAACAAACAAACAAAAAACAACAATGAGATATCACCTCACACCTGTCAGAATGGCCACCATCAACAAATCTTCAAAGAAGTGTTGGCGAGGGTGTGGAGAAAAGGGGACTCTAGTACACTGCTGGTGGGAATGCAGACTGGTGCAGCCACTATGGAAAACAATATGGTGTTACCTCAAAAAATTAGAAATTGAACTTCTATTTGACCCAGTGATCCCACTTCTAGGAATATACCCTAAGAAGCCTGAAACCTCAATCAGAAAGACTATACATACCCCCATGTTTTTAGCAGCACTATTTATAATCGCTAAGATCTGAAAACAGCCCAAGTGTCCATCAGTAGACGAATGGATAAAAAAGCAGTGGTACATATACACAATGGAGTACTATGCAGCTGTAAGAAAGAAAGATCTCTTATCCTTTGAGACTACATGAGGGACCTGGAAAGTATTATCCTAAGCGAAACAAGCCAAACAGAGAAAGACAAGTATCATATGATCTCACTTATTTGTGGAATATAATGAACATAACAGTCTGAGGAATGGGGTAGTCCCAGAGACGTGGAAGTGGAGTACAGACTGACAATCCCCAGAACAGGGGGTGGTGGGGGAGATATAAACCACAGAACTTATATGCATGTATGCATGAACGATGGACATGGACAACAAAGCTGGGGACAGGGCAGAGAGGGTGGAGGAGGGGGGAATCAGTGGGGGGAAAAGGAGAAACCTCTGTAACAAAAATAAATTAATTAATGAATAAATAAATAAATAAAGTCACAGGAATGAAAAAGAAAAAAAAAAAAAGAACGCAGAATGGTGGATCCCCGGGGCTGGCAGAGGGGAAATGGGGAGTCAGTGTGCAGGAATCATTTCCATTTTATTAGATGAGAAAGCTCTGGAGAGCTGGTACACAACAGTGTAAATGTACTTAACACCACTGGACTATTTACTTTAAAATGGTTAAAATGGTAAATTTATGTTATATGCTTTTCACCACAATTACATTTTTAATTAAAAAATGAATGAGTAAAATCTGGAGAAATGGTACAAAAACATTTAGGGTTGTTTAGGGTTTCATATGAAGCATCAAGCTGAGTTTGAGCATGTCTAATGTTTCTGGATAATTTATCATGAAAATTAGATTGAGAAATAGTCATTAGATCTCTCTGTGTTCTTGCCAGAAATGTGCAGTTTTTATGAGGTGGTATCAGCAATAATAATTTCTTGGATCAACAAACACACTGAAGTTATTAACCAGGCTGGTCAAAGGATAATAAAATCTCACCAAAGGATACTGTATAAAGTCAGCTGTGCTCACCACTCCCTCCTTGAAGCACTCACCTACTCCTCTTAGACTGCATGATACTGCTCCTTCCTGGGTCTCTACCTAATGCATCAGCTGAGCCTTCTGTTCCCTTTAATGACTCATCTTTCTCAAACCCAGCCATGAAATGTATGAACTCCTTAAGGCTCTCATTCTCTACTTTCTGTCAGGGGTGGGGAACCTTTTTTTTTTTTTTTTTTTTTTTTTTTTGCCAAGGGCCATTTGGATATTTATAACATAATTCGAGAGCAAAATTACCAACTTAAAAATTAGCCTGCTTTATTTGGTCTGGCTAATCTGGTGAAGCGTGTGATGTTATCTGGTATTGGTTTCAGAAATGTGCAGTTTTTATGGCCTTATATGGCTTGAGGACCTGACACTCCCGACCCCTGCTAGACAATCTCATCCACTCTCATGGCTTTCATTATTCCTACATTTTAAGAATTCTTAAATTCATATCTCCTTTCCAGACTTTCTCTCTGAGTTTTAGGTTCATATAGCCAAATGCCTACTTGACATCTCCCCTTGGATACTATATGATTAAGGTACAAAAAACTCAAAAATACAATGCCTTACAACAGGTAGAAGTGTAACCACAGTCCACTGATAGGCAGGCCAAGCTGGTTAGAGAGGTTCTACCATCCTCCATATGAGCTTCCCAGCATTGGATCAAAGATCGTCTTTCTAATCTCCTCACCATGTATGCATCCCACCCGCAGAAGGGGAAAAGGATGAAGGAAGCATAGAGGATTCCTCTTAAAGGCATAACCCAGAAGTTGCACACATCACTTTCACGCATATCCTACTGGCCAGAAGTTAGTTTCATGCACACGCCTAGATGCAAGAAAGGTTGAGAAATATCATCTGTAACTGGGCAGCCCTATGTTTAATTAAATTTAGGAAGACTACTTATTAAAAGAAAAAGGGGGGAAAGACTGTTGGTAGAGTATTAGCAGTCTCTGCTGCTGATGTGTCAAAAACACTTCAGGCTTGACATGTCCAAAACCAAAGTCATGATCACCTGTCTCCCAGGCTGGACCTCTGTCAGTGTTTCACCTGAGTAAATGTCATCATGGTCCATCCTGCTATGCTCTTCAGAAACCTCAGCACCTGTATACATCCTCTTTCCCTCACCCCTCGACTGAGTTCATCACTAAGTCCTGCTAATTCTTAATAAGGAAGCTTTCTTTCTTCATCTCCTGCCATCCTAGCACAAGCATCCATTATCTCTTACCTGGAACACTGCATAGCCTCCTACATGGGTTCCTCACCTTCACTCCGGTGCCCTCTCCCCCACTGCTATACTGCAGCCAGGGTGGTCTTTCCCTGGTGCAATTAGGTATTTCAGTCTCCCCATTAAAACCATCCATTAATATCCAGTGTTCTGAATACACCTACAAAACCCTACGTGTCGGGCTTCACGCTATTATGAGCCCCACTCACCTCCATGTCTCATCTCTCTCTGCATTGAGTCACATTCAACTTCTTTTCACTTTCTGACTGTGAGATTTCTTCCAGCACAGGCCCTTCTGGCTGCAATCTCCCTCCCTTTTGCATCTCCACCTTTGTTGGTTAACTCCCACCTTCCTTCAGTCCATAGTGCAATGATCACCTCCTAGGAAAGCCTTCCGTCACCTTGCCAACTGAGTCAGTTTTCTCTTTGGACCTATGGCAGTTGAGCCTAGGCACCAGGACTGAGGTTTTCTTGGCATCCAGTCAATGGACAGAAATGACTTACTTTCCTTTCCACAGTGAAAGGGTTACGTCTCATAATCCTGAGCTAATTCATGCACAAAACATTCAAATCTCAAGTGCTTTCTTCTTCTAGTCTTGGGATGCATCTGCATCCCACTGGGATTTTTTTGGATGAACAATTCTTGAGAAAGAAGCTGCCAGGTTTTCTAATGGGTTGGAGTACCTTTTGTGAAAATTATCCCATGAATAAAGTTTAGGCACCCACCATTCTACCAATTCAAACATAGAAAATTATTAACTGGGGTTTAGAGTTATAGAATGAGAAATATTCTGTATAAATAATTAAGACTTTATTCCATTATTAATGAACATAATTTTACCTAGTTACATGGGAATGACATTGATCTGGCATTGGTGCCATGTGGCAATGTCCTCTTAGTTTTCTTATTCCAAAAAAAAAGAAAAAGAAAAAGAAAAACAGCCCTGGCCAGTTTGGTTCAGCGGTTAGAGCGTCGGCCTGTGGTCCGGAGAGACCTGGGTTCAGTTCCCGCTAAGGGCGCGTACCTCGGCTGCAGTTTGTCCCCGGCCCTGGTCGGTTGTGCGGGTGGCAACCACTCAATGTGTCCCTTTCACATCGATGTTTCTCTCTCTCTCTCTGTTCCTCTCTCTCCCTCCCACTCTACCTGAACAAAAAATGGAAAAATGTCCTCGGGTGAGGATAAAAAAAAAGAAAAACAATATGCTACCTTTAAGCAACTATACTATTGAATATAGCATTTGCTTTTATAGCCTTGTTTGCATATTTTCATTTTTAGGTGAAGCCATATTTGAATTATCAGAAATTATGTAAAGACAAAAAAGAACGTTTCTGATTACTCTAAACAGTTTATAAATTTCCCATGCGGATTTACTTTTAAAGAGTGCTAGGCCTTAGGGATTATTTCACAGAAGTTCATTCAATGACTACACTGTGTTCCCAAAATAATGAGATAGGCAACAAAAATAATTTTCTAATAACAAAAAGTCAATACACAAAGAGCTTCACCAAGATATTGGTAGGAAAATTAAACTTTTAAAAAGAAAAATAACCCCATAGAAAATTTGGCAAAGGACATAAACAGGTGATTCACAAAAGATAAAATTCAAGTTTGTTCAAAAAAAAAGAAAAGAAAGATCAACACTTCTGGTAGCAAGAGAAATACAAATTAAAATGAGATACCATTTTTTACTGAACACGTGGAAAAAAATGTGATAATACACAGTGCTGTTGATGATGCAGGAAAAAGTATTCTCATATATTGCTGAAGAGAGTGTCTTTCATTTATAGAAAGTATATGATAATATCTACTAAAATTCAAAATATCCATAACCCTATGAACCATCAATGCAAACTTTGAAAATCTGCCCTATCAGAAGTAAAAGCTCTAATGTATAAAAACAGACATATGCCTTAGCTTGTGTGGCTCAGTGGTTAGAGGGTCACTGAAGGGTCATGGGTTTGATTCCTTGTCAAGGGCATGTACCTGGGTTGCAGGTTCAATCCCCAGCCCTGGTGGGGCATATGTGGAAGGCAACCAATCAATGTGTCTCTCTCACAGAGAATCCATGTTTCTCTGTCCCTCTTCCTCTCTCCCTCTCACTCCTTTTCTTTCATGCTCTCTAAAAGTTAATGGAAAAAATATCCTCAGGTGAGGATTAACAAAACAACAACAAAACAGACATAAATAATGTTTATAGCAGCCATGTTTAAAAAAACAAAAACATTCTAAATGTCCATCAAAAAGAACGTATCCACACCATAAAATATCACACATTATTAAGCAGAATGGGCTAGGTCTCTATCTCTTAACACAGAGCAATGTCCATGATATATTGGTGGACAAAAGAACAAAATAAAGTGAAGCAATCTCTTGTTACACACACACACACACACACACACGCACACTTTATTGAGTTATAATTGACATACAATAAAATATACCTGTTAAGTGCACCATTTAATGAGTGCATTCATTCACCACCACATCAATCAAGGTATTCAAAAATATGTCATCCAAAAATGTTCCATTGTACCCCTTGGCAGTGACTCCCTCTACCAGCTCTAGGCAACCACTAAACTTTCTATCCTTATAGATTAACTTTGCCTGTTTTAGGACCTAATATAAATGAAATCATACAGTGTGTACTCTTTTGTGTGTGGTTTCTTTTGCTCAGCATAATATTTTGAGAGTCATCCATATTGTTGCCTGTATCAGTAATTCATTCCTTTCTATTTCTGAGTATGATTCTATTGTAGGAACATACCATAATCACCTGTTGATAAATGTTTGGGTTGTTTCCAGTTCTTGCCTATTATATAAAACTGTTATGAACATTTGTACACAAGTCTTTATACAAACGCTTTTAATTTTTCTTGAGTAACTATGTACAAAAAAATTCCTGAGTGACATTGTAAGTGTCAGTTTAACTTTATAAACAATGACAAATAATTCTCCCAGCAGCAACATCTGAGGTTTCCAATTGCTCCACATCCTTATCAACACTTGGTATTGACAGTTTTTTTTCATTTCAAGTATTTAATTAGGTGTATAATATCTTGTGGTATTAATTTTCATTTCTGTTAAAACTAATGATAAGCATCTATTCATGTGGTTAATGGCCATTTGTATAATTTTTTGAACTTTCTTTTCAAGTCTTGCCTGTTTTTTAATTAGGTTGTTTTCTTATTGTTGAATTGTAAGTTATTTATATGTCTGGAACAAATTTTTAGAGATTTATAGCAATATATTTTCTTAAAGACAGTGGTTTTAAGTTTTCATTTTCTTAGTTAGTGGTGTTTTTTGAAGAACAAAAATTTTAACTTGATAATAAAGCACAGCTTTTCAATTATTTCTTTTACAACTAGTGGTTTTTTGTTCTAGTTAAGCAATCTTTACTACCACAGGTTGCAAAGATCTTCTCCTGTGCTTTCTTTCAGAAATGTTGTTTTACATTCAGGTCTCTGACCCATTTCACTTTATTTTTTACGTAAGATACATGATTGGGTAGAGGTTCATTTTTCCTACAGGATATCCAATTGTTCCAGCCCTACTGCTTGAAAGATCTATCTTTTGTACACTGGATTACATGTACTGTATGACCTATTTTTTAAAACCATGCATATATATGAGTATAGAGGAAAATATGGAAAGATATATATCAAATTATTGACACTGATTGCCTTTAAGAAAGTGAGATTGAAGGGAAAATTAGGAAAAATAAATCTTTTTCTCTATAAATTTATTTGTTATTGCTCAACTTTTATATTTCAAAAGAAAAGAAAGATACTGTGTTATTACTACCTGAAATAAAAACAATATAGAGTAGGAAGGGGGTTCCGTGAAAGACAGTAAGATCATTCCAGTACTGCAGAAATGAGGTGATGGGCCTGGACTAGAGAATGGCATTGGATTGGGGAGGAGGTGATAGAGACAAGAGATGCTTTGCAGGCAGAAGTGGTAGATTTGGTGACTTATCGAATATCAAGAAAGAAGAGGGAGAGGAGGACAGCAAAAATGACTCCAAGTATTGAGCCTAGAAAAATGATGGTGCTGATGGGGGGTAAAAATTAGGAAACTGGGGTCAGGAGTTGATTATAGAATAAAATGGTGTATTTAGCTGAATTTGACGGGACCATGGGATATATGAGTAAGACTGTCCAACCAGCAGTTATCTTCAATTTATTAAAGATAAGTTAACCTCTTCATCTAGAATAACCAAATATCTCCAAGCAAAATTCCTAGGGACATATTTGTTACTTCTACAAACATTTTTTGAGCACCCGCCATTGGCAGGTACCATGTTTCTGGGCTGGGCACAGGACATGTAGAGATGGACTGAGCATGACTGGACTTAACAACATACTGAGTTGGGGAGAGAGACTGGTACATGTCTTACTCTACTCGAGCTGCAGTAACAAAATACCACAGACTGCATGGCTTAAAAAATAGACACATTT
The DNA here is from genome assembly GCF_014108415.1 of Molossus molossus. Classification (NCBI taxonomy): domain Eukaryota; kingdom Metazoa; phylum Chordata; class Mammalia; order Chiroptera; family Molossidae; genus Molossus; species Molossus molossus. The sequence continues at coordinate 9,602,774 of NW_023425347.1, forward strand.
CTCACAGTTCTGGAGACTGGGAAGCCTAAGGCAAAAGTGCCACTGGATTCAGTTCTTGGTGAGGGCCCACTGCATGGCCGGAGATGGCCCTTCTTGTTGTGTCCTCTTGTGGTGGAGGGAGAGAGAGAGCGAGTTCAGGTGTCTCTTCCTCTTCTTAGGAGGGCTCCTGATGACTTTACATAACTCTAATGACCTCCCGAAGGCCTCATTTCCTAACACCGTTGCATTTGGGAGGGGTTAGAGCATCAATATGTGAATTTGGTGGGAGACACAAACATCTGGTTATATTATTATATTATTAGAGTCATGTTATTATTATTTAATAATAATTGTACACAATTAGTTGTAATGACTAGTTAATAAATAAATATAATTGGTTCAGAGATTTCAGATACATTTTCCGTATTTAAATGATACTTTTCAAAAACTTAAATGTGCTTGGAAATAATCTGCTTAATTATTTCAGCATAGTTCCCAAGTCTTATTTAGTCTATTAATTTATTTCAAAAACCCTTTCTTAGCAAACAATGCAAAGAGATCCAGTGGGCTTGAGCAAGAATAAGTGAAGTCTAAATTGAAGTAAATTTTCTACATTGATTTTTATTTCTACTTTTTCAGATAAAGCAACTGAAATTCATCAGGTACATGAAAGTGTATTTGTGAATACAGAATAACTGAAAAACTAATTATCCCTGACTTTCTTTTTTTAAAAATTAATGGAAATGTCCCCTCTTGTGGGGAAATAAGTTTAGAATCCTCAGAAGAAAATAATCAATGAGAAAAGCATTAACATTGATTGAGGGTTTATTTACTATATGCAGACACTGTGCTAAAATAGGCTTCATATGTTATTTTATTTAGTGGTCACAAAACACCTGAGGATTTTATTACAATGCCCACTTTACATATGAGGGTACCAAGGCTCAGAGAGGTTAATTAACTTGCCCGAGATTACCCAGCTAATAAACAGAATAGTTGAGACTAGAACTAGATCTGTCTTATTTCAAAACCCATGCTCCTAAATAAAGAACTAAAAATAAAAATATAAATAATAGCTATCACGTATTGAGTGCACACTGTATGCCAAAAACTATGTTAAGAATCTCTTAGTATACCAGTCATTATCTTTTTCAAAGTTCTCTGACATTAACAACTCACTTGAGCTTCTTGATTAGATCTGAGGAAGACAGCAGAAGAGAGTGAATGCATAAAAACAAGGAAAATATATAGAAATAAATAATTGGTTTGATTAGGTTATAAAACTTTGAGTTATTTTTGTCTTCATTATTTTAATAATGCATTCTCCATAAAGCAACATTTTGTTGCAGGAAAAAACAGGAGTTTGTTTAGTATCCAAACCACCAACTATCAGATGAATGATCATGGGCAAAACAAACCCCAGAGTCTCTGAGCCTCAGCTTCCTCATCTGTGAAATGGTGCAACAACAAAAACACTGCAACCAGCTCCCTTTCAGAATTATTGTAAAAATCAAGGAAGATGATTCTGCAAAAGCACTTTATACAATTTTTTAAACTATATGTTTAGGCCTGAGGCAAAAAAATGGCTTAATCACATGGTAATATTTATGGGATTTTATTCACTCAGATACTATAAACACCGTGTAAAAGACTAGGCATTAATAATTAAAACAGCTTGGTGTTGACATATGGATACACAGATATTTCAATGAGTATGTCAGAACAACTGAGCAGCCAAATGGAAAAATAAGTTTGATGCTTACTTTATCACTTATTCTAACATAGTTTCTAGATATTTTAAACCTAAAAATAATCAAACTGTAAATTCCTAGAAGATAACAGAATAATTTATTTATCTGGGGGAATAAATATCTTTCCAAATGAAATACAAAGGTACAGAAACCATAAAAGAAAAGATTTCTAAACTCGACTGCATGAAAATTAAAAATCCTGCAAGGGAAAATACACCACAAACAAAGTCAAAAGGCAAATGACAAACTGAGAGAGAATATGACAACATATATGACAGACGAGGGGCTAAATCCCTTAGCCATTTATTAACAAATATTTACTGAGTAACTATAATGTCCCAGGCACCATTCTAAGCTTTTGGAGATTCAAGAAATAATTAAAACTCCCTGCCTGTTGAGCTCATATTATTTTTGAAGAGACATAAGGAGTCTTGGATATTAGCAGAAAAAAAAAAAAGACAAAATGAGCAAAAAGCATAGTTTACCTAGTTGATAATGTAAATGGTGTTTAAACATATGAAAAAGTATCCACTCTCCCTCATAACAAATGAAATGCAAGTTAAATTTTAATAGAAGACTATTTTAATTTATCATATTTCCCAAATTAGAAAGTATGATGGCAAATGTTAGAGAAACAGGCACTCTTTTGCATTTTAGGTGAGAGTGTAAATTGGTTCAACTTCTTTGAAAAGTGATTTATTGATAATCTATCACAATTACAAATGCATGTACTCATAGCCCAACAATTCTGTTTCTAGAAATTTATGCTACAGATATATTTGTATATGTGTGCAATGACATGTATGTTCACTGTAGCATTGCTTCTAATAGTAAAAGACAACTAGCATAGATTCCCATCAATAGGAGAGTGGTTAAGCAAATATGGGTCATATCTAAAATGGTACAAGTTGTTAAAAACAATATAGTTGCTGAAAAGAATGAGGCAGTCGTATGTGTATGAAAGATTCTTCAAACTATATTGTTAATAAAAGCAAGGTTCTGAACAGTTATATGCAATGCTGAGCTAGTAAATATTTAATAATGTAAAAAATATACAAGTGTGTATATATTACATAAAGTAACTGTGTTTTACTAATAGAAAAGGATTTCAGTGCACAGTTTACAAATAATAAAATATGCTATACTCTTCATTGCAAATTTCATGCTGTGACATCAACGTGAATTGTTATTTCTTACAAAATCCGTTGTCAGTTCTTTAATTCTATCACTAACAATCATGTCACAAAACCAGACCAGGAATAAAGCTTAATTAAATCAGCAAAGAAGTCACTCATATCTTTGACAAATGAGGATGATTCAAACATGATTGGTTGATGTTTCATTTTTATTCATAAGTGAAATGAAAGTGAAACAACAAATATGTTGCAACTTCACTTGCTTATCAATGCCATGAGCAACTTTGCTGAATCAGATAGTAGTTGTTAAATACTGGAAGAATACTTCCTCAGCTCATAACATAATGAAGTTAGACACAATAGTTTTGTGTTTAATCTGCATAATTATGATATCCTCACCATTTTCTTAAGTCTAGAACAGGAGTCAGCAAACAACAGCCCTTGGTTCTGTCAGTATAATTGGGAACACGGCCATGTTGACTCATTTCCATATCTTCTATGGCTGCTTTTGTGCAACATGGCAAAGTAGCTGCGACAGAGACCATGAGGCCCCCAGAGCCTAAGATATTGACATTCTGGCCCGTCACAGAAAACGTTTCAGATCCCTGGTCTAGACAATCAGCAAAACAATAAATCAAGCTCTGATCTGTACCCTTTGCTGGTTTCCAAGCTCTAAGTATTCCCACCATGGGCAATGCCAAGCCACCACCATATCCTCACTGACCGCAGAATTGCAAAGAGATGCAAATAACACACCATTATGTGTAGTATTTCCACACTACAGATACAATATATATAAATAACTTCAAGACCATAGATAAGAGTAAAATGTATAAAGTAACTAAGGCTATGAGTTTTGTGTCTTTCTTTTTAATATAATTTATTTAATTATAAGGTCATATTTAATTTTTTTATTTTGAGCATGAAAATAAAACCTTTATTTTCCGTCATTACCCACCAATAAAAGAAAGTTAGGTTCATAGATTTAGCTCTTGACACAAAGTGAAATAGGAGGCAAATTTACATCCCTCAGACACAACTAATGGACCAACTTTTTAAAGTTCAGGCTATCTTGAAAGCTTGCAACATATCAGATATTGCTGTGTATTTTCTAGTGACAGAATGCCAACAATGGCTGACAGTGAGTGGAACATGTGAAGTGTTTTTAATAGCAGATATTTTCCATATGTTGCTAGAAATCAAGAGGTTTATAAACACGTTACATGTCCAGAAATGAGTTAAGATACTTGCAAGTTAAAACATACTAATTTAGAAGGGGTCAATAGTCCAGATGGACTAAATTAATACTTTCCTCTGGCCCAGCCGATGTGGCTCAGTGGCTGAGCATCGACTCATGCATCAAGAGATTGCCAGTTCGATTCCCAGTCAGGGCACATGCCCAGGTTGTGGGCCCAATCCCCAATATAGGGCATGCAGAAGGCGGCCAATCGATATTCTCTCTCATCAATGTATCTATCTCTCTCTCCCTCTCCCTTCCTCTCTCTCTAAAAATCAATAAAGAAATAAAAATTAATACTTGCCTCTGGGTAACAGGTATGTTTGTAAATATAAAATTATGTTATATATGTATGAGCTAGTAAATATTTAATAATGTAAAAAATATACAAGTGTGTATATATTACATAAAGTAACTGTGTTTTACTAATATAAAGGATTTCATTGCACAGTGTACAAATAATAAAATATGCTATACAGAACACTCTCAGCATCATAATATCCAAAACACCAGCACAAGTTAACCATCATTCAAAACCAATTACCTCCTTCCTAAGATGTCAAACTAGTAGGTAACTAGATTAATAACTCTAATTCAAATGAATAACTGTTGTGCTGTACAATCTCTCTTTTGGAAACATATGGAGAATAATCAGCAAGCAGCAGACAGTTTATGATTTAAGATTTCCAATATTTTAAAAACTGGACATTACCACAAATAGGTTAAAAATTAATGAGTGGCAAAAAATCTTTAAAACTGTAAATAAAATTCCTTTTTCTGCTTAACAATAAATATGGCAGAAGACTAGAAAACCTGTTTATTTGTTATTCTTTCCATGTATGTTTTACTAAGCAAGTTGACACTCCCATTCAGGAACCCATTACTAACCTAATTTTCTAATGAAGGAAGAGGTAAAAGATACTTCTCACCTTCTGTGGAACAGTCATGTATCATCTTAAGACCAAAACTAATAGCAATATGGGAAATTCACAAACAATAAGATTTTTGGTTTATATTTCATGGATGGTGCTGCTCCAACCTTATAAAGTAAAGCTGTCTGCTTTCCAAATTCCAAAAATTAACACACTCCAGCATCTTACCATACTAACCAGGCCCTTTGGTTTCTTGAAATCGTCGTTCACGAGGTGGTCGCCGATCTAGTCCGCTGTCAGTTATTTTCCCTTCATCCTGAAGCTGTTGACCAGGTCTTCCTCCGACACGTCTATTCCTTCTTTGTTACGCGCCTCTTCTCGGCGCGTGGACGTTGGACGGCAGCGGGTTCTGCCCGGACACTGCCCCGCTGCTCGCTGCCGCGTTGGAGTTGGTCTGGGCTGCAGCCCGAGCTGCGCTCTTGGCCCCAGGGCCCCCAACACTCCCGCCGGCTTCTTTTTTGTGTTTTGTTGTTGTTGTTGTTCTCTGCTGCCTTCAACACCTGAAAGGGGTCTGATTCGTCGTCAAATAACTGGTCGAATCGGTTGGTGACCGTGCGCCGAAGGCTTCCTGTAAGTGCCCAGCATGACGGTGGCTGGGCGGCGCGGCCTCCAGGGATTGCAGCGGGCGCGCTGAGCCAAGAGCGCCCGCTGCAGCTCTTCACACAAGGTCCAGTTGTTAATAATGGTGTTTAACAACCTGCTCACAAAATTCCTGAAAATGTTAACAATTGGTTCCTAGGGCCACTAGGGTGGGCTGTCACATGTATGAAGGCGTGCAACTGAGAGCATATCTGCGCAGTGTCTCTGCGGGATGCCTGACACTCAGAACAGTCATTGTTTCCAGGGTGGGCAGGTGGGAGTCTAGGAGCTGGGGTGGGACGTAGATTTATTTTTTACTGCATATTCTTTTATATAGAGTTTGAAGGGTTTTTTTTTTATCATATGTCTGTTACCCTTAAAATCCCAATTTATTTTAAGTAAGCGATTAAATCTTTTTTTTTTTTTTTTCATCCTTACTCAAGGACATTTTTCCTTTCCACTTTTTGTTGATAGAGAGGAAGGGAGAGAGAGAGAGAAACATCGACGTGAAGGGACACATCGAGTGGCTGCCTCCCACAGGGCCCAACCAGGGCCAGGGACAAACTGCAACCGAGGTACGTGCCCCCAGCGGGCACCGAACCCGGGTCTCTCGAACTGCAGGCCGACGCTCTAACCTCTGAACCAAACCAGCCAAGGCTATTAAATCATTTTTCCTGAGTTTCTCTTTCCTTGAGGAGAGTCTGGCACAGCCCTGCCTCTGGCTTGGGGGTGGGGGAAATGCCTCCTGAGGTGAAAGGTCATCAGAGGAGCCCTGGAAGCTGAGTGACAGTCTCCATGAATCAACACTCTTCCCAGATGAAAACAATGGTCTGAAAGCAACCACAAGAGCTCTGGGCCCATTGCATTGCCTTGACTTATCTTTCTTCCTCCACATCTGTTAGTTTATCTTTCCTGGAAAAATTAAATACCAATTAAAATTTACCAATTTTTCTGGCATTTTGAACAGCAGGCCACAATGGCCAAGCTGCCAACTGCTTCCCACATGCCAAGTCTTCCTGACTAGATTTACCTCAGTGCTCCAGTGCCCCAGGCATTGTCTGTCAGGGACCAGTGAAGTGGCTCCCAGCTGAGGTTCACATACATTCCTGACCCCAAGTGTCTGTGGTTCAGAGATTTTGAAACTCTTTCTGAAGCCTTTGGTCCTGATATATGACCTGCCTCATGTTTTCCACTGTGGTCCTGACCTAGACACCACCTCATGGTAGCACCTCTTCCACATGTCCAGGCTGGATGACCATTACTGTGCAGATGCCCACCTCAGCTTTGCCAGTCCCCTGCCCTGTCCTCCAACTTTCTCCATCCTTGCTCTTTTCTTCCTGTTGAATCCATAACCAGATATGTTTACACCCTCACCATGGACTCCAAACTATTGACATGTCCAGGTCCCGCTGGCCAAGGACACATTCATTCAAGTGTTTGTTTTCTAGGTAAGATTTCCTCAGTGACAATAGGCAGCAACAGGTTTGTCTATGTCCTTCTTGAAAGTTCCTAATGGTTCCTTTTCCCACCCCCAACTAGACGAGGTTAGGAGGTATCTCAGGTGAGTTTTCCCTGAAGCTGATCCTGAGACACAAATTTATATAAAAGTGATTTATTGGTATGTGTTCTCAAGACATATTGGTAGAAGACTGGGAAAGAGGGACAGGGAGAGGAAGGAAGATAAGCAAGGATGCAATGTTTTGTTTATCTGTTTTTATTTACTTTAAATAATTTTTTATTTTTCAATTACAGTTGACATACAATATTATATTACTTTCAGGTGTACAACCCAGTGATTAAACATTACTATATAACCTACTAAATGTTCATCCCAATAAATCTCATACTCATCTTACACCATACATAGTTATAACAATATTATTGACTATATTCCCTATGCTGTACTTTACATCCCAGTGATTACCCTGTAACTACCAATTTGTATTTCACCATCCCTTCATCTCTTTCACCCAGCCCCGCAACCACCCACCCATCTGGCAACCATCAAAATATTCTCTGTATCTATGAATCTATTTCTGTTCTGCTTGTTTGTTTATTTTGCTTTTTAAATTCAAATGTTGATAGATATGCATTTATTGCTATTTTATTGTTCATGTTTTTTAAACTTTTTTTCTTCTTAAAGAAAACCCTGTAGCTTTTCATATAATACTGGTTGGGTGGTGATGAACTCCTTTAGGTTTTTCTTATCTAGGAAGATCTTTATACATTCTTTGAGTCTTAATGATAGCTTTGCTAGATAGAGTAATCTTGGTTGTAAGCCCTTGCTTGTCATCAGTTTGAATATTATGTGCCAATCTCTTCTGCCTGCAAAGTTTCTGTTTGCTGACAGTCTTAAGGGAGCTCCCTGCTAAGTAAGTAACTGCTTTTTTCTTGCTGCTTTTAAGGGTCTCTTGTTGCGCTGGCTGGTGTGATTCAGTTGGCTGGGCATCATTCCATGAACCAAAAGAACCAAAAGGTTGCCAGTTCGATTCCCAGTTGGGGTATATGCCTGGGTTGTGAGCTCAATCCCCCGTGGGGGATGTGCAGGAAGCAGCCAATCAATGTCTTGCTCTCATGCCAACATTTCTCTCCCTCCCTCTCCTTTTCTCTCTCCCTCAAAAAATCAATTAAAATTTTTTTGAAAAAAAATCATCTCTTTGTCTTTAACCTTTGGTATTTCAATTATAATGTGTCTTGGTGTGGTACTCTTTGGGTTCATCTTGTTTGGAACTTTCTGTGCTTCCTGGATTTGTATGTCTATTTCCTTCACAAGGTTAGGAAAGTTTTTTTATATCATTATATTTGTACATAGGTTTTCAATTCTTTGCTGTCTCTCTTCTTCTAATACCCTCATGATGCAAATTTTGGTACACTTGAAATTGTCCCAAAGGCTCCGTATACTATCTTTTTTTGGATTCATTTTTCTCTTTGCTGTTCTGATTGGGTGTTTTCTGCTTCCTTATCTTCTAAATCTCTGCTTTGATCCTCTGTTTTATCTGCTCCACTGTTGATTCCCTGCACTATATTCTTCATTTTAATTAATGTATTTTTCATTTCTGACTGTTTTTTTTGTGTGTTTTCTAGTTCCAATTTGTCATATTTCCTGTCTCTTTATTGAGGGTCTCACTAAGTTCATCTACTCTTCCTCTAAGTTCATTGAGCATCCTTATAATCAGTGTTTGGAACTCTGCATCTGGTAGATTGCTTTTCTCCATTTTGTTTAGTTCTTTTTCTGGAGTTTTGTTCTGTTCTTTTATTTGGGACATGTTTCTTTGTCTCCTCATTTTGGCAGCCTCCCTGTGTTTGTTTCTATGTATTAGGTATAGCTGCTACATCTCCTGCACTTGGTACAGTGGCCTAATATAGTAGGTGTCCTGTAGGGTACAGTGGCAGAGCCTTCCCATTCACCTTAGCTGGGCATTCCAGACGCAACCCCCCCCCCCCATGTGGGTTGTGTGCATCCTCTTATTGTAGTTGAGCCTGGATTATGTTGGCACATCAATAGGAGGGTGTGGTCTGAAGCCATCCACCAGGTGCACTGGCTTTGGGACCTCGCAAGAAGTGCAGGCCAAGGTCAGCCAGCACCTGTGTTCTGCCTGGGGCCGGCATGAACTAAAAAGAGGTGTGCAGATGGCTGCTACTTGTGCTGGGCTTAGAGGTGCCCAGGAGAGGTCAAGCTGTGAACTAAGGCTGGCTGCTGCTAGTGCTGGGCCTGGGGCCACTTAGTGAGAGATATGGGGAACACCAAGACCAGATGCTGCTTGGCCCTTCATGTGTCTTTGGGCTTTTCATTGCATGGATCTTAGGTTTCAAGAGCAAGTATTCCAACAGGAAATATCTTGGAGAAGAAGAGTTCTAAGAGACCAAGGCAGAAACTGCAAGACTTTTTGTGACCTAGTTCAGAAGTTAGTGGTGAAGTTCTATTGATTCAGCTACATTCTGTTGGTTACAGGCAATCACTCAGACCATCCCAGACACAAAAGGAGGGCCTCCAAACTTTGAGGAGCCTATGGAAAGACTCCATTGCAGAAAAGCATGTGTGATGGGAGGTATGCTACGGCCATCTTTGAAAAATACTATCTACCCCATAAACAAAAGCCCATGAAGCATGCCTTTAGCTTAATCCTACATGAGGAGCTTCAGAGGGTGCAGGTCAGACCTCAGAGTTGTCCCAGTCAGGGGTAAAGGAGCTAGACTGTTTATACCCATGCACTCATTTGTCATTGGCCATGGCTGCCCTTGGGAGAACATAAATTTCCAGACACTTCTTTCTCTTTGTAAATGCAGACAAAGCAGGCTCTGGCAGTCCTGTGACAATGTGTGTAACAGAGACACATGTGCTGGACCTTGGATTAAAAGCAAAGTGGGAACAGATGTGTACAAAACTGGGAAGAAATCCTAGGTAATAGGGGCTATCTCAGTCTCTCTGGGCTGCTATAACAAAGTACCATAGATTAAGTGGCTTAAAAACAATATAAATTTATTTCTTAAAGGTCTGCAGGCTGGAGTCCAAGATCAGGGAGCCAGCAAGGGTCAAGTTCCGGCGAGAACCCTATTCCAGGTTGCAGACTGTCTTCTTTCGGTTGTATTCTTACATGGCAGAGAGGAAAGAAGGGAAACAACCTCTCTAGTGACTCCTCTAAAGGCACTAATTCTATTCCGAGGGCTCTGCCCACATGACCTCATCTAATCCTAATCATTTTCCAAAGGCCCCACTTTCAAATACCATCATATTGGAGGGTAGAGTTTCACTATAGGAAATTGGGAGTAACACAAACATCCAGTCCATAACATGGACATGCAGCACCGACATGGTTTGCTACAGAGCATTCTAACCAACAGGTTATCTTACATTACACCCAGCACTCATTCTTTTGTTCATTTGGTTAACCAAGTGCAGGACACAGAATTGAGTTAAGACAGGTCTGAACCATCTATTATCTCATAGTCTGGAAAGGCCATAAAAATGCAAATGTATTGCCATCAAATGCAACATGGGCTGGGATCTCTGCATGTACCCACCACTTAGGAAGCCGTGTGAAGTGCTGGTTGTGCCCTGGTGCTTAAGAGTTGAACAGCTCCTGGCCTTCCTATGACTATTGTGTAACCTCTTTCATAAAATAGAGATAATAAGAGTACTTACTCCACAGAGTGGTATAAAGATAAAATGTAGTTAAACATGAGAACCACTGTCATAGTGCTTCTAGTACATGGTGAGTGTTATAAGGGTTAAGAATTGTTGTTGCTATTTATTTATTTAATTGTTTGTTTATTTATTTATTTATTTTTAATCCTCACCCAAGGAAACTTTTTTTTTTATTCATTCTAGATCAGGAGAAGGAGAAAGAGAGAGTGAGAGAGAGGAACATCAATGTGAAAGAAAAACCATCAATGGGTTGCCTCCTGTAAGTGCCCTAACTAGGGATCGAATCCACAATTTGAGCATGTGTCCTAACCGGGAATTGATCCCATGACACTTTGGTGCACAAGACAACACTCTAACCAACTGAGCCACACTGGCCAGGGCTGTTATTATTTTGATAAAGGCATAAGAAAAGAAATTATGCACCTAGCTGTAGTGGAGAGGAGGACAGACCATGGGAACTTCATGGAAGATCTGACACTTGAGCTGGGGTTTGTTGGCAAGGGCAAGACTGCTCCTAAGGGCTATTTATGATGTGTATTCTTCAGGCTTACCCCGCACTGCTGGGCATGGCTGGAGGGAAGCTGCTCAGCCTGACACAAGTGGCTGCTACTCCATCTCCACTGTCTACAAACTCAACTGGATGCTCAGCGCAGTCTGGTAGTCCTCCTGTGTCATCTAGTCAGTCCTACTTCTTAGGCACCATTACCTGCTCTCTACATCTTCATTCATTTCTTAGCTGCCATGAAACTTAACTCTTGGATTTCCTTCTGTTTCTCTGTCCACAGTTATTTTTAATATAGTAGCTCTCATATACAAAATATATATAATGTATATGTGTATATAACACAGATATACAATTTTTTAAATAATAAGATGAAAATACATGTGATTGCTACCCAAATAAAAATAAATAAATAAAACATTACTAGCATTTTTAAAGTCTGTATGTTCCCCTCACTAATTTCATCTACTGCCCTCCACAGAAGAGGTCACCTTTACCCTGAAATTTATGTTTATCATTCCCTTACTTTTTTTCTATAATATATTGTATTAGCCATCTATTGCTTGTAACAAATTATTCCAAAGCTCTGAAGCTTAAAACAATGAACATTTGTTATTTCTCATGTTTTGTGGTCAGAAATTTGAAAGCAGTTTCATTGAATGGTTCTGTATCCAGATCTCCCACGAGGTTGCAGTCAAGACTTCAACCAGGGTTGCATCTTCTGAAGGGTTAACTGGGGCTAGGGTACATTACCAAGATGGTGTACTCACATGGCTGTTGGCAAGAAGCATCAGGTTCTTGCCACATGGACCTCTTCATTGAGCTACTTGAGTGTCCTTAGAACATGGCATATGGCTTCCCCCAGAGCAGGTATCCAAGAGGATGCAAAGAGAAAGCCACATTGCCTTTTATGATCTAGTATCAAAAGTTACACACTCGCCCGGCTGGTGTAGCTCACTGGTTGAGTGTCGACCCATGCACCAAGAGGTTGCCAGTTCGATTCCCAGTCAGAGCATATGCCCAGATGTTGGCCAAATCTCCAGTGGGGGCATGCAGGGGCAGCCAATCAATTTTCCCTCTCATCAATATTTCTCTCTCTCCCTCTCCTTTCCTCTCTCTCTAAAATTAATAAAGGAAAAAAATCTTTTTAAAGTCACACACTATCATTTATACTTTATTCTTTTCATTAGAAATGATTCATTAAGTCCAGCCCACATTCAAGAGGACAGGAATTAATATCCACTTTTTTTAAAGGAGTGTCACAATACTGGATATCAGGTTATACTACAAAGCCATTGAAATCAAAACAACCTGGTACTGGCACAAGAACAGGCAGTTAGATCAATGGAACAGAGAACCCAGAAATGGACCCAAGGCAATATGCTCAATTAATATTTGACAAAGGTGGCAAGAGCATACAGTGGAGTAAAGACAGCCTCTTCAATAAATGGTGCTGGGAAAATTAGACAGCTACATGCAAAAAAATGAAAGTAGACCACCAACTTACACCATACATTAGAATAAACTCAAAATGGATAAAAGACTTAAATGTGACTCGTGAATCCATAAAAATTCTAGAAGAAAATGTAGGCAACAAAATTTCAGACATCACACACAGCAGAACTTTCACTGATACAACCCTAAGGCAAGAGAAACAAAGGAGAAAATGAACACACAGGACTACATCAAACTAAAAAGCTTCTGCACAGCAAAAGAAACAACCATCAAAATGGAAAGGGAACCCATTGTATGAGAGAGCATAACTACCAGTGATACATCAGATAAGGGGTTAATTTCCAAAATATATAGAATACTCATACAACTCAACAAAAGAAAGACAAAGAACCCAATTAAAAAATGGACAGAAGACTTAAAGAGACATCTCTCAAAAAGGACATACAAGTGGCCAAGAGACATATGAAAAAATGTTCAATATCACTAATCATCAGAGAGATGCAAATTAAAACAACAATGAGTTTTCATCTTACACCTGTCAGAATGGCTGCCATCAGCAAATCATCAAACAACACGTGCTGGTGAAGGTATGGAGAAAAGGGGACCCTGGTGCACTGTTGGTGGGAATGCAGACTGGTGCAGCCACTATGGAAATCACTATGGTGTTACCTCAAAAGATTAAAAATGGAACTGCCATTTGACCCAGTGATCCCACTTAGGGTATACAAATATACCCTAAGAAGCCTGAAACACCAATCAGAAAGACTATATGTACCCCTATGTTCATAGCAGCACTATTTACAATAGCTAAGATCTGGAAACAGCCCAGCGTCCATCAATAGATGAGTGGATAAAAAAGATGTGGTACATATATACAATGGAATACTATGCAGCTGTAAGAAAGAAAGATCTTATCCTTTGAGACAACATGGAGGGACCTGGAGAGTATTATCCTAAGCAAAACAAGCCAAGCAGAGAAAGACAAATATCACATGATCTCACTTATTTGTGAAATATAATGAACAAAACAAACTGATGAACAAAATAGACCCAGAGCCATAAAAGTAAGGTACAGACTGACAAACCTCAGAAGAGGGGGTAGGGGGAAAGGGAAGAGATAAACCACAGAACTTACATGCATGTATGAGTAACCAATGGACATAGACAACAAAGCTGACGGTGGGGGGAGATTGGGAGGAAGGTGTCAATGGGAGAAAAAGGAGAAACACCTGTAACAAAAATAAATTAATAAAAAATTTAAAAATAAACAGATAAAATGAAATAAACTGCCTTGGGGACTGGTATTTCTATAGTTCCTCAGAAGGAATAAACAATTTGAAAACACATATAATAAATAAATAGAGTGTCAGAATGTAAGAATTTGGGGTGAGTGTGTGTGTTAATGTTTTTTTTGTTTATCTTTACCTAAATAGAAACACACTGTATGTGTTTGGTGGCTTACAGTTTCATCCAACCTCATATATATTGGAGACAGAAAGAGAGAGAGAAACATCCATGTGAGAGAGAAACATCGATTGGTTGCCTCCCGCACACACCCCTACTGGGGATCCAACTGGCAACCTGGATATGTGCCCTCACTGGGAATCAAACCTGCCACCTTTTGGTGCATGGCACAGTACTTGAAAGAACTGAGCCCCACTGGCCAGGGCCAACCTTAAATTATTTTTAAAATCCATTCATTATGATACATTGTATTAGTTTGCTAGAGCTGCCATAACAAAGTACCACAAATGGCAGCTTAAAAAGCAGAAATTTATTTTCTCATGATTCTGGAGGCTACAAATCCAAAATCAAGATCTCAGCAAGGTTGGTCTCTTCTAAGGCCTCTCTCCTTAGCTTATAGATGGACATCTTCTTCCTATGTCTTTACACAGTCTTTCTTTTTTATGTGTCTGTGTCCTAATGTCCTCTTTTTATACAGACACAGGTCATTAGATTAGGACCCACCCCAATGACTTCATTTTAACTTCATTACCTCTTTAAAGACATTATATCCAGCCCTGGCCAGTTTGGAACAGCGGTTAGAGCATTGGCCCACAGACCAATGAGTTGTGGATTCGAATCCGATCAAGGGCGTGTACCTCAGTTGTAGTCCGTCCCTGGCCCTGGTCGGGGTTGGGCAGGAGGCAACCAGTCAATGTATCCCTCTCACATCGATGTTTCTCTCTCTCTCTCCTACTCCCTCCCTCCCACTCTATCTGAAGAAAAAATAATAAAATAAAGACATTATATCCAAATACAGTCACATTTTGATATACTGGAAGTTGGAACTTCAATACATGAATGTTTAGGGACAAATTCCATTTATAACACAGATAGAGTAGTGGTTTGTTCATTTCCACTGCTCTATAGTATTTCATTGTCTGAATAGACAAAAGTAAATATTTCTATTCTACTATCAAAGATTTATTTGGTTATTTACAGTATTTTGTTACTATAAATGATACTGCCACATGCCTACTGGCACTTCTGAACATGTAAGATGTATGCATCTTCGTATTTACTAAGTTAATGCTGATTTTCTCCCAAAGTGGTTGCACTTATTTTCACCCCTACCCGCAGCATATCAGAGTTCTCATTGGTCCACATTCTGGTCAGCATTTGGTATAGTCCGACTTTCTAAACTTGCTAATCACAGGAGTGAGAAATAATATCTTTTATGGCTCTAACTAGCATTTCCCAGATTACCAACAAAGTTGAGGATCTTGTCATTTATTATGAAATGCTTTTTCATTTCCTTTGTCCATTTATTTATTGGATTGCTCACTTTTTCTTACCGATTTGTCGAAGTTCTTTACATATCAGTATTGTGAATATTTTCTGCCAGCTGTGACTTGCCCTTTTACTTCCTCTTGCCAAGCTGTTCAAGTCTTGGCTCCTCTTCTTTTGCACATCTCTTGTCTGTGTTTCCCTCAGGCCCTGTTCTCTCAACGTTTTACATACTGTCTTTACTTAATCAGTACAATGAATACATTTTTCACCTACATATGTTCCTGAATCCTAAATCTGTATCTTCAAAATAACTCTGCTGAATATCTTAAAGTTCACCGAACTCTCCATACTCTCTTTTTCTAACCTGTGAACTTTTGCACATGCTCACCATTCTTAATGGAATATCACCTCCCACTCCCCCCTCTACTCCTATATACACTTTTTATCACTAACTCCTGCTAACCTCCAAGTCTCAGGCTCAGATCTCGGCTCACAGGACTTCTCACTGTGCTCCCATAACACTGATAATTGCCCTGCCATTGCACTTAGCACATTTTACTGTAATTATCTTTTTATTTGGCTGTCTCCCAAATCAGACTATGAATTCCCATGGTATTGTACCTAGTCTCACATCTGGACATAGCTGACATGCAATAAATACTTGTGGAATTAATTAATTTTATAGGTTAAAAATTTTACTCACCAGTACAGCTAACACGTGTATAAATCATTTATATTATTATAACATGTACATAAATTTTACACATTAATAGTCAAAATAAAGTTAAAACAAATTCCAAACCCTGGTTCCCTAAAGTAAATGTATTATAAACATGCAAAACCATAGTTAAGATTCGTCAACAGCCTGCGTTCAGCCAAGACTACAACCCTATGAAGGGAAAATCTTGACAGAAGTTTACAGGACCCCCTCAGGATTTCATTAGGTACCCTTGTCCTTCCCCAACTTTGACCACACACACTGCATTTCCTGTAAAGAGAAATGGATACTAGGGAGAATTGTCTAACCTAGTCACACCTGGGAAGTGGGAACTCTTGACGCACCCAAGAAGAAACTAAACAAATTAAAAAGATGACGATACTACTTGGCAATGAGTCAGTGGTATGCTTTCCCTGAAGTCATTTGTTTGGCATTGCTATGTGCAGAGTCAAAGTTAAAAATGTCAGCTTTATACTGAATGAACAGCTGTAGAGGCAGGAAAGGGTTGGCACTGAATTAGCTGAATGCTTTCTTTGACTCATTTTCTGGTCAAAATGTTGTAAGATGATCGGATTTGCTAGTTATTTTCTTTTCCTCTGAGATAAATCTTTCCAGGCAATCTTCTCTTAACTGGGTGTCAATCAGTAACTTCTAGGTTATCTAGTACAGTTTCTCAACTTTAGTCCAGACAGTTCTTTGTTGCAGAGAGTCTGTGCCTTGTAGAACGTTAGACAGAGTCCCTGGCCTCTAAACCCTAGATGTTAGTAGCAAGCCCCCAAGCTGTGACGACCAAAAATATCTCCAGACATCGTCTCCAGGATCGGTCTAGAGAATTCGCTTGTCTCCAGGATCTAGTCTAGAGAATTCACTTGCTTTCCTGCCACTGGCTAAGGTTGCCCTGTCTTTAGCCCCGTTCCTCACATAGGGGGCTAATGAATGAATAAATTATTTTTAACCCCTTCTCATATATTGTAGGGAGGATAACAAATAGAAGGCATAAATCTATTATGTTAAATGTTTGGAAAAGATTCTCTTCTCATAAATTCAGCCTTGGTTCACACTTATCATTTTACAACTTTACTCAAAAGTAGGGAGTGATTACCATTAACAGAAAGTTCCCATACCTAAGTCATATATTCTAGGACATCCACGATCTGGGTGTGGAAAGTTGGGAGACTTGTGGCAAGTGACAAAAGAGGTTGGGCATTCTAGGTGGGAGAAATAGCAGAGATGTGGTGGTGAAAGAGGAAAGGAAGGCTTCCCGGAGGCACCGACCATTGTGACTGGAGAAGGACGTTTCCCTACAGGACTGTCCAATGAGGTGGTTTTCCCACAGACCCAGTCACACTCTTTGGAGAAGCCTTCCTGGATTTCACCAACTCACGTGATTATGCCTGCCTCTAAACTCCTTACAACTGTGCTTTCACCTCCTGTCACAGTTACTTACACTGCTTTGTACCAGTAATCATTTTTGCATATTGTATTGTATTCATAATGTACTGTCCCAATTCAATAAATTCCTACAGGATAATGGCAATATCTAGTGCAAATGTGTACACAGCAGGTGTTAGAAAAATAGAAATTGAACAACTGACTCTGGAAAACAGGAGTAGTGTGCCCAGGTTAAATAGTTGGGTTATGATTTCCTCTGGAATGGAAAGACTGGTTAACTTAGTGGTGAGTCACTTATGCTGATTAACAGTGGAGGGAGGATATAGATATTTATCAGTATTACTCAAATTTAATTTAAAAACTGTTACATCCATCTGATTATTTTAATACAGTCTGGTGATACTGGAATATTTTTTATACTAAATGAAAAGAAAAAAATCTTTTCCTACAGAGAAAAGAAGACCATGCCTACAGCTGGTCACATATGTATTACTATCTTAATCTAGACCCAACTCTGGATTAAAGCCAATGTTGTTTTGCCCAGGCCCTAATCAGTCATCTTCCCATGTATAACCTGACACCTGTTATTCCATAATCTTGCAATGATCTTTAAAATTGCCTCTTTTTTTGCCCTGGCTGGTTTGGCTCAGCAGTTAGAGAGTTGGTCTGCAAACTGAAGATTCTCACTTCAATTCCCAGTCAAGGGCATGAACCTCAGCTGCAGGTTTGATCCCTGGTTCCAGTGGGGGTCATGCAGGAGGCAACCAATCGATGTGTCTCTCTCACATCAATGTTTCTCTCTCTATCTCCCTCCACCCCACTCTATCTAAAAAAAAATCAATGGAAAAATATCCTCAAATGAGGATTTAAAAAAAATTTTTTTTAATTGCCTCTTTTTATCCAATGAAGGTTTGCTGCAAAGCAAGGAAAGATTATTGTAAATGCTATGTTCAGGGACCTAGGCCACGTTTCTCTTCACAAAAGTTCTCTCATCTTGGTTTAACAAACATGAAATAATTGCTGCATGTTGACACTGTAGTCAGAAGGGCATCTCAACTGACATCAGTGGAATGGGTGGGAGGTCCAGGAGATCAGACAGACTTTCCCCTATGTTAGCATCCTCTGCATTTATCCCAGCACCTTCCTTTGAACTCATTACGGCCCTCTCTGATCTCATTATCTCTGAGTCGAAGTTTTTCACCTAGAACTCTCTCTTCACAATTATGGTGCCTCAAGACATTTGAGAGTGAGCCAGTCTCCCTTAAGAATACATTAGTGTTTTTTAAAGTAAATAAATATAATTGTTTATTTTGTTACTCGGTTAATTAAAAATGGCAAAGGTAGGTGAAAGAGTGAGAGAAAGACAGAATAAAGAATGTTTTAAGGAACACCTATTGGAAACTTTCGGTAGACAACTACACTTATTTTATTATTAATTTGCTCTTATGCTGAAGAGAGACTTAAAGCATTTTACAATAAATGATATCTGAACTATAAAAATATTTTTTTTTTTTTTTTTTTTTAATCCTCATCCGAGGATATTTTTCCATTTTTTGTACAGATAGAATGGGAGGGAGAGAGAGGAAGGGAGAGAGAGACAGAAACATCGACGTGAAGGGACACATCGAGTGGCTGCCACCCGCACGACCAACCAGGGCCGGGGACAAACTGCAACCGAAGTACATGCCCTTAGCGGGAACCGAACCCAGGTCTCTCCGGACCGCAGGCTGACGCTCTAACCACTGAGCCAAACCGGCCAGGACTATAAAAATATTTTTTAAAGACAAATAAAAGAGAAAGAGACAAGGCATAAAAAAGGAACAAATATTTATCAGAAAAACTAGGTGAAAGTAAGTCTTTTAGCCCTTCATTCTGCTGCGACAGAATGCCATCAACTGGGTGGCTTAGGAAAAACAGAAATTTATGCCTTGCTGTTCTGGACACTGGGAAGTCCAAGATCAAGTCCCTAGAAGATCCAGTATCTGCTGAGAGCCTGTTTCCTGGTTCAGAGATGGCCATCTTCTCACATGTCCTTACATTGGGTCTCTTTTATTAGGACACCTATGCCATTCATGAGGTCTCCACCCTCAGAACCTGATCACCTCTCAAAGGCTCCACCTCCTAATACCATCATGTTGGGCTTAGGAGTCAACATACAAATTTTGGGAGGACATAAACATTCCGTCTATAGAAGAAAGCTGTAACTGAGCACAAATCTTAGCTCCATGATGCCAAACAATCAGGCCTCACAGAGAAAGTTCATGAGCCCCACTAGAAGTTCCTAACCCTAGCTGTGCCTAAGATTCACGGAGGGAGAGAGGAAGCATTGTAAAAATACAGTTATCCAACCCTACTCAAACTTTCTGAATCAAAATCTTTGGGCATTAAACTCAGATAGCTCTGATAAAAAGAAACATCAAGAGACAACCTTTTGCTTCACCTTGAGAGGAATTCATGACATATGGTTTCTATAAAGACTACTGGACAATGAAATGTTCCATATTCAATAACAATGTCTATCACATGGCTATTCCTCACATTGACCCTCAGTAAAGGCTGAGTACATAAGACTACATCATAGCCTGCAGGCAGCCGTTTGCTCCTCTCACGTGACCTGGCATAGGGCCTACCAAAGAGGAATGAATGGATGGCATGTGCTTTGGGTTTCTCCTACTATGCTTGTGGTGAGAAGGAAATGAGGAAGGCCTTGCACATAGTAGATACCCAATAAATCTTAGCAGTTGTTATTATCTTTACTCTCAAAGATCAATGTTCTTACCAGACTTTGGCAGGAGCTGAACACTTAAGATGACTAACCAGAAACAATAACCAAAATACCTGCTTCCTCTACACCTCCCTTAGTACCACGCACCTGCACAGAGTAAGGTCTCCAGTGTTCAACATACCTTATTTCATTCATCCTCACAATCACCCTGTGGATAAGTACTATTATAACCATTTTACAGATGGAAAGACCAAGGAACAGATATGTTAAAAGTTGCCAATGGTATGTAGCAGAACTGAATGTCCAACTCCAGTCTGTCTGACTCCAAATTATCTGCTCATAACGACCAGGTTTCATACCTCTGCCAGAGGGTCAGGACTCAGTTTGCTGGTTGAGCGGGGAACCATGTGCTCCAGGAATTCAGAGAGAGGTGACCAAGTTATAGTTTTGTTATAAAATTAAAGCCTGAACTATATCCTATCTTATCACAAAGACTTGCCCACAAGATTTCCTGTATATAGGGTCAAAACTCTTCTCAAAAAGCAACTTTGAATGGGATCAAATGCCAAACACACATGAGTTTTATTTACTCTAAATTTGGCCTGGAAGACTTTGAAAAGAGGATTTGTCGCCTATCCACATCTCTGATGAATGGATAACCCATCAGAAAAGCCCAGCTAGTTTCCCAGAATCTGAGTCATCATATAATCTCACCAACTTTCCCCTGTGTTCAGATCATGGCCTACGACATCCTTTTTGAACTCCTCTTAATTCTTTCAAAAGGCAAGTCACCTCAGAAGTCATTTCTTTTAAAGTTTTATATTCCAGCAAGTATAAAGGTTGAGAATGAAACAAGTCCAGACAATAAGTGCTCATAAGCTCACCATGGAGGTACCACGGATCCTGTGTAGTTGCAAGCTTTGCCACCTGACCAGCAACCAGCTCCCGGCCACTCCTGAAATAAAAGCCAAGCAGCAGCCCAGGGGCAGGTTTTGTTTACATCAATGCACACTTCCTTGGGAGGAGTTGATGCCTGAATTGCTTTTATTTACACTCACAAGTAGCAGTAACAGAGGGAGTAGTAGATGAACTAACATTCTCTAGACATCTTCCTCTGGGAGAGAAGTTGTCACTTTGGAGAATGATGACATTTTTAAAACTTTAATAAGTTGATATCTGAAAGCATTTGAAATTCTGGCAGCTGCTGGACCCCAAACTCGGAAAGCCCTTGGAAAAAAGGAGGCTGCCTGGAGACGCAGGAAGCCAAACTGCTGGGAAGCCAAGCCAGCCTCTCTCCACCCACTTCCAGCTCTTCGAAGAAGGAGCTCCAGAAGAAAGGGGCAAATGGAAAATGTGGAAACCTGGAGTAAAGGAAGGGAGCTTTGGATAGACCCTTATGGGGTAGAAAGGGAGAGAAAGGTAAATGTAGCATTGACTGTAGAAATAACTTTAGAAATAACTGAAAAGCAAAGCTTGAATGTCATCTTGGAGTGTGAAATAGTCAAAATCATTTTTTAATTTCTTTTTATAATTAGGTTTAATTAAAATGATTTTGACAGCAGTCAAGTTCTCAGTAGGTAATATTCATGACTGAAAAGACTAGCAGTAAAACTGTCCTTTAAAATGAGCAAATTTTCTCTAATCCTAAATTGTTTTGACTACTGTAAACTATAAGGCCTAGAGAGAACCAAAGAGCACACCTCCTGTATGGAAAACAGATGGAAATTCCATGACACAAGTAGTTCACGGGTGCTTACAGGACTTCTAGAACTAGAAACCAATTAGCTGATGTCAGCCATGAGGAAGATTTCTAAGCGTTTAGTCTATTTAATCCATTAGCGTTTAATCCATTTTAGTCTATTATTGACATTTTATTATGAAAATAAGAAACAGTTTTATAAACTATCTCCCTTCTTCCACTTTCCTCATCCTCCAAATAGGGTTGCATAATAGTTTTTATTGCATCTTTTTTAGTTAATATTAAAATTATTATAACTGCCCTTGCAGGTTTGGCTCAGCAGTTGGAGCGTCGGCCCCTAGATCAAGGAGTCACAGATTTGATTCCAGTCAGGGGCACGTGCCTCAGTTGTGGTTCAGTCCCTGGCCCTGGTTGGGGTTGTGCAGGAGGCAACCAATCTATGTGTCTCTCTCACATTGATGTTTCTCTCTCTCCCTATCTCTCCCTCCCACTCTGTCTGAAAATAAATGAAAAAATATCCTTGGGTGAGGATTAAAAAAATTTTTTTAATTATTATGACTACTGAACATTATTCACTGCTGAAATAAAAGGTACACTATGATTACTATTTTCTTTTATAAAAACAGAAAATGGCGAGGTATCACCTCACACCTGTCAGAATGGCCACCATCAACAAATCATCAAACAACAAGTATTGGCGAAGGTGTGGAGAAAAGGGGACTCTAGTACACTGCTGGTGGGAATGCAGACTGGTGCAGCCACTACGGAAAACAATATGGTGTTACCTCAAAAAATTAAAAATTGAACTGCGATTTGACCCAGTGATCCTACTTCTAGGACTATATTCTAAGAAGCCTGAAACACCAATCAGAAATAATATATGTACCCCCATGTTCATAGCAGCACTATTTACAATAGCTAAGATCTGCAAACAGCGCAAATATCCATCAGTAGACAAATGGATAAAAAAGCTGTGGTACATATACACAATGGAGTACTACGCAGCTGTAAGAAATAAAGATCTATTATCCTTTGAGACTACATGGAGGGACCTGGAAAGTATCATCCTAAGTGAAACAAGCCAAACAGAGAAAGATAAATATCTTATGATCGCACTTATTTGTGGAATATAATGAACATAACAGTCTGAGGAATACGGTAGACCCAGAAACATGGAAGTAGAGCACAGACTGACATCCCTCAGAAGAGGGGGTGGGGGGGTGGGAAGAGATAAACCACAGAACTTATATGCATGCATGCATAACCAATGGACATGGACAAGAAAGCCAGGGACGGGGCGGGGGAGATGCAGAGGGGGGTGCCAATGGGGTAAAAATGGAGAAACATCTGTAACAAAAAAAAATTAAAAATTAAAAATAAATAAATAAATAAACAGAAAATGGCAAATAATAGAGAAAAATCAATAAAACCCAAAACTGATTTTTGAGATGATCAATGAAATTGATATGCTTCTAACTAGACTGACCAAGAAGACACAAATTACCAACATCAGAAGTAAAAAAGGAAACATCACCACAGATCTTACAAATAGTAAAAGAATAATAAAGGAAGAATATGAACAACTATATGGCCATAAATTTCACAGGTGAGATTAATGGTCACATTCCTTAAAAGATATAGATTAGAAGAAATTAAAAAGTATGAGTAGGCCTATATCTATTAAAGAAATGGAATTATAACTTAAAGCCCTCACACAAATAAAAATCCAGGTCCAGACAGTTTCTCCAACAAATTCTATCAAATATTTAAGAAAGAAATAATATCAATCTTACAAAAACACTTCCAGAAAACAGAGGAGAAAGAAAAATTTCTATCTCATTTTATGATTCACTATTACTCTAGTACTAAAAACAAAGACATCCTAAGAAAACAAAACTATGGTTAATATTCTTTATGAACATAAGGCAAAAATCCTTAACAAAATATTGGCAAAACAAACCAAATAATATTTTGAAAAGATAATAAAGGTTCAAGTGGAATTCGTCCAGGACTTCAAGGTTAACTTAACATTTGAAATGCAATCAATTTGGTATATTAACAGAATAAAAAGATAAACCTTATGATCATCTCAATAAACACACAAAAAAAGCATTGACAAAACTTAATACTCATTTATGATATAAAAAAAAATACCCTCAGCAGAAAGGAAAACTCTTTAGTCTGACAAACAGCATCTATAAACATTTAAAGGTTAAATTATACTTACTGGTGAAAGATTGCTTTTCCACTGGGATCAGTAAAAGAGAAAGGACATTCACTCTCACCATGTCTGTTTACCATTGAACTGAAACTAACAGCCACTGGTTGAGCATCATCCCGTGCACTGAGAGGTTGCTTGTTCAGAGTATGTACAGAAGGCAACCAATCAATGTTTCTCTCTCATGTGGATGATGCTCTCTCTTTCTCTCTCTCTCTCTCTCTCTCTCTCTCTCTCTCTCTCAAATCAATATTTTTGAAAAAATGTTAAAGGAAGAGTGAAGAGACTGCCATTTGAGGTGAATTAAAGGATATTTTGGATTCCAACTGGGTCAGACAGGTTGAGGGAGGAGAGGCATTCCACAAAGAAGACACAGAATGAGCAAAGACACATTGGGGTGTGTCTTGGGAACACCTGCCATTTGGACAAAAATGTAGGAAAAGAAAAAACTGTGAGATTGGGCTGGATGGACTGTCCTTTAACAAATCACCATGAAAGTCTTGCTAATCTGGGCTCCACATCAGGCCAGTGTCACAGATTCTAGGGCTCTTGGGGGATCTGGAAGGAAGATCAGCAACTGGGCAGCAGAGATTTTTCCACATTGACCTACCCACCTTTCTCCCCACTCCCCTGTAACATGGCTTATGGGAGAGGCTGTGGTGTTAGCAGCCTAGAGAGGTGTCTCCTGTCCCACAGACAGACAGGGAGTGTTGAAGGCAGCCTGCCCAGGATACACTACTCCAGCCTACTCCCCTTGAAAACCAAGATTGGAGTCAGCCCAACCACAGCCCTAGAAGCTTCATTCTGGTAACAGCTCACCTTTTCACCTGCTCCTTTTTGCTGCAGCTCGGATTAATGACAATAAAATCTCAGCCATGAATGGAACAGAGACACACAAACATTTTTACTATTAAAATAATGTCTTCCTTGTGTTACCGTTCATAATTGAGGTTCAGATATAAGCGATAAGCTGACTTGAAGCCAGCCATCCCTGGGTGACTTGTTGACAAAATAACTCACAGACACAGGTCCTTAGCCACAAATCTGTAAACAAGCTTCTAGTTGCTGAATAACCATTACAGATACCAAATAAAACCACTCATCTTAAAAGCATCTCAGAACCCAGGAGTGCCTTTGAAAGCCCTTGCCAGCACAAATGGTCAAGCACTAACACAAAATGCCAACCACAATATACCACGTTTCTACTTCACTGACTTTTTGTACTTTTTCTTTTTTAACTAAAATAGCTGATGATTTTATTTTCACATTTCACAGTACAAATGAAAATTGCTTTTCACTTTGTCCCATACTCCCCTCCCAAACTATTCTCTCCGAGACAGGAAGAGGGAGTGAGCCCTCCTCGTCGTGCCGTTAGAAAACACCCAGTCTTAGCACCAAGCTCTCCTGGTGAAGTAGAACAAATAATAGAAAATAGAAAAAGGCTCCCCTCTCACCTCACCTGTCTGGTCAAGTCATTCCTGGCATCATCTTGGGACGGACAGGCGGTCTCATCACTGGGGGCCCAGGCATCATTGCCATGTGCCCTCCCGTAGACAGTCTCATTCCAGGAGAAGGTCCCACAGCATCATTCCAGGAGGAGGAGGACCCCTCACTGGCATCATGGGAGGGCCCCCCATATGGGGTGTTGACATCATAACAGGGCGAGGAGGGCCCGGAAGGCTGGGGGAGGTGGGACCATCGCCCCCGCAGCGGGAGGAGCAGAGAGTGGAGTAGGAGCATCTCCCCGATGTGCTGCGTCGTTTGGTTAGTCAGACTCTGAGCCTGCTCTTCGGTCCATTCTGACCGCAGTCTTCACATTGTTTCCTACCGCTGCAGTGTGTCCTTCTCACAGATGGAGGTGAGGTAAGGATCGCAGTAGTCACAGCAAAACTCAGGCATGTTGTTCTGCAGGCCGTTGGCCACTCTGTTCCTCTAGAAATCAATTTTTGTACTTTTTCAGTGGAGTATCTAGGCATTTCTGTTTGGCTGTGAGAGTCCAGAATGCTAGTAATTCTTCTGGGCAAGCCAGCACCCTGAGACATTTCTCAAACCAGCTCTGCTACTATTTGAAAAGTCCCTCTAAGTTATTTTTTCTTATTTTATATGTTACTAAACAATATACAGTGAATCAATTCCATTTCAACCAACAGTATTCATTAGTTTCTATTATGTCTTCAGAATTCTGCTCCAGGACATTCCTGAAGATGGCCACAACATAATATTTTACCCAATTGATCCTGATATGTACATTAAGACATCTCAGACCACACAACCTGATTTGGGATCATAGAACCATAGTTACTGTAAATATAGGGTGAGCAAAGATAACTGAGTTCATGCTGCCCTGAATGAGTCTACAGTCCACGATGATAGAAGGATGGGAATTTATTTAACTGTTATAACTATAATACAAGGAGGAGATAAAGAGTGATGGAGTCTGGGATAAACAAATTACAAAAGGAAGAACTCATTGCAACTCAGAGAAAGGTTCTGTGGAAGAGGTGGCATATCCCTGCACCTTACAGCATGATTCGAATTTCAAGCAGTAGGTAGGGGTAGGAGGAGTATTCTTGCTTAAGGGGGAAAATGGGAATGTGAATGGTATGTGTGAGGAACAGTAAGTAATGCTCTCCTGTGCCTTGGAGTAAGTCAAAGTCCAGAAGGACAGGACTAGAAAAAGCGGGCTGGATCCAATTTTGCAAGATCTTGAATGCCATGACCACCAGGATTGACCAAGTTTTTCCTTTCTTCCTGTGACTCAGCTAGACTGCATTCCCCAGCCTCTCTCTAAGTTGAGTTTCACCATGTGACTCTGTTCTTGCCAACAGAATGTTATAGAAATGACGTAATATGCACCACTCCCAGGCCTGGCCCAAATCCCACCTCTTTAAGCCACAGCTGGGCTTCCATCCAGGGGCTTCTATTCTGTCTCCTGGTTTGGATATCAGCACCATGGCAAGCTTGGAGGCAGAGAGTGGAGATGACGGAACCTCTGTCAATCTCACCCTTGAGTGATCATGTGTCACAGAGCCCAACCCCACCCTGCTTCTGAGGGCCCTTTTCTGAGTGAGAAGTAAACTCATATGGTGCTGGGTCTCTGAGATTTCAGGGTCCATTCATGAGCTTTGAAGTCAGTATTTCTCCAGCTAATTAATGTGCTAGGTTTGGGGCTTGCACATTCTTCCTCAGGCCGAGAGCTGTGCCGTGGGAAGGTGAGCCTGGTGGCAGACTAGATGCTGGTGTGGACGTGGGAAGAAAACAATGACAGAACACCTAGCTCTGAGAATGAAAGGCTGAGAGATAAGATGTTTGCTAAGGCAGTGACCATGGGAGGAAGGAAATGAGGCGATAGTTCACTCATCCACTCACTTCTTCCTGTTCAACTTTTATGCCCATGTTTATTTCTCAAAGGTCACCACTAACCTCCTAGGGCACAATCCAGTGTCATCTTTCTTCATTAGCATCATCATCCTGTAGCATTTGACACTGTGAACCACTGCCCTCTTTTTTCAGGCT
This sequence comes from Molossus molossus, assembly GCF_014108415.1. Lineage (NCBI taxonomy): Eukaryota > Metazoa > Chordata > Mammalia > Chiroptera > Molossidae > Molossus > Molossus molossus. Next base: position 9,630,492 of record NW_023425347.1, read on the forward strand.
CTCTTTTCTCTCTGCCTCCCCTAACATCCTGCTGATCTCTGAAGCCTTTCTCTCCATTGGCTGCTGTTCCTCCACTGGAACAATGGGCCCTCAAAATAAGTTACCCTGAAGCTTCTGGCTTGGAGCCAGCTCTTTTTTCTTCTACATGCATGAGATCCCTGGGGGATCTCATTCACCACCTGGCTACTGCTTTCCTGCTCATGACCACCCGCTCTGAGCAACCTCACCAGCCCTGACTTGTCTTCTGGGCTCCAGATCAAAATGTTCAATTTGCTATTGGAACAGCCCTGCCCCGATGACCTACAGGCACCTCAAGTGCAACATGTCCCAAACAGAATCCATCCTCTTGTCGCTGCCTCTCACTACTCACCACCTCCAAGCAAAGCTGCTCCTCCATTCAAGTTGTTCAGACTTGAATATTTTGTTAAAATTAAGGTGTGACTTCACCCCCACCCTGGGAAGTCTAAGAACTTCACCCTGAATCCCAACAGCTTTTGAAATTGATCGGACACATATTCCAGTTCTACAGCATGCCATCCCATGTCATGATTCCTACAACAGCGCGTCTCTCCAAGTCATACGGCAAAGTGTCCCCTCCACCAACAGCCCAGCAGGGCTGGAGATGAGCCCATGTCAGGGCCAGTGACCCTGTCTTACTGTCTCCTCAACTAGCTTGGGTTTCAATTCCCTTTTAGTCCAGTTTCTTTTTACCTTTCCAATCTGAAGAAGATTCCCTTCCAGAAAGTAAAAGTGGAGAATAATTTGAACATTCTGTTTATTCTCAATCACCAAATGGCATCATGCCATTCTCCCCAAGGGGCAGGCCTGTCCCTTCCTTATTCTTTCTACTCAGAACATAGCTTTTCAAAGCCTTTTCATTCTTGCTATATTTTCACAAGTTTTCATTTAATTCACAACTCTACCTGAATTAGGATTCTTTTGGTCACAAGTGGCAGAACTCCAAGGAGGGATTTGTTGGCTCATGGGACCAAACCACATGAAGGGCAGGCAGGGGTAGAGGTGGCCTTGCCAAGTAAGGGTTTCAAGTCAGGGACTTGAAGACCATCAACTCGCCATCTCGGCTCTGGTCTCAGTTTCTCTCAGTGTGCAGAATTCTTCCGGCCAAACCAGCTTCTCCGACAGGTGGATTCCTGACACAGAGTCTGACTCGCGTCCTTAGCAACCCTTTAACCAGAGAGGAAGAGCCTTTCTCCGGGCTCCTGTATGAAAAAGCCCAGGAAAAACTCTGGTTAGCTCAGCTTGGCCCAACTGATTATACCTTTGGGACAGTCACCGTGATCAGAATGGTGAAGTAATTTACCTGTCCTGTGTCACATACCCATTTCTGGTGTCCAGGAAATAGAAGGAAGAAAGATGGGGTGCAGAGCAGATAAAATTAATAGCTGTCTATTGTTCTAGCCTTCCTGAAAGTACACTTCCCTCAATCCATATGCCTCTCCAGGCCTGGCCTGTCTCTATCCCCTGTGGTAAACTGCTGTCAGTTGCCCGGTAGTGTGTTGTGAATGGAAGCCAAAGAAATGAGTCTTCTTCATACGGTCTAAAAGGAGACTCTTATCGACTTCCAGTCTATGAATTCTGCAGGGGAGAATGGTCTCCAGTGATCACTTGTGGCTATAATCATCCACTTTTCTATGATCCCAATTCCAGAAGATATTGACCTTTTAGGTCATTTCACCTCCCTTTCTGCACTTCTGCCCCACTTACTTTTGCTCTACCTACCAATGTCTCAGCGATCCCATGAAGCCCAGAGTGCTCCTTCCCTGGCCTCCCAAATTCCCAGGCACCTTACCTAGTCCTCCAAAAGGACCAGAACCTTGTGTGGTTAATCTCAGCGACATTTTTGGGAGGAGAGCAAACGATGAGTAATTCACACTCAAGCATGAATTACAGCTAATCTTCAAAGTTATCATTAACCCTACTGAACTTCTAATGAGTAGCAGGTTGTTATGGGCTGAACTGCATCCTACCAAAAATGTATATGTTGAAGTCCTAATCCCCAGCACTTTAAAATGTGACTATATTTAGAGATAAATTCTTTTTTTTTCAATTAATTAATTTGTTTTTGTTACAGATGTTTCTCCTTTTCCCCCCACTGATTCCCCCCTCCTCCTCCCTCCCTGCCCTGTCCCCAGCTTTGTTGTCCATGTCTATTGTTCATGCATACATGCATATAAGTTCTGTGGTTTATCTCTCCCCTACCACCCCTTCTTCCGGAGATTGTCAGTCTGTACCCCACTTCCACATAGAGATAAATTCTTTCCAGAGGTAATTAAGTTAAAATAAGGTCAGGCCCCCACAGGGTCCTAACCTAATATGACTGCCGTCCTTATAAAAGGAGATTAGAGCACAGAGGGAAGACCATGTAAGGACACAGAGAGGCCTCAGAGGACATCAACCCTGCCAACACTTTGAGCTGGGACTTTCCACCTCCAGAACTGAAAGAAATCCATGTCTGTTGCTTAAGCCACCACCTGCGGCGCTTCGTTACCGCAGCCCCAGCAAACTAATACAGAAGGGAGGGAAGCACACTTGAAGCTGTGGGGCCATCTCAGCACTTTCGAGTACTTAGCCCTAACCTTCATCTCTCTTCCCACAGGCCCAGAGGAGTGAGAATCTGTCCCTCTGCTCAGAAAGGCTGCAACTTCCCCTTCCAGCAAATAATTCCAAAAATTGTCAAAGGAACCCCACTTACACTTTCAAGCATACACTGAAAACCAGGATATACATATAAGAAATATTTACCTCCTTCTCTGTCCAAGCAGAAACTTTGTAATTTAGAACTGAGATTAACCTATCCCAAAATAATGAATGACGTTTATTTTTAAATAAACAGACCCAGCCAGTGTGACTCAGTGGATTGAGCACCATCCCATGGACTGAGAGGTCCTGATTTGATTCCTGGTCAGGGCATATGCCTGGATTGTGGGCTCAGTCCTCAGTGGGGGGCGTACAGAAGACAGCCAATTGATGTTTCTTTCTCACATCCATGTTTCTGTCTCTCTCTTCCTTCCTCTCACTCAAAAAAAAATCAATAAAAATATATATTTTTTAAAATACAGAGACAGCCCTGGCTGGTTTGGCTCAGCAGTCAGAACATCAGCCCATGGACTGGAGGGTCAAGGGTTCAATTCCTGGCCAAGGGCACCTACCTCAGTTGCAGGTTCCCTCCCTGGCCCCAGTAGGGGTCATGCAAGAAGCAACTAATCAGTGTGTTTCTCTCACGTTGATATTTCTCTCTCTGTGTCTCCCTCCCTTCATCCCACTCTATCTGAAAAACTCAATGGAAAAATATCAAGTGAGAATTTTAAAAAATAAATAAAATAATACACAGACACTTGAGGACTGGGTTTATACAGTAAAATGTAGGTGTTTTGTGAATACCTGGGACAGAACTGGTGTGCAAGTCCTTGTGGACATCTAACAAAGCACGTGGAGAAGCACGGGCAGGGTGCGAGGTGACCGGGACATCAAGTAGGCTGCATGTAGCCGCCAGACCACAGCCATTCATCTCTGTCCACGGGGAAATACATATTCCCAACTAAAAGTCTGTAAAACTTGTAATCATTTTGGTGAGATTTTCCCAGACAGTGCCTGGGAGCCCTCAGTGCAGATGTTTCCTGGATGTTGAAGGCACGGATATGGAATCTGTAAACGTGTCCACTGATGGACAAGACAGCCGGAGTCGGCCAGGGGAGCACAGACGCCAGCCCCAGCTCTGTGAGGACAGCCAGACTCCTCCGTGACAGAGCAGCTGCCTGCTCAACAGGGACACAACCTGGTGGCTGCTGCTTCTCGGTTTTTAAAGTAAATACTAATAAATAGTGGAGAGGGCAAAAGGGTCATGCTCAAAACAAAATCCCTCCAGACCATCACTCAGGACCATCACTTGAGCAAGCCCAGAGGACAAGCTGGAGAAGTCAGGTCTGAAGGTTGAAAGCTGAGTACAGGAATGCGGACACAGCCTTTCCAGGTTACAAGGGAGAAACTGAGGTCTGGCACTTGGTTTAGCTCACACAGTTCCTGAGGGAAAGACACTCAAAGCCAGACTTCTGCCCCTTACCCTTTCAATGCTCTGCTACTCCTGCTTCCGGACTCCCCTTTTCCCTCTCCGGCTAAGGCATCGTGGCTGCCTCCGACCGCCCTGCCTGTGCTCCAGCGACCTCGGGCCTGCCTTCCTCACCCTCCCTCCTGCCCAGATCTTCCTTCCTTCCCAATCTCACCTGCACAGAGTCCCTTTCTCTCAGCTCCCTCTCAGTCAAACTGTCCCTACACACACCACAGCTTCCTCGTTCCTTGTGTTCTGAACCAAACTGGCTCTCTCTTACTCACGAATGCCCCAGGACCCTCTCTCTGCTGCATCCCCAAGCGCCTGAGGCCCAGGCCCAGTCTTCTACCTTCCTGGTGGGCACCGCTGTGGTGAGCTGCCTCGACAGCAACTGCAGCTGGCAGAGTACTCCACAGGCGAGGCAACGGAGCACGGGACAAAGAGGCACGACTCTGATGCCAGACGTCTGGTCCAGGCACTGGCTCCATTATTCTGGCCGTGTGGTCCTGGGCAAACATGTTTACGTTGTGAAACCACCAACATTACCCAAAAGACATGGCAATCCTTACTGTATGAGGCAGTATAACTGAGTACTTCAGAGCATGAACTTGCAGCCAGACTCCTGGATTCCAATTCCTGCTCTGTCTCATTAGCTTAGTCTGTTTCCTTAACCACCATGGCCCTCAGCTTTCTTTCTGTAAAGTAGAGGTGATAACAATAGAACCTACGTGATGGTAGTTCTGTACAATAAACTTATAATAGTGTCTGGTATATAAGAAACACCTTAGAAATGTTTGGTGTTGCTCTTTACAACATGCAAAGTACTATGCAAATTGTTACCTATTTAATTTTAAATGGTCAGTTGCTCTCAGTGTTTCCGAATCATACTGGACAGGTTGATTTTGGTTGCATGTGAGAGAAACTTAACTGCAAGTGTCCACAACAAATGAAGGACATTTTGAGACTCATTGCAAAGTCCAGAAGCAGCTATGGCCTCGGACTTTATAAAAGTCTTACCCAGAATAGGGGAAGGTGGAGTGGGCTGCAGAGGACCAACGGCAGGGAGCCTATTCACCAGTCATCTATCTCTGTGACCATCTCTGTATTAGTTAAATTCATGAAACATAGGTTTGGTTCCTGCCTCAGGTCGCATTCAAATGGCTCAGTTCAGAGCAAGAATATTAAATGGGCAAGTAAGTGGATAAGGCATGCATTGTTTTGATCAGAGTCAAAGGATGTGTGCCATCTGGCATTTGCAGGCTTTTAACCTCTATGCTTTCTGCATCCAACCCTCTGAAGAGGGCTACTGGAGGCCCTTCCATCACGCAACGTTTGTGTGTGGGTTCACACTCACACACAGAAGACTTCTCACCATGAGCAGGGCATCAAGAGGTCCTCAAGATGGGAGGAGTAGCCTGGGGAAAGAGGAGGAAGATCAGGAGAGAGCTCTGAGGTCCAGCTGCAGACAGTGTCCACTGTAGACACCAGAAGGAAAAGATGCTGAACTCCCAGGGACTCTGGGTCCCTCCAGAACACTTGGCAAGTCTATTTATTTCTAGCACAACTGGGGTATTAATTTCAATTTCTCAAAAATTGCATCCTCTCTACCCTAACCTGCCCACTACTTAACCACCCCAGACTAATGTGAAGTTTGGTTATAGGCTATTAAGTAAGGACTGCCTTCAGTTCCAAGAGAGCACATTTTTATTTGTTTGTGAATTAATTCATACGAGTACTGTGGATAACAAACATAAGGCTTTTTCCAAGCAAAAGCATTGCGCAACCTTAAGTTATTTTTGCCTGCAAAATCATATACACCCCGAGCTAGACACTCTAAGATTCCTTCGTTGCTGAGGATGACTAGTACTGACTTAGGAATTGGAGGAAGAGATCATGTGATGTAGGGGAAAGAATGGGACCTTTCAGTGCGGTGCCTGCTCCTCCACAGACTGGAGGGTGACCTTGGGCAAGACTCTAGACTGCCTGAGACTTGGCTCCTTTATCTATGAAAAGAGGATAATTATGTTGCCATGCAGGTTATAATCAGAATTAAAGAGAATGTTTATAAAGGGTCTTCTAACATAGTTGGCACAAAGATAGCACTCAAAAAGCAAATCATTAAGAGGAAATTTGTAAGTTATGTTCTGTTGAAGAGCTTATGCAGGTGACTCTGGTTCTCCAGCCTGGCCCACTCCCCTGCCCACCTCCACCGTGGCTCCCAACCTAAAGGCCACCCTCTTCCTTTGGAACTGATAATGATAACGATATGAAGCACTAGTACATGTGAGGCAGTTTTACATGTATTCACCCATCAAATCCCTGCTACAGTTCTGTAGTGCCTATTATTATTACTGTTTTGCAGATGTGGAAACTGAGGCCCAGAGAATCTCGGTAACTTGCCTGATGTCACACAGCTAGGATGTGGTGAGCCTGCCTGAGAACCCACACTCTGGAAAAGGTGCCACACATGTCCCTAAGGAGCTGCTGGGCTTTGGCCTGAGGCAGTTGGTGAAGTTGTGGCAAGTTCATTTCTTGCACGAGACCACAGGGAGCTCTCGGACATGCAAGCTAGACTACCCCTTCTGAAGGGCCGTGCTGGTAACCACACCAAGGCCGCACAAGACCTGCTCCTACAGCATCCTGCTAAGGTGGTTTCCCTTGCCCTGACTACATACTTGGACACGACATCACCATGTGCTGAATCAGCTGCAGAACGCTCAGGTAAGTGGTCAGCAGAGCAATCTGCCAACTTCTCCCAAAATGTGTTGCTAAGTTAATGACTACTGGCAAAATTAAGGACTTGTTTAAAAGGCGGTAGATTTACTAAAATGCCACTGGGGAGGGAGGCAAAAGTTTCTGAGGGTGGAAAATGAGGGGAGTGAGAGAAGGGAAGAAATCCTTTGATTAATGCAAAAAGTATCTGACAGATGAAAAGGTAGGGGGAAATCAAGAGCATTCGATATAAGTAGACTTATATCTCGAATTCCCTGTTCTCTTACCTTCTCTTACTCCAACAGGCAGTTTTCTTTCTTTGCAGAGTATTTCCTCACACCCCAGTCTCTTCCCACAAAGTGATTATGGAACTTCGGTTTGTGCCAAAGGACAACAGAGCCCTCTCTCTGCCTTCCCTTCTCCCTTGGCACGTGTGCTCCAGCCAGGAGCCGCCTCAGCAAATGTGCACTGAGGAGGGAATGCAATGAATCCCAGGAGTGCTGAGGCTTAAGCCACAGTGCTTTTCAATTACTAACACGGTTAGGTGATGAGAAAGGAGCATCCAGGGTGTAGGATGTATACTTCTTTGGCAGTGGATTCAAAATCCAGGGCCTAGATTGCACTGTAACAGTCTCAAATTAGCAAACAGGACTTTTTCCTCCGTCTGTAATAAATAATTGACCCAATCCTCCCAGACACATTTGTGCTCACTCAAGGTGACACGAATCATCTAACTATTGTATCTTGCAATGCAAGTGTCTCTTCACCCAGCCCATGTAGACTAGATGTCAATACAATGGACCCTCGCAGTGGGCATTCCCAGGCCCGCCAGTGCCAGAAGGAAGGCAGTTCTCCTCGTCTCTGCAACACAGATGTGTCCAGCAGAAACCCCGGGAAAGGCACTCTGGTCAGCAGGTCCAGACCAGATGCTGCTCAGCCTTTGACCACCAGCCAATTCATGTGATTTGATTAGGAAAACACAGAGCAGGATTTCTGTCTTATCTTACTTTGAGGTTTGCAAAATGGAAAACTCACAAAGAAAAAATGGGAGAGAAAGCAGAGCAGAGGAAAAGAAATCAGGAAGAAGGAAAAGAGAAAAACAGGAAGGAAGGAAAGAAAGGAGAAGGGAGGAAGAGCGCTCGCGACCTGGCCATGCCTGGCTCTTCCATAGCATTTCTCCGCTTCCCAGAGGCTTTCTCTCCCTTGTCACCGCAGCCTTATGAGGGCAGAAGGGCGAGCTGATAAACCTCCATGTCATTAATGACCCAGGAAGCTGAAGTGGCTTTCACTCAGCCAGGTGGAACCCATGGATTTTGAACTCTGGTTCAGTGCCCGTCCCCGACGATGCACTGTAAGGACAGAGAGGTGGTGAAAGGAGGAGGATTGGAAGTCTAGCCTTTGGCACTGGCCTGGGATGAGACAGATGACCTTCTTCACAGCCTTAGAGCCCAGCACAACTCTTCCCCAAGCATCGTAAAAACCAGAAGTGCCCCCCTCATCCCACATAAGGGCCACCTTGCTTAGGGCCGCAGGAGACCTGTGGCCACCCTGTGTATCCTTCAGTCACCTTCAAAGAGTTGCTGGAGGTCTTCCATCATTATAGCTCCCTTTAAAAGGAATTCTTTAAAGTTATTTTCAGTTTTGCAAGATGGAAGGACAAGCAGATAGACTTCTGTGTCACTAATGACCCAGGAAGGTGAAGTGACCTTTCACTCACTCAAAGGGAAGAGCAAGTTATATTAGTCCAGATACTCCAAAAAGCAGTGGCCAAACCCTGGTTGGTTTGGCTCAGTGGTTAGAGCATCAGCCTGCGGTCTGGAGAGACCTGGGTTTGGTTCCTGCTTAAGGTATGTACCTCGGTTGCAGTTTGTCCCCAGCCCTGGTTGGGTCGTGTGGGTGGCAACCACTCGATGTGTCCCTTTCACATCGATGTTTCTCTCTCTCCCCCTCCCACTCTATCTGAACAAAATATCAAAAAATGTTCTCGGGTGAGGATAAACAAAAAAAAATCTTAAAAAAAAAAAATGCAGTGGCCAAGGTGGTGGTAAACGCAGAAAGATTTGATGAAGGGAACACCTGTGTCAAGGGAAACAGAAATGGATGCAGAGAAGATGGAGGGTCTGCCTTCATGCCCCTACCGTGCTCAGTCACTGATGGGAGCAGCCAGAGGGAGCGTGGCCTCTGTAAACCCAGCACAAGATCTGGTGGGCAGCTGGGGCCCTGGTCACTAACGGTCCCCACTGCCTTTAGCAGAAGGTCTTTCTGGCCTCACTCTCGCAGCCACCATGTGGCAGGTGACAAAGTGTGGAGGATTTCCCTTTGTACTTGTTCCATCAGTTCTGAAAAGTAGTTAAAGAGCAGGTTTGGGGGAAGGGCAGTGCAGAGGGCTCAGTCACCAGGTAGGTAATGCCTTCGACGTCAGCACGCACTGCAAGAATGCAGACCAGATAAACTAATGCCCACTGGTCCTCTAAAGCCGGGGTCCACCTCCAAACACCCCTGGAATGTACCTCGGCAGCAATGGCATTCTCAAGAACTTATCTATCTATTCTAGACCTGGCCTAAATGCATGGAATCCAAAGCAGAAGATAAAAAACTTCCCAAAGAAGAGTAATGTCAAGCAAGGCCCCCCATCTCCAAAGGGCAAAAAACAAAACCTGACTTTATTTGAAACACCTGCTGTTGTAGCTTGGGAATAGACCCTTAATGAGAGACTCTGAGATTGGTGTGTGACCAGTCTTACAGCTGAGCCCTGAGCCAGCCTCCTCCTGAGGGATGTGTGCGAAGCCAGCTTTGGCCCTCACCACCCCAGACCCAGGTGCACGCTCTGCTCTCGGGGAAGGAAGACGCAAATGCCCTGCATCTCTGACTCCTTCCTCCACAGAGACCTGTGGTTCCAGCAGGGCCTGAGTAAGGCTGGACCAAAGGGGGTGGCAAAGTTGAAACATTTAGGTAGCTATCATTCAGGGTAGTGTGAGTGCAGAGCAGCCCTTGAGTGAAGGTCACATCAAATATGGTGTCCCAAGGGCCTCTCTGGTCTACTGGGCACCCTTTGCAGGCCATGGAGCAGCTCCCTTTGGTTCACCCCTTTGGGCTGGAGCCTGCCCACCCCTCAAGGGTTACCCAACACTTATTCCTCCACGGGGCCTTCCCTGAGAACCTCCAAGGGCCCACTGGCCATCTGCTTACAGAAAAATGAATTACTTTTTCCATAGTACCTTTGCATTGTCCATTTTTATGTGAGCACCCCTTAGCTATCCCTTGCCAGACTGCAAACACCTTAAAGACAGAGCCTGTCTTCCCATCTTGGTGCTCATTTCACACCCTCTGAGCCCTAGAAGTCCAGAGATTGAGGAGGCTCTGTGTGCTAGTTTCTCAAGGTGCCAGCATGATTCCCAAGACCACTGAGGCTGAATCCCATGGTACTTAATTGAATTTCAAGGAGGATGCTCTGGACTGGCCATGATAAAGCCTGTCGCAGAGCAGGTGAAGCACGCAGGGTCCTCGCATGCTATCTGGACCAGGGGCCACACCTGGCAGTCTTGTCCCAGGAGTACTGCTCTGGGAAATCAGGCATCATCTCTAAGAAGACTCTGTCACCATCAAAGACTTTTCACTTAAAAATTATGTATTTCTGAAGAGCCGTCATCTTGATTCACACCTGCAGTGATTGTTCTGCAAAAATGCCAGGGGGCAAGGCACGTTCAGGTGAACTCTCCCTGGTGTTGAAGGCTCTGTAAGGTCAGGTGTGAGTTGACAGAGATGTCAGAACCAAGGGGGAGAATGCCCAATACTTCAGAAGCATTTTTCCCACGCAATTCTACAGGAATGACTTTGTATATTCACTAGCACATCAGAAAGTGGAACTTGAGCGAATTCTGTCAATTCTGCCAGTTACAAAAAGGGGAACAGAATCAGTCATTCATTAATGTGTAGAGAATTGGCTGCAAGTCATTAGACCCCTGCAGTCACTTCTCAAAGAGTGACCAAGGGGAATGGAGACAGAGGCATGCAGGCTCCCCTCTGGGTTTTCTTGGGTGTGTTTTTTAAACTGTACAGTTTCAAAGTGCACAGTTTAGCGGTGTTAAGTACATTCACAATGTTGTGCTTCCATCACCACCCATCTCCAGAACTTTCATCGTCCCACCCTGAAACTGCCCAGTAAGCATCAACGCTCCATCCTCCCTTCCCCTGGAAACCACCATTCTGCTTTCTGTCTCTGTACATTTGACTGCTCCAAGTACATCATATGAGTGGAATCACCCAGTATGTGTCCTTTTGTGACTCGCTTCTTTCCCTCAACATATTGTCCTCAAGGTCCTGCCTGGCTTCCATTCTCTCTGTCCCTGTTTCTGTCTCTCCTTCTGGAGATGGCCTATTCTGCACCAGAGAGCTGCTGGTCCCATAGCACAGAGGGTGTTTGAGAAAAGGACCGAGCCTGTGACATTACCTGTCACAAGGTAACAGGTTGTTAACCCATTTTAGAAATGAAAATGGGCTAATAACATCCTGTCCTTACCTTAACAGAGTGTAGGTAAAATGAGATGATCCATAGAAAAGTTTTGGCATGGGGTCTGGGCACATAGTAAGTGCTCAAAAGTGGTAGCTTTCAAGCTTACTGGTGTTATTATTATCACTTTCAGTTATCTATTGCTGCATAATAAATTACCCAAACTTAGTGACTTACAGCAACAAGGGCATTTATGTTGCTCCCAAATCTGGCATCTGGACAGGACTCAGCAGAGACAGCTCGTCTCTGTGGCACTAGACGCCAGCTGCAGCGGTGGAGGGCTGGGCCTGAAAACACCTGAAAGCTGGCTCACTCACCTGTCAGACGTGGATGCTGGCTGTCAGCTGGGGCCTCAGCCAGGGCCAGGACCGGAACACCCACATGGTTCTCTCCATGGAGGCTAGAAGCAGGAGCAAGCATCTCCAGAAAGACAGACAGACAGAGGGACAGAGAGAACAGAGCCAGGCAGAAGTTGAGCAGCCTTCTATGACCTAGCTTGCAGAAGTCATGCAGTGTCACTTCGGCCACATTCCATTTATTTGAAGTGAGACACTGGAGCTGGCCCATAGTCAAAGGGAGAAGAATTAGAGTCCACCTTTTGAGGGAGAAGTGTCGAAATGTGTGGAAATTGCCTGACACCTCCAAGGTGAGCCAGTTCTCTGCTCTTATTTTCTGGCTTCATGGGGTAATGAGATCCAAATCCTTATCTTTACTGTACCTGACCTGTAATGCTTAATTAAGCCTTTTTAGGTTGATCAAAGTCTGAGGCCAGGTAATCTCTGGGCCACGGCTTCCTCATACTAAAATGCACAGAAGGGCAATGTTTGCATGGAAAATGACATCAGTAAAGCAAGTGTGTGGGGAAGGAGAAGACAGGAACCAGGAGGAAGGTGACGTCACAAGCTCAGTCCTTCCCTCCAACACCCTCTGCACTATGAAACCAGCAGCTCTCTGGATCAAAAACAGGCCATGAGAGTTGGGCCATGAGAGTCCAGCCCCACTCAGTTATCTCAGGGCACTGAGTCTGCAACTCACCTTGGCAGGTGGGGTCTAAATCCGAGAGGCTGGGTACAACCATGGGGTGATGGACACCAAGGAGGTATCCACAGCATTAGGAATCCATAAGGCTTCCGGATATGGCCCTGAGCAGAGCACATCCTGGCCCTTCCAAGCAGTAGGGAATGAGCCCAGACTTTTGGCCAGTGGTGCTGTTGTGATCAGGGTTTCTGCCAATGGGCACAGGGAACCTCAGGATCCCAGAGGTACTCTAGCATCTCTGACAGCAGTTTGAACTGACTGGGAGTGAAACATGGCCCGTCCAGGCAGCAGCTGTTTCTGCAAGTCTAGCCAGCATGCTAATTGAAGTCTGAGGTCTCTTCTTCCTTACCTTGGGGCCTGCAACTGGACCCTTAGGAAGGGTTTTTGTGTTCTTTGCAGAAAAGGGATTCAAGCTTCATGCTGGGTTTCAGGCCTTCATAGCCCTGCGCTCAGCAGACAACAGGTCTTGTAAGTGGGCCTCTCCAATGAACACAGTGGTCTTCAGCCAGGGCTAATCTTGCTCCCCAAAGGACATTTGACAACATCTGAAGACACCTTGCTTTTTCAACTAGAAAGGGGCATTTGGTGGGTAGAGGCCAGGGATGCTGCTAAACATCCTACAATACACAGGCCAGCCCCCCACAAAAGGATTATTGGCACCAAAATGTGAGAAACTCTGTTCATTTAAACTCCTCCCTGCCTTGGCCAGTTTGGCTCAGTGGTTAGAGCGTCGGCCTGTGGATGGAAGGATTGAGAGTTCGATTCCTGATCAAGGGCACGTACCTAGGTTGCAGGTTTGATTCCCAGCCCCAGTTTGGGTCATGCAGGAGGCAACCAATTGATGTGCCTCTCACATTTCTCTGTCTCTCTCCTTCCCTTCCACTCTTTCTGAAAATCAATGGGAAAAAAATAAATAAGTCAACTCCCCTCCCAGATACTCTGCAGCTCCTGAGGCTGAGAAGAAGCCAGGTCCAGCTTGCAGACCTGGACACTTCTTTTCCTTTTCCTGCCTGAAGACTGCACTTGAGAGAGGCAGCCAGTTTTAAGCTGCTCAAAGGTTCTAGCGTAAAGTGGCCTACCTCTCCTATTCTTTCAAGGGAGACCTTGTGTTGTAACCCAGGAGATCGACCAAACTCAGACGCCGAGATGGGGTTTAACAAAAGGAGTTTATTGAGCTAAGTCCACAGGCACCTGCAGTATGTCCCACACACGAGTAACTGCGGCCTCGGAGAGCTAAAATGGCTCCTTTTTATAGGATTTTGTGAGGGGGGTTGCTACGTGTAAGCAAGCATGTTACAGAAGCGGAATTTAGCAGTTAGTTAATTACCTGTTACTCAGTTTCCCAGACATCTCAAAGGTCAAGATGTTTTCAATAGATTATCCCTGGCGCCGACCCCAGGATTACCCAGTTATTACCCCAGGGTTAGCGATTACTTAGGGATTAGTTAGTGAAGAATGTTCTTCAGTAAATGAGTAAACTGACAACCCCTTTGGTTGTCGTGAAGGCCTCTGGGAGTTTAGGTCAATGGCACTGAGTTATAACATTCCCCTCTTCTTCTGGTGAATTAATCAAATCCTTGATTTATATTAGTCATGGATTAGGGTTAAGCGTTGGTAATGTTGCTGTTGGGCTAGTACCATAAGCTTAATTGATTGGACCCGCTCCTTGACAAATGCAGTGATTCTGTTAATGATGATAGGTCCGCAGGCTAAGGCTATGAATAAGAGGAGGAGCGGACCCACTAGAGCTGTGAGGAGGGTGGTCAGCCAGGGAGACCAATTGAACATACTCTCATACCATGAGGTAGAGGTATGTTCTTCTCTCTCTCTATCTCGTAATCGCTTTTGCAGCTCTTGCATATATTGTCTGATGATACCTGAGTGGTTAGCATAGAAACAACAGGTCTCTCCTAGGGCAGCACAGAGGCCTCCCTGTTTGAGGAAGAGCAGATCTAGACCGCTGTGATTTTGGAGGGCCACTTCGGCTAGGGAGTCAACCTGTTTTTCAAGGTATTTGACTTGGGTCTGGAGTAATTCAACATCGCGGGAAAACGTGGCTGACAGCTCACGAAGGGCAAGGTCATTCTTAATGAGGGCTGCCGCCCCTAGGGCAGTGGAGCTGGCAATACCCAGGGTAGCCAGTACAGGGATCAGAATGGGTACACGTTTCTGGAGTCTAGTATGAGAGTCTGAGGCTAGAAAATGGGCTGCACCTGTGGGCCCTGCATATAGATATACCTGGGGAACTATATAGATAACAACACAAAGATCTGAATGGTTCCCGGGGCTAATGCAACGGTGGATACCTGATAAGCATGCAAACCAAGTCCCGCTAGGTGCAATCAGAGTCCATGGGGTTGAGCCTTCGGCTCGCAGAGAGGTGTTGGTCAGGCAGTTGTCCTTGTATGGCGAAGCTTGGAGGTCGAGGTTTCCAAGGATGAAGCAGTTCCCTTGTCCTTGAAGATCTCCTAGGGTGAGCTTGCCGGCTGGGGCACAGTTGGCAAAGGTTTCTTCCCCAGGTGAGTCTGAGTCATTAAAAGTTTTGTTCATGGGGGCTAGAGTACCCGTGGCATTTGCCCCAATACCAACATAGTAGGGTGGTGCTGGATCTACACAGAGCCAGCAGTCTTCGGTGGTGTTAGGTTGAGAACTAATCTAACATGGTTAGAAACGAGCTGCTAAAGGAATTGAGGGGGTGTGGCATTGGCACCTGAGGAGGCCCAAAAGCTGGAGCTGGTGCCCTATTCTGGCTCTCTAGAGACTCTGTGGGTATTAATAAAGTACCAATGTCATATCCAGCGAGATATAGTCTCAACCCCCATGTTTTACCAGTGAGCCAGGCTGAGTTTCTTGAGATATGGGGTGCATCGGGCGCGCAACAGAGCAAATGGCAAGAGGTTTACCCAATTATCACCGGTTTCAATCTTAAGTTTGGTAAGAGTCTCCTTAAGAGTTCTATTCATTCTCTCTACCTCACCTGAGCTTTGGGGTCTATAGGCACAATGTAATTTCCAGCCTATTCTGAGAGCTTCTGCTATTAATTTGGAAATTTTGGCTATGAAAGCCGGCCCATTGTCTGACCCCAGTACTAAGGGCAGGCCAAATCTAGGAATGATCCCAGTTAGGAGATGTCTGGCAACTACGTTAGCAGTCTCGTGCCTTGTGGCAAAAGCCTCAGTCCATCCTGAGTAGGTGTCAACAAAAACTAGTAAGTACTTAAATCCAAATTTGCTGGTTAAGATCTCAGCAAAATCAAGTTCCCAATGCTCACCTGGTTCATGCCCTCTGATTCAGACCCCAAGTCCATGGGGTCTGGGAGGCCCTGGATTTACCTGTGCACAGGCAGAACATCGGGTAACCTCTGAAGTGGCTATAGTTTTGAGATCTGGAATATAGAAGTGTCCACTGACTAGAGAGATTAATTTTGATGTGCCTAGATGAGTACTGTAGTGGAGATCTCTAATGAGAGCAATTCCCAAGGCTTTGGGGAGAAGTAGTCTTCCATCGGGGAGCTGATGCCAGTTCCCCTTCTCTGTTGAACAATTTAACTTCTTTCCCAGGTTGAGCTCCTCTTCATTGTAGGATGGTGAGGAGGGCAATTCCCGAAGGGGAAGAGCAGGGAGTATTTCTATAGGTTTTACCTCAGTTAGGGCAATTTGTTTAGCAGTCCGGTCTGCTAGGTCATTTCCTTCTTTTGTCTGACTAGGCTTGGTTTCGTGCCCCCTGCAGTGAACAATGGCTACAGCCTTAGGTTGCCAGATGGCTGCTAAGAGATTGAGTATTTCTTCTCTATTTTTAATTTCTTTCCCAGCTGATGTGAGGAGCCCCCTTTCTCGGTATAGGGCTCCATGCACATGAGCAGTTGCAAAGGCATAGCGGCTGTCAGTGTAGATGTTGACCCTCTTGCCTTTTGCCAAGTTGAGTGCCTGTGTCAGGGCAATCAGTTCTGCTTTCTGTGCAGAAGTTCTGTGGGGCAAGGCCTGAGCCCAGATTACCTGTAAGTTGGTGACTACTGCTGCCCCGGCATACCGAGTTCCATCCTTGATGAAACTGCTGCCATCAGTATAGAGGTCATAGTCAGAGGTGGCTATTTTCTCGTCTTTGAGGTCCGGTCTGGTTCTCTCTATGGAGTCTAGTAACGAGTGGCAATCGTGGAGCAGTTCTCCTCGATTCCCGTCGGGGAGTAAGGTAGCCGGGTTGAGGGCAGTAGACTTGGAGAAGGTAACCTGTGGTGGGTTCAATAATAGTACCTGATATTGAGTGAGGCGAGTGTTGGAAATCCATCTGTCAGGAGGAGACCTGAGTAAGGCTTCAGTGGTGTGGCCTCTGATGGTTTGGAGGTCCTGGCCTAAGGTCAGCTTCTGCGCCTCCTTGACAAGGAGAGCGGTTGCAGCTATTGCTCTCATGCAGGACGGCCAGCCTGCAGCAACAGGGTCAAGCTGTTTGGAGAGATAAGCAATCGGGCATTTCCATGGTCCCAGAGTCTGGGTTAGGACTTCTTTTGCTATGCCTTTGCGTTCTGCAACAAAAAGCTGGAAAGGTTTGGTGGTATCTGGCAAGGCAAGGGCAGGGGCTGAGGCAAGCACCTGTTTAAGTCTTTCAAAAGCCTCTTCTTCCCTTTTAGTCCAAGTTAAATCAGGTTCCTTTCCCCCCGTACATGAATAGAGGGGTCTTGCAATTTCTGCAAACCCTAGAATCCACAGTCTGCAATATCCAACCACGCCTAGAAATTCTCGTACCTGCCTTTTGGTGGTTGGCCTTGGGATCCCAAGGATTGCTTGGATTCTTCCTGAGGATAAGGTGCATTTCCCTTCCTCTAAATGGTAACCCAAGTAGGTGGCTTTCTTGACACAGATTTGGGCTTTTCTCATGGATACCCGGTACCCAAGTTTGCCTAACTCAATGAGAAGGGCTCGAGTGGCAGCAAGGCATTCATCGGAGGTCCGGGCAGCTAGGAGTAGGTCATCTACATATTGGAGCAGGGTTACCTGTGGGTGGCTGTCTCGGAAGTTGAGGAGGTCCCGGCTCAGGGCTTCGTCAAAAATGGTGGGAGAGTTCTTGAAGCCCTGAGGGAGTCTGGTCCAGGTAAGCTGGCCTGAGAAACCCCCTTCGGGGTCTGTCCATTCAAAGGCAAAGATGGGTTGGCTCTTTGCAGCAAGCGGCAGGGTGAAGAAGGCATCTTTGAGGTCCAGGACTGAGTAGTAAACCTTGTCTGGAGGTAAAAGACTCAGGAGGGTATATGGGTTAGGCACAGTAGGGTGGATAGACTCAACCCTTTTGTTTACCTCCCGCAAATCCTGAACTGGCCTATAATCTTCCCTTCCTGGTTTCTTCACGGGCAACCATGGGGTGTTCCAGGGGGACTGACACAGAATTAAAATGCCTGCATCTCTCAGCCTCTTAATATGTTTGGCAATCCCTTCCTTGGCCTTTTGGGGGATTGGGTATTGTCTGACTTGAATGGGAGTAGCAGTGCTGGCCAATTGCACAATGATAGGGGGCTGGTGAGAGGCTAGCCCCGTGGGTTTGTTTCAGCTCAAACTTCAGGGATCTGTATGGCTAATTTAGTCAAGACATCCTGTGAGTTATGTTCCCCAGTGGGAGGTGACATTTCCTCTTGAAGGAGATATTCCTCAGAGAGGGGTACTGTAACCATGATAGTGGAAGGTTGTTGGTTCCCTAAGCTTAGAGTTGTGAGTTGCTTTCAGCTTTCGCAGCAGGTCTCTGCCAAGCAATGGGTAGGGGCAGTCGGGCATTACAAGGAAGGAGTGAGTGATAGTGCCCTTCCCGAGATCAGTGATTCTGGCTTTAGTCCATGGGTATGCTTTTGGCTTTCCTGTTGCCCCTATAATCGATGTCTTTTGGGAGGAGAGCTTTCCAGAGGCCTGCTGCAGGACCGAATAGGTGGCCCCCGTGTCGACAAGGAAGTCAGTTTGTTTTCCCTAACCCTGACCCCCCTAATCTTCTCCCTCCAACTTCAAAGCCTTCTAATTTCTGCAATTTCTTTCTGATGTCTGGGGTTGACTGTGAGACAAAGGCCATGTTGACCATCCGTCTATTCCCATCTGCATCCGGGTCTAAGGGGGTATAAGTTCTGTAGGCCTCTAATAATCTTTCTAAAAAGGCCGTGGGAGATTCGTCCTTCCCTTGCATAGTGGCTGCTACTTTTGCTAAATTGGTGGGTTTCTTAGCAGCGCCCCTTAGACCCCTGAGGAGGTTTCGGTGATAAGTGCGTAACCTCTGCATCCCCTCCCCAGTGTTTGGATCCCATTCTGGGGGTCGTTGAGGCAGTTCATCATCTAAGCCCTCGGGGCCAGCGTCATCCCCGACCACAGCCTTAATTGCCTCAGCGCGTATCCTCTCCCTCTCCTCTGAGGTGAACAAAGTTTGTAAAATCTGTTGACAATCATCCCAAGTGGGTTGGTGGGTCCGGAATACAGACTCCAATAAACTTATCAGAGCTTGTGGTTGCTCCGAGAAAGGGGGGTTTTGTTGTTTCCAATTATATAAATCGCTAGTTGAAAAAGGGACATAGATCATTCATGCCGGGCCCATAGAGCCGGGCGCAGCGGGCACCTCTCGTAATGGGAGCATTGGGACTGAGGTGTCCGGTTCCCAGGCCGGTTGATAAGGGGTGCCGTCCCATGTATGTGAGGGACTCAAAAGTCTGGCATTGTCAGCCGGGCCTGGGGCTCTTGCCTGAGGCTCGTCTGAGGGTGCCCTCGCCTTCCCTCCCAAGGCGTTTCCTGCATGAGGTGTTTCCTGCATAGGGTGGGGGCGTCATTACCTCTAGGAGCGATTCCTCAGGATCCCCTTGGGGGACTGGATATAACCTGGGTGCTTTCCCAGGGGATTCTGGTTGGCTCTCCTTGGTTGCCCCCGCGGTCGCTCCTTTGGGGCTGCAACCATGATGGTATGGTTTCCTACCTTAGCTTTCATTCCCTTTTGGGGCTCCTCCCTTCCGCATTTTGTTATATAGGGAGGCTTGTCTAATACTATGTCAATCCAGACATCTATATATACCCGTTGATCTGGGTGAGGGACCCTATAAACAACCGAACGCACGGCGAAGAGGAGGTTAGGGTCAAAACTCCCCTCCGAGGGCCATTCCACCCCAAAGGTTGGCCACTCTAGTTCACATAGCGTCCTCAGGAAGCCGGGGTCTGCTGGCTTCCCATAATTACAGGACCTTTTGAGAAAATCGGAAAAGTTAGAGAGCAGACATTCAAGGGGGGTCGGTTTCCTGGATGGTCCTTGGTCCTTGGCGTCTCTCCTGAAAGTGAAACAGTTAGAGCAGAAAGAGAGGCTGAACATACAAGAACACGAAATCAGAAGACAAACAAGAACAATCACTGAGACTAGTCTCACACCCTCACAGAACACACACACCTTCAAAGTGAAGCACCTAGGCTTCCAAAATCAGAAGTCAGCGTCCTGACTCTGATTAGAGGCAGACAGTGCGCGGTGTCCCGCCTGTACAGCCTCGCCAAATGCTCCGGAGCCAAAGACACAAAGAAACAAATGGATCGATCCACTTACCAAGACCACGTGGCACGAAAACCCTAAGCCGAATCTGGCCGCAGTCAGAAGATCAAATTTGTAAAGGCGAGGATGGAGGCGCCTCCCTTGTGCCTGAGGAGGTCGACCCCTCTCAGAGGGGGACCTCGAGGTGATCTCGCTGGGGCCTCCAAATGTTGTAACCCAGGAGATCGACCAAACTCAGACGCCGAGATGGGGTTTAACAAAAGGAGTTTATTGAGCTAAGTCCACAGGCACCTGCAGTATGTCCCACACACGAGTAACTGCGGCCTCGGAGAGCTAAAATGGCTCCTTTTTATAGGATTTTGTAAGGGGGGTAAGCAAGCATGTTACAGAAGCGGAATTTAGCAGTTAGTTAATTACCTGTTACTCAGTTTCCCAGACATCTCAAAGGTCAAGATGTTTCCAATAGATTATCCCTGGCGCCGACCCCAGGATTACTCAAGGGTTAGTTATTACCCCAGGGTTAGCGATTACTTAGGGATTAGTTAGTGAAGAATGTTCTTCAGTAAATGAGTAAACTGACAACCCCTTTGGTTGTCGTGAAGGCCTCTGGGAGTTTAGGTCAATGGCACTGAGTTATAACACTTGTAGGCAATTCTTCCCAAAACACATCCAATCTGATTTTAAATTCAGCTGATACCTTGAAGTAATTGCCCATTTCTTCACTGAAGAAGGAAAAACAATCCTAACGTGTAGTGCCTGCGGAGGCACCCTTCAAGTAAGGCTGCCATGACACGTTCATTGAGTGCCAGCTACAGGCTAAGCACTTACCTTCCGCAGCTCCTAAGCTCATGCCTCCCCAGCCCCCTACAGTTTCCATCCATCCACAGTAGAGACCCCCAGTGTGGCCCCGAGGCTCGGCAGTACCATGAATTATCCAAGAATGTTCAGTTAGGGTCAGTGGAATTTATGTATTATGACCAAAAACAGGGCTATACTTTAGAAAAGTTTGTATTAAAGAATCAAAACTTTTCTTGACTAGACAACTCAACTGACATATCCTATAAAATCTATGTATCAGTCAGGGTTCTCCAGAGAAATAGGACCAATAGGATATGTGTATATATAGAAAGATATATTTTAAGGCATTGGCTCACATGATTGTGGGTGCCAGCAAGTCCAGAATCTGCAGGGCAGGCTAGTGGCTGGGATGAACTGATGTTGCAGCTCTAGTCCCAAAGTATCTGGAGGCAGAATTCCCTCTTCCCCAGTAGACTTCAGTCTTTTGTCTCAAGACCTTCAACTGTTTGGATGAGGCCAATGCACATAATGGATAATAAACTGCCTTCTTCAAAGTCTACTGATTTAAATGCTAATCTCATCTAAAATACCTTCAGGGCAACATTTAGACTGGTGTCTGACCAAACAACTAGATACCCAGTCTAGTCACGTTGACACAAAATTAACCATCACAGCCTACTTATATGGAAAACTCCTTATCATTAAAATAGTTTATTTTTAAACCCTTAATGCTGAGCACTGAGAGAAGAGTACGCATTCTTTAAGATCTGCATTGACATTCCCTCTATATAAACCCCTTCCTGACCCTGGGCAGCATTAAGTTCTTTAAGACAACTAATAGAAGTTTATAAACCTGATGGCATTCATGGAATAATGATGGTTTTTAAAAACCACTTCATTGACAAAATTTCAATCTCATACAGAACTAGAGAGGCTAGTATGAAGAATCCCTCTGTATCCTATTTCAACAACTATCAACTTATTACCTAATTGTTTTATCTATCCTCTCTCCACAAACATACACACACACTTTCTTCTGGAGCTCAAAGCAAATTTCAGCCATTTCAGCTATAAATACTTTAATGTGCATCACTAACAGATAGTACTTGGAAAATGTAACCATAACACTATTGTCCCACCCAGCAAACTAACCATCTAATACACACTCCATGTTAGATTTTTCCCAGTTGTCTCAAAAACCTCTTTTTCCAGTTGCTGGCTGATACTCAGAGGAGTATTGACCTTCTGGAGAATCAAAGTACAGAAACAGAAGGGTTTTTCCCTTTGGACTTCTCAGCTGGGATGCCCCTCCTTGCCATCTCCACCCAACTCATCATTCTCCAAGTTGTGCCAGGGTTAAGGGGACACTTTTAGAGGGCTGGGGAGGCAGGTGTCCTAGAACTGTACAGGTAGAACTTGGGGAGGAATAATCCTGACACCATCTTCTCCTTCAAGAGAGTTCTTCTTCATCAGAAAAGCAGCCCTTTCTATGCCTGTATTCTATGTAGGGCCAAAAGGTGGGAGAGCACACCTTTACTGAAGAGCCAGCAACACCCACTGCAGATCTTTGGTGACTCTGCATGGGCCACCAAGTTCAAGTATCTTGGGACATACGTAGGATGAGCTCCCTGGAGAACTTGGGTTTTGAAGGGTGAGGGGGAGAGACACCCTTGGTTATTTCCTTGTGCAAATACGTAACTACCTTACTCTAAAACACTTAAAGGGCTCTGTATGTGTAAAATCATTCCTACACACATCATCAAACAGAAGACATGGGGAAACTCCCCAGAAACCTTGGGACTTTCCTTCAACAAGCCAAGGCAAAATGCAACAGAGCCCGTCAGACTTCCTTCCTAGAGTTCTGTGCACTCAGTAGAATCTGTGTTCAACCTACAGGTTCTAATAGAAATAAAACTATGTGCTAATTATAGTTTTAAATTAAAAAAGAATGTTGTTTAAATACAATCAGCCCTGCTGATCAAAATAGCTTTAACACTTTTAGTAAAGTCAATTTTCAGCATGTGTTTGCTCCCCCAGGTATGAAAAGTTGTGTTAACTCATAAGTTGACAAATATTTTAGGAATGCTTTCCCATTTTTATAAAATAAGTTCTTAATTCCATAGGAATAGACTCTGAAGGCAGTATCATTGGGTATTAAAATCAGAGGCTCTGGAATTACACTCCACACTGAAATTCTTAATAGTTCTTTGACCTTGGACAAACTAATTAGTCTCTTTGATGTCGTTCTCCCACCTACAAACTGAGGGCCAAAATATGTCCTTTATGGGGCTATAATGAAAGTGTAACAAGATAACATATCCCATTCAAAAAACATGTATTAAGTGTTGGGCACTCTTCGAGGAGTGGGTAATTAAATGGAGACCTGAATGATGAGGATTCAACCATGCAAACATTTTGGGGGAAAAGAGAGATCAGCAAATGCCACAGTTCAAGAGCCAGTACAAGTTTGGGATCTTAGAGGCAGAAAATGAAGGGAGAAAGTATATAAAACATGGACAATGAGGCAGGCAAGGCCTGAGTATGAGTCTGGTAGGACTTGAGAAGAAGTTTGGATTCATTCTAACAGCAGAAGGTTTTAAGCACAGTGTATGCTCCTTTGATTTAGACTGACATTTCAAAATGATCACGCTGTCCACGCATCAGAGAAATGGTTGCAAGGGTAAGAGGAGTGGGGGGCCATTTAGGGGACTGAGAATGGCCCAGCGGAGAGAGCACAGTGGCACAGACCAGGATCTGAGCCATGTCAGTAAGGAGAGGCAGTCAGCTCTGGAATACATGTAAAAAATAAATCTGCCAAGACTAGGTGGATAAATGTGAGGAGTAAAGGAAATGAAATGCGTGAAGAATGATTTCTGTGTCTGAGGTCCCAGAGAGTGGTTAAGATGGTGGTGCATTTACAGAAACAGAAAAGACTTGGGAGAAGCAGACGTGAGGAGGTAGAAAAGCAAGAGTTTTCTTTTGGCCACCTAAGTCTGAGATGCTTAAGAATCCTGTAAGTGGAGATGTCAACTGGGCAGGTGAGTTTACGAATCTAGAGACCTGGGGGGGAAATCAAGCTATTGGGAATCTTCAGTATATAGATGGTATTGAAAGCAAAGAGTGCAGATGGACTCATTAGGGAGAAACAAAGGGAAAGGGGTGAGAGCCAGAGCTGAGTCTTAGAATATTCCAGCATCTAGAGGTCAAACATAGGTAGAAGATACTGAGAAGGATCAGCTAGTGAGGTGGCAGAAAAAAAACACAAGAAAGAAATGGAATGAAAGTTCAGAAAAATGTTTCCAAAAGGAAGGAGTGGTCAACCTTGCCAAATGTTACTAAAAGATACAGTAAAAAGAGGATAGCAATGAACCATGGCACTTCACATGACAGCAGTCCTTGTTGATCGTAGTAACAGCAGTTTCAGTGGCACAGGGGCTGAGAGGATTCAGGAGAGAAGGAAAAGTAGAAAAGTGGAGCAGACATGATGGTGTCTTTTGGGAAGAAGGAGAGAAATGACTTGGTCTAGATAGGCATGAAGAGCAAAGAAAAGTCAAGGACATTTCAATGTGCCCTTGGGAAGAATATAGTAGAGAGGGAGAAATTGATAATGCTGAACAGAAAGGTGATCTTTGTAAAAATTCTCTTTTTGTTACTAGTTCATGTATATAGGCGTTTATTTCTACTGTTTATTTCACCTAGGGATTCTTTAGCTCAGTCTTTATTCCTCTAATACTATGATAGAACCAGAGATATATTAAAACATTACTCATTTTAATAAAAAGAATATATAATCCTCCATTTGTGAGAAAATGCCCCAAAGGACTGTTATTTGGATATATAAAATCCTTAGACATGCAAATCTCACAGCCATAAAATTATTCATTCCCAATGTTCTCCATGCACACCAGTTAACATGGTCACTCATGTTTATGACCTCAGCTCCTGGCAGCTGAATTACAATTCCCCCAAGGCCACATTGCTTCAGGCTACTATATCTTGTACCTTCACACCACCCCTGATGTGTCTACTCTAGGAACAGCCACCTGCTGGGTTCTCTAGGAAGCCTCCCTCCCTTGGGTCTGCATTAACCTCTGTAAACTTTTTCTTCATGTTTTCTTTCTATAAAGGTAAGGTGGGACCCGAGACAGTGTTATGAACAAAGATTACAGTGAAGCCAATTCTGTGAAACCCAGTCCATTTAACAAAAATAATATTTTTTTAAAATAATGTGTACACTTGGAGAAAATAAAAGCAGTAAAGAATGCAAAAGAAATCAAAATTCAACTAAGATCACACCCCCAGAAACAACCTCCATTACCATTTTGCTGAATGTCCTACAGACTCTGTAATCCTGAATTTTCCTGAATTGCAGAGACCTGTCCTAGGACAGCAGAATTACTCCTAGACAGCTCTGGTTTTGGTTTATTACAGTGACTGTCATAGGGAGCTTGCCTCATTTTTTCTTTTTTTGTATTTCCATGCTTAGAATGAACCCTGGCTCTGTAGAGGACCCACTTATGTTAAGGGCACATCTGGCAGAAAAACAGCAGCAAAAACAATGCAGTTGGCTGACATCAATGACACGTGAAGAAATTGAAATACAGAATAAAAGATGAACGCACCTATTCTGAAGGGGAAGCATGGAGTTCTGGAAGGCTCATGGCCTTTGTTTTAAAACAGATCCAAATAGAAGTGGCATTTCAAATCAATGTGAAAATATATTTCAAATGAATATGGCTGAGGTAATTGACAAATAACATTAAAAAAACTAAAGTTAGAGCCTTACTTCATGCTTTATGAAACCATACAAGAACGAGAGGACCATGTGAGTAAGCACAGCCTTAGGATGAGAACAAGACGACAAAGGCATCGCTATAAATGAAGGATCAATTGCTTGACAACACAAAATGAAAAAGACATTTAAAACTTAAAAGGCAAGAGGAAAATTATTTTGAAATATTAAATTGATAGGGTCAATATATACAGTTTTTAATGAATCAATAAGATAAATGCACTAATTGGCAAAGGAGATGAAAAAAAATGTAATGCATAAAAGAAGAAATATAACTTGGCAATTCATATTAGATTTCATAGGACTTAAAGTCACCAGAATTTAAGAAAGACAAATTATCCCAGCTAGTATGGCTCAGTGGTTGAGCATCAACCCATATACCAAGAGACTACCAGTTTGATTCCTGATCAGGGCACATGCCCAGGTTGTGGGCCAAATCCCCAGTGTGGGGCATGCAGGAGGCAGCCAATCAATGTTCTCTCTCATCCATGTTTCTTTCTCTCTCTCCCTCTCCCTTCCTCTCTCTCTGAAATCAAGAAGGAAGGAAGGAAGGAAGGAAGGAAGGAAGGAAGGAAGGAAGGAAGGAAGGAAGGAAGGAAGGAAGGAAGGAAGGAAGGAAGGAAGGAAGAAAGAAAGGAAGAAAGGAAGAAAGAGAGGGAGAGAGAGAGAGAGAGAGAGAGAGAGGAAGGAAGGAAGGAAGGAAGGAAGGAAGGAAGGAAGGAAGGAAGGAAGGAAGGAAGGAAGGGAGGGAGAAAGGAAGATAGAGAAAGAGAGAAAGAAAGGCAAATTAAAAGAAGACAATATTTTTTTCCTACAAGGATGGTAAAAGATTATAAAGAATACTAACCATTGCTGACTTCTGGTCAAGATGGCGGCGTAGGTAAACGCAGTATCGCGTCCTCCCACAACCACATCAAAGTTACAACTAAACTACAGAACAGCCATCATTCAAAACCGCCTGAAATAGAAGTGAATGGAAGTCCTACAACTACTGAATTAAAGAAGCAGCCACATCAAGACTGGTAGAAGGGGCAGAGGCAGACGGGCTGGTCCCACACCCACTTCTGGCGGATAAAAATTAGGAGGACACGTCGGCTGGGAAGGTCCTCCCTGAAGACTGAGGGGTCCCTGTCCCACACCAGGCACCCCGCTCAGGGTTCCAGTGCCAGGAACAGAGTCCCCATCACTTCTGGCTGGTAAAACCAGTGGTAACTGGAGCTCAGGGAAGCTGAGGCAGCTGGAGCCCCAGGCAGCTCCTCTTAAAGGGCCCGCACTCAGACTTATCAGACTCACTCCTTCTAAGCTTAGAAGAGAGGCAGCTCGAGGGGCGCCAGAAACATACAGGGAAGAACTGAGCTATTTGGCATTGGAGCGAGGGCTGGAGAGGGGGCTTTCTCGGGGACAAACATGCTGTTAGAGGCCTTTGTTCCTTTCATGAGCCCTTCCCTGGGGCGGCAGACAGCTGCCATATCTGGGACTCCAGCAACCTGGCTCATACTGGTTACCCCACCCTGGTTATTCCCTGAGGCCCCGCCCAACCCAACTTTCAGGCCCACTCAAGCTGTTGCCACTTGCTTAACCATAGGATTGGCCTGTCTTGGATCCTGCTTCAGGTTTTCCTAAATTCTTTCAAATAAGCAGCATCTGGTTTCAGCTAGCCCCATACCTCTCATTAAGTAACACATAGAAACAAACACAGGGAGGCAGCCAAAATGAGGAGACAAAGAAACAGGTCCCAAATGAAAGAACA
Source organism: Molossus molossus (assembly GCF_014108415.1). Lineage (NCBI taxonomy): Eukaryota > Metazoa > Chordata > Mammalia > Chiroptera > Molossidae > Molossus > Molossus molossus. The sequence continues at coordinate 9,657,643 of NW_023425347.1, forward strand.
GAACAAAACTCCAGGAAAAGAACTAAGCAAAATGAACATAAGCAATCTAACAGATGCAGAGTTCAAAACACTGCTTATAAGGATACTCAGTGAACTTAGTGAGAACCTCAGTGACCTTAGTGAGGGCCTCAAGAACATAAAAAAGGACCAGTCGAAAGTGAAGGAGGCACTAACAAATAAAGAATAATTTACACAGATTCAATACTAGAGTACGTAAAACCAAGAAGCAAACCATCAATTTGGAATGTAAGGAAGCAAAAAACACCCAATCAGAACAGCAAAAAGAAAAAAGAATCCAAAAAAATTGAGGATAGTGTAAGGAGCCTCTGGGACAACTTCAAGCATGCCAACATTCACATTTTGCAGGTGCCAAAAGACGAGAGAGAACAAGAAATAGAAAACCTAGTTGAAACAATAATGGCAGAAAACTTTCCTAACTTGGTGAAGGAAACAGACATACAAGTCCAGGAAGCACAGAGAGTCCCAAACAAGATGAACCCCAAGAGGCCCACACCAAGACACATCATCAAAATGCAAACGGTTCAAGACAAAGAGAGAATCTTAAAGGCAGCAAGAGAAAAGCAGTTAGTTACCTACAAGGGAGTTCCCATAAGATGTCAGCTGATTTCTCAAAAGAAACTCTGCAGGCCAGAAGCGAGTGGCAAAAAATATTCAGTGATGAAAAACAAGAACCTACAACCAAGATTACTTTATCCTGCAAAGCTGTCATTTAGAATTGATGCTCATATAAAGAGTTTCCCAGACAAGAAAAAGTTAAAGAAGTTCATCAGATTTAGAGACTTCCGGTCAAGATGGCAGAGTAAATAAACGTGGTATCGCGTCCTCCCACAACCTCATCAAAGTAACAACTAAAATACAGAACAACCATCATTCAAAACTGCCTGAAATCAAGCTGAATGGAAGTCCTACAACCACGAAATTAAAGCAGCAGCCACATCCAGACTGGTAGGAGGGGCAGAGGCACAAGGGGCGCGGTGGCAGGAAGGGCTGGTCCCACACCCACGTGTGGCGGATAAAAATCAGGAGGCTCCCTCGGCTGGGAAGGTCCTTCCTGAGGACTGAGGGGTCCCCGTCCCACACCAGGTGCCCCGCTCAGGGTTCCAGTGCCAGGAAGAGAAGTCCCCATAACTTCTGGCTGGAAAAACCAGCGGGAACTGAGGCTCAGGGAAGCTGAAGCGGCTGGAGCCCCAGGCAGCTCCCTAAAAGGCCCGCGCACGGACTTATCGGACTCTCTCCTTCTAAGCTTGGAGGGGAGGCAGCTCGAGGGGCACCAGAGACATACAGGGAAGAACTGAGCTGTGTGGCACTGGAGAGAGGGCTGGAGAGGGGGCTTTCTCGGGGACAAACGTGCTGTCAGAGGCCTTTGTTCCATTGGTGAGCCCTTCCCTGGGGCGGCAGACAGTCGCCATATCTGGGACTCCAGCAACCTGGCTCACACTGGTAGCCCCGCCCTGGTGACTCCCTGAGGCCCCACCCCACCCCACCCCACCCCACCCCACCCCACCCAACTCAACTTTCAAGCCCACCCAAGCTGTTGCCACTTGCTTAACCATAGGATTGGCCGGTCTTGGATCCTGCTTCAGGTTTTTCCTAAATTCTTTCAAACGAGCAGCATCTGGTCTCAGCTAGCCCCATACCTCTTATTAAGTAATACACTGAAACAAACACAGGGAGGCAGCCAAAATGAGGAGACAAAGAAACAGGTCCCAAATGAAAGAACAGAACAAAACTCCAGGAAAAGAACTAAGCAAAATGAACATAAGCAACCTAACAGATACTGAGTTCAAAATACTGCTTATAAGGATGCTCAGTGAACTTAATGAGAACCTCAGTGAATTTAGGGAGGACCTCAAGAGCATAAAAAAGGACCAGTTAGGCCCTGGCCGGTTTGGCTCAGCGGTTAGAGCGTCGGCCTGCGGTCCTGAGAGACCCTGGTTCGGTTCCCGCTAAGGGCACGTACCTCGGCTGCAGTTTGTCCCCGGCCCTGGTCGGTTGTGCGGGTGGCAGCCACTCGATGTGTCCCTTCACATCGATGTTTCCCTCTCTCTCTTCCTCTCTCTCCCTCCCGCTCTACCTGAACAAAGAATGGAAAAATGTCCTCGGGTGAGGATAAAAAAAAAGGACCAGTTAGAAATCATGGATACACAGTTAGAATTGAAGGAGGCATTAACTGAAATAAAGAATAATTTACACAGCTTCAATAATAGAGTACGTAAATACAAGGAGCAAACCATCGATTTGGAATATAAGGAAGCAAAAAATGCCCAATCAGAACAGCAAAAAGAAAAAGGAATCCAAAAAAAATGAGGATAGTGTAAGGAGCCTCTGGGACAACTTCAAGCATGCCAACATTCGCATCTTGGGGGTGCCAGAAGGAGAAGAGAGCGAACAAGAAATCAAAAACCTGTTTGATGCCCTGGCCAGTTTGGCTCAGCGGTTAGAGCGTCGGCCTGCGGTCCTGAGAGACCTGGGTTCGGTTCCCGCTAAGGGCACGTACCTCTGCTGCAGTTTGTCCCCGGCCCTGGTCGGTTATGCGGGTGGCAGCCACTCGATGTGTTCCTTTCACATCGATGTTTCTCTCTCTCTCTCTCTGTTCCTCTCTCTCCCTCCCACTCTACCTGAACAAAGAATGGAAAAATGTCTTCGGGTGAGGATAAAAAAAAAAAAAAAAAAAAAAACCTGTTTGAAACAATAATGGCAGAAAACTTTCCTAACTTGAAGGAGACAGACATACAAGTCCAGGAAGCACAGAGAGTCCCAAACAAGATGAACCCCAAGAAGCCTACACCAAGACACACCATCATCAAAATGCAAAAGGTTCAAGACAAAGAGAGAATCTTAAAACAGCAAGAGAATGGCACCTAGTTACCTACAAGGGAGTTCCCATTAGGCTGTCAGCTGATTTCTCAAAAGAAACTTTGCAGGCCAGAACAGAGTAGCAAGAAATATTCAGAGTGATGAAAAGCAAGAACCTACAACCAAGATTACTCTATCCTGCAAAGCTATCATTTAGAATTGATGGACATATAAAAACTTTCCTAGACAAGAAAAAGTTAAAGGAGTTCATCACTACCAAACCATTATTATATGAAATGATGAAGAGTCTTTTTGAAGAAAAAGGTAAAATGTATGAACAAACAAAATGGAAATGAATACATATCTATCAACAATGGAATCTACAAACAAAATGACCAGGTAGAACAGAAACATTCTCATAGATACAGAGAACATTTTGTTGGTTGCCAGTTGGGAGGGGGGTTGGGGGAATGGGTGAAAAAGGTGAAGGGATTAAGAAATACAAATTCATTGCTAGACTGAGAAACCTCAAAGGGAAAGGGGTTGGGGGGGTGGGAAGAAATAAACCAAAGAACTTATATGCATAACCAATGGACACAGACAATAGTGTGGGAAAAGGCGGGAGTGGGGAGGAGGGGGTCAATGGGGGAAAAATGTGGAACATCTGTAATACATTTTACATCCAACAATAAAGGTTTAAAAATAAATAAATAAATAAATAAGAAATTCATCACCACCAAACCATTATTATATGAAATGATGAAGGGTCTTTTTGAAGAAAAAGATAAAATATATAAACATAATGGCAATAAATACATATCTATCAACAATGGAATCTACAAACAAAATGAACAGGCAGAACCGAAACATTCTCATAGATACAAAGAACATTTTGTTGTTTGCCAGATGGGAGGGGGGTTGGGGGAATGGGTGAAAAAGGTGAAGGGTTTAAGAAGTACAAATTGGTTGCTAGACTGACAAACCTCAAAAAGAAGGGGGCTGGGGGATAGGAAGAAATAAACCAAGGAACCTATATGCATAACCAATGGACACAGACAATAGTGTGGGAAAAGGCGGAAGGGGGGGGGGGAGTGGGGAGCAGGGAGCCAATATGGGGAAAATGAGGAACATCTGTAATACATTCAACAATAAAGATTTTAAAAAAGAATACTAACCATTGTTGATGACAATATGAAAAATAGGTATTATACTCTGATGGTTGAATTGTATATGGGAATAACTATTCTATGGGTAATTTAGCAATATATGTTAAAGGTCTTTAAAATGTGCATGCTAGTTTACTCATCATTTCCAAAATTAAGAATTTATCACAAAGAAGTTTTTAGACACGTGCAAAGTTTTTAACTGTGAAGATCTCTGGTAATGAGCTTTTGGGTTATGTTTTTTTAATTTTTACTTTTCATTATTTTTCAATGTTCCAAATTGAACTTAGATGTTTTAATTAAACATAAATAATAAATGAGCACTTTCAGTTAAAGATGGCAGATTGAACATTAATATTTACCTCCATTTTCTCCCTAAAGCAAACTAACATAACGTGATTTTTATGGCATAAATCCAAAAAGACAGTGAAAATGGGAAAAGAATATTTTGGAAGCTGAAAGTAAAGGAAGAGAAATAACTGATTTAGCAAAACTGAACCAACAGTAGAAAAGCCAAGATGCAACCTGATTCACATCATAGACCTTCAAAGGTCTCAGACTTGGCAGCACCAGGTTCCTTGGCAGTGAAGAAAAACACAGGGCTGGAAACAGCAAGTTTGTTGGGAAAGCAGACACCACCAGCTCTTCTTTCCAACTTGTACAAAGGGAAGAAACCTGGAGGTTTTATCCTACTCACGGAAGATGTATAACAGCACATCTCTGAGCTAGGCAACATTAGGCAGAAGTGAGGGCAGGAGGACTATACAGAGAGAAGGACTAAGAAAAAGTGTATGCATTGACTGTCTGGCTCCCCAGCCTTCCCCTCTTGCTCTAAGAAGGTTAGCAGCTAGGCTTACTTCCTCCAAGAAGACTAAAAGATTCTCTTGCCCTGGCCAGTTTGGCTCAGCAGTTAGAGCGTGGGCCGGAGGAACAGAGAGTCCTGGGTTCAGTTCCTGCTAAGGGCACGTACCTCAGTTGCAGTTTGTCTCCAGCCCCAGTTGGGATCATGTGGGTACCAACCACTCGATGTGTCTCTGTCATATCGATGTTTCTCTCTCTTTCTTCCTCCCTCTCTCTCTCCTGCTCTCTCTAAAGATAAATGCAAAAATGTCCTCGGGTGAGGATAAAAAAAAAATTTCTTCTCTTGCGAAGAACAAACTGATGGTTGCCAGATAGGGTCCTGGGGGAATGGGTGTAAAAGGTGATGCAATCAATGCCCTGGCCGGTTTGGCTCAGCGGTTGGAGCATCAGCCTGCGGACCAGAGAGTCCCAGGTTCAGTTCTCACTAGGGGCATGTACCAAAAAAAAAGGTGATGCAATTAAGAAGTATAAATTGGCAGTTATAAAAACAGTCACAAGGATGTAAAGTATAACATAGGGAATATAGTCAATAATATTGTAATGATTATGTATTGTGGTGTTGTATAGGTACTAAACTTATCAGTTAATCACTTTTTAAGTTGTATAAATGTCTAACCACTATACTGTACATCTGAAATGAATATAAAATAATATTGAAGGTCAACTGTAATTGATGATTTGTTTTTAAAAGATAAAAGTTTTTTTTAAAGAAACCGTCATCTTAACTCGGGAGAGAATAAAAAGAAATCCCAGAATGACAGTTGTGCAGTAGGCCTAGAAGGCAATCAAATCCAAATTAGAACCTGAAAAATTCAACTTAGAAAAAAAAGTGTATTCATTAAAAAAATGAATCCCCTGAAATAAATAGTGCAATTTTTAAGTGGATAACTGTATGCATGAATATACAAAATGGTGACTGCAGAAAGTGATAATAAAGTCAGGAGTTACAATAGGCTGTACCTCTTCCCTTCTCCTGAAGTATCTCTTTCTGTTGGTTTTCGAGGTTTTTCTTCTTCAAGAACCTGGGTTAGTTAACAAGATCTTACTTCCTTTTCTAATTTTGCAATCACATTACATGGTTTACACTGAACATATATTTATATAATCTTAATATTATAAACTCTGGATATTGGCTTTCAGTTTTTAGAATCAACCTGTAGGTAAAACATAAAGAACATATGTGGTCATAGAACAGAATATATGTTATAAACCAAGACATTGAAATGTAACAGTATAGATGGCAGAGATTAGGAGATAGATCTAGGTAGGACAAAGAAGGGAAATGTAGAGAATTCAAGGAAACTCTAAAATTGATAGGTCAAGATATAAAAGTTCGAAAATATTATTTAAAGGTATAGTGGTAACCAAAAGAAGAACTAAAAATAAAATGTGACTGGCACAAAACAAAGAGAAGTAAAGGAAATAAAGATAAATTCATCATTGTTACGGTGGGGAGACTATAGATACTGCCTAAAAACTTATAAATCAAGAAATAGAGATAAATTTTTATCATTTACAATTAAGGCAGTAACTATCCATAAAAAGAGAAAGTTTAAAAAGTTATCTCTAAGGAAGAGAACAGGCTGAGAAGGCTAGAGGAGAGGGAAAACTTTGACTTTTCATTTATAAAATTTTATTCATTCTTTCATGTCATTTAAAATGTTTATTATGCCATTACCCTGGAAAGGTTTTTTTTTTTAATCCTCACCGGAGGACATTTTTCCATCTTTTGTTCAGATAGAGTGGGAGGGAGGGAGAGAGAGAGAGAGAGAAACATCAACCTGAAAGGGACACATCGAGTGGCTGCCACCTGCACGACCCAACCAGGGCCAGGGACAAACTGCCACCGAGATATGTGCCCTTAGCGGGAACCAAACCCAGGTCTCTCTGGACCGCAGGCCAACCGTCTTACTGCTGAGCCAAACTGGCCAGGGCGAATGGTATTATTTTTATAAGGTAAAACACACATGCAAAAATTAACATGCTATTTTAAGTTAAAATAATAAGTCCCTAAATGTGAGTTAATACCTTATTGGCTGAAGTCCCCCATTGACTGGATCATCTGTGAGAACTCTCCAATCTAACAGTCAATGATTCAGTAACCTTGGCCCCCTCCAAGGTTCTGAAGGAAAGGCTACATGTTTGACTTCAGAAAATGTCAAAGCCATCTCTAGAAGAACACAGTCAGTGTCTTTGACCCCCAAAATCATAAGGAGAGGAGGTCTCCAAGAACATTTCTGCTCCTTTCACTGATTTGCAACATCAGAGATAGAATGTGTTTTTGGAAACAAGCCAGAGGATGTTTTTCTGAAGGCCTGCTTTGGGAGAAATTATCTTTCTTGGAGGTTCATACTCTACTTTTACATTAGAATCCCACTTAACATTCACAGTATTGCAACAATCCTTCAAGATGGGGAGAGTGGGTATCACTACACCCATTTCAACAATGAGAAAACTGAGTCCAAGAGATGTAAGTCACCAGGCCATGAGTACTCAGCTTCTACATCATAAAATAAGAGCTCAGACATGTCTCTGACTCCAAGTACTGTTCTCTCCACTAAACTGACTGCCTCTAGCATCTACAAAAACTAAATTATCCAATTTTCTACAAACTTTTTAGAGAACAGAAAAAGGAGGAACACTTTCCAAACTCATTTTATGAGCTATTGTAAACTAACTATAAAACCTCAGGTAAAGACAGTGTTGGAAAGGAACACTGAAGATCAGTCTCATTCACAAATATGCATGAAGAGATCCTGAACAAAGTATTACCAAACTGAATCCAGAAATTAAAAAAAAAAGAATATCATGACCAAATTGGGTTTGTTCCAGGAATGAAGGTTAGTTAGGTCAACATTAGAACACATGGTAATGCAATTACTATTAGTAGGAGAAAAATTATGTTGTACTCTGAATTGATGTAGATAAATATTTGATAGAATTCAAAAGAGCATTTGTAAGACGAAAAAAAGGATTTTATTGTTTTTATAAACTAGAAAGAGAAAGATATGTCCTTAATATGATAAAAGCTATTTTCAAACTAACAAAAACAAACCTGTTCTCAATTGTAAAATATTAACACAGGCTCTTTAAAATCAAGAATAATAAAAGGTTACATACTATCCTCACTTTTATTCAGCACTGGATTGGAATCCTACCCTATCCATTAAGGCAAGAAATAAGGAAAGAGATAAGGATTTTTTTTTTTAATTGCAAAACCAAACTGTCATTGTTTGCAGATACTATGCTCTCCATAGAAAATTTCCAATTATATAAAAATTATTAGAATTAATAAAATAATTTAGTTATTTTTCAAGTTATATAATCAATATATGAGTCAACTGCATTTTAATATACCAGAAAAAATAAAATTAGAAAATGCAGTTTTAAAAATATCATTTACAATAGCAACAACAAAATACCAAGCAATAAGTCTAACAAAAGATGTGCAAGATCTTTTTGGAGAAAATTATAAAACTTTGGTGAAAGATATTAAATAAGACCTAAATAAACAGAATGACATGATTTTTCCATGTATAGAAAGATTGAATATTTTAAAAATCTTGCTTCTCTCCAAACTGTTCAATAACAACCCCAATAAGATGTTTTGTGGAAATTTACAATCTAATTCTAAAAAGTATAAAAAGGAGCCCAGGGCAAACAATAGCTCAGAAAGGTAAATGGGTTCCACCAGTATCAAGGCATATTATTAACACAAGGATGAAAAACACACAAATCGTCCCAGCTAGGTGGCTCACTCAGTTGGAGCATCATCCTGTACACCAAAAAGGTTGAGGGTTCAATTCCTGGTCAGGGCACATACCTGCATTTCTGGCTCGGTCCACAGTCAGGGAGCCTACAGGAGGCAACCTATCATGTTTATCTCTCACATCAATGTTTCTCTCTCTCTCTCTTCCTCTCTCTCTAAAATCAACAAACATATACTTGAGAAAGGATGACAAGAAAACACACAAATGGAACAAAAAGAGAACTCAGAAACTAATCCACACTTAAATCAAACAGGATATACTATAGATTTCGCACTGCAGACCAGAAGAGTATCCACACAGAATCAAATGAAAATGGATTCCTGCCTCACACCATACATAAAAACCAATGCCAGGAGGATCAGGAACTAAACAGGAAAGTGAGACTTCACAGCTTTTTTTTAAAAACCAGCCAAAGAATGTTCTAATGATCTGTGGATAGGGAACAATTTTTAAACAGGCAAGAAAAGCACAAACCATAAAGAAAAAAATGATAAAATTGACTAATAATAAAGACTTCTGTAAAACCACCATTTAAAAATAGGAAAGATACATTTCAATTGAGAAGATATGTGTAAAATATAACCAACTAAGAATCATTATGCAAAATATGTGGAGGATCCCAATGAGTAAGAACAAAAAAGTACAGGAAATATAGAGAAAACATAAATAGGCATATCTATGAAAAGGAAACATGAATGGCCAATATATAGGAATATATATATATATATATATAGGAATATATATATATATATACAGTCAACCTCAAACTCATTATTAATCATGGAACTGCAAATTAAGATGACAATAAAATAGCTTCTCAAAAACAAAAATTCAACAAAAGCCAGCACTGGCAAGGATGTAGAACCACAAATACTCTCACACACTGCTGGCAGGAGTGTAGATTGACTCCACCACATTAGAAAGCAATTTGACATTACTGTGAGCTGAGCTGCTCAACTTTTATTCCAACTTCCTTCTAGTGTGTCATCCTATATTTCAAAAGGCAGAAAACTAATATATTTCCAAGACATCCCTACAGCTAGGGTTCTGGACATGATTAAGGTTTGACCTGGCAAATGCTCTCAGTGAGACTTGAACTGATTTAAGTAGGGAGAGAGGCAGGGCTCAGGGCATTCGCTTTGCTGGCAGGGATTAAAATGGTGACTTCCCAGTTTTAAAATGTGGTTTCAGAGCAAAGGCAGCTTGTTCTGGAGCCAGCAGGTCTAACAGTGGCTTCCTGATTTAGCTGAAGTGGCTTCCTAATTGTACCTAAGGCAGTGTGGCGTTGGAGCCAAAACTGTATTGGCAGCTTTCCAATTCAAAACACAGCTTTCTGACGAAGGGAAAAGTGGTAGCTTTCTCGGTGGCCCAGTCCTCAGGTGTGGGTTGGGAGCCATTCTTAGAAACTCAGCCTAAAGTCTAGTCCTTCAACTCTCCCAACAATTCCGTAAATGAACAATCTCTTCCTGTTTTAATGAGCTAAGGTGTATTGTGTTCTTTGTAACTGTACTTTGATGGCTACACCTAGCAAAGTTGTACTTGCATACCCCACACATTCCTGCAATTACATTCCTAGATATATACCCTAGAGAAACTTTTGGATATGTAGGCTACAAACTCGTACAAGGATATTTATTGCAACATTGTTTGTAATAACAAAAAGTAAAAACACCACAATGTCTATCAAGAATAGAATAAATACGTAAGTTGTGGTATATATAAAAGAGTACTACACAGATATGAAAATGAATTACTTATAGCTTCACATATCAAATGGATAAATTGCAAAAATAGTGTCGAGTTAAAATAACTCACAAAATAATATATACAATATGATTTTATTTCTACAAGTTTAAAGCTACACAATATATTATTTGGAGATACATTGGTAAGTGATAAAATCATGAAAAAAATACAGGAAGGAATTAAGACAGAAATCAGGAAAATCACTCCCTCTGGTAGGAAGAGGCCAGGGTGTTATCAGAGAAGATACCCAGGAGGCTTCCAAGAACGCACTGGAAATGCGTTATTTTAACACTGGGAACAATGTGAAGTGCACAGCATTACCCGTGAAGTGTTCTTACAAACATGTTTCATTTAATCTAATCAAGCATTTAGTTCTTTATAAATCCCAAATACAGAAAATACAGAGGACAGAGGAACAAGGTAAGCAGTAGTATAAGGAAACCATCAGACAAATGCAGAATGGGGAAATCCAGGAAGTAGCTCAATCACTTCAACAAGTCAGTGACCTCGGGAGATGGGAAGGGAAGAAACAACTGTTCTAGGAAAAGAGGGATATTCTTGGTTGTATCATGTTATGAACAAACGAGATACATAAAACATTTTGGGAATAATTGAGGGCATTTAACTGTAGGCTCAGGCCCTCGCTGGTGGGCACAGTGGTTAGAGCATCGGCTCATGCACTGAAGGGTCACAGGTTCAATTCCCAGTCAAGGGTATGTACCTGAGTTGCAGGTTCAATCCTCGGCCCAGTCAGGGCATGTGTGGGAGGCAACCAATCAATGTGTCTCTCTCACATCATTGTTTCTCTCTCTCTCCCCCACCTCTTTCACTCTCTCTAAAAATGAATGGAAAAAATATCCTTGGCTGAGGATTAACAAAAAAATTAAATATAGACTGGGGAATTATAAATTTAACTAGGTGTGATAATTGGTGCTATGGTTATGTTAGAGAATGTCATTTTTAGAGAGGCATGCTGAAGTATTTAGAGGTGAAGCTTCTGGATTATGTCATTTAACTCTTACACCATTTAGAAAATATTATACACTTATGACATGTATATAATTATAGGTGAAGCAAATAGGACATAATATTAAAAATTGGTAAATCTAGTATAGAGTTCATGTGTGCTTATTGTATTCTTCTTTCTACTTTTCTGTATTACTTGAAATTTTTGTAATAAAAGACAAAATGAACAAAGGATAAGAATGCAAAAAACAAAGTGCTAAATAATACAATCAACAATTCTTTGATTTGACAACTATTTGATACCTATATATGTGCATATTTTCAATGAGAAAATACAATATGTCCTAGAAAGAGGATTCTCAGTATAAATATACATGCTAAGTAAAAAAAGAAGAAAAAATACCAAGTTATCCATAGATGTTAGAAAATGGCATCAACTCCTAAAAAGACCTATTTTCACATTCCCTTCACAGAACTACCTCACTCTAACCCCATCTTTTCAAGCTTTCTGGGTCGTTCAGGGTAGAAAACTAGATTCTGACCTTCCTGAGACCTTTTTCCCCTTGCCAGAAAGCATGCATCGAATGAGATGGCACTTTGAAGATAGTCGTTCAAGGTTCAATAGTTAATTCCTCATAAGAATTTAGCAATAAAGGGTTCTGAACCTCACCCAGAAGGTGTGGCTCAATGGTTGAGCGTCTACCCATGCACCAAGAGGTGTCTGGTTCAATTCCTGGTCAGGGCACATGCCCAGGTTGTGGGTCGATCCCCAGTGGGGGCGTGCAGGAGACAATCGATCCATGTTCTCTCTCATAAATGTTTCTATCTTTCCCTTTCCCTCTCTCTAAAATCAATAAAGAAAAAATTTTTTTTTTAAAAAGGGGGGTGGGGTTCTGAACTTCAATTATAGGTAATGGTTTAAAACATTGAAAAAAATTTATCTTCTTTAAGGTAAAATTTTCCCCCAAGAAAAGGAGTTAAAGCTCACCTTTAAAGGATCTCAACTCTCAGAATCATGATTCCATAATAATCAGTGTTTCTGGGTTTAATCAATTTTTGTTAGATAATGGAATTCCTTCAAAAATAATATTCTCTTTATAAAGCCAGAGTAAGAATGTGGTCAGGAGGCTTTTACAGGGCACTGATCTCCAAGGAGTCTCTGAAAGGAAAGGGGACCTCTCTCTTCCCACTCATTTCTCAGGCCATAAAAAACAAATCACCACCCACCCCCAGCATAAATACACCTACAAAAATTGCAAAGCAATCCTGAATCCAGAGTCACTGGCGTCTTCTGATCCCTTATCCTTCTCAGTAACTGCAGTTACTAATACTAGCCCTCGTTCATATAGCACGTCCCTCCCTGGGCAAGGAGACAGCTCTTGAGCTTCTTCTGCTACCTTCTGGCCCCATCTGCCATCTCCTTAACTCAATCTGCTTCCTTCCTCTAGAGAGTGCATGTAGGCATTTCACAAAGATGTACTCTTCACTCATCCTGAAAAAGCTCACCCCTTTCACAGCTTCAACTATCTCCTCTACACAGATGACTCAAACTTACATCAGTTTAGCTCTAATTTCATTCTTGAATCCCAGACCCAAATTTCCAACAACCTGCTGGAAATCTGCACTAGTTGACCCACAAGTATTTCAAGCTCCATCAGCTCAGCATTGAAAGGAAGAGGATCCCCTACAAACCTACTTCTTCTTCTGCACTTTCAACTATTCTGTTTCCTCATGAGAAAAATATATTGTAAATTCTAATATGATATCCGCATGGAACACTATCATATTATTATCACTGAATATCACTATCCTCTCAGCTCCCCTGGAGCTCAACTTCATACCTCCATTCTCCTTTAACAGTTCCCTGGTGCTCATTTTCCTGATTGTAAACTCAGGGGGGCTATTTTATACACACACGTCCCAGAGCCCCATCTGCAGGTTTGAAAACCACTGCTCTGGACACAACATTTTCTAGATAAGGCGGGGGGTGGGGGGACATTGAACAGCCCCGGAAAACTGCTTTTCCTGGGCTGTGATTTGTCACAATGCCCTTAGCCTCTGGAAAGATGCTCCAAGAAGCAGTACCACTAAAACTGCTGTTGCAGGCACCACGGAGGTATGGTAAGAATGTTCGTGGCACTGCACAGAGGGGGCCTTTTATGAGGCAAAGTTCCTGCCTGCTGAGGCAACAAGCAGAGGAGAGGCAGGCCAGAGGTCCCTGCAGGGAAGCATAAATTAGGTTTGCTGACCCAGTTGTTCCTTGAGAAGTACATCTATTTCTACCTAAGAGAATTCCTGGAAGGCAATGTGTTTCAAACAACATTCTGAAGAGACTTTATCTCATAGGTCAGAGCAGGTAGGGATGGAATGGAGGCAATGGGAAGGGAGGGAAAATCAGTCCCCATCCCTGCCTCAACCAAAGTTCCTCCCGTACATTCCTTCCTTGTTGGATCTGCCATGCTTTTTAACAAAAGATTCCATTTGAACACAGTGTTCTGTAATTTTTAAGAGAGTTTTTAAAACTTCTGTTGTTGGGAAGCAAATTGAGGCAACGCAAATTGAGGCTAAGCAAATTGAAGACAGACTGCAGAAGGCCTTGAATTCTAAATGAAGGCATTCAGATTTTTACATAAGGCCAATGGGGAATCACTCACTGTGAGCCTTGGTAGAAGGAAGAGGATGGTGACAGCAATGTTTGAGAGAGAACAACTTAGTTACATTGTTCAGGAGGGTCACCAAGGTTGGGAAATATATTAAGGTACCAACTGCCAGGTAAATCGTTTCATGCTCTGCCCTTTGTTCACATGGCTGAACACCCTCCATCCACCCTGCTCTCTCCAACCTCTAACCCCGCCACCACATTCCCCTAGTTAGCTCTATGCCCTCCTTCCAATCTGACATCAATAATATCTTCCTTGGCACCCTGGCCAGAGTGGCTCAGTTGGTTGGGCATCATCCTGAGCTCTGAAAGGTTGCCAGTTTGATTCCGGGTTGGGGCACATACCTTGGCTGAGGGCTCAATCCCCAGTAAAGGGCATGCAGGAGGAGATCAATGCTTTGCTCTCACATCAGTGTTTCTCTCTCTCCCTCTCTCTCTAAAAATCAATAAAAAATAAAAATAATCTCATCCTTAGGGACCTTCTCTGACCCCCTTGCCTAGTTTGATTTCCCCTATCATGTCTCTCATGGGACCGTGTACCTACTATAGTCAAGAAAAAAGAGGGATGTGCAGGTGTATTAAGAACAAGATATTCCTGCACCCTGCTTGTCTGCCAGCTATGGATAATTTGTCCCTTCTCTCAAGGTCTGACAACAGTTATCTTCTTGCAATAACATGACAGGAAGCCAGCATAAGTCCTCTGAGGTGGCATGTATTTGTCCCAAGAAGTCAACTATCCAGAAGAGATAAATAAGAACTCTGTGCAGCTCTTTCTGATAGCCATTGTTACAGCTACTCAATCATGCTAGACCAATGAGTTCATGGTTTCCTGTTCACTCCTACTCTATCTGGCAGATAAAAAAGAAACACCAGAACCTGAGTCTAAGGATTTGTATTAAGAATAAGATCTAAACTGGGAAATGGTATGGGTTTCAGCCTAAAAGATCCAAAGAAAAGATGAAAGCCAATGACCAGCCATCACCCCAGTAGCATACCTGTGGCTGAGAGCTCTGTACCCCATAGACAGATGGAATCCCCTAATATTTCCTGACTTGCTGCTGCCAGCACCAGCACTGAGTCAGCCAGAAGACAAGGAAGAGAGAAGCCATGTGTTGTTCTTAAGAGACAAGTCAGGGAAATAAGGACACATTTAGCTCTGTAGGAAATACAGGGCCTCATTCAACATAGGCCTGAATCAATGTTTACTTGTTGATAAACAAACATTAACTAAAACCAAGCTCATCACTGTCCCCTCTGAATCAGATTCTCCACCTGTTACTCATACTCTGACTTCCCTTATTCTCCCAGGTTTCCAGGCCCTGTGAATACCACCACAAAGTAATCATTCTAATGTATAGGTCTAATCATGCTTTCTCTGCCATGGCCCACTGCCTACACAAGGAGTTGAAACTTTAGCTGTACATCAGAAGCACCTAGGGTGCTTTTCAAATATGCAGAGACGATGGTCCCACCCTTGAGAATTCTGATGAGTAAAATGTGCCAACTATTTTGTGTACAATATTTTATTTTGTTCTTTTCATATTCCCTGGGGTGGGGGAGGGGGTTGAAAGTCCTATCACCATTGAGGATGAGAAAATGAGTCCCTTAGACTCAAGTAATTTGTCAAAGATCACATATTTAGTAAATGATGGAACTGTTATTCAATGCCAAGCCTGTTGAATTTTACATTACAGCCTATGATCTCTGGCCATCCATATCACTTATCTAAGAATTAAAAAATATGACTTCTAAAAATGAATACATTTCATAGAAAACCCTAAAGACTCCATCAAAAATCTACTAGATTTAATAAATGAATTTGGCAAAGTAGCAGGATACAAAATTAACATAAAAAAATCAACTGCATTCTTTTTTTTTTTTTAATCCTCACCCGAGAACATTTTTCCATTTTTTTGTTCAGATAGAGTGGGAGGGAGAGAGAGGAAGAAAGAGAGAGAGAAATATTGACATGAAAGGGACACATCGAGTGGCTGCCACCCGCACGACCCAACCAGGGGCCGAGGACAAACTGTAACTGAGGTACACGCCCTTAGCGGGAACTGAACCTGGGTCTCTCTAGACTGCAGGCCGATGCTCTAACTGCTGAGCCAAACCGGCCAGGGCGACGGCATTCTTATATATCAGTAATGAACTCACAGAAAAAGAAACTAAATAAACAATCCCATTTACCATCGCGGCAAAAAAATTAAGATACCTAGGAATAAACAACCAAAGAAATAAAGGACCTATTTGCAGAAAACTACAGTACATTGAAAAAAGAAATAGAGGAAGAAATAAAAAAAGTGGAGCCCTGGCCAGTTTGGCTCAGCAGTTAGAGTGTCAGCCTGTGGTCCAGAGAGACCCGGGTTCAGTTTCCGCTAAGGGCATGTACCTCGGATGCAGTTAGTCCCAGGCCCAGGTTGGGTCGTGCAAGTGGCAGCCACTTGATGTGTCCCTTTCACATCGATGTTTCTCTCTCTTCCTCTCTCTCCCTCCCACTCTATCTGAACAAAAAATGGAAAAATGTCCTCTGGTGAAGATTAAAAATAAAAGTGGAAACATATATCTTGTTCATGGATTGGAAGAATTAACATCAGTAAAATGTCCATGCTACCCAAAGCAATCTATAGATTCAATGCAATCCTCATTAAAATAACAACGACATATTTCACAGAAGTAGAACAAATACTTCAAAAGTTTATATGGAACCAAAAAAGACACCGAATAGCCACAGCAATCTTGGAAAAGAAGAATAAAGTAGGAGGGATCACAATACTAGATATCAAGTTATACTACAAAGCCACTGTAATCAAAACAGCCTGGTACTGGCACAAGAACAGGTATATAGATCTATGGAACAGAACAGAGAACCCGGATATTAACCCAAGACATTATGTTCAATTAATATTCGACAAAGGTGGCAAGGACATACAGTGGAGTCAAGACAGCCTCTTTAATAAATGGTGTTAGTATCACCTCACACTTGCCAAAATGGCTGCCATCAACAAATCATCAAACACCAAGTGTTGGCGAGGGTGTGAAGAAAAGGGGACTCTAGTACACTGCTGGTGGGAATGCAGACTGGTGCAGCCACTATGGAAAACAGTATGGTGTTTCCTTAAAAAATTAAAAATTGAACTACCATTTGACCCAGTGATCCCACTTCTAGAAATATACCCTAAGAAGCCTGAAACACCAGTCAGAAAGAATATATGTACCCCCATGTTCGTAGCGGCACTATTTATAATAGCTAAGATCTGGAAACAGTCCAAATGTACATCAGTAGATGAATGGATTAAAAAGCAGTGGTACATATACACAATGGAGTACTATGCAGCTGTAAGAAAGAAAGATCTTTTATCCCTTGAGACGACATGGAGGGACCTAGAGAACATTATACTAAGCAAAATAAGCCAATGAAAGAAAGACAGATACCACATTATCTCACTTATTTGTGGAATATAATGAACAAAATAGACCCAGAGACATAGAAAGGAATACGGTTCAGACTGACAAGTCTCAAAGGAGGGGGACAGGGGGCATGGATAAGATAAACCAAAAAACTTATATGCATGTATGTGTAACCAATGGACATAGACAACAATGCTGGGGGTTAGGGGTGGATAGGGAGGAGAGTGTCTGGGGGCGGGGGGAGAAACAGCTATATCAAAAATAAATTAATAAAAATTGCAAAAAAATAAAATGGGTACATTTTATTGTATACAAATACCTTACTTAAAAAGTTAACATTATCTTCACAACACAGTATTTTGTGTATTTTTATAGTAGTCATCCTAATGAGTGTGAAATAGTATTTCATTTTGGCAGCTCATTTGTCTTTAGCATGTTTTCTGATTCATTAGTGTATTTAAAGTTATACATTTGCCCTTAATTACTGCTTTAGCTATAATACACAACTTTTATCATGTAGAGTTTTCTTTAGTTCTAAATATTTATATTTTTAAACTGAATGTTATTTAATAATGTTATCTAGTTTTTAAACATGTGGAATTTTATTTTAGCTATCTTTTTTAAAACATCAGTTCTATGATTGCATTGTAGTTAGAGGACATTGAATGAGATTGATTCTTTAGAATTTACTGAAGCTTCTTTTATGGCCTAATAAATGGTCTATTGTTGTAAGTGTCCTATGTATGTTCAAAAAAGAATGCCTTTTTGTTTATTTTGGATCTATGTCTATTCTTTAAGTTGTATTTTCAGCTCATTCATTTCCATCCTATTTTTATTTTATTCAATCTACAGTTCTTAGAGATGTATGTTAAAATAGTTTCAACTACAATTGCTGATTCACACACTTTTTTTCTATTTATTTATTGGATATAGTTCAAGATTATATTACTAGGTACATGGATGTTTATAATAAGTATATCAATTTTCTATTGTTCTTTAAACATATTATACCAGCCCTGGACCGTTTTGCTCAGTGGTTAGAGCATCGGCCTGCAGTCCAGAGAGACCTGGGTTTGGTTCCCATTAAGGGCGCATACCTCAGTTGCAGTTTGTCCCCGGCCCTGGTTGGTCGTGTGGGTGGCAGCCACTAGATCGATGTCTCTCTCTCTTCCTCTCTCTCCCTCCCACTTTATCTGAATAAAAAAATGGAAAAATGTCCTCGGGTGAGGATAAAAAAAATAAACTTAAAAAAAACCATATTAAACCTGTGAAATAATATGCATGCAGAAAGTTCATAAGTTCACATGTATAATTAAGGAAATAGTTATAAAGTGAACATTCATAGAATCACTACTAAGGTTAAGAAATAAAACATTGCAAACAATTAAAAACAAAATATAACCAAAAAATTTTTTGGTATGTGCTTCTACCGGAAACCGAACCCGGGACTCTCTGGTCCACAGGCCGACGCTCTAACCACTGAACAAAACTGACCAGGGCAACTTTGACTTTAATTCACCTTTCTAGACTTTTCCAACAGTAATGCACCTTCCCCACCAAGCCTTCCATACACCACAGGCTTAGTGATCAGGCTGCTCATTGCCATGCCTTAACTCGTCACTCATTACCCGGCCATCTCCTCACCTCTCCTTTCACTGTGATTTGCACTGGAAACGCCCTTCCCCCATCCCCACTTGCTGAAAACCTGCCAAGGCTTTAAATTGGCAAAAAAAAATTTATATCTCTGTGGAGCTTTCCTTCATTCTATCCATGAAAGAGAATCTCTGCCCCTCTCCTCTGTATTTCCGCAGCTTAAAAAAGAAATTGCCCTTCAGCCAGTTTCCATATTCTCCTTATATTGTAGTCACTTTCTTTGTCATCTATTACACACAGGCTTCTTGAAGGCAGGTCCACAGTCTTGCCATCTGAATTACCCATAGCTTCTGTTTCAGCATGAGACATATGGTAAGTGCTCAACAAATAGTTTTGCATGCTTTACTCTTAAATATTCTCAGCCAGAAGACTCTAGATGACTTACATAACAAATAATCAGAACAAAATGAATAAATGAATGACTGAATAAAAGAGGGAATCAAATGGCTTTCAAGGTTTATATAATGAACCCCATCTGGATAATACATTCAACTACTTGTTCCAACAGACATCTCTGCTCCACTTCAAAGGGTTCCCTCCTGTCCTGTTTACACACACACACACACACACACACACACACACACACCAGACAGCGCTGTGCTCCTACCCTTATTATTGGCTTCTCCCACCTGGACATTTACTTTCTCCCCTCCCCTGCTTACATTCTAACCATCCATTCAGACCCTTCCCATGTTTACCTCCTCCGCAAAGCTTCCCAGACCTCTCCTCTGGAGTCTCCTGAGCCCCTTAGATCTGATTATCTGATTTCTTGACGTTGCTTCTGTTTTTGTTGTTCTCTCCTCATGAGTTCTTTCCTGGCACACTGGGGTATCTTCAGATTTTTCCTCAATGGGAGCAGAAGATCCTCTTCTCTCCTCTCTCACTTTGCCTTATGAGCTATATGTTTCTCAGTGATATGTCATTCGCCTGGTGAATTTTGGTGACAGAGTCCAGAGAACAGGACCAAACCACAGTGCACAGGGTAAATCAGACATTGAGGCTGTTTTCCAAAAATCTTCCCTGAATAATCATTCTTCATGTATATGAGAGTTTCTCTCTTAGGTTGAACGGAGGAAGTATGTATCTAAATTGGCCAGTGAGAGACTTCACCTGAGGCTCCAGGAAGGCAGGCCATCACTGCAGTAGAGAAGAAAAAAATCAGTTAAGTGGAAGCAGACCCTGCTACCACCAATTTGAAGGTTTCAAGCTAGGAGCATGTGGCAATGAGAGAATCAGAATTCTACACTTAAGCAATAATGACTCTGTTATCCCAAGTCATTGGCAGACATTGAAGTAATTTCCATCCTGTGGGGTGGAGAGATGCCAGAAATTCCCCTGAATTTCTTCCTGGGCAAGGCTATTGGCAGGGTCTCAAGTAGAAATGGTGGCCCTGGCCGGTTTGGCTCAGCGGTTGGAGCGTCAGCCTGCGGTCCAGAGAGACCCGGGTTCGGTTCCCGCTAAGGGCACGTACCTCGGTTGCAGTTTGTCCCCGGCCCTGGTTGGGTTATGCGGGTGGCAGCCACTCAATGTGTCCCTTTCACGTCGATGTTTCTCTCTCTCTCTCCCTCCCACTCTATCTGAACAAAATATGGAAAAAATGTCCTCGGGTGAGGATTAAAAAAAAGAAATGGTGGCAGTGGCAAGGGGAGTGAAGAAGACAGAAAAGGTTGGGCCCACACAGTGGCTGCTATCTCCATTCCCAGCAGTTGTGTCTTTGATTAGAAGCCCAGGACAGCCATGAGTGGGCGGGGCCACCCTCACAGGCACAGATGCAGGGCACTGGGGACTGGGACAGCTGCTGACGCTGGGTTCTCTCAAGCCCTGTGTCTTATCACATTGGGATCCTCCAGCCAGGGCAGAAAGGCTTTATTCTTTTTATTTATACACTGGTGACACCTGGAATAACTCCACTAGTCCCCATGAGGGGGAAGATTTAGAATGTAATAGCCAGAGAATTTAGTGCTTAAAATGGCTCCCATTCATGAGGAATTGGATGTGAGAGCAAAGAAAAGCATTCCCAATGCATTTGCCTCAGACATCTAAGCCACAAGAACTAACAGGAAGGGCTTCCTTCTAGTCTTAGCTCTACCACTTACTAAGTATGTGACCTTGGTCAGCTCAGTTAGCCTGGATGTGGTTCATCAATCCCGCATCTATCAAGTGAGAGGGTCAAGTGAAATGGCCTCTGAAAATGGGCCTCACTATTTCCTAGTTTCAAACCCTTACTCAACAATCAGGAAGTAAGGGCTAAGATCACACCGCCAGCTAGGAGCAGAGCAGGGCTGGAACACACCTCCCCAAGTCTGGTGCTTCTCTGCCTACCAGGTGCCTCCATTCCTTGAATTCATGATTCCCAGGCTTGCTTTACACAGAAGCAGCGAGAAGAGGATCCTTAAGCTCTAAGACTAGAAGAAGGCTGGCCCCCAAGATGGTGACCTGCATGATGTCACTTTCAGATGCCAAGAAAGGACCTCTCTGCCCCTTTAACTGGGCTCCCCCACAGAATTGATAATGAGTCAAATTCCACCAAGGGTGTGATTAAAGGCAATTTGACTATCTGTACTATTTGAGATTCTTACAAACAAGTAGGTATTCATGTATTATGCAGTTAAAAATTAATTGAGTAGAGATACTTAAAAATTCTACCATTAGAATCATTTCTTTTGACCTAACTACTTGATTGGTAAAACACAAATATCTCAGTGGTAGAGAGTGCACACCTAACTCTTTACGGGTAATAAGAACAGCTAACATTTATTCAGAGCACACCGTATGCCAGGTTGCTGTAGTTATCATTTCATTTCACACTTAGGACAGTGTATGAGGTTTGTGTGGCTATTAACAGCATCGTACAGATGGATGCAAACCCTGCAGCGTGGAGAGTTAGGTCATTTGTCTGCTCACACAGGGAAGGCATGAACCCAGTACCAAAACACGTCAGATTTACTCAGCAGCTCACATCCCTAACCCCTACACCGCACTGCCTCTCTGTGGATATTCACACCGGGCGTCAATATGTCTCTAATATCTTCTCTGAAGTCAGGTTTTGCCAGAGGGGAGAGGATGAAAGAGTAAGAACATGAGAGTACCTGGTTCAAGTCCCAACTTCAACACTCACTGCACTACTTCAGGGAAATTAACGTCTATGAACTGCAATTCCACATCTGTCAAATAGAATTAGGAATCTTGCTCACAAGATTGCTGTGAAGATTAAATTAGAGAATACATGTCCAATGATCAGTGCAATGCCTGGTGATTAATAAGTTTCAATAAATATAAGTTATTGTCATTATAGTTCAGAAGGAGAAAGGCCAACCTAGGCCCCTTCACAGCATTGCTGTTGGTCACCCCTGAACAGAGGGGCCATGCCCCACCAGCTCCTTCAGCTTTCAGCAACCCCAACCATTCCCTGACCTAAAACAGAAAGGCAGCTTCCAAGAAAAGCACATTTGATTTCAAATTAAACTATGACATGAAAAATCAGCTGCCACTCATAGCGAGGAGCCCAGTGAGAACACATGACAAGTTGGGGTTGTTATCAGTCCTTTAGGGTTATATCACACATTCCCCAGCAAACCTCAGGGCCATGCTGACGACCACAGAATTTCCTAAGTGTTCTGATCGGTTCAGACACCTCAGGTCTCCCCGTTTCCTGTATTGACAGCAGTGATGTTGATGTACCACCTGAATTAGAGTCCTGCTTAGCTATATATTACATGAGTTAAAATTTCAAGATGAGTGTCTTGAAACCAAGGGAAATGATCATAATATTTTGTGGGTTTTTTTTAACTTATCCTAAACAAATTCCAAAAGGTATGGACTTTCTGGTACCATCTCCACGATGTGTATCAATGAATCCTCTGCCACAGACATGCCCGTCCACTCCCTGCTCTGAAAACACACCATGCCTTCCAGGCCTCTAAGCCTTCTCCTGCTCCTTTTTTTTTTTTTGGCCAACATCAGTTGATGCTTTTAATTGGTTTTTTGTTTGTTTGTTTGTTTGTTTGTTTGTTTGTTTGTTTTGTTACAGATATTTCTCCTTTTTTACCCCATTGGCACCCCCCCACCCCCTTTTCTGACAGATGTCAATCTGTGCCCTACTTCCATGATTCTGGATCTACCATTTTCCTCAGACTGTTATGTTCATTATATTCCGGATATAAGTGAGATCATGTGGTATTTGTCTTTTTCTGCTTGGCTTATTTCACTTAGGATAATACTTTCCAGGTCCCTCCATGTCGTCTCAAAGGATAAGAGATCTTTCTTTCTTACAGCTGCATAGTACTCCATTGTGTATATGTACCAGTGCCTTTTTATCCATTTGTCTTCTGATGGACACTTGGGCTGTTTCCAG
This sequence comes from Molossus molossus, assembly GCF_014108415.1. Lineage (NCBI taxonomy): Eukaryota > Metazoa > Chordata > Mammalia > Chiroptera > Molossidae > Molossus > Molossus molossus. The sequence goes on from NW_023425347.1 coordinate 9,681,043, forward strand.
ATCTTAGCTATTATAAATAGTGCTGCTATGAACATAGGGGTACATATATTCTTCCTGATTGGTGTTTCAGGCTTCTTAGGATATATTCCTAGAAGCGGGATCACTGGGTCAAATGGAAGTTCAATTTTTAATTTTTTGAGGTAACACCATATTGTTTTCCGTAGTGGCTGCACCAGTCTGCATTCCCACCAGCAGTGTACTAGAGTCCCCTTTTCTCCACACCCTCGCCAACACTTGTTGTTAGATGATTTGTTGATGGTGGCCATTCTGACAGATGTGAGGTGATACCTCATTGTTGTTTTAATTTGCATCTCTCTGATGATTAGTGATGTTGAGCATTTCTTCATATGTCTCTTGGCCATTTGTATGTCCTGTTTGGAGAGGTGGCTATTCAGCTCCTCTGCCCATTTTTTAATTGGGTTCTTTGTCTTCCTTTTGTTGAGTTGTATGAGCACTCTATATATATTGGAAATTAACCCCTTATCTGATACACCATTGGCAATGATGTTCTCCCATACAGTGGGTTGCCTTTCCATTTTGATGATTGTTTTTTTTGCTGTGCAGAAGATTTTGAGTTTGATGTAGTCCCATGTGTTCATTTTTTCCTTTGTTTCTGTTGCCTTAGGTGATATATCAGTGAAAATTCTGCTCCGTATGATGTCCGAAATTTTGTTGCCTACATTTTCTTCTAGAATTTTTATGGATTCATGGGTCACATTTAAGTCTTTTATCCATTTTGAGTTTATTTTTGTGTATGGTGTAAGTTGATGGTCTAGTTTCATTTTTTTGCATGTAGCTGTCCAATTTTCCCAACACCATTTATTAAAGAGGCTGTCTTTACTCCACTGTATGCTCTTGCCACCTTTGTCAAATATTAATTGAGCCTGTTGCCTTGGGTCCATTTCTGGGTTTTCAGTTCTCTTTCACTGGTCTATCTGCCTGTTCTTGTGCCAGTACCAGGCTGTTTGGATTACAGTCGCTTTGTAGTATAACCTGATATCTGGTATTGTGATCCCACCTACTTTTTCCTTTTTTTTCAAGATTGCTGTGGCTATTCCGGGTCTTTTTTGGTTCCACATGAACTTTTGAAGTATTGGTTCTAGTGCTGTGAAATATGTCGTTGGTATTTTGATGGGGATTGCGTTGAATCTATAGATTGCTTTGGGTAGTATGGACATTTTAATGATGTTAATTCTTCCAATCCATGAACAGGGTATATGCTTCCACTTTTTTATATCTTCCTCTATTTCTTTTTTCAATGTCCTGTAGTTTTCTGCAAATAGGTCCTTTACTTCTTTGTTTAAGTTTATTCCTAGGTATCTTAATATTTTTGGCACAATGGTAAATGGGATTGTTTTTTCGGTTTCTCTTTCTGTGAGTTCATCATTGATGTACAAGAATGCCGTCGATTTCTTGCCGTTAATTTCGTATCCTGTTACTTTGCCAAATTCATGTATTAAGTCTAGTAGATGTTTGATGGAGTCTTTAGAGTTTTCTATGTATAATATCATGTCATCTGCAAATAATGACAGTTTCACTTCCTCCTTCCTATTTGGATCCCTTTTATTTTTTCTTCCTGTCTGATTGCTGTGGCTAAGACTTCCAGTACTATGTTAAATAATAGTGGCGAAAGTGGACATCCCTGTCTTGTTCCTGTTCTTAATGGAAATGTTTTTAGTTTCTGTCCATTGAGTATGATGTTGGCTGTAGGTCTTTCATATATGGCCTTTATTATGTGGAGATATGATCCTTCTATTCCTACATTGCTGAGCATTTTTATCAGAAATGGATGCTGGATTTTGTCAAAGGCTTTTTCAGCATCTATTGATATGATCATGTGGTTTTTATTCTTATTTTGTTTATGTGGTGTATCACATTTATTGATTTGCGAATATTGTACCAGCCTTGCATCCCTGGGATGAATCCCACTTGGTCATGGTGGATAATTTTTTTGATGTACTGCTGGATCTGATTTGCTAATATTTTGTTCAGGATTTTGGCATCTATGTTCATCAGGGATATTGGCCTGTAGTTTTCTCTCTTTGTAGTGTCTTTTTCTGGTTTTGGAATTAGAATTATGCTGGCCTCATAGAACGTGTTTGGAAGTCTTCCTTATTCTTGAATTTTTTGAAATAGTTTGAGGAGAATGAGTGTTAGTTTTTTTTGAGTGTTCGGTAAAACTCCCCCGTGAAGCCATCTGGGCCTGGGCTTTTGTTTGCTGGGAGAGTCTTGATTATTTCTTCAATTTCCTTAGTTGTTATTGGTCTGTTCAAGTTTTCTATGTCTTCCCGGTCCAGTTTTGAGAGACTGTGTGTTTCCAGAAATTTTTCCATTTCGCTTAGAATGTCGAATTTGTTGCCATATAGTTGTTCATAGTAGCTGTTAATGATCTTTTGTATTTCTGTGTTGTTGGTTGTTACTTCTCCTCTTTCATTTCTGATTTTGTGTATTTGGGTTCTCTCTGTTTCTTGGTGAGTCTAGCTAAGGGTCCATCCATCTTGTTTATCTTTTCGAAAAACCAGCTCTTTGTTTCATTGATCCTTTGAATTGTTTTTTTGGTCTCCATGTCATTTATTTCTGCTCTGATCTTCACTATTTCCTTCCTTCTACTTGCTCTGGGGTTTTCTTTTTGTTTGCTTTCTAATTCTTTAAGTTGTGAGGTTAGACAGTCAATTAGAAATTTTTCTTGTTTCTTGAGGTAGGCCTGTAGTGCTATGAACTTCCTTCTCAGAACTGCTTTCGGTGCATCCCATAGATTTTGTGTTGTTGTGTGTTCATTTTCATTGGTTTCCAAGAAGTTTTTAATTTTTCCCTTGATCTCCTAGGTGACCCATTCATTGTTTAATAACGTGCTATTTAGCCTTCATGTGTTGAAATGTCTTTGCATGTTCTTGTTGCAATTGATTTCTAGTTTCATGCCATTGTGATCTGAGAAGATGCTTGATATGATTTCAGTCTTCTTGAACTTGTAGAGATTTAGTTTGTGTCTTATCATGTGGTCTATCTTTGAGAATGTCTCATGTGCACTTGAGAAGAATGTGAATTCTGTAGTTTTGGGGTGTAATTCTCTGTAGATATCTATTAAATCCATATGGTCTAGTGCTTCATTTAGAGTCTCTGTTTCCTTGCTAATTTTTTGTCTAGAGGATCTATCCAGTGGTGTCAACGGGGTGTTGAAGTCCCCTGCTATGATTGTATTGCTGTCGATTTCTCCTTGGAAATTCTCCTGAAGATTTTTAATATATTTTGGTGCTCCTATATTGGGTGCATATATGTTTATCAAGGTTATATCTTCCTGTTGGATAGATCCTTTCAATATTATGTAGTGGCCTTCTTTGTCTCCAGTTATGGCCTTCATTTTGAAATCTATTTTATCAGATATGAGTATTGCTACCCCAGCTTTTGTTTCTTTTCTGTTTTCTTGGAAGACTTTTTTCCATCCCTTCACATTCAACCTATGTGAGTCTTTTGTTGTGAGATGGGTCTCTTGTAAACAACATATAGTTGAGTCATGCTTTCTTATCCAATCAGCTATTCTGTGTCTTTTTATGGGAGCATTCAATCCATTTACATTTAAGGTGATTATTGATATGTACTTATTTATTGCCATTTTTGTTTAGTGTTGTTCTATTTTTCTTCCCATTTCTCCTGCTAGTTACAGCAGTCCTTTTAACATTTCTTGCAGTGCTGGTTTGGTGCTAATGTATTCCCTTAGCCTTTTTTGTCTGGGAAGCTCTTTATTTGACCTTCTATTTTGAATGATAGCCTTGCTGGGTAGAGTAGTCTTGGATTCAGATTCTTGTTTTTCATGACCTTGATTACTTCATGCCATTCCCTTTGGGGATGTAGTGTTTCTTGTGAGAAGTCAGCTGAGAGCCTTATGGGGTTTCCTTTGTAGGTAACCTGTTGCTTATCTCTTGCTGCTTTTAGGATTCTGTCTTTGTCTTTAATTTGTGGCATTTTAATTACTATGTGTCTTGGTGTGGGCCTGTTTGAGTTCTTCTTACTTGGGACTCTCTGTGCTTCTCGAACTTGAGTGCCTTCTTCCTTCTCCAAATTAGGAAAGTTTTCTGTCACTATTTTTTTGAATATATTCTCTATGCCTTGCTCATTTTCTTCTTCTTCGGGGACTCCTATGATGCGAATATTATTACGTTTCCAGTTGTCCCACAGTTCTCTTAAGCTGTCTTCCTGTTTTTTAATCGTTTTTTCCTTTTGTTTTTCATGATTGGTTCATTTTTTCTACCCTGTCTTCTAATTCACTGATCTGGTCCTCAGCTTCCTCTACTCTGCTTTTTAAACCTTCCAATGTGTTTTTCATTTCTGATATGTCATTTTTTATCTCTTCTTGATGGTTTTTAATTTCCAATTGCCTTATTTTCAGCATCTCTATGTCCTTACTCATGCTGTTGAGCTTCCCCAAGATCATGGCTCTGAATTCTAGCTCTGTTAACATGCCTAATTTCTCCATATTGATCTCATCTTTGGTGGAGGTCTCTTGCTCTTTCATTTGGCTTCTGTTTCTGTGTTTCACCATTTTGGCTATCACTGTGGGCTTTGGAGCCTGTCAAGTTTTCCCTGTGAATGTTGGTGTTCTGCTGTTTGTGGCTCCTTCTCCTGGGTTTAGATGAGCGAGGGAGGACCCACGTTAAACACCACCTTCAAGTCGTACTTTCCTGGTTAAAGTTGCTAACCCAGGAAAGGTACTGTTATCCTCTAGCTTTCTGCCTGGAAGCTAGCAGTCGAGGTTACTTGATGAGTTTTGGATTGTCAGTTGATTGAAAAATTCCCTCAGGTGCTCTGTATAAGGGGATTTCATGAGGGTGGGGCAGATACTGGTTGTTAATGAGCTTCAGTTAGCACTTCATTGGCCCACAGGGTGGGGTTGGATCTCTGAGGGAGGGGCTGCTGCCTGTCCCCAGAACCCTGGGAAGGAGCAATGTGGCCACCGTCCTGCGTGGCTGCCACTCAGCAAAAGCTCTGAGTACCCTCAAATCCCGAGTGTCCCAACACAGTTCCAGTCCAGTCTGCCCTCCCTCTGCCAGAGCCCAAGGTGAGTGGCTGTGGCTGTTTTAGCCTCTGTCCCGGCTCTGCGCTGTGGGGCCACCTGGGAATGTAACCCGAGGGCGCTGCTCCCAGCTGAGGCCGCTGCCGAGCTGCCGACCGTGGGCTCCCAGCCCCCGTCTCGCGCCTTCGCAAGCCTGCCAGGATCGAATCAGTGTCCCTGGTTATATCGTCCTCGCAAGCTGCTTTTCTGTTGGTTTTTCCCGTCGATGTGTCTGTGTTATAGTTGTAATTCCAGTTTGGTCCTGGGAGATGGTCTGCGTAGCTTCTGTTCACTCCGCCACCATTTTCTATGGACCTCTCCTGCTCCTTTTAGCTCTGAATGAATCATCTCCTGGTCTCTGAATACCTTGTTACATTTTCCTCGTTTTCAGACGTTTTATGTAAGATGCTGCTTATGTGTTTGTTTCCCTACTAGACAGTAGGTCACTTGAGGACAACGACCATCTCCTTGTCATCTTCATGTCTGCCAGCCTGTTGGAAAAGGCAAAGAGCCCAGCTGGTATGGCTCAGTGGTTGAGCATCAGCCCATGCACCAAGAGGTTGCCAGTTTGATTCCCGGTCAGGGCACATGCCCAGGCTGTGGGTCCAATTCCCAGTGGCAGAAAATAGATGTTCTCTTTCATCAATGTTTCTATCTCTCTCTCCCTCTCCTTTCCTCCCTCTCTAAAATCAAAAGAGAAAAAAATTTTTAAAACAAGAAAGGCAAAGATAGAAAGCGAATTGATCCTTAAAGTGTGATGCAGACACATTTTCATGACAGAAAATGGCAACCTTCCAACTCTCATGATGAATACCGGGCAATGTGGCTTACTTAATCTTTTTTTTAATCCTCACCCGAGGACAATTTTCCATTTTTTGTTCAGCCAGAGTGGGAGGGAGAGAGAGGAAGAGAGAGAGAGAGAGAGAAAGAAACATCGACGTGAAAGGGACACATCAAGTGGATGCCTCCTGCACGACCCAACCAGGGCCAGGGACAAACTGCAACCGAGATACGTGCCCTTAGCGGGAACCGAACCCAGGCATCTGTGGACCATAGGCCGACACTAACCGTTGAGCCAAACCGGCCAGGGCTTACTTACTCTTTAATATATTGTAGTACTTCATTATACATTGCAGGTAAGCAAGATCCTGACATCTATTGTTGTGAAGAAAAGCAGGTTTCACAACTTTAAATTTTGTTTTTTATTTTTATTTATTTTTTGTCGTTGTTGTTAATCCTCACCCAAAGATATTTTTCCATTGATTTTTTTTTAGAGTGGAAAGGAGGGTGGGAGGGAGAGCAAGAGAGAGAGAAACATTGATGTGAGAGAAACACATCAATTGTCTGCCACCAGCATAACCCCGACCAGGGTCAGGGATTGAACCTACAACCCAAGTACATGCCCTTGACAAGGAATCTGATGCTCTAACCACTGAGCAAAACCACCTAGGGCATGCATTTTATTCTTTATAATTTTAAATATTGCTACTTTTGAGGCAGTACTTAATAATACTTATTGTTGGCTCACTTTCAGGTTTACTCTGGACCTTGGAAATTAGTTAAATGCTGTGAATCTTCATTTTTCCATTTACTTTATTAAATACCTCTTGTTGGGATTGTAATTGCAGGTGGTAATCAGAGAACACAGAGACCCAGGAGAATGTTATGCCATTCCAGAGGGAAAAGCAGGAATAAGAACTGGCAACACAGGGAGTACCACCAGGAGGTCATATCTGAGGAGAAACGATGGTAAGACCTTCCAGTTCCTGAGCTGGTTCTGGTGTAGTAGAGTAGAATTCTTAGAAGGATGCCTTTTATTTAAAAATAATGGTTTTACTGGTATGCATTTATTTAATTAAAATTATTTAACATAAGCATTCTGGTATTTCACAGTCGTCATATTATAGTTGTTCTGACACCTTCTGTCTTGCAAGTTCTCCTCTCCATTCTTACATCTCCTATCTGGCATCTGTAGATTAATATTTTTGTAGCTTTCATTCTATGGCAATTATTACTTTCATGTCTCTTACTTTCTTTAATAACGTTTGGTGACCTAAGAAATAGTTGGCTGGGTTCCATTTTCTACTTCCTTAAAGTCAAATGATAGCACATCCTACACCCTATGTTTATAAATATCAGAGAGGGCAGAACTAATTCTTTCTGCCTTATCTTCAGTAAGGCATGACTGGATTCTTGACAGGGCAAAATAGAACGAGCAAGTGGGTTTCTACACTGCTGAGAAATAACAAGCAAGTCATCAAGGCTACACCTGCAGAAGGCATCTGTCCATTCTTCCATTTATTTGCTGTATATGGTTTTTGGGTGCCTCCTATCGGAAAAGCGCAGGGCTAGATTCTTCAGTGTGGATAGCCTTGAGTAAGACAGAGACACTGCCTTAGGGAGCTTTTATCCAGCAAGGGAAATAAGACAAGTGCTCATAATGTAATGCAGGGATCGAGGCAGCCAGAGAAAGGTGCTCCAAGAGAGGCACAGAGAGCTATGGAAGGTTGATGAGGGAGATTGCATCTCATCAGGAAAGATTTGGTGGAGGTCTGAGTCAGTTTTGGGAATGAAGAATTTAAAATCAGTGAGGCAGTCAAGTGCAAGTACTAGTAGGCAGTGGGAACTTGGGACAAAAATCAGGAAGAGAAGGGTGAGTGGGAAGTACAGACTCCAAAGTCATGTTTTAAAGAGTCTGTTTCCAGTTCCCTGGCTCTTGTTTTGACTACTGAGACCCTTTCATTGCTACAACTTCCAGAGCCCATGTGCAGACAGGGTTTTTAATTTCCCAGCAAAGACACTTCCTGATGCAGCTGAGACATCCAGGATCAATGGTGAAGTATTTCTGCTTATGTGAAGTTGCATTTTAGTTTTTAAAATAAAAGATTTGTTTGTTTTAGTTGTTTTCTGATTTTAAGGTAATACCTGTACTTACAGTTTTTTTAACCTAAAAGTATAAAAAGAGGTTGATTTATTTATTTTAATCCTCACCCAAGGATATTTTTCCATTTATCTTCAGATTGAGTGGGGAACAGAGAGAGAGAGAGAGAGAGAGAGAGAGAGAGAGAGAGAACATCAATGTGAGAGAGACACATCAACTGGTTGCCTCCCACATGAGCCCAACCAGGGCCTGGGACAAACCGCAACCAAGGTACATGCCCTTGACTGGAATCGATCCTGCAACTCTTTGGTCACTCTAACTGCTGAGCCAGGGCTAAAAGTATAAAAAAAGTTTTTAAAAAGTCATCCAACCTGGCTGGTTTGGCTCAGTAGATTGAGCATCATCCCATGGACTGAGAGGTCACTGGTTCAACTCCCAGTAAGGGCACATGCCTGGGTTGTGAGCTTGATCCCCAGTGGGGAGCGTGCAGGAGGCAACCTAACTATGTTTCTCTCTCACACTGGTGTTTCTGTCTCTCTCCCTTCTTTTTCTCTGAAAAAAATCAATAAAACATATTAAAAAATAAAAAATTCATCCATATTCCTACTATGAAGAGATAAGAGTTTATAGTACCAAACTTTTCTATTTAATGCAATTAATGCAAATTAATATTTGCATATTGACTTTTTTCTTTTTTAAGAGCGAGAAGAAGGAAGAGGGAGAGATAGATAGATCAATGAGAGAAAACATTGACCAAAGAGTTGTAGGATCGATTCTGGTCAAGGGCACGTACTTCCTGCATGCCCCCCATTAGGGATTTGGCCCTCAACCTGGGCATTGTGCCCTGACCGGAAATTGAACTGGTGACCTCTTGGTGCATGGGTCGATGCTCAACCACCGAGCCACACCAGCCAGGCTTTACATGTATTTTTTTAAAACAAAAACTGGATAATGCAGACATAACTTTTGGTATTATTTTCTCTTTAACTAGATATAATGTATCATGGCCTCTTTGACATACACATCTACATCATCATTTTGAATTCCTACAGAAATATTCCAACTCCTTACTGATAAATGAGAGGTTATTTCCTTGTTTTAAAAAAATTTTTCTTTATTGATTTTTAAAAAATCTTTATTGTTGAATGTATTACAGATGTTTCTCATTTTTCCCCCATTGACCCCCTCCTCCCCACTCCCGCCTTTTCCCACACTATTGTCTGTGTCCATTGGTTATGCATATAACTTCTTTGGTTTATTTCTTCCCATCCCCCAACCCCTTTCTCTTTGAGGTTTGTCAGTCTAGCAATGAATTTGTACTTCTTAATCTCTTTACCTTTTTTACCCATTCCCCCAAACCCCTCCCATCTACCAACCAACAAAATGTTCTCTGTATCTATGAGAATGTTTCTATTTTGCCTGTTCATTTTGTTTGTAGATTCTATTTTCGATAGATATATATTCGTTGCCATTTTGTTTGTTCATATATTTTATCTTTTTCTTCAAGAAGACCCTTCATCATTTCATATAATAATGGTTTGATGGTGATGCACTCCTTTAACTTTTTCTTGTCTGGGAAACTCTTTATATGGCCATCGATTCTAAATGACAGCTTTGCAGGATAGAGGAATCTTGGTTGTAGGTTCTTGCTTTTCATCACTCTGAATATTTCTTGCTACTTCCTTCTGGCCTGCAAAGTTTCTTTTGAGAAATCAGCTGACAGCCTTATGAAAACTCCCTTGTAGGTAACTAGCTGCCTTTCTCTTGCTGCTTTTAAGATTCTCTCTTTGTCTTGAACCTTTTGCATTTTGGTGATGATGTGTCTTGGGGTTCATCTTGTTTGGGACTCTCTGTGCTTCCTGTTTCCTTCACCAAGTTAGGAAAGTTTTCTGCCATTATTGTTTCAAACAGGTTTTCGATTTCTTGTTCTCTCTCTTCTCCTTCTGGCACCCCCAAGATGCGTATGTTGGCACCCTTGAAGTTGTCCCAGAGGTTCCTTACACTATCCTTATTTTTTTTTAATTCTTTTTTCTTTTTGCTGTTCTGATTGGGCATTTTTTGTTTCCTTATATTCCAAATCGATGGTCTGCTTCTTGGATTTACGTACTCTACTATTGAATCTGTGTAAATTATTCTTTATTCCAGTTAATGCCTCCTTCATTTCTGACTGTGCATCCATCATTTGTGACTGGTCCTTTTTTATGCTCTTGAGGCCCTCACTAAGTTCATTGAGCATCCTTATAAGCAGTATTTTGAACTCAGCATCTGTCACATTGCTTGTCTCCATTTTGCTTAGTTCTTTTCTTGGGGTTTTGTTCTGTTCTTTCATTTGGGACCTGTTTCTTTGTCTCCTCATTTTGTCTGCCTCCCTGTGTTTGTTTCAGTGTATTACTTAATGAGAGGTATGGGGCTCGCTGAGACCAGATGCTGCTTGTTTGAAAGAATTTAGGAAAACCTGAAGCAGGATCCAAGCAACTGGCAACAGCTTGGGTGGGCCTGAAAGTTGGGTGGGGCGGGGACTCAGGGAGTCACCAAGGCAGGGCTACCAGTGTGAGCCAGGTTGCTGGAGTCCCAGATATGGCAGCTCTCTGCCACTGCAGGGAAGGGCTCACCAATGGAACAAAGGCCCCTGACAGCATGTTTGTCCCGGAGAAAGCCCCCTCTCCAGCCCTCGCTCCAGTGCCAAACAGCTCAGTTCTTCCCTGTATGTCTCTGGTGCCCCTCAAGCTGCCTCCCCTCCAAGCTTAGAGGGAGAGAGTCCGATAAGTCCGTGCACGGGCCCTTTAAGGAGCTGCCTGGGGCTCCAGCTGCTTCAGCTTCCCTGAGCCTCAGTTCCCGCTGGTTTTTCCAGCCAGAAGTTATGGGGACTCTCTTCCTGGCACTGGAACCCTGAGTGGGGCATCTGGTGTGGGACAGGGATCCCTCAGTCCTCAGGGAGGACCTTCCCAGCTGAGGTGTCCTCCTGATTTTTATCCGCCACACGTGGGTGTGGCGCGAGCCTGTCCACCTCCGCCCCTCCTACCAGTCTCAAGGCAGCTTCGTCCTTAATTCCGTAGTTGTACGACTTCCATTCAGCTTGATTTCAGGCAGTTTTGAATGATGGTTGTTCTGTAGTTTAGTTCTAACTTTGATGTGGTTGTGGGAGGACGTGATACTTCGTTTACCTACCCACCATCTTGACCAGAAGTCTGATCTATTTCCATTTTTATACTGCTTTTAGATAATACTGTTATCAATGTACTTGTATGTTCATTCTTGTGCATGTATCTGAGGGTTTTTTTCTTTAATACAAAATTTTAGAAGTGGAATTATAGAGTCAAAATACATGTTTAACTGTATTAATACATTAGACAAAATTGTCTTTAGACAAAATTTAGCATCAAGCGGTTTAAACTTTGATCTCATCCTGCCTGCCTTTACTTCTCACCTGTTATGGGATCCTCCTTCACCATCCATACACCTGTCATTCATGCAAGGCCTGAGCTGACAATTGGTTAATAACTTTAATTAATAAAATATTCATTTTGTTGCTCTTAAAGATCCATTTTCATGAACATTAAAATTACTTCCAGCGACAAATAAATGAAGCTATAATGAAGATAGCAAAGACAGGAAAACTGTAACATATCTCAAAGCAGACCATTATTACTGATGCTGAGGTATTTTGCGTGAAAATCAGATAATATGTCCATCTGAAATGTGAAATTTTCTTGATCTTATTTTTTTATTTTATTTTTTTTTTATCCTCATCCGAGGACATTTTTGCATTTTTTGTACAGACAGAGTGGGAGGGAGAGAGAGGAAGAGAGAGAGAGGGAAACATCGATGTGAAAGGGACACATCGAGTGGCTGCCACCCGCACGACCAACCAGGGCCGGGGACAAACTGCAACCGAGGTACATGCCCTTAGCGGGAACCGAACCCGGGTCTCTCCGGACCGCAGGTGGACGCTCTAACCGCTGAGCCAAACCGGCCAGGGCTTTTTTTTTTTTTTTTAATCCTCACTCAAGGATATTTTTCCACTGAATTTTATACAGACTGAAAGGGAGGGTGGGAGGGAGGGAGGATGGGGAAAGAGAGAGAGAGAGAGAGAGAGAGAGAGATCAATGTGAAAGAGTCACATCAGTTGGTTGCCTCCCACATGACCCCAATCAGGGCCAGAGATCAAACCTGCAACCCAAGTACGTGCCCTTGACCAGAATCAAACCTGAGACCCTTTGGTCCATGGGTCGGCCCTCTAAGCATTGAGCCAAACTGGCCAGGGCTCCTTGATCTTTTTTATTAGCACGATCTATTTGTTGAAATGGTCATATGAATTTTCCTTTTGAGGATCTCTTGACACTCTCCCCAATATACCTCCCATTGCCATTAAAGAGAAAGAAAATTTTCTCTGCCACCAAAGAAAACTTAGATTTAGACCAAATCCTCCCCTCTGTGTTTGACCATCAGAGGTCCTTTGGCTTCCATATTCCTTTCTGCAGTCCATGTCAATGGCAACAGTAACTCAGGATTACAACCCAGTAATTACTAAGCCCATTAAACTTAAACTTCACTGCATTATCAGTCACAAACAAGATGTAACCTTGCAAAATACATCTGTGGGCAAGCCACGCTGTCAGGGGGAGTTTTACTGCAGGGCTCAGATCTTATTTCATGTCCTCACATTTCTCTGAAGAAAATAAATTGTTGCTTATCAACACTGAGTCAAATCCTAACAAATTTCTAAAAGTTACAAAACAAAGAGAATCTAGACTTGAAAATTTAGACTAAAAAAACCTACACATATATGTAATGTAATTTCTTAAAACCTAACCAAAATGAGTGACTACAGATATTTTTCTTTCCAAAGGTTTGATGTTTGAATAAGTACATTTATGTTGTGAAATTTGATTTTACATTATTCTCTTACACATGTGAGGCATATAATAAATGTTTGTTATAATGAATTAAATTTAACACACTTAAGTCAATATCTTTCATATATTCATTATAGTTGGAAAACATATTAACAACAGCCATTTCAGTGTAGAGATAATGCCAAAGGGAGCTTTTCTGAGCTACCTCAGTTGAGTTATTAAATTCTAATTTAACCACAGTCAGTATTATCAATTTGTTTTAAATAACTTGTCCAACTCTTAGAAGGGAACAATGATTTGGGGAGCAGAAGTAGATCAAGAAAACTGATATTAAATGGCAGGGGTAAGGGGGTGCATATTCGAAATCCTGGCTTCCTGCAGTGAATAGTCAAAATCTCTTACAGAAAATATTATCTTGAATTAAAAAACATTCAGACCGTGGTAGATTTTTCACCCAATTATATTTTCTCCTCCCAAGTAGCCTATTTATTAAAGCAGTATGATAGCTGTTAATATTGTCATTTAATAACCATATCTCTAATTTTAAAAATCAAAATATTCAAACTGTATTCCAACTTATAAATGAAGAATTCTCAAAATGTTACCTTTGTTTGAGGTTAATGCTTCCCTTTTTCAACTGATCTCTTAGGAATTAAAATATACCAATGAATGGAAATACTAACATAAAACAATAAAATATGCTCTTCATAATATGTAAATATCCTCCCATGTTCTCAGAATAATGGCATACTGGAAGGACAGGAAAATGCCTAAAAGTGTTTTTTTAAATCAGGAGCCATATTCAAGCAGCCCCATTTTTCACTGCACTGCACTTTGCCACTCTATTCATGCAAAACTTCCTAATAAGCACTTACACCATTTTTCGATGTCTTGCGAGTTCCAAACACAATAATGTGTGCTCTGTTCACATTACAGCAATTTGCCTTTAAAAAAAGCATTTCAGACACAGCTTTGCTCATGTGGGAAATGCTCCATTGTTTAGTAAAACAACTTTAGCTTAAATATAATCATAGAAATGTTTTGAGTCCAGCCGGTGTGGCTCCATGAATTGAGTGTCATCCCAAGGACTGAGAGGTCCCAGTTTGATTCCCATTCAGCGCACATGCCTTGGTTGTGGGCTCGATCCCCAGTAGGGGGCATGCAGGAGGTAGCCGATTGTTGTTTCTCACATAGATGTTTTCTACCTCTCTTTCCCTTCCTCTCTTTCTAAAAAATTAATAAAAACATTTTTAAAAAAGAAATCTTTTGAAAGATAAGATAATGTTCTTCAAAAACCAATTTAAAAAAATGTTTAAGTACATGCTACAGTGGCCAACTCATCTGGTTTGCCCCAAACTGTCCTGATTTTTAAACTAAAAGTACCAAGGCCAGAGTACTCCTCTCAGACCCCAACAAAAAGGAACATTGGTTACCCTAGTATAAGCAATCTTTGAATGGAGATATTAGAATGGTCAGACAACTCTGTTTAATTGGACTTTAAAGGCCTTTATCCAATGCTCTGCTACATATAAAGCACTGTGCTGAACAGGAATCATTCAGGGTCCAAGCGGGAAACAGAAAGCATGGCTCAACTGGGTAATTTGAGGAGCGTTTCATAGCCTATTTACAGAGGTGTGGGCAGAGCTAGGGAAATCCACACGATGCCCTGCAGTATCCTGGGCTAGCCGTGGGGAAACACTGGCACTTGAAGATGTAAGGGAGAGAAAGATCAGAACCTAGAGAGGCAACTCTTCAATAAGGGTGGCCCCACTGGAATTCACCACAACCCAGCAAGGAGGGAACTCAGAATTCCCACATCTCCCTCCCTCCAGACTCATACTGGGAGCATGTTGATGAAACCCTCTTCTGTCAGCATCCCCGGGCCATAGAGCAGAGCAGTGTGGATCTGGAGAGACCCAAAGAGACTGAAGCCTGGCCTCTGCTTCTTAGCAATTTAAATACAGAAGAAATTTTAAAACATTAAGTATGTACATACCATTTCCCTGGGACAACTTGCTAGTACCAAACAGTGAGTGCTGTGATCAAACTAGTCCTTGCAGAAGTAACTATAAATCAAGGTGTTGGTTCCTTAGGCTTCCTGACCTGGTCTACAGCTTCTTAATTTAAAAGGAATAAAACATGAGAGTTAAAGAGATATTTGTGTAAATATGAAATTATTTACCTACTCAAGTTATATAATTGAGTTTTAGTTTGAGTCCTTCCTGCGTCAGTTCCCTCCCTTTATAATACCAACAAAATAAAGTGAGGGTATCTTTTTTTTATCTTTATTGTTGAAAGTATTACAGATGTCCCCCTCTTTTCCCCCATTGACCCCTCCTCCCCGCTCCCACCGGGTGAGGGTATTAAATTTACCCTGCCAACGTTTTCACTCGGAAGCAACCTTCTCTGGTTGCAGGTGAGCATCTCCATGCTTTTTCCAAAGTGTGCCCATTCTTGCCAAAGCCAGACACAAATGTGCAAATTGCCATGTAATGCAACTGACTGTATTTGTATACTGTCTACAACTTCTGATTTGCTAAGTGGCAATTTTAGTTTACAGAAGAAAAAGTATAGGAATTCATCACTGATGTGATCCTCAGAATGGTTTCCTAGTATCATCCCCTCCACCACTATTAGTCTAATCTTTAGACTAATAAAGATCATGAAATTAAATTTCATTCTGAGAGCATTCAAACTGCTAAAATTTCTCATACAATCACGGTATCACAGTAGCTAATGTCTCATGAAAGGACACGTTTTCATGTGAAGGGTCCTTATTATCTTTAAAATGAAACCTCCATTTGATATTGTGTTTAACATAAGCCTTGAGTAGCCATGGTTTCTCTTTCTTGAATTTTCACTGACAAACTGCTTCCAGCTGGCCTCTGGGTGGGACCCCACCACAATAAAACACAGTGTTGGCTGAGGATTTCGGCAGCCACCTGGGGGCTCCGTGTATTCAATGAATGCTATTTAGCAAGGCTAGTGGTGAAATGGTGACAAATGATATGTTAACTTTTTTCTGGTGTTTGTGGTTTAGGACTAGTTGGTTTCAGTCTTGCTGGTTCTGTCTTCTGTGTTACCAACCTTTTCCATATTTAAACTCTGCTACTGCCTGTGCTCCAGCGTTACAGCAGCGAGCTTTGCACTGTTGACAGAAGCCATTTGTTGGTTACAAGGCTCATATTTTAGACTAAGGGAAAGTACTGATTTTCTAGCAAGTCCATGCTTCCAAATTTGTTTATTTTTTAAAGTATATTTTTCAACTAGCTAAACAATTTTTCTTTATCACTCCACTCATGTGAAATGACCCAGACTGTTACTTCTTTTATCTCCAGTCACACCCGGTAAAATTAGGCTTGTTTGCATTGATTAGCCATCAACTGGTCCACAGCTGAGCTACCAAACATCCCTGGTGGCTTCACTGGTTAGTCAGATCTTGCCTCAGGCTCAGCCCAGACATGTCACCTTTCTCACTCCTGGAGTCCTCTCCCTGGCCTTGGCTGTGGCTCTCAGGGGCACTCTGTCTTTGCACAAGTCTCTAGTCTCAGCTTCGTCCTGTTCGAGTTCCTCTCCTTGCACAACCTCCCTTCTTCATCCTTCTTGGTTCCAGAATACTTCCAGTTATTTCTGCTTCAAGGTCCTGAGCTGACTATTAGCTGAAGTAAAAAGGAAAAGATGAAGGAAGCTGCACAGAAAGGCCAATTAAGTATATGGTCCAAGGTTCTGAAAAAGGTCAGTTTGGACTCCACTTGGACTCTTGCTTATTGAAGGGAAGGAAAGTAAATTTCACTGAGGACTTGCCAAGGAATTCTAGCAAGGCCTTGAACAGAAGGCTTCGAGCGCTGGGCTAGTTTTTGCTTCTAATTGTAAAGAAATCTGAGAGCATTTCTCCTTCAAAGAGACACCATGAGCTGAGGACCCTTTCCACTCACTTCATAACCTACCCACTCCAAAACAACAAGGTCAGGTGGCCATTTGAAGTGGAAAAACAAGTTTTCTACAATCCAAAGCAAGTTTGGGGTACAATTTATAAGCAACTTTAACTATTTGCACAACTCCATGCTATTCCACTAATTTAGTACAAACCCACAGGTTCCCAGGCTTTGGTCGGGTCTCAGTTCTATTTTCAAGCCCAGTTCCAGCAGAGCACCCTCCCAGAGCTCTTCTTTTCCCTGAAGTCCCAATCCCCATTTTAGTATCAAATCGACTTTATTGAATGTCTTTCGTGTGCCTACTCAGTCCAGAATGGTAGTCAGCCACATAAACTCATAAATTACAACACAGAGTGATCAGGACAACAGTGGAAGTGGGGAAATCCCCTCTTCTCCAAACACATGAACCCCACCTCTGTGGCTTCCTTGTTTCTGCCCCTGGAATTTCCCACATGGCCTCTTCTTGCTCAGCCATCCTTCAAGGGTTGTTTGCATCTACTTTCTCTTAAACTGACTCTGCACACTTGTGCATAAGCTCACACACACACACACGATAAAAATTGAAAATATATAATAATTTTTAAAGTAATATGTAGGGTTGGTTTAGAGTGGAAAGAAAACTCAGTATCCCTTGAGTTTTAACTAAAAAAAAAGAGATGATGGAGAAAAATGAGGAGAGAGTAGGCATTAAATAAGCAAAAAAAAAAAAAAGGAAGAGATAAGATTTAAGATAGTGAAGGGAAATGAAAGTAAGAAAAAAGATATAGGCCAGAAAGACAGGCAGAAACAGTGGGGCTGGAGTGTTTCGCTGGCTGGGCAGGAGAGAGGCAGGAGACTGGAAGGAAGGCAGGGTGGGCAGGGGACACGGAAAGCACCCTCAGACCTTCCAAAAGCTCCCAGCAGATTCATCCTGTTCCTTGGCCACCTGTCTCAGCCACAGACTGCAGCCCACAGGAGAAGGCAGCACCACCAATGTCCTTTGAATGTGTTTTGGGAGGCATTTACTCACAGTTTTGGTCCAGATTTTCCATAAACATTAAGTGTCTCCCCTGTGACTCAGCGAGCTGTCCTATCCCTCCCCCAGAGCCTGAGCAGCAGTCTGCCTAACTCTGATCAACAAGAGCCCTACCAGCTTCAGGGGGCATGACAGCCATTCTCCAGTCAAACCTGCCAGGTAGGTGTGCAATCACTGTCCCGGATCTTCTTGGTCACATGGCGACTCCTAACTTCAAGATAAAAGTCATGGTACCCTCCACACCCTCCACACTCCCCCCAAACAGCATGGCAAAATTCCACTTAGGTTAAAGAGTTACATGTTTTTAAAAATATAATTTTGAAATATATGTGACTCAGATAAGTAAAGTAAAAAAGCAAATTGCGTTTGAGGAAAAAAGAGAGAAAAAACAAAAGGATAAACAAGAACAGAAGGCCAGTGTAGTGGACACGCAACCCTGCATGGCACACACCAGAAAATGGATCTGTTTTTTCTTCAGCTTCTGCCTTCAAATCTTCCTTTCTAGCCTTTTCTTGACTCCTTGAGCTGAACATGCAGCTCTTTAGTCACTCAATTTTAAGAGCAACCTCATTCTGGTCATTAAAGTTCTACTTGAGGCCCTGGCCCAGTGGCTCAATTGGGCAGAGCACTGTATTATACACCAAAAGGTTGTGAGTTCGATCCTCAGTCAAGCACTTATGGGAGGCAAGCTTATTGGTGTCCCTCCCTTCCCCCCTACCCCCTTCTCTCTCTAAAAATCAATAGACAGGCCCTGCCCCAGGAGATCACTGGTTGGATTCCTGGTCAGGACACATGCCTAGGTTTCAGGCTCCAACCCCAGTAGGGGGTGTTCAGGAAGCAGCTGATTGATGTTTCTCTCTCTCCATCTCCCTTCCTCTCTTTCTCTAAAATCAATAAAAACATTTTTAAAAAACCAATAAACATATCTTCAGAAAAGGATTTAAAAGATAATATTTGAAGTATTAAGAAGTCAAGCCAGGCTAAGTCAAAAATTAATTTCACATCCATTCAAAGACTTTTCCCTTCCTCCATCTCAGGCCAGACTTATGACTCTAGGGTCCAACTGGGCAGGAGAGTAAAATGCTCCTTTGGTGTGGTCCTCTTCTCCCCCTCTTTCTGCTGCTTCTGGGGCCATGGAGGGAGAAGGGTGGAAATGAGGGCAAAAAGAATAGGGCAAAGTACTTTCATGTACGTCCTGCAGCCTAATCCTATCTTGGCAGATGTGCCCTTGTGCCTAGAAGGTTCACAAGTGTGGGTTCTTTCAAGACAATTGAGGGAGTCTCGACTGTTACACTGTTGTGTGATCCAGGAGAGGAACTGGGTTAATCTCTTTTCACAGGTCCACCCCCAGGCTCCCTCCCACCTCTGCCCATCACAGCCTGAGGGTGGGGATAAGGGAACTCCTCACCAATCAGCCTCCCTGGGTGAGGCACCAACAAGATGACAACTCTGTGACAACCTTGGAACCCTTCATTTGGCTCTGAGGGATTAGTAGGAGAAACACCCCAAACCATGCTCTATCTCTAGATCTTTCTTATGCATGGAGGCCTTCTTCAGCAGTCTGGCAAAATCTAAGCCCACCAGCCCCCTTTCAGAATAATATTTTTAAATTTATTTTAAAAAAATATGTAGTATTACAAAGGAAACTACAGTAAAATGTAGGTACCATAAACATTTTTAAAATGTGTACTCTAGTATATGTGTTGCTTTATTAACATATAATAAGTTTTAGCAGTAATTTCTAAGTAGTGATGAGTGGAAATGACATTGTGAGATATCTGCAACAACTCTGTGATATGTAAACACCTGTCATTTCTATCGGTTGCAAAGATACAGTTGTTGCTAATACTACCGTGCCGTGTTCCCTACATTCATACTGAAAGGAAATGCTAAATTTCAGCTGAAAGTGAAAATAAGGATGCATTATTTTTCTTATGCACGTTCATGGATTCCCTGAATTCTACCCACAAATCCCTGAGGATTCCAGATCAAGAACCCAGCTCCATGGAACCCTCTGTCCACAGCTTTCCTGCCTCCACTTATATAGGTCAGCAAGGGTGGAGGGAGGTGGCTGCAGGGCCGGTTTGGTGGCCTCTTGGTAAGGCTTGCAACTCCCTTAACCCTGGAGAGAAATTAAAGCCAGTCCTCAGTTTGGAACACACGAGTCTGGGACAACAGAAAAGTCCACTAAATGATCTGTTGATGTGAATTCAGCTTATGCTCTATATTAATGAAAATATTCTGGAATTGATACCCAAGAAACTGTAAACAGTGGTTACCTCTGGGGAGATAAAAGGAAGGGAAGTACTTTTCATGATAAACTCTTTTTTACTGTCTGAAAAAATTAATAAAAATGATGTTTTGTCCACGTGATGAAATTAGTTTTAAAAAACACTTTTAAAGTTTTTCTAAAGGAAACTACACATGACTTTAACTGATCTTAGGCTGGTCAGGCCTTTCTAAGCATAAAAGTAATAGAAGAAATGTGGGAAAATTGATAGATTTGATTACACAAAAAGATACGTCAAAACATAATGCTATCACAGAAATAACTAAAAGAGAAAAATTAAAAACTTGGAAGAAATATTTGAAACAAAAATTACAGAAAAGGATCCAATAGTCTTCTATTATAGAGCAATCTTATAAATCAATGAGAAAAACAGTAACTGCTATAAAGAGCTGTTTTGGATTCTTCACTACTCTTCCTCCTTCTTTCTGCCTCGATTCCACCATATTCCCCTCCAGAGAACAACTGAGCAGAGAAAGAAAGAAAACCCTAACTATGTAGATTAAATTCCAGGACTCTGATGGCTGAGGCCACCACTGCTCTTCTTTCCCAGTTCAGTTCAACATTTGGTTACTGACCACTGCAGCTTCGAGCCAGAAAAGGCTTGATTCTGGCCCAAGTGCACCTGAGCTTCTATACTGGCGGACAACGAATTAACCTCATAATCTTCATTCTAGGACATACCCAAGGATTACATTAGAATGTAATACAATTTCTTGAGAAATAAGATACTATGCTTATGGCATCCGGCCCTCTGGGGCAACACTGTGCCTCATAGGGAAGCGCGTGGGCTTTGGAGACCAAACAAACTAGGACTCAAGTCCTGGCTTCTGCTACCTTGTACTATCTATAAAACTGGGCAAGTAACTTATCTAAACCTTGGTTTTCCCATCTGTGAAATGGGAATAATGCCTACCTCATAGGGTTCTTGTGAGGCTAAGAAATAATATGTGAGATCCTTACCTCACAACATAACACAAAAATTCTCCAGAAGGTTCAAAGAAATGAATGTTTAAATAAAATATTAAGACCACTAGAAATCTAAGATGATATCTTTATGAACTTAGAATAGGAAAAGATTTCTTAAATAAGGCCCAAAATGACAAGTGATAAAAGAAAAAATTAGGAAAAGTGAAGACAAATGAAACTCTGGGAGAAGATATATTTGTAATATATAAAATAGAACATTAGTATGTGGAACATACTAAGTTCTTTTAAACAAACTTTTCCTTTTTTTTTTTTTTTGATCCTCACCCGAGGACATTTTTGCATTTATCTTCAGATAGAGTGGGAGGGAGAGAGGAAGGAAGAGAGAGAGAGAAACATCGATGTGAGAGAGACACATTGAGTGATCGCCACCCGTACAGCCCCAACAGGGGCCGGGGACAAACTGCAACCGAGGTACGTGCCCTTAGTGGGAACCGAACCCAGGTCTCTCTGGTTCGCAGGTCAACGCTCTAACTGCTGAGCTAAACTGGTCAGGGCTAAACAAACTTTTTAAAGAAAACTCAATAGAAAAATGAGCAAAGAATATGAACAATAATTCACAGAAAAAAATGCTACAGCCAAGGAAAAAATGTGCAACTTCACTAACAATATGGAAATGCAAATAAATCCAGAGGTAGACATTCCACTATCATTAGATTTAAAATTTTTTAAATTATGATAAACCAAGTGTTAGAGAGGATTGTGGGGAATCAGGGACTCTCGAATGCTCTAGTGGAATGTAAATTGATTTAGTCACCTAGCAGAACATTATCCAGGTAAATTAATTAATTTGGCATTATCCATGTAAATTAAAACATGACACAGCCTCTAATCCAACAATTCTACTTCTGACGAAACACTTGCATGTTTGTGCAGAGGCATATAAAGATGCTTACGGTAGTGTTGCTTTATCAAAGAGAGGAACTGGAACCAACTCATGCCTGTCTGTAGGACGATGGGGAAATAGACGGTAGCACATTCGTACCGTAGAACAGTATACACAAGATAAAGTACAAACCAGATTCATGGATGGCAACATGAAGACATCACACAAACATAACTTTAAGTTAAAAATGATGTCAGTAGTTGCATACGGCATGATACCACTTATGTAAATAATCTTAAATATCCAAAGCAACACTGAATATTGTTTACAGAAGCATATCTGCATAGGAAAAGTATAAAAATATGGCCTGGATACATAAATTTCTGATGAATAGGAAATTAGGAAGAAAATATAAGAGAATTGTTACTGTATTTTCCTATACTTTTAAAAACTTTTCCTCAAATCAGTAGTAAAAATGAAGTACTAAGGAGAGTACATGACCTTTATCAGGTACTTAATAAATTATAGCTGTTCTTATAACTTTTCTATCAGGTATAAGTAACTAACATGTACTTCGGTCCTGTGTCCCAGCTACCGAAAGTCTGCAGCTTCTCCCCACCCGGGCCACCAGCTAATGGCAGGCTCTGTGTATTGTAGAACAACATGAAATTAATGTTGAGCCTCATGTTAAGCCACTGGTCCTCAACTGGGGTCAATTTTGACCCCCAGGGGGCACCTAGTTATGTCTATAGGCATTTTGTTTGTCACCACTGGGGAGGGGGCAGAGCCACCAGAATGTAGAGGGTGGAGGGCAGGGATACTGCTGAATATCCTAAAATGCACAGAACAGCTCCCCCCAGAAATTATCTCGTACAAAATGTCAGTAGCGCTGCAGTTGAGGAACCCTATGTAAGCCCACAGAAAGTAAAATAAACATCCATGGAAGTAAATTTAGTATACTAAATTTGACTACTTTTCTGTTGAGCCCTTTTTCTAAATTATCAGATGCACAAAACCACCCTTTCTAACACGGAACACTAGGGCTAGATCAGAGAGTGTGGGTGACAGAGCGGCCCCGCCCAAACCATAACCCCCAATTCTTTCTCTGTATCACAGCAGGCCGGATGCCATCTTCCAGAGAAGGTGCACACTCTATAATCATTTTAATTGGGCAAAACATTATGGACATTTTTCCAGTCCTGAAAATTTATCAGGCTTGCACTCTAATTCAGTCTAATTCACTCTAATACTGGCTATTTTCAAAGCTAAAGGAGGCAACATAGGTTAGGTCTTTTGGGGGGTTTTTGTTTTTTTTCCAGCCTTCCCGGAGATAGTTCAGTGATCAGTGGACCAGATATCAAATCCATACCACCAAATCAACTGCTCCATATTCTTAAAGTTCAATTGGCCAAATCACACACAGAGTGTGTCAATCATGATTAAATTCAGTTTCATATCACAAAACCCCAAAATACAGTAGCTTAAGTAAGATAGAACGTTATTCCTTTCTCGGTGATCTAGAGATAAGCAATCGAAGCTGGTTTGGTAGCTCTATGACATGATCATGCTTCTTTGAGCTCCCACGTCCCTCATTCTTATTGTCCACGATGGCAGCTGAAGAACCATCCAGAACATCCACGTTCAGATCAGCAGGATGGGGAAGAGGGAAGGGCGTAGGTTTTCCCTTTTAAGGAGACTTCCAGGAAGTTTATTGTAACACAACTTAATTGCTTGGCCATACTTAAATGGTAGAAGAGGCAAGAAAATACAGATTTCCAGCTGGGCAGCAATGTATCTGCTTAAAAAACAGTAGTCTTCCCCAGCCAGTATGGCTCAGTGGATTGAGCGCATCCCATGACTGAAAGGTACCAGTTCAATTCCCAGTCAGGGCACATGCCTGGATTGTGTGTTCGGTCCCCAGTGGTGGACGTGCAGGAGGCAGCTGATCAATGTTTCTCTCTTGCAATGATGTTTCTATCTCTCTCTCCCATCCTTTATCTCTTAAACAAACAAACAACAACAACAAAAAACACCACCACTGTGGCTGTGGCCGGTTTTGCTCAGTGGTTAGAGCGTTGGCCTGCGGTCTGGAGAGACCCGGGTTCGGTTTCCGCTAGGGGCATGTACCTGGGTTGCAGTTTGTCCCCGGCCCTGGTTGGGTCATGCAAGTGGCAGCCACTCAATGTGTCCTTTCACATTGATGTTTCTCTCTCTCTCTCTTTCTCTCTTTCCCTCCCTTCCTCCCTCCCTCCCTCCCACTCTATCTGAACAAAAAATGGAAAAATGTCCTTGAGTGAGGATAAAAAATTTAAAAAATCAATAAACTTTGGTGTCATTCCAAATAAAAAGTGTTATCTTTAGAAAAAACAAAAAGCAGTATTCTTTTATTAAAAAGGAGAAGAGTGGATTTTGGAAAGCACCTCACAGTTTCTGTGCTAGTCTGACCCTTTAGCTTTCTAAATATCCATGCATACTCTTTAATCCCCTACACAGACCTATGCGTTTCACTCTGCAAAGGAGATGACCCCACGTCTCACCCACCTATTGCATCTCAGTCAAGGTCCAGCGTCTCCAGGTGATATGCAGTGGTCTCCATCACATCCAGATGCAGCTCCTCATGGTCTGGTCATTTATAAACCAAAAAAATGATTGATCTGCATTTACATGCAATATAATTGCTGGAGTAGGAACAGAATAACCATGATAAAAACTGCCATCAAAAACGGAGGAAAAGAAAATACTGTAGGTATAGGTGTATAGCAATTACCAAACCCCGCTAGTTAGGAATGTCAAAGACCCTCTTTTCTGACAGTACATTCCTTGATTGGTCCCTTAGGAAGCGCCTTGGAGGAACTCCTTTGTCTATTTTCCCCCCAGCCCCACCCTGGGAACTCTGATTTTGCCCTGTAGAAGGTTAGTCCTCTTCCATTTCCTCCGTGGCTATATCTGAGTCATGGACACTGGGAAGATACGATCTGCTTGGGAGCTGCATCATTTCCACAGCCAACTCCTTGCTTGTGCAGGTACAGAGACCCACGGATTCTTTTGAGAGTCAAATAATCAGAAGTTTTTGGAGCTTTCTGTCCAAATGTAGTAAGCTTCCAAGCTATTTACTTCCAGTCAGTTCCCAGTATAGTTACCACAGCCTAAAACTATGTCCACAAACACTCTTTCAGCCTGAAGACTCTGATCTTTTCTTTATAACTCATTTAAAAAAAAATTTTTTTTTCCTTTATTGATTTTTAGAGAGAGAGGAACTGAGAGGGACAGAGAAATAGAAACATCCATGAGAGAGAACATTGATTGGCTGCCTCCTGCATTCCCCCCACTGGGGATCGGGCCCACAGCCTGGACATGTGTCCTGACTGGGGATCGAACCAGAGACTTCTTGGTGCATGGGTCGACGCTCAACCACTGAACCACACTGGCCAGAAGTTTTTTTATAACTCTTAATGCTCTGCCCCATCTTTTCCTTCTCAAATTGATGTTGGCTCTCCTTGAGACCATTTGAAACAAAACAAAACAAAAAAAATGGGTAGACGGCAACACTCAGCATCTGGTCTTATGGCTGGGTTTGTTTCCATTGACTAGCACTGGACCGGTAGGGAAGATGCTTAAAAAGAGCTTGTGATCACGTTATATCCTGCCAAGGCTGGAAGGGCTTGCAGTCACTACTTACTACTGCTTCAGTTTGGGTAAAAAAAAAAGTTGGATTTTTCATCCCTGCAAGATTCCCAATTATAGGACTCACAGGCAGAAACAATCAATAGCAAAGCTGTGTTTCTTTCCAACTCTGCTGGCAGGCTGGAGGAATCCAGCCCAAATTCATATCTCTATAGTGGTAGTTGGCTAAAAGCCACAAGAAACAATCAGTATACACCAAATTATTATATTTCCTACCTTTTCCCCTAGCTACACCCTCAGTTTGCACATGAATCTTATCATGATTCAGCAAGTAATAGTTGGATTAAATATTTTGCTAGCATAACAAGGGTCACTGACTTTCCAACCAACAATATCTACTTCATCACTGTTCAATACCTGACCTTCACTCAGCCTATGACACTGTTGGATTTTATTACTTATGTTGCCTAATGCCCAGGTGTCAAACTTCATATTGATAAGATTTAATATGTGAATATGAAATATGAAAATGCAAAATAGTAGTGGTTTAAACATAGAACAAAGTGCTACAGCCACAGATGTGACTAGTCAGATGCAGACTATGATAAGAAACACATATTTGTTCCATTGTAAGAGTTCCTAGTAATAACATAAACCTGAGAGTTTAAGACTTAGATAAATCACCCATGAGTGAATGATAACAGTTTCTTTTCCTATATAGTCTGTAAGCCTTTTCTCAAGTTGAAACAGGACTTGAGATATTGTTTCTCATAGGGAGAGCTCCAAAGACGTTATAATTATGTTGACTAATTCCTGACTCAGAAGAACAGCACAGTTTGGCAATGGAGGAGGGGTGCTTATTCACCACTGAGCAGGACACAGGTCAATGGGAGTTGTGAAGGAGGACATGGAGAAGAAAAGAGAGAGGTGGCTGGGGCCAATCAGTCCAGAATCTAACTACAAATTGCAAAATTGTGAGAGAAAAAGAGAAAGAGAAATACATGTTAAAACCCAAGAGTTATCCAGAGTTCTGTTGCCACCAGTTATTTATAATAGCTAACATTCTTGACACTATGCACTAAATAGCAATGTACTAAATTCTTTGTGTACTTAGTTAATATTTTAAAATCTATGAGGTAGCCCTGGCCAGTTTTGCTCAGCGGTTAGAGCGTTGGCCTGCGGACCAAAGAGTCCCAGGTTCAATTCCAGCCAAGGGCACATACCTTGGTTGCAGTTTGTCCCTGGCCCTGGTTGGGGTCGTGCAGGTGGCAACCAATCGATGTATCTCTCTCACATCGATGTTTCTTTCTCTCTCTCTCTCCCTCCCACTCTGTCTGAAGATAAATGTAAAAATATCCTCAGGTGAGGATTAAAAATAAATAAATAAAAATAAAATAACTTTAAAAAAAAATCTATGAGGTAGATACTACTATGACTACCATTTTACAGATAAAGGAACTAAGACTTAAAGAGGTTAAATGATTTACCCAACTCATAGTAAATGGCAGAACTAAGACTTGAACTCAGGTCTCTCAGAGACCAAAGCTAATCTCTTAATCACTATGGTATATTATTCATGATAGATTTGAGGATTTTGTTTTTTCCTCTAAGTAATGACTCTTAGTCAGGTTAATTAGTCAGTACTAGCCAATCATTTGTCACCTGCATAATCAGTCTGATTTAATTAAGAGAATGTCACTCCAGCTACAGATTATTAATTGATATTTTTAAACCGTGTATTTTGGTCTCAACGAGTGAGTAGGGTGGGGGCAGAAAGAAGTTAGCATTTAGAAAAACAGGTAAATAAACCAAGTATGATTTGCAAACCTTTCCTCATAATCTTAGAAACCCCTTTCCTTCTCTCACTTCTTCCTCCTTTCATCAAATACAGAGTGTCCACTCTGTGCCAGTTACTGCACTTACAACTAGAAATGTCATAGGGCTCGATGCCCAGCTCTATAGTCATAGAACAGGATGTTAAGTACTAGTAGGGGTAAGGTCAGGTGCTGTGTAAGCACATAAGAGGCATGTCACTCCCAGTCTTGTGGGAAAATGGGGGAAAACGGGCTTCCTTTAGGACATGATGCCCAAGCAAAGACCTAAAAGGATAAATAGAAGTTAGCCAAGTGTGGGCAGGCAGGAAGGCCACCCTGGCAGAATAGACAACAGGTGCAAAAGCCCAGAAGCAAAAGAAAGCTGACATCCAGGAAACTGATGGGTAGAACTATAATTTGAGGGCCATGGGTAGGGGTGTGACAAGATTCAGCCTAAAAATTAGGTTCAAATTCTGAAGGTTCTGGTATGCCATAATTTCCAGTTTGGATTTTATCCTGAGGATAAAGGATATTAAACATAACAAGGATGCATCATATTTGTGCTTTAGAGAGTTCACTCTAGCTTCAGGGTAGAGGATGGTTTGAAAGCTGCCTTTCAGTGGAGTAACCAGTGAATAGTCTATCTAGTTAATGCAGTATTGGGATGAATGGCCAGAACTAAGCGCAACAACAGGAATGGACAGACTTGGACAAACTGGAATGCTTCTGACCAGTGGGCACAACAGAGCTTTGTTCCTTTTTAAGGATGGCAGATTAGAGAGGAGGAGTCAGGCTCAACACCCTGGTTTCTGGATTGGAAAATTAGGTGAGTGGGACCAGAAATAGGAGGAGAAGAGCAGGTTTGGGGACAGGTTGATATCAAATAGAGGTCATAGGAGTCTAGAGCTCATCAGAGTGATCTGGCCTAGAAAAGAAGGTGTGTAACCCTGACCAGTTTGACTCAGCAGTTAGAGTGTCAGCCTGAGGACCAAAGGATTTGGGGTTCAATTCCTGGTCAAGGGTACACACCTGGGTTGCAGGTTCAATCCCCAGTCCTGATCAGGGTCATGCAGGAGGCAACCAATCAGTGTGTTTCTCTCACATCAATGTTTCTCTCTCTCTCCCCAACCCTCCCTTCCATTCTATATAAAAATCAATGGAAAAATATCCTCAAGGGAGGATTAACTAAAAAAAAAGGAGGTGTGTAGTTGTTGGCATACAGAGTAATTAGAGCCAGGGCAAGGATCGGGTTATCCAGAGAAAATACGGTGACCTTCTTCCCTACACAATATTCCAGCCTTCCTCATACTGTGCTGCACTCATACTGACCAGGTCTTCCCGCTGTGGTAGTCCCCCACCCAGTTGCCCTGGTTCTTATCCAAAATTAGTTCTGTGTCCCTTTCCCCATGTTCCCTTTTCTAGCTATTCAGATAAATGATTTGATGCTAAAAAGTTATAACCAATAATGAATTATACCTAAAATATTCCACAATTTTAATTGAAGAGAATGGCTTTGAATCCATAGAAATCTCAGAAGTTTTCTCTTTCTTTCTTTCTTTCTTTCTTTCTTTCTTTCTTTCTTTCTTTATTTATTTATTTATTTTGGATACGTGGTTATTACTGAGGTGAACTGGCCCTCAAGGCCACACTCCTGCCACTATAACTCTCATTTCCTCAACCATGGACATCCCCAAAATTAAGTATTTGGTTTTTAGCTTTGAAAGCATGGGGATAATTTGCTTTGTCAAATCTTGACCCTTTGCGTCATAGAGAATCTGTACAAGTTACGTAGTGCCTTACACATACAAAACAGAATTGGAACATGAGTGTATTTCCCACCAATGCAAGGCCCCTAAGTTAGGGACACCTGGAAGTGGGTGGCAGAGAAGTCACTAGTTTGGAAGTCAAATGAAATACCCCAGGAAAGCTTTTCCACAGGAGTCATTAGGGACTTCTACCCCAAGTGCCCATAGCAGTATGGCTTTTGTCATACTACACGGTAATTCTTCTATTTACAAGTCTGCCTTCCTTCCTATATTTTAAGTTATAAGAAGAGAAATATCATATGTTATCTATCTTTTTATTCCATTTCTGTGTCTTGACACAATGCTATGTATATCAGGTGTTTAATAAACATCTGTTGAATAAATGAATGAATCAATCTACAGAGATACATGCCATTTATGGATCATGTCAAGTAACTTCTTTTTTTTTTTTTTAATATTTTTTCTTTATTGAGTAGAGAGAGAGGAAGGGAGAGGGGTGTTAGCTCTTAACTTCCATATTACTGCCCTAAGCCTCTCATTCCAGAAAACTAAAACCCATCACTCCAGTCAGGCGGAAGGGAATAATGGAACCACCCTAACCCACCCCAAACTGCAAATGGTCGCTGGACAAGAAAACAAGTTTCAGGAAACCCCAGCCCCTGACCAATCAAGAACCCCAGGCTCTACCAATCAAAGACAACCGCATCTCCTTGGCTGAATGACCACCCCCCAGCCCTAAGTTTAAAAATGCCTAGTCTGTCCAAGCCAGTTGCTACTCTCTCCCACACATGGGTAGTCCGGGCAGGCTAATTCCCAATAAACCTGCACTTCTGGAGACCCTGCACCGCCTCCTCCCGCCTCGTTCTTACAAGGGGGAGAGATAGAAACACGGATGAGCAAGAACATCCATCGGCCACCTCTTGCATGCCCCTCACTGGGGATCGGGCCCACAATCCGGGCATGGGCCCTGACCGGGAATGGACCCTGACTGGGAATCAAACCAATGATCTCTTGCTGCATGGGTGGAAGTTCAACCACTGAGCCACATCAACCGGATGTGTCAAGTAACTTATTGATACACCAAGTCACATGGGCAGATTTTTCCAGGGGATATAAGATCTCTATAGCTCCATCTTCCACCAGGGAGAAGCATAAAAAATATGTATTAATAGCCCTGGCCGGTTTGGCTCAGCGGTTAGAGCGTCGGCCTGCGGTCCAGAGAGACCCGGGTTCGGTTCCCACTAAGGGCATGTACCTCGGTTGCAATTTGTCCCCGGCCCTGGTTGGGTCGTGTGGGTGGCAGCCACTCGATGTGTCCCTTTCACGTCGATGTTTCTCTCTCTCTCTTCCTCTCTATCTGAACAAAAAATGGAAAAATGTCCTCGGGTGACATATATATATATATCTCACAGGCTATGAGGCAAATGTTTAATTGCTTCTGGTGGAAAGTGAGAAAGAATTCTGAGTGAACAAAAATGAAAACCGATAGCAAGAATTGAGATAAGAGGAGAGGATCTGAGGATGGCGGCAGAGTAGGCAGACCTTTCCTGCACCTCCTCCCACGGACAGACTAGTAATAAAACTAAATCGGGGAACATTCACCCAGAATTACCAACTGAGATCCAGCAGAGGAGGAGACTTATAACAAGGAAGGAAGGGCAGAAAGCACCTGGAGACCGGTCGGAAGGGCGAGGTCCTGAGAGGGGCTAACCTAACGACCACAGACGGCAGGCTGAGAATGAGGAGGGATCTCTGGCTGCAGGGTGGGAAAGGGGGTTTCCTGTGGGGATCAAGGCCCGGACCCCAGGCTGGGCTCCCCAGTCCCGCGCACCAGAGCTGAGAACAGCAGCCCACGTAACATCCAGCCGTGAAAGGCAGCGGGGCTTCTGGCCACTGGGGAGGAGAGTTAGTCAGAGATAAAGCCCCAGGGCATTTGGGGGCAGGGGGTAAAAATGAGAGCACAGGGTTTTCATTTGCAGCTACTGCGGAGGCTTCGGGGGAGGGAGGGTGGTGCGGACTGGAGTTGCTTGAGGAGAGGCTGAGGTGGGAAGTACTGGGCGGAGATGTGGAAAAGCAGCAGCTGGGAAACTTGCAATCAGTCATTTCTCGCCCCCAAACCAAAGCAGCCATTTTTCCGGAGAGGTGCAGGCCCCTCCCAGCCGCCACAGCTCAGGAGAACTCGCCCCACCCTCTGGAACCCCACTTGCCACACCCCGAATCTCGACCCCTGCAGAGGAGATAGCACGGGCCAACCGTACCTGTTTGAACAGTCTGGGGAGCGATAGTGACTAACTGTGGAGCGTTGGGGTGGAGCACCCGCCCCACTGTCCGGGGAACCTCACTGGTGCTTCCCTCTCACAGGAGAGCTGATAGAAACTGCTTCCAGAATATCCCACTGGACTGCATACAAGGATCTCTGCCCAGTCAAGGACAAGGAAATATTCTGGACACTCTCAGAGGAGTAGCTCCAGAATGAGGAAACACACCCACCATTTTCTCAGAAATCTGAATGGCACCTCCCACTCATGGGAGACCCTGAGGTCTCATACTCCCCCTAAAAGCCCTTGCAGAAACAGCCTTTTCAGTGATTAAGACTGACAGCTGGCCAACAGGTAAAGGTGGGCAGAAGAGGAGCCTGGGGAACCTGGGGAAGTTTGCTGATTTGTCCCTGGGCCCTGCACTGCTAACAAACTAGTAGCTTGGTTCCTGCCACATGCAGCCAAGTCCTGTGGAGAGAGACACAAACTGTGGAATACTTGAATCTCCGAACACGTGCCGGAAAGTCCAATGTGGACAGCTTTTAACAGTGGCTAGCACCAAAGTTTCTCAGGAAGCCCAGAAATGGCAGATGAAATAGTCAGCCTAAGTCAACAGAAAAGCAGGATCCAAAGGGATCTAACACTACAAATGAAAGAATTAGAAAGATAACAGCAAGAAAAGCCCAGAGTAAGTAGAAGGAAGGAAATAATAAAGATCAGAGCAGAAATAAGTGACATAGAGACTAAAATAAAATACAAAAGATCAATGAAACAAAGAGCTGGTTCTTTGAAAAGATAAACAAGATTGATGAACCTTTAGCCAGACTCATCCAGAAACAAAGAGAGAGGACCCAAATAAATAAAATCAGAAATGAGAGAGGTGAAAGAACAACTGACACCGCGGAAATACATAGGATTGTAAGAAAATATTTTGAGACTTCCAGTCAAGATGGCAGGGTAGGTAAGTGCGGTATTGCCTTCTCCCGCAACCACATCTAAATTACAACAAAACTACAACACAACCATCATTCAGAACCACCTGAAATCAAGCTGAATGGACGTACTACAACTATGAAATTAAAGAAGCTGCCACACTGAGACTGGTAGGAGAGGCAGAGGCAAGGATGGGGTGAACCTACACTCACGTGTGGTGGATAAAAATCAGGAGGGACACCTCGGCTGTGAAGGTTCTCCCTGAGTAAATGAGGAGTCCCAAACCAAGCACCCAACTCAGGGTTCCAGTGCCAGAAAGAAAAGTCCCTATCACTTCTGGCTGGAAAAAACAACGGGAACTGAGACGGAGGCTGAGGCTGTGGGAGCCCCTGGCAGCTCCTCTTAAAGGGCCCGCAAACAGACTTACTCGGACTTGCTCCTGGTAAGCTTGGAGTGTAGGCACCTTGAGGGGCACCAGAGACATAAAGGAAAGAAGTGAGTTGTTTGGCCTCAGGATGAGAGCTGAAGGGGCAGCTTTATCCTGGACGGAGGTGCTGGCAGAACCTGATGTTCCTTTGGTGAGCCCTTCCCTAGGGCAGCAGATGGTAGCCATATCTGGGACTCCAGCAACCTGGCTCACACTGTTTGCTTCACCCTAATGATTCCCTGAGACCCTGCCACACCCAACTTTCAGGCCCACCCAAGCTGTTTCCAAAGGCTTTACCATAGGATTGTCCTGTCGTGGATCCTGCTTCAGAGTTTCCTAAAATCTCTCAAACAAGCAGCATCTGGTGTTAGCGAGCCCCATACTTCTCATTAAGTGGCCCCAGGCCTGGCACTAGAATCAACCAGCCTTAGTTCATTACTTGGCTTTTCCTAGACACCTCCAAGGCCAGCACAAGAAGCAGCCCTCTGCAGATCACTTTGTAGCTTATGCCAGATGGCCCTGGATAGAACACGAGCAGTGACTGACCTTGCCCCAGAGCCAGCACACCCAGTGGACAACTTCAGACCACATTGAAACACCACCACCCAACCACCTCCACAATTGACACACTAAATGAGTGGACTCAGTGGGTACCAGAACCCTGCTGAAGTAAGTCTTGCTCTGTGTGGTGGGCCCCTACACTGCTGATCCTCCAAAGAGTCAGAGGCCAGTAGTCAGTGGGCACAGCCAGTCCTTGCAGCTGATTAGCCTGGGTAAACCCCTCCCATTGATGTGCCAACAGCAATCAAGACTCAATTGCAACAGAAGAGTGTACAGTCACATAAGGGGTACACCTCGAGGGCCCAGCTGGGGTGATCAGGGAGACTGTGCCACTATATCCTACAGGACACTTACAACAATAGGCCACCCTAGGAAGCCTAGGAAACATAACAACTCTACCTAATACATAGAAACAGTCACAGGGAAGCAGCCAAATTGAGGAGACAAAGAAACATGTCCCAAATAAAAGAAAAGAACAAAACTCCATGAAAAGAACTAAACAAAATAGAGATAAACAATCTATCAGATGCAGAGTTCAAAACACAGGTTATAAGGGCTCAAGGAACTTGGTGAGACCTTCAAGGAACTTAAGGAGACCTCCAAGGAGCTTAGTGAGAACATCAACAACATAAAAAAGGACCAGTCAGAAATGAAGAAGGCACTAACTGAAACAAGAATAATTTACAGGGAAGCAATAGTAGAGTAGGTAAAGCCAAGAAGCAAAACATCAATTTGGAATATAAGGAAGCAGAAAACACCCAATCAGAACAGCAAAAAGAAAAAAGAATTAAAAAATATGAGGATAGTGTAAGGAGCCTCTGAAACAACTTCAAGGGTGCCAACATTTGCATCATAGGGGTGCCAGAAGGAGAAGACAGAGAGCAAGATATTGAAAACCTATTTGAAAAAATAATGACAGAAAAGTTCCCTAACTTGGTGAAAAAAACTTACATACAACTCCAGGAAGCACTAGGAGTCCCAAGCAAATTGAACCCAAAGAGGTCTACACCAAGACACATCATCATCAAAATGTCAAAGGTTAAATACTAAGAGAAAATCAGCAAGAGAAAAGCAGTTCATTACCTACAAAGGAGCTCCCATAAGACTATCAGCTGATTTCTCAAAAGAAACTTTGCAAGCCAGAAAGGAGTGGCAAGAGATATTCAAGGTGATAGAAAGCCATGACCTATAACCAAGATTACTCTATCCTGCAAAGCAATCATTTAGAATTGATGGACATATCAAGAGTTTCCCAAACAAGAAAAAGGAGTTCATCACCACCAAACCAGTATTATATGAAATGTTGAAGGGTCTTCTTGAAGGAGAAGAACAACAAAAATATGAACAATAAAATGACAATTAATACACATCCATCAACAATTGAATCTACAAACAAAATGAGCAAGCAGAACAGAAATAGACTTCTAGATACAGAGATCTTTTTGTTGCTTGCTAGATGGGTGGGGGCCAGGAGGATGGGTGAAAAAGATGAAGGAATTAAGAAATACAAATTGGTTGTTAGATTGATGAACCTCAAAGGGAAGGGGGAAGGGAGGGCGGAATGAGATAAACCAAGGAACTTCTATGCATATATGCATAACCAATGGACATTAACAATAGTATGGGGAAGGCAGGAGGGGAGGGAGGTGGGGAGGAGGGGTCAATAGGGAAAAAGGGGAGGGGGGACATCTGTAATACATTCAATAAAGATGAGTTTAAAAATAAATAAATGAAAAGAAAATACTTTGAACAACTATGTGCCAACCAGCTGGACAACCTGGGCAAAACGGAGAAATTCCTACAAACATACAATCTGCCAAAACTCAATCAGGAAGAATCAGAAAACCTGAAGAGGCTGATAACAATGAAATTGAAGCAGCAATTTAAAAAAACTCTCAGCAAAAAAATGTCCTGTACTGAAGGGCTTCACAGGTGAGTTTTACCAAACACTCAAAGAAGAATTAATATCTATCCTCCTCAAACTATTTCAAAAAAATTCATTAATAGGGAAGACTTTCAAGCTCTTTTTATGAGGCCAGCATTATCCTAATTCCCAAACCAGATAAAGACACTACAAATTGCAAACCAATATCTCTGATGAACATAGATGCTAAATCCTCAACAAAATATTAGCAAATCAGATCCAGCAATATATCAAAAAGATCACACACTATGACCAAGTGGGATTTATTCTAGGGGTATAAGGATGGTTCAATATTCACAAATCAATAAATATGATACACCACATAAACAAAATTAATGATACAAATCATGTGATCATATCAATAGACACAAAAAAAGCATTCAACAAAATTCAGCACCCATTTATGATAAAAACTCTTAATAAAGCCCTGGCCAGTTTGCACAGTGGTTAGCGCATCAGAACTTGGACCAAGGGGTCTCAGGTTTGATTCCTGGTCAGGGGCACATGCCTGAGTTGCAGGCTCGATCCCTGGCCTCTGGTTGTGCAGGAGGCAACCAATTGATGTGTGTCTCTCTTACATCAATGTTTCTCTTGCTCTCTCTTCCTCTCTTTCTCTCCCCCACCCTACTCCCTCTCCCTCCTTTCTACTCTATTTTATTTTATTTATTTATATTTTTTATCCTCACCTGAGGACATTTCTGCATTTATCTTCAGATAGAGCAGGAGGGAGAGAAGGAGGAAGAGAGAGAAAAATATCAACGTGAGAGAGACACATTGACTGGTTGCCACCCACACGACCCCAAAAGGGGCCAGGGACAAACTGCAGCCGAGGTACATGCCCTTAGTGGGAACTGAACCCAGGCCTCTCTGGTCTGTGATCCAACTCTCTAACTGCTGAGCAACCGGCCAGGGCTCTACTCTATATTTAAAACAATAATCAATGGGTGAGGAAAACAGTAACAAAACAAACAAAAACCTCTCAGCAAAGTGGGAATGGAGGGATCATAACTCAACTTAATATAGGCCATATATGCCAAACATACAGCCAACATCATACTCAATGGGCAAAAACTACTTTTTTTTTTTTTTAATCCTCACCTGAGGACATTTTTCCATTTTTTGTTCAGTTAAAGTGGAAGGGAGAGAGAGGAAAAGAAAGAGAGGGAGAGGGAGAGGGAGAGGGAGAGGGAGAGGGGAGGGGAGGGGGAGGGGTAGAGGAAGGGGGAGAGGGAGAGGGAGAGGGAGAGGGAGAAGGAGAAAGAGAATCATTGACATGAAAGGACCACATCAAGTGGCTGAATGGGCAAAAACTAAACGCATTTCTTTTAAAATCAGGAACAAGACAGAGTTGTCCACTTTCACCACTCTTATTCAACATAGTACTGAAAGTTCTAGCCACAGTGATCAGACAAGATGAAAAAAGAAAAGGCATTCAAATTTGGAAAGGAGGAAGTAAAACTGTCATTATTCACAGATGACATGCTATTGTACATAGAAAACCCTAAGACTCCATCAAAAAACTGCTGTTTTTTTTTTTTTCCTTTATTGATTTTACAGAGAGAGGAAGTGAGAGGGAGAGACAGAGATAGAAACATCAATGAGAGAGAACATTAATTGGCCACCTCCTGCATGCCCTCCACTGGGGATCAGGTCCACAACCTGGGCATGTGTCCTGACCAGAAATTGAACCAGTGACCTCTTGGTGCATGGGTCGACACTCAACCACTGAGCCACACCGGCTGGACAAAAAACTGCTAGTTTTAATAAATAAATTTGCAGCCCTGGCCAGTTTGGCTCAGCGGTTAGAGCATTGACCTGCAGTCCGGAGAGACCCGGGTTCGGTTCCCGCTAAGGGCACATACTTCGGTTGCAGTTTGTCCCCGGCCCTGGTTGGTCGTGCGGGTGGCAGCCACTCGATGTGTCCCTTTCACGTCAATGTTTCTCTCTCTCTCTCTCTCTCCCTCCCACTCTATCTGCACAAAAATTGGAAAAAATGTCCTCGGGTGAGGATTAAATAAATAAATAAATAAATTTGCAAAGTAGCAGGATACAAATTATCATCCAGAAATTGATGGCATATTTATATATCAATAATGAATTCTCAGTAAGAGAAACTTAATAAAAACCCTATTTACCTTTACAGCAACAACAAAAAATTAAGATACCTAGGAATAAACTTACCCAAAGAAGTAAAAAAAAACTATACTCAGAAAACTATAGGACATTGAAAAAGGAAATAGAGAAAGATACAAACAAAAGGAAGCATATACTGTATTTTTTTTTTTTATCCTCATCTGATGACATTTTTCCATTTTCTGTTCAGATAGAGTGGGAAGGAAAGAGTGGAAGAGAGAGAGAAACATCGACATGAAAGGGACACATCAAGTGGTTGCCACCCACACAACCCAACCAGGGCCGGGGACAAACTACCACTGAGATACATGCCCTTAGCGGGAACTGAACCCCGGCCTCTCTGGACCGTAGGCCGACGCTCTAACCGCTGAGCCAAACCGGCCAGGGCTACTGTATTTATTGATTAAAAGAATTAACATAATTAAAATGACCATATTACCCAAAGTAATCCCTATTAAAATACCAATGGCATATTTCACAGATCTAGAACAAATATTCCTAAAATGTGTATCAAACTAAAAAAGACCCCGAATAGCCATAACAATCTTGAAAAAGAAGAACAAAGTTGGAGGGATCACAATACTGGAAATCAAACTAAAGCCATTGCAATCAAAACAGCCTTGTATTGGCACAAGAACAGGCATGTAGACCAATGGAAAAGAACAGAGACCCCAGATATCAACACATGCCAACATGATTTAATTAATATTTGCATACAATGGAGTAAAAATAGTCTCTTCAATAGATGGTGTTGGGGAAATGGGACAGGTAAATGCAAAAATAAAAAAATAAATTAATTAAAATTGGTTGCCCTGACCAGTGTGCTAAGTGGTTAGAGCGTTGGCCCATGGACCAGAGAGTCCCGGGTTCAGTTCCTGCTAAGGGCACATACCTCAGTTGCAGTTTGTCCCCGGCCCTGGTTGGGGTTGTGTGGGTGGCAACCAATCGATGTGTCTCTCTCACATCGATGTTTCTCTCTCTCTCTTCCTCCCTCTCGCCCTCCTGCTCTATCTGAAGATAAATGCAAAAATGTCCTCAGGTGAGGATAAAAAATAATAATAAAACTAGCCTACCAACTTACACCATACACAAAAATAAACTCAAAATGAATAAAAGACTTAAATGTAAGCCACAAAACCATAAAACTTCTAGGCAGTAAAATCTCAGACATCTTACATAGTAGTATTATCACTGATACATTGCCTAAAGTAAGGGAAACAAAGGTAAAAATAAACAAATGGGATTATTATCAAACTAAAAATCTTCTGCACAGCAAAAGAAACCAACAAAATGACAAGGGAACCTACTGCATGAGAGAAAATATTCACTAATGATACATCTGATAAGGGGTTAATTTCCAAAATGTACAAAGATTTCATACAACTTAACACCAAGAAGACAAACAATCTAATTGATATACAGATGATCAATAGACATATAAAAAATGCTCAATGTCACTAATTATCAGAGAGATGCAAATTAAGACTCTAGTGAGGTATCACCTCACACCTGCCAGAATGACAACCATCAATAAATCAACAAATAATAAGTGCTGGCGAGGACGCAGAGAAAATGGAACCCTAGTACACTGCTAGTGGGAATGCAGATTCATGCAGCCACTGTGGAAACTTGGAAGTTCCTCAAGAAATTAAAAATGGAACTGCCATTTGAACCAGTGATCTCAGTTCTGAAACACCAATCAGAAAGAATATATGCACCCCTATGTTCATAGCAGGTTTATTTACAATAGCTATGATCTGGAAACAGCCCAAGTGCACATCAGTAAATGAGTAGATAAAAAGCTATGGTACATTTAAACAATGAAACACTATGCAGTTGTTAAAAAGGAGCTCTTACCCTTTTCGACAGCATGGATGAACCTGGAGATAATTATGTTAAGTGAAATAAGCCAGTTAGAGAAAGACAAATATCACATGATCTCACTTATATGTGGAATCTAATGAACAAAAAAATGATGAGCAAAATAGGTCCAGAGGTATGGATGCATGGAACAGAATAACAGATCTCAGAGTGGGTGAAGGGGGTGAGAGGGGATGGGAAGAGATTAACCAAAGAACAAATATGCATATATGCATAACCTACGGACACAGACAATAGTATGGGGAAGGCCTGGGGTGGGGCGTGAGTTGGATGGAGGGGGGCAAAAAGGGAGAAAATGGGAGAAATCTGTAATACTGTCAACAATTTTTTTTAATTGAGATAGGAGCAAAACTGAGGTATGATGGCATTGGAAGATACAAGGGAAATTAAGAAATCCAAAAGGACACACAGACATAGAATGAGGGAACCAGCAAAGGAAGTGATATCTAGCCTGGTGAAGAAATTGATGGCAAAGACATGAAAAGCAAATTTTAATAAAAGAAAAAATAAAGGGTAAATCTTGGTAAACTGTAAAACTGATGATGGACAAAAAAATATTTTTTAAAAAAATGTGTAAAAAGGTTGTAAGACTCTTGGTTTATAATTAACCATCCCTAATGGCTTCTACAACCTTATCTTCCCTGCTATTCAAAGCTTTCCTAACATTCTCTTCCTAGAAGTCTTTAACAGAAGAGAAAAAGTACCTTAACTCTTATAATATACCTGTAAGAGTGGTAGGAGACTAGCAATCATCGAGCTCCTTCGTTTTACAGAGCAGGAGATTGAGACCCAGAGAATGGAAATTACTTCTCTGCAAGCATACTGGTAGATCATGTTGGAGCCTGAGCCAAAATCACCGTCTCTATATTTCCAGAATCATGCTCATTCCAATAGATTGTCATTTCCTGCTCTGGTTTATCCGTACAAATGATGTCTCTGACAACTGAATAAACTGAAAAATGAAAGTTTATTTTTTTTAAATGAGTCAATAAATATTTCAGTGTAAAGCAAGAGGCCTAGGAGACAGAGGCTGTGCTTTGATTGTTGTCATAGTTGTAGGACCTAACCCAGTGCTTTATTTGGATGGATAGATGAATGGGTGGATGGATGGATGGATGGATGGACGGACAGGCAGATGGATGTGCTCTACCAGGGCTGCCACTGCTACCCAGATATTTATTGAATAAACTTTTGATTTCTGACTTATGTTTAGATGTTTTCTGATAGGAGCTATCTGAATCCAACTTGCAATTGCATATGGGCAATGACCTCAGGTTGTTTAAAAAACAATATTTAAATAAATATTGATTGATGAATAAATGAGAATTTTGACACTCAAAAAAGCTATAATCTTATGGGAAACCTAATATATGGACATGTAGAAATAATTAGCAATACAAGACAACAATGTGTTAAATAACTATACAAGTTAAATGATGATACAAGCAGCATGGGCTATAAGTAGAGTGATTCTATGATTTATTTTCTAAACTGGGACAACTTTGAGAGTGAAAGGGGACCTTATTAATAAATTATAAAGGCCAGAGAAAGAATTAAAAGGAGATTCTGTACATGCTGTAAGTTTGTAGAGATAAGTTTTCTACCTCATGAAAAAAAACAGATATGTCTTTCTAGAGCATTTAATTAGAGATATTTCACTTTGAGCACAATATCTTTTTAATGGTCTGATGAGGGTAGCTCAGAAAAGTTTTTTAATGATAGAAATGTTGCTAACAAGGTTAGGTTTATACCCTTCCTACGTAAAGTGTGGTCCAGGGACCAGCAGCATCAGCATCATCTGGAAATGTGCTAGAAATGCAGATTCCACTGTAGACCTACCTCCAGAGTCAGAATCTGCATTAGTGTGGTCCTTGGGTGGGTTGTAGGCATGTTAATGTTTAAGAAGCATTGGTCTATACTACATTAATTCTTCCCAAATGTAACATTTATTGAAACATTTAAACATGCTTTTCCTACTTTGCTCTTGCTCCCCTTCATAAAACGTATTCAAAGTATGCTTCTTTTTCTATTAAGCCATTTCAGTGTCTAGAACTTGATATGAGAACTGTTTACAAAGAAAACAGTAAAAATGGGGATGAAACACCCTATATGCCCACAAATGCACTCTCCACTAGGGGACTAGGATGGAAAACAAATTCAAAGTCACATGAAAAGCTGCTCCATTCTGGCATAGACTAGCTTGAACTCTACCCAAACAATTTTGGATTTAAAATTTCTCTCATTAGGAGGGGGGGAATGATAGGAAAAACTATACTTGGACATGCAAACTAATGTAGGAAATTTTCACTTTCATTCATTGTAAATTCTTAACAAAAAACTTTATCTTTTACAAGTTGAAAGAATATTAATTAACATGCTATGGAGGACGTTATTCATCTTTCTTCAACTGTTTGCTGGCTCCAGGCCAGCATGAATTTGATAATACTGGGCAAGGCCACAGCTGCACACAGGCCTGCGTGGCATCTCTGTTTTTGCAGCCATTAAATAGCTTCTCCAGTCTCCAGCATGTGTTGCTGCACATGTGATCCAATAAATCCCCTGTAGAATGAAGCAACAATAATGTGTTGGGCAATTAGCACGAGAACACCAGGTCTTCTCAGCAGCCTCTCGCCCCTGTTAATATTCCCAACATATCTCAGGCGGGATACTCCTGGGAATTTGACTAAAGCCCATTACTATCCCTGAGGCCCAGAACCTGAGGATGGAGATCTGTTCCCTCCTGCCCAAGATGAATGCTGTGAAGGGCAACGAGGGGATTCCAAGCACCTCCAAATAAAGGGTTTTTATGAGTCTTTAAAGCTGCAAGTCAGCCGTGGCCGGTTTGGCTCAGCGGTTAGAGCGTCCTGAGAGACCCGGGTTCGGTTCCCGCTAGGGGCACGTACTCGGTTGCGGTTTGTCCCCGGCCCTGGTCGGTCATGCGGGTGGCAGCCATTCGATGTGTTCCTTTCACATCGATGTTTCTCTCTCTCTCTCTGTTCCTCTCTCTCCCTCCCACTCTACCTGAACAAAAAAAGTGGGAAAATGTCCTCGGGTGAGGATTAAAAAAAATAAAAAATAAAAAGCTGCAAGTCATTTGGTCACAGTCTCTTTTGCCTGCTGGCATGACAACGTTAAAAATTTACATTTTTGAACTTGTGGTTTAACAGGCTTTCATTCTAACTTTCAGGAAGAAAAATTAGAACAAGGACGATTTAAACATACTGTGTGGACTGAAATCAGAATATTGATTAAGCACCTCATGGTACTCTCCCAGTATAAACTATTATCTTCTTCCTAGGATTTTCAGTTCCAAAAAGCATAGTTGAATGCTAAAACAATTAAGGCTGTGATTCTGAAAGACCACACAGACAAGATAATCATGCAATCTTAATCCTCAAAGAGATCTTTAGATCACCCCTCTTCCTTTTGGGAGCATTGTCTATATAATGACAATTATAATGACCTGCCCTGTCTTGTCTTATTGCAGTAAGAACTAAATCAGCAAAAATGGGAGAGACTGTATTTGATTCTCTGCAAACCAAAATAATATATACATTCAATGATCTTCATTATCATTTTAAATTGAGAAAGCAGGCTCTAATGGTGTCTTGTCCACACCTGACTATGAGTTCCCTTA
This sequence comes from Molossus molossus, assembly GCF_014108415.1. NCBI lineage: Eukaryota > Metazoa > Chordata > Mammalia > Chiroptera > Molossidae > Molossus > Molossus molossus. The sequence continues at coordinate 9,723,835 of NW_023425347.1, forward strand.
GACGTGACTGCCCACATGCAAGCTCAACAGGATGAGGTCATCTTCACAAATGCACCTCATCCTTTCCCTTGGTCTGCCCGTGGTCAAGGCATGTGTGTCTGCCCTCAATCATACCTACACCCTGAGCTCTCACCCGAGAATGCAACCTTAAACACCCTGCTGTCCAATCCTTTGGCAAATACTGATTTTTGAGCAACAATATCTGTGGGAATTCCCTGAAGGCTATGCATATTATCCATTCTGCAAGATATCCTAAAATTTACCTTTGGATCAAATCTGATCATCAGAGCACTGTGTGTTTAGATCACAAGTATTTACCTCTTTACAGAACAAACTTGACTGAATTGTACATACATAGAGGAATGCTATCAGACTTAACCCTAAGAAATGCATCATTATTTTTAAGTTAAATATATTTATTTATTTATTTTGATAAAACTCATTCTTTTTATTGCAAAAATAATATAATTTGGAAAACACGGACAAGCAAAAAACTATTGTTGTTACCCAAATACAATCTTACAAAGACTTGTAATATTTTGGTGTATATACTTTCAGAATTTTTTTTTAATTAATTAATTAATTTTTGTTACAAATGTTTCTCCTTTTTCCCCCACTGATTCCCCCATTCTCCTCCCTCCCCTCCCTGTCCCCAGCTTTGTTGTCCAAGTCCATTGTTCATACATACATGCATATAAGTTCTGTGGTTTATCTCTCCCCCACCACCCCCTCTTCTGGAGATTGTCAGTCTGTACCCCACTTCCACGTCTCTGGGACTACCTCATTCCTCAGACTGTTATGTTCATTATATTCCACAAATAAGTGAGATCATATGATACTTGTCTTTCTCTGTTTGGCTTGTTTCGCTTAGGATAATATTTTCCAGGTCCCTCCATGTTGTCTCAAAGGATAAGAGATCTTTCTTTCTTACAGCTGCATAGTACTCCATTGTGTATATGTACCACTGCTTTGTTATCCATTCATCTACTCATGGACACTTGGGCTGTTTCCAGATCTTAGCTATTGTAAATATTGCTGCTATGAACATGGGGATACATATATTCTTTCTGATTGGTGTTTCAGGCTTCTTAGGGTATATTCCTAGAAGTGGAATCACTGGGTGAAATGGCAGTTCAATTTTTAATTTTTTGAGGTAACACCATATTGTTTTCCATAGTGGCTGCACCAGTCTGCATTCCCACCAGCAGTGTACTAGAGTCCCCTTTTCTCTACACCCTTGCCAACACTTGGTGTTTGATGATTTGTTGAGCATCATTATTTTTAACACAGGGATTTTATTGATACCCCAATCTGCCATACTGCAGATTCCTCTTCATGAGGATCCATAGGAGAAACGCCCCTGGGGCTGCAGCTTTAAGAGAACTGTGGCTTTTCATAAACAACTTTTTATCTTATGAACAACACTAACCTCATAACTTGCAGTGCTTTCCTCTTTGCTCTGGTCACTAGGAAACTTAGAGCCAACTTTGTTTAGCAGATGGAATATATTACTCTGTAATAATTTTATCCTTGCTTTAATTTCCTTACCTCATTTTCCCTTTGACAAATTCTTTTGTATTGCCTATATTTTGCAAACCAACTCGTTTTTATAAATCAACTGTAGTTGAATTGAACTCAGTCCCTAGCAGCATTGGCCAGTACTTGTAACAGCTGGGCCATGGGGATGAGGCTCAGCTATGATTTTTCAGAGGCATTCGTAAGTTATGAATGTAAACCAGAGAAAGCAGAGATAAGGCAATTGATTTTTTATATTTAGCTCTTGGACTCATCAATATGCAAAATAGTAAAATCTTAAAAATCAGTTGAACTGTATCATTTGGCTTTTGTGACAATTTGGACAAAGTGTTTAAAGTTTATCTCTGGGTATATTAGACAAGTGAAGACTATAATTTGTAAGAAGGAATATTTGAATATTAAAAAGTTATTTACCAACAACTTTTCCTTTTATGTGCATATTAAAATGCTATTAGATTATCTTCAGAATCCAGCCCTGCTTTGTTGAATACTTTAATATGCTGATAATAAATCCTTCCCATTTGTTAAAGTAATATGTGATTACTCTAATTAGAAAGTCTGTCCTGAAAAATATTGTATTAGTTAAATCCTTCTTAATACATATATTCCTGACAATTAGTCTTGAAATTGCTCTAAAATTTAAGTAACTCATGGTACATGCCTTTTCTACATCATTTGGAAATATTCACTACTTCTTTTTGAAATCACCACCTCCCTCCCTGACTTCTTTAATATCACATCCTCTTTTTCTCTTGCTCCTTCTCTCTGCTTAAGCCTGGTCTTAGCAATGTTTTTTCTTCCTCCCACACCCTCTAACTGTGGGCATTTCCCAAGTTCAGCACTCAGTCTGACTGCTTCACCCTTCACGCTTGAGGATAACTAATCCTTAAAGCATCAACAATCACTCTTATAACAGAAGACTCTCTAGTCTGAATACTCACTTGAGTTCCAAACTCTAGGCTCAGATTACCTACTGGATAACTACACTGACACATCAAATTAATCGTGTCAGCCATTAATAATTACTGTCAACTTGGTATCACCTCACACCTGTCAGAATGGCCGCCATCAACAAATCATCAACAACAAGTGTTGGCGAGGGTGTGGAGAAAAGGGGACTCTAACACACTGCTGGTGGGAATGCAGACTGGTGCAGCTGCTATGGAAAACAATATGGTGCTACCTCAAAAAATTAAAAATTGAACTTCCATTTGACCCAGTGATCCCACTGCTGGGAATATACCCTAAGAAGCCTGAAACACCAATCAGGAAGAATATATGTACCCCCATGTTCATAGCAGCACTATTTACAATAGCTAAGATCTGGAAACAGCCCAAGTGTCCACCAGTAGACGAATGGATAAAAAAGCTGTGGTACATATACACAATGGAGTACTATGCAGCGGTAAGAAAGAAATATCTCTTATCTTTTGAGACGACATGGAGGGACCTGGAAAGTATTATCCTAAGTGAAAGAAGCCAAGCAGAAAAAGACAAATACCACATGATCTCACTTATATACGGAATATAATGAACATAACAGTCTGAGGAATACAGTAGACCCAGACACATGGAAGTAGGGCATAGACTGACATCCCTCAGAAGAGGGGATGGGGGTTGGGGGGGGGTGGGAAGAGATAAACCACAGAACTTATATGCATGTATGCATGACCAATGGACATGGACAACTAAGCCGGGGATGGGGCAGAGGTGGGGTGGGGTGGGGGGTGCCAATGGGGTAAAAAGGTAAAATATCTGTAATAAAAAAATAAATAAAAATTCATAAAAAAAATAAAAAAATAAAAAATAATAATAATTACTGTCAACTTTATTTGTTAGTGCTATCATAAGACTCAGCAATAACAAAATTGTTTCGTATTGATTATATATATACTAGGTGCTACAAACAGGTGCTTTTAAAAACAAACCTTATTGAATCATCTGAACCATCATATAGGTAGTTTTACCAACCTTACTATCCTTTGAGACGACATGGAGGGACCTGGAAAGTATTATCCTAAGTGAAACAAGCCAAACAGAGAAAGACAAGTATCATGTGATCTCACTTATTTGTGGAATATAATGAACATAACAGTGTGAGGAATGGGGTAGTGCCAGAGACATGGCACTGGGGTACAGACTGACAATCCCCAGAAGAGGGGGTGGTGGGGGAGAGATAAACCACAGAACTTATATGCATGTATGTATGAACAATGGACATGGACAACAAAGCTGTGGACAAGGTGGGGCGGGAGGGATAGGGGGAATCAGTGGGGAAGAAAGGAGAAACATGTGTAACAAAAATAAATTAAATAATTAAAAAAATAAAACAAAATAAAAAAAGAAATATTTTGAAGCCTTAAAAAAAGAAAGAAAATCTGGGAATGAGAGAGGTCCAGAAATTTGACCTGTTCTCAGCAATTACATTGCAAAAATAAAACTTAAACTTAAGTTTGTCACATTGAGCTGCCTCCCAAAACTTGTATCTTAAATTCTCTTTATTTTCTTCAAAACAAACTTTGTTTATGTCTCCATTTTAGCCTATGTTACCATAATTCTCCTACTAAATATAGAAGCTTAAATCTTCGGATACTTGTTTTGTTCCACATCTTCCTAATTACCCTTCATATCAAATCTATCAAAGTCCTGTAATGTTGCTTCTTCCTAATTTTCCTTTCTTTTTTCCTCTAGTTCACTTGCTTCTTCATTAATGTATTTAATAAACTATTGTCCTCTTTTTCTGCTTCTAGCACCTGTGCACACCTTCTTCCCTGAACCGTTCCTGGGGGACCTTCCCGAGGACAGCATTTGCCCTGGGGTTCAGCTGATTAGAAAGCTTCAGCTGACCACAGTGTCTTAAAGTCCTTAGCCTGACAGTCTAGGCTTTCCACAATTTGACCAAACCTATTTTTCCAATTTTATTAGCCACTACAGTCCAGCATATATATTTCACTTCAATCTTCTCTCCTCATTCTCCCTGGAATAGTTTCCTTCTAAACATTTGCTCACACAGTCTTTCCTCTCTTTAAATAAATATCCTTCTTCCACTTCTTTCCCTTGAAATGCTCTGAGTTGGTTTTGTGGTTTTTACCTTCCTCTAAAGTTTGCCTACTGTATTTTCTATTTGCATTATTCATTCAGTCCAATTTATGTTGCCTAGTGTTGCAAAGAAAATTCTTGTGTGTGTGTGTGTGTGTGTGTGTGTGTGTGTGTGTGTGTTGTCTCTTTGGCCAGGTTTTAAATTCCTAGAGAGCAAGGATGGATTTCAAACATCTTCTATGTCCCTCAGAGGCTGAGAATGAGTTACCATGTAAATCATCTACAAACAATATAATATTCGAAGAAAGCAAATTACTTAGATAGAGGAAATGAAAAAAAAAACATGGGTTTTGGAATTAAGAACACCTAAATTCCTATCAAGTCAACTGTGCAGATTTAGTCACTTTCAAATCCTTTAATAAAATGGAGTTACTTGTGTCTACCTCATAGCTTATTGTGATATTCGGTGAAGTATAGAACACATAGGCAAATACCTGGCATCAGTGTACACTGAAAAGTAAAATTATTATGGTTATTCAATAACTAAAAAATTGCTTTCTTTTTAAGCTCTATGGGAGCATGAATGATTAGTTTGGGCCACCATTGTATCCATAAATGTGTAGAATATAAACTCAGGCTACTTAACATAAGTTTGTCCCATATTTCTATATTTGGAATCATACTATTTTAAAGTTGAAATGGTTCTCATCTAAGCGAATAATTCCCAAACACAAGTCTGCACGAAAATGAGAAAAATATTTTTATAATGAATTTTTGGTAAAACTAAATAATACAATTTAAAAGAGTACCCCCTGTTTTGCTATTGTGACTCTCCTACTTTGTGTGTTAAAATTCCTTTGCTTTATGAAATAACAGTGATGATATATGGTAGAGGGTATGTTATAGGTTTTGTTGTCACTGTAATAACTTTCCTCAATGAAACAGACAGTTGGCAAACTAAAGTTGATTTCCACAATATTTTTTTATTTTTCTTTTATTTTTTTTTATGTTTCTTTTTTAAATTGTTGACAATATTGCAGATGTCCTCCATATCCCCCAATATCTTTGAAAATGTTATCCCATGTTACCCCAGGTGTTTAGAAACCCAAAGAATCCAAGGTCTTATTTCAGAATTGAAATTATTTGACAGAGGTTAAATTACTTGTCCAAGGTCACACTCCAGACCCACCGTGAGAATTCAACTCTCTTAATTCTCAGACTATGTCTCATTCTTTAAGTGAAACATGATCTTTTCTACTAATGGAAAGAGGAATCTATTTGGCATATAACTTTTGAAGAAAAGGTATTGTATAAATTTTATTAATTTATAATAAACATTAAAATCCTTCCAAAGGATGAATTTATCACTAAGTGAAAAAACTTGATTATAATCTGTAAACCTTGAAAGGATTTTAAAAACAGGTTTCTTAAAATTTTATATTTTTCATTTACCTTCAAATAAAATTTGTTTTATTAAAAATAGCCTGGCTGGTGTGGCTCAGTGGTTGAGTGTCAACCCATGGACTGAGAGGTCTGGGTTCGGTTCCCGGTCAGGACACATGCCTGGGTTGTGGGCTCTATCCCCAGTAGGGGGTGTACAGAGACAGCCGATTGATGGTTCTCTCTCACATCAATGTTTCTATCTCTTCTTCTCCCTTCCTCTCTATCTAAAAATCAATAAATATACATTTTTAAAAATAAATAAAAAAATAACTTTGCACCCTGGTCAGTTTGCTCAGTGATTAGAGCTTCAGCCTGAAGACTGAAATTTCGAGGGTTTGATTCCTGGTCAAGGGCACATAGCTGGGTTGCAGGCTTGATCCCTGGCCTTGGTCGGGGTGGTGTAGGAGACAACCAATTGATGTGTCTCTCTCACATGTACGTTTCTCTTTCTCTCTTTCTCCTCCTCCTCCCTCACTCCCTTCCAATCTATCTAAAAATTAATGGAAAAAATATCCTCAGGTGAGGATTAAAAAATAATAACTTTGCTTACATAAAACTCTGAAAAATACAGAAACACAGAAAGGAATAAAACCCCTGTAAATCCAGAGAGAATCATGTTGATATTTTATTATAGTCCTGCTAGATATTTTTCTCTGTACATTTTTGAATAGTTGAAATTATACTGCACATATCTTTACATTTCCCGGTTCTTCATTTTCTTTATTTATTTTCATTTAAAAAATAAGTAATACGTGCACATAATTTAAATTCAGAAGTTACAAATGGGTATAGAATGAAGAGTCGCTTCTGGTCTCTGCCCCTCAGTCACCCGGTTTGCCTCCTTAATAAAAATGAATATTTCCAGTTTTTAAAAAGTTTTATATGTGTATCCTTCCAGAGATATTTTACACATTGAGTTCATATCCTTTTGCTTAATATTAAGACATATGCATTTCCCCATCTTTCAAAAAATCTTACTTTTAAGAGCTACATAATATTTTATTACATAGATATACCATGATTTACTTTGACATTAAAATTGTTTTCAATTTTTAGTAATTTTGCAGATATTAGTGCTTAAACTAAAAGAACTAATTAATCTTTTTATTTCAGAAAGTTTAAGACTTTGATAATAGTTCTTGAACAGATTAGTTTCACTTTACCTCTATTTCCAAAACAAGTCTATTGTTTCTTCCACTGAAGAGAGCCAGTAAACCTGGGATTGAAACAACCGTTTATCCACATACACTGCCCTCAACTGGATAGTCATATCCTGTCATATTCAAGAAAGAACATCCCCCTGCTCAGGGATCCAAAGCAATTTATTGTAAGAATACAGCAGTAAAACAAACTTTCCACTATAAGATAAATAAGGCTTGAGAAGCTAATGTAAAAATGGTGACTATAGTAGTTCGTAACACTGTATTGTATAATTGAAATTTGCTAAGAGAGCAGAACTTACATGTTCTCACACAAAAAAAATAAATATGTGAAGTGATGGATGTGTTAACTAAATCCTTTCACAATGTATACATATGTCAAATCACCAAAATGTACTTTAAATCTCTTATAATTTTTTATGTCAATTATACCTCAAAACAGCTGAAATGTAAAGGAGAAAGAGAAAGAGAGAAAATGCATCAGTTGAATTGATGGCATTTTGACCTCACCATCATCACTGAACTGTCTATGCTGGGAGCTCATGGTTTCAGAGTACTGTTGGCTAAAATTCTTCATAGAGCTCTCTCGCTAAGCAAAGAGTGGAGATGCATTCAAACATACATAAGAACAAATACAGAAAACTGCATGGAAATTAAAAAAAAGGACAATGATCCAAGTAGTAAATATACCCAAGGATAAATAAATGTTTACACTGCTTTCTGAGGAATGTGCAGTGTTCATGGAACCTTAGTGCTAATGCTGATGGCATTAGTTCTTTGTGGATTGGTCAGAATGAAAGCTTGCTTTATTTAGAGTAATATTCGTGGAGTTAACAATAAATAGAGAAAGGAGAAAAGCTTCAGCAAAGTAGTGGACAGGCCATCTATTTCCAGCACAGAGGAAGGTACATGTGAAATAGAGCTATTCAGAGTGAGAAATCTGAACCCACACTATGAGGAAATTGCCATAAAGGGACCAAGAAAAAGTCTGGCAGGAAAGGAAAATACATGGTTGAAAGATTTGTAGTAAAGAGGGAGAAACATCGGCTTAATATAGATTGAACTGGCAAATATAAGCCTAACTTTCAGGAAAAAAACACACAGATAAATCAATGAGGTTTCACTTCATGTATTTTTCTATAATTATATTCCAGCCAACCCAACTCCTAGCCCCATCCTACCTCTAATAAACAAAGTCCATTGACCTCTCTCCATTCCTTGATGTGGAAATTTAATATGTTCTCAATTTAATGTCAAGTGTTATGCAACTGCTGGATCTATCCCACCCTTCTGACTATATGTCCAAATATATGTTATAATATTAAGGTAAAACTCTCCTATAGAATGTTCAAAGTGATCTTAGAAAAAAGGTTAATTCAGAGGTAAGCACTCCTAGAGACTGCTGCTCAGGTTTGAATAAAAGGATTTAAATCCATAAATTGGGTTTAGGTGACCTTTGAGTGTTTGAGCACTTAGGTAGTTAGCAGAAGCAAATACAAATCATCTTTGAAGAAAGACAGCATTATCCAAGACTTTAAACATTTCTACAATTTTGAAAATACAATATTTAGCACATAAAAAAAAATCAGATGCACACAAGTAAAATAGCATGTATTAAAATCAATAGAAAGAGCAGATAATAAAGACAGACCCATGGAGGCTACAAATATTAGAGTTTGAGATACCAACTTCAAAATAACTATATTATTAAAGTCAAGGAGATTAAGAAAATCAAACCAGTTTGAGGATTTCAACCAAGAACAAAGAAACTAATAAATCAAATGGATAGTCTGGATTAAAGAATACAACAACAGCCTGGCTGGTATGGCTCAGTGGTTGAGCATTGACCCCATGCATGAAGAGGTCACCAGTTTGATTCCTGGTCAGGGCACATGCCAAGGTTGTGGGCCTAATCCCTAGTGCGGGCATGCAGGAGGCAGCCAATCGATGTTTCTATCTCTCTCTCCCTCTCCCTTCTTCTCTCTCTAAAATCAATAAAGAAAGAAAAAAGAGAAAGAAACACAATAACAAAAAAGTGTAAAAGCCGATCAGACAAAACTGAAGAGAGAATTAGTAAACTGAAAGATAAGTCAGAATCAAGTACCTAGAATGAAGTGGAAAAACAAAATAGAAAAATCAGAAAAGTTCAAAAGACATGTAGGACTACAGTGAAAAGCTTTAACATGCCCTGGCTGGTTTGGCTCAGCAGTTGGAGTGTCAGCCTGTGGACCAGAGAGTCCCTGGTTTGGTTCCTGCTAGGGGCACATACCAAAAAAAAAGAAAAGAAAAGCTCTGCCCTGGCCGGTTTGGCTCAGAGGTTAGAGCATCGGCCTATGGTCCAGAGAGACCCCGGGTTCAGTTCTCGCTAAGGGCACATGCCTCGGTTGCAGTTTGTCCCCGGCCCTGGTTGGGTTGTGTGGGTGGCAGCCACTCGATGTGTCCCTTTCATGTCGATGTTCCCCTCTCTCTTTCTCTCTATCCCTCCCACTCTATCTGAACAAAAAATGAAAAAATGTCCTCAGGTGAGGATAAAAAAAAAATTTTAAAAAAAAGAAAAGCTTTAACATATGTTCACTGGATCTCAAGAAGGGAAGTAGAGACTGAAGCATCAGCAACATTAAGAAATAATGGGTGAGCCCTGGCCGGTTTGGCTCAGCGGTTAGAGCGTTGGCCTGCGATCCAGAGAGACCCAGGTTCGGTTCCCGCTAAGGGCATGTACCTCATTGCAGTTTGTCCCCGGCCCTGGTGGGGTCGTGTGGGTGGCAATCACTCAATGTGTCCCTTTCATGTCGATGTTTCTCTCTCTCTCTCCCTCCCACTCTATCTGAGCAAAATATCAAAAAATGTCCTCAGGTGAGGATAAAAAAGAAAAAAGAAAGAAATAATGGGTGACACATTTTGATTCAGATTTAAAACGTAAAAAAAAAAATTATTTTCACAGCTTGTTACTATAGGACCAATAGATGAGAACTTTTTAGTTCAGCACAATACTAATAACATTCTCTGTTCTCCCAAAGGAAAGAGAGAGGGGGAGGGAGAGAATGGGTGAGATAATTTCCCAAACTGATCAAAGATATCAATACATAGATTCAATGAGTCCTGTGAACCCAAGCAGCATCAATACACAAACACTTAGACACATCACAGTAAAACTACTGAAAACAAAAGACAAAGAGAAAATCTTAAAAATAGCAAGAAGACAGATTACCTTCAAAGGAACAAAAATATAACAGATTTCTCAATGGAAACAAAAATCAGAAGACAAAATATATTAAAAATTCTGAGAGAAAATAAGAAACAACCTCTCAAACAACCAATCCAGAAGCCAACCATATTTTCTTCGGCAATTATTCTAGAATAGATGGAATTTGGGCTGCCAGATCCCTGTGTTTTGCCTCCCACTTCTAATACAGGAATACCCAGAAAAAGCTAAATATGCTTCCAAACCAAAAACATGAGATATCCTGCTTCTAGTTAGCTAATTTCTGGCTTCCCCATGCCAACAACCTCTAATCAGAGCATATCTGACTAATTCCCTTTTTCTCACTATAAGCTTTCATACACTTATGATTGCCTTTGAGTTTCTCCCTAATACAAGTGATTGTGGATGGTTCCTTTGGTATAGCAAGCTCTGAACCCCTCTCATTTAGGTGGTCTTTTAATGCATTCCTATACTTCTGAAAATAAAGCCCCCAAAACAATCTGAGAAGGTTTCATTGTTATTTTGGCTTCAATTAAACAGGTTCTTACTACACATTTTTGTTGTTGTTAATCCTCAACTGACGATATTTTTCCATTGATATTTATACAGAGGGGAAGGGAGGGAGAGAGACATCAATGTGAGAAAGACACATCAATTGGTTGCCTTCCTCATGACCTGATCCTAACTGGGGTGAAAGATCAAACCAGGAATCAAACCTGAGACCCTTCAGTCCATGGGCAGAGGCTCTAACCACTTAGCAAAACCAGCCAGGGCAAGTTATTACTGTACTTTAACACATTCTTTAGTAATTTAAAAGAAGTCATTTAAGACAATTGATATACTAATTACCAATCATTCTATAGCTAAAAAATCAGGTCTTCTAGCTATATAATGATAGAGTGGTTTCTATTTTGTATATCTTTATTTTTATTATTATTTTTTTATATCCTCACCTGAAGGCATTTTTGCATTTATCTTCAGATAGAGCTGGAGGGAGAGAGGGAGGAAGAGAGAGAGAGAGAAACATCAATGTGAGAGAGACACATTGACTGGTTGCCACCCACACGACCCCAACTGGGGCCTCAGAAAAACTGCAACCGAGGTACATGCCCCTAGCGGGAACTGAACCAGGGCCTCTCTGGTCCGTGGGCCAACACTCTAACTGCTGAGCCAAACCAGCCAGGGCTGGGGTATTTTATATATCTATAATACTAAACACATGTGTGTTAGTCATTAGACCTATAAATGCCTAATACATATGACTTATGAACCTCATATATTTATTGACAGCCATGTCGATTCATAATAATGTTTAATATTGGCTTATTAATTGTGACAAATATATAATACTAATGTAAGATGTCAATAATAGGAGAAGCCCTATGGGGTATAAGAAATATCTATATTATCTTTGTAATTTTTTTGTAAATCTAAATTCATTATAAAATAGCTTACTAAAGAATAACAACAAAAAACGTACATCCTAAATACTGAACAGAATATGGTATACTCCCTATCCTCCATAAAGTCAGCCAAATATTGGTTTGAATATGAAAATATTATTCTTAGCTAGGGAGTAGGTACACATATATTTATTGTTTTATTCTTTATGTAAATTTTAATGTCTTCTTTTTCTTTTTTTTAATGCTAAACTGCAAAGCAATTGCATGGAATTCAAACTGTTTTCTCCCATAATGGCTATTTAGATGCTTTTTTAAAAGGTATCAAATTATTTGAAAATAATTTTTCAATTATTTCAATTATGATCCTGCTTTGCTATACCAAGCATGTTTAGATTGTCCATGGGGTGATGGACATTGTTTTGGGAGAAGCAGCAGACCAGACTCACCTCCAGGTCATGTGAGCTCATAGCTTCTTGCAATTATTGTTGATTTATAAGTAGATTATTTTTATGACAATTTAATGTCTATCTATCCCAATAGATTATTAGCACCCTGGCAGAAGGAATAATTGAATGTACATACATTGATTAGCAAGGGTTTTGGCACACAAAAAGTGGTCAAGAAATATTTCTTTAATGAATGACTGACTATAACTTAATGGTTCAAAGCTCAGGTCCTAGAGTTACCTGGACCTGAATATGAATTTTAGTTTCCTCACTTACTAGGAATGGAAACATAGTGCCTATTCCAACGGTGCTTTATAGATGGATGTGATTACTTAGGGTTTTTGTAAATGTTAGTTGTAATTTTTATTAGGTGCTTGTTGAATTAAAGAGATTAATATTTGTAAAGTGTTTATAACAGTTTCCAGCACAGGGTAAGTGCTTGTTTGTATTTATTTATTTTTAAATGTTGCTGTTGACCAAAGTAAACTACATTCATTTTGCAGTTTGAGGGATACTCTGGAAATGCTTCTGTATTTCTTTGGAAGGAAAGGCCTAAAGTATATACTGTAAATCCTCATCAGTTCAAAATATATTACTCTAGAATATGGGATAAATCAGAAAGGAACCCGGTCTGAACGCCTCTATAGTATTTATAGAGAAATAATATACTTTTTGTTGTTGTTGTTCAGATAGAGTGGGAGGGAGGGAGAGAGAGAGAGAGAGAAACATCGACGTGAAAGGGACATATTGAGTGGCCGCCACCCGCACAACCCAACCAGGGCCGGGGACAAACTGCAACCGAGGTACATGCCCTTAGCTGGAACCGAACCCGGGTCTCTCTGGACCGCAGGCCGACACTCTAACTGCTGAGCCAAACCGGCCAGGGCGAGAAATAATATACTTTTGTACAAAAATAGGAGATCATTAAGCCATTTAAGAAAATGGGTTTAGAGCACTTCGGTATTACCATTTATTTATAATTAGCAATCCAACTTTGCAGAGGTTTGTTATCCATCTCACAAACACTGACTTTCAAAATTTTTTATCTGGATCAAAATGTAAGAAATACATTTTACATTATGACCTAGTACATCATATACATGTGTATGTGTGTGTGTATATCCCTGTATGTATACGTGTGTGTAATGAAAACAATGGTCACCCTATTGTTTACCCATCTGGGGACCACAAGTCCAGGACCTCTGCACTAGACAATACTAGTGACTGAAAAAAATCAAGCTCCAATACACGTTTCCATGTTTGTGTGGCCATAGCTTTGTGTTCAGATTCTTTTACTCTCATATTCAACCCCCACATGCTCTGGTCCTGGGCTAATTCTGGATTCCACTGTTTTTGGTGGACCTGGTGTTCCTATTTTCCTTATCAGGCAGATGGTCCACACTCATCTTCTGCTTAGTTGCTCTCTCTCATCGATAATCTCTCTCTTGTAAAGGCCAGAGGTAATGAGTTTACTAGGATGGTTTTACTAGAGTGACAAACATAAGTGTCCATCACAGTAACTCAAAGGACATTTACATTAAATGTTTTTTTTAGGAATCCAAAATAAATTAATCACTGCCCTGGTGTAAAGTCAACCAGAAATGTCATGTCAGTACCTTAAGGCTGTTTACTGTTAATGACTATTTTCTTTTTTCAGAAGGTGGGGTAATGTATAATGTTATAAATGAAAAGCTTCTTCCATTTTCATCAATTACATCAATCAAAACAAAATACAACAAAAATATATTACAAAAATTCTTTTGGTAGAACTGCAGTTAAACTTTATAGTTATAAAGAAAATTACTGTTAATCATAAATAGATGAAGTTTGGGCAATGGTGGAACATCAGCCTAAGAGGAAATTGGTGAAATCGAACGTGAAGAAGTCTCAGAATTGATATCACTAGGGCAAAGAGATTAAAAAATTGTGACATTTGGCTAGGAAACAGCAGTGTGGCGGCTGGATTAGGTACAAGCTTCTATACAAAAGAGAGAATAATAGCTGGGTCCCAGATGGATGCAGGCAGGGAAAGGCTGCTAGTTGACATGGGGAAATTGACTATTTGGCCAGGGAATGAAGCCGAAATCAGGAATCAGAGGTTGTTGGTTGTCCAGAAAAAAAAAAAAAAAAAAGGTACCGGTATCCATTTTAAGCTTTCAGGGAAGGAAAAGTTGGGTGGCTCCAAGTTCAGAAAAGGCCCAACACCTGAATTCATTTTATGAGTGGTACTCTATGTTTCCCTTTTGTTTCTTAGGCTTGACATTTTCTTACTTTCTTTTGAGTAGGTGATTCAAATAGGAATTTCCCCAAATTTGTGGAGTGGATACTCTAACAAGAATGCTATTTAATTTCTCTTTGGCCACAGTGTGCACAAACAAACTTAGGTCACTTTTCTTTCATTAAAAACTACAGTTAATTTTGGAGTTTTGGAGAAGGTAGCCAAAATAGATTATGTTTTTGGGGTGCAAAATTGATGAAGGAAATCACTATCAGCGTCTTTTTCACAACTGTTCAACCTCAAAATGCCTTTGGCTCTGAGAGTAGTAGTTGCTAAATTTTGGCTCCTTTTGTCTTTCCAGTCCCATCCCCCATCTCCTCTTCCAGGCCTTGGAATTCAAATGTAGATGAAATGCAAATTATTGGAAGAATGGAAGAAGTGAACGGTTGGGCTGATGAATAGGAAAAGGGGAGAACTTCTAATTTAAGATATTAGTTGTTGTTCTGCCAAGTTGGAAACAGCTCTGACTCCTGATTTGAAAAGTTTTATCTTGAGTGGTACTGATTGTCAATTACCAATTGTTCAGATAAATTTGGAAAAGGAGTAAACTGGCTTATGTTGGTCTCCACCACTGGCTCACAACAGGTAAGACTTGAAACTTACTGCTCGTAGATGTGTAGTATTTTATTGCTTGTGTAAGTTATCTTGCTTGTTTACTACTTAGATAATCTTTAAAATCCATATATTTTACTACTATATACTATTGTGTCTTATGTATTTTTGGCACAATACAGATATTTATCTTGATGTGTTTGGGAATATGATTTCACTTTTATTCTCAATTTACTGGAAAAGTACTTTCATAGAACCCATACTAGTGGTCATGGTAACTACTGCAACACTTCACTATTTCATAAAAGGTGGTATAAATTCAAAGCCATTAAATAATCTTGGGCATACATTTATTACGAGCACTGATAAAATGTTGTTTATATAAAAAAGTGAGGGAAGAAAGCAGAATTCGCTTAAAGTAAGAAAAATTGAACTGATAAGGTAAAATATAAACATAAGCAAAATAGCATTCAATAAACTAGTGGGTGTTTCAGGTCGAGGGCAGATGAGAGAAACAAAGTGGACAGTTGAAGACTTTGTCAATATCTCAGTCACTAGTTGGGTACTTTAGGACCAGTTTCCTCAGCCAGTGTTCTTAATTAAGATGGAAACCAACTAATTGTTGGAGAGAGGTAGCTGGAGCTGAGCTTAGGAGAACAGGTTACTCCTGCTTTGTTATGGAGGTGACCTCTACCCTGTAGATATTCTTTTAATGTTGGTGAATAATCATAGCATCATAAATAAGCCAGGTCATCAGGATTAAATGTCCCATGTAAATTGACTTTTTGGAGTTAGTTTTTTTAGGCTGTAATTCCTTTTCCCCCCACAATGGCGAAAGTCAACTTACCCTAGGATTGTATATAGCTCAAATGTACTGCTTTAGTAAGTATGGTTATTGTGGATGTCTTTCTATCCTTGTTTCTTCTTTCCTTTTCTTGGTAAGAATGGTAGTATTGGAGACTTTAGAGATAATATATTTAACATTACAACCCATTAAGCACACAGTGGAGCACCTTACGAATGCTTAACAAATTCTGTGCTTATAATGGCCACGAGAAAAAAAATGTTTATTTTTATATTTATTTCAGTCTATCGTATATAGGTTTATATGTAAGATGTGCCCATTTTAGGTTGAGGATCCCTTTTTTCTTATTTATATTTTATTACACTTATGTGATTTTTAAAAACCATCTTCTGCAAGTATTTGAGCACTTTTTTTGAGTAGTGTGCCCTAAGTTTTGAGACTTGGCAGATTAAGTCTTAGTCCTTGCCTTCAAGGAGCTTACAATTTAAGCTGATGAATTTGTGTGCCTAGAGAGACAATAATCAAATGCAGCAAATAATGAAATTAAGTGGGAGGATAGAGGTGCTAATGTTTGGAGGAGGGAGAGAAAATTGGCTGGGCCATCAGGGAGAGAGGCAGAACTTGAGAGAGCCTTGACAAAGGAGGTGGGAGTTTTAATTTGTGTTTCTGTTGCTAAAGCATTTAATAATAGGAATTAGATATGTGCGTATTGGGCTTTATTTTGAGTACTAGAATTTCCAATTTACTGAACAAAAACTTATTTCGTATGTAGCGAATGATGCCAGGGCTGGAGAGTCAACTGTGAAGATGAGATCTGGTGGAAGGTTTTAGTCTTGAAATGGACGTGGGAGAGAAGAGTGGACAAAACAGTTAAAGCACCGAGATGAGTGCTGCAGTGAAGCAGCCTGAGTGCTTCAGGAGCCGCGGTAGGAGGGAGTAACTACTTTTGCTCTGGAAGTCAGAAGGCTACTTTTATTTTGAGGTGACCCTGGAGCTGGAGTTTAAGGTTGAAAGGAGTCATTCTAAGGCAGAGGGAATTGCAGGTAGAGGCACCAGCATGAAGAAAACAGTGATTCGATTTGAAGTGACTAAAGAGCAAGAGCTGTGCTCGTTCCTGAGCGTGGGGAGGGCAGGAAACTCAGCGGGGTCTGTGAAAAGCCTTGTGGTTGTTAAACTATATTGGGGCACAATCGAATGGGCTTTTAGGAAGAAAACTGGTGGGAGGAGCCTGGTGACTCCGAGGTCGGTTAGGAACTGGAGCTAGGTAGAGCACCAGGAACCGTGTGGCGGGAGAGGATGTACTGGGAGAGATGTTCGATGGTCGTTTCCAGGTGTAGAGGGGTGGGAGCGAATGTGAAAAACTATCTCTGCAGTGCCCCGCGGAGAAGTTCCGCTGCACTCAGCAGGAAGCTTTGGAGTTGTCGGCTGATTGGGAGAGTAGGGCCAGTTAGCCCCATCCTCATTCCACAAGGATGGGGAAACGTCCAGTCTCCTGGCAGGTGTGCTGTGGAAGCTAGCCATGCGGGTCGTCCCCACTTTGCCCATTTCCCCTGTGAAGTGGAGGAAGGGTCGGCTCATCGCAGTTCGGACCGAGAGAGCATGTCGTGTAGTGGTCCACACTGTTCCCCCCAAAGAGAACCATCATTTACAATTTCCTTCCTTTAGAACCCAGACCTCCCTTAAGTCCAGATCCTGACCCCTTCAACTCCCCTTTGGAGGAGGTGGAAGCTCCAAGAGGAACTGGGAGGCCTGGCGTGGGGGAAGCTGCGGGCTGAGTGGAGGCAGCCGCGCCCTCGCACCGCCCTTGCCTGCGCTGGGATCCCGCCTCCGGCTCCCACCTCCGGCCTGCCGCGGAGCAAGCGTGCCCGGAGCGCGCCGGGCCACACGGCGGGGCACATGGTCCGGTTCCGGGTCTTGGCGGCTGCCGCGGGGGAGGCGGCACGTGGTGGGGCTGGGGGTGGTGGTGGCTCACCTGGCCACACCGCCGGCCCTTTGCCGGCTGGCTTGGCCCGGGAGGGGAAATAGCGGCCGGCTCACGCACGCAGGCGGGAGCTCTCTGCTCTCCAGGACTGAAGCCATGCATTTGTCGCTCGGCCGCTGCCGTCGGGGCAGTGGGCCGCAGACGTGGGCCGGCTCGACCCCACGGTCCCCTGCTGAACTTAGTGCCCGCAGATGCCTGCCCCAGTGGGTACCGGGCCCTGGCATCCCGCACCCACGTCGAGGCAGGCTGGTGGGCGGTGCCCTGGCTGGGTCCGACCTCCGCGAGGGGACTTGGAGAAGCCAGAGCCCCGCCCACTGCTCTCGTGGTCCTGCCCACATCTCGCCGCGACCCCGCCCACCCGCCCCTTGCCACACCCCTTCCTGCCGGCTTGCTTCCCCCAGGCCATCCGCCCACCTCGGCCGGGAGCGGAGCCCACTGCTTCCCTCAGGCGCCCCGCCCCGCCGGCTTCCCCGCCTCTCTCGCGCGGGCAGTCCGAAAACCCGGAGCAAGGGAGTGTGGCTCTGCCGCCCGGCGACCGCACTGAGCATGCTCAGTAGCCGGGGCAGGTTTTTTGGTCGCAAGTAGGAAGATTTTTGCACTACACTGGAGAGGGGGAGCTACGGAGCCAGCCAGCCGCACCACCGTGTATTGCCGCCGCGCCCGCCCCAGCCTGGCCCGGCCCCGCGGCGGGGCGCGATGAGCCCGAGTCCCAGTCGGCCTGCCGGGGAGTGAGCGCGGGGCGCGGAGGGCGCGTTGCGCAGCTGCTCCTGCGCACAACCCCGCCACGGCCGCCGGCCCGCACTGGCAGTGAGTGTGAGAGGCTCCTCCCGGGCACCCGGCGCCGGGAGCGGGAGCAGGAAGCGCAGGCCACGCAGGGACCCAACTGAAACAAAGTGTCGGCCGCCTGGCGGCGGCGCCTCGCCCCAACCCTGCCCCTCCCGCCTGCCCGCAACTCCACTGCCCACCATGGCTTCCGAGGAGCTGTATGAGGTACCTCCCCTCCCCCTCCCGGACCCTCGGGCCGTCCTCGCTCACCACCCTGCGCCGCCCCTGCCCGTCCGGGGCAGTGTCCACTCCACGGCCCGGCTCTGCCACCCGGTACCCGCCTCGCCGTCTTCCCCCTCCCCCTCCGCGGCCACAGTTTGCTGGACGGGAACTGTGTGCGAGGGGAGTCGGAGCCACGCTGCCCCCGGGGCCCGTCGGGCGTGGGGGGGGGGGGCTCCCTGGAGTTGTCAGGCTCCTGGGGGTGGGGGGTGCAGGCGGTAGGGAAGTAGCGCTTGCACGAGTGACTTGCTCAGACTGAGCCCAAAGTGTTCTTGGTAAGGGTGATGGCTGTGAAGACCCTGTTACCGCTTGGTGGGATCTGTGGGCAGTGCGGGGGTGTTTTTCCTGTCCATTTAATAAAGCATTTTGGAGAGGGCTTTGCCTCTGGCTTTGGGGGCGGGGGGAGGAGCAAGAGGAAGAGTGCAACTGTCTCTAGACTCTGCTGCTAGCCAAAGCAATGCAAAATACCGCACGGAAAATGCTAAACGTTGACCACATGCTTTAATTAGGTTAGAATTGTGGCCAGAGTCAGGAAATTTAAATTTAACGCTGATACACCATCATTCATTTGCGCCGCAGCGTTGAAAGTAAGAAGGGGCACAATCAGAATTCTTTTAGTTATGGGCAGTGGTTTTGCCAGCTTCAACTTAGGAGTTATCAGTTTGGATCTTTAGACATATTTTGTATGCTTCGATGTAACTTCTTGATGAATTTCAAAGTAGACTTCCTGGGAGCGCAGAAGCTTGGAAGGCTTTCAGTTCTTTTGGATATGAGTCTTCTCTTTCACATATACTTATGAATATATCTTCATAAAGGACTTAAAACTTCTGGATACTCTCTGGATTCACCTTTATGATGTGTTTAGGGACCTGCGTGTGTAGGGACTTAACTAAGTGTCTGTAACAGTTAGAGCCCCTTGGCCCTCGTGAAAGAACCCTTAAGTACCAGGTGAGCCCTTTGAGGTGTCTCCTCTTGTGGGCATATTATTGCTATTGGCACAGAATGGAGCTCTATTGCCAACAATTACAGCCTTCTAACAACTTTTGGTTGTTTAAAAACAAGTGTTGGCAAGGTTTTTAGGAGGAGGCTGCCTTCTTTAGAATTAATGGTAAGGTTGTTGCCTCCCCTTAAATTGTATATGGTTAGTGTACCTTAGCTGGCACTGAAAATGTTCCATTCTGTTCAACCACTTTATACAATGGCAGTACCCTACTGTATTCAGGATGCCACCTTGGATCATTTGGGTATGTAAAAGGGAAAAACACTCCTTGTTCTCAGGAAGCTTCCCTTCTAGGAAGAAAAATGTTGTGTATGGGGAAGTTCCAGAAGCAGAGGCTAAGATGCAGAACATCTTCCAGGCTAAGATATATATGGGAAAGTACACAGTATGAGGATGTGAGGGGTTTTGGTTTCTCCATTAGATTATTCTTTAGTAGTAAGTTTAGGCTTGAGTATTCATTCTTCATTTTTGTGATTATAAATGCACAGTTACTTAGCTCATTTCGTTAGTGTTTGGGTGGCACTTTATACATAAGTTGTATCTTACGTGTATAAAAAAAATGATCCTGAAAGCAGTACGTGTACTACCAGTGTATAAGGAATTACATTTAGTTCTTTCTTTGCTGCTTCTGTATTTTCTACTCACTACTTTCCTGGCAGAATTCATTTATAAGACAAGTTTTGTACAAAGTTTCTATTAATTCAGCATGTTTATTGAATGCCTGTCATGGAGATTTCATGGGGATATTCGAATGGTTCATACCCTCAAAGAGCGTCTATTGGGGAAGAAATAAATACAGTGCAAAGGAATGATACACCTGTACAATTGAATTTTTGATTCTGGGTTTTGTTTTAGTTTTGAAAAAGAGTTACAGGAGTATAGTTGAGGTGATAGTAAATAATATGGTGAGCAGTATCTTTCAGGGTAAGTTTTTTAAGTTTTCCTTCACTTGTAGGAAACACTATGGCCATATTATGATCGAAAGTTGCTATTTGAAAGTTCCACATTAGTGGTTGAGAACCTGGATTTAGAGTCAGAGAACCTCTTTATTGAATCCCAACCCTGTCACCTTGGGTAAATTAATCTTGAAGGCTTAGTTTCCTTGTCTGTAAAATTGGGATCAATGTTTATCTCACAGAGCTCTGAAGTTTGAATGAAAAAATACATAAAGCATGCCCCCACAGTTCCCATAGTGAACACTCAATAAGTGATGGTTATTATTTTAACTAATCTAACATGCATCCCTGAAGCCTGGTTTTGTTTTCTAAAGACAGAATTGTCTGCTTTTTAAAAAATCAAGAAAGTATTATTTGTGAGGCAGAACTGATATGCAGTTAGTTGTAAATGAACACTACCAGGCTGACAAGCTGTTTGACAAGGCTGGGGAGAGCACTGAGGTACTTTAGTGGCCAGTCATGGGACATTAGTTGCCTAGTTTTGTCCAATTTTGCCTAAATCGAAACAGAAGTTTCATATTTGGCCTTAGACTCCATAATTCTAGAGGAATATGTTGAGACAAAAGAGGAAGTTTAAAGCCTTGCTTTTTGAAGTAAGGTGGTTTGGTAAGAGCAGAGATCTGTAGTAGCTATGTGAACTTGGGCAGGTTAGTTACTTGATTTCTAAGCCTAGATTTTCTCATCTAAAAAGAAATGAGATCTCCCAACACTTAGGATGGTATCCAGTATATGGTAATAGGTCCTTAGTAAATATTTAGATGGTTATTGTAATTATGCCTTGTGAATAAAAAAAAAATAAGCGATCAGACCCTAGACAAGATGGGGTGGAACATCAACCTTCCAAAATTGGAAGAGCTACTGTTAGTTGAAGGATACAGTAGATTTACTCCCTGTATCACCAGCAGTTAGGGTTAGGGGAGACAGATTTTTGACTCACTCTGTTAAGAGTTTACTAGCTTTCATTAAAAGACAAGCATCCTTTAGATCAGGGATCCACACACTATGACCAGATAGTTAATGTTTTAAACCTTGTCGGCAGTTGTAACTACTCAGCTCATCAACTATAAACAATGCCTAAATGAATGAGCACTGTATTCCAGTAAAACTGTGTATGGACAGTAAAATTCAAAATACATATAATTTTTACATTATGAAATACTCTTTTTAAAAATCATTTAAAAATGTAAAAATTGCCTGGCTGGTGTGACTCAGTGGTTGAACGTCAGCCCATGCACCAAGAGGTTGCCAGTTCGATTCCCAGTCAGGACACATGCCCACGTTGTGGGCCTGATCCTCAGTGAGAGGCGTGCAGGAGGTAGCCAATTGATGTTCTCTCTCATTGATTTTTCTATCTCTCTCTCCCTCTCCCTCTCTTTTTCTCTCTCTAAAATCAATAAAGAAAAATTATTTAAAAAATGTAAAAACCATTCTTAGTCCATGGGTTCTACAAAAACAGGCAGTGGGCTGAATTTGGACTGTGAATCTTAGTTTGCTGACCTCTGTTTTAGGTGATCTGTTCTGGAGCTGAGGTTTACTCTGGCTTTGGGGCATATGGAGGGTCTGCTCCATTCCTAGCTCTAGACCTAGAACTAGAAGTTCTGGGTTCCACTCTTTCAATATGTGGACTGAATAAGGACTCAACCTTTTAATAACATGGAAGAAGCATGCTCCTCATTTGTATATCTTAAATCCTTTTTTTTCTCAGTGAGTGTGGGGTTTTCTCTTGAGAACGACTATAATAGCTAATTTAAATTTCATAAAGATCGTAGTGATTTAATCTCGGCCTTTTGAGAAAACATTTATCCAACACATGCATGTTTTAGTTAATCAAAAATGGAAGTAAGCTTTTAAGAATGAATTTGTACCTGGTTTATTTAAAAAATGTCTTAAAGTTGATTAGTTTGGAAGATTAACCAGGATTTGGGGAGAAAGGGAAGATTTGAATTTCCTTACTTTGGGATAAGATTACTTCTTTCTCCTTTGTACCACAGGGATTTTATGTACATTGACCAAAAGCACAATTATAAATAAAATCTGCACATGTAGTTCAAATGGAAGTCACAAAGATCAGGAGACTGTCTATGAATGTTGGTTAAGATAAAACAGTGTTGTTTGTGGTGTAGCTGGCTCTTAAAAGATTGAGATCACCAAAATTAGAAAAGGAGGAGAGTTATTTGACTTCTGAAGTTGAGGGGCAATAAAGTAAAATGTGTGTGTATTTTGAAAATTAACACACTATCTTAAATATGAACTGTTGAGAATATTATTTATTTATTTTCCTTTATTGATTTTAGAGAGAGAGGAAGGGAGAGGGAGAGAGACATAGAAATATCAATGAGAGAGAATGTTGATTGGCCGCCCTGCATGCCCCTCACTGGGGATTGGGCCCACAACCTGAGCATGTGTCCTGACTGGGAATCGAACTGGTGACTTCCTGGTGCATGGGTTGACGCTCAATGATTGAACCACACCGGCCGGACAAGAATATTATTTATTAATTTGCCTAAACAATGGTATAGAGGCATCTCTTGTGCTTTTCCTTTGAATTTGCTTTCAATTCTTGTGGACTAGAATAAGTCTTTTTCTGTTCTTGCTGTGATATCTAAGAATCATTGACTTTTTCCTTATGCTCTATAATGATTTTAACCATTGAATATATTTTCATAGTATATAGGAAATAATTTATTTGCAGCATTCTGATTCACGGGTTTGAATATCTGTGATACATAAAGCTAATGTGAGTCAAAAGTTTGTGAATAAGGAGTAATCGTTTTATATTGTGTGTGTTTGCAGGTGTAGCAGTATCGTCTTGGGTACTTTTAAAATACAAATTCTTTGGGTCAGACCATGAGATTGTAGTTTTCAGTGTTTGGATAGAGAAAGGAATCTGTGTTCCAATAAGCTTCTTTCTGGAAAGCAGGTAAATTTAGGAGCCTCTGGATTGCAATGGTCTGTATTTCTGACACAGGCTACAAGTTTAGGTCTGGAGGGATTGGTATCTGCCTTTGCAGAAGAGGCACTTTAGTTGCACCAGACCAATCCTTTTTGCAAGCCCTTTGACTATTGCCTGTTGTTAATTGAATCATTCCAGGAAGGGAGTATTAAAAACACTAGATAGCCCTGCTGTGGCTCG
Source organism: Molossus molossus (assembly GCF_014108415.1). Lineage (NCBI taxonomy): Eukaryota > Metazoa > Chordata > Mammalia > Chiroptera > Molossidae > Molossus > Molossus molossus. The sequence continues at coordinate 9,747,813 of NW_023425347.1, forward strand.
GTTGGTTGGATTGCTGTCCTGTATACCAAAAGATGGCAGATTTGATTCCTGGTCATAGCACATACCCAGGTCGTGGATTCGATCCCCAGTCAGGGCACATGCAGGAGGCAACCGATCGATATTTCTCTTACATTGATGTTCCTCTCTATAAAACAGTCAATCAATCAGTCAAATAAAATAAAACACTAGGTTGCAATTTCTATTTTCTACCTTCATTGTGTGGCATACTTGTCCACCAGATTGTAAGACTGGTGCTTACAATCTTTAAAACTAGGAATTTTTTTTCTGGCCAATATTTTCCACAGTTCAGATATTGCAATAGTTGTGTAATTATTGAATTACATTTTAATGAAAGAGTGAATTATAAGAATGACTCCATTGACTCCTTACCTCCAGGTTCCTCCTTCCTGAAATGTTTCACCTTGTGCTGTTCCTTTTATGCTTCATATGTGGTTTTAACTCTAGGATGAGGAGTTAAAACTCATCTAACTTTACTGTTCCCCACACAAACTTAATATTCTTCAGCTTTTTAAGCTGGCCAAGGCCTTGGGGATTCTTTTTCTCTGGGAAGTCTGGGAAAGGTCTTTTGTGTTTGTATGAAAATTTGTACAGGTACATATGAGCATTTTCCTCTTTTTCTCAAAGGAATCTGTGACTCAAAACAACTATTAGAATTGTTTTTGACTTCTTTGAGCTAGACTTAACTACTTTGTCTTTCCAAACTGAGCTTTGCTCTAGCCAGTGCCTACAGTAAAACCTCACTTACTTGTTTTGGAAGTTGTATGCTAGTTTCAGTCTTTAAGTGGCTATTCTTGACATTGTACATACGCAAAGTCTAAAGTTAATCATTATTTGAATTCCACTTTTGACAATAAAAGGACCTTAAAATCCTTTAACCCTGATCCACCCATAAACTTACATGCTGTTATCTTCCAATGTTTATTATTGTCCATGGGAAAAAAACCCCCTCACAAAATAGAACATTATTATTACATGCAGACAGTGTTTGTTTAGCTTTACCTATATCTTTACCAGTCTCTTTGATCATCAGTCATAGTATAGAACTTTATTCTGGAACAATTTTTTTCCTTCTTTAGTATATCCTTTTGGAAATATTTTTAGGGAAGTGTTATGGTTGGAAAAGTCACTAGTTTTTTTATATTCTGGAAATATATTTTGCCCTTATTTTTGAAAAATAGAATTGATTCCAAATAAAACCAGCTAATTGTTCATTTATTTTAGCATTTTAAAGATATTATTCCATTGTCTTCTGGCTTCCCCATTACTCTTGAGGAGGTTGTTGTCAGTCTAGATTAGTTACTTTGCTGGAGGTCTGTCTTCTCTCTCTGGTTGCTTTTGAGATTCTCACTTTGACTTTGATGTTCTCTAGTTTTACATTTGTGGACATGGTTATTTTATTCATAAGCTTGGTATATATTGTGCTTCTTTTGTGGATTTGTGCCTCATTAGTTCTAAAAAAATATTGGCCATTTTATCAAATACTGTTGGTCCTATATAGTCTCTGGAATTCCAAGTTGTCATTTATTTGATATTATTCTGTCTTCTATTTCTTTCTTTTTTCTTTTTTTTATTGATTTTAGAGAGTGAGGAAGGGAGAGGGAGAGAGATACAGAAACATGGGTGACAGAGAACATCAGTTGGCTGTCTCCTGCTTGCCCTCCACTTGGGGATTTGGCCCATAACCTGGGCATGTGCCCTGACCAGGAATCAAACTGGCGACCTCTTGGGGAATGGATCGACTGCTCAACCACTGAGCCACACCTAACAGGCATGTCCTCTATTTCTTACCCTCTCTCATTTCCAACTCCTTGTTTTTGTTTTGTTTGTATTCTAGGTATCTCCTTGGACCTAACTTCCGGTTCACTAATGAGCTGTCTAATCTGTTTAGCTCATCCTTTGAATTTTTAATTGCAGCAAATATATTTTTACTTCTAAACATTTTCCCCACTCCCATCCCAATCTGTGGATTGCTTTTTTTGACTTTGGTGTTTGTCTACTTTTATGATTGAATCATTCTTTATGGTTGGGTTGGAGGAGTTACTGGGGCACTTTGATATTTTCCTTGCTTCCTGCAAGCACACTAAAGTATTACGCATTATATGCTTTTGAAGTCTAGTTATTTTGTAGTAAGAATCTCCTTTGGGCCCTGGCTGGTTTGGCTCAGCGGTTAGAGAGTCGGCCTGTGGTCCAGAGAGACCCGGGTTCGATTCCCGCTAAGGGCATATACCTCGGTTGCAGTTTGTCCCTGGCCCTGGTTGGTCGTGCGGGTGGCAGCCACTCGATGTGTCCCTTTCATGTCGATGTTTCTCTCTCTCTCCCTCTCTCTCCCTCCCACTCTATCTGAACAAAAGAATGGAAAAATGTCCTCGGGTGAGGATAAAAAAAAAGAATCCCCATTGGAACATGTTTGCTTTTTTTTTGCCAGAATCCAAAGAAACCTTACTGGAATTTGTGGTATCATGAGTAGGGATGGAGGGTTTGAGCCAACACCTAAGATTTACCTATAGGTATTGAAAATGCAAGTAAAGTATAAAGTAGATTTCAAGGGAACTGTTTATGGAAATGGATATAATAGTTACAAAACTAATGCTTTTGAAGCAAAATGTTCAACATCTTTTGCCTATTTTGCTATACAGGGGCAAAAGTAAGTTATGATTATGTGAAACCCAGTTCATCTTGTATTATTTATTAATTTTTTATTATTTTCCATATGAACAATTATAAACCTACTTTTGCCATATGCTGTGCTAAGCATATCTTCTCTAACTGTTAGCCTGTTCCATTGGTCTGAGCTAGTAGTGTAGCCAAAGTTATTGGCTTACTTTGTCCACACCTACGCAACACCTTCTCCAATACCTTTGTATTGCTATTTTTCCGAATAAGTGGTGGATCCTCCAACTACTTGCCATCCTCAGTGTCAGTCCTTATTCAGGACATCATCAGAGTTCAGTACTACCAGCAATCCTCCCCTTCAAATTCTGTGTGACTAATTTATTTTTTTGCACTGTTATTAATGTGCACTGCTTGTGCTTTGTTTTCTGTAGATAATAAATGACATCATGTATATTTTCTTCTGGAATGGTTGCTGCATGTCTGTTTTTTGCTTATCATAGTGCCTTATCTGAGGATATGAATGTGGTGAGCAGCTAGCTAATAATTGCTGACTTCTAGCTAAAATACAAATATAGTGACGAGTTATATAGTGTTTGAAATTATACCATATAGGAAAACTGTGCATTTAGTTACCTTGTTTGAAAAAAAAAAAAAAACTTATATGTTGAAGAAATTATTTCTAAATTTGATATAAATCATTTGGAGGAAAACTTGTGTTCCTAGAAAGAGTATTTGAAATGTTGGCCACAGTGTTTATGTTTAGCTATTGGTGGAACGTGTAAGAGTATGTCTAACAATAGTATTCTTTAGTTGGAGAAGGGAGCCACGATATATTTATGAACTATCTTTACTTTTTGCCTTATTTCCATTGATAATGGGCTTTGCCATGTGAAGTTTTCAAGAGGCTGGTAGTTCCCTAGCATTTGTTGATAAAGCCCAATAATTTCGATTGTACATAATGAATATCTGGTTAAAATGTACCCATTTCCCGTCAGTAGTTTAATGTTTAGGATGTCAGGGCATGACAGAGTTGGATACACCAGCATTTCTTATTTTAGTATGTAACCATTCTGGAAGTCTCAAGGTATTTATAATATGTGAGAAAAAAAGACCAAAAAAAAAAGTCTTCTTGTCCTATATACTTTGAACAGTTTGGGTCTCTCCAAAAGACTGTTTATATAGGCATGATATGCTTGGATTTAACTGGCTTCATTAGTGTGTTAGAAACAGATATTTGGTAAGGGATTAGGGAGCTGCCAAAGGCAGGTAAGTAGACATTAATAAGTTTGCATTTGAGATGAGCTGTAGAGGGTAGCTACAGCTACCTCTGGGTCATGGATTGCAAGGGTTCCTGAGCCTCATAGAGCATCAGAAGAGCATGTTTATGAAAAGAAAGGGTGCCTGTTGGAAAGAGCTATCAGAAATAGTTTTTAAAATGTTTTGGCATATGACAAAATTAAATTTTTTTTTTTTTTTTTTATCCTCACCCAAGGACATTTTTCCATTTTTTGTTCAGATAGAGTAGGAGGGACAGAGAGGAGAAGGAGAGAGAGAAACACCGACATGAAAGGGACACATTGAGTAGCTACCGCCCACACAACCCAACCAGGGCCGGGGACAAACTGCAACTGAGGTACGTGTTCTTAGCAGGAACCGAACCCGGATCTCTCTGGATCTCAGGTCGATGCTCTAACCACTGAGCAAAACCAGCCAGGGCAAATTAAATGTATTTTTATGGTATGCTTTCCAAAGTTTCCATCCAAGTATTTCTAACAGCGAAAGAGAGCAAGTGTTCTAATAAGGAAATAGAGGTGGAAAGGGAGATTGCAAGCCTGGCCTGTTTTTGAATTCTCATATTATCCTAAAGCCTTTGTGAAATTAACAATGTACTCCATACAATATTTTTTGGTTTGATAGTAAATGTTTTAAAAGTGCTTACCAGTTAACTCTTCTCCTTAAATCTTTGGGTGTCAGGTTGATGCTTTAGGAAGATGAGTCAGGAGTTAGTGTCTCTGTACAGCCCTTTATCTCCTGCTCTGTATGTATACCCTAGTTTAAGAATAGGGAGTTAGTCTGGCTGGTGTGGCTCAGTGATTGAGCATCGACCCCATGCACCAAGAGGTAGGTGGCTGGTTCAGTTCCCCGTCATGGCACATGCCCAGGTTATGGGCCCAGTCCCCAGTGGGGGGCATGCAGGAAGCGACCCATCGATGTCCTCGCCCATCGATGTTTCTCTCTCTCTCTCTCTCCCGTCCTCTCTCTAAAAGTCGATAAAAAAAAAAAAAAAATAGGGACTTACTGTGTTATCTTCTATGATGATGGTAGGGGGAAAAAAAACTGACCGATTTGGCCCTGGCCGGTTTGGCTCAGTAGTTAGAGTGTCGGCCCACAGACCAGAGAGTCCTGGGTTCGGTTCCTGCTAAGGGCACGTACCTCGGTTGCAGTTTGTCTCTGGCCCTGGTTGGAGTCCTGTGGATGGCAGCCAGTCGATGTCTCTCTGTCACATCAATGTTTCTCTCTCTTCCTCTCTCTCCCTCCCGCTGTATCTGAAGATAAATGCAAAAATGTTCTCGGGTGAGGATTAAAAAAAAAAAAGACTGATTTGGTAATATGTAAATGAGAATATTTGAATTTAGTAATCAAAAAATTTTTTAAATCTTGTTTCAGTAATTGTGTTGTTTTTTTTTAATCCTCACCCGAGAACATTTTTGCATTTATCTTAAGATAGAGCAGGAGGGAGAAGTGGAGGAAGAGAGAGAGAGAAAGATTGATGTGAGAGAGACACATCAAGTGGTTGCCACCCGCACGACCCCAACTGGGGCCGGGTACAAACCGCAACCAAGATACATGCCCCCAGCGGGAACTGAACCTGGGACTCTGGTCCTCGGGCAATGCGCTAACCGCTGAGCCAAACCGGCTAGGGCTCAGTAATTGTTTTTAATCATTGAAGTTAAAAGATAATTTATTTTCGCCCTGGCCAGTTTGGCCCAGTGGTTAGAGTATCGGCTTGCGGTTCCGGAGAGACCCAGGTTCGGTTCCCGCTAAGGGCATGTACCTCAGTTGCAGTTTGTACCGGGCCCTGGTTGGGTCGTGCGGGTGGCAACCACTTGATGTGTCCCTTTTAGGTCAATGTTTCTCTCTCTTTCTCCCTCCCACTCTATCTGAACAAAATATTGGAAAAAGTAAGTAAAAGATAACTTATTTTGTTCTTTTTTTAAAAAATAGTAACTTTTTTTTTCTTTATTGATTTGAGAGAGAGAGGAAGGGAGAGGGAGAGAGAAAGAGAGAAATATTCATAAGCGAGAACATTGATTGGCCACCTCCTGCACGCCCCCTCTGGGGATTTGGCCCACAACCTGGGCGCGTGCCCTGATTGGGAATTGAACTGGCGACCTCTTGGTGCATGGGTCGATGCTCAACCACTGAGCCACCGTCTGGGCGATACTTATTTTCTATTTAAAGTCATCTTATTGCTGAGCGTTCAAAAGAAAGTATATTAGATGTTTTTATCTCAAGCCTGATTCTCTACTTAAAAGAGCAATTGTGAGGTTACTTAGAGTCAGTCATGGGAGTATTTGTAAGTTCCCTGTTGGCATGGGAGCCTGTCTGCTTCATAACTCCTCCCTGCCAATGGTCCAGGCCAAAGTCCCCTTAGAAAACTTACAGTCTTTCAAGGCATCTTCATCCTTCATCTTCTCTCTCTTTGCTGACATTTCTTGTCCTGATGTCCAGCTCTGGTACCTCCAACTTGACTTTCATCCCTTTGCCAGGTCCCCTTTGAGTCAAAGCTTCATTTATCCTGTTTTTTAATTCTTAATCTAGATTCTGTACTTGCTTGTTGCCTTGTTCCAAGCCTCTGGTCCGGGAAGTAGGGGGTCTGATTGCCCACTTTTGCTTACCTTGCTTATCTGTGCAATCCAGAGGAAATCCTTTACTGTCCTATCCTTCAGATACCTGAGGTAGAAAGAAGTTAGCCAGCTGTCAGCACAACAAGTTCCCCAGTCTAAGCCTGCTAACTTCCCTTGTGTATGCAGATGAGCTTTTGAGCCTAAAAAGATATAAATAATCATCTTGTTAATTTAAGGAGAGAGAAAGAGAGGTGTGTGTGTGTGTGTGTGTGTGTGTGTGTTATCTAGAACACGATTTGTAGTGCTCTTCCTTTGGAGTATACATATGAGTAAATTTTCCTCCAGAATTATTTATTTACTTATTTATCTTTATTGTTAATCCTCACCTGAGGATATTTTTCCATTGATTTTTAGATGGTGGGGGTAGGGGGGAGAGAAACATCAATGTGAGAGAGACACATTGATTGGTTGCCTCTCACACAACCTCTCCTAGGGCTGCGGATCGAACCTGCAATCCAGGTACATGCCCTTGACCAGGAATCAAATCTATGACCCTTTGGTCTTCGGGCCAATGCACTGTCTGCTGAGCCAAACCAGCCAGGGCCCTCCAGAATTATTTTATACACTATCATCAGTCAGCACCACTAGCTTCAACTTGAGCTTTTTGAGAATGTCTTGATTAAATTGATAGATGCCTATCTGGAAGTGTATTCCTAGGGGAAACAATCCGCTCTAAGTAGCTCGTGTTTGGGACTGCTTAAAAATGATGAAGTTGCAATGATTATGTAGAGTTAGTTTAAAAGATTTGGGAAATGAGGTGTGTGTACATGTAGGCAGGAAGAAGTCAAGTGTTAAGACCAGACACATTCTGCTTAGCCAGGAACCTGATCAAAATCAGCAGAAAAAGGTTGTGGTTATGAGTGGGCAGCTTTACAGCATTGCCACACTCCCATGTTTATCAAGTAGCCTGGGAGAGAAAAAGACCAAAACCATGTGGTGGAGGTGGGGGAAAGATTGTACGAAAATTCAAGTAATCTTACAGGCAGAATCCACTAAAATAAAGTGAAAACCTTAGGGCCCTTGTCTTGGCTGAATTCTATTGCAGTCAAGGGACCTGCCTTGGAGTTTGGGGAACTATTTTATTTACCTTTTATTTTTTAAAATGTTTTTTATTGACTTTTTTAGAGAGACAGAAAGGGGGAGAGAGAGAAACATCCATTGGCTGCCTCCTACACGGCCCCTACTGGGGATTGAACCTGCAACCCCGGCATGTGCCCTGACTGGGAATGGAACTGGGACCTCTCAGTCCATGGGATGATGCTCAGTCCACTGAGCCACACCAGCCAGGCTGGGGAACTATTTTAAAGACTTTTGATGATGCTCAGTCCACTGAGCCACACCAGCCAGGCTGGGGAACTATTTTAAAGACTTTTTCTGTAGTGGAACGGGTCTCTCCTTAAAGAAGAGTGCTTCCCTCACAGTTTGAGAAGCAAACATTGGAGCAAATAAAGGTATTAATGTGAACTACTCCCTAAAGGTGGGTGGGAACTCGTTTCTTTTCTGTGTAGGCAAGATTGGAGTGCCCTGCTGTATTCCTGAATCTCTGAGGTGGAAAACTAAAAGTAAGATGGAAATTCCCATGCTCCCTGTGCTTTACCAGCACCTTCCACCACTCAAAAGTGTGACCTGAGTTTCTTTGGAATCATCTGCTGAACCTAACAGGGAGCACCCACCTGTTAGGACCACTGCTTACTGTATCTACTCTGCTGCCCCAGGAGTGCCATGTCTTCCATTAAATGGGGTGGAACTTCCTCCTGCAGGTGATGTGAGGTGAGAACACCTAATGTTCTGTGAAGCCCTGTGAGGACTGAGCAGAAGTGAAGTCCTGCTTCTCACTTACGTTATAGGAACAGCAAGGCAGTTGGTACTGCTTCTTCAGAAGCTCTTTTGGTTTTCAGTTGTGCTGCTTTTCCTGGTAGAATCCCAGGAAGGGGAAAGATCCAGGGGACAGACCTGGCTGTGTTCACAATCAGCCTGCCCACCAGGCTTCATTGCTGGACCTGTTACATTTCTGGTTCCCCAGTCCTGGCAAACCTCCCTGCTCCAGGCATCTCTATCAGTCCCTGTGGGCAGGACCTCTAGTGGTTCGAGCTAATGCAGCTACTACCTAAGTAACAAGAGTGGCTTAAGAGCCATGTGCAGTGGTTCAGTAGTATGTATAGGTTTTTAGCTGAGGCTGTGGTCTGTTATCTCTATCTTCACCAGCCCATGTGCACGCAGGTCACGCAGGTCACGCAGGTCGCAGGTCACACGTACATCCCGTACGTCTTGTCCCCAGTCTCGCGATCCTGATACGGCTGTTAGCGATCCCAGCCTGCACCTGGACACCAGGTTCTTCCGCAGTCACCGTGACTTTTCATTTTCTGCTTTCCCCGGCTCCATCTTGACTTCTCAACTGAAGTTCCTGTACTGGTGACTTGTCTCTTCTTTCTTAATTAAAAGTGTTAAAATCTGTAATTTTAAAAATTTTAAGTTGACCTTTGAATAACAGCTTTTGGACTTTGCGGATCCACGTGGCAGATTTTTTTCCCCGCCGATAAATGCTTTGTGCCTTTCTGATTTCCGGGTTTCGCAGCTGTGGTTTCATCCAGCCAGGTATGGAGGAGTATTTTCGCATTCCCAACTGGGGAATTGGAAATACTGTTTTCGATCCAATACTGTTTTGATACCTGGTTGGTTGAATCCGTGGGTGCGAAGGGCCGGCTATAATTTTGGGGAGAGTTAAAAGTTGTCTGGATATTTGTGGGTGGGGATGGCTCCCCTAACTTCAGAATTGTTGAAGGGTCAACTGTAGTTACATATTTCATCGGCCAGATTGATGGAATTTTTTCATTTTAATCTAGTCAAATCTATTTTTCTCGTTTTGTTTCTTGTTTAGGGAATCCTTCCTTCTCCAAGATCGTTGTCTTCTGTCTTTTCATCTAAAAGTTTTGCTTTTGTTTTACAGTATGAACTTTAGTCTACTTACGGTTTTTGTGTATGGTATGAAATTGGGGTCTCATTTTTTAAAAATGTGGATAATCTGTTTACATTGTTTATTTAATAGTCTGTCCCTCCCCCAGTTATTTGCCACTTATGCCACATATGAAGCTTTCATTTATGCGTGACTCAGTTTCCTCTCTTGGCGTTTGTCTTGATCATACCACATTTAAAATTAGCATGGCTTTATAAGAGGTTTTAGAAACTTGCCCTGCCAGTTATCTTTATCTGAAAATTTTCTTAGCTGTTCTTGGTGGTGTGTTCTTCCAATTACATATTGGAATCAACTTGTTGATTTACCCAAGAAACCATACAGCAGTGCACCTAAGAGATAAAAGTACCTGTCCCAAGGAGCTTATTTTCCTATGGTGGCAGCAGGCTAATTAGGATACAGCTGGTAGTTTGAAGTTTGTGTTATTTTCTTAATGTAAATCGTCAGAGAAAGCCTGGTAAGGTGACATTTGGAACTTGAAAGCAAAGGAATGCCTCCTGGTGGTTGGCTGTTTTTGGCGAGTTTAAGCAGGAGCAAGGACGCCACTGTGTTAGGAGATGGAGGGAGGAAATGGCGGTTGAGAGATCAGGGTAGCATTGGGGTTCATGCAGGCCCTTTGTATATGTGCTCAATACTTTGGGTTTTATTTTTAATAAGATAGGAAGCCATTGGAGGAATAATGTAATTAAATTAAAAAATTTTTAAAGTTGTGCTGGATATTACTTGGAGAATAAATGGTGTAGAAAGACCAAGAAGGAAGCCCAGACTGGCAAAAGATGAAAACTGGGTGGCAGTATGATAGAGGTAGTGAGTTGTGATTGCATTTGGGGTATATTTTATTTTATTTTTTAAAGATTTTTTATTTTTATTTTTTTTATCCTCACCCGAGGACATTTTTCCACTTTTTGTTCAGATAGAGTGGGAGGGAGAGAGAGGAACAGAGAGAGAAAGAGAAACATCGGCATGAAAGGGACACATCGAGTGGCTGCCACCCGCACGACCAACCAGGGCCGGGGACAAACTGCAACCAAGGTACATGCCCTTAGTGGGAACCGAACCCGGGTCTCTCCGGACCGTAGGTCAACGCTCCAACCGCTGAGCCAAACTGGCCAGGGCTGGGGTATATTTTAAAGGTAGAGGTGAGCAAGATTTACTCATGGATTGGATATTGGATGTAAGGGAATGAGAAGCAATGGAAAGAAGGGTTTTTAGGGTTCAGTGACTGAAAAAATGGATTTGCCATTTATTTAGCCAGGTGTTACTGCTTCAGAGGCAGCTTTGGTTTTATAGACAAGATGTGAAGATTGAATCTTGGGAGCACTTTTAACTTGGGGGAGATAAAGACACAGTAAAGGATACTGAGAAGATACTTCCGCAGGAATGTACACCAAGCAAGAGATAGTGGTGCCCTGGAATCCAGGTGAAGAAATTTTCAAGAAGGAGGAATGATGCACTGTGTTCACAGTTGTCACTGAGGACTAAGAATTGACTTAGATTTGGCAGCACATAGGCCATTTGGCAACAGCTGTTTTGGTGGAGTTGCAGGGACTAGAGCTCATGAGAGAATGGGAAGAGAACTGGAGGTAATGATTATGGGCAGCTGTCAAGACCAGTGCTGTGAAATAGAAACCAGGATGGTGAGGTAGGCTTCAGCATTTGCTTTAAGATAGGAGAAATTACAGTATGTTATGTGATGATGTGAAAGAACTATTGGAAGGGGAAATAGTGAATTAGGAGAGGGAGGAAGGGCAATAGCTGGAATGATTTACCCAAAGTAAGTTGGCAAGAGGGAATTGGATCTGAGATCAGGGGGTGGAGCAAATGTTCCCTTACTCAGGATCTTTTCCCCTCTCTTCTTCCTCTCTTTCTTTCTCTCTCTCCCTATACCCGCCTTTAGGTTCTTCAGAAATGTCTTATTATGAACTTTCTGAAAGTTCTGTGCAACCTGTGTTAGATTTATTCCTACACACTATAGGTTTTGGTTGCTCTTGTTAATGGAATCTCTTTAAAGTTATATTTTCTAATTGGTTAACACAACCTTGTTGAACTGTGTTGTTATTTGAAAATTTGTAGATTCTTTTAGATTATATGTAGACAGTCATCTTGTGCAAGTAGGGATAATTATGTTTTTTTCCCTCCAACTTGTACCTGTTATTTTTTTTTTTCTTTTATTACATTGGCTGGGATCATCTAGTACAGTGTTGAATATAAGTTATAACAACAAACATTCTTGTTTTATTTCTAAAAGTTCCATAAAATGTTACTATTAAGCGAAAGCTGTAGATATTTGCTGTATACCTTTAAAAATCTGGGTAAAGTTCTCTTTTTTTCCTGGCTTGTGAGGGGTTTTAACATCCTGAAACATTGAATTGTACTAAATGTGTTTTGTGTGTTTATTAGAGTGTCATTTACCCTTTTAATTTTTAAATATATATTTTCTGATGTTGAGTCCTTGCATTTCTGAGATAAATCAAGCTTACAGTGTAGTTTATGTACGTTCTTCAGTTCTTTTCACTATCAGTGTTAAAATAGTCATTTGAAGGAGAAGTAACTAACAGTATTTTTTCTTAGTCTCAAACCGTTTTCCAAATCTTTGGATTTTCCTTTTTTGAAGGTTTAATATTACTTGCCTGTAAAATTGTCTGAGTCTATTTCCTCTTAAGATAGGAGAGGAGCTATTTGATTACCCATTAAAGATTACCCATTACCTATTGTTGATTTAGTAGTGCTTTCTATTTTTTAAGTTAGTAATGGCCTAAAGTTTTTTATATTAGAATTTATCTTAGAATATTTAAAAATCTATACTGGATCTATGATTACATACCATCAATATGCCTCATGATTTATGTACCTATTTTCTTGCAGATGTTTTCTTCTATATTTTTAAATAATTCATTTTTTTTTTTATTCTCACCTGAGGACATTTCCATTTTTTGGTCAGATAGAGCAGGAGGGAGAGAGAGGAAGCAAGAGAGAGAGAGAGAGAAACATTGACATGAAAGGGACACATCGAGTGGCTGCCACCTGCACAACCCAACCAAGGCCGAGGACAAACTGCAGCTGAGGTACATGCCCTTAGCGAGAACCAAACCTGGGTCTCTTCGGACCACAGGCCGACGCTCCAACTGCTGAGCCAAACTGGCCAGGGCTAAATAATTCATTTTTAAAATATATTGTTTCTGTTGTATCTTTGTATTTTTTTTATCGCTGCTCTTTATTTCCTCTGCCTTCTTGAGTTTATCTGGGTTCTTTTTCTAGCTTACTGAGTTGAACACTTAGATCCTATCTTCTTTAATGAAGACTATAAAATTACCTTATAAGTACAGCTTTAGCCACATCTTACATGTTTATTTTTTTCAATCTTTAGATCTTTAGATTTCTCTTTTTGTATATTTAAAACATATTCACTTGTTTTTAATTAGAATGCATATGCATTTGTTTTAAAAGCCAAAAAGTATACAAAATTACAGCCAGAAGGATTTTGTATGTTTTTAAATACTTTAAATATTTTTAAGATGAAAATCTTTTCCTTCATTTTTTATTTTGTAATAGAATTGCGTTCTGGTCAGAAAATAGTCTTTGTGAATCCTTGACATTCATGGAGGTTTCCTTTTGTGATCTTGTAAAATACTTTATTTTGGGATTAGAGAGAGTTCAATGTGTTTGGTTCAGGATTCTGATGTATATGTATATATTAAATTTAGGTATTTATCAAATTTACTATACCTTTCAATATATAGTACCCATCTATTACTGAAATTTTTTTGTTAAAATTTGTTCTTATATACTTATGGCTATACTAACTTGTTTTGGGTAGTAATTTGCTGGTCATATCTTTTTCTGTTATATTAAAAAAAACGAAGTCTTTTGTTTAGAAGTGTCTCTTCCAAGCACCTATAGCAAGATTTAAAAATGTCAATGTGATAGTTTTTATGAATTTAATATATTTGTCATGATTTCTGAAATAGTTGGACTTGTTAATGTTTGTTATTTATTATCCTTCTTTGATTATTTTTTTCTTTTCAGCCATTTGTTGGTTTGAAAGGTTTTTCTGTATGGATTGGCTGTTTATTCTTTGCTAGTTTGAAGATATACTTTGACTCTGTGGTTGCCATTAATTTCTTTAAATTCTGTTGAACTGTTACTCTGAATAATAAATTGTTCAGTAATTCTCTTTTGAAATGTGACATGGGTGTCAGCATTCTTTACCTTTTAAATATATCTACTCCTTCATCTTATCCTCAGTTAGAATTTTAAAATTCTTTTCAATGTCCCCCCAAAAAAGGGATATGTATTTAATAGCTAAGTTACATCTGTTTTCCTTGAGGACATAGCTCACTATTAATTGTTCATTGAAATCTCCAGTCTCACCCCCACTAGATTAAGATTATCTTTTATTTAGTTAAAAAAAAAAAAACCTAATTTTTTAAAATCACAGGTTATTGCCCTGGCTGGTGTGGCTCAGTTGGTTGGAGTGTCGTCCCATACACCAGAAGGTTGCCAGTTCAGGTTGCTAGGTCAGGCACAGACCTAGGTTGCAAATTTAATCCTAGGTCAGGGTGTGTTGCAACTGATTGATGTTTCTCTCTCCTTTCCTCCCTCCCTCCCTCTCTCTCTCTGGGGGTGGGGGGGTGGGAGTGGGGGGAAGTCACAGGTTATTTAAATTTTCTAACATTACTTGAATTCTTGTTTTCTTTATCCTTTTCCTTCTATATGGATTGCCTTTGTTTCTGAGTTACGTTTAATTTTTTCTTTCCCCCTTTTTTGAGATATAATTTGGATACTATAGAATTTCTCTCTCTGTCTCTCTCTCTCTCTTTTTTTTTTTGGTACATGTCCCTAGTGGAACCGAACCCAGGACTCTGGTCCATAGGCTGATGCTCCAACCGCTGAGCCAAACCGGCCAGAGTGAATTCCTCTTTTTAAATCATACAGTTCAGCCCTGTCTGTGTAGCTCAGTTGGTTGGAGCATCGTCCTGTATACCCAATAGTTACGGGTTTCATTCCCGAGAGGGCACATACCTAGGTTGCAGGTTTGGTCCTAGGTCAAGGCATGTAAGGAAAGCAACACATCTATGTCTCCCCCCCCCCCCCCCGTTTCTGAAATCAGTAAGCATATCCTTGGGTGAGGATTGTTTTAAAAAGTGTACAATTCAGTGGTTTTTGGAATGTTTACAAAGTTGTATAAGTATTACCACTATCTGATTTCAGATATTTTGTCACCTCAGAAAGAAACTCCCTACCCATTAGCTCTCAATCCCCATCCCCACCCCTGCACCCTTGACAACCACTAATCTGCTATCCCTGTCTATGAATTTGTCTATGCTGGACATTTCATAAATATGAGATCATATAATTTGTGGTCGTTTGTACCTGACTTCTTTCATAATATGGTAATAACTTAGCATAATGTGATCATTCTTGTTATAGAATACATCAGTATATTATTTGTCATTCCTTTTTTTAAAATTTTTTTTTATTTTTTAAATCTTTATTGTTGAATGTAGAATGTATTACAGATGTTCCACATTTTGTCCCCCATTGACTCCCTCCTCCCCACTCCTGCCTCCCTCCCGCCTTTTCCCACACTATTGTCTGTGTCCATTGGTTATGCATATAAGTTCTTTGGTTTATTTCTTCCCACCCCCCCAGCCCTTTTCCCTTTGAGGTTTGTCAGTTTAGCAACCAATTTGTACTTCTTAATCCCTTCACCTTTTTCACCCATTCCCTCAATCCCCCTCCCATCTGGCAACCAACAAAATATTCTCTGTATCTATGAGAATGTTTCTGTTCTGCTTGTTCATTTTGTTTGTAGATTCAATTGTCGATAGATCTGTATTTATTGCTATTTTGTTTGTTCATATTTTTTATCTTTGTCTTCAAGAAGACCCTTCAATTTCATATAATAATGGTTTGGTGGTGATGAACTCCTTTAGCTTTTTCTTGTCTGGGAAACTCTTTATATGGCCATCGATTCTAAATGACAGCTTTGCAGGATAGAGTAATCTTGGTTGTAGGTTCTTGCTTTTCATCACTCTGAATATTTCTTGCCACTCCCTTCTGGCCTGCAAAGTTTCTTTTGAGAAATCAGCTGATGTCTTATGGGAACTCCCTTGTAGGTAACTAGCTGCCTTTCTCTTGCTGCTTTTAAGATTCTCTCTTTGTCTTGAACCTTTTGCATTTTGATGATGGTGTGTCTTGGTGTGTGCCTCTTGGGGTTCATCTTGTTTGGGACTCTCTGTGCTTCCTGGACTTGTATGTCTGTTTCCTTCACCAAGTTAGGAAAGTTTTCTACCATTATTGTTTCAAATAGGTTTTCTATTTCTTGTTCTCTCTCTTCTTCTGGCACCCCCAAGATGCGAATGTTGGCACGCTTGAAGTTGTCCCAGAGGCTCCTTACACTATCCTCAATTTTTTGGATTATTTTTTCTTTTTGCTGTTCTGATTGGGTATTTTTTGCTTCCTTACATTCCAAATCGATGGTTTGCTTCTTGGATTTACGTACTCTACTATAATCTGTGTAAATTATTCTTTATTTCAGTTAGTGCCTCCTTCATTTTCGACTGGTCCTTTTTAATGCTCTTGAGGCCCTCACTAAGTTCACTGAGGTTCTCACTAAGTTCACTGAGTATCCTTATAAGCAGTGTTTTGAACTCTGCATCTGTTAGGTTGCTTATGTCCATTTTGCTTAGTTCTTTTCCTGGAGTTTTGTACTGTTCTTTCATTTGGGACCTGTTTCTTTGTCTCTTCATTTTGGCTGCCTCCCTGTGTTTGTTTCCATGTATTAACAAAAGGTATGGGGCTGGCTGAGACCAGATGTTGCTTTTTTGAAAGAATTTAAGAGAATCTGAAGCCTATCCAAGACAGGCCAATCCTATGGTAAAACAACTGGCCTGAAAGTTGGGTGGAGCAGGGCCTCAGGGAATCTCCAGGGCAGGGCAACCAGTGTGAGCCAGTTTGCTGGAGTCCCAGATATGGTGGCTTTCAGCAAGTCTGTCCAGGAGAAAGGTGCCTCTTCAGCTCACACCCCAGTGCCAAACAACTCAGTTTTTCCTCATATGTCTCTGGTACCTTTCAAGCTGCCTCTCCCACACTGGAGCCCGGAGGGTGCCAGTCCGTGTAAGTCCGTACGTGGGCCCTTTAAGAGGAGTTGCCTAGGCTCCAGCAGCCTCAGCCTCATTTCCCACTGGTTTTATAGCCAGTAGTGATGGGGATTCTCTTCCTGGCACTGGAACCCCCTGAGCTGGGCGCCTGGTGTGGGACAGGGACCCCTCAGTCCTCAGGGAGCACCTTCATAGCCGAGGTGTCCTCCTGATTTTTATCCGCCACATGGGGGTGTGGGACCAGCCCTTCCGCCTCCGCCCCTCCTACCAGTCTTGGTGTGGCTTCTTTAATTTCATACGTAGTTGTAGGACTTTCATTCAGCTTCATTTCAGGTGGTTTTGAACGATGGTTGTTCTGTACTGTAGTTGTAACTTTGGTGTGGTTATCGGAAGATACCCTACCATGTTTATGTATGCTGCCATCTTGACTGGAAGTCCATTTCTGTTGACTTTTTAAAATTATTATGAAATGTCTCTTTTTGTAGTAATGCTCCTTGAAGTTTACTTTGTATTATATTAATACATCCTTTCCAGCTTTGGTGTATATTTATTCAGCCTTTTAGTTAGTTTCTGTCTTCATATTTATTATTTTTAAAATTTATTTTTATTTTTTATTAATCCTCATCCGAGGATATTTTTCCATAGGGTTTTTTTTTTCTTTTTTCTTTAGATGGGAAGGGAGGGAAGGAGGAAGGGGGGGAGAGAGAGAGAGAGAGAGAGAGAGAGAAACATCGATATGAAAGAGATATATCAGTTGGTTGCTGCTGCACGACCCCGACTGGGGCCAGGGACTGAACCTCCAACCTAGGCACGTCCCATTGATCAAGAATTGAACCTGCAACCCTTTGTTGCACCAGCTGCTGACACTCTAACCACTGTGCAATACTGACCAGGGGTCTGTGATGTTTTTCTCAGGTTTTTGTTGTGTCAGCTCTGGATTTTGTTTTGTTTTGTGGTTCCATTAGTTTTATATAAGAAGAAACACAAAAAAACCAGTTATGCGAATTATAGTTCTTTTTCTTCTGATTGCATATTGTCTTTAGTCACCTGTGTAAAATCAGTCCTTTTCCTCTTTAATGTTTTTGTTGTCACAAATTATCCCTTTTTATGCTGTGCTTTTAATTTCCAAATTTCAAGTTATATAGCCTTTTTCTTCTTTAACCTTTATAATTAGTGTTATAATTAAGTGTTTAATACCATATTCTGAAATACAGTTGCAGTTTCCTGCTCCTGTCTGTCATCTTACTCAAAAGTTTTGTGTCATTTTATTTTATTTTTTTGTCATTTTATTTCAGGTAGAAGAGCTCCTTTTAGTAGTTCTTGTAATTCAGATCCTGCGGTAAATTCTGGCAGCTTTTGTTTGGGAACACCTTTATTTCTTCCTCGTATCTAAATGATAACCTTGCTGGATATATATTATTCTTGGATGGTGTTTTTTCCTTTAAATATTTTTAATATTTTATTTCACTCTCTCCTGGCTTGTAAGGTTTCTCCTGAATTACCTGATGATAATCTAGTGGCATTTCCTTTGTAGTTGCAGTCTTTTTTCCCTGGCTGCCTTCACAATTCTTACTTTGGCATTAACTTTTTACAGTTTTAATACAATGTGTCTTGGAGAATGCTTTTTGTGTTGAGATAATTTGGTGTTCAGTTAAGTGCAATACAAGGGTTCAGCTCTTTTTCATAGATTTGGGAAGTTCTCATTGATTGTTTCCATCACTCTCTTTTCTCCTTCTGGTATATCCAGTATTCATCTGTTGCTCTTTTAATGGAGTCAGATAGTTCTTTCTTTCTTTGTTTTTTTTTTTAAACTCTCAGGTCTCTTTCTTCCACTTAGGTTATTTCTAGATTTCCTCTTTGAGCTTGCTAATTCTCTTTTCAGTCTTGTTTGCTCGGTTTCAAATGCTTTCTAATGTATTCTTCATCTCATTTATTGAGTTCTTCAGCTCCAGAATTTCTGTTTGGTTCTTTTTTATGGTTTCAGTCTCCTTGGTAAAGTACTCCTTTTGTTTGTCGATTTTTATTCCTGAATTTATTGAACTGCCTTTCTGAGTTTTATTGTATCTTGTTGAATTTTTCTGAGTTTTCTTGTATCTCATAGGTTTTTTTGTTTTGTTTTGTTTTATAACAGCAATCTTATAATTCTTTGTAAATTAAACCACAGTCTTACATTTCTTTAAGTTTAGTTTCTGGTGACTTTTTATTTTCTTCCTGAGTTACTTTCATACCTTGGTTATTCATGGTACTTGATGGATTGTTTCTCTTCCTGGACATACGAGGTAATGGACTTTTTATTTCTAAGAACTGTTTTGCTCTTAATTCATCAGGTTGATGAATAGTCTTCTTTTTGTTTTCCTGGTGGTGGTGCAATAACAAATGTTTTTGTTTACTCTTACCTGCTCTACTGGCACTTCTAGGATCTTGGTGGGGTTGTGTCACCTTGGTCATGGACAATGCCCTTTATTCCCTGATGTGGTGAGTGTCCCTGTTGTGTCCCTGTTGTCTCAGTCTCGGGGCACCATGGTGGTAGAATGTGGTGGGAGGTGAGGCTCTGCACCTGCAAGTACCTGGCACTGCCTCCTTGTAACCAGACACTGCCAGCCATGGTGTGCTGTCCAGGGTATCTCAACTACCTGTATAGGGTTCTGCATCTCCAGGGTTCTGCTGTGATGGGGGGACCCAGGGTAGGTGAGGGTAGGCCAGTTCATGAATCTGCAGCTTTCCCCCTTTCTAGTATTGGCATACAGTAGGCCATGGCTGCCACACCATTATGCTGCGTTTCCGTCCATTTACCAAGTTTATTCACAATGGGTGCCAGCTACACAGGCTGAAATGTTGCTTTTGTCCCTCCTCCTGTCTAGTCTGCTGTGTGAGGGCTACAGCCTGACTTCTCCTGATATCGTATCAGCTGGGGCCGGGGCAGGTGCAGGACTTGATCTCTGTCTCTCTCATGTCCCACTTCCTTGCTCATTCCAATACTCTCACCTTTAGATGTGTCAATGTGTGGATCTCTCAGATGTGTTTCTGTGTTTAGCAGGGGATGCTTTGCTGAATTTTGTTTCCTGATTTGTAACTTTAAGGGGAGAAACAAAGGGATCTTCTCATTCCACCATGATGTTGACGTGTCCACTTTGAGTTTTTTAGATATTAGGTCTTCAGAGTTTAATTTTTTCCTTTTTATTAGAATGTTTAGTCCATTTACATTTAAAGTAATGATTGATATAGTTGTATTTAGGTCTGCCATTTTGTGTTTACTTTTAGGAAAAGATTTTTGTTTGTCTTTATTTATCCTCTTGGTTTTTATGTTAGTCAAAAATTTAAAATTTTATTTTATTTTTTCTGTTGGTTTTTTAGCTATATTTCTTTGCTTTTGGCTGGGGGTAGGGTGGTAGTGGTCAGTCTCTAGGAATTACAAGAGCATTTTAGCTTTATCACAATGTACTTAACATTAATGTTGAATTACCTTAGGTAAAACACAGAATTTTTTTTTCTGTTGTTGTTCATTCTCATCTGAGGATATTTTTCCATTGATTTTTTAGATAGAGCGAAAGGCAGGGTGAGAGAGAAACATTGATGTGAGAGAGACGCATCTATTGGTTGCCCCCTGCACGACCCCGACTGGGGCAGGGTATCAAACTTGAAACCAAGGTATGTGCTCTTGACAGGGAATAGAACCTGTGATTCTTTGGTCCTCCGCCCAACGCTCTTAATTGCTGAGCCAAATTGGCCAAGGCAAACACAGAATTTTTAAAATAGGATATTTTCATTTCTTCTTATCCTTAGTACTGTTGTCATATGTATTATATCTGTGTACTTTGTTCAATACTATATTTTCATTTACCCCCTTATTTTCAGTATTGTTATGTGTTACATCTGTATACTTTGTAAACCCATCGATCGTGTTGTAATTTTTCTTTAAGTGGTCATTATTGATAGAAAAGAAAACAAGACTTTATACATTACATTATAACCACATAATTACCATTACTGGCTTTTCTTTATTTCTTTCTGTACATCCTGGTTGTCAGTTAGTGTAATTTCCATTTGGACTAGAAAATTTTCTTTAGCATTTCTTATACTCATATCTGCCAGTGATAAATTGTTTTTTATTGAAAATTATCCTCATTTCACCTTTATTTCATTATTTTGTTTATTAATTTATTTTTGGTATAGATGTTTCTCCTTTTTCCCCCATTGACACCCTCCTCCCAGTCCCCCCACCCTTGGCATTGTCGTCTATGTCCATTGGTTACACATACATGCATATAAGATCTTTGGTTTATCTCTCCTTCCCACCCCCTGCACCCCCCTCTTCTGAGGTTTGTTAGTCTGTATCCTACTTCTATGTCTCTGGATCTGTCATGTTCATCAGCTTATTTTGTTCATTATATTCCACAAATAAGTGAGATCATGTGATATTTGTCTTTCTCTGATTGGCTTATTTCGCTCAGCACAATACTCTCCAGGTCCTTCCATGCCATCTCAACGGATAAGAGATTTTTCCCACAGCTACATAGTATTCCATTGTGTATATGTACCACAGCTTTTCTATCCACTCACCTATTGATGGACACTTGGACTGTTTCCAGATCTTAGCTATTGTAAATAGTGCTGCTATGAACATAGGGGAACATATATTCTTTCTGATTGATGCTTCAGGCTTCTTAGGATTATTCCTACAAGTGGGATCACTGGGTCAAATGGCAGATCCATTTTTAATTTTCTGAGGAAACACCATACTGTTTTCCATAGTGGCTGCACCAGTCTGCATTCCCACCAGCAGTGTTGTACTAGAGTCCCCTTTTCTCCACACCCTCGCCAGCACTTGTTGTTTGATTTGTTGATGGCAGCCATTCTGATAGGTGTGAGGTGATACCTCATAGTCGTTTTAATTTGCATCTCTCCGATGGTTAGAGATGTTGAGCATTTTTTCATGTGTCTCTTGACCATTTGAATGTCCTGTTTGGAGAGAGATCTATTTAGATCTTCTGCCCATTTTTTAATTAGGTTCTTTGTCTTCCTTTTGTTTAGTTGTATGATTACTATATATATTTTGGAGATTAACCCCTTATCTGATTATTGTTGGCAATTATGGGCTCCCACATAGTGGGTTCCCTTTTTATTTTGATGATTGTTTCTTTTGCTGTGCAGAAGATTTTTATTTTGATGTAGTCCCATTTATTAACTTTTTCCTTTGTCTGTCTTGCCTTAGGCATTGTATCAGTGAAAATTCTGCTGTGTGTGATGTCTGGAATTTTGTTGCCTACTTTTTTTTCTAGGATTTTTGTGGATTCATGAGTCACATTTAAGTCTTTGATCCATCCATTTTCAGTTTATTCTTGTGTATGGTGTAAATTGGTGGTCTGGCTTCATTTTTTACATGTAGCTGTCCAATTTTTCCAACACCGTTTATTGAAGAGGCCGTCTTTACTCCATTGTATGCTCTCGCCACCTTTGTCAAATATTAATTGAGCATAATGTCTTAGGTCAATTTTCGGGTTCTCTGTTCTGTTCCATTGAGTATATGCCTGTTCTTGTGCCAGTACCAGGCTGTTTAGATTACAGTGGCTTTGCAGTATAACCTGATACCCGGTGTTGTGATCCCTCCTACTTTGTTTTACTTTTTCAAGATTGCTGTGGTTATTCGGTGTCTTTTTTGGTTTCATATAAACTTTTGAATTATCTGTTCTAGTTCCATGAAATATGTTGTTGGTATTTTAATGGGGATTGCATTGAATCTATAGATTGCTTTGGGTACTGTGGACATTTTAATGATGTTAATTCTTCCAATCCATGAACAAGGTATATGCTTCCACTTTTTTATATCTTCCTCTATTTTTTTTCCCCCCAATGTTCTGTAGTTTCTGTGAATAGGTCCTTTATGTCTTTGGTTAAGTTTATTGCTAGGTATCTTAGTGTTTTTACTGCAGTGGTAAATGGGATTGTTTTCCTAGTTTCGCTTTCTGGGTATATAAGAATGCCATCGATTTCTTTCTTTATGGTTTTTTTCTTTATTTTTAGAGAGAGGAAGGGAGAGCGAGAGAGAGATAGAGACATAGATGAGAGAGAACATCAGTCAGCTGCCTCATGCATTGGGGATTGGGCCCACAACCCAGGCATGTGCTCTGACCAGGAATCGAACCAGCAACTTTTTCGTGCATGGGTCGACGCTCAGCCACTGAGCCACACCGGCAGGGAAGATTTCTTGATGTTAATTTTGTATCCTGCTACTTTGCCAAATTCATTTATTCAGTCTAGTAGATTTTTGATGGAGTCATTAGGGTTTTCCATGTACAATATCATATCATCTGCAAATAATGAGAGTTTCACTTCCTCCTTCTCAATTTAGATCCCTTTTCCTTTTTCTTCATGTCTAATTGCAGTGGTTAAGAGTTCTAGAAATATGTTAAATAAGAGTGGTGAAAGTGGGCATCCCTGTCTTGTTCCTGTTCGTAAGGCAAATGCTTTTAGTTTTTGCCCATTGAGTATGATGTTGGCTGTAGGTTTTTCACATACGGCTTTTATTATGTCGAGATCTGGTTCCTCTATTCCCATAATACTGAGCATTTTTATTAGAAATGGGTGCTGGACATTTTCAGTGTCTATTGATATGATCATATGTATTTGTTTTCTTTATTCCTATTGGAGAAAGGGAGAGGGAGAGAGAGAGAGAGAAACCTAAATGAGAAAGAACATCCTTTGGCTGCCTCCTGCATGCCTCTCACTGAGGATCAGGCCTACAAGCTGGGCATGTGCCCTGATCAGGAATCGAACCAGTGACCTCTTAGTGCATAGGTTGATTGATGCTCAATTACTGAGCCTAATTGGCCATGCGATCATACGGTTTTTATCATTCATTTTGCTCATGTGGTGTATCACATTTATTGATTTGCAGATATTGTATCAGCCTTGCATCCCTGGGATGAATCATGCTTGGTCATGGTGAATAATATTTTTAACGTATTGCTGGATCAGATATGCTAATATTTTGTTAAGGATTTTGGTATCTATGTTCATCAGGGATATTGGCCTGTAGTTTTCTTTCTTCGTAGTGTCTTTTTCTGGTTTTAGAATTAGAATTATGCTGGCTTCATAAAACGAGTTTGGAAGTCTTCCTTCTTCTTGAATTTTTTGAAATAGTTTGAGGAGAATGGTTGTTATACTTTCTTTGAATGTTCGGTAAAACTCCCCCGTGAAGCTCTCCAGGCCTTGGCTTTTGTTTGCTGGGAGTTTCTTGATTACATCTTAAGTTTCCTTAGTAGTTACTGGTCTGTTCAAGTTTTCTATCTCTTTCTAGTTCAGTTCTAGTTTCTAGTTCTAGAGACTGTGTGTTTCTAGAAATTTGTCTATTTTGCCTAGATCGTCCAATTTGGCATAGGATTTTTCATAGTGTTTTTTAATGATCCTTTGTATTTCTTTGGTGTCAGTTGTTACTTCTCCTCTTTTGTATCTGATTTTGTTTATTTGGGGCCTCTCTTTTTCTATCTAGTGATTCTGGCTAAAGGTCCATCAATCTTGTTTATCTTTTCAAAGAACCAGCTCTTTGTTTCATTGATCTTTTGAATTGGATCTTTTAAGTTGTTTTTTAGTTTGTATGTCGTTTATTTCTGCTCTGATCTTTACTATTTCTTTCCTTCTACTTGCTCTGGGTTTTTCTTTTTGTTTACTTTCTAGTTCTTTAAGTTGTAAAGTTAGAAAGCCAATTAGAAATTTCCTTGTTTTTTGAGGTAGGCCTGTAGTGCTATGAACTTTCCTCTCAGGACTGCTTTCGCTGTGTTGCATAGAGTTGATGGTGTTGTGTGTTCATTTTCATTGGTTTCCAGTAAGTTTTTAATTTCTTCATCCATCATCTTGATAATCTATTCATTGTTGAATAACATGCTATTTAGCCTCCATGTTTTCAAATGTCTTTGCATGTTCTTGTTGCAATTGATTTCTAGTGTCATGCCATTGTGATCTGAGAATATGCTTGTTATGATTTCAATCTTCTTGAACTTGTAGAGACTTACTTTGTGTCCTAACGTGTGGTCTTTGAGAATGTCCCATGTGCACTTGAGAATCATGTGAATTCTGCAGTTTTGGGGTATGATTCTCTGTAGATATCTATGAAATCAATTTGATCTAGTGCGTCATTTAGTGTCTTTTTCTTTGTTAATTTTTTGTCTGCAGGATATATCCAGTGATGTTTGTGGGGTGTTGAAGTCCCCTGCTATGATTGTATTGCTGTTGACTTCTCCTTTGAAGTCCTCCAGAAGTTTTTAAATGTATTTTGGTGCTTCTGTGATGGGTGCATATATGTTTACCAAGGTTATATCCTCTTGGATAGATCCTTTCAATATTATGTAGTAGCCTTCTTTGCCTGTAGTTATGGCCTTCATTTTGAAGTCTGTTTTATCAGATATGGGTATTGTTATTGCAGTTTATTTATCCTTTCCATTTACTTGAAAGACTTTGTTTTCCATCCCTTCACTTTTAACCTACCTGAGTCTTTTGTTATGAGGTGGGTCTCTTGTAAACAACATATATATGAGTCATGCTTTCTTATCCAGTCAGCTACTCTGCAGTTTTTTAAACGAGCATTTAACCCATTTATGTTTAAGGTTATTATTAATATGTACTTATTACCATTTTTGTTTATTATAGTTATGTTTCTCTTCCTATTCCTTCTGCTTATTATAGTAGTCCTTTAACATTTCTTGGAGTGCTGGTTTCGTGCTAATATATTCTCTTAGCCTTTTTTTTTGTCTGAGAAGCTCTTTATTTCACCTACTATTTTGGATGATAGCCTTACTGGATTGAGTAGTCTTGGATTTAGATCCTTGTTTTGCCATTCCCTTCTGGCCTGTAGTGTTTCTGTTGAGAAGTCAGCTGATAGCCTTATGGCGGGGAGTTCTTTTGTAGGTAAGCTGTTGCTTATCTCTTGCTTGCTTTAGGATTCACGCTTTGTTTTTCATTTTTGACATTTTATTTTTATTTATTCTTTTTTAATCCTCACCTGATGACATTTTTGCATGTATCTTCAGATAGAGTGAGAAGGAGAAAGGGAGGAAGAGAGAAACATCGATGTGAGAGAGACACATCCACTGGTTACCACCCACACAATCCCAACTGGGGTCAGGGACAAACTGCAGCCAAGGTATGTGCCCTTAGTGGGAACTGAACCCAGGCCTTCTGGTTTGTGGACCAATGCTCTAACTGCTGAACCACACCGGCCAGGGCCATTTTGGACATTTTAATTATTATTTGTCTTGGTGTGGGCCTCTTTGGGTTCTTCTTTGGGCTCTCCGTGCTTCTTGAATTTGTGTGCCTGTGTTCTTCACTAAGCTAGAGAAGTTTTCTGTCACTGTGTCTTCAAATATATTTGGTAACCCTTGCTCATTTTCTTCTTCTGGTACTCCTGTGATGCAGATGTTACATTTCATGTTGTCCCACAGTTTTTTTAGACTGTCTTCCTGGTTTTTAATTTTTTTTTTCTTTTCATTTCTGATTGGGTGATTTTTTTTTTTTTTTCCCTACCCTATCTTCTAATTCACTGACCTGGGCCTCAGCTTCCTCTACTCTGCTGGTTATTTCGTCCTCTACTCTGCTGGTTATTTCTGCTATGTCATTGTTCATTTCCAGTTGGTTGGTTTTCAATATTTCTATATCTTTACTCATGCTGTTGAGCTCCCTTATGATTATTATGCTGGACTCTACCTTTGATATCTTGCTTAATTTCATTTCTTTTCCTGTAGAATTATCTTGTTCTTTCATTTGGGATTTGTTTCTTTGTTTCACCATTTTGGCTGTCTCAGTGGGTTTTGGAGCCTGCCAAATTTTCCCTGTGGGAGTTGGTGTTACGCTGCTTGTGGCTCCCTCTACTGGGTTTCGATGGACCCACGTTAAACACCACTGTCATGTCTTACTTTCTTGAGTGAATTTGCAAACCCAGGAATTTCTTGAGTGAATTTGCAAACCCAGGAAAGGGTCAGTTATCCTCTAGCTTTTGCTTGGAGGCTATTTGTTTCAGTTACTTGTAGAGCCTTGATTTGGAGCCTTCAGCTGAATGAAAAATCTCTCAGGGTAAGAGCATTTCTAGCACGTGGGGCACTTGCTTGCTGTCAAACTCTAGATGTCAGTGAGCCTCAATTTGCATTTCTTTTTAGGGTCTGGTGGTGGTGAATTTCTGAGGGAGGGGGCTGTTCTTCTCTCCAGGGGTTTCGGGGAGGGGCTCTTTGAGTAACATGGCTACTGTCCCTATGAGAGAGTGATTCAGAACAAAACTCCCAGTATCCTCCTCTTCAGCACTCTCCAGCACTCTCCTGAGCCAGGACCCCTGGGCTCTCTCCACACAGTTCCAGTTCCGTCTGCCCTCCCTCTGCCAGAGTCCAAGGTGAGTGGCTGTTTCTGATTTGTTTTTTTTAAAACCTCTGCTTTCTCAACTGGAAGTCTCTCAGCTAATACAGCCCTCTCCTGCTGTACGTGGGCTCCCAGCCCGCACTCATGTGCCTCTGCAGTTCCTACCAGGCTCGATTTGGTGTCCTCTTTCTGTCCCTGGTTATATTGGTTCTCTCCAGCTGCTTTTCAGTTGGTTTTACCTGATGATTTGCCCTTATTTTAATTGTAGTTCCAGTTTGGTCCTGGGAGACGGTCTATGTAGCTTCCATTCACTCTGCCGCCATTTTCTCCCCTCACCTTTATTTTTAAAGGATAGTTTTGCTGGATACAGTGGAACCTAGGTTCTCAAACTGTATTAATCCATTCCAGACCCTAAATGATACCCTGTTTTAACATTTATTATATACAATAGATGTCTAATGTATGGTTTAATCCATAATTAAGCAGCTTTCTTAAATTTATCGAATCACCACCTACTAGCCTTAAACAAATCACTTTCAGCACTGGTTCAGGGGTGTCATTCAGGAAGTCAGTATGTGGCATCTTTACTTTTTTACATATCACTGCACCCAAAATGCTGTCACAGGCAAACTGCTTTTCACTTATCCAAATCAACAACCATTTTTCTTTCTACCTCTTCAATTGTTTGTGATCATTGTTTCTTTCACACCTTTAGCAACATTGGCACTCTAGATGGCTTCTTTATGTTTTAAAATTTTGCTAATCCTTGACTTCCCAGCAGCAAGAGCATTCCTCCTTTGTTTGTTGCCTGAGAAATGCTTTTTGTTGAAAACCGAAGTTTTTGTTCGACAATCAAAACATCTTTTCCATGAACAACTTGGTCAAAAACTGAATTGTTCGAGATGGGAGATGTTAGAGAGCTGAGCTTTGACTACTAGAATTCTTGGTTGACAATCCCTGAACCCCCCCCCCCCCCCCCGTTTAAGTATGTGGTCCCAGTGTCTTCAGACTTTCCATAGTTTCCAATGAGAAATAGTGTATTTTCTTGTAATTCTTTTTCTGTATATAACATGTCATTTTTCTTTGCCTGCTTTTAAGGTGTGTGTGTGTTTTCTTTTTTTTACTTTTGGTTTATAGCAATATTACTTAGATGTGTCTTAGTTATTTTATTTGTGTTTATTCTATGTGAAGTACATTGAGCTTTAAGGGAATATTTTTTTCAGATGTTGCGTCTTTAGAAATTTTTTCTCCTTTTTTGGGATTCCAGTTAGTGTCTTTATATTTTACTCATTTTTTTGTCCATCTCTTTTTCTTCCTTTTCTTCAGTTTTTCTTTACTCATTAGAGATAGAGAAGAAACCATCAATCAGTGGGTTAGCCAGTCTAGAGAGTTTACTTTAATAAATGATATACTCATTGGTTTCTCTTTCGACATTATCTTATCTGTTTACTCACTGGTACTATTTTTTTTTTCCAATTCCTTATGAGCATATTTTTCAAATTTTTGGAAATGTTTATGAACATTTCATAAACTTTAAAATCTCTGCCCCGGCCAGTTCGGCTCAGCGGTTAGAGCATTGGCCTGTGGTCCAGAGAGACCCGGGTTCGGTTCCTGCTAAGGACATGTACATCGGTTGCAGTTTGTCCCCGGCCCTGGTTGGTCGTGCAGGTGGCAGCTACTCACTGTGTCTTTTTCACGTCGATGTTTCTCTCTCTCTCTTCCTCTCTCTCCCTCCCACTCTACCTGAACAAAAAATGGAAAAATGTCCTCAGCTGAGGATAAAAAAAAAACCAACCTGTTACATTGGACATCCTATGACTTGACTCCAAGTTGACTCAGAAGCAGTTTCTATTGACAGTCTTTTTATCTGCATATAAATAGCACTTTACTGTTGTTTGTGTAGTTGAAAATTGGACATGTCATTGTGATTGACTCTTGTGTTCTTCTGAGGATTATTGGGTTTTTATTGTAGCAAGCAGTTAAATTGTTTGGAGTTAAACTATCAACTTTGTTTTCCCTGTGATAGGTAACTGCTTATGTCTTTATTCCGTTATTATGTCTTTCGACTGATGTTTCTTTTTTTTTTTTCATTGTTTTGTTCAGATAGGGAGGGAGAGAGAGAGAGAGAAACATTGACGTGAAAGGGACACATCGAGTGGTTGCCACCTGCACGACCCAAACAGGGTCAGGGACAAACTGCAACCGAGGTATGTGCCCTTAGCGGGAACTGAACCCAGGTCTCTCTGGACCGCAGGGTGATGCTCTAACCGCTGAGCCAAATCGGCCAGGGCAGATGTTTCTTTATTCTGGTGCTCTGTGGGTCTTCCCTGTGCCTGTAAGATTTGGAAGTTGGCTAAGCATCTTGGTAGAAATGGACATACTCTCTGTGGTTTTCTGTCTTCTGAGGAATTTCCTGGGTTATAGCTATTCTACCAGCTTTGGACTCTATTCTGACATTTTAAGTGTTCTGCAACCCTAGCTAGACATAGTTGGGAAAGAACATCAAATTCACAGATTCAGTTCCATGTTATTACTTCAAAAGATTTCTTTCATGTCCCTGACTGTTTTTTTTTTTCCCATGCTTCTTGTGGTTTTCTCTGAGCATATGTATTTCAGTTGTCAGCCAAGGAGGAGTCTAGCCTCTTATGCCCTGAATTTGTCACTCATACAGTTGTCGTGCTCTAAGAAAGCTCCGAGTTTCTGGTTGCTTTCCCAACTCTGAACTCTGACACCTGACACTTATAGCTGGCTTTTCCTGCCACTATTTTCCTAGCTCTAATTTTGAGACCTGAACACTATCCTCAAGCCAAGAAGCCACATATTCACAATTCTTACCCCCCTTAATGTTGTCATTATTTGAGATTTAATCCTTTCCCTGGCTCTTGTAAACACTGTGTTTAGATGTTTTGTTTGTTTGTTGTTTTTAATTCAGTTTTCGTAAATGTTGACTGTGGGTTTTCACGTGACCTCTTCACTCTTCTTGACATTAGAGAGAATTGACTTAGTTTGTTTTGAGATATAGGGTACAATTCATGTGTTTTATGAGCTTGTCTTTCAATTGTGCTTTCACTGCTTGTAGAATTATTCTAGTTATCATTCTTTTTTACTTGTAATATATTTGTATGAAATCCAACATCCATCCTTTTTCTGTTTATTTTTATATGAAATCAGTATTTCTGTACTTTCAGGATGGGATTGATTGGTCAGGAGAGGTTTTCTAGAGTCACAACTCCAGATCTTCCTCTTCTGTCATATTTGAAGATATATCCTGGTACTTTCCTAGCTCTGGTTCTGACCTGCCATACTTACCTTTTCACTTTCATTTGGACCTCCTCTTTCCATTGCTTCTACTGTCCCTATCCTGGTCAATTTGTATTCTGTTCCCAATTTTCCGTAGTAGAAAGCAGCTGTAGCTGGTTGGTTTCAAGAGCTCCTCTCAGGCCTGGGCTGCTCCAGTCCTTTCAGACCTTACTTTGGATTTCTGGGGCTCACCTATGCATTGAGTGTGTAAAAGTTCCACCTGCTTTTTGCTGCCATTGTCACATTGACTCACTTCCTAGTTTTTTTTGGTGAGTACTTGTTGATGGTGTTGGGATTCTTCTGTTTTCACCTATCAGACAGATCCTGGTATACCTGTGTTTTGTAGCTTTTGGTGATTTCCTTCTCAATAGTATTTTGTGGTTTTAATGTTACCTAGTTTTCTTTTGACTATTAACTGAAGATTTTTGTTTTTTTATTGGGGAGATTGAAAATCTCTTGCTGTCCTTTTATTCCATAGTTGCTCCTATCTTAAGATGAAGCAAGGGCTTTTATACTTCTTTAAAGGCTAGATAATGGGTGAGAATTCTCTCCCTATTTTCTCACCAACTTCTTCCTATAACCAAGATTGATGAAGATAGATATGTTTCCTTACTCTCTTCCCTAGTTTACCCTTTTACTTGACTATAGCTTGTATAAGTGGGTCTCTGATCTAACTTCACACTTCATACAGGCTTTGTTTCCTGACCTCTAGATTGCCAAGCACCAGTAGGTGCCTTTAGAGTATTGTTTGGATTCAGATTTTGCTTACCTTGATTTTTGGATTTTCATCTTTTTATTCTTAAAGATTTCTTTTCTTGTCTGCTTGTGAGCAGTGCATTTAAAAAATATCTTAACCTCAGTTTGTCTGTGTATATTTATTGTGCTTGAAGTACTTACTTATTAAGGTATTTTGTCTACCACATTGGTGAAAATGAAAATTTTATTTATTTATTTATTTATTATTATTATTATTTTTTTATCCTCACCCGAGGACATTTTCCCATTTTTTTGTTCAGGTAGAGTGGGAGGGAGACAGAGGAACAGAGAGAGAGAGAGAAACATCGACGTGAAAGGAACACATCGAGTGGCTGCCACCCGCACAACCGACCAGGGCCGGGGACAAACTGCAACCGAGGTATGTGCCCTTAGTGGGAACCAAACCCGGGTCTCTCAGGACCGCAGGCCAATGCTCTAACCGCTGAGCCAAACCGGCCAGGGCGAAAATTTTATTTATTTTTGTTGAAACTTGTTTCTTTTATGACTTATTTGTCTCATGACTTATACTCTCTGCTCTTAGCCTTTTTTATCTTTTTAAGTGTCTTTGTTTTATGTGTATGTTTTAAAAGTTGGCTGTCTTCTCCTTAAGAAACTAACGCAAGATCCA
This sequence comes from Molossus molossus, assembly GCF_014108415.1. NCBI lineage: Eukaryota > Metazoa > Chordata > Mammalia > Chiroptera > Molossidae > Molossus > Molossus molossus. Next base: position 9,779,451 of record NW_023425347.1, read on the forward strand.
TAATTTTTGTGAAGCTTGGGTTTTTAGTCACTAAGAGACTAAACCAGTATAGATAAAAGGGAGAGAAAAATTGTAACACTCATATTATTAGACCCAGGAAAACACAGGTTGCTCCCCACATTTTGTAGATTCATGGAATATTATAGTGAAAAAGGTCCGTGGCAATAATCTGGTCTAATCCAACCTCTTCCATTTTATATACAAGGATACTGGAACTGAGACCTAAGAGAAGCTAATTGAATTGTGACAGAGTGCAAGACCAAGAGCTTAACTCTTGTTCCTTACATCACTGCAAGGCAGGTGTTTATCACCTTTTAGAGCTGAAGAAAAGTGTTAATTAAGTAGTGAAATAGAATTATAATTCAGATAACAAAGACCTTTGTTATCCCTATTATGCTACTTCAGTCAGTGATCTGAGAGCCAGAGAAAACTCAGTTCTGATCCCTAATACCTTGTCCTTCTCTACCAGTAGGAAATGATGGCTCAAGCTTGTTTGACTTGCTCAAATATTCAGTAAAATTAAAATGTGTTCTCCCATGATTAATCTTAGCAGAACTTATCACTCTCTCTGAACAATAAAACAGTCCTCCCTCTGATCTGTTTTCTAGCCGTGTTTCTGAGATTTGGCTAACATGCAAGTGGTTATTAAAAGGCAAAAAATTCTTATGCTCCTTAGATACATTCTCTCTATACTATACCAGTTGTAGAAATTCCTACTTATTTGAGAAAATAGTTTTGAATGGCAAAATACTCTTTAAGAGGAATTAGACTTAATAATTGGACTTTTTTAATTTGCTTACAGGAAAACACAAAATTAAAAAATACTGTGGAATGATTGACTCATTTATCATAAATATTTGTTACATTTCTATACCTTTATCTGTGTATTTCAGGCTAATCTCTATATTCTCACTTTTTCTTAATTTTTTTTCCCTGGAGGTAGCTTCTACACATCTGACATTGTATTGCATATTAAGTTTAGTTCTGATTGTTTTGAATATGATAAAGTGAGAAATTGTTAATAGTTGCCTCATAGTTAACACTGTTTTTATCTTAGAATAAAGGTTTGAATCAAATTTTCAGACTAAACTAGTCTGAAACTAGTCTCAAAAAATTGAACTAAACTAGAAGATGATCGAAAGAATAATGCATATAAACAATTTCTATCTCAAGACCCTAAAACTATTAATATGCTGTTAGTCAATGACTTTTTTTTTAAACAAGTGAGTGAATTTTGCTTTGCTTTTTATTTTTATTTTTTTAAAAATCTTTATTGTTGAATGTAGAATGTATTACAGATGTTCCTCATTTTTCCCCCATTGACCCCCTCTTCCACACTCCTGCCCCCCTCCCGCCTTTTCCCACACTATTGTCTGTGTCCATTGGTTATGCATATAAGTTCTTTGGTTTGTTTCTTCCCACCCCCCAACCCCTTTTCCTTTGAGGTTTGTCAGTCTAGCAATGAATTTGTATTTCTTAATCCCTTCACCTTTTTCACCCATTCCCCCAACCCCCCTCCCATCTGGCAACCAACAAAATGTTCTCTGTATCTATGAGAATGTTTCTATTATGCCTGTTCATTTTGTTTGTAGATTCCATTGTCGATAGATATGTATTCATTGTCATTTTGTTTGTTCATATATTTTATCTTTTTCTTCAAAAAGACCCTTCATCATTTCATATAATAACTGTTTGGTGGTGATGAACTCCTTTAGCTTTTTCTTGTCTAGGAAAGTCTTTATATGGCCATCGATTCTAAATGACAGCTTTGCAGGATAGAGTAATCTTGGTTGTAGGTTCTTGCTTTTCATCACTCTGAATATTTCTTGCCACTCCCTTCTAGCCTGCAAAGTTTCTTTTGAGAAATCAGCTGACAGCCTAATGGGAACTCCCTTGTAGGTAACTAGCTGCCTTTCTCTTGCTGCTTTTAAGATTCTCTCTTTGTCTTGAACCTTTTGCATTTTGATGATGGTGTGTCTTGGTGTGGGCCTCTTGGGGTTCATCTTATTGGGGACTCTCTGTGCTTCCTGGACTTGTATGTCTGTTTCCTTCACCAAGTTAGGAAAGTTTTCTGCCATTATTGTTTCAAACAGGTTTTCAATTTCTTGTTCTTGCTCTTCTCCTTCTGGCACCCCCAAGATGCGAATGTTGGCACGCTTGAAGTTGTCCCAGAGGCTCCTTACACTATCCTCATTTTTTTGGATTCTTTTTTCTTTTTGCTGTTCTGATTGGGCGTTTTTTGCTTCCTTATATCCCAAATCGATGGTTTGCTTCTTGGATTTACATACTCTACTATAAACTGTGTAAATTATTCTTTATTTTAGTTAATGCCTCCTTCATTTCTGACTGTGCAGCCATCATTTCTGACTGGTCCTTTTTTATGCTCTTGAGGCCCTCACTAAGTTCACTGAGCATCCTTATAAGCAGTATTTTGAACTCAGCATCTGTTAGGTTGCTTATCTCCATTTTGCTTACTTCTTTTCTTGGGGTTTTGTTCTGTTCTTTCATTTGAGACCTGTTTCTTTGTCTCCTCATTTTGGCTGCCTCCCTGTGTTTGTTTCAGTGTATTACTTAACAAGTGGTATGGGGCCATCTGAGACCAGATGCTGCTTGTTTGAAAGAATTTAGGAAAACCTGAAGCAGGATCCAAGACAGGCCAATCCTATGGTGAAGGACGCGATACCGCGTTTACCTACAGCGCCGTCTTGACCGGAAGTCCTGCTTTGCTTTTTAAAGTTCTAAAATTGAGCATGATAATTCATGTCAACCTACTTCTTGGCATGATATATATATATATTCTATTCCTGTAGGAAAAAGGTATTTGGTTGGTTAATGAAGAAAGGACTATAATTTGTGTAAACAGCCAGTAAGGTGATGCTAGGACTTATATTAGGCAGAGTTCAGTCAGAAGTCAGAAGTTGCTCTGGTAATCTGAGGGGCGGGAGAGGATTTTGATAGAGTTGTTTAGTTGCAAGAGCTGGTTAAGCAGCAACTGCAGAAAGCAGATAACACTCAGGTTGAACTGGAGGGATAAGGAAGCAGTTTTGAGTTGGGGGAGCCAACCCAGTATTGATCCTGACCTCTGAGGAGTGGGTGCTTATGACCTGCCAGGGATGCTGACCACTTGGTGCCATCAGGAAAACAACACACCAGAAGGAGGAAGGGGAAAGAGATTTCTTGGCAGTGTCCTTCCAGCACCCTCTGTTGGCAAAGCCTAACACCAAGTTAGCAGGCAGAGGAGGAATGTGTGCTGTATCCAGCTTCAGTATCAAAAACCAGGAAAAAGAAAGATAGTTTGGAACTGAGAGACAATTAATACCTCCTTCATGTTGTTCCCAGAGTGATCCTTCTAAAATTTAAAATTATTTTTAGCATTTTCTTACCAAAATATCTTGATGGCTCTCAACATTTTCAAAACCTGTTTTTAACTTTTTATTTTGGGATAATTTTGAACTTAAGGACAAGTTGCAAAATGGTAAAGAGTTCTTGTCTACCCTTACCCATCTTCCTGAATTTTAATATCCTCCATAATCATAATACAGTTATCAAAGTCAGGAAATTAACATTGGGACAACTACAGACTTTATTCAGAGTTCGCTTGTTTCCCCATTAATGTCATTTTTCTGTGTGGTCATCATGTCTGTTCAGTCTCTTATCTGTGAGTTTCTCAGTCTTTCCTTTTATGTAATTTTATTTTTTAAAAGATTTTTATTTTATTTTATTGATTTTTAGAGAGAGAGGAAGGGAGGGGTAAAGAGAGAAATATCAATGTGATAGTGAAACATCGATCTGCTGTCTTCTACATGTCCCCTACCATGATTGAGCCCGAATCCTGGGCATGTGCTCTGTCTGGGAATTGAACTGGCAACCTTTCAGTGCACCAGACAGCACCTAGCTAACTGAGCCACACTGGCCAGAGTGGCCTTGACACTTCTGAAGAGTATTTGTAAGTTATTTTTTAGAGAGTGCCTGTATTCAAGTTTTTTGTTTTTCATGATTAAATTCAGGTTAGTACTGTTGGGGGGGCAAGAATTCCATAGAAATGGTGTTGTGTCCTTCTGTATTAGTTTGCTAGGGCCGCCATAACAAAGTACCACAGATGGGTGGCTTAAACAATAGACATTTATTTCCTCACAGTCTGGAGGCTGGAAGTCTGAGATCAAGGTGTTGGCAGGTTTGCTTTCTTCTGAGGCCCCTTTCCTTGGCTTGCAGATGGCCACCTTTTCTCTGTGTCCTTTCATGGTCTTTCCTCTCGCATATGTGTCCCTGTGTCTCTTTATATGTCCAACTTTCTCTTCTTACAGACACCAGTCAGATTGCATTAGGACCCACCCTAACAAACTTATTTTAACTTAATAACCTCTTTAAAGGCTCTATCTATAAATACACTCACTTTCTGAGGTTATGGGGATTAGGACTTAAGCATACAAATTTGGGGGGGCAGGGTACATTTCATCCCATAGCACCTTCCTTAATGCGTCTCACCAGGAGGAGGGGATGATATATATCTTATTGCTGGTGATATTAACCTTGCTTAATGTGGTATCTGCCACCCTTTTCCACTGTAAAGTTACTTTTTTTTTCTTTATTGGTTTTAGAGAGAGAGCAAGGGAGAGGGAGGGACAGAAACATCTATGAGAGAGAGCATCGATTGGCTGCCTCCTGTATGCAAATGACTGACATGATCACACCGCAGCTCGAGCAGCAGTTGTTTCTATTGTCTCGTGGTGTGACTTTCTGTAGCAGTTTGGACCTGTGCTAGCTGAGTTCTGACATGCACTAAGCCATACTCCAGCCGTGTGCATTTGTTTACTCATGGTGACTGATAAATGCACGTAACCTATTCAGTTTAAAATTACAGTAATACATATAGAAAGCTTTTCTGTGAAATTAAAGTTTTCATGCATACTTAATTTTAATTACACAAACATGTCTACATACGTTTAAAAAAGTACTAATTTGTCAATTTTTTAACGTATGCATCGGGAAAACCTATTTTATTTATTTATTTGCTTTTTAAATTCTATTTTAAAATCTGTGTAAATTATTCTTTCAGTTAAAGCCTCCTTTGTTTCTAACTGTCCTCCATTTCTGACTGGTCCTTTTTTATGCTCTTGAGACCCTCACTAAGTTCACTGAGCATCCTTATAAGCAGTATTTTGAACTCAGCATCTGTTAGGTTGCTTATCTCCATTTCGCTTACTTCTTTTCTTGGGGTTTTGTTCTGTTCTTTCATTTGGGACCTGTTTCTTTGTCTCCTCATTTTGGCTGCCTCCCTGTGTTTGTTTCAGTGTATTACTTAACAAGCGGTATGGGGCCATCTGAGACCAGATGCTGCTTGTTTGAAAGAATTTAGGAAAACCTGAAGCAGGATCCAAGACAGGCCAATCCTATGGTGAAGCAACCGGCAACAGCTTGGGTGGGCCTGAAAGTTGGGTGGGGCGGGGCCTCAGAGACTCACCAGGGCGGGGCTACCAGTGTGAGCCAGGTTGCTGGAGTCCCAGATATGGCGACTGTCTGCCACCCCAGGGAAGGGCTCACCAAAGGAACAGAGGCCTCTGACAGCACGTTTGTCCCCGAGAAAGCCCCCTCTCCAGCCCACTGGTTTTTCCAGCCAGAAGTTATGGGGACTTCTCTTCCTGGCACTGGAACCATGAGCGGTCTGCCTGGTGTGGGACGGGGACCCCTCAGTCCCAGGGAGACCTTTCCAGCCAGGTTTCCTCCTGATTTTTATCCACCACACATGGGTGTGGGACCAGCCCGTCTGCCTCCGCCTCTCCTACCAGTCTCGATGTGGCTGCTTCTTTTTTTTGTTTGTTGTTTTGTTTTGTTTTATCCTCATCCGAGGACATTTTTCCATTTTTTGTTCAGATAGAGTGGAAGGGAGAGGGAGAGAGAGAGAAACATCGATGTGAAAGGGACACATCGAGTGGTTGCCACCCGCACAACCCAACCAGGGCCGGGGACAAACTGCAACCGAGGTACATGCCCTTAGCGGGAACCGAACCCGGGTCTCTCTGGACCACAGGCTAATGCTCTAACCGCTGAGCCAAACTGGCCAGGGCGTGGCTGCTTCTTTAATTCCGTAGTTGTAGGACTGCCATTCAGCTCGATTTCAAGCGGTTTTGAATAATGTTGGTTCTGTAGTTTAGTTGTAACTTTGATGTGGTTGTAGGAGGACACTATGCCGCGTTTTACCTACGCTGCCATCTTGACCGGAAGTCAAACCTATTTTATTTAAAATAGACTTTTGACTTGAACGGATACCCCCTTGCCCAAGTTAGTACATTATATCGAGGTTTTACTATATGCACATAAAAGTAGGTTCAGAATTGCTAAATGGAACTCTGTGAGAAACTAACTAGGTCGGTGTCAGTGGATTGTGGACCATGGGCCAAATCCAGTCAATTTCATTTTTTTAAAATAAAGTTTTATTGGAACAGAGCCTGCCCAATTGTCTGAGGTTCTTCCTCACTACAATGGCAGATAAGAAAGTTGTGACAGCTCTGGCCCGTTGGGCTCAGCAGTTAGAGCGTAGGCCCGCGGACCAGAGAGTCCCAGGTTCGGTTCCTAGGAAGGGCACGTACCTCAGTTGCAGCTTGTCCCTGGCCTCAGTTGGGGTCATGTGGGTGGCAGCCACTTGATGTGTCTCTCTCACATCGATGTTTCTCTCTCTTCCCCCTCTCTCCCTCTTGCTCTGTCTGAAGATAAATGCAAAAATGTCCTTGGGTGAGGATAAAAAAAAACAAGTTGTGACAGACCATGTAGCCTGTAAAACTGACAATATTTACTGTCTTACGCTTTATTATTATTTTTCTTTATTGGTTTTAGAGAGAGGGGAAGTGAGAGGGAGAGAGATAGAAACATTGATGAGGGAGAACATCAATTGGCTGCCTTCTGCATGTCCCGCACAGGGGGTTTTGGTCCTCAACCTGGGCATGTACCCTGACCGAAATCGAACTGGCAACCTCTTGGAGCATGGGTCGACCCTCACCACTGAGCCACACTGGCTGGGCTGTCCGACACTTTATAGAAAACGCTTGCTGACCTTTAAACTCTAGGGTGGGGAACCTTTTTCCTGTCAAGAGCCATTTGGATATATATGTATATGTATATGTGTATGTGTATGTATGTAAAACATCATTTGTGGGCCATACAAAATTATCAACTTAAAAATTAACCTGCTGTCTGGCTGGTGTGGCTCAGTAGTTGAGTGTCCACCCATGCACCAAGAGGTCGCCAGTTTGATTCCCAGTCAGGACACATGTCCAGGTTGTGGAACCCATCCCCGGTGGGGGGCATGCAGGAGGCGGCTAATCGATACTCTCTCTTCGGTGTTACTATCTCTCCCTCTCCCTTCCTCTCTCTTTAAAAAAAATAAAGAAAAGAAAAAACCTGCTATATTTGATCAAACATTTAATTAACTCACCCCTAATGTGATGGCTGGAACTGCTACTCTGGTGAGGCGTGTGATGTTAGCTGGTGTGGATGATGTTACTACTCACAACTGCTTTTCCAGTTTGTGTTAGTCAGTCCAGAGTGCAGTCGACTGTTTTTGCAATGCTAAGTTATGAAAAGCATTGCTTGCAACAGTAAGTTGTTCCAAACACAGATGCATATTTCAGTGCATGTCTTTTCAAAGTGGAAAATTCATCAATGTTTATGTAACGTTTATAGAACTCAAGCAGTGGGTGGTGGTTGTACCTAGATTTCAGCTCATCATCTCTTTGCAGCTGAATGATTTCGCGTTGTAGATTATCAGGCTCATCAGCTGGTTCCTCATTGAACAGTGTAGCGAAGATGTTCAATACCATTTATTTACTTTTCACATCCTTAAATCTTTCATTAAATGCCTCAATTGGATTCTCACATTCACCAGCATATTCAAGTGTGTAGAAGGCTTTGTCCTTCCAGAGTGGGGAAATGCACTGTGTTATACTTTCCATTTGCACTTTTCACAACCTTAATTTAGCTTCAAATGATGTCACATTTGAAAGCAGGGAGCTGCGAAGCTGGTTGGAGCCCTCAGCTTGCCATTCAGCTCTGAGAGGTACTTGGTAATATCCACCATGAATGCTAAATCACACAGCCACTTGCTGTAACTGAGTTCCTGACAAGTTTTCTTTTCATCTCCACGAACTGCTTGACTCCATCCTGCGGTTCGTAAAACCTCGTGAGCATGTTTCTACGAGTCAGCCACCACACTTCATGGTGATCAACAAGATCACTGTACTCAGAGTCAAGATCATTCAGTAACTCTTTAAACTGGCAGTTGTTAAACCCTCTGCTTTTGACACAATTTATGCATGACACTACTGTTGACGTCACATTGTTGAGCTGCAGCGACTGCACAGAGACTTTCTTGGTGTATGGTGCAGTGGCATATAAATGACTTGGGTCAAGACTGAGACAATTCAGTTCTTTCTTGACAAATGCAATTAACCTTTTTTGCGAACCAGCCATGGCTGGAGCTCCCATCTGTGGTAAGGCCACTTAACTTTTCACAGCTCAAGTTTTTTCATTGATAAAACAAGTTTCTCAAACAAGTCCTTACCTCTTGTAGTGCCATGCAAGGCTTCCAGTGACAGCAATTCCTCTTGCATGTCAAACTCTGCAGTTATCCCATGAACAAAAACGGCCAGTTGGGCGTATTTGTTATGTCCAATGTCTCGTCATAAGCCAGAGAGAAAAACTGAAATCTACAGAATCATTCAGTGTTTTATCAATATCTTGTACTAAGACAGTAATCCGACCTGGCACGGTTCTCCGAAACAAACAAACACTGAAACAGTTTTACTTTGGTGCTAACAACTCCGCAGCAGCCACCATGCACTCTTTCACAGACTCTCCCTCCATGTGAGGCCTCAGCTTCTTTGCGATTAGCTCACTCACTACATAACTCATCTTATGAATAAAGTTGTCTCTGTCACAACCAGGCTTAGTGAAATTGGCTTATTGTGATTCCAAACTCCACTGAAGAGTATTGATTTTATCCAGATGGATTTGGCCTCCCAAATTCATTGAGTTTAGCATGTTTTCAGCTATAATGATGCACCAGATTGGCTTTTTTCATTATTGCTAACACATCACCACAAACTAGGCACACAGGTTTGCCTTTGACTTCAACAAAAAAATAATCATTCATTTATTTCTCTTGGAAAGATTGACACACTGCATCAACTTTTCTTTGTAGTTGCCATTTGTAGGATGTCATACCACGTAAGTTTTAATAACCTGTGTGTGTGTGTGTGTGTGTGTGTGGCCATCAGCATGATTATTTTCTTTGATCCCTGTTCTAATCCTGCATCTTGGATTTGAAACATATCCAGTGTTTGTATAATTGACTCTTGAGGTCTTCTCTGGGTACTGTAATTTCCTTAATCTTCATCCGAGATTCAGTTTTTGCAAGGATTGTTGATTGTGGATGTGTGGGTAAAGGTTAGATTGGAGTTACCATCTTTGTTGACAAAGAAGTTGACAAAATTTGTTGTCAGCTGTTGGAGGCAGGGTTATCAATGTCGCGAGGAATCTTCTCATCCCGTCTTCTCTCATTGTCACTGGATTGCCGTAGTTTCCCTACAGTGTGTTAACACTTCGAAACATGTACACTCCCATCCTGCTTGGCACTGACTGTCCTCTGAGTCACCGCTGTATATGCAGGTGGGCTGTGGGCCACTGATGAGAAGCATAGGTGTCTGTCCCGTCATGTACTTGTATATGTCCTGTCTATCCTGTAATGGATGTTCCTTGCTTGTCCCTCAAAATTTATGTTGTTGTTATGATTCACTTAATATAAATTTATGTTTCTGTGTTAAAAGCTCCTAGATTTATTAAATTTCGAGTCCCACCTGCTGTTGCCATGGTAGGGCCAGACCAAATGATTTCATGGGCCTTATGTGGTCCTCAGCTAGATGTTCCCCATTCCTGCTCTAGAGCATCCTTTTTTTGTTCCCCAACTGGTGTGCTGTAGCGAGCATACTGGTGTCCTGCAAGAATTTTAAAAACATTACCATCTGAATATTTAGTTAGGGGCACTGACCTCTTTTCCCTTAGAGTGTCAAATTGAAAAATGACAACCAACGCAATAACTGTCCAGTTTGAATGAAGCAAAATTATACCATTTTTTGTTGTTGTCAGCTCGGCAAAAAAAAATACATTGTTTGGTGTTCCACAGAATTTTAGATCAGTTTATGTGTGCCGTGAAATGAAAAAGGTTGAAAAATCACTGCTCTGGAGTATAGACTTTGTGTATAGTTATTTTGGTCTTTAGCTTTGCAGTGTCCTAGTAAAAATACTATGTTCCAAAGTTACTTTTTTCCCTCACTTGCTTCTATTTAGTTACTCATTTGTAATAGAGTTTGGTTCATTTGTTGCTTCTTGTGTACCATTTTGGGTTTCCCCACATCCCAGTTGATTGTAATTGTTTATTTCGGGGGTTAGTGAATCATTACTGTGGCTCTGTGAATGGGAGCGGTATAAAAAGATACACTCGAAAATGTCCCTCCCGCCTCATTCCTTATATTCCATTTCTGGTCTGCCATGTTATCTATTCCCTTTTCACCCTCCCTCTGTGGGTGTCCAGTCTCCATTTCTGGTTCCTTCATGTATATCTTTTGTACCAATCAGCAGGGACATGTATATTTTTTTACATTCCCTTCTTTCTCACAAGAAAAGTAGCATGTTATTAATATTCTTTTGTGCTTTGCCTTTTTCCAACTAGCAGTCAGTATATCTTGGAATCACTCCAAATGAGTTCATAGAGATCATCATTTAAAAAAATAGCTGCATAGGAACTTCATTGTGTGGATGTGTAGTTTATTCAACTACTCCCCTATGTATGGGATTTAGAATGTTTCCAGTAGGGGAGTAGTTGAATAAACTACACATATAAATGTGCTGCAGTGAATAATTCTATGCATGTGTAGTTTTATACTGTCTTTAGTATTGGTTCCTAGAAGTGAAATTGCTGGGTCAAAAGTTAAGTGCAGATGTAATTTGGTTAGCTGTTGCAAAATTCTCCTCTAGAAGTTTGTCCCCAGTTTAAATGTTTCCTCACAGCCTTGCCATCCTAACATATTGTTGTACTTTTCCCTAATTTGATAGGTGTTATATCAGTGTTTTTAATTTGAAATTTCCCCAATAATGAATTTAGTAGTTTTTCATGTTATATTTTTATCTTTTGGTGATATTTTAATATTTACATGAACATATTTTATATTTTTTGTGTGAATTGCCTGTTTGTGTATTTTTACCTTTTTAAAATTTTTGGATTTTGGTTCTGTGTCTTTCAATTAAAAAAAGTTTTTTTTAATATGGTAGGGATATCAGCCTTTAGTGATATTTGTTGCCCTCTCCCCCTTCTTCTTTTTACTTTTATTATGCCTTGTTTTTGCCTTAATGACTCCATCCCTCTTGCCTACCAGATATCACCCTAATTAATACACAGTTCTCTAAACACTCAATTGCTCACTCTTTACTGCTCCCTGTTTGCAGTATACTTCTAACATTGACTCCTGCTACTCAGCTCAAGAGTCCGTTCCCAAATGATCTCTCAACCAAAATGAATTCTTTTCAAGCAAGAAATTGTGCCTTTTCAGAGGGTGCTGCATTTGAAAGTTGAGTCTCATAATATCCTTTAATGACTCTCTGTGATTATGTGACGAGTAGCTGTTAACTTAAGTCAGTTTCTTTTAAATTTTATCACTGCTATCTCTGTATGGAATGATTCACCACTAGACTTGAGACTTTTAGCTCCAGTTACTATATTACAATTTCATGATTGAATTTCCACCAAAATTTTTTTGTCCTGGTATGTATAGTAAAATTTACAAGTCCCGATGTTAACTCGAGTGGCCATTTCTGTACATTGAATTTATGTGGATAGCTCCTTCAAAAAATAGTGAAATGGATAGTTAGTGCATACTGTCTCATGTCAGATCAACCATAGAGGGTGCCTTTTTACTAGCTTTTTAAAAAATCCTCACCCGAGGATATATTTTTATTGATTGATTGATTGATTGAGAGTGTGTGTGTGTGTGTGTGTGTGTGTGTGTGTATGAGAAAGACAAACAGACAGACACATCAGTGTGGAGAGAGAAACATTGATTGATTGCCTGCTGTACGTACCCCGATGGGATCAAACCTGAAACCTAGTTATGTGCCCTGGACAGGAATTGAACCTGAAATCTTTTGGTGCACGGAAGAACACTCCAACCAACAGAGCCACCCAGCCAGGACCAATTTACTAGCCTTTAATGAAGGTTAAGCATCAGGTCCCCTCACTTACAAGGATCGGGCCTGGAGATGTTTTAATAGTTTTCATTATAGAAGGAACATTTCTACATGCTTATTCTGTTTTAATTTTATTTTTTCCTTTATTGATTTTAGAGAGAGAGGAAGCGAAAGGGAGAGAGAGATAGAGACATTGATGAGAAAGAACATTGATTGGCCACCTCCTACATGCCCCCACTGGGGATTGGGCCCACAACCTGGGCATGTGTCCTGACTGGGAATCGAACCAGTGACCTCTTGGTGCATGGGTCTGCGCTCAACCACTGAACCACACCCGCCAGACTGCATGCTTACTCTCTTACTCTCGTAGTTCAGGATTTCCTTTGGAAGGATTAATTAGCAAGAATATGCAGCAGAGATGAAGCATAGTAGGTCATATGAAAAACTGAATTATGTTGTAAAGGTGTTACTTAAGATAGAAATAGAAGTTTATTTTTAATAGTTACTAGAGTTACAAAAATTTGATAAAATTAGAGATCTTGATTTAAAACAGTGTTTTTAAAAGTACTTCTGCAGCCTGACTGGTGTGGCTTAGTGGTTGAGTGTTGACCCATGCACCAAGAGGTCACCAGTTTGATTCCCCGTCAGGGCACATGCCCAGGTTGTGGGCCAGTTTCCAGTGAGGGGCATGCAGGAGGCGGCCAGTCGATGTTCTCTCTCATGGATGTTTCTGTTTCTCTCTCCTTCTCCCGTCTTCTTTCTCTAAAATCAATAAAGAAAAAATACTTTAAAAAAATAAATAAATAAAATGAAAGTACCCCTGCAGTAGTGAAGTCACTACCAGCTTATCAATTAATTTCTCTCAGCTGCTGTTCTCTTCTGGCCAATTACTAGGTATTATTTGAGGAGCAGATCTGGGCAACATTAATGACCCTCTCTGTGTACTTAGCCACTATGAGATTTCTAGAATTCAATAAGTATATAATACTCAAAAGCAGTCTGTATGGGTATTCTGTATGGGTATTTTAAAACTAGCTTAGAATCACATGGTACTTAACTATATTATGCCTATAAAATAAATGATAACATTATAAATAAGGCTAAAGCCCCTTTTTACCTTTTTACTTCTACTCATGATGTCACTTCGGTTGTCTCCGTCTGCCCCCTCCCCCCCAATTTCCAATCCCTTTCCATTTTAGTGACCGCTGACATCAGTCTCCTCTGGAGCCTTCCAGATCATCTGCGTGGCCTTGCTGCACTCCGTGTGTTACATGGACCAGCAACTGCGGCATCTCGTGGGAACTTGTTAGACATACAGAATCTTGGGCATCACCACAAACAAATTGAACCAGAATCTGCATTTTATTATTTTTTAATCCTCACCTGAAGGATATTTATTTTTCCATTTATCTTCAGATAGAGTGGGAGGGAGGGAGAGAAAGAGAGAAATATCTTATGTGAGAGAGACACATCAATCGACTGGTTGCCCCCTGCACAACCCCGACCAGGGCTGGGGACCAAACCGCTACCAAGGTACATGCCCTTGACCAGGATCAAACCCACGACTCTTTGGTCTGCGGGCTAATGCTCTAACCGCTGAGCCAAACCTGCCAGGGCAGAATCTGCATTGTATACAAATGATATAACACTATAACTAGAGACTTCCTAAGGCCTATCCATGTTGGTATGTGATGGACCTGTCTTTCTTTCTTCTTCACTGCTTCCTAACTTCTCTTCCATACTGTTGTTTAAATGACTGGTCATTCCCCATTGAAGAGCATTAATGTTGTTTGCAGTTTTTTGTTTGAGACATCCAATGTTGGAATGAACATATTGTGTACACGCACTAATGAAATAACCTAATGGAATGGTGTGAGCATTTTTAACGTAAAGATCCTGTTAAACGGCCCTACAGTGGCTATTATCAATTTGACTCTTTCAGTGATCATTTTGCATATATATATTTTTTCATATATATATATATTTTAATCCTCACATGATGGTATGTTTTTTTATTGACCTTAGAGAGAGGAAGGGAGAGACAGAGAGAGAGAGAGAGAAAGAGAGGGAGGGAGGGAGAGGGAGAAACAGAAACATTACCATATGTGTCCCAACTGGAGATCGAACCTTAAACCCCTGGGTATGTGCCCTGACCAGAAATCGAACACACCACCTTTCGGTGCATGGGATGACATTCCAACCAACTGAACCACGCTGGCCCGGATTGTATATTCTTTATAATATTGTTTAAGTTACTTCAGCTTTATATGTTTTCATATCAAGTTACCCAATTCACCTCTGTGTTGTAATTCAAAATTATATTGGCTTTTTAAGAAATTTCACATTTGACTTTTATAGGAAATTTAAAGTCAGCTTGTCAAGTTGTGTGAAAAATTCTATTGGAGTTTTTATGGTAGGACATTGTATTTAGTTAAGGCGAGAAGTTGAGCCTTCTAATAGTCATTCCTGAACATGGTATTTCTCTCAATTTATTTCAGCCTTCTTAAGTACTTAAGTAAAACTTTATAGCTGGTTGTATATGTGTATATGCATTTATATATGTGTGAGTTGTGTATTCTAGTTTTGTTAGCTTTATTCTTAGGTGATTTTCCTAGTTTTTAATGGATGGAATTTTAAAGAAGATTGATTTTTTTAGTTGATTGGCAATTTATAGGAAAATTGTTTTTTTTTGTTTGTTTGGTTTTGGTATATTAATCTTGTATCTGGTTCTTTTGCTGGACGCTAATAATAGTTTTTAATATTTAGCTCTTTAGGATTTTCTGAGTAGGCATTCATATGCTTTTAATTAATTATGGTTTTATACTCTTATCCTAGTATTTTTATGTCAATTTTTTTCATTGAATATAGGCTGAGAACTTCCAGGACAATGTTAAATAGTAGCATGACAGATAACATTACTGTCATCTTCTTTACTTACTAGGAGTGCTTCTAATATTTCACTGTTAAAATATGATAGTTTCTAAAATTATCTTGTAGGAAATATTCTTCTGTCCAGATTTTTTGGCTGAGAGGTCTTTGATTGCTTTTAAAAATCATGAATGGGATTTAATTACATGGTATGCCTGTCTAGCATACATTGGTTGATACTAAGTTTCTCCTGTATCTGATGGTAGTGATAGATTTTCTAGTACTGAATTACCCTGGTATTCCTGGGACACACACTACTTGATTACCATAATTCTTTTGCTGCTGACGGGGTCAGTGTGCTAAATTTTTACTTTAGGAAGTTTAAATCTCTGCTATAAGTGAGATTAAAACCACACTTTTTTTCCCTCCATTTGTGCTGTTCTGGTTTTGTTTTGTTATCAGTTATTAGAATATAACAACTTGACATTTTGGTGGAATTTGCCTTAAAGTTTCTGTCTCAGACATGTAAACAGTGCTATTTTTTTTCCCTAATAACCATTAGCATTAACTTTTGGCAGATTCGTGTAGCATTCAAAATTGTTTTCATTTCCACATTTAGTTAAAATTATTCTTAGCAAACTTTTGGAAATAAAACATATTTTCTGAAAATACTGGAGTGATACACTTTTTTAAACTTTATGTAAACAAATGCTTTTACATTTAGTAATTTCAGAGTTGAAATTATGAAGGAAGAACATTTAAGTAAATGACTTGAACCTATTAGAAAATGAAGCTGAACATAGATTTTATTGACCTGTTGAGTAAATACAAAGCTAACCAAATAAATCAAAGGAACTAATAATCGAGGAAGTTCTACTTCAGATAATATGAGGAAGTACTATTGTAAGAGTAGAGTTGACAGACAAATTTAGCATGGAGACTAGATCCTACAAATCTGCCGTGTGGGATTCATGTCAGCTTGTTGTGGAGTTTTAGTGCATTCCATTTGCAGGAGAGAAACAGCCAGAATAACAGCAGATTTCTCAGTCCCATACTTCACAGATATTCCCAATTTTTCCTATTTGTAACTGTCAGTTTGCCCTCTCTTCAATCCCAAAGTCAGATTTTTAAGCCTGTCAGTAGTAACTCAAATTTTGATAGTACACACTTATATATTACTAATAACAAATATTCACAGATGGGGAAAAGGGAATATCTGTTTTCTCATTCTGCACATAAACTTTTTAGAGCATGCATGCATAAATATATGAGTATGTGTATGTGTGTATATATGTATGTATAATATAGATTTTAAAAAATATCCACTGGACATTCATATAAATATAGCTAAGCAGTGTATTTTTTAGCTTTGTGTATGGTTTTAGCTTTGTGGTCACCTAGTACATATCTATTTTAAGAGTGTTATTTTTTTTTTTTTATCCTCACCGGAGGACATTTTTCCATTTTCTGTTCAGGTAGAGTGGGAGGGAGAGAGAGGAACAGAGAGAGAGAGAGAGAGAGAGAGAGAGAGACATCGACACGAAAGGAACACATCGAGTGGCTGCCACCCGCACAACCGATCAGGGCCGGGGACAAACTGCAACCGAGGTACGGGCCCTTAGCGGGAACTGAACCCAGGTCTCTCAGGACCGCAGGTCGACGCTCTAACCGCTGAGCCAAACCGGCCAGAGCTAGAGTGTTATGTTTTTTATTTCTTAGTATCGATATACTATAATTTATTTAGCCATTTCTTTGTTGAAAATGTATATTATCTGCAGGTTTTCAAATAGACAGTTGGGTCAAAAAGTATGCACATTTAAACTTCTATGTATCTCTAGTCTTCAAGAAAGTTTGTTTGCTCAGCTTCAGATTGAATGTCTGTTTTCCT
Source organism: Molossus molossus (assembly GCF_014108415.1). NCBI lineage: Eukaryota > Metazoa > Chordata > Mammalia > Chiroptera > Molossidae > Molossus > Molossus molossus. Next base: position 9,796,438 of record NW_023425347.1, read on the forward strand.
GTGTATTGGTACTGGTTATCAGCCTTTAAGTTTTGCTGATCTAATGCACAGAAATGGATGCATGATTATCTTAGTAGTGAAATTAAAATTTTTTTTCTTTCTTCAGTCATTTAATTTTTTTTTCTTTTTCAAGACATGCTCATGCTAATGTTTTTATCAATCAGGAGGCACTCTTCATATTACAAATAGTAGTCCTATGTTGAGGGTACTTTTTTCTAGTCTGCTACCTTTAACTTTAAAAAATATATATCTATTTTCTTTTTGTACTTACTTTTTTTTTTTTTTGGTTACAGATGTTTCTCCTTTTTTCCCCATTGACAGCCTCCTCCCCTTGTCCCCCCACCCCGTCCCCGGCTTTTTTGTCCATGTCCATTGGTTATGCGTGCATGCATATAAGTTTTGTGGTTTATCTCTTTCCTCCCCCCACTATCCCCGCTTCTGAGGGTTATGTCTGTTCCCTACTTCCACGTCTCTGGGTGTACCCAATTCCTCAGACTGTTATGTTCATTATATTCCACAAGTAAGTGAGGTCATGTGGTATTTGTCTTTTTCTGCTTAGCTTGTTTCACTTAGGATAATACTCTCCAGGTCCCTCCATGCCATCTCAAAGAATAAGAGATCTTTACTTGGGCTATTACCATATCTTAGCTATTGTAAATAGTGCTGCTATGAACACGGGGGTACATATATTTTTTCTGATTGATGTTGCAGGCTTCTTAGGGTATATTCCTGGAAGTGGGATCACTGGGTCAAATGGAAGTTCAATTTTTAATTGTTTTGTGGAAACACCATATTGTTTTCCATAGTGGCTGCACCAGTCTGCATTCCCACCAGCAGTGTACTAGAGTCCCCTTTTCTCCACACCCTTGCCAAGCCCTCATTGTTTGATGATTTGTTGATGGTGGCCAATCTGACAGGTGTGAGGTGATACCTCATTGTTGTTTGAATTTGTATCTCTCTGATGATTAGTGATGTTGAGCCTTTCTCCATATATCTCTTGGCCATTTGTATGTCCTGTTTGGAGAGGTGTCTCTTTAGGTCCTCTGCCCATTTTTTAATTGGGTTCTTTGTCTTCATTTTGTTGAGTTGTATGAGTACTCTATATATTTTGGAAATTAACCCCTTATTGGATATATCATTGGCAATGATGCTTTCCCATACCGTGGGTTGCCTTTCCATTTTGATGGTTGTTTCTTTTGCTGTCCAGAAGCCTTTTAGTTTGATGTAGTCCCATGTGTTCATATTTTTCTTTGCTTCTGTTGCCTTAGGTGATGTATCAGTGAAAATTCTGCTGTGTATGATGTCCAAAATTTTGTTGCCTACATTTTCTTCTAGGATTTTTATGGATTCACGGGTCACATTAAAGTCTTTTATTTATTTTGAGTTTATTCTTGTGTATGGTGTAAGTTGATGGTCTAGTTTCATTTTTTTTTTTTTGCATGTAGCTGTCCAATTTTCCCAGCACCATTTATTAAAGAGGCTGTCTTGACTCCATTGTATGCTCTTGCCTCCTTTGTCAAATATTAATTGAGCATAATGTCCTGGGTTCATTTCTGGGTTCTCTGTTCTGTTCCACTGGTCTATATGCCTGTTTTTGTGCCAGTACCAGGCTGTTTTGATTACAGTGGCTTTGTAGTATAACCTGATATCTGGTATTGTGATCCCACCTACTTTGTCCTTCTTTTTTCAAGGTTGCTATGGCTATTCAGTGTCTTTTTTGGTTCCATATGAACTTTTGAAGTATTTGTTCTAGTTCTGCGAAATATGTCCTTGGTATTTTGATGGGGATTGCATTGAGTCTATAGATAGCTTATTTGTACTATGGACATTTTAATGATGTTAATTCTTCGAATCCATGAACAAGGTGTATGCTTGCACTTTTTTATATCTTCCTCTATTTCTTTTTTCAATGTTCTGTAGTTTTCTGCAAGTAGGTCCTTTACTTCTTTGTTTAATTTATTCCTAGGTATCTTAATTTTTTTGCCGTAATGGTAAATGGGATTGTATTTTCAGTTTCTCTTTTTGTGAGTTCATCATTGGTATATAAGAGTGCCATCGATTTCTTGATGTTAATTTTGTATCCTGCTACTTTGCCAAATTCATTTATTCAGTCTAGTAGTTTTTTTTTTTCTTTTCTTTTTGCACAGATAGAGTGGGAGGGAGAGAGAAGAAGCGAGAGAGAGAGGGAAACATCAACGTGAAAGGGACACATCGAGTGGCTGCCACCCGCTCGACCAACCAGGGCCGGGGACAAACTGCAACCGAGGTACATGCCCTTAGCGGAAATCGAACCCGGGTCTCTCCGGACCACAGGCGGATGCTCCAACCGCTGAGCCAAACCGGCCAGGGCGGTCTAGTAGATTTTTGATGGAGTCTTTAGGGTTTTCTACGTATAATATCATGTCATCTGCAAATAATGACAGTTTCACTTCCTTCTTTCCAATTTGTATTCCTTTTTGTTTTTCTTCATGTCTAATTGCAGTGGTTAAGACTTCTAGAACTATGTTAAATAAGAGTGGCGAAAGTGGGCATCCCTGTCTTATTCCTGTTCTTAAGGGAAATGTTTTTAGTTTCTGCCCATTGAGTATGATGTTGGCTGTAGGTCTTTCATATATGGCCTTTATTATGTGGAGATATGATCCCTGTATTCCCACATTGCTGAGCATTTTTATCAGAAATGGATGCTGGATTTTGTTGAATGCTTTTTTAGCGTCTATTGATATGATCATGTAGTTTTTATTCTTCATTTTATTTATGTGGTGTATGACATTTATTTATTTGTGAATATTGTATACCAGCCTTGCGTCCCTGGGATGAATTCCACTTGGTCATGGTGAATAATTTTTTTTGATGTATTGCTGGATTCGATTTGCTAGTATTTTGTTCAGAATTTTGGCATCTATGTTCATCAGGGATATTGACCTGTAGTTTTCTTTCCTTGTCGTGTCTTTTTCTGGTTTTGGAATTAGAATTATGCTGGCCTCATAAAACGAGTTTGGAAGTCTTCCTTCTTCTTGAATTTTTTTGAAATAGTTTGAGGAGAATGGGTGCAATTGATTTCTAGTTTCATGCCATTGTGATCTGAGAAGATGCTTGATATGATTTCAATCTTCTTGAACATGTAGAGATTTAGTTTGTGTCCTATCATGTGGTCTATCTTTGAGAATGTCCCATGTGCACTTGAGAAGAATGTGAATTCTGTAGTTTTGGGGTGTAATTCTCTGTAGATATCTATTAAATCCATTTGGTCTAGTGCTTCATTTAGAGTCTCTGTTTCCTTGCTAGTTTTTTGTCTAGAGGATCTATCCAGTGGTGTCAACGGGGTGTTGAAGTCTTCTGCTATGATTGTTTTGCTATCGATTCCTCCATTCAAGTCCTCCAGAAGATTTTTAATATATGTTGGTGCTCCTATATTGGGTGCATATATGTTTATCAAGGTTATATCTTTTTTTTTTATTTTTTTTTTTATCCTCACCCGAGGATATTTTTCCATTTTTTGTACAGATAGAGTGGGAGGGAGAGAGAGAAACGTCGACGTGAAGGGACACATCGAGTGCCTGCCACCCGCACGACCAACCAGGGCCGGGGACAAACTGCAACCGAAGTACGTGCCCTTAGCGGGAACCGAACCCGGGTCTCTCCGGACCGCAGGCTGACGCTCTAACCGCTGAGCCAAACTGGCCAGGGCAAGGTTATATCTTATGTTGGATAGATCCTTTAAATATTATGTAGTTGCCTTCTTTGTCCCTAGTTATGGCCTTCATTTCAAAATCTATTTTATCAGATGAGTATTGCTACCCCAGCTTTTTTTTCCTTTCCATTTGCTTGAAAGATTTCTTTCCATTCCTTCACTTTCAACCTATGTGAGTCTTTTGTTGTGAGGTGCATCTCTTGTAAAGAACATATAGATGAGTCATGCTTTCTTATCCAATCAGTTACTCTGTGTCTTTTTTATTGGAGCATTCCATCCATTGAAATTTGAGGTAATTATTGATATGTACTTATTTATTGCCATTTTTGTTTAGTGTGGTTATATTTTACTTCCTATTTCTTCTACTAATTACATCAGTCCTTTTAACATTTCTTGTAGTGCTGGTTTGGTGCTAATGTATTCCCTTAGTCTTTTTTTGTCTGGGAAGCTCTTTATTTGACCTATTTTGAATGATAGCCTTGCTGGGTAGAGTAGTCTTGGATTCAGATCCTTGTTTTTCATGAGTTTGATTACTTCATGCCATTCCCTTCCGGCATGTGGTATTTCTCTTGAGAAGTCAGCTGAGAGCCTTATGGGGGTTCCTTTGTAGGTAAGCTGTTGCTTATCTCTTGCTGCCTTTAGGATTTTCTCTTTGTCTTTAATTTTTGGCATTTTAATTACTATGTGTCTTTGTGTGGGCCTGTTTGGGTTCTTCTTACTTGGGGCTCTCTGAGCTTCTTGAACTTGAATGCCTTCTTCCTTTACCAAATTAGGGAAGTTTTCTGTCACTATTTCATCAAATATATTCTCTAACCGTTGCTCATTTTCTTCTTTGGGGACTCCTATGATGCGAATATAATTACGTTTTCAGTTGTCCCACAGTTCTCTTAAACTGTCTTTCTGTTTTTTAATTGTTTTTTTTTTATTTTCTGATTGGTTGATTTTTTTTTTTCTACCTTTTTTCTAATTCACTGATCCAGTCCTCAACTTCCTCTGCTCTGCTGTTTAGACCTTCCAATGTGTTCTTTATTGTTGCTATATCATTATTCATTTCTTCTTGGTGGTTTTTAATTTCCAATTGATTGATTTTCAACATTTCTATGTCTTTACTCATGGTGTTGATGTCTTTACTCATGCTGTTGAGCTTCCTGAAGTTCATGGTTCTGAATTCTAGCTCTGTTAACTAGCTTAACTGCACCTCATTTATCTCATCTTCGGTAGAGGTGTCTTGTTCTTTCATTTGCCATTTGTTTCTTTGTTTCACCATTTTTGCTATCTCAGGGGGTTTTTGAGGCTGCCAAATTTTCCCTGTGGGTGTTGGTGTTCTGCTGTTTCTCTCTACTGTGTTTGGGTCAGCCTGGGAGGACCCACATTAAACACCACTGTCAAGTCTCCGTTTCTTGGGTAGAGTTGCAGGCCCAGGAATGGTTCATTTATTCTCCAGCTTTTTGCCTGGAGGCTATTAGTCCAGGTTACTTGAAGAGGCTTGTGTTCTCAATGGAATGAAAAACTCCCTCTGGTGTTCAGCATAAGGGGATTTCCCGAAGTGGGGCAGATGCTGTTTGTTAAGGAGCTTCAATGGCCCGCCTGGGTGGGGTTGAATCTCAGAGGGAGGGGCTGCCACCTCTCCCCAGAGCCCTTGGAAGGAGTAAGATGGCCACCGTCCTGTGTGACCACAACTCAGCAAAAGCTCTGAGTGCCCTCCAAATCTCAAGTGTCCCCACACAGTTTCAGTTCAGTCCACCCTCCCTGTGCCAAAGCCCATGATGAGTGGCTGTGGCTATTGTAGTGTCTGTCCTGGCTCTGCACTGTGGAGCCGCTTGGGAGTGTAACCCCGAGGGCACTGCTCACAGCTCAGACTGCTGCTGTCCTTGGGCTTCCAGCCTCCTTCTCCAACCTCTGCAATCCTTCCAGGATCTATTCAGTGTCCCTGGTTATATGGTCTTTGCAAGCTGCTTTTCTGTTGCTTCTTCCCGATGATTTGTCTTTATTTTAGTTGTAATTCCAGTTTAGTACTGGGAGTGGGTTCGAGTAGCTTCCAGTCACTCCGTTGCCATCTATCTTTTGGAATCCCCTATCTTTTGATTTTTTATAGCTGTCTTTTTCTTTATGACTACTGACTTCCGTGTCTTAGTTAGGAAAGTTCTTTCTTATGTCAGCATTATGCACACTGTTTTGTAAATATTGGTACAGGAGAAGCAGTTACACCTTCATTTCTCATTGAGCAAAGGTATCCTGGTAACATGACTGTAATAAGAAAACAGTAGCAAGCCAAGAAGTATGTATTTTAGTAGAGACAGTGTAGATTGTATACAGTATAGATTTGAGATACCAAACCATTTGATATCTCAAATGGTTCTAGTTTCCCTCCATGAACGCATATTTAACATGGTTGAATTATATTGGTGTCTTGGTTTTTACAAATATGAGCATATCCCCATATCATTAAAATACTTTTATAAATTAAGTAACAAATGTTTATATTCTTCTTTTCTTGCTGTTTCAGAATTTACTTAAACATTATAGGCATTTTATTTTATTACATGTTTCTGTTGATGCAAAAGAGTATGTCACTTGAGTAATGGAACATAATAATAGGAACACTTGGGAACTGCCTAATTTCAACTGGAGCCTAATACTCATGCATAGAATTGTGTGCTCTTTCCCTAAAGATATTTAATTACAGTTACACAGTTATAGTAATGCTGTTATCTACTTCTGATTGCAACCCCCCACAAGCCCACTTTAAGAGAGGATTTTTTTTTTTTTAATACAGTGTAATTACTGGATCAGAAGTCATTAACACTTTAGGCTTTTAGTGGAGCCACCTGTTCACTCCCACCAGTAGTACTTGAAAGGACCATCCCAGTATTCCCTTAATAGCATTGAGTATTATACAGCAATTAAAATAAACAACTTGCTCAGCTGGTGTGGCTCAGTTGTTGAGGGTCAACCCATGCACCAAGAGGTTGCCGGTTCGATTTCCAGTCAGGGCACATGCCCAGGTTGTGGGCCTGATCCCCAGTGAGAGGGGGCATACAGGAGGTGGTCATTCGATGTTTTTTCTCTCATCAATGTTTCTATCTTTCCCTCTCCCTTCCTCTCTCTAAAAACCAATAAAGAAAAAAAAATTTTAAATAAAATAGAAAACTTAATTCACCTGATAGAAAAATGTTACCTTTGAATTTGCATTTCTTAGATCACTAGAAGCCAAGTGGTTTTAAAATTTTTGTTAGCTCTTTTATAGTTAGATTAAAAAAAATCAACTACTTTAACTCTTTATAGTAACGGTATTTGTGGCAAATAAATTTTCTTAGTATATTTTCTTTGTACTTCTGTGCTTTTTATTTACCTGAGTTATAACTTTTTAACATGTAGGTAGGTTCATTGATCTTTCTTTTTGTAATTTAAACTTAAACCATTCATCCCCAAATGTGAATTTAGTATTTTTAAATCATTTTAAATGTTTAAAATTATAATTTATCTATCTGAACTTTATTTTTTTTTTTCTATGTTGTATCTTGAAGGTCTAAATTTCCTAATCAATTAGGCAGTGTTTCCAGTATTATTTTTTACTCCTTATGCCTATTTACCAAGAGTTTAAATTTATGTATGTATTAGGATCTGTTTTGGACTGGTTTGCTAAATCAAATTTATCTGTGTAGTTCCATTTCTAGGAACAGAACATTCTTCTAAAGCAGTGGTTCTCAACCTTCCTAATGCCACGACCCTTTAATATAGTTCCTCATGCTGTGGTGACCCCCACCAATAAAATATTTTTGTTGCTACTTTATAACTGTAATTTTGCTACTGTTACGAATCGTAATGTAGATATCTGATATGCAGGATGTATTTTCATTTTTACAAATTGAACAGAATTAAAGCATAGTGATCTTAATCACAAAAACAGTATGTAATTATATATTATGAAATATTTATTTCTAATTACAAATAAATGAAATTTTGTCTTGAAGCATGGTGTAGCAGGTTATAACAACAGTAAACTACATTGCTACGTTTTACGACAGTATGCGTAAAAAGCCAACGTCAATACGAAGGTTGAGATTGCTTCTTTCTCACCAGATCAGAAATTCTCGGGGCAGTCTTTGCAAGAGCATAAGGAAGATCATCTTCCACAAGAAGTCTACTTCTGTAGTTAGACTTGATAACTAACAAGGTGGAAAACCCTATTTCACAAAGATATGTTGTTGGAAATGGAAGAAGAAGGCACAACACAGTCTCAGAACAGGATTTGACTGCAAACACTTGATCCAGAATTTTGTAACTGTCATTGTAAAGAAATCAGTTCTTGCTGCATCGCTGTTAATAAGTTCAATGAACTCCTCTTGTGCTGTCTCAGGAACATCTTCAACTTTGACTGTGAATGGGCTTCTGGCAAGTGCAAATGGGGTGTCAGGTAGATTTGGAAAGTATGATGAAATTTCATCTGCAAGCATGTGCAAGTGTTCTTTCACAGAAATGATCATCGTAATTCTTTTGTCTGGTTCAGTGTCATGTTCCTCAAAGAAAGCAGATAAGGTAGGCAACATGTAAATTTTATTTTCATCCACTTTTTTTTGGTCAAATCTGAAGTTTCATTTGGAATGATCGGATCTTTTCAGACAAATTGAAGCATGTTGCATTTGGTTATTGCAGTGATAAATTTAACTCATTCAAGATGGCAAAGGTGTCAACCAAGTAAGCTATTTTCTGTAGTTTGCTTTTATTGCTGAAAGTGCTTTGAACTGTGGTCTTGCTTTCTGATCAAAAACTTTTTAAAGTTTATCATGAAGCTCAAAAACACGTTTTAAGACTTTCTGTCGACAGCCATCTCACTTCATTGTGAAATAGCAAAGCATTGTTTGGCACATCCAACTCGTTGCACAGTTGCGAAAACAGTCGACTGTTTAAAGTGCTCGCCTTTACAAAATTGACAGAACTTATGATGCTTTTAATTATTTCTTGTAACTCTTGTGGCAGCATCTTCGTTGCTAATATTTCCCAATGAGTCATACATTGAGTTCTGAAGACTTTTGGTGACTCATTCAGTACCAAACTTTGAAATCCATTGACATCCTAGCATAGCTGGAGCACCATCTGTGCAAACACCACAAACCTTTTCCCAAGAGATTTTATGCTCTTTCAGAAAAGAACCAATTGTGTCAAATACATCACGTGTAGTGGTTGTCATTTCAAGAGGTTTGCAAAAAAGAAATTCATCTTTAAAGTTGCCATCATTAATACACCTCACGTAAACCAGTAACTGAACAGTTTGCAATGTCTGTAGATTCATAAAGCTGGATGCTAAATATTGGAAGTGGAGCAGATTTAATTTCCTGATAAAGAATATCAGCAGACATGTTATCTATTCTTCTGTGGACAGTGTTGTTAGATAAAGAAATTGCACTCAATTTTGTAACAAATTCGTCTCTGATCATAACTTGAACAATTACTTTGGCCGCTGGCAACAGTAAATCCTCAGCAGTGGTGTGAGGTTTCATAGCTCTGGCGATTCTGAGTGCCACCAAATATGAAGCTTCAGTGGCTGCTACGTTTTGTTTGTGGTACTAACCACCAGTGTCAAGACTGGCTTTCTTGAGTCTATCAGCTTTGCTTCTAAAATAGTTGGTATCCTTGCCAGCAAAGCTTGGATGCTTGCTATCAAAATGGCATTTTAGTTTGTTTGGCCTCATAGATTTGGCTGATAGAACTTCCACAAATAACACATTGTGGTTTCTTAATTCCTGCTGTAATTATTGAGGTAAAACCATACTGTAAAAAAATCCTCACTATATTTTCTTTTCTTAACGTTCTTCTCTACACGATCCATTGTCATGGGATGGTTTGCTAATGAAAATAATATATAACAATAGCTTTAATAATACAAAAAATGATACATGGCATCATTTAGTCAATATAGTTCATTGAAGTTTTCTATAATTTACCGTTCTCTGTGTTGTGTTTCTTACATACCTGTTACTATCACAAGGGGGCAGTATTCACATCAACCACAGCTGAATATTAAAAAACTGATCAGCATCCAGATTAAGTTCCCATGGTACAGATATATATATATTTTTTTTGCAGTAGTTGATAATTTTACAGTACATGATTTTACATTTACCCAGTAATTATAATTCATGAAGTGTTGTTTTACCTCCAATACTGCTGCTTTCAACACAGTAGTTGCTTTTAACAGAGTAGCTGCTCTCTACACATGTGTAACTGGTCCACATAAGTACATTATGGCACCAACCCTGTCACATACACCTGTATTTGTACAGGGTGTATGTGATGGGGTTGGCGCGATGATGTCATCACGCTGGGTACTCGTATGTGGGCATATCTGCATGTGGACGGACCCGCCTGGAGATGGATAGAGGAGTGATGTCTCAGTTCCTAAGACCATCGGAAATATGTGTTTTCCGATGGTCTTAGGTGACCCCTGTGAAAGCGACCCCTGAGCACAGGTTGAGAACCGCTGCTGTAAAGGAACTTTGAAAACTTATCTTCTTTATATTAAAAATGTTAATTTAAGTATTAGGAACTTTTGTGTTATGGTTTTAGCTAAAATTACATTTTCTCAACCTTTGTATCCTTAGATAAAATAGTATTAGCTATTAAAAATAAAATAGAAAACACCAAAAAGAAAGGGAGTGGGTAGTATAAATGATATCGATAACAATCTTGCTAAGACAGCTCATTTGTTCTTAGGAAAGGGAGGGATTTTTGAAGCCTTTTGAAGGAACACTTGAGACTGTTCTCCCATGTTCATGTTGTATAATTTATATATAATGTGGAGCTGATGGATTGTGTGGGAAGTGGGGGTGTTGTCATTTTTTTCTCCACTGTCAATCTAAAGTTGAAGATGTGTTCATTAAAGTTGTAGTGTTTACTGACCTTGAGCCATAATTTGTTTTTATGAGCAAAGTAAATCTTTTATTAGTGCCATGTTCTACGTACTGTACTTTATCTGGGAACTTTTATCACCATATTAACTTTCCTTTTTCTGGAGGAAGAAAGCAGTGGTATTCCTTAGTAAAACCTCTAAATTGGGAAGATGTAAAAGCCACCTCTAGAACCACAGGCTTTTAGCACTAATCATAATTTAGGTTTAAAAATCATACTAACTTGAGTGTCATTCTTTTGCTAGGTGGCTGAAACAGAGGCTTGAGGACCATGGGTTTTTGTTTTTGTTTTTGCTTCCCCCCACCCCTGGATCGATTCTCTTCCTGTTTTTAAGGTCACATATGTGTTGTGAAAGTTATGCCATATTCTTTGTAGGTCCCTAAGAATTGGGAATGCTTTCCTTACATCTGCACAAAAGTGAGTGTTGAAAGTCTGAATATGGCCCTGGCCGGTTTGGCTCAGAGGTTAGAGAGTCGGCCTGCGGTCCAGAGAGATCCGGGTTCGGTTCCCGCTAAGGGCATGTGCCTTGGTTGCGGTTTGTCCCCAGCCCTGGTTCGGTCGTGCGGGTGGCAGCCACTCGATGTGTCCCTTTCACGTCGATGTTTCTCTCTCTCTCTCTCTTCCTCTCTCTCCTTCCCACTCTATCTGAACAAAAAATGGAAAAATGTCCTCAGGTGAGGATAAAAAAAAATTAAAAAGAAAAAGCCTTAGTATGGTTCTTAAATCTAAAACTGTATATACCTTGATAATCAAAGTATTACCTGCATTTTTTAAAGCTTTCTGTTTTTTGTGTAGCTCTTGAAATTTTTTTTGAATAGGGGTGTTATGTTATTCGCATGTACTGGATTCAGTGTTTTACAATAAATCTCAATCATATTTCGAGGTTTGGTGATGCTTTCGTTATAGTTGATTAATAGAAATACATAGAATTACTTATAATTTTAAATTGTTGGATCTAGACCTTCTTTTACTAAGGCATCCCCAGCTTAGGCAATGTCTGTTCTAGTTGGAAAGATGATGTGATCTTCTCATAATGAACCAACCATTGGAGAGATGAAAGAATCCGAGGCCCAAAGGTTGAAGATTGCCCAGAGTCACATTGGTCAGGCTGATAGCTGAGCCCAGATATTCAGTATTATATTACCTTTAGGAGTTTGGTTATAATATGTCTCGGAGTGGATCTCTTGGAGTTTGTTGATCTCCTTGGATTTGTAAATTGATATCTTTCCTCAAATTTAGATAGTTTTGGGGCCTTATTTCTTTTTTTTCTTCTTTATAAAAAATATTTTTATTGATTTATTTACAGAGAGAGAGGAAGGAAGGAAGAGGGAGAGAGAAAGAGAAACATCTATGTGAGAACAGAACATTGATTGGCTGCCTCCTGCACATCCCCTACCCGGGATGGAGCCTACAACCCAGGCATATGACCTGAGTGGGAATGGAATCAGCAGCCTTTTGGTGCAAGGGATGAACCCCAACCAGCTGAGCCACTGTGGCCAGGGCAGGGGTCATATTTCTTCAAATAATCTTTCTCTCCCTTTCTTCTGGGATGTCCATAATGTGTTGGTCCAGTTGATGGTATCTTACTTGTGACTTTTGCTATGTTCACTTTTTTATTTTATGCTTCTCTGACTTACTAAAAATTGTCCTATTTTTAGGTTCATCAGTTCATCTTTCTGCTTGCTCATATCTGCTATAGAGCCCTCTTGTGAATTTGCATTTCAATTCTTTCTTACTTTCAGCTCCAGATATTTATTTGGTTCCTTTTTATAATATCTGTTTCTTTATTTTGTATATAAATAATTTTTCTAATTTTTTTTAGTTCTTTGTTCATGTTTTACTTTAGCTTTTTGATCATATTTAAAGTAGTTTTAAAATTCTGTTGTCTAGTAAGTACAATGTCTGGGCTTATTAATTGTTGGTTTCAGTATTTGCAAGGACTCTTCCTGGTATATGGTCACTGAAGTCTCTGTTCCTTAGCTTGTGTTCAGCTAGTGTTTTGTTCAGCTAGTGATATTTCTTTGGATACTTGAAGCTGAACAAACAAAACACCACCTCTCCTAGTCTTTGCATATTGGCTCTATGACAGGACATTCTTTCAACACTTAGGTTCATACTGCAGGTCTTCTTAGGTCTTTTCTGAGCATGCATCTTGTCTTGGGCATGTGAATAGCCTTCTGTTCCCACTTACAGTGCTTTTGAATGTCCTGATTTCCTCTCTCCAGCTTTCCTTACAGGCTTTGTGGAGTCTCTTTTATGTCACAACCATAATCTTTTGCTCCAGGTGTCTGTGGGTTGTTAGTTCATCTTGCAGTGGTTTTGAGCAATGCCACTTTTTTGGCCTAAGTTCAAATGTCTTGTGTCAGTCCTATAGGTAATCTCCTGTCTGATTAGAACAAAACCTACAATAATTTGTGAATAAAGTCTGCTCTGCTCCTTCTAGAACCAGAAATTAGGGGCCCACACTGGGAATGCAGGCTGCCTTTGTTAATACTGCTTCCACGCTGTAGAGAGGATGGGGCAAGAACAAGTAGAAACAACACAAAGCTTTCCTACTGTTTTGAAGTTACCTTTTTCATGATTCAGTGTTCACTTGTTTGCTGTAAACCGTTGACTTCAGACAAAGTTGGTTCTAACGGTTTCTGCTTGTTTTTTGATGTTTCTGTGGGGAAATGAGAAGTAGGAACTGCCTGCCCTATCATTTTATTTTTAATTTAAAAAATTTTAAAGTTATTGATAAGAGAGAGAGAGAAACATCGATTTTTTGTTCCACTTACTTATGGTTGATTCTTTATTGGTTGATTCTTATATGTGCCCTGACCGGGGATTGAACCAACAACCTTGGCATGTGGGGATGATGCTCTCACCAACTGAGCTGCCCAGCCTGGACTGCCTTCCATTTTCTTGAGCCTGTCTGTACTTCTGAAGGGTTGTCATGGAAAGTCATTCAAGATTTTAAATGTTCTGGGTGTGCATACCATTCCTATAATGATTCCTATAATTCAGGGGATCTGCATAAGGTGGGACCACACTACCCCTTTAAGATTATGTTAAACAGCTGATAACAAGCTATGGTTTTTCTAATATACATTGAAATAAATATAGTGTTAATAAATTTAACTGTTCACCCTTGTGACACCTAAAAATCATCTTGGGTACTGCCAGTAGATTATATATCATGCTTTGGGAAATACTTCCTTACCATAAATCTAAATCTGGGATGGTGTTGATAATTTTGCTTCATCAGTCCCCGCTGTATTCTTGGTCAGGCTACACTGTTACATACATGGTAACAGTCACATTTACTTGCAGATACTCCACAATTCATAATTGGTTTGTTTTCTAAACTTTTAAAAATATTGATGTTTTTGGTCTGGGAACTTTTAAATCATTATTATTCATAAGACGGGTTTCCAAGTCAGCTACAAATACTACCAATAACTATGTAAAGTAGAAAAGGGTACCATGGAGCCAAAAGTGGGTTTTAATTAATATATTTTATACTTGTGCTTTCAGACTTCCAACCCCCTAGAGGAGCTGGGACTTTTTTTTTTCCTTTTAAATCCTCACCTGGGGACACGTTTTGATTGATATTTTTAGAGAGAGAAGGAGGGAGAGAGAGAAAAACATCGATGTGAGAAACATCAATTGGTTGCCTCCTGTTCGCACCCCGGCCAGGGATCAAGCTGCAAATTAGGTATGTGCCCCATCCCAGAGTCGAACCCACAACCTTTTTGGCATAGGGGACAATGCTAAACCAGTTGAGCCACATGGTTGGGGCACAGGAGCTCGGACTTTTAAACGACTGTAACAAATTCTCAGTTTGGTTTAGTTTACCTTTTGGTTGCTATTTTTTACTCTTCCTCAAGGGTCCTAGGAATTGGGCCTTCTGCTTTCCTTTTCCAGTGATATTACTTGTTGTGCACCCAGTTTGGAGCATGGCTCTCACTGTCTTTCCTGTTTCTACAGTAAACACTTTGTCCTTTACATGTCTTTTTAAAGGACTTCTTGTTAAAAAAAAATTTAAATTTGTTAAGGATAAAGTGAAAATGAGAGTTTAAGACAGCGGTTCTCAACCTGTGGGTTGCGATCCCTTTGGGGGTCCAGCGACCCTTTCACAGGGGTCGCCTAAGACATAACAGTAGCAAAATTACAGTTATGAAGTAGCAACGAAAATAATTTTATGGTTGGGGGTTACTACAACATGAAGAACTATATAAAAGGGTCGCAGCATTAGAAAGGTTGAGAACCACTGGTTTAAAACCTTTTTTCTATTTATACCACTGAGCAACAGGGAAAAAATAAGTTATGCATAGATTATACAAGGGAAGGATGGTTGCAAAGCTACATTTGGGCTAAACCTGCCCTCAAATGTTCTAAGTGTGCTGGTCTGTTATGTGACTGACAGACACTTGGGATACAAGCACTGAATATGGGGAAGATGAAAAAGAGCTGAAAGAGAGTACCTTTTCTGTTTCCGGCTCCTTGTTAGAGTTGGCCCTATGAGTTGTAGACCTTGTCCTGGATGTAGGAGAGAACTGGGGATAAGGAAGCTCAGTGGAACAAAATGGGGCTTGTCTCCTGTGGGTGACCCTTACATGGAATAGTGGGTGTGGATTACGAGCTTGCTTATATTTGCCCGACGTTTCTTGTTCACCTCTGTCCTCAGTGTATTGACTCTCCTTGTTGAATGGATAAGTGTCCATTTCAGCTAGATGAACCATTCTTGGAGGCATGGACCTGAGTAGGCATGTTCAAGTATATAAATTGGCAGTTGGTTTTATTTTGCCAATATATACACACCTCTCACAAGGTTATAAATTAGAGTGACTATATAATTTATCATTCAAATTGAGGCACATGAGAGCAAAAGAGGGACAAAACATTATTATATAATCTAAATATTTTTTTACCAAAGTCATTTTCTGATAGACCTGTAAATTCTATTTGAAAAAACTATTTTCAAAAATAAAATTATCATAATACATCATCTAGGGCAGTGGTTCTCACCTTCCTAATGCCGTGACCCTTTAATACAGTTCCTCATGTTATATGTGGGTGTATCTGCATGTGGGCGGACCTGCCTGGAGATGGATAGAGGAGCAGTGTCTCAGTTCCTAAGACCATTGGAATTATGTTTTCCAATTGTCTTAGGTGAACCCTGTGAAAGGGTTGTTCAACCTCCAAACGGGTTGTGACCCACAGTTTGAGAACCGCTGGTCTAGGGCAAGAGAAACAAAGGAAAGAAACAAATGGGACTGCATCAAATTAAAAAGCTTCTGCACAGTAAAAGAAGCCATCATCAAAATGAAAAGGAAGAACATATTTGCCATTGATACATCTGATAAGGGGTTAATTTCCAAAATACATAAAGTGCTCATACAACTCAACAAAAACAAAACAAACAATCCAATTAAAAAATGGTCAGTGGACCTGAATAGACACTTCTCCAAAGAGGACATACAAATGGCCAAGAGACATGAAAAATTGTTCAGTGTCACTAATCGACAGAGAGATTCAAATTAAAATGACAATGAGGTATCACCTCACGCCTGCCAGATTGGCTACCGTTAACAAATCAACAAACAACAAGTGTTGGCGAGGATGTGGAGAAAAAGTACACTGCTGGTGGGAATGCAGACTGGTACAGCCACTATGGAAAACATACGGAGTTTCTTAAAAAAATTTAAAATGGAACTGCCATTTGACCCAGTGATTCCACTTCTAGGAGTATATCCTAAGAATCCTGAAACACCAATCAGAAAGAATATATGCCCTCTATGTTCATAGCAGCACTATTTACGATACCTAAAGTCTGGAAACAGACCAAGTAAAGTGCCTATCAGTAAACGGGTGGCTAAAAAAGCATTGGTATATTTACACAATGGAATACTATGCAGCTGTAAAAAAGAAGGATCTTTTATCCTTTGAGACAGCATGGATGGACCTGGAGAGCATTATGCTAAGCAAAATAAACCGATCAAAGAAAGACAAGTATCGCATGATCTCATTTTATGTGGAACCTAATGAACAAAATAGATCCAGAGACATGGAAGCAGGGAACAGACTGATGAATCTCAGGGGAAAGGGGGGAGGCAGGGCAGGAAGAGATTAATTAAAGAATTCATATGCGTATATGCATAAACAATGGACACAAAATGCTGTGAAGGCATGGAGGGGAGTGGGGACGGAGTTAAATGGGAAAATGGAGGACATCTGTAATACTCTCAACAATAAATATTAAAATTATCAAGAAGTAAAATTCTGACCCTGGCCGGTTTGGCTCAGCGGTTGGAGCGTCGGCCTGCGGTACAGAGAGACCCGGGTTCTGTTCCCGCTAAGGGCACGTACCTCGGTTGCAGTTTGTCCCCGGCCCTGGTTGGTCGTGCAGGTGGCAGCCACTCGATGTGTCCCTTCACATCGATGTTTTTCTCTCTCTCTCTCTCTTCCTCTCTCTCCCTCCCGCTCTATCTGAACAAAAAATGGAAAAATGTCCTCGGGTGAGGATTAAAAAAAATAAAAAGAAGTAAAATTCTGTGTATTAAATAACTAAATTGGTTGTTTAAATATTATAAAAATTAGTTCTTATTCTTGGTTCATTTTTACATACTTTTTTCGTGTGTCACATTACTGATGTTATTCTGACGAATATTTTTTTCTCCAGCATGGTTGTACTTCTAAAATTCTCATAATATTGCCTAAAAACCTCTTTAAAGTTTTTTGTTGTTGTTACTAAATTTGAGATTGTTGATAGTTTGTGTTTATTCTCTGTGTGCCTTTTTTTATTGAATACACTTGGTGCTTCCAGAGCAACTTCTGCTAAGGAGGGTATTTTCAGACTCTGAAAGATTGAGGTGTGAATTATTTCAGTTCAGGTATTTGCACAAGAACCATCTTTTTTTTTTTTTTTTTTTTTGTTAACCTCCATTCAGAATACCTTTGTTCAATAAATAATTTTATAAGACAAAGATTGTCAAATAATTGGCTCTGATTTTGACTGTTTTGCTTAAGTTTAGATTCTACAAATTTTTTAGTCTTTCACTTTCTTTTGTGTGTACAGAATATAAAGTTATCCAGTTAAAAATAGGAGCTCTATGAAATAATTCTTTGAACAAGTTGAGGTATTCCAAAGCATACTCACTGAATTTCAAAGTTATTGTACATTTTTTTAAAACTCTGGGTTGTTGTTTTTTTAAGTTCCTTTCTTGCTTTTATAGGGATTAATTTTGGTGTCTTATTTGCACGTTTTTGTTTCAGTATTTGCAGTTTGCTAAACGCTTCAAAAACTGACTTTAAAAAATCTGTTTGTTGAAGGTTATGACTAAAGCTTCAACTTCCAAAAAAGCTCAGATCATTTTGTGGTAATTGGATTTATTTTCAAGGTAGTTTCTTAAAGGCTTAAGCAAGTGAGCAGCCATGATACACAGTGACAACAAATTTATGACAGATTTCTGAAAAAGGCTGCCTTTCAGAAATCTGTCATAAATTTGTTGTCACTGTGTATATATGAAAATCTGTATTCAAATTAAATTCACAAAAACCAATAATGTTCTTCATTGAACTTTTACAGAATTATTTGATATACTGTCAGATGTTTAATCTTCTAAGGCAAAATTCAGCAAACCGTTTCTGTAAAGGACCAAATAGTAATTATTTTACACTTTATGGGCCAGAGGTCTGCTACATCTACTCATTTCTGCCACTTTAGCGTGAAAGTAGCTTAGGAAATATGTAAACAGATGAATGTGTCTCAATAAAACTTTACACCAAAATGTGAATGTCACATGATTTTTACATATCATACATTATTATCTCTCTCTTGACCTTTTTCCAGCCACTGAAAACTAAAAGCCATTTTTGTCTAGTAGACCATGCCAAAACAGGTTGCAGACCAGGTTTGGCTTGCAGGTCATAATTTGCTGTCCCTTGTTCCATGAAATGGATGAAAGAAATAGAACCACTAATGAAATGATTTTCTGTGTGTAAACTGGCACCATCTAACTGCTTATAAAGTCCTTCTATAGCTAAAGGAACCATATTTAACAACTGTTGTGTCACCTTTTATATATGTAGAAAAAACTTTAGGGAAAAAAATAAAATTAATTAGAACACTTATTTGATCTAAATGAAAAGTCATGCTTCATAAAGAAATGTAAATGCTATAATTGTGTAGATGGAAATGATTCTGTAGCTGCACTCCTGAATGCATTCTTCTGGGCATTGTCATCTTAAAAACAGCTTTAAAAATTGGACGCTGGTGTTTGGTCAGCAGATGTCTTTTGGTGTTGATAGGTCCATTTATATGAGTGGTATTCCATGGAGCACGACAATTTGCAAAGTACACATTTGTCATTAACTTTTTTAAGAAATGGAAATTTATTAAATCTGAATTTAACTTTTAGTTGCTAATAGAATTGCTTATTGCAAAATAAAAGTAATCAGTAAAATAAAGTGATATGGATTTATACCATTCAATAAATGACAAAAGGCATATTAACATTACCCTCTATATGTAACTTTCCTACATATTTTATGCACAAGAGTCATTTGCAGTGGCATACTTTGCTCCATCAAAGAGTACCTTGTATGCTTTAAGGAGGGGAGTGTTAGTAACATTGGATCTGAAAGGATCTGGAAGATAGATGTTTTATTGTTGATTGACTTTTAAGTTAAATTTAACCACATGCATGTGTGTTCTGCACACTACCAGATAAGATTGTAGTAGAAGTAAGATAGACACAATGGAGGTACATTAAACCAAAACTGGTTTATTTTAATGTGATGGTGAACCATAATACTTAACCAAAAATGAAAGGACACATGTGAAACCAGATTGGACATTGAAACAGCAAGTGTAAGCCAGCCCTGCATTGATTGTGTGCACCAAAATCATTGGCATGTCGGGATAGTTGTAAATTTCTGGTTTCTATCCCAGAGATTTAGATTGAGGAAAGATTCTGTAAATCTTAGGGAAATAGTAGCATGTGGGAGATTGAGGCACTTATCTATCTCATTAGTTTATTACCTACCATTTCCCCCTCCAGTGTCCTATTTAGTGTACCTTGAATGTCCTTTTATCCACATTCTTCTATCAGCCAAGAGTGCTGTTACTATATATCTTTGAATTGAAATTGTATTTACCCCCCTCCCCCCCTTTTTTTTTTGGTACACTAAGCAGCTTGTGGTAGCTGGGTCTAGGTCTCGAATAACTTCTGTATTCTTAACCTGATACCTGAAACTCATGGTGTCTGTTTAGTGATGATTATAGTATAAAATCCAAGGCAAGGATCTTTTTATTGTTCCTCTTTGCCTTGAACTGAAAGTTAAGAGTGAATCAAAGTAGGTTTTATGTAGTCACTTCATATAGTTCATTGTATATATCAAGTTTTGCCTTTAAAATGTCAGTTTTCTCTAAGATCGATCGGTGTGATTTTTTTTTTCTTTATTTTTAGAGAGAGAGGAAGGGAGAGGGAGAGAGAGAGCGAAACATCGATGAGAGAGAACATTGATTGGCCACCTCCTACATGCCCCTCACTGGGGGTTTGGCCCACAACCTGGGCATGTGCCCTAACCAGGAGTTGAACCGGCAACCTCTTGGTGCATGGGTTGATGCTCAACCATTGAGCCACACCGGCTGGGCAGTGTGGTGTTTTTTAATTTCATACCTGAGAAACTGCTTTAGAGCAGATGAAAAATACCTCAATTAACAACCACTGCTTTATTTTAAAATACAGTAGGGACTGTATCTTTCCACAACCAGGATAGGGCTCAACAGTGAAGGTTGGTAGATGCTGAAAGCCTCTAGCTTAATCAGGAACTCTGAGCAGGAGTTCTCAAGTTTTTTCTACATGTCAGAATTGCTATAGTGATGGTTAGAAATCTGCTAAAGCTTTTCTGTGAGTTTGAGGCAGTTGGACATGTCTCATACTTTTCATTAAGATGTGGTAGAAGTCAGGTTAATGAGCAATGTTGAAACTGGACATTTCTCTTGTTTGTATTAAATTGATTGGGAGAACATTGGTTAATAACATTATATTGCTTATAAATATTGAAGTTTATTAAAATTTAACCATAATTACTTGTTATTGTCTGAGACTTGGTAGGCTTTCTCCAGAAAATAAAATATAAGGCAGGATATGGAGTGTGGGGGGTTGAGGGCAGGATTGTCCATTATATGCTATCTCATGGTCTCGAAGAGTATCTGACATATAGGCACTCAGTATTTGTTTAATGAATCAATGAACTTTATAGTAAAGTTTGAGTACAGCAATGTGATTCTTTGATGCTTTAAGTTTTTTTTCTATGCCAAATTTCTGCAGAAATTGGAGTTTTTTGAAATAACCAGAACTCCCTATGCTATTCTTTCCCAATCAGTTTGAAATCAGTTGCTAGTACCTAGAATCAGATTTGTGCTGCCTATTACAGTTGTGACAATGTTTTTGTTTTTTTTAACTGCTCCAGTCAGGGAAAGAGAAACTTGAGTGAGGCCCCAGGGCTAGTGGGTTGAGGAGGTGGTGGAAGGGCCTTATTTAACTTTATTTTTGGAGCACAGTTTGTTGGTGTGGCCACACCTCTTGCAGCAGTTGACAGCGTGGGGTACAGATCATGATGGCACAGTTGTACTTCTGGGTGAGCTGGCGGAGGGAGGGCTAGATGTTGCCCCCCACAGACAAAGCTCTAAGTGCTGGGCAGATTAATTCTGAATACAGTAGTCTGAGAGTACAGCATCTTCCAGCTGTTTGCCCACAAGAATCAGACACTACTGGCCAGGTGGAATGCCCCCTCCTTGTCTTGGATTATAGCTTTGACATTCTCAGTGGTGTCACTGGGCTCAACATTGAGGATGGTGGTCTTGCCAGTCAAGGTCTTCTCAGAGATCTGTGTCTGCTGGGGAGGCTGCTCTGCTGAGGAGGCTGCTTCACTGCCTCCTTGAAGAGCAAAAAATGTTCTATTGTGACAAACGCAAAATGAGCCTTCATGTGCAATGCCAGGCCGGAGCAGCCGACCTGAATTTTTCATTCAATTCAATGAAAAGGCAAGTATTTGGATCAGGAGAGGAATTCTTTCTGGAACTATAAATAGCACAGGACAGTTTTAGTTGTGTGGCTATTTATAGCTTCCTGATGGTTAGTGTTTTAGTCTTCCCTTTGTTTTTTGGATGCGCTAAGTATTGTCAAGAACACTCTTAAGCCTCAGTTGTATGGATGACAGTTTGAGATGGTTGTCTGAGGCTTCTCTTTGAAGCCTCTTAGGACACCCCTGGAGTTTGACCAGCTCTTGTGAAGGTGATAGAGCCAAGGGGCGAGAAGATTGTATATATAGGATATTGAAGCTTATTGTTTGCTTTGTTAATAATAATTAACTGATTTTCCTAGACATTGCTCGTGTAACAACAAAGATGAAAAAGATAGCCCTGGCCAGTTTGGCTCAGCGGTTAGAGCGTCGGCCTGCGGTCCAGAGAGACCCGGGTTCGGTTCCCGCTAAGGGCACGTACTTCGGTTGCAGTTTGTCCCCGGCCCTGGTTGGTCGTGCGGGTGGCAGCCACTCGATGTGTCCCTTCACGTCGATGTTTCTCTCTCTCTCTCCCTTCCTCTTTCTCCCTCCCACTGTATCTGAACAAAAAATGGAAAAATATCCTTGGGTGAGGATTAAAAAAAAAAAGATGAAAAAGATAGTACTTTAGCCCTGGCCAGTTTTGCTCAGCGGTTACAGCGTCGACCTGTGGACCAGAGAGACCTGGGTTCTGTTCCCGCCAAGGGCATGTACCTCAGTTGCAGTTTCTCCCTGGCCCTGGTTGGTCGTGTGGGTGGTGGCCACTCGATGTGTTTCTCTTACATCGATGTTTCTCTCTCTCTCCTCCCTCTCTCCCTCCCACGCTACCTGAAGATAAATGAAAAAAAAAAAAAAAAAAAGATAGTACTTTAATATATTAGGCCTCAGTTGTCATTAACTTGTGTCTATTCTTTTTATTGATCAAATTTTAGATTTAATTATGTTTACCTGGAAAAGTATGCTGATTTATTGGAACATCTACATAAAACTCTTTTTGCTTTAGTCCCTTCATCTTTTAAATTCCCTTGATCAAGTATTACTGTTTCTTAAAATCAACAGTTGTGTAAAGCACCATTTTATGGGTTGAGGTGACTTTGTAATGGTATTGAAGCTTGTTAAAAATGTGGAATGAGCCCTGGCCGGTGTGTCTCAGCGGTTAGAGCGTCGGCCCTTGGTCCAGAGACCCGGATTTGGTTTCTGCTAAGGGCACGTACATTGGTTGCATTTTGTCCTCACCTCAATTGGGGTCATGTAGGTGGCAACCATTAGATGTCTCTCTCACATCGATGTTTCTCTCTCTCTGTCTTCCTCTCTCCCTTTCTCTCTATCTGATGATGAATCACATTGATGTTTCTCTCTTTCTCCCTTTCACCCTCCCTCCTTTGTCTGAAAGTAAATGGAAAAATATCCTCGAGTGAGGATTTAAAAAAAAAAAAGTGGAGTGATAGGCCAATTACTAAAACAGATAATACTGATCTTTGGCAAAATGAAGCAGACATTAGTGATTATCTGCCAATTCCAGATGCTTTTTGAGGGTAACAGAATTATAAACAAGAAAGTAAGGTCAATACTGAGCAGCATGATATTTATGCAGTATTTTTTTCAAAGATTCTTAAAAGTCTTAAGTGTTCTCTGCATACATAGTATGTGACTTATAAATTTATTTTGGGCAGCCATTTGAAAAAGTGTGGTTTCTTAAGTGTTCTCATTTTTTTCTCAACTTCACTGCTTTTGAACATAAACTTTACTGTTCAGAGAACTTTGTCCATTTAATTTTTAGTACAAAATTTCTCTGAAGTGGTAAATTGGGTCATGCCAGAACAAAATCCCTTTCCCCAAGTTGAAGAAGTGAGATAAAGCTCATTTACAGGAGTGGGCAAAAGTGGGTTTACACTTGTTCATATGGAAAATAATGTGATAATTAATAAATAATAGAAGAATAAACTGTTTCGTGTACTCCCAGCTATAAACCTACTTTTGTCCACCCCTGTATTTTGCATCTGCTATGTGCCAAGACACTTAAAAGTTCAAGGGATTGCAGCAGGAAACAAAACAGATGAACTCTGCCCTCATAAAGCTCACATGGAGACTCAACAGGATAGAAAAGAAAAACGGGTGGGGTGGAGAGAAATGGTGCTAAGAGCTGAAGAGAAAACAAAAGCAGGGAAAAGGGATAGGACTGGGGAGAGAAAACAGAAGAGGCTGCCAGCCCCTGCTCTGCCACTACTTCAGGTTAGTCACTTAGCTCTGGAACCTGTGTTCTCATGAAAAAATTGATAAAAACAATACATGTTCAACTTACTGCATAGGATTATGTGGGTAAAAGGAATATTATTAGTAGAAAGGTTTTATAAATAATTCATATAATAGCTGTTTACTTTTTTTTTTAGTATTAGCTTATCGAATCAGCAATAAAACCGTAAGTGCCATTGTCATGATTCATTCCTTCATTACTTTATTGAGTGTCTGTGTACTAGGCACTAGGGATATAGCTAGATTTTAAATAGACAAAAAACCTCTTACCTCATTCTGGTTGAGGTATAGTTAAAGAGATGTAGGGCTTAGTACCTCTCACAATTGCTCTCTGTTATATTTTATTAGAAAGTTCAATTTGGTGACTTTTTGTCAACTAGAAAAGTTTATATTTTAGTTATGACTGACTGACTAGGATTTGTGATTTAATCATATTTCCCTTAAAGGTCTGGGGCAGCAAGCACTGTGAAGTCACTAACTCAAACAAAATCCTGATACTCTGTTTTGGGGAGATAACTCCGTGATTGACAGTGACAGACACCACTTAGATCGGTGGACATAGTTTTTGCAGGGTGACTCGTTCACTTTCAAAGTAAGAGGACATCATATTTGTTAGAAAGTAGTTTGCACTCACCATTTTTAACAAGAGTCAGGTAGAGGCAGTGTATTCATAAAGGTAATAAAGAGTTCTCAGCAGTCATGTGGTTCATTATAGTAGTATATGATCTTTTTCAGTAAAAAAAAGACAAAAAAATTATGGCAAAAATATATATCATACAAAATTTGCCTATTAGCCATTTTTAATTGCACAGTTGAGTGACATTAAGTACATTTACATTGTTGTGCAACTGTTACCACCATCCATCTCCAGAACTTGAGAAATAAAATTTTGTACTGAAAAAGACATGTGTTTCTCCCTTATAGTTTCTAAGAAGTATCCAAATTTATCATGAAAATTTTTCATGTGTACAAAGTAGTTTCACATAAATGAGACTAAATATTTAATTTAAAAGTTGCTGTAAATGTTGCTCTAAGGGAGGACATCTCTGCTGTGGACTAAATTAGCTAAAGATTCCTGAAAAATAAGTCTGTGGATTTTTTTAACAGTCTGCACTTTTCTGTTAACTCTCCTGTCTTTGCAGCTTTGGCCCTTGAAGTCTCTTTAAATTAGCGTAGTGTGTTTAGAAAATATTTTTGCCTGTTTGATAAGCATGAATGCTTTCTAAAAGTCTCCTGATTGGTAAATCTTGGGGGATGACTTGTTACCACAGTTTTTTTTATTGATTCCTTTTATCTTTTTCAATGTGGATTCAAGAATTGAATTCAAGAATTGGATTCAAGAATTCTCTTTCTTTTGCCTCTCACACAAGTCCTGCTAAAGCTTATCCCTAGCTCTTCATCTAGATTTACAGGGATTCTGATGTTTGTTACTTCTCCTTGAACTCTTTCTGAAGAAATTCAGTCAGCTTTTGTTGATACTTCTCTCATTATGCCTGTTTAGAAAGAGACCAGATCTCTCTGGTGGAATGGCATGATTTAAAGATGCAGATTTGTATGAATTCAGTCCAAAGATTTGTCAACTTCGTGAAGTGGCTTGTCCCATTTACTTATTCTTATGTGTTGCACTGGCTCAAGGCTCCTTTTATCCTTTATTGTTTTCCATGCCCTTCAAAATGATGCTTTATTTTACTTATTTATTCTTTAATCCTTACCCAAGGATATGCTTTTTACTGATTTTTAGAGAGGAGGAGAGAAGGAGAAACATCGATGGGTTGCCTTCCATATGCACCCCTACTGGGGATTGAACCCACAACTTGGGTATGTGCCCTGACTGGGAATCAAATCTGCGGTGCATGGCTCGACACTCGAGCCCACTGAGCAACACTAGCCAGAGCTGTGCATTATTTTTTCATGTGAAAATTTCAACTCTGAGCCTCTTTCATTCACTTTCTTTTCTGACTCCAGTTATCTCAAAATATGCTTCTCATCCAAAGTGAACTTATTTTTCTCTTTCTCTCAAATAAAAATAGCTTTGATTTTTGGATTTTAAGAAACATGCTGATATAGAAAATTCGAGCAGTAAAATAAGTTACATTTTGGAAACTCATGTAAAATCTAAGAGTCAGACTGGAACTGCTTTTTGTTTTATTGACCGTTCTTCACAATTATCTTATTCATATGTAATAATGGCAAACATAAATTAAATCTTATTAGGTGACAGTCACTGAAATGCTTTACACCTACACATATCAGTTACTTCACACAGTAACGCTCCGAGGGTAGGTACCACTATTACCCAGCTTTGGAGCCTAAGTAGCCTGCCAAGGTCACATAGATCCTGGCGGGATGAATGCTAGGCCTGGCCAGCCTCTGTCTATGGAATTTCCCCCTTTGTTGCATTATGTATACATGTCATACATGTTTTTCTGTGACCTGCTTTTTTATTTTTTAATTTTAATTTACTTATTTATTTTATCCTCACCTGAGGACATTTTTCCATTTTTTTTGTTCAGATAGAGTGGGAGGCAGAGAGAGAGGAAGAGAGAGAGAGAAACATCGATGTGAAAGAGACACATCGAGTGGTTGCCGCCTGCATGACCCATCCAGGGCCGGGGACAAACTGCAACCGAGGTACATGCCCTTAGCGGGAACTGAACCCGGGTCTCTCTGGACCGCAGGCCGACACTCTAACCGCTGAGCCAAACCAACCAGGGCTGACCTGCTTTTTAAAAAATTCAAGGATATGTTTGAATTCTTTGAATATTTGTATATAGACTTAAAATTTAAGGCCATAAGCATGACAGTAGAGAGTGTACTCTTTGGAATTAGACTGCCTAGGTTTGAACTAGGACTGTCTCATTTTCTCCTCTGTGAAAAGGGCATGATAGATAATATCTCATAGGGTTTTTTGCAAGAATTAAATGTTTTAACTCATGTGAAGAACATAAAACAGTGGTTGCCAAATAAGTGCCTGGTAAATGCTGATACCTGCCATGTTAATAGTATGTTAAATGTTAGTTACCTGCTGTCTCCTTAGATCATTCTGGGCTTATGCACTAATGATTCATTTGTTAGATTACTTTCAGAGTAGTACTCGAATTAGAGTATATTTGTACATACCATTTTATGTTATTTCTTTAAGTGTTGTTTATGGTAAGGTTTTGACCTGGTTTGTTTTGTCTTGTTATGCTTTCCTTAATAGTTCTATTTTGTGATGTTTTCAGTGACACACAATTGAAGGTGTGTTCTGTGGACTTTAGCAACAGATGGTAATTTTATTACAAATGTGAACTCAATTCTGTGAGCTGTGTTCTACTTGCAGTCATTTTTTTGATGATAGTCACCTTGGATTCCTTGCTGTCATGTGTGGCCTGTCTGGGTGCATTGCTTAATATGGGATAGACTTCATTTAACCTTCCCAACCCCTCTAGTTGGTTGCTCTTGCTTTACAGATAAGGACATGGGTAGGGCTATGTACCTGCCATGGTTCCCTGGCAAAACCAGCGTTGTTCTCTAGCCTTTTCTTTCTGCTGTTTTACCATATTCATTCTCTCTGCAAGGGAAGATTAATTTAATGGTGGCTGCCTTATCTGTGACTATTCATAAAAGGACAGTGTTACTCTGGATCTTATTATTAGACTGTTCTGATGAGTGCTAGTTCTGGAAACCTGCATTTTTAGGGACTCTTTCTTATTTAGGAGATAGTTTTATTTTTCTAGATGGTCCTATTTATAGATAGGTTTTTAATATTTAAGTTGGGCATTTGGTGAATAAAAGGGTATCTGTTTGCCAACTCGCCAACCATTTTGTCTTCCTTGATCCTTGCTCCTCTCAACACTTTGCACCGTGAGTGCCTGTAGCAAACTAAAGTTCTGAATGCCTGTCTGAGGGTCAGGCTGATAATATGAATCTGTAGACATAAGTAAAATTTCTAAGAATCTTAATAACAAGCTTACACTTTCTGTTTTTCCTTTTGAATTACAGCTTTCTTATACTTGTGTAATACATATGATTATTATTGCCACTCTCCTCAATCATACTCCTGCCTCTCTCCTGTGTCCCAGCAACTGTGTTGGACCTTATGTTAATGGCTCATGATAGTGTAAAATGCAGGTGTTAGCATATGGGTGATGAGTTTCCAGTTAGAGCTTGCTACCGATAATTAGAATAGTATGGAGAGTGGGATTAATTCATTAACAACAGAGGACCTAAAAATATAAAACAATGAAAACATATTAATGTCAATGGAAAATGTGATGCTGCTATGAGCAAAATGTTATGGAAGCCATACATAATTTTTTCTAGTTATATCTGTGTATGGCTTATACAGAGATGCATTGCTTAACATCCTCTAGGATGTTCACCCAGGCTCAAAAGGCACTAAGATACAAGTGGGGTGGGGCTGGTATAGTTGTCTCAGAGCCAAGCTAGTGGCTAGCCCCAGAACTCCTTATTGAAGGTTGGTATGTCACCCATCCCTAAGTGGTTTTCGTCATCACCCATATGGCTGAGCTGGGACTGTTGCCCAGACCATTGTCGTGTTTGAGCTCCACTTTTCTGCATCAGTTTCCAAGAGGGCCAGAGCATCATGGCCCACCTCTTCTCAAGTAGTAGGAAGAGACTTGTAGGATAGGAAATATAAACCTGCATCTTAAGATGTAATCCATGCTTTGTGTAATGTGATGTTCAAGAATATGTTATCATTAATAACAGCTGTTTCTATATTATGTTGAAGGTGTTTTAATTTGATGGAATTACTCTTTAAAGAAAGTATCTAGAAAAGGTGTGTTTTCTGATGATTTTTGAAAACCGTGACGTTGAGTTAAATTTGTTGCCCTTGTGCTGTTCTAGACCTGTCTCTTTAAATGTGCTCAATACAGAGTGAGTCCCTGATGCTCATTAGTCTCTCAAGCAATTCTACGGTACTCTGCAAATCTTTAAGCACCAACGTCACAAGATGCATGAGTCTGGTTAAGTTATCTTGACCATCTCCTTGAAATCCATCAGCTAACACAAAGTATATATTCTCTGTTATATCACAGAAAATAAATAAACCCCTAGGGACCAGAAACAAAAATAATTGTCTGAGTACTGGATAGCCCTTCTTGAGTTACCAGGCAGGTCTGAGTGTGTGCCTGGTCTGTTTTGTTGTTTTAACAACTCATGTTAAACACTTTAGAATGAAAAGTAAAAAATACCCCTTCCCTGTAATTTCCTCTGATTCCCTACTATACTCTGTACCTATATTAGCTTTGAAAGATATGTTAAGTGTCTTTTGGTAAATGGTGGTGGTGGTGGTGGTGTTTACTGTGATTTTGGCTTAAGTCTTTAAAGTAGGCCTTATGTCCATGACCAAGACACCAGCTCTACCTGGTGAGAGTTTACCATAATTACATATTTTTTATAATTTTACATGTGGGAGGGAGGGAGAGAGAGAAAGAGAGAAACATCTATGTGACAGAGACACATGGACTGGTTGCCTCCCGCACGACCCAACCAGGGCCGGAGACAAACCACAACCGAGGTATGTTCCCTTGACCGGAATCGAACCTGGGACTCATTGGCCGACACTAACCACTGAGCAGCACTGACCAGGGCAAATTTTAATCCAATCATATGAATATAAAGCCCCGAGTGCATAATAAGTAGTATGTCCATTAAAACAGTATTCCCTGCAACTGAGTCAGCTTAGAGCACAAACATGATCTAATAAAGATCTCAAAGTTCTCTGCCTATGGGGGCAGGCCAGATAATACATTTGAATAGCTTCTATCAGGCAGTGTACTTAACTATACAGTGTTCACTTCAAGACTGTTACTTAACTGGTTTATCCTTAGTTTATAATTCCTAGACCATTTCATCATCATTTATAATTTCAAAGAGAAATTCTGTGGCAACTCTGGTTTAATTTGCCTCTGAAGTCCCAGCAGTTCTTGGCTAGTCAGTGTCTGGTTTGAGCATGAAATTTTTTCAGATAGACTCTTTATTAAGAGTCAAATGATTCCTTGTACTTTTTGGATTAGAAAGGTCAGTTTTACTCTCATAAAGAAGATTCTCCCAAAGGAATTAGCAGCAACTAGGTACTGCTTGGTATTTACATTTAGTGGCTTTCTACAGATTACCCTGGCTTTGATGCAATCCCTTTCTTTTGCAAAATGGTTGTTCCCATAAGTGTGAGGTTACGAAGGGTTGTTCCCCAGAAAGCCATTTTGTGTCACAAACATATAAATTAGGAAAAACAACATTTTTGCACATTTTCATTGCTATTAAAACATATTTAATGCAAAAGGTGACTTGATTTCTCAAGTCTGTGTTAGGATAAACAGATTCTATTTCTTTGCCTCATGTGGGCCTCAAGTCCTTATCTCAAGCCAAAGAAGGTCCATATTGAGTCAAATATGTGTTTCAGAAAAGAGAACAGAGAGACTGGAGAATAATATTGGAAAAGAGAATGGCTAAGAAGATACCATTATTAGTGGGGTTTTTTTAAAGTTCTCAAATTGAAGCACACTAAAGCCCAAGCCAAAATTAAATCCAGACCTAGTCTTTTTCTCTTTTTTTTTCCTAGTCTCTTTTTTATTCTTTTTCCCTAGTCTCTTTTTTATTCTTTCCCTGTTAACTCCACTTGAACTTTCCTGGCCTTCTTGATGTTCCTCACCCACACTCCACACTCCTGCTTCTTATGATTTGTGTCAGTTGTTCCCTCTGGCAGAATGTTCTTCTAGGTATCCAGGTGGCTCACGACCTGAACAACCTTTCTGCCATTACTCTGTCCTCTTCCTGTGTTTTTTTTTCTCTTAGTTACATGTATTAGATATATTCCACACATTTATTTTGTCTGAGTCCTTTTCACTTGACTGTAACTTTCAAAATAATAGAAATACTGTCTTTGTTTCCTCCTATATTCTCAGCAAAAGCAGCTTAATGTTTTGTAGGGACTCCATATATATAGGTAGAATTAGTTGGATTGACTGTTGTTAGCAGAACTGAATTTTAGAATCCATCTGGTTCAGGCACCTGATAGATCAGAGGGCCAGAGTCTTGAGAGCAGAACTCTTACTTGCAGATCTCAAAGCTAGTTTGTCAGACTTAGAGTTGGCAAATATTGACTGCCACTTCCGTGACAGTCCCTAGCTTGTTGGAGTTTTGTGTTAAAATTACATTTGGTAGTGTTTTCTCCATCCTAAATAGTTTCCTCTAGAGGGTCTTTGTAGGAAATATAGAGGGGTGCTTTTTCACAAAAATGACTTTGCAAACCTGGTGTAGCTCTCTCTAATGTTCATGTTCCAATGGAAGAAACTAAAGTTCCCATTACCTTTCTGCTCTAACCCCTAGTGTTCCTCATTGGCATTATGACAGTTGCTGCTGGGAGCCTACATCATGATATTGGAAAATGGTTTCCATAACATAACCTGGGAACTCTTTTTCAGGCATTGAGATTTTGCTTTCTGGCCAAAGCAATTATATTCTGGTTCCTAAATGGTTCATTTGTTTGTAATTGATCAGCGTATGTGTGTGCAAGTGTATTCATGTTTTAATAGTGTTTTTTGGACTGTAGACAGCTTTGCTGTCTAGAGTAGGTTTTATTCCTAAGAGGACTTAGCAGAGGTTTTCAGCACAAAGGTACCCTCTCTGTGAGTCAGCTTATAATTTACAAGAAAGATTTTCATCAAATGGTATCAGTGAAATTTGTCTCTAATGTTACTTGTACTTAGTGTTAGTTATGTACCTGGTATATATTGTACTTATTTGACCAGATTTTGGCAATCTACGGCATTTAGGTTTGGCTTTTTTTAATCGAACATTTAGGTTTGAAAGGGAATATTTTGGGAAGGTTTTTGTAATTCAAAACATGAGGAGGCTTGCCAGTGGGGCTGTAGTTTCTAATTTTACTGTTTTAAATGGATAAAGACAAAGATGAAACTGTTCAGGAACTGAGAATTAGATATAACATTTCTAAACCCAGAAATCCTACTTTATTTATTTCAGTTCCTGAACAGTTTCATCTTTGTCTTTATCCATTTAATAGTGCCAGGCAATAAAGCATAGTAGCAAGCATTCTGATTCAAAACAGAAATTTTCTTTATTATTCTTTTCTTAAGCTATTTTTGTTTTGTTGTGTTGTCAATAAAAAAATAACAAATGCTTTGTTCTGGTTTGAGGTATCTGAAGAATAATACAGTTGTTATGAACTATGTTTTTATTGTCTTTCAGTTGAGCAACTGTGCAAGAAAAGTTCTGATTCACCCTCATTATTCAATTCACATATAGATTTGTGATTTAATTATGCAATAAGCAAGTGGTTTCATTATTTCCAGATACCACCCTACTGTTATTTAAAACAGAACACCACAGATGTGACTTATTGGTAAAATTTCTAAATGGCTTGACCTTTAAAAAGTTTCAGTACATATTTAATTTTTTTTCTTTATTAATTTTAGAGAGAGAAGAGGGAGAGAAAGATAGAAACATCAAT
Organism: Molossus molossus; assembly: GCF_014108415.1. NCBI lineage: Eukaryota > Metazoa > Chordata > Mammalia > Chiroptera > Molossidae > Molossus > Molossus molossus. The sequence continues at coordinate 9,828,819 of NW_023425347.1, forward strand.
GAGAGAGAACATCGAGTGGCTGCCTCCTGCAAGCCCTCCATTGGGGATCGGGCCCACAACCTGGACATATGCCCTGATCAGCAATTGAACCAGAGACCTCTTGGTGCATGGCTCGACACTCAACCACTGAGCCACACTGACTAGGCATTAAAAAAATTGTTTTTATTCTCTATTTTAGAGAGAGAAGAAGGGAGAGAGAGAGAGAAACATTGATGAGAGAGAACATTGATTGTTTTAGTCCTTTTTGCTTGTGTAAGTCATTGGCAAAAATGGCTAGACATGATGAGTCTATGACTTTTGGCAAAAGGGGTCCGTTTAATCAATGTGCATATAGAATTCTCAGTATCATATTGGGGAGGAAGAGGATAACCATAAATTCACAGTTGCCAATAATCTAAATCATAGAATTTCTTCTTTGTTTCTTTGGTTAGAAAGTTACCCTTCAGCACTTTGGAAAACATGACCATTGAAACCTTAATTCTACCAACCTGCTCCAAGGGTATTTTGATGAATATGTAGTAATACAGAATTCCATCACCATTATTTTTTATACCTTGTTGGTTTGCCCATTTACTTACATTTATTACTATGACTAGTTTAAGTTGTCATTATTTTCATACATACATATTTTTTATCAACTTATTTTTATTTAAATTACCATCCCTCTCCTTTTTGGCAACCATCATCAACTTGTTCTCTATATCTGTGTATTTGTTTCTATTTTATTTTGTATACTCATTTTGTTTTTAGATTTCACATACAAGTGAAATCATACAGTATTTGTCTTTCTCTGTCTGACTTAATTATACTTACCATACCATAATATCCTCCAGGTCCATCTATATTGTCACAAATGCAAGATTTCATTCTGTTTTATTGTTGAATATTTCCACGCGTGTGTGTGTATACACACATGTACAGATCTTCATCTATTTCTGGATGTCTAGGTTGCTTTCATATCTTGGCTCTTACTAGTAATGCTGCTATGAACATATATCTTTTCAAATTAGTGTTTCTGTTTTCTTTGGATAAATACCCAGAAGTGGAATTACTGGTTCATACAGCAGCTTTAATTTAAAAATTTTTAAGTCCACACTTGAGAATAAATTTTTACTGAATTTTGGGATGGAGGGAGGGAGGAGGAGACAGAGAAAGAGAAAGAAATATTGATCAGTTGCCTCTCATATGCACACCAACTGGGGATTGAACCCACGACCTAGATAATGTGCCTTGATCAGGAATCAACATAGCCTTTTTGGTGTGTGGGTCGATGCTCCAGCCAACTGAGCCACCTGGCCAGATATAATTATAATTTTTTAAGGAACCTTCATATTGTTGTCCATAGTGGCTGCACTGGTTTATAGTCCCACAACAATGTGTAAGTGTTCCCTTTCTCCACATATTCACCAACAGCTGTTCTTTGTTGTCTTGTTGATAACCATTCTGACAGGTGTGAGGTGATATCTCATTGGTGTTTTGATATGCATGTCCTTGATGATTAATGATGTTAAGCATCTTTTCATATGTCTGTGGCCATGTGTATGTTTTCTTTGGGGAAATGTCTCTTCAGACTCTCTGTCCATTTTAATTGGATTACTGTTGTTGCTGCTGTTTTGGGTATTAAGTAGTATGAGTTAACATATATAGCCTTTATTATGTTGAGATATATTCCATCTATGTCCACTTAGTTGAGAATTTTTATTTCAAAAAAATGTCAGATTTTGTTAAATGCCTTTTCTACATCTATTGAATTGATTATATGGTTTTTATGCTTCATTTTGTTAATGTATATATATTACATTGATTGAGTTGTAGAAGTTAAACCATTCTTGCATCCCTGGGATGAATCCCACTTGGTCATGGCCTATAATACTTTTAATGTGTTGTTGAATTACATTTGCTAATATTTTGTTGAGAATATTTGCATCTATATTCATCAAGGATATTGGCCAGTAATTTTTTTTGTAATGTTTTGTCTGGTTTTGGTATCAGGGTAATACTGACTTTGTAGAATGAGTTTGGAAGCCTTCCTATTCAATTTTTTGAACTAGTTAAGGAGGATAGGTATTTTTATTTGCATATTTAGTAGAATTTGCTTCTGAAGCTGTCTGGTCCTGGACTTTTATTTGTTTGGAGTTTTTTGATTACTGATTCAATTTCATTGTTAGTAATTGGTCTGTTTAGATTTTAATTTCTTCATGGTTCAGTCTTGGAAGGTTATATACTTGTAGAAGTCTACCCATTTCTTCTAGATTGTCAAATTTGTTGGTATATAAATGTTCATAGTATTCTTTAATGACACTTTGTATTTTTTAAATTATTTTTTATTTTTTAAATTTATCTTTGTTGTTGAAAGTATTACAGATTTCCCCCATCCCTCCAGTGATACCCTCTCTCCACCCTACTCCAGTCCCCTGAGTCTTTGTATTTCTGTGGTGTTCGTTATAACTTCTTTTACATTTATGGTGTTTTTTATATGAATCCTCTTTTTCTTGATAAGTTTGGCTAAAGGTTTGTCTATCTTGTTTACCTTTTCAAAGAACTAGCTCTTAGTTTTATCAGTCTTTTCTGTTGTTTGATTTCTATTTTGTTTATTCACATTCTGATCTTAACTATTTTCTTCTCTTGGGTTTTGTTTGTTTTAAAATTTTAAACTTGTGACTTTACTAAGCTCACTTAATTTTCCTAGTAGTTACTTGCAGATTCAATTATGTCTTAGTTTGTAAAATAAAAAATGAATATTGGCCTTTCCTCAACATTTATTATGAAAAAATTTAAACACCTAAGTTGAAAGAATTTTACAGTTAACATGCATGTGTCCACTACATACATTCTTCTATGAACATTTTACTGTTTATTCTACTTTCTATTCACCAGGCCATCTTATTTGTTGACACATTTTAAAGTAAATGCCAACATAAGTATTCTTCCCCCTAAAAGTCTTCATTTAGCATGCATTTTATTAAGTAGTTCTTATTTGTTCATATCATTTTTCTTTTGATGAAAAATTTTTCTAACAGTGTAATGCACACTTTAAAAAATATTATACCAGTTGCTGACCTTAAGAAAGGCATATACCTGTGCAACCCAAAAGCTGTGATAAAGCTAGAAAGCTGTCATCCCAGAAATTTGACTGATGCCCATTCCCAATCAGTTCCCTACAAACTTTTGTTCTTGTTTTTGAAGAACATGGATTTTTTTGACATGTTCATGAATTTTTATTTAAATTGAATCATACAAGTATTCTTTTGAGTAAGGTTTTCTTCATCCAGTGTAATGTTTTTGAAACTCAGCTGTGCTCTTGCATGAGTCACTAATTTCTTGTTGTTGAGTAGCATTGTTTGTCCATCACTTGTTGGAAACTTGGGTGGTTTCTAGTTTGTGTCATTATGAACAGCTGCTATAAAGAGTGTTCTACAAGTGTTTTGGTAGACATGTGTGTTCAGCCCTTTTGGGTGAGTCATTAGAAATTGGAATTGCTGGGTCATAGGGTTGGTATATATTTAGTTTTATAAAATGTTGTCAGACCTTTTACCAAAGTGGCTGTACCATTTTTTTTTTTTATCCTCACCCGAGGACATTTTTTTTTCTCTTTTGATATTTTGTTCAGATAGAGTGGGAGGGGGGGGGAGAGAGAGAGAGAGAAACATCTATGTGAAAGGGACACATCGAGTGGTTGCCACCCACACGACCCAACCAGGGCCGGGGACAAACTGCAACTGACGTACGTGCCCCCAGCGGGAACCGAACCTGGGTTTCTCCAGACCGCAGGGCAACGCTTTAACGCTGAGCCAAACTGGCCAGGGCAGTGGCTGTACCATTTTAAAATCCTACCAATGATGTATGAATTTCCCATTTACTCACCATTGGTGTTTTCTTATTTTAGCCATTCTAATGGATGTGTAGTAGTATCTCATTGCTTTTTAATTTGCATTTGCCTCATAAATGATGATGTTCATCACTTTTTAATGTGTTTACTGGCACTCATATACTTTTGGAAATGTGTGATCAAATCATTTGCCCACTTTAAAATTAAAATTGGTCTTTTCATTATCGAATTCTAAGAATTTCTTATTAGTCTTACGGACCAATCTTTAGAAATATTTTTATGGATAGTATATCCAATTTATGGCTTGTTTACATATTTTTCAGCATTGTTTTTTGATAAAGCCTGGTTGGCTAATTTTTTTTTTATGGTTATTGTTTTTTGTGACCTAAAGCACCATAGCCTACCCCTGAGTAACAAGGATGATGATGTATATTTTGCTCTAAAAGCTTCATAGTTTTAATCTTTACAATTAGGTCTTTAATACATCTTGAATACATAATTTCTATGTATTTAGGTTGTGATAAGGTTTCTGGTTCATTTCCTCTTAGCTGCTTCCTGGGATATAAGACAAAAGTTGTGAGAGATTTTCTTTTTTTGTTCAGATAGAGTGGGAGGGAAAGAGAGGACAAGAGAGAGAGAGAAACATCGACGTGAAAGGGACACATCGAGTGGCTGCTACCCGCACGAGCAACCAGGGCCGGGGACAAACTGCCCTTAGCGGGAACCAAACCCGGGTCTCTCCGGACCGCAGGCCAACTCTCTAACCGGCCAGGGTGTGAGAGATTTTCTATACCACCTGTTTTGAAATTTCTAGATATCATCCTGATCATTGTGGATATTTTTTTTACCCCTAACATCAACCCTGGGTTGCTGACTTTGCCTCTGAGCGACAGTCCAGCCAGTGAGGGCTTAGAGAATTCAAATTTAATTTTGCTCTAGTTACCTGAATTCTTTTGCTGGACTGATAGGGGCCTAGATTATTAGGATAATGAGCACTTAATTTGTACTACTGCTCATTGAGTTTCCTACAGGGCCCATGATGGCCAAAGTGGGAGATGTGGATGTATGTAAGCTACATAAAAACACCCTTATTGCTCATGTACCTGGCCCACTCTTGCAAAAGGTCTGGATGTGGATAGGGTATGATTGGTGAACCGATAAAAATAGCTACTGTAACAGGAACACCAATTTTGTGGTAGTGGAGGGAGGGAGCAGGTCACCTGGGGCTGCAATACATCACACTTCAGGAAGTACTGGAAAGGGAGAGACATTAATATCTTTGTCTTTCAGAACTGCTCCTGGAATCTTCCTCAGTAGTGGAAAAATCTTGGTATAGTTCTCTCAAATTTTTGAAAGGCACTTACATATAACTTTTGGATCTGTTATTCCTGACCAGAATACTCCAACTGTTTGGTGTATTCCTTGTAACCATACTGAGACATCTTATCAGAAGCAGCATAGGATGGCTTCAGCTTCTGCACCTGCCACACAGAATACCTTTTAACACCTCTAGAGGTTGCTCACCCCCATTCTCATAGCCCTCACTGTTATTTCATGGTGCGGATGAATGCTACCTGGATGGTTGGGTGGACAAGCGGGACAGGTTGGACTGGCTGCTCTGAGGCAGTCTCTCCAAAAACAAGGACGAGACAATTATTTGAATGAGCTCTAGTTTATAAGCCCTATAGCCAGCTGGAAAGCTGTGTTGTGGCACTGTTACCCTGTATCCCCATGATAGGGGGCCCACTTAAAGGAACACCAGTGGTTGTGAACAACTCTTTCTTGGACCAACATGGGTATCATTGGGGCTGTACTTGTATGAAAACCAGATATTAACATGTCTCCCTCCCACAAACATGGTGACTTGTCCCATAGGGGTGGTCATCAAAAACCTTAAAATGTTTAAGGAAGGCCCTGGCCTGTTTGACTCAGCGGTTAGTGCATTGCCCTACTGTCCAGAGAGACCCGGGTTCGGTTCCCACTAAGGGCACATACCTCAGTTGCAGTTTGTCCCCGGCCCTGGTTGGATCATGTGGGTGGCAGCCACTCAATGTGTCCCTTTCATGTCGATGTTTCTCTCTCTCTCTCTCTTCCTCTCTCTCCCTCCCACTGTCTGAACAAAAAATATAGGAATGTCATCGGGTGAGGATTAAAAAAAAAAAATTAAGGAAGAACAGTCAGTAAGTCATATAGCCCTCATAAGATTGTGATAGTCTCTCCAAAATGAGGAAAATCTCAATTTCTGGGCAAATTCCTAGAGTGATAATTCCCTTACTGTGTATATGCATCCTGCAAGCCCAACAATGAGAACCATAGAAAAGGTGGTAGGAAATTTGTCCCCGACTTTCTCTGAAGCAAGCAGTGAAAACATCTTGGCTCTGTAAGATATTCATGCCATCCGTAGCTCACTGGGCAGGGTTTTACAGATGATAACATTGCTATGGATTTCCTTCTTGTGGGTCAAGACAGAGTTCATGCAGTTACTAATGGCAGCCTTTTGTATCTGCCCCAGAGCAAGAGTAAAAGTCAGTGCAGACACTTAACACTGAAAGCCATCTGGCTTTCTGAGATAGACTCTGATGGTTTATGGGATTTGTTCAGCCTGCTGGTTCCAGGACACTGGGAGGCATGGTTTAGGGCAAGATTGCAGTGTGGCTTAGCCTGGTGCTTTAATTAAATGTTGTATGAGACAGATTGAATGGGTTTGGTCCCAGCCTCTGGTCAGGTTGATCAGAGTAGCTGATGAGTGGTATACTGAGGGAGAATTTCCAGAAGCCAGCACAGTGTAGAAACAGGAGTAGATATGGATGAGAGGCAATTCTGTAGAGATTTCTTACATTTTTGTATGTCTTGGGAGCAGATACTGTGACTGCATTAGTTCTAAATTATCTTTTCAATACTGTTGGTGCAACAAACAGTCCTGGAGACAAATCAGATCTTAGGGTAGATTTGCTTACAGCTTTGGATGATAGAAATGTGACAGGCATGCTAACTTACCATTACAGAGATTTGGGTTTCCAAGCCAAGGATTCCTCTCCTGTAATGCAACCTACTGCATGAGCCATGTCACCTGGCCCTCCTTATATTGCCCTATAGGAATTGGGGCTCAGGTAACTGGCACAAATGCAGATACTCAGACAATTGCTACTGCTATGAGTAATAAAAGTATTTGTTCTCTGATGAGGAAGCCTTGTATTTTATCGGCATCAATGAAAATGTTGAAACGCTAACTTGGTAGTTTGCAGATATGTAAAATTTCAGGTCTTTTGTGGTTCTTGAAGGTTTGTTGCCCCCCCCCCCCCCAATTTTTTTCAGCTCTTGTTCCTCTGAAAACAGCTTAAAAAATTAATTCACATACCAAACAGTTTACCCATTTAATTTTTTTTTAACTGATTGTTGAGAGAGAGGTAGGGAGAGGGAGAGAGAGACAGAAACATCAATGAGAGAGAACATAGATTGGCTGCCCCTTGCAAATCTCCCTCTAGGGATTTGGCCCACAACCTGGGCATGTGCCCTGACTAGGAATCCAATTGGCAACCTTTTGGTATATGGGTCAGTGTTCAACAGTGAGCCACACTGGCTGGGCCAGTTCACCCATTTAAATTGTACAGTTCATTGGCTGTTTGTTTATACAGTGTCGCATCCATTATCAAGTCAATTTTAGAACATTTCATCACCTAAAAAAGAAACCCATAGTCATTATCTGTCACCCACTTATGCCCTGACCTCCACAGCATTTCTTTCCCACTTCTTACCACCCCCAGTCCTAAGTAACCACTTACTTGCTTTCTGTCTCTAAAATGGCCTATTCTGGCCCTGGCCGGTTTGGCTTAGCAGTTAGAATGTCAGCCTGCGGTCCAGAGAGACCCAGGTTCGATTTCTGCTAGGGGCACGTACCAAAGGAAAAAAAAAATAAGGCCTATTCTGGACATTTCTTAAAAACTGAACCATGTAAGTTTTTTGTGTGTGTGACTGGATTCTTTTATTTAGAATCATGTTTACAAGATCAATCTGTTGTTTTAGTATGTGTCAGTACTTTCTTTTCATAGCTGAATAATAATTCCCTCACATGGACATATAATTTGTTAATCTGTTCGCCAGTTGATGGACATTTGGGTTATTTCTATCTTTTGACTATTAAGAATAATGCTACTATAAACCTTTATGTACAAGTTTAGATGGGGACAGAGGTTTTTCTTTCTCTTGAGTAGATATCTAAAAGTGAAATTGCTGGGTCATATGGCAGCTATATTTAACTGTTGGAGGGTCTGCCAGACTGTATTTCAAAGTGGCTGTACCATTTTACATTCCCATAAGCAGCATACGAGGGTTCCAGTTTCTCCACATACTTGCCAACATTTGTTATCTATTTTATTATAGCCATCTAGTGGGTATGAAGTGGTATCTCTTTGTGGTTGTGGTATGTGTTTCTCTCATTGCCAATGCTATTGAGTAACTTTTCATGTTCTTATTGGCCATTTGTATATCTTCTTTGGGGAAAAGAAGCTGACTTGTCTTTTTATTATTACTGTAAGCCTTTTTGTATTCTCAGTACAAGTTGCTTATCAAATACAATTTGCAAAATTTTTTCCCATTCTGTGGGTTGTTTAGGTGCTGTTTGTTGCAGCAGAAATTTTTTAAATTTTGATGTCCACTTATTTTTCTTTTGTTACTTTTACTTTTGGTGTAATATCTATGAACCATTGCCTAATACACTTTTAAGAGTTTTGTAGTTTTAACTCTTACATGTAGATCTTTGATCCATTTGAGTTGAATTTTGTATATGGTGTGAGATAAGAGGCCAAGTTGATTCTTTTGCATATGGAATCTAGTTATCCCAGCATCATTTGTTGAAAAATTATTCTTTTTTTCATTGAGTGGTCTGGCTACCCTTATAGGGAATCATTTGAACTCTATATGCAAAGGTTTATTTCTGGGCTGTCTATTGGTTTGGAGAACCACATTACTTTATTTGAAAGAATGGTACAAATGAAAAGATGTAAGTGGATGATTTGGTACAAGTTATAAAAAAGGTAAAGGTAACTAACTCCAAAAATGCACAAATTGCTTTGCTGAACAAGGAAGTCACCCCCGCGGCTATGGGAAGTTAGCCTAAAGTTTAGCTCTCATAACTGTCTCCCAGGGTGTGCTTGCCAAAGAAATACGCTGCCATGCCAGTTTCAGGGGCCCCCAACCTGCGCAAGTTGGTTATGTGATCACCCAGTTCTTTGATGGATTTCACCTGCTCATTCAGAGAGTAAGTCTCGATGAAGTCACACAAGTGAGAGTCATTTTTGTCAGAGGCCCATTTGTGCAAGTCCAATAGTGACTAATTCACACTTTTTTCCAAGTGTAATTCACACTCCATGGCATTCAGCCCATTCTCTCAATCATCACGATCTGGTTTCTTGATATCCTGAAGGAAGATTTGGCCACCTTGTTGGTTCTGCAGCTTCATCAGTTTCTCGGCATGTTCCCTCTCCTCATGAGATTGGTGAAGAAAATATTTGGCAAAGTTCAAAGCCACATCATCGGTGTCAAAGTAGTCAGACATGGACAGGTCGGAAGAGTAGAGTTCCAAGTTGATCTGGCGGTTGATGGTGGCCTCCAAGTCCTAGTGGTAGTTCTGGCGCACCTGTGAAGTGGACGCGGTCTCATCGTGGTGGACAGCTAAGGAGAGATGGCTGTGCAGTGCTGGAGCGGGGGGCAGGGGCCTTGGGGGCTCTCCCAGGGTGCTGTGAGGAGGTGGTGGAAAGCTGGATCTGGGCTGCTGGCTGGGGTGGGTTGAGCGTCCAAGCATTGTTGAAGCAGGAAACCACAGCAACTCTCAGCAAAGAGTGTCACTTTCTATTCTATTCTATTGATCTTTATGCCACTTACACAGTGTTTTGATTACTGTAGCTTTATAGCAAGTTTTGAAATCTAGAAATGTGAATCCTGCAACTTTATTGTTCTTTTTTAAGGTGGTTGGTCTTCCTTTTGAAAGGGATATTCTGAGTCCCTTGTAATTCCAGATGGATTTGAGGATTAGCATGCCAATATCTACTCCTCCCCCAAATCAGCTGGAATTTTAGTAGAGATTACACTAAATCTAGATCAGTTTGGGAAGTATTGTAATATTAACATGGTCACATCTCTTGATCTATGATTGTGCAGTGTCTTTCCATTTTAATTAGGTCTTTACTTTCTTTCACCAATGTTTTGTAGTTGAATGTTTCTGTGTAAAAGTCTTGGACCTCTTTTATTAAATCTATTCCTAAAAGTTGTTTTTCCTTTTGAAGCTTTAATAAATGGAACTGTTTTCTTAATTTCATTTTTTTTTATCACTGATACTGTTAACAGTTGATGCAGTATACTACTGAATACATTTATTTTTATATTTTGAATTTTGTGGCCTGTGATGTTACTGCACTTGTTTGTTAGTTCTAATAGTTTTTTATTGGTCTCCTTAACATTATTCTATATTGATCATAACATCTGCTAATAGAGGTACTTTTACTTCTTTCTTTTCTATCTGGATGCCTTTTTATTTCTTTCTTGCCTAATTACCCAGATAGAACTTTCATATAATGTTGCATAGAAGTGGGGTCTTGTTTCTGAATTGGGTGGTGGATTGAAGTGGGGGTGGTTAAGTCATTCACCATTTTCTAGATGCTTTTTATGAGGTTGAGGAAATTTCCCCTATTCCTAGTTTGTTGAGTGTTTAATTGATCTTTCTGCATCTACTGAGATACATGACCCCCCCCCCCCCATTCTATTGATGTAATATATTACATTAATTAATTTTCAGATGTTAAATCAACCTTGCATTTCTGGTATTAATCCTTCTTGGTCGTGATCATTGTTATTTATTGCTAGATTCAATTTGTTAGTATTTTGCTGAGGGTTTTTGTGTTCATATTTATAAAAGACTCTGATCTCTAGCTTTCTTTTCTTGGGTCTTGGTTTTGGTATCAAGGTAATACTGGCCTCACAGAATGAGTTGTGAAGTGCTCTCTTTCATAATTATTGGAAGAATTTGTGAAGAATTGGTGTTAATTTTTAAAAATTTGGTATAATTTACCAGGGAAGCTATTCGCTTTTCTTTGTGAGAAGTTTTTGATTACGAATTTAATCTTTTTTTAAAAAATATTTTTATTGATTTTTAGAGAGAATGGAGAGGAAGAGAGAAAAAGAAACATCAGTTAGCTGCCTCCTATACACCCCTTACCCAGGATCAAGCTTGCTCGCCAGGCATGTGGCCTGACCAGGAAATGAACCAGCAACCTTTTGGTGGAAGGATGAAGCCTGATCAACTGAACCAGGGCATGAATTTAATCTTTGAATTTGTTATAGAGCTATTCATATTTTCTTGAATGAGTTTCAGTAGTTTGTGTTCGTTTTTTGGAAATTGTTTATTCACCTAAGTTATCTAAATCATTGGCATGCATATATATGCATGCACACACACACACACACACACACTTTTTTTTTTTTTTTAACTCTTGGTAGTCTTTGTTATACCCGGTAGCTCTCCCTCCCACAAGCATATGTTATATGCACCAGCTCTGGATACTGGATTTATTTTTATTGTTACTTGCTTGGTGGTTTGATTTGTGTCTTGGCTAGACTACTTTAGCGGTCTATGTCCCCTACTTTGTGAAGCGTTGATGTGACTCCTAGAGGTCACAGCTTTGGATGAGCACACAGTTGACCCTGGGATGACAGTGGTTTGAGTAGGGTTCTCTTTGACTGACTTTTCCCCTGATCTCTCTAAGCTGCTGGCTTTATTTGGTATTATAATACCTAGCCATTTATACCCCACTAATTACTCTAATTGTTTTTAACAATACCTGATACATAAATTGCTCAGAAGTCTGATCCAATTGCATTTAGCGGTAGTTGTTTGTTTGTTTGTTTGTTTTATTAATCCTCACCCAAGCATATATTTTAAATTGACTTTTAGAGAGAGTGGAAGGGAAGGAGGGAGGGGTGGGGGATAGAGAGAAACATCAATGTGAGAGAGCACATTGATAGTTGCCTCCCATGTGCGCCCTGACTGGAGCTGGGGATTGAACCTGCAACCCAAATACATGCCCTTGACTGGGAATTGAACCCACAACCCTTCAGTGTACAGGCTGATTCTTTAACCACTGATCCACACCAGCCTTGGTAGGCAGGAGTAGTTTTTGAGACCGAGATTTGTTCTTATCCCAGTAAGGATCTTCTGTGCTGTTGTCTCTTTACCTGGTTCTCCTTGGTGAACTAGGTGAGTTGTGGTTTAGCTTGTTGCTCTTAATTATCAGTTTCAAGAACATCCTTAGGTTTAAACTTCTCCACGCTCTGTCTCAAACTAAGTCATATCTCTTTTATGGATAACCTCTCCCCCAGGCAAAAATCTCTGAACCACTAGTCTGGGTGCCAGGTAGAATGATAGCCTTTGGTCTTCTCAGCTTGCCTTGCCCAACATTGAATCTCTCCCTGATGAGTGAATTGGGACAAGAACAGTCAAAGCCCCAGTATTTTTTTCCTGTCACCTCTGGGGTAGAGCCTCTTTATGAGTAGGGGCAAGGTTAAGGAAAGGAGCCCCTGACCTCTCCATCATAGTCATCAGGGATTTTGCCTCTTCTTTTTTGAGTCAGGGAGAGGGAATGCTGGTGGCCTGTCTCTCCTGGTAAGATATGATAAGCCTTGATTGGGAGCTAAGAGGAGAGAGCCCATATTCTTGGCTATACTCACCCAGAGTGAGCTGCTGTCACTCTGAACTGGAGGATAGGGAAAGAAGGAAGTGGATCATGGCTCAAAAGTTACCAACTTTTTTTGTTCTTATCAAGTGTTAGTAGATTTTTGCTCCATGGCCTTGGGACAATTTTCAAAGGTTTTAGTTTTAGTTCATTTTTTTTTTAGTAGTTTCACCAGCTTTGCATGGTTTTGGGGGGAAATGTGTCTACAGTGCTTTTAAGCATATATATTTTTTAAATATCTTTTTGTTGATTTTAGAGGTAGAAGAAGGGAGAAGGGGAGGGAGAGAGAGAGATACATCTATTGACTGCCTCCTACCTGCTCCCTACTGGGGGTCAAACCAGCAACCTGGCATGGGCCCTAATGGGAATTGAACCGGCAGTCTCTTGGTACATGGGACGATATTCAACCAACTGAGCCCCACCTGCCTGGGCTTTAAGCATATTTTGTAATGGAAGTCTGAGTTGACAGTTTTTTCTTCATTGGCTTTCTCCTGGCCTTCATCATTGTGGTCCTGTGTGTACAGTCAGCCCTCATTTATCGCGGTTAATCAGTTCCCGACTCTACCACAATAAATGAATTTTCGCGAAATAGGATTCTTTATTGATCTATAGTCGTCCCTCACCACTTAGTGCTTCGACTTTTGTGGCTTCACTAAAACCACGATAGAGTGAAGCCACGAAGTCAAGCGCGAAGTGCGAAGTGGTGAGGGACGACTGTAAAACCTTCTCCTCCCATCCTCAACTCACTTGGCTGGTATGTGTTTTTCTTGATTTTTTGTTTGTTTGCTTTTTTTTTTTTTTTTTTTTTTTTTAAGTATAACTATGGTGATCATTGGAATGGTTTGTGTTGAACATCTACTTTCCTTGGAGAATCTGAAATGTTAATACATGCTTGGCAGAGGGTGCCTATGTGACCAACCCCCAGTAAAAATCATAGATATAGAATCTCTAATGGGCTTCTCTGGTAGAGAACAATTTGCACATGTTTCGACAGTTTGTAGCCAGAGGAACGAAGGCACATTCTGTGTGTCTCCACTGTGTGAACCCATGTAAGCTTGCAGTTGGTTTTCCCCAGACTTGATCTCATGTGAGTTATCCCCTTGCTTATTTTGCTTAATATCCTTCCACTGTAATAACTTATTGCCATGAGTGGGACTGGATGCTGAGTCCTGGGATTCCTCCTAGTGAATCATCAAAATTGGTGCGGTTTGGGTGCTCCCAACACACCAACTATTGCTTTCCACTGGCCTGGTGTAGTTCAGGAGTCTGCCAAGGACTTGAAGGGGTTGATATGTTGTTTGGTGGGGGGCTCGCCCTTCCATGAGGCCCTTCTGTCTGTGATCTCCTCTTTAGATTTCTAGCCTCTCTGTCAAATTCTGATTCGGCCTTCTGGCACTAAAGCCTGTAAGACTGCACTTTCTGCCTGAATTCTATCAGCAGCAGTTTAGGGAACACTGAAGTCATTGGGTTCCTTTGTTTTAAGGGTCCAGTCTCCTTGGTTTCAGGCTCTTGGTTTCTTTCTAGTGCTGTCAGATAGTTATGTTTATATTACTCCTCTATTTCTGGCAGTAGAACTACATATCTGCCTGTTTTCTTACTAGTTAGCTGTTTTTAAGTTAAGGCAACTTTCAAATGGCTGATGAAAAATGGATCTTCCTCATCTAAAGAGCTGTTGCTTTTCTGAGGTCCACCAGAATTCTTTGATATAAGCAGGGTTTTAATTTACTTATTTTTCCATAGTGATGTTCTGTTCCACATTATTCAGCCATTGGTATAAGACCCAGACCTGAGAAAAGCTTTCATCATTGCTTGTGGTTTCAAAGTTATCCTGGCAGCCTATTTCCGTTGTTCTGTGAGGAATCTTAGCAAGTATTAGCTACCAGTATGGATGCTGACACAATTATTGATGCTGATACAATGTGACAAACTTTTTCTGCTATGATTATTTTGCAACTTTGCTCTTTTTCTTGTAAGCAAATATATTTACATGCCTTGCCCTGGCCAGTTTGGCTCAGCGGTTGAGCGTTGGCCTGCGGACCAGAGAGTCCCGGGTTCGGTTCCCGCTAGGGGCACATACCACACACACACACACACACACACACACACACACACACACTATATATATATATATGCCTTGCCTAATATTGTTTCTCAGACTGTTTGGTATTTTAACTACAACAAAGACAGTTACCCTTTCTTCTTTCTGTTGCTGAGCTCTTTAACCAGTATGGGCTTCTCCATCGTTTTTTTTGTTCATGTGTTAGCGAACCTTTTGTCCATCTTTTTATTTCTGTCTTCTGCGACCCTGTAGCACATTTCTGCACATTCCTGGGCCTAGAGAGATACCGGACTGTGCTCTGAGGTAGGTAAAATGGGATTGGTGTTTTGAATGATGCTTTTTGATTAATTATACTGCTTTGCAAACCATCTGGTTTTATTTGTTTCACATTTTGGTTTTTAAGATTGAGTTTTAGAAGAAAATTCTAACAAAGAGAACTTTGGTCAGTTTACTTAGCCACTGGTACTCACACAAAAGGGTGTTACGATTTGAATTTTCCGGAATTTTACTCCACAATGATTGTGGGTAACATTGCAAAACAGCACCTAGGTTATATGGATGAGATGTTCATGCCCTTCTTCATTTTGTCTTGGTTTTTAATAAAGATCTTAGTAGAAATGATCTGCAATTTTATACTTCTATTAAGAGTTCGATTTGAATAAAATTATTTGTATTGAAATTCTATAACTAGAAGTGGATACCTGCATATACACTTTGAGAAGGACAGTTTGTTGATACTGTTTTTTAGAAAGTTATATTGGTGGGAAGAAGAAGAACTCTAGGGGAAAGGACTGAAAACTTGAAGAAAGATCTATTTATCTGTCTTTTGGTTTTCCTCCCTCACCATGATAATTGTAGGAAATAATTTTAGGCTGCTTATGCCAGTAAAACATTTTGTTGAATTCAGGTGATAACTTTTTGTGGGAGATTAATTTATTTTAGCTACTCAGACTAGGAATCAATAGGACTTTACATTTAAGCTTTCGAAGGAGGGCATCTGTCCTTGTATGGGGGCTCTGGGGCTGTCCATGTCCCCAGTTTAGTGTGAAATTGGTAGTAGAGGCCTGTGATGGTTGCTCATAAGTTGAAAAATATCAAAAGTATAATATGCACTCCTATGTTCATAGCAGCATTGTTTATAATAACTAAGATTTGAAAACAGCCCAGGTGCCCATGAGTAGATAAAAAAGCTGTGGTACATTTACACAATGGAATATTATGCAGCTATAAAAAAGAAGGCTCTCTTACCCTGGAGAGCATTATGCTAAGCGAAATAAGCCAGTTAGAGAAAGACAAGTA
Organism: Molossus molossus; assembly: GCF_014108415.1. Lineage (NCBI taxonomy): Eukaryota > Metazoa > Chordata > Mammalia > Chiroptera > Molossidae > Molossus > Molossus molossus. The sequence goes on from NW_023425347.1 coordinate 9,844,729, forward strand.
TCATGTGGTCTCACTTATTGGTGGAATCGAATGAACAAAATAAATTGACCAACAAAATAAGTCTGGAGGCATGGAATAGACTGACAAATCTCAGAAGGGAGGGGAGAATGGGAAGAGGTAAACCAAAGAACTTACATACTTATATGCACAGCCCATGGACACAGAGAATAGTGAGGTAAAGGCCTGGGGGGTGGTAGGGACTGGGCAGAGTGGGGAATAGGGGACATCTGTAATATATTCAATAATAAAAATACTACATATTTTAAAAAATACTAATAAAAATAAAATAGTACTATAATAAAAGTATAATATTTTATGGCACATGAAAATCATAAGATCCTAATCGTAGTGTCCATAAATCGTTTTTGTTGTTGTTGTTTTAAGACCATCTCATTTACATGTTGTCTGTGGCTGCTTTTATGCCACAATGGCAGAGTTGGGTGCCTGGTAGACCACATAAACCATGTGGTCCATTACATAATGTTTGCCAATCCCTGATCTAGTCTTTCCTCTGTTACGGCCTTCTTTCAATGTCCAAACAAAATCTGGCCACTGAGTATACAGAAAAGACAGCACATACCCTCACTGCAGCTGCTAAGCTGGTCCCTGTTGTACCTCAGTTAGGTTTCCTGAGAGAGAGGCAGAACTGGTGGGGCGGACTGGCAAGTGAAGGTTCCAGGGCGTCGGCAAAGATGCTCATCCTGCTTCATCAGCCCCCTGCTTCAGCTTTAAGGGAAAAGAAGAAAGGAAAACGGGGTACTCTGGTTTACTGCACTTTATGTTTCTGGAATGGAAATTGATTTAGAAAGAAAATAAGTATTACACATAGTTTTATCTTGACACAATCTCACCACTTGTTTTTAAAATTTTTAAATTATTTCTTCCATGAAATTGGTTTGCATGGAATTTTCCAGAAGTACCTTTTAAACTTAAATTGAAATACTTTCACCCTTATACATAGCTCTCCACAAGCAAAGGAACGGGTAGGGTGGGGAGATCACTTTCAAAGCTCTCCCTATTGTATTACGGATTATGTGGACTTGCATATGCAGATCTTACCTTATTTATTGACTCTGTGGAGATCTATTAAACATGAAATCTGCCATCTGCTTTAAAAAAAAAGGCCTTTCTTTACCCTTAATCCATTTTGAACGGGAGCAATAATGTGATTTAATTTTAGACTTTTTTTATAGTTAAGGGTTTCAATTCTCTATATCCTAGGTAAATTTATTTGAAGAATTTGGGTTTTTTGTTTTGTTCTATGTTTAACAAAACATAGGGTGGGATGTTCTCCCATCTCCAAAAGTGTCTATAGTACTCAATTAGCATGTGTTACTTTGAAACTAAATACATCATTATGTCATCTGACCTAATCTATAACTTTGCCAGAAATGTATTGATGTTCATGATAATTGATAGGCTTAAAACGTTGTGTCCTTAATTAAAGACCTATATGACTATAGCCCTCTACTTACAAGGTGCGGAGGTACATGCTGCCATTGGGGAAGTACACCAGTGGTTGTTATGTTAACTAGTGAAGTAATGAGATACTAAATATTTCTCCAATAACATGAGGACATTATGTCAAATATATCTTGTTCCTGTGAGTCATAGGTCTCTCATTTACATTTTAGGATGTTAAGGTAGTACAATTTGTCACAGTAATAATGTTTTACGGAAAGGTATAAATTTGATATGGGATGTATTGATCATCAGTTTCAAAGATTAACAGCATCTTCCTTTAAAGATGTTAGTATAAAATTAATTTAAAACCAAGATTTGAAGGTTAATAACCTAACCATTCTAGACTATTTTATTATCAATGAAGTATTATGTTTTCTGTTGACTTTTTAAATTTTAACTGAGTACTTCTAAAGGATACTTGGAAGAAACCATGTTTCCTCAGCAAGGCAGTTCCGCACCTCAGAAGGCTCTCAGCCATTTATAGGTTTGTGCATTTCCCACAGCCAATGGTATTGCTTGAATTCCTGTTGTTGGTAACCTATGGATGACTAGGCAAAAGGCTATGGGTGACTAGTACTGCTCTAGTCGTGACTGAAGTTCAACTCAGATGGTCGGGGTTTAATGTAAAAATAAAAAAAGAGCCCCCTTTGAATCACACAAAAAAAATTGCTACCTAATGCACATCCATATACTCTGAGCTTAAAATGTTAGCATTTTGTTTGACTTAATTTCAAGAAAATTGCAAAAATCACATATGTTCTGTTGTTACTTTTCTATTTTCAGATGATTTGACTCGGAAGAGAAAATCAATTTCACTATTGTGGTTTTTATTTTCATGTTTTCTTATTAAGCTTGTAATTTTAAGATTTTAATGTTTATACTCTTCTGTTTTCTTTTGTGAACAGGTAGAAAGGATCGTTGACAAAAGGAAAAACAAAAAAGGGAAGACAGAATATTTGGTTCGGTGGAAAGGCTACGACAGTGAGGATGACACTTGGGAACCAGAACAGCATCTTGTGAACTGTGAGGAATATATTCATGATTTTAACAGACGCCACACTGAAAAGCAGAAAGAAAGCACATTAACTAGAACAAATAGGACTTCTCCAAACAATGCTAGGAAACAGATTTCCAGATCCACCAACAGCAACTTTTCTAAGACCACTCCTAAATCACTAGTGATTGGCAAAGACCACGAGTCCAAAAACAGTCAGTTATTTGCTGCCAGTCAGAAGTTCAGGAAAAATACAGCTCCATCTCTCTCGAACCGGAAGAATATGGACCTAGCAAAATCAGGTATAAAGATACTTGTGCCTAAGAGTCCCATTAAGAGCAGGACCACAGTGGACGGCTTTCAGAGTGAGAGCCCTGAGAAACCAGATCCTGTTGAGCAGGGTCAGGAGGACACGGTGGCACCAGAAGTGGCAGCTGAAAAGCCGGTCGGAGCTTTGTTGGGCCCTGGTGCAGAGCGAGCTAGAATGGGGAGCAGGCCCCGAATACACCCACTAGTGCCTCAGGTGTCTGGTCCCGTGACTGCAGCCATGGCCACGGGATTAGCCGTTAATGGAAAAGGTGAGTGTCCAGGTGAGCAGCTCAGCAGACAACGTCCCTGTCAGCGGCCATAGACTCTTAACTCAGCACGTTTGGTGATTTTTTCAAAGGGTGCTCTTTCCTTCTGTGTTGGTCCTATTCTAGATGGCAGGGAATGTGCAGAGTCTATAACAGATGTCTACTATAACCTTTGAGAAATTTTGCTGGTTTCTCCTTTCTTGACGCTTTTGGGATTTCTCTCATAATCAGTACTGGTGAGCTCTATTTAATTTGCTGAAGCCACCTACCTTTATACATTTTAGATACAGAGTCTCATGTTAAGAATCTTAAGTGTAACCTGCACTGGACATGATCCTTATTTTGCTAACCTATTTAAAGAATCAAAAATGCCTTTCATTGAGGGTTTACCTAGTACCCCTTCTGCTGGATGCTGCAGCCTAGTTGATTGTACCATGACCTCCCCATCTCCTAAGACGGAATTAGCATGGGCAGCTTCCTTCCCTCCACTTCCCCATGTCTATCTAGCCACTTATTTGTATAGATTCTATTAAGTATTTCTCTAATAGTAAGCCCTACTTGCCCTCCCTTACTTTAGACTCCGGTGATTTCTTACCTGTCATAGCTTTCTAATTGCTTTCTGCGTTCTGCCTTTTGAGTATTCCCATCCATTCTTGAATAGGAGGAGGGACCACAGTTGCCAATCTGATTGTACCACCGTTGCTTTAGTTAGCAGGTATGCTCCTAGGTGTCTGTGTTGGACCCTCATCTACCTTTTTCACTCTATCTCTCCAAGTCAGTATTCCTACTGTCCCCTCTGCCAGGAGCATCACGCCTTCTCTGCTCCTTGTTTACCTGATCAACTCTGAACCTTTCTTCTAGTTCAGGGGCCAGCGGTTCCTGCATCCTTTTTTTTTTTTTTATCTCTAATGCTTTCCGTGTTGCAGATTGTAGTTTTCTCCTTACCTGTGTGTGTCTCCCTCAACTAACACTTAGTAGATAATGTAAAACGAAATAAAATGATCCTGATTTGTTTGGTGGAGCTGTTTTTCTCTAAAGAAAATTAATTTAAGACACTACTCTAACCATCTTACTGTGGTGCATCCAGGTTTTGGCTTAGGCCCTTGTGTAGCAGTGAAGAAATAAACAGAAATATGGGGTTTCCCTTTGGACAGTAAATTGCCATTTTGCTAGTATTAATTTTCAGATATACACTTTAGCCAAATGCTGCTCTTCTTCCCTACTCCAAAAGTTTTGCCTTTACCTGTGTAAAGTAATTTGCATGAGCTCATTTACAGAGTTGACTTTTCATATTGTTGACCTGCTCATGGATATAGTTTTCTCTTACTTTGTTGTAAATGAAGGACCATATAGGTTCAGATGTAGGAGAGACTTGATGAATCATCTAGTAGCAGCATGCTCTATTCTACAGATAGGGAAGTCGAGTCCAGAAAGTGTGATGTTCAGACAGAACTTAAGGCAGAGATGGAATCAGAATGTTTGTGAATTCTACTCCCATGTTTTTCTCAACATTGCAAGCAAACCTCTACTAGACAAAGGGACATCTACTTCTTTATTGATTACTTAGGGCAGGCCCTATGCTGGGCTCCAGGGCTACAAATAAAGACTGGGCCCCTGCTGTGACCCTCTGGGGCAGGGGTTGGCAAACTACAGCCTGTGGGCCAATCCCAGTGCACCATTTAGGGTTATAGGGACTATACGCTAAGAATGGTTTATATGCTTTATAATGTTTGAAAAAAATAAGTAGAACTATATTTCATGACACCTAAAAAATATATGAAATTCAAATATGTGTTCATAAGTAAAGTTTTATTAGAATACAGTCATAGTTATTTGTTTACATATGTTCTACGGCTGCTTTCCAGCCACAAGGATAGAGTTGAATATTGTGACCGAGACCTTATAACCTGCAGATTTAAAATGTTGGCAGTCTGACTCTTTACAGAAAAAGTTGGCTGATCTCTGCTCTAGGAAATCACAGCCCTGGGGCAGTTCAGTATTTTGTGTTTGTGTGTGGAGGGGGGGGGGGCAAGGGGATAAATAAGGCTTAGAAGATATGTGGTATCCCTTTGATTCTCCACAAAAGTTGTCTGTACCTACCTTTGTGGGGGGGGGCACAATTTTTTACTTTATTGACCTTTAAGTTTTCCGCATTCTTCCTTTGCTACACTTATGTAGGGTTGGCTACCATAGCAAAAACCTTCAGTTTTGTATATACTTCTATTAAAATAAGGAGCTGGTGACTTACTTGTGTTATTACTCTTTCCATTTCAAAAAATTAAATGCCCTTAAGGGTGGCTTTGGTTAAAACCACAAGGGAGGTGAAAGCATAAAACCTAAATTATTTTATCTTGTTCTTTGGAGTTAGGTATTTGGGGTTGGAATAACACTCTTTCCAAGGCCCTTGTGACAGCCTTTCTCTCCTGGCCCTGAGTCCCATATACTCTCTACCTACATGAGAGGAAGCATAGAAGCCACTCAGGAATGTTTTTAAGACAGTGGTGAATGACATCCCCAATTGCTGCAATCTAAATCAGGTTTGTTGATTCAGAATCGCACCTTCACCCCAGGAGCCTACAGTCGGAGTGTCATTTCTGAAGGAAATGCAATGGCAAAAACAAATGGTGTCTTAGACAACTTGGCCACCTTCCAAAAAGCCTTTGCTTCCCTTCACCCTTTCCCTTTTTTAGAAAGTTGCCTTTGTTGTTCCTTCAATTGAGTGTAAGCTCCTAGAAGGGATTTTGTATTGCCAGGGCTAAACCGTACTGTGTCCAGAGTGGTGCTTATGCATAGTTGTTGCTCTGCAAATGTTTGTGGAGGTAATGATTCCATTGCCCACTAAAGACAAGGTGCTCTCTGAATACAAGGATGGTAATGAGACTTTGTAGCCCTATCACTGGGTCACACTAAATGGAGTGAAAAATGCTACTGAAATGACAAGGTATATGTGGGCCAGAAGCACGGAAGTATTCTAGAAAAACCTCTTACTTGCTTTCAGGATGTATCTTTCCTGAATGAAGACAGGCAGTACTGAACCTGTGTTAGGTTGTTCTACCCACAAACATTTTTTTATCCTCACCCGAGGACATTTTTTCAATATTTTGTTCAGATAGAGTGGGAGGGAGAGAGGGAGAGAGGAAGGAAGGGGGGAGAGAGAGAGAGAGAGAGAGAGAGAGAGAGAGAGAGAGAGAGAGAGAGAAACATCGACGTGAAAGGGACACATCGAGTGGTTGCCACTCACAGGACCCAACCAGGGCTGGGGACAAACTGCAACCGAGGTACGTGCCCTTAGCAGGAACCGAACCCAGGTCTCTCTGGACCACAGGCTGATGCTCTAACTGCTGAGCTGAACTGGCCAGGGCCACAAATTTTTTAAAGCAGTTGTTTGGTATTATTTTCCATATTAATTTTAGAGCTACATAAGCAGATACTCATGGTGTCATTGGGAAATAAACCATCTATTTAAAGTATTAATCGTTTGTGTGAGGGATATTTTTGTTACCAAACACAACAGATATTTAAATATCTGTTAACCAAAAGAGTAAATGTTTCTGGAGAATTTTAACACACACGATTACTTTTACAGAATTAACCATATGTGTATTTTGTTTTTAACTGCTATACATATTAAAGATTTAAAGGATGAAAACATTGCTTTACTCAGAAATATGAGAGATTTTAAAACTTAGATGATATAGTTATTTTCTGTTATTCTTCGAATTGCCTAACGAATTACTCCTACAAAATAATTCTTTTATGTTTTTATTTTTTATTTTAAATCTTAAAGTAAATTATCTTTAATATATTTGAGATAGGTTGAAATAAACAATTAAGGTACTTCATTAATGACTATATTAACGTAGTCCCTTAGTTTTTCTTATTCTTAAGTAATAATAAAGAGAAGAGCTGTCTCCAAGAGAGTGCGCAAGGATATAAACAACTTTTGTTTTTGTGTACTATATGACTTGAATGTCCTACATAACGTGGAGATTTTGAATTGGAGAAGTCATTTGATAGGAAAGTTTTTTTTCCTCCATAAAGTCCCTTAGAATTAAGGATTTTAAAATTCAAACATCGAACAGGTACCCAGTGAGAACATGCAAGCCGGGCTCAGGAGCCAGTAACTTGGGCTGCAGCCTCAGGGTGTTATTGAGGTTCTACTTCGGGAGGCCTCTGTAGAAATTTGAGCGGTTCCAGCAGCTTGCTGGTGATCTTTTTCCCCAGGACATAGGTACTCAGAAGTGGGCTGAGACTTTCTCTCCATTCATGGGCCATAATTTTTTTGATCCAAGGCTTGATATTCTCCCAGCCCTTCCTCGCCTGTTTAAAATCCCCCAGGGACACGCTTGGCTGAGTTACTTTTGTGGGCAAGTGCCTGTCAGGTACGTTGTTTGAGGGTAATAGTTCACGCATCACTTTCCTTACATTCCAGTACACGTTTGTACTTTTCTATTAAAATAAGCAGGATGCCCTTTTCCAATTCTGAGAGGTTATTTATTAGCAGATTATGTTGTTGTTTTGCATTTTGTTGTTTTGCATTTTCTACTCTATTTCTCCAGGCTGGTAGCTATCCTGCAAACTACAGCTACAGCCCCATGGCCACAAAGCCTGGGAGCTGCCTTCCCGAAACAACTGCTTTTAAAAACTGGATTATCTTACTTCGTTCTTTTTGTGAATTCAAATATATAATCGATCACCATTCAACAAGTATAACATTTACAAAAATGCTGTTATTAATACTTTTAAAAATAAGATTTAAACTTCACCAGTGCTATCCTTTAGGGTTGGCTGCTGGATATTAAGTCAAAACCAGTGGATTTAGGAGGAAGATGGCTGAGGAAATAACCTTAAACACACCACATGTGACCATGAGCTTTTCAATTGAAATAAGCTCCAGGAGAAATTGTTTAGGAAAACTTAGTTCCTTCTGAGGAGCTGGAGTATCAATTCCTCTTGATAAGAATATAAAACATGATCTCTCCCTTCTCTATGATTATCAGGGAAGCTAAAGTGTCATGTCAGCAGGCTCCCTGTAGGAAGAGGCCTATGGCTCCCTCCTGATTTAGGTGCTGAAATTAGAACTTCACTCCAGGAAATGTTAAGAAGTCAGGAGACTGGTGCCTAAAGGCATTAGTCGTTTAGCAGGCCACAACAGGAAGTGTCCACTTGAAAAGAGAGGACATTTGAAGCCACACTCTATAACTGTGTATGCTTGAGGGCTTGATCAAACAAGGTTTAAATTAGAAACCAACAAACATTTGTTGGCACCTCCTGTATAATAAATAAGTCCTGTGCTAGAGGTTTCCACATGCATTATCTTACAAGGAACAAATCTACTTACACATAGAAAGATTACAGTAGCCAAACTTGAATTAAAGTGGAGTAACCTTTGAGGAAAGAGGTGGACGACCTGCCTACACCACCTTCCTACGCATTTAATAGGTAGCCTCAGGCTGAATGATGTGATTGTCCAGACAGAATGGTTCCCTAGTTTCTTCCTTGAGGTGAGCTCAGAGCTCAGTGGTCTGTCCTGGGACCTGAGGATGCTCTAGATTCTAGTCTAGTTTTAGGCATGAAGCCCCATAGAGAATATACTCTTGTCCAGCAGCAGCTGTCTGTTAATGAGTTGGTCTTCCCAGGAGAGTTTATTTTAAAACTTAGAAATGTGCAGTTATTCGCCAATCATTGATGTAGACTCAAGACTTTTTAAAAAGGGGTATTTCATTTGCCATGTGTTTGAAGAGCCCAACCCTTTTCTTAGAGTATGGATCATTAATTGGAGTTCAGTTTTGTTTAAAGCATACCCATAATACATCATCTACTAATTTTGGTTTGGATTTCTTTAAAGTGATACTTACAAACCTGAGTGCACAGTTGTTCAGTTTATAATTCTTCCCATTTTCTCACTTCTGTTGATTTGACAATGATTTAACCTTTGGAGTTTTTTCAAAGTATTAGATACAGTTTTCTTTGAAGCATCAGCTTGCCTTTTGTAATCATATCTCCTGTTTTATGTAAAAATGAATTAAATATGATAACAGATTTAACTGGCCTAAGAAGTTAGCGAATAAAACCAGCCAGCTCTTGACCATCATGTGTCCCCGCAGAAGGCCTGTGTGGGCTATGTAGAGCCCATGCCTGACTGCTGAGCTCTAGTGTGCTTCTCCAGACTTCCCCTTCTTTGAGAGTTTTATGGTCTGTTCCAGGACTCGGAGCAGTGTTGACCCATTGTGCCCACTTCAGAACCCTTGTGATTGTTTATTTTTCTTCTTTAACTTGTGCGGCCCCCCACCTATGGTGCCCAGGCTGGCAGCATCAGCAGCATCTGGGAACCTGTCAGAAATGCACGTTTCCAGGCCCTACTCACACCTCCTGAACTGGAATCTCAGGTGTGCCCAGCATTCAATTTAATAAGCCCTCCAGGTGGCTCTGATGCTCACCAAGTTTAATGACTTCTATCTATACTGTGTTGTATAAGTTTGTTGTTTTTAGAATAATTTGGGAATTAAATACAAATACACTATTACATTTTTCTGTTATAGTATATTTTAGATTCTTATAGTTAAGTATATTTAGTTTCTGTTCTTTCTTGAGATTGTTTAGTCTTAGCATATCTTGATTTAAAAGTGTCTCTAGGCATTTTATAATTTTTAAATGATTATTTCAACATATTTAAAAAATTTGAGTGACAGGAAAACATTATAAAATTATTGCAACGTCTCAAAGTAAAAAAGGAAAAGTGCCCTGCTAGTGTGGCTCAGTGGTTGAGCATCAACCCATGCACCAAGAGGTCGCAGGTTCGATTCCTGGTCAGGGTACATGCCCGGGTTGTGGGCCTGAGGACATGCAAGAGGTGGCCAATTGATGTTCTCTCTCATCAATGTTTCTGTCTCTCTTTCCCTGTCTTCCTCTCTCTCTAAAATCAATAAAGAAAAAAAAGGAAAGTAAACTCATCCAAGTTCTACCTCCTCCTCCTTTCCAGAGATAACCACTGTTATAGTATATAACACTGTTTTTTCTTCCACCAATTGGATAAACATACAGATCTTTTAACTGTATCAATGGGCTCATACTTGTTATGTGGTTCTACAACTTAAGTGTTATTTTAATTTTATGATACACCTTGGATCTTTTTTTTTTTCAATCCTCACCCGAGGACATTTTTTCCATTTTTTGTTCAGATAGAGTGGGAGGGAGAGAAAAGAAGAGAGAGAGAGAGAAACATCGACGTGAAAGGGACACATTGAGTGGCTGCCACCCCCACGACCAACCAAGGCCGGGGACAAACTGCAACTGAGGTACGTGCCCTTAGCAGGAACCGAACCTGGGTCTCACTGGACTGCAGGCCAACACTCTAACCGTTGAGCCAAACTGGCCAGGGCTTGGATCTGTTTTTATATTCACACAAATAGCTTTAGTGTCAGTGTTTAGGTCAGTATTTCTCAGCAGGGGGCACTTTTGACATTTGAGCCTGGCTGCTTCCCTGCATCCTGGTCCTATTAAGATGCTAGTAATGGCCTCAGGCATCATGACAAATCATTGTTTCTTGTTCCCACCTGCCTACATACCCACATTCCCACAAGGAACTGTGTCTGGGTACATGCATTAGGTGGGAAGCACAGTTGTAGACACTTCAGAGTTTTTACCCCCGTGAATGAATACAGTTGACCTTTGGGTTGGAACTATGTAGGTCCACTTACATGTGGATTTTTAAAATAAATATATTGGAATTTTAATTGAGATTTTCTTATTGTGAAGTAATCATACCAGTTACATTCGGATACCTTAAAGCAATCATATTGGTGCTGCTTTGTTATCAGTGTGTAAATCACTGTACTTGTAAATAAATATGCATTTTTTCACATTATATTTTTTTGTTTTTTAATCCTCACTTGAGGATACTTTTTCCCATTGACTTAGATAGTATTGGGGGGCGGCGGGGAGAGAACCATCAGCGTGAGACATATCGATTGGTTGCCTCCCGCACAACACCGACCTGGGCCGGGGGTTGAACCTGTAACCAAAGTGTGTGCCCTTGATTGGGAATCGAACCGCAACTCTGTTCTGTGGGACAACACTCTAACCACCGAACCAAACTGGCCAGGGCTTATCTTTTCATTTTTGATGTTTAGGATTAGTGATACATATAATATCCACAGTGTTTTGTGTCATGTAAGACAACATTGATGAAGGTATTGATAGATGATTCATCTTGTAAACAGATGACATAAATGTATGGTATCTATAAATATATATAGTGTGTATATATACACACACACACACACACATCCTCTTTGATATGGACTCATACTACATAAATTGTTCTGGTATTTGAATTTTTCACTTAATGCCATATCTTTTAAGACTCAAATCTCGGGGAAGGGGGGAATCAGTGGGGGGAAAAGGAGAAACATCTGTAACAAAAATAAATAAATTAGAAAATTAATTAATTAATTAATTAATTAATTAAAGACTCAAATCTCCACCTCACTTTTTTTGAAATTTCAAGCTTGATTTTTAGTTTTTTGATATAATTTCAAACCTAGGGGGAAGTTGCAACGCCAGTACAAGAAAAACCGATAATTCTCTTTATATTCACCAATTGTTTACCTTTTGCCTCATTTACTTTCTCCTCTCTTCTCCCCCCAACCCCTGTGTGCACATAATATATATATCATATACATTTTTTCCTTAAACCATTTGAGTAGTTGGTGACTACTGGCTATTGTAAACAAGCCTAAAAGTACAAGGGCTATAATTGATTTCAGATTTTTATAGATACTGACAAATTACTCTGTAAACAAGCCATAAGATTTGAGTGCCCGTTTACCTATTCTCAGTCAGATGAGAAGGTAGAAAAATGGTATCTCATTGTTTTAATTTTTAAACATTCAAACTCTGTTGCGGGGCAGAGGGGCATACTTTAACTTTTTCAAAATGTGAAGACTTCATGAAGGTGCATGTTGTCATTGGTCAGGGACCACACTAATCTCTTCATGTGTGAGTTACAGTGTGCAAACTACTAAAGGGAGCATTTCAAAAGAGGTAATTGACTTTTGGTTCTCCTAGCATCTAGTCAAGGACTGAGACTTTTATGCCAGGGGTCAGAATAAATCCAGCGCCATCTAATGTCAGTCTTAAGGGATTTAACAAGAGTTTAATGAGAAAACAAGTTAATTTGCATTAATTTTGTGGTTCCTGCTCAGTTTTAACTATACCAAAGTGTACTTTATTAATTGGAGTTTTATAATTTAAAAGAAATTTGGACTTCTTAGGTCATGTGTCAAAAGAGAATCTCTCTGACTTCAATGTCTACTCCTCTTAAACTTTATTTATAATTGACTGGTACAAGGGCACAAGAAAGAAAATCATATTGAAATTTCTTCTTTTTAAATGTTTGCTTTGGTTGCTGCCTACTGGTGGGGCCTGTGAAAAAAGTGCTTTTCTTCTATATCCTCATTTTTATTGCTGTAATCTGCAGCAGGGTACTGGTCTTCTAGAATATTCCTCTAATGTCATCCTGTATTTTTGGATTGAGAGCAGCTACGCATGCACAGTATATGTAAGCCATCCAGTCTGAGTTCTGAGGTGCTATTCTGTTGCCTTTGTTTTAAGTGTCAGTGGGAAAATAGGGTCCACAGTACAACCTACTCCTGACTTCTGTTTAGCTATTCTGTGTTACACTGGTGAAAAGGACTTTTTTAAGCATAGTTCACAGTATTCATAATGCTGTATTAGTCGGGACTCATCCTATATCAAGTGAATGAATCTGAACTCAGATTGGCTTAAACAACCAAACAAAAATGGCATCAGTTGGCACACTCTCCACCTCTGGGCTCTCTGCTTCATTCAGGCAAACCCTTCCTACACAGAAGCAAGGTGCTGTCAGCTGTCTTAGCAGGCATCCTAACCTCTTAGCAAAACATGCAGAACACAGCCTTCTCTTTCCCAGAAGTTCCAAGGGATGGGATCAACTTCATCCAAACTCTGATTCCCCAAGGGAAATCCAGAGTTGCTAACAATAGAAATGGTAATAGGAACTGCTGTGAACAGTCTTGACACAACTGAAATTACTGAGTACATTTAAAATATAATTAATACTGCTTTCCTAAGGCACAGAATATTATGTGTTAAATAATCATAGTTTGAATAGTAATAATTTCTCATTAATACCATATTTCAGCTTTTAGGTGGTCCTCTCAAAGTACATAATCACCTCACACCACGCTTGTGTGCCGGATGTTTCTCACCATGAGACTGAACTTTGTATTTGACTTTTCACTTCCTATTTTTGAATCTAACTTGAGTGCTATTCCAAGTCAGTTACATTTTTTTTTTTTTTTTTGTCCTATATTGGTTTTAGAGAGAGAGGAAGTGAGAGGGAGAGAGACAGAGACATTGATGAGAGAGAACATCGATTGGTCACCTACTGCATGCCCCCCACTGGGGATCAGGCCCACAACCTGGGCATGTGCCCTGACTGGGAATCAAACTGGCTTCCTCTTGGTTGACGCTCAACCACTGAGCCACACTGGCCGACCAAGTCAGTTACATTTTAAATCACAAATGAAGAAAGGCTGTTTAAAAACTCAGATTATCAGAAACCTCTTAAAGGAAGAAGACACTAAGGAGGCAAATTCTCCAAGGTGCTTTTGTTTTGCATATAGAAGTCTTAACCAAGGTGGCTTGGACACCTGGACTGGAGGAAAGAGAGCTGATTTTCTAAGGAATTTCTGGGAGAAGAAATCCTGGTGGAAAATGTGCAAGGAAAGATCCAGAATGGATGGACAAACATAGTATTTTACATGGTAAAATGGGAAAGCACTGTGGTAAACATTTTAATCTTCTCCTTTAGAATTTTCTACATTGTTAAGTCCAATTGTTTCTATGTAATTGGTGCTTAATTAACATTTGTGTGGGAATGAAGGAGCTGCTAGAGGGATTTCTATTTCTACTTTCATTATTCCTATTTTCTAAAAATAGCAAGAGTGACAAAGAGAAGATTTTGGGGGTAGGTGGGAGAAATTGCCAAGGAAACGAGCTAGGGCAAGTTTTATGCTTGCATGCAAATATGGAATGATGATATGTGATCCTTCAAGCTGAAAAACTGTCGAAAACTTGTATAGGTTAGTGGTGCAGAAAATATTTTAAAATTATCAGTGAATAATTTTGCTGTGTGACAGTATCCAGGAGGCAACTTCATAGATAATAACTAGGGCCCTTCCCCCAGATTTATTTACTGTAGAGCTCACTGTCACCAGAATGAGTTTCAGAGCAATAGAGCCTTTCCACTGTCTTGGGCTCTTGGCCATTTTGAGACAGAAATCACGTCAGTGTGTGATTCTGAATTTTCTTATTGTTACCCCCAAGCTACAGCCTCTGAAGCCATTTCTTTAATTTATCCGAGTTGGGCTGGTTTTCTTCCCCTTATCTGCCCCACCCCCCCAACTTAGTAGTACACCTGTAGCATTTATAGCTGTGTCTTCATCAAATTTTCAAACATTTTCAACCTCCTGAAAGAGGATTTCCAATTTACCTTCCTTCTCTCACTGACATCCAGAAACCTGCTCTGCAGTACTCCTTTGCTCATAGCTTCTGGAGTAGAAAGTACTCATCTAATGGTGCTTCTAGACTGGCAGTGGGGGAAGTGAAAGGCAGTTGCTTCCAAGTTCATATGAAAGTCCTTCCTTGTTGAGGCTTGTTATTCTAACTCTCCTTGTTATTGTCTGATTGACCAGCCTCATGATCCTATTTCAGCATTCTTCAAAGACTTGGGCTCCTGAGTCACTCAACAACCTCATCTCTAATCCTGCATTGTGCTAGACAGACTCATTACATTCATCTGGTACTACACCTAGTACTAGTCACCACACCTAGTACTGTTAATGAATGCCCATTTTACTGATAATTCTAGGCTGAAAGTGAAGGGATTAGAATTCATTAGCCCCTTTTTCTCAGGATTCTACGTTTTTAAAAACTTGTTTTCACCTTGATTGTCACTTTCCATATAGGCTGAACATCTGGAGAACACGTTCCACAGTTGCTTGCTCTTTTCCTTTCCTACTCACTCTTCAGTCTGGCTCCTGTCCTGTATCACTCTATAGGTATTCAGTGCCCTGGCCACTGATCACCTCCCAGTTACTAAATCTGGTGCTTCAGTTTTCATCAGAAATGCTCACTCTGAGCCACATTTATTATGATTCACTATGTTTTTGTTTGTTTTCATTTTTAATTGTGGTAACAAATCAAATATTTTAAGTATATAGTTCAGAATGGTAAGTACATTTATTTTGTATATAACAGGTCTAGAACTTTTTTATTTTACAAAGCTGAAACTCTGGATCTATTAAACGCTGATGTCCCCACCCCCACCCCAAGCCGTTGGCAACCACCATTCTGCTTTGTTTCTGTGATTTTGAGTATTAGATATGAGTACTATGAGTAGAATTTTTGCAGTACTTTCCTTTTGTTACTGGCTTACTTCATTTAGCTAATGTTTTGAGGTTCATCCATGTGGTAGCCTGTGACAGGATTTTCTTCTTTTTAAGGTTGCATAATATGTATTTTATGGTATGTACCACATTTCCTTTTTTTTTTTTTTTTTTTTTAATTTTTGTATTGTTGAGACTATTACAGATGTTCCCCATTTTTTTATCCCTTTCCCCACCTCTACCCAGCCGCCCCCTCCTTTGGCCCTCACCACACTACTGTGTCCATGGGCTATGCCTATGTATTCTTTAGCTAATCCCTTCACCTTCTCTATCCAGTTCCCCCTACCCCTGTGGTTCTGTTTTGTTCATCAGTTTATTTTGTTCATTACAGTCCACGTATTAGTGAGATCATATTGTATTTTTCTTTCTCTGACTGGATTATTTTGCTTAGCATAATAATCTCCAAGTCCATCCATGGTGTCACAAACGTTAAGATTTTTTTTTAATGGCTGCATAGTATTCCATTCTGTAAATGTACCACAGCTTTTTTATCTACTCGTTTGCTGTTGGTTACTTGGGCTGTTTCCATATCTCAGCTATTATAAATAATGTTGCTGTGCATATAGTCTTTTTCAGCATCTATTGATAAGATCATGGTTTTTATCTTTCATTTGGTTTATGGGATATATCACATTTATTGATTTGCAAATATTGTACCATCTTTGCATCCCTGGGATGAATCCCACTTGGTCATGATGAATAATTTTTTTGTAGTATCTCTGGATCCAGTTTGCTAATATTTTGTTAAGGATTTTGGCATCTGTGTTCATCATGGATACTGGCCTGTAGTTTTATTTCTTTGTAGTGTCTTTATCCAGTTTTGCAATTAGGATTATGCTGGCCTCATAAAATGAACTTGGAAGCCTTCAGTCTCCTTGGACTTTTGGGAATAGTTTGAGGAGAATAGGTATTATATTGTCTTTGAATGTTTGGTAAAACTCCCCATGAAGCCTTCTGGGCCTGGGCTGTTGTTTGCTGGGAGAGTCTTGATTACCTCTTCAATTTCCTTAGTTGTTATTGGTCTGTTCAAGTTTTCTATCTCTCCCCAGTTCAGTTTTGGGAGACTGTGTTTCTAGAAATTTGTCCATTTTCCCTAGATTGTCTAATTTGTTGGTGTATAATTGTTCATAGTGTGTTTTGATGATCCTTTGTATTTCTGTGGTGTCAGTTGTTACTTCTTTTTCGTTTCTGATTTTGTTTATTTGGGTCCTCTCTTTTTGTTTCTTGGTGAGTCTGGCTAAGGGTCTCAGTCTTGTTTATTTTTCAAAGAACCAGCTCTTTGTTTCATTGATCTTTTGAATTTTTTTTTTTTTTTAGTTTCTATGTTCTTTATTTCTGCTCTAACCTTTACAATTTCTTTTCTTCTACTTCCTCTGGATTTTTCTTTCTGTTTACTTTCTAGTTCTTTAAGTTGTAGGATTAGAAAGTCAATTGGGAATTTTTCTTGTTTCTTGAGGTAGACCTGTAGTGCTATGAATGTCCCTCTCAGAACTGCTTTTGCTGCGTCCTATAGATTTTGTGTTGTTGTGTGTTCATTTTCATTGGTTTCCAGGAATTTTTAAATTTCTTCCTTGATCTCCTTGGTAACCCATTTGTTGTTTAATGACATGCTATTTAGCCTCCATGTGTTTAAATGTTTTTGCTGTAATTGATTTCTAGTTTCATGCCACTGTGATCTGAAAAGATGCTTTATATGATTTCAGTCTTCTTGAATTTGTAGAGACTTAGTCTGTGTCCTAACATGTGGTCTGTCTTCGAGAATGTCCCATGTGCACCAGAGAAGAATGTATGTTCTGCAGCCTTGGGGTGAAATGTTCTGTAACTATCGCCCTGGCCGGTTTGGCTCAACAGTTGGAGCATCGGCCCGCGGACCACACAGACCTGTGTTTGGTTCCCACTAAGGGCACATACCTTGGTAGCAGTTTGTCCCCAGCCCTGGTTGGAATTGTGTGGGTGGCAACCAGTTGATGTGTGTCTCTCTCTCACATTGATGTTTCTCCCCCCCCCCCCCTTCTCTCTCTTTCTCCCTCTTTCCTCCCACTCTACCTGAAGATAAATGCAAAAATAATGTCCTTGGGTGAGGATGAAAAAAAAGAGAAATGTTTTATAAATATCAATTATGTCCAACTGATTTAGTTGGTCATTTAAGGACTCTGTGTCCTTGTTAATTTTTTGTCTAGAAGATTTATCCAGTGGTGTCATTGGGGTGTTAAAGTCACCCACTATGATTGTATTGCTATTGATCTCCCCCTTGAAGTTCTCCAGAAGTTTTAAAATATATTTTGGTGCTCCCATATTTGGTTTACCAGGGTTATATTCTCCTGTTGGGTTGATACTTTTAATATGGTGTAGTGACCTTCTTTGTCTCTTCTTATGGCCCTTGTTTTGAAATCTATCTCATCAGATGACTATTGCTACATCAGCTTTTTTTTCATTTCCATTTGCTTGGAAAATTATTTTCCATCACTTCACTTTCATCCTGTGTGAGTCTTTTGTTGTGAAGTGGGTCTCTTATAGACAACATATATATGGGTCATGTTTTCTTATCCAATCTGCTACCCTGTGTCTTTTGATTGGAGCATTAAGGCATTTACATTTAAGGTTATTATTGATAGATACTTATTAGTTGCCATTTTTATTTTATGCCTGTGTTTCTCTTTTCTGTTTCTTCTTCTTACAACAGTCCCTTCAGCATTTCTTGCAGTGCTGGTTTTGTGGTAAATTTCTTTAGCTTTTTTTTTTTTTTTTGGTCTGTGAAGGTCTTTATTTGTCCTTTAATTTTGAATGATAGCCTTGCTGGATAGAGTAGTCTTGGATTCAGACCCTTGCCTTTCATTACTTTGTATACTTCATGCCACTGCCTTCTGGCCTGCAGTGTTTCTATTGAGAACTCATCTGACAGTCTAATTGGAGTTCCCTTGTAGGTAATTTTCTGTCTTTCTCTTGCTTCCTTTAAGATTCGTTCTTTGTCTTTAATGTTTGCCATTTTAATTATGATGTGTCTAGCTTTAGGTCTTTTTGACTTCATCTTGCTTGGGACTTTCTGTGTTTCCTGGACTTGTGTGACTTTTTCCTTCACCAATTTAGGGAAATTTTCTTTCATTATTTCTTCAAACAGGTTCTCTATTCCTTTCTCTGTTTCTTCTTCTGGTACCCCTATGAATGAATGTTGTTATGTTTTGTATTGTCCCAAAGCACTCTTAAACTCTCTACCTGCTTTTTAATTTTTTTTCCCCATCTGCTGCTCTGTTTGGGTGTTAGTTTGTTTTTTACCTTTTCTTCTAATTCGCTTATTTGGTCTTCAGGTCTTCAGCTTGTAATCTACTATTGAATCTTTCTAAGGTATTTTTCATAACAGCTATGTCATTCTTTATTTCCTCTTGACTTTTATTCATAGCTTCTACCTCTTTTTTTAAGCTGAAATAGTTCCCACTGAACTCTTCATAATTCTTATTAAGTTGCTTGTAGTTCTCGCTAAATTGTTTGAGCATTCTTAAAGTCATTGCTTTGAATTCTTTATCAGACAAATTGTTTTCTTCCATTTTCTGTAGCTCCTTTTCTGGTGATTCCTTCTTTTCTTTCATTTGGGTGTTGTTTCTTTGTCTCACCATTTTAGCAGTCTGGTAGTTCTAGGCCTGGTTAGGGATGTTGGAATGTGTAGGCAGGTCATTGTGTATCAAATAAGGCAGCTGTGCCTCCCAGATCGTTTTGGTGTATGACACCTCTTGCGTGCTGTGGGTCCTGGAGGATTGACAACTGGTGGTTGGTATTGGTCTGTCGTGCAGGTCTTGGCTCCCTGAGCCTTGCTGCTTCTTGGGCTGTGGCACCACTCCTGATCAGCCTCTGCTGATGCCTCTTGGGATGGGTCTCAGCTGCCGATCTGTGCTGCTGTTGCCTGGGGTGTGTGGGTCCAGCTGGTATACTGCTAGGGTGCTTGGGCCCCGAGCTGGTGCACTGCTGGGGTGTGTAGGTCCAGCAGGTGTGTAGCTCCAGCTGGTGTGCTGTTGGGGTATGTTGCTGCCTGGTAGGGGTTAGCTTCCGGTTTACACTGTTACTGCTGCTGCTGTTGCCAGGGGGTGCTCTCAGCTCCCAATCCTCTGCTGCTATTGGGGACTGAGAATGCTCTGCCCTCGGGACTTTGCTGCTTCTGGGAGAAGGACTCCACTCCAAATCCGCTCCTGCAGTTGTCAGAGGCTGGTCTTGCTGCTGCTTGGGCTGGGGCACCACTCCTGATCAGCCTCTGCTGATGCCTCTGGGGATGGGTCTCAGCTGCCAATCTGTGCTGTTGCCTGTGGATGGATGTCCGCTCCCGAGCCTCTCTGCTGCTGGGGGTGTGTCTTGGCTCCTGCGCCTCACCTCAGCTGCTGTTGGGGGTAGGGCTCCACTCCCACCCAGTCACTGCTGCTGTGGGGGATGGTACTCGGCTCCTGGCTGGTTGTGACTACAGCAGTAGGCACCTCGAAAGCACCACTACTATGCGTTGGTCTGCATTGACACATTGGGGTCCCCTGGTCCAATGGTGCAAGGCGCTCCGGTGGACTCAGGTCACTCGGCCCTAGATGCTCCCTGCTGCCTCCTCCCAGAGAAGACCGGGGATCTTCCAAAATGGCAACGTAGGAAGAAGCTCCCTGACCAGCCACTTACCGTGGTAGCCGGCTGCTTTCTGTCCACAGCACAGGAACCTTTTGCCCCATGTTTCTGCACTGCTCAAGGTTGCTCGTCCACACTCATGTCCACTCACATTCTCACACACTCACCCTTGCTTCCGTCCTGCCTGCTGCCATCTTGAAATTTTTTTCTCCTGTTGTTTTCAATTCTTCTGTTGTTACTCTTACTGGTTTTCTGTTTTGTTTTGTTTTTCACCTTGTCTTCCAAATCACTGATTTTATCCTCTGTTTCATCCAGCCTACTTTTAATTCTTTTCAGTGTGTTCTTTTTTTAATTCTCACTGAGAATATTTGTGTGTTTTTTTCATTGATGAGAGAGAGAGAGAGAGAGAGAGAGGGAGGGAGGAAGGGAGGGAGAGAAAGAAAAACATCAATGTGAGAAACTTTGATCAGTTGCGTCCAGTACATGTCCCAACTTGCAACCAAACCCACAACCGTTTGGTTCACAGAACAATGCTCTAACCACTGATCCATACCAGCAGTGTCTTCCAGAATATTCTTGATGTCAGAATGGTGTTTTTCATTTCCAACTGGTTCTTATTTATGGTTTCTGTGTCCTTTTTTTATGCTGATATAATTCCTACTAGGCTTCTCATAGTTCCATTGAATTCTTTGAGCATACTTATAACCATTACTTTGAACTCTATATCTGATAAATGCTTGCCTCCATTTCATTTAGCTTTTTTTTTTTTTTTTTGTGGAAATTTCTTCTTTTCTTTAATTTGGGCATTGTTTCTTTGTCTCCTCATTTTTAATCTCTCTTTATGTTTGTTTTTATGTGTTAGGTAGAACTGCTGTGACTTCCAGTCTTTGTGGGGTGAACTTATGTAGTAAGTGTCTGTGGGACTCAAAGATGCCATCTTCTTGATCCCTGAGCTGGATTCTCTGGGAATGCCCTTTTATGGGTTGTTTGAGGTCTCCTGTTGTAAATGGTTCTTGATTGTTGTTGTCTGGTTCATATGTAGGAACAACCCTCAGGGTGGCTGAGTGTAAGGCTCAGCCAGACCATGTCCTGCAAGCTGTTGTACAGGTGCTGACAGAACAAAACAATGCAAGAAGCAAAACAAAAACATATTTAAAAAAACAACAACAGCAAAAGCCATCATAAAAGAAAAGAGAATTAGGAAAGAGAACTAGAATAATAAAGAAAAAGAAATATGGGAAGAAAAAAGAATATGAAAAGAGCCCTGGCCAGTTTGGTTCAGTGGTAAAGAGTAATGGCCTGTGGACTGAAGGGTTGTGAGTTCAATTCCCAGTCAAGGGCACATACCTGGGTTGTAGGTTCTATCCACGACCCCTGGTCAGGGTCTTGCGGGAGGCAACCAATTGATGTGTCACTCTCACATATCCCTCTCCCCTGCCTTGCCCCTCCCTCCCTCCCTTCCTTTCTTCCATTGTATCTGGAAAATAAATGGGAAAATATCCTCCAGTGAGGAGGATTAACCCAAGGGAGGGGTGGGGTATGAAAAGAAAGGAGAGAGAAAAAATAAGAGTAAAGAATAGGAAAAGGAAAAGCAGTAAAAAAGAAAATTTTTTTAAATTATTGAAATGATAAAAGAGGAAACATCGAGTAAGAAAAGGAAAGAGAAAAAGATAAGAAGAAAGAATAAATAATAAATAACAAGAAAACTTTTAAAAGTGAAAAAATAAAATTATGCAGGAAAGAAATGTGGAGTTTGTCTCTGCAGAGTTTAGTACTTGCTAGGATCTCCTTTGGATCCTCCTCTTAATGGTGTCTGAAGCTAACTATTTTATATACCACTTTTGGGCATCCTGGTAGGTACTTTGGTGCTAGCCAGTATCAGAAGCTTGTCCATGTTTATTTTTCGGCGACATGAATGAAATTTCAGTTAATCCACAGTTTGTGGCTGCCTACACTGGACTTGACTGTGTATGGCAGGGACGATGCTGTGCTCCAAGGCCAACTTTTTAGCAGCATTGGGCCTAGGGGTGTTGTGGGTCAGCATGCATCCAAATCCACCTCAGGATCTGCCTCTGCCTGCTGGCCACCTGTCACATATAGTCACTTAAAAGGCTGTTTCTGAAAGGGCTTTTAGCAGAATTGGGATGATCGGACTTCTTATCTCTTGTGAGGGAGAGGTGCCATTTAAACTTCAAGGAAGGTGGTTGATGTGTTCCCCCGTCCCAGCGCCACACATCTGAGTCTGTCTTGGAATATTTTTCTGACCTTGGCAGGGTGGAGCCCCTCATAGGCAGGCCTATGGGGTCTGCTGGAAGCTAGGAGTTTCTATCAGCTCTCCCACCAGGGGGAAGCACCTGTCAGGTTCACGGGAAAGTGAAGCTATGGCCCCACCCCAAAGCCTGTCACTGATGCCTTTTGAATACCCAGACCTGTAGGCTTGGCCTCTGCTGTTGCATCCTCAGCAAGGGTTGAGATGCAGGGTGTATCACAAAGGATTTCAGAGGGTGGGGTGAACTGTATCCCAGAGGTCGAGATTATTGCCTTTTCCCAGGCTACTGCTAGGAGGGGCTTGTGCCTCTCAGGAAAAAGAGCTACTGCCATATTGGGGGTGGGAGGGATGACAGCACAGGTACCCTGGCAGCCGCTCTTCTGCTCTTCCACGTCTCTCCCCAATGCCTCCCAACCTACTCTCTCCTTGGGTGACTCTAGTCTGGACTGCCTTCCCTCTGTCAAAGCCCAGGGTAAATGGCTGTAAATGAAAATCCTGTGCTCTGGCCCTTTTTTAAAATGTGGCTTTGTTTCTGGCAGGCTCTGTCTCTTTCTGGTGGCTAAAAGCCCTGCCGCCTTTCACAGCTGGATGCTACGCGGGTGCTGTTTCTGGCTCTGGTGCTCTGGGCTGGGGAGCCCAGCCTGGGGTTCAGGCTGCACTCCTCTTGGGGGAACTCCTCTGCAGCCAAGATATCCCTATGCACCTTTGGTTGGCATGCTGCCTGTGGGAGCAGGGTCTTCCTTTCTTGCAACCTCACCCTTCCTACCAGTCTTGAGGTGGTTTCTCCCCATCCTTGTTTAAAAGTCTCCTATTCAGCTAGTCTTCAGTTGGTAAGTAAGGGTGAATGTTCCCCAATTTAGTTTTATTTCAAATTTGTTTCCGGTAGGAGGTGCGAGAAAGATCCACCCATTCCCCTGCCACCTTGAAAACCCCTACAATAATTTCTTTATCCACTCATCTTTCGATGGACATTTGGTTGCTTTCACCTCTTAAGTTATTGTGAATAATGCTGTACTAAAAATGGGTGTACAAATATCTCTTTGAGGTCCTGCTTTTGGATGAGTACTCAGAAGTGGAATTGCTGGATCATGTGGTAGTTCTGTGATTAATTTTTGAGGAACCTCCATACTGTTTTCACTAGCAGCTGCTCCATTTTATATTCCCACCAACAGTGCACAAGGACTCCAACTTCTCCATATCTTCACCAACACTTCTTGTTTTGTCTTTGTTTTTAAATACTTGTTTCTGAAACCCTACTCTTCTTTGTTCATCTTTTAGATTTCTAGCTGTTTCCTTTATTTTTTTAATCTAAGACAGCAGAAAAGATGATTTATTATACACATTACATTCAGCCATAACTGAGAGCAGAGCTAGTGCAGAATGTCATGGGTCTTGGGCAAAGAACCAAAGAGCCTGTTTTTGTTTTTTGTTTTAAATATGTTTTTATTAATTTTTTAATTTTTATTTTTACTTTTAGAGAGAGAGGAAGGGGGAGAGAGAGAAACAGCAGTGTGAGAGTCATTGATCAGCTGTCTACTGCACGCCCTCTACTGGCGATTGAACCCACAACCCAGATATGTGCCCTGACCAGCATCAAACTGGGACCTCTCAGTCCACAGGGCAGCGCTCATTTCACTGAGCCACAACTCCCAGGCCGAGACTATTTTGGTATGAGCCAGGTGGGTCTGTTAAAGGCAGTTGTGGCAATCATATGGCATGTATGTTCTGGATCCCACTGAGAAGTTCTAGACAGCAGGCATTCAGTCCAACGATTGGTACCAGTGTCTCTGGCCCCTGGCTCTCCTTATTTCTGCTCCTGTGGCTTCCACAGGTGCACAAGCTAATGGTTTATTTACATGTCTGCCTCATCTTTCTTTTGTACTTCAGTCTGCTCATTTGCTGCTGCTTCTACCTGGTTCTTGTGGTGCAGAGGTATCTAAAAAGATGGCACTAAGGTCGAGGTGTCTGTTTTCAATTGCTTTTGTGGCTGTTCTGCCACCCTTTAAGTGGCACCGTTCTTAAGGCTGCCATGGCACCTGTACACAGAAGGATATTTGTTTGGTGCACTGGGCCATCAGGGGAACACTATTTGAGCAGTTGCTTGGGTCATGGGCTACTCATTTGGGTTTCCAGCTGACCCAGACACCACCATCACCACCACCGCCGTCCACCTAAGCACTTAGGGGCCTTCTTCCCAATCAGTCAAGTCAGCAGGCTGTACTTCTGTTCCCAGGCCCCTCTACTTGCACATGTTCTTTTAAGTGGAGTTTACATTGCCCTCTTGACTGCTTTATCCCCAGTGTACAGGTAACTTCTTGAAAATAAGACCCAAGACTTTCATGCTAGTTTTTCGACTACCTGCCCCCTGGTAGGTGGCCTCTAAATGTGTGAATAGCATTTTCTTCTTTTGTGGCTCATCTTAACATGACTTTTCCTAATTATTATTTTATTGGAAATTAATACAGTATTTTATCTGGGCAAAATCTAGTAAAGAATTCATTCAACCTCAGGAAACAAATCCTGTGATTAAAGCACTTTTCTGACTGTAAATTGTGCACAGCTGTTTGCATTTATCTGGGTGCTAAAGGGAGAAGAAGGCTTCTATTTACTTTCTCCCAAGGAGTCTGGTTCCAGTGGAGCCCTTGGCTCACCTCACCTCTTCCACTTCCCATGGCTTTTGCCTCTGCAACTGACTGTGCTTCATTTATTTCACTTGGCTTCAAGTAGTAGTTGGCTTCTGATTAACTATCTTTGGTAACTTCTTGGTTCCTGAAACAATTTTTCCTGTGGTTGTAAGGCATGGTGGGTGTGGGTGTGTGTGTGTGTGTGTGTGTGTGTGTGTGTGTGTTAATCCTCACCCTAGGATATGTTTGTTGATTTTTAGAGAGAGAGGAAGGGAGAGAAAAAAAAACCATTGATGTGAGAGAGAAACACCAATCTGTTGCCTTCCTTACATACCCTGACTGGGGATGGAAGCCTCAACCTATGTATGTACTCTGACCAGGATTCGAACCCACAACCACAGGGAAATTTCTGGGAGTTCTCTGCCTCTTTATCATACACTTAGTGAACATTTACTGTGTGCCAGGGTCTATGCTGGATGCTGAGAATTCAGAGCTCAGTAAAATACAGCCCCTGATTTCTAGGAGCTCATAACTTGGTAGGACAGGTGTTCATGAAAGTGCCCTTGTTTCTGACTGTCAAAGTCCATTTGAATGGCATTGTGGTTGACAGAGTCAAAGGTGAGATGAGCTATACCATGCTCACCATGGTGTTAAAAGTTCAGCCCTGAGGTTATAGGCAGCATTCCTTAAGGCAAGAGGAGTATACCAGACTATTGATAAAGAGATTATAGTAAGCTGATCCTTGGGCAGACCAATTCTTGCTGAAATGATGACATTTATTGAGATAAAACTTTCTATAAAAAAAAATAATAATTACTCTCAGAAAGTAAATAACCATCTCCCCCAGTCATAAGGATCTAATGTAATTGCCTCTCAATCTAGAACCATAAATAGGATCTGCCAATGCATTCAAAATATGAAATATTAAGAAAACATTTTAAATCTTAACGTCCAAAGCATTTTTTTTACTCTAGATTATTTTCTGAACCATGTATTTGCTTTTCAAAGCAAGTGAATTAGTTACTCATCTTTCATTCACAATGCTCTCTCTTTCCCCTCCTGGAAGATGACAATTTAAAATCAGGTTTATTTATGATAACCTCTGGTCTGCCCTCGATTATACATTATTAAAGAGTTGTTTTGCTCAAAGTTTTTTTTTTTGATGGAAGCATACTAGATTCTCCAAAAAAACTCCTTTCTACCCAATTATCTCAATCATAGTTATCTCTAATTTCTGCCTGCAGTTTTAGTTTTTATTTTGTGTGGGTGGCAAGGGGAGGTAGTATATTGACAGAAGAGAAGACATAAATTACTTTGTCATCCTACAATTGCAGATTGTGCTCATGACCATATTAGCCAGTTGGAATGCAGTTGTGTATTGTAGGTAGCTTCCTCCACCTCTGTGCTAGGAAATAATTGTCACAAATACCATGCACTGAAATAGAGACATTTAATTACTAACAGATCTCCTCAGTCCTTGTGTCATCAACTGTACCTCAGTGTGAGTTCCCTCATCTCAGTTACTGTTTTAAGAAGTTAACCAGTTGCCCAGCCGGTGTGGCTCAGTGGATTGAGCGTTGTCCCCTAGACTGAGAGGTTCCGGTTCCATTCCCTGTCAAGGCATGTGCCTAGATTTCCAGCTTGATCATCAGCAGGGTGCATGCAGGAGGCAGCTGATTGATGTTGATGTCTCTCTCTCATTGATACTTCTTTCTACTTCTCCCTGTCTCTCTTTAAAAAAAAATCAATAAAAACATTTTAAAAAAGAAGTTAACCACTTCCCCTAAAAGGCCCAAGATGTACCCCCAACCCCAACCTACCCCAAGTATTACCTGAATTTCAAAAGTAGAAGTTGGGTAAGCAAATAGTAAACCCATTAGCATTATAAAAATAGTTGCGTATGACAGTCTTAGTGAACCTGGGTTTAAAGAATTAGGAACTAACATGAGTTTGTGTATTGGGTTCTGTCCTCTCCAACCCCCTCAAGACTTGATTAAGAATATTAGAACCCTTAAGGAGTCCTTCTTGACCTAACAGACTGTCTTTTTTGGTCTTTGGCAGCTTAGTGTCCCATGTGTCATGGTCAGTCACAGGTCTAAGTACTTGTGATATGGTGTGCATATCAGTGTTGGTCTCGTCTCATGTGTGACAAACTTGGATTGTCTTCTAAACTGCTCAGCTGATTGTGAAAAATGTATTCTGTCACCAAGGAGAGCAGTACTTCAGTGCCTTTTCTGCAGTGCAATGCCTAATACTGGGAGGAGGTATTTAGAAGCGATCTGTGGAAAATGATGAACTACTGAATTATTTTGAGGTAATAATGGGGAAGGCATTTGTTTTTTTGAATTAAATCAATGAAGGTGTGGGCTTTGTCTGGGTTAGAGTTGAAGGATGTGGGGACCTGAACTACATTTCATGTCTAGAAGCCCTTGCTTTCCTAATGCTGGCTGCTTAAGTGTTGGGCACCTTACAATAAAGACCTTTTGTCTCCAGTTTTACAGGACCATTTTTAGTGTTGACTATAAATATTGTATGGATTCCTGTGTCTTTACAGTGCTTGGAGCCTTAAAACAAACAAACAAACAAACAAAAAACTTGGTTAAGTCAAATAGTAACATGATATGGTAAGTGAAGGGGTGCCCACAACTTGAATTATGTTTTATATTGGTATTGGAGAGAGGGTTTTGCATTTTATCCAGTAAGTGAAACTGTTTGTGTTACATGGATATGTGATGTGAATTTTATGACTGGACAGAGATTAGTTTTCATGTTGCTGGTACAGTTTTAAGTTATGTGTTGCATGTTAGAATTGTAATTGTAACATTTTCTTTGGATGACACTTTCAGCAAAGCTTGGTAGTTATTTCCTATAATTGGCATAACCTCTAAAGGTTAAATAACATTTTTGTACTATAGGAATACATTGAAAATATAATAGGAACGTTATCAACATGATTACACAAGATTGCACTGTTTAATTATTTTGTTGCCAGGGATGTGACAATGCTTTTCCAGCATCACCTCCTCTTTGTGTCCATACTTTGTAGCAGTACAAGTGTAAAGGCTATAGGAAAAAGACAGGGCCATACCTGGGACATCTACAGAGTATGACTTTGAATACAGCATTGCTGATTCCTGGGATTCAAACTATTTTATGGACTTTAGAGGGAAAGTGGAAAACATTCTCCCTCTTTCTATCACAAGATTGACTTCCATGCTTTCAATTTTCAAATAAACCACATTTGATGGGATACAGTTGCTACAGCTTTATAACAGAACAGAGGAGGAGGAATGGTATAAGAATGGTTTCCATCTGATCTTTGTTTTGTTTGGGAAAGGAGTAGTTCCACCTGTAAAGTTTTCATTTGGAAAGTAATTCACTTTTCACAAGAGATTTTCTAATATGCATTAAATAAGCAAGTTACACACTTTTATTTTATTTTAATCCTCACCCAAAGATATGTTTTTACTGATTTTATTTATTTATTTTTATTATTATTTTTTTTAATCTTCATCCAAGGACATGTTTCCATTTTTTGTACAGACAGAGTGGGAGGGAGAGAGAGGAAGAGAGAGAGAGGGAAACATCGATGTGAAAGGGACACATCGACTGGCTGCCACCCGCACGACCAACCAGGGCCGGGGACAAACTGCAACCGAGGTACATGCCCTTAGCGGGAACCGAACCCAGGTCTCTCTGGACCACAGGCGGACGCTCTAACCACTGAGCCAAACCGGCCAGGGCTGTTTTTACTGATTTTAGAGAGAAGGGGAAAAATAGCCATCAGTTGTCTCCTGTACACACCCTAACCGGGAATAGAACCCTCAACCTTTATGTGCACAGGATGATTCTCTAACTAACTGAGCCACCTGGCCAGCAGTTAGAGCAACGGCTGGTGGACTGACAGGTTGAGGGTTCAATTCCTGGTCAAGGGCATGTACCTGGGTTGCAGGTTCAATCCCTGGCCCTGGTCAGGGTCATGGGGGAGGCAACCAATCTTTGTGTCTCTCTCACAAAGTATTTCTCTCTTTTTCCCTTCCCTCCCTCTCGTTCAGTCTCTAAAAATCAATGGAAAATATCCTTGGGTGAGGATTAACAAAATAAATAAGTAAAAAAGTAAAATAAAGCCCTGGCTGGCTAGGCTTAGTTAAAGTGTCAGCCCACAGACCAATGTGTCCCAGATTTGATTCCAGTCAAGAGCATATACCTTGGTTGTGGTCCGGTCCCTGGCCCTGGTTGGGGTTGTATGGGAGCAACTAGTTGATGTATCTCTCTCTCATCGATCCATATCCCCCCCCCCCCCCCCCCCGAAGATAAATGGGAAAAAAGTATTCTCAGGTGAGGATTTTTTTTTTTTTAAAAAAAGGAAAGGAAAAAAAAAAGTCCACATATAAGTGGACTCATGCATTTCAAACCCATGCTGTTCAAGGGTCTTTGCTGTGAGTTTACCATGGTCTTCTTTCAGTTTTGATCAGGGCCACCAGTAGCAACTCTCATGTTATCCTTTGACATTTTGACCTACAGTAAATCCTCCAACCAGCCACATAGAAATATGCTGTGTATCTTTAATTAATTCTGTGATGCTTACTTTAGGAGTTTACCTTTCAGAATATGTGGTCACATTTTGTGTCTATATAGATGCTCCATTCTTTGCTGGATTCTGTTTACCGGATCAATCCACACAGGGTTTTGTACTTAGACTAGATATGGAGTTAAACTTCTAAGCTCATGCACAGAGTCGAGTTAAAGTAGGCATGAGCAGTTACCATTGCAGGCACATGCCACTCCTCATGGCTTGAGCCATGAGATGGTGCTGTCATCTGAAAACATTTCATGAAAAAAAAGTTTGTTGTTCCAAGAGAAAATCTTTTAAAGGAATCCATTAAGAAAGGGAAGGGTGCCCTGGCAAGTGTGGCTTGGTGATTAGAGTGTCGGCCCAAGCACGGAAGGGTCTCAGGTTTGATTCCTTGTTAAGAGCACGTACCTGGGTTGCAGGTTCCATCTTCAGCCAGGTGGGGGTGTATGCATGAGGCAACCAATCAGTGTGTGTCTCTCACATCGATGTTTCTCTCTCTCTCCCTCCAGCCCCCTCTTCCTCCCTCCCTCTCACTCCCTTTCACTCTCTCTCAAAATCAATAGAAGTAAGTCCTCAGGTGAGGATTAACCTAAAAGGGGGTGGGGTAGCAAGAATGTAAGAGAGGGAAGATATATTTATCATGTCATTATTTGTGTCCTTATAATAAACTTTTTAAAGTAATAAATTTGATTGTGATCATTTTAAGCACCAAGTTTAGTTATTGAAAGGGAGAGACTGCCTGCCCTCCCTTAGATAAAGAGAGAGAAGGTTGTCTCTAAATTAGTGAGAGGCCAAGTATTCCAAGTCGGCTACGTTGGGGTTGGGGTTGGGGAGCCCAGGGTGATGAGAAGAGAGCAGAGACAGAGCCTCAAGTTCCTTTTTTTTAATCCTCACCTGAGGACATTTCTCCATTTTTTCAGACAGAGTGGGAGGGAGAGAGAGGAGAGAGAGAGAGAGAGAGAGAGAGAAACATCAGCGTGAAAGGGACACATCGAGTCTTTGCCACCTGCACAACCAACCAGGGCTGGGGACAAACTGCAACCGAGGTACGTGCCCTTAGTGGGAACCGAACCCGGGTCTCTCTGGACCTCAGGCCGATGCTCTAACCGCTGAGCCAAACTGGCCAGGGCCACAGCCTCAAGTTCTTAAAGAGGAAACGTTTCCATAGCCTTCGCACTGCTAGTTCCTACAGAATTTATCAGGGCCTTATGCTATGGAGAGGTGAGAAACTCAGATTAGCAGTTTATCTCATGCTAAGTGGGATTGGAAAACCCAAAACTGGGATTTCTCAGGGTTATCATCCTCCTGGGATAATGGTGGCATATAAGAAACACAAGAAATAGAAACATTCAAAGTAAATTTGAAAAACACACAAGTACCACAAGAGAGACGGTGTATTTTAACATTGCCAAAATCCTTCTTGCATTGGCATTCATGAAACCAGTGAATGAGAAATGAGAAGGGAAGTGGGGTAAGAGCAAAGCTTATCTTCATTTTCCTGTTTTCAAGCTCTTAGGTCTACCCAACTCCTGTTACCACAGAGAATTAAAAGTGAACTGTGCTGCTCTATTTTATAAATGAAAAGTCTTTTTAACTATAAGTATTCCCTTTTCCTACAGGACTTGGTAGATTTTTGGTCACTGTAAAATAGAAATACAATCTTTTCCAAAAATGTGGCATGACTTAAATTTCAGGAGAAGAAATGTGTACAGGAGAGGCTTTTAGGCTGGGAAAGGACCACCTGTGTTCTCAGCTTAAAGTTGAGTAGTTTAAAAATAATTGTTTTGATTGGGTGCTTTTAATATAAAAGTATCTTATATAAAAACTGAAATTTGCTTTTCTTTTTTTAAACATTGATGTGAGAGAGAAACATCTATTGGTTGCCTCTCATACACGCCGAGACCAGGAATTGAACCTCAAACCTTCTGGTGTACTGGATGACACTCCAACCGAGTCACCTGACCAGGTCTAAATTTGCTTTTCAAATCTAACAGTGACATAGGTAGAAATGTATAACTCAAAGTTCTTGCTTTTAGAATTTTACCATCAAAAGATCCAGTCAGAGTGGGTGTTAGAGCCACCTCAATGAACTGTGTTAATGTGTGCCATCTTTCTTAATCCTTATTAAGGACCAGTTTCTAATCAGTGTGGGAGAGCCTCTTTTAAAGCTTAGTTTTAGTTTTTAGGCAGTGGGTTTGCATCTTCAGAGATGACATGCCTGTTAATATGAAGAGTTAAGCAAATACTATTATTACTAATTTGATTTGTCATATATCTGTGTATACGAAAAGGAAGCCTGCCTCTTTCCATGTGTGTTTTGAAAAGGTACAATATATTCTAAGATTGCTGAAATGGACATCTAGGTGGTGAAGCTCCAAAGATAGATGTAATGTGGAAAAAAAGTTGAGATGTAAGAAACAGCTGTTGAGAAGATTTATAGGATTCTTGAAGAACATGAGGTGTGTCTTCTTTGTTCTGAGAACATAGAAGTTATTCCATTCCCAGGGAACATCAGAATCTTGAGGGTGGGGTGGGAAGAAGCCCCCAGAACATATTTGATTTTGAAAATTAATTCTGTGTGATGCTGTACTGTGAGCTAGGTTCTTCCTGCCCCCCCCCCTTTATTTAAGTTTGTGGAAAACAAGTAGACCCAATATTCACACTGATATCATATGATCAAAGGCAAAATTATATGGTTTTCAAGATAAATTTTTTCTCGTGAAGTTATTATTGCTTTCATTTTTTAAATCATAATATTCTTTTCTTTTTTTTTCTTAGAGAGAGAGAAAACCATCAGTTTATTTTTCCACTTATTTATGCACTCATTGGTTACTTCTTGTATGTGCCTGACCAGGGTTCAAACCCACAACCTTGGCATATTGGGAAGATGCTATTTTTTTTTTTTAATTGATATTAGAGAGGAAGGAAGGGAGAGGGAGAGAGCAATAGAAACATCAGTGAAAGAGAACATCGATTGGCTGCTTCCTGCATGCCCCCACTGGGGATCAGGCTCACAACCTGGGCATGTGCCCTGACCAGGAATTGATACAGCGACCTCTGAGCCCCACTGGCCAGGCCAGGGCCCTGTTTTTATCATGGTATTTGTTTTAAAGTTTGAAATATAACTAAGAAGGGCACAACTCAGGAGTTAATGAGTTGTTTAAAAAAAGAAAGGTATGAGAAGGGCTAATTTCATTACTATGGGACTATGAAGGAGACTGGGAATTGTTTTTAATAAGAACTTTATATGTGCCCCTTGAATAGGCAAAAGTACAAAATACAGCATCATGTCAAAATAGATTTTACTAAACTGCCTGTTGAATTAGAGATAATTCATCCATCAGTAACGTTACTAGCACCTGGTTTTATTTGCTTGCTTTAAAAAGATCAATTATAGGCATTTATTTTAGAGCAAATGCAGTTTCTGTAAATCATTTTCATAATCACTTATGAAGTTAAGTGTTTTAAAATAGAAGCCATGATTCTGCATCTAAGTTGATAGCTTTGGTGATTCTATGTCATTGCCATATTCTTTGTTTTTAACAGAAAAGAGAGTCTGGTTGCATTGCTGGCAAATTTAGACTTTAAAATAATCCTTGGCTTTAAAATACTCGTATTATCTAAACAGTTATCTCCTTTAACTCTTCCAGGGAATGCTGTCTTTCTAGTTCCTTACTAGGGTGATTACACTGGACATAAGAGGACAATCTAGCCTAGAGATCAGAACATTATTTTCTGTAGAGCCAGATAGTAAATATTTTCGGCTTTGGGGTCAATGTTTCTGCTAGAACTAGTACTCCATTCTACTGTTTTTGTTTGTTTGTTTTTTGTTTTTTGTTTTTTTTATCCTCACCCGAGGACATTTTTGTATTTATCTTCAGATAGAGCCGGTGGGAGAGAGAGGGGAAGAGAGAGAAAGAAACATCTACATGAGAGGGAGACATTGAGTAGTTGCCACCCACATGACCCCAACTGGGGTAGGAACAAACTACAACTGAGGTACATGCCCTTAGCAGAAACCGAACCCAGGACTCTCTGGTCCACAGGCCGACACTAACCGCTGAGCCAAACCGACCAGGGCTCCACTCTACTGTTATAGCGTGAAAGTTACCACTGACAGCACGTAAACAAATGTGCATAGCTGTATTCCAATAAAACTGTTTACAGAGACAGTTGGCTGCCCAGATTTGAACCTCCAATCCCTGATCTAGCCTTTTGACTGTCCCCCAAGTTCTCTCATCTGCTCCCTTACACCTTTACCTTTGGAAGTATAATTTGTTATCATAGAACTGGGAAACTCATCTCTAGCAGTCTTGAAAATACCATAGACTCCCTTATGTATTTTCACTGCAGTATCTTATCTATATGAACAGGATACGTGTTGATATTTCAGTGGTTTATATAAACCCAGCATGCTCTGTCCAGTCTCTGATACAATCCCTTTCTCAGGAGTGTTCCAAAGGTCTTTTACCTGTATGTGCTTGGTTTTGTTTTTTGTTTGATTTTTGTTCTCTTGATAGTCTTGATGAATGGAAATTCTTAATATATTTCAATTTATTCCGTTTTTTTTTCTTTTGTTTTTTGTGCTGTTTAGCAGATCTTTCCTTAATCCCCATACCCATTCTCTTATATTGCCTTCTAGAAGCTTTCACATTTAGATATGTAATCTGCCACTCAGTATTTATACCACTTTCAACACTGCTACACCACCACCTCTGGCACAGAGCCAGGGATGCTCTATATAGGTCAATCTGTCCTGGATTCTGTTCTGTTCAGTTCTGTTCTGTTATCCTTATGCCAATGTAATGTTACCTTAATTATAGTATCTTTAAGTCTTGATATCTCCTAGAGAAAGTTCTCTTTGTTTTTCTTCAATAGTGCCTTGGTTATTCTTGGTCCTTTTCATGTCCATATTCAGTGTAGAGTTAGCTTGCCAATTTCTACTCCCCAGGGAGAAACCTACTGGAATTTTTATTGAGATTGCATTCCATCTGGGTCGTCCAGCCCGAGGGCCGTATAAGGCCCTTGAAATCAATACCAGCTAACATTACATGCCTCACCAAATTAGCCTAAGCAAATATAGCAGGCTAATTTTTAAGTTGATAATTTTGTATGGCCCTCAAATGATGTTATAAATGTCCAAATGGCCCTTGGCAGAACAAAGGTTCCCCACCCCTGCTAGGGGAATTGGCATCTTTACAATTAATGAACATGTTTTACAATTTTTCCAAGTACAGACCTTGCATGTCTTTCATTAGATTAATTCCTTGGGTTTTGTTTGATGTTATTATAAATGATTTTTAAATTTTGTTCTGTTGTTTATTGCTCTCTTGGTCCTTATCTCTGAAAAAAATTTAAGATTTCATCATTAAGAATAACGCTTGCTGTAGAGTTTTTAAATACTATGTATCAAGCATACCAGTTATACATCACCATAATAATGCTGTGTAACAAATGGTCTCAAAACCTCAGGGCATATAGCATTTATTATTTACACATCTGGAGTTCTTGGATGGACAACTCTAATCTTGACTGGGCTTCCTTCCAGGTCTGGTTTGGCTGGCTGTCTGAGATTGACAAGACAATGAAGTATGAACTAGAAGTTCCCACTAGACCTGTTTTTTTAGTCCCTACTTTTTTTTTTTTTTTTTTTTTAGCATAGGGACATATTAGTATTCAACTTGACTCTTATTTCAGAAGGTATAATCTAAGGATAAAAAATAGTGGTACTTAAAGTAATCTTTTTAAGTTCAAGTTATAAAAGATGAACATATGAGTTACTTACTGAAAAAATCATCCAGAAGATGAGAAATAAAATCAATTTTGAAGGAAATTTAAAAGGAGCAAGCTAAAATATTGTCCATATAATAATCATAGCATGTCTCCGTTTAGTATTTAATGAATGGTGGGGGCTATTATAAGTGCTTTACACATACCAGTCATTTATTTACATAATAGCACTGTGAGGTAGCTACTATTATTATCCCCATTTGTTGATGAGAAAAGTTAAGCAGTCTGCTCAAGGACATATAGCTAGTTAGTAACAGGACTAGGAAAGAAGTTGAGACAGTCTTAGCTCAAGAACCTGAGCTGTCTTCCAATAAGGGTAAAGATTTAAAATCCTCATCTGCTCTTGAATGGCCTCCGCTGAAGCAGCTGAG
This sequence comes from Molossus molossus, assembly GCF_014108415.1. NCBI lineage: Eukaryota > Metazoa > Chordata > Mammalia > Chiroptera > Molossidae > Molossus > Molossus molossus. Next base: position 9,880,473 of record NW_023425347.1, read on the forward strand.
GTGACTCTCATTGTTTTTTCCTCCCCCAGCAGGCTAATCTGATCATATTCTCATAGCAATGGCAAAGATACAAGAGAGCAAGCTCCTTTTCAAAGCCCATTTCAAATCTCTATTTCCAGGTTCAAGGGCTGTGGCAGTCAGCCAGTACACAATGGGAAAAAAACGTAGAAGTTTCCATGGCAAAGGGTATGACTACAAAGAAAAGTTAAGAATTGAGACCATTGCCCTGGCCAGTTTGGCTCAGCTGTAGAGCGTCAGCCCGCCGATCAATGAGTCTCAGGTTCGATACCGGCCAGGGGCACATACCTCGTTGAATGATTTTTGTACCCTTATCAAAAATCAGTTGACATAGACATACGGTTTTATTTCTGGACTCTCAGTTTTGTTCCATTGATCTATATGTCTCTCCACTTGCCAGTATCACATTGCCTTGATTAGTATAGTTTTGTAGTAAGTTTTGAAACTGGGAAATGAGAGTCCAATTTTGTTTTTCTTGTTCAAGATTGTTTTTGCTGTTCATGGTTCTGGGTAATTCAAAATGAATTTTGAATCAGCTTGTCCATTTTAGTAGAAAGTCCGTTGGGATTCTTATAGGCACTACATTGATCAATTTTGGGAGAATGATTACTTTACCATTATTTTTTCCAATACAAAATCATGCCATTTATTTAAGTATGTAATTTCTTCAGTGAGGTTTTGTTATTTTCGGTATATAAGTCTTAACACTTCTTTGGTTAAATTTATTCTACATGTTTCATCTTTTCAATGCAATTGTAAATCTAGGTTGTTTTCTTAATTTCAGTTTCTTATTGCTGCTATATAGAAGCAATTGATTTATGTATATTGATCTTGTATCCTGCTGACCTCATTTATTCTAACAGTTGTGTTTATATATGTGAATTCCTTAGGATTTTTTATATTTACAGTTATATCATCTATAAATAATTTTCTTCTTCTAATCTTTTATTTTCTTAAACACATTATCTTAGCTAGAACCGCCAGTATAATGTTGATTAGAAGAATATAGAGTGGACATCTTTGTCTTGTTCCTGATCTTAGGAAGAATTATTTCAATCTTGCACTAAGTATTATGTTAGCTGTGGGTTTTTCATAGATATTCTTTATCAGGTAGAGGAATTCTATACCTGTTTTTATTTGTTTTAGTGTATTTATCATGAAAGGGTATTAGATTTTATCATGTTTTTATCTGCATTTACTGAGATGGTAATGTGTTTTTTCTCCTCTATTCTTTTTATGTGATTTATTACATTAAGTTGTTTTTACATGTTGAACCAACCTTACCTTCCTGAGATAAATCCACTTGATTGTGGTATATAAGTTAATTGTATATGCTACTGGATTCAATTTACTAATATTTTGTTGATCTTGGATCTGTATTCACAAGAGATATTGGCCTGTGGTTTTCTTGTGATACCCTTAATCTGATTTTGGTATCAGGGTGCGGTCTCTCTCGGCCTGCTGGGATCGGTGCAATGCAATGAAACTACAGGCACGTGCTGCTTGGAGTGAGGGGGAGCTTTGCAAGGTAGCAAATGCTCCAGTTCTCTGGATACAGTCCCATTTATTTGCAGATTGGTACCCCCAGGTCATAAGTGGATTTAAGTAAATTATTTCCTTGAGATGACATTACTGCAAACATACACCCTAGCTTTGTCTCTTGCTTTTTTTACAGGAAGAGACCTTGAAGCCAAAAGATAACAGTGCCCTTATTCACGTGCAAATGAGGCAGCCAACCACACCTGGGAGGGCCAGCGGGTCCCCCCCACTCCTCCCCCCAGCTAGGATTCTGAGAATTCATTAATACAAGATTGAGAGTGCTTAACACAAGGTTAAAAAAAACATCCATCTTCCAATCCCCCGACCCCACAACATCAGGGTAATACTGGCTTCATAGAAAGAGTGTGGAGCTGTTTTCTGCTCTTCTGTTATTTTGGAAGACTTTTAATTTCTTTACATGTTTGGTAGAATTCACCAGTAAAGCCATCTGGTCCTCAGCTTTTCTTTGTTGTAATTTTTAAAATTAATTATTTACTCTCTTGTTATCAATAAATCTATTCAGATGTCCTATTTCTTCTTGGGTCAGTTTCTATAATTTCCAGGAATTTCTCCATTTCATCTAGTTTTTTAAATTTGTTGACATAGTTATTCATAATATTCCCTTACAATTTTGTTTATTTCTAGAAGGTCATTGATACTGCCCCCTCTTATTCCTGATTGTAGTAATTTGAGTGTTCTCTCTCTCTCTCTTTTTTTTTTTTTCTTGATCAGTCTAAAAAGATTTGTCAATTTGATTGATTCTTTCAAAGAATCAACTTTTGGGTTTTATTGTTTGTGCTATTGTTTTTCTATGCTATGTTTCATTTATTTTTGTTCTCATTTTGTTTCTTTTCCCCTGCATGCTTTGAGTTTAATTTACTTTTTATAATTTCTAGTTTCTTTTTTTTTTTTAATTCCTCACCTGAGGACATCTTCCTCACCTGAGAGAGAGACATCAATGTGAGAGAGACACATCGACTGGCTGCCACCTACATGACCCAGCTGGGGCTGGGGACAAACTGCAACCGAGGTACCTGCCCTTAGCGAGAGCCGAACCAGGGTCTCTTTGGACCACAGGCCCACGCTCTAACCGCTGAGCCAAACCAGCCAGGGCAATTTCTAGTTTCTTAAGGTGGATGCTTAAGCTAATACTTTGAGATCTTTTATGTATGTATGTATTTTTCCTTTTAGTTGAATTTATTGGGGTGATACTGGTTAACAAAATTATATAGGTTTTAGATGCATAATTCTATAACATGTCATCTGTACATTGTATTATGTGTCCACCACCCCATGCCAAGTCTGTCCATCACCATGTATCCACCCTATGCCCTATTCCACCTCCCCTCACCCCCCTTGCCAGCCCCCCACAGTCATCACATTCTTGTCTGTGTCCATGAGTTCTTTCCTCTTTTTTTCTCAATCCTTCCACCTCCCCAATTTAGCTCCCCCTCTCCAAGAGCTGTCAGCCTGCTCTCTTATCTATGAATCTGTAACTGTTTTGCTTGTTGGTTCATCTTGTTCATGAGATTCTACATATAAGTGAATTTATATGGTACTTGTCTTTCTCTGACTGGCTTATTTCACTTAGCATAATGTTCTCCAGGGCCATCCTTGCTTTCACAAAAGATAAGATTTTCTTCTTTGTTTATGGCCAAGTAGTAGTATTCTATTGTGTAAATCTACTAGATTTTTTATCCATTCATCTACTGATGGACACATTGGCTGTTTCCAAATCTTATCTTGGCTATTGTAAATAATGTTGCAGTAAGCATAAGGGTACATATGTAGTCCCATTTGTTTATTTTTTCTTTTATTTCCCTTGTCCAAGGAGATATATCAGAAAAAATATTGCCACGAGAAATGTCCAAGATTTTACTGCCTATGTCTTCTACTAGAGTTTTTATGATTTCAAGCCTTAACATTTAAATCTTTAATCTATTTTAAGTTTATTCTTGTATATGGTATAAGAAGGTGGTCTGTTTCATTTATTTGCATGTATCTGTCTAATATTTCCATCACAATTTATTGAATAGACTATTTTTACCCCACTATATGTCTTTGCCTCCTTTGTCAAATATTAATTGACTATAAAGGCATAGGTTTATTTCTGGGCTCTCTGCTCTGATCCACTGATCTATAAGTCTTTTTATTTCCATACCATACCACTTTGATTACTATGGCTTTGTAGTATAGCTTTATATCAGGTAGCATGATTCCTCCATCTTTTTCATTCTCAAAATCACTGTTGCTATTTGGAGTCTCCCCCCTTTTATTGATTTTAGAGAGAAAGGAACATCTATGATGAGAGAGAACATTGACTGGCTGCCTCCTGCATACTCCCACTGGGGATTGGTCCCACAACCTGGGCACATGTCCTGACTGGGAATTGAACTGGCGGCCTCTTTGTGCATGGGTTGGCGTTCAAGCACTTAGCCACACCAGCTGGACTATTTGGGGTCTTTTTTGATTACGTACACATTTTTAAAATATTTGTTTAAGTTCTGTGGAATATGCCATTGGTATCTTGATAGGAATTACTGTGGATAGTATGGACATTTTAATGATGCTAATTTTTCCTATTTATGAACATGATATTTGTTCCACTTATTTGTATCTTCACGTTCTTTCTCCAGTGTCTTGTAATTTTCTGAGTACAGATCTTTTACATCCTTGGTTAAACTTACTCCTATGTATTTTTTTTTAAACAGTTGTAAATGGGATTGTTTTCTTAGTTTTCCTTTCTGATAGTTTATTATTAGTGTATAGAAACGCAACTGATTTCTGGATATTTATTTTGTATCCTAGTTTATAGAAATCATTTATTAGTTCTGGTAGTTTTTTGATGGAATATTTAGGGTTCTCTATATACGATATCATGCCATCTGCAAATAATGATAGTTTTACTTCTTTCTTCCCAATTTAGATGTCTTTTATTTCTTCTTGTTTGACTGCTATGGCTAGGACTGCCAATACTATGTTGAATAAGAGTAGTGAAAACTAACGTCCCTGTCCTGTTCTCAATCTTAAAGGAAACCCTTGTAATTTTTGCCCATTAAGTACAATGTTGGCTGTCAGTTTGTCATAGATGGCCTTTATTGGGTTGAAGTATGTTCCCTCTATTTTCACTTTGCTTAGAGTTTTTATTATATTGGTGCTTGATTTTATCAAATGCTTTTTCTGCATTTATGGATATGATCATATGTTTTATATCCATTCATCCCTCATTTTGTTCATGTGATGTATCACATTTATCGATTTGCAGATATTTTATCAACTTTAACATCCCCAGAATAAATTCCACTTGCTCATGGTGTACTACTGGATCCAGTTTGCTAATATTTTGGGATTTTACTCTCAACAGGGTCATAGGCCTATAATTTTCTTTCTTTGGAATTAGGATAATTCTGGCTTCATAAAATGAGTTTAGGATTCTTTCCTCCTCTTGAATTTTTTGGAATAGTTTGAGAAGGATAGATGTTAGTTCTTCTTTGAATAGTTGGTAAAATCCACCTGTTGTGAAGCCATCCAGTCCAGGACCTTTGTTTGTTGGGAGTTGGGTTTGTTTTTTTTTTTTTATTAACTGCTTTATTTTCACTAGTTTTAATCTGTCTATTCAGATTCTCTGATTCTTTCTCATGTAGTTTTGAAAGATTATATGGTTCTAACAATTTATTCATTTGTCCAGCTTATAGACTTATAGTTGTTTGTAATATTTTAACAGTCCTTTGTATTTCTTTGGTGTCAGTTGTTATTTCTAGTTTTATTTATTTGGGTCCTCTCTTTTTTTTCTTGAGGAGTCTGGTTAAAGGTTTGTCAATCTTATTTATCTTTTCAAAAACACCAGCTCTTGGTTTCATTGATTTTTGTGTGTGTGTGTTTGTATTTTTTTTCTCTTCAAACTCTATTTTGTTTATTTCTACTCTGATCTTTATCATTGTCTTCCTTCTCATTTTGGGCTTTGTTTATTGTTCTTTTTCCAGTTCCTTTAAGTGTAAAGTTAGATCGTTATGTTTGAGATTTTTCTTATTTCTTGAGATAGGCCTGTAATGCTGTGAATTTCCCTCTTAGGACTGCTTTCACCATGTCCCATGAATTTGAGTTTGTTGTGTTCTCATTTCCATTTGTTTCAAAGTATCTTTTAATTTTTTTCTGGCAGTTCTGGAAATCATATTCCTCTCTTCCCCAGGGTTTGTTGTTATTTCTGGCTTTCACATTTGGCTCTTTCTGCAAGTTTCTGTGTCTTTGCTGAAATGTCCCATCTGTTTATGCAAGTTTTCCACCTTTTCTAGTAGATTATTTTGTGTTTATCATAGTTATTTTAATGTTTTATTATGGTAGTGCCATTATCTGAGTCTGGTATTTTTTTTATTATAGTTTTGCTTTTTGATAATGAGTTGTATTTTTTTTCTCTTGATTTTCGTGTATTTCATAACTTTTGTATGAATGCTGGATATCTTGTATAAAGCAAGAGAGAGATAAATTGTATTTATGCCTATAAATGGGTATGGTTCTTCTTAGGCAGCTATTGTGGGGGATTGATTCATTTTAATCTGGAGTTGAGCTGGATTTGGGTTTTGCTTTACTGTGGTTGCTGGAAGGTATTTCTTCAACATATGTACATTACCATCAGCTTTCAGCTGTCTCTCTATGCCTTTGTTATAGAGGACTTCTCTCTCCATGGTCTTGCCACTCCTCTAAAAGTAGAATGCTGTTGATTTTTTTTTTCACTCAATTCTTAGGCTAGGGTAGGAATTGGAAAGAAGAGTAGGATCAAGCCAGTTATTTGTTGTCCCGTCTCTATCTTCGGCCCTGTGTGCCTCAACCGTGTAGATGGAGCTTTATCAGTATTCTTTCTCCTACCCAGTGGTTCAGTGGAGTTTGCTGTCCTTTCCCTAGAGACCTAAAAGAAAGGTCAACATAGGCGAGTATGTCTTCATACATTTCCTGTAGAAGTGGCAGACCCCCTCCTCCATGCCTGAATTCAGAGTAAGTTGAGTGAACTTTTATACGTCATGTTATTACCAGGTTTTTACGGGTAATTACGTCAGTCATTACCAGGTTTTTTTTGTTTGTTTGTTTTTATCCTCACCCGAGGACATTTTTCCATTTTTTATTCAGACAGAGTAGGAGCGAGAGAGAGGAAGAGAGAGAGAGAGAGAGAGAGAAACATCGATGTGAAAGGGACACATCGAGTGGCTGCCACCTGCACGACCAACCAGGGCCAGGGACAAACTGCAACCGAGGTACACGCCCCCAGTGGGAACCGAACCCAGGTCTCTCTGGACTGCAGGCCGATGCTCTAACCGCTGAGCCAAACCGGCAAGGCGTCATTAGCAGTTTTTTAGAGTTTTTAGCTGATCCCTTCTTACTCATTTCTAGAGGTCCTACCTTCCACTTGTACTCTGCCACAGATGAGACAGCCTGCATGCCCCAGTCTTTCCTTGAATTTCAGGTCATTTGGTTGCCTTGCAACTTCAGCTCTTTGAGGAGTTCAAGAAAATTTGTTATTTGTAGGTCGTCTAACTTTTTAACCAGTGTTTTAGCTGTGGATAGGTCTATCCTTAATTCTAAACGATTAATCTGTTTTCCCTATTTAACTCTCATTTGCAATAAAGCACAAGTTTTGCAGAATTGATGTGTAACTAGAGCAGTTTCTCACATGGTTTCTTAGAGCCAGGCCCACAGATGGCATCACCATGGTGAGCCAGAGCTGGGTCTGGTTTCGCCTTTGCACCACCAGCCTCATGACCTACAAAACTTCTCTAGAAGTTGACTCATGCTTGAGTATAGAAGTATTTTACTACAGCAGTAAAAGCCTGCAACTGTTCCACAGTATCCATACTGTGTGAGAGAAGGGTGAAGAAAGTACATTGACCTTGTGGCTGAGAGACTAGGAAATAAATCAGTAGTTGAGAGTGGGCAAGTGACTTTGCCAGCTTTTTACTCACTGTGCTCTACATGTAACTTTGTATGTAAGAAGACATGTCTCACTGATATATGTGCCAGCTTGACTTCTTATAAATCATCTATACCTTTCTGTGTCATTAAGCATAATTACAGTCTTAATTACAGCATAGTATTAACTATGAAACATTCTGCAAGGGACTTCCTTTTGGTCAAATTCAAATGGATAGTTTTGATTATTTCTCTAAGATAAATTTCTAGATTGTAGTCATCAAAAGTTTTTGGTTTCCTTTAATGTTTTTGATACAAATTGTCAAATTGCCCTCCAGAAAAAATTTCATGACTTTGCTCCCTTGAGAGTATACATAGTTTGTATGGACTAATGTGATAAGGGTTTTATGTTTTAGAAGTTAGATAGTTGTGGGTGTTTCTTTTAGTATTAGAATAATTAACTGGATTGCTTCAAACTTCCAATATGTGGAAATTAATTTTAATACCTGTTGAAAAAATAAACATGTTCATAGTGACTATCTTCATGATACAAATTACATAGTTCTACCCTTCTGTTACTGCATACCAATTTTTTTAACTCCTAAGATATACTTTATATAAAATCTATGTTTCTGTTAATACATGTTTATTAATTAATCATGACATAAAGAAATGTTGACCAAAAAGAACCAAAAGTAAAGACTGAGGGAATGTCACAAATACTTTGAACAGTTCCTAAAAGTTTATCGTGAGTTAAATTTTGACCTTGTTCACATGATCTGAAAACTGATTGAAAGACCAACCAAAGAATGACTAGAAGGGTGGTCTGAAGCTGTTCACTGGGTGTGCTGGCTCTGAGGCAATGTCAACCACTGCCTGTGTTCTGTCCAGGGCCACCAGGCATAAGCTACAAAGCAATCTGCAGATAGCTACTTCTTAATTCTGGGCTTGGCGATGCCCTGGCAAAACCAAGTTGTGAACCAAGGCTGGCTGCTTCTAGAGTCAAACCTGGGGCTACTTAGCAAGAGGTATGGGGCTTGCTGAGGCCAGATACTGTTTGCTTGAGAGAATTTAGAAAAAGCTGAAGCAGGCCAATGCTATGGTAAAGCCACTGGAAACAGGTTGGGTGGGCCTGAAAGTTGGGTGGGGCCTCAGGGCATCACCAGGGCGGGACAAACAGTATTAGCCAGATTGCTGGAATCCCTGATACGGCACCCCTCTGCTGGCCTTGTCAGGGAAGGACTTGCCAAAGGAACAAAGGCCTCTGCCAGCTCATGTGTCTGGTGGAAAGCTGCTCCTTGAGCTCTGGCCCTGATGCCAAAAAACTCAGTTTTTCCCCATGTATTTCTGGTGCCTTTTAAGCTACCTCACCCATGCTGGATCCAGGAGGGAGCGGGCCTGAGTAAGTCCTGTGAGGGCCCTTTCAGAGGAATCACTTGGGACTCCAGCAGCTTCAGACTCCCTCAGCCTCAGTTCCCACTGGTTTTTACAACCAGAAGTTATGAGGACTTCTCTTCCTGGTACTCAGCTGGGGGGCCTGGTGTGCCACGGGGCCCCTCACTTCTCAGGGAGGACCTTCATAGCCAAGGTAGCCCTCCTACTTTTTTATCTGCCACACATGAGTGTGGCACCAGCCTCTCCACACCTCCACCCCCCCCTACTAGTCTCGATGTGGCTTCTTTAATATTGTAGTTGTAGGACTGTCGTTCAGCTCGATTTCAGGCGGTTCTGAATGATGATTGTTCTGTAGTTTAGTTGTAATTTTGATGTGGTTGCAGGAGGAGGCAAGTACCACCTTTCCCTACGCCACCATCTTGACTTGAAGTCTCGGGTCTTGTTTTCTTATCTGTGCATATATCCTATGTCTTTTCACTGTAGCATTTAATACACTTATATTTAAGGTTATTATAGGTAGGTGCATATTTATAGCCTTTTTTATTTTTTTATACTTATGTTCCTTATGTTCCTCTCTCGTTTTCTTTTTCTTATAGCATTCCTTTTAATATTACTTGAAATAATTGTTTGATGGTAATATACTCCTTTAGTCTTTTTTTTTTTTTTTTACTCAGAAGCTCTTTCTTACACCTTCAATTTTAAATGATAGCCTTGCTGGATAGAATAGTTCTGGATTCAGGCCCTTGCTTTTCATTACTTTGAATACTTCATGCCACTCCCTTCTGGCTTGAAGTTTTTCTGTTGAGAAATCTGCTGACAATGATGGGAACTCCCTTGTATGTAACTTTCTTTCTTTCTCTGTCTGCCTTTAAGATTCTTTTATCTTTAATATTTGCCATTTCAGTTATGATATGCCTAGGTGTGGATCTCTTGGAATTCATCTTTTTGGCCTCTCTGTGCCTCCTGAACTTGTGTGACTTTTTTCTGTCACCTAGTTCAGGAAGTTTTCTGTCATTATTTCTTCATATGGGTTCTCTGTTTCTTGCTCACATTCTTCCCCTCCTGGTACCACTATGATGTGGATGTTGTTAGGTTTCATATTGGCCCAAAGTTACGTTTAACTATCCTCCTGCTTTTAATTCTTTTTTTCTATTTGCTGTACTAGTTCTGTGTTTATTTCTACCTTGTCTTCCAAATCACTGATTCAGTTCCCTGTTTCATCCAGTCTACTTTTAATTCCTTCTAGTATATTCTTGATGTGAGATACAGTGTTCTTTATTTCTGATTAGTTCTTGTACATGGTTTCTATTTCCTTTTTCATGGTGTTATAGTTCCACTAAGTTCCTTATAATTCTCACCAAGTTCCTTGAGCATTTTTATTACCATTACTCTGATTGTGTTGCTTGCCTCCATTTCATTTAGGTAGGTTCCTCCTTTGCTTTCATTTTGGGGTTGTTTCTTTGCCTCTCCATTTTAGCTTTCTATTTTTTGTTTGATTCTATGTATTAAGTAGACCTGCCATGCCTCCCAGTCTTCATGGGATGGCTTTGTGTAGAAACTATCATGTGGGGCCCAGTGGTATAGTCTTTTTGATCTCCTAAGCTGGCGTCTGTAGGATTGTCCCTTGTGTTGGGTTATTTGGGTTCTCCTGTTGTAATTGGGACTTGATGGTTGATGTCCATTCATGGGTGGGATCTCCCTTCTGACTGCTGACTGGAATAAGAGTTTACTTCAGCACAATTCCTGCTGTTATGCAGTTGCTGGCCAAACAAAACAAGACACACCAAGACTGAACTGAAACCAATGTGAAAAACAAAACAGAATAAAACAACAACAAGAAAGACTAAAAAAGAAAAAGGAAAGAAGAAAAGAAACAAAAGCAAATAAAAAATAATAAAAGATACTACATCAAAGAATTTGAATGGAGGGAGGGTAGAGAAGAAAAAAGAGAATATGGATTCAAAGAAGAAAAAGAAAGAGAAGAACCAGAATAAGAATAAAATAGAAAAGGAAACCAAAAATAAGTGAAGTAATAATAATTTTAAAAAGTAAGAATGATGAATACATTAAAGTATAGAGTAAGGATGGAAAAATGGGAAAAGAAAACAATGTAATAAAGTAATGGAAATTTTAAAAGGAAAGAGAAGAATAAGAGATATGAACGAAGAAAAAGAAAGCTTTGGATCGCTATTTGTAGAGCTCGCTGGATTTTGCTCTGATGTTGTTGAATCTAGCCCCTTGGTGTGTTGATCCTGGGCCTCCCAGGAGGTTCTCTGGTACAGGTCAATGTGAGTCACATCGCTGCCTGACTATGGGCAACCTGACTGAAGCCCAATAGGGTGGAGCCCCAATTATTCTGTTGGGCATGGCCTCCATTGCCCAGAGGCTGGGTCTTTCTTGGGTGTCACAACTTGAATGTCTATTGTGAGCTGCTCTCTTCCCCCACAGAACTGGGGTCTGCAGAGGTATCCTGTTCTTGGCCAGGGTGGTTTGAACAGATGCATGTTGGGGTTCGTGCCCATAGCTTGTGGGCACTTCTCCTTCCAATACCTCAAGTTCTGCCTGGCTTGCTGGCACCCTCTATTCGCCACCTCAAGGGGGTCGGGGGCATAAAAAATCAACAACAACAGAAAAGAATTTGAAGAAAATCAGCCATGCTTGGCACTCCACTCTCTTAGTTCTGCTGCCCCCTGCTAGGCAAAGCCTCTGCCCAGGCTCCAACCAAATATCCGAGTCTCCAGCACCACTAGACACAACTGCAGGGACACAGATTTCCAGCCCAGTTCCATTTTCCCTTGCCTCGGGTCACTGAAGGGCAGGTCAGAAGCAGCAGCTCTGCAGTTGGAGAGGGCACCTCCCCTGTGCTACAGCTGGGCAAGGAAGGTCCTCCTTCCCAGTTCCTACTGTCCAGTCCCTGTCCTGTTTTCTGCCAGGAGTTTCTCAATGCTGAGTGTGTCCTTCAGTCCTCTCTGCTGGCCCCTCCCACAAGCACAAAACTGAGGATGTACCTCCCAGGTGGGATGATGGGGTACTCATGCTGCTCCCTCCTGGATGTTTCAGCTTCAGGCTCCTGCTACTGCAGTCCTACAGGCCACCCCAGGCACTCCCAGCTGACCCACAGATGCAGCCTTCACCTGGCCCTCTGTTCTAGCAGCATCCGGGGCTAGGGAGGCTACAGTCCTCTCCCTGGCTAACAGCACAGTTCCTGCCCCCAACTTCTGGCAGTGGGACCCTGCGGCCTGGCCCAGGTGGCAGTGGCTACTGTGAGTCTGAAGCCACAGTGAGTCTAGGTCAGAGTCGCAGCGGGTCGGGGTGGTGCTGAGGCTGGGTGCTGAGGCACAGCTGCTCCCCACAGCCTCCTCCTGAGGAGGATTTTGTAAATTGTCCAAAATGGTGCCAGCTCTAAGCCTAAGCAGTGAGTTGCCAGCTATGGCTTCCCGACCAGGAGACCCTGACCATCCCCATGTTTAAATTTATCTTGGGATCTTTGTAAATGAGCTTTCCAGCCTTGCTCTGGCCTCTAGAAACCCCAGAACTAAGTGTCTTATGTTTTTAGCATCTAACTACAGGACTGTTTTCCCATGGTGGTCTCACCACCAGTTCCATATTTTTGAGGATTAATTGTGCCTTCAGCAAGCTTTGCCTTTGTAGCTTTAATGGTCTCTTCCCCCTTCGGGGTCTATAACATACAGGTATGGAACTACATATCTAGGGAGTCATTATAATAACAATTGAGAATATACTTAAAATTAATGTGTTATTCTAGTTTAAACTATTTGTAATTCAAAGTGGGAAAAAGGGACTGCTTTAAAATGGTAGCTTATATGAAGAAGTTAATAATACCCTCTGATGTTTGAATACTCAAGACACTGATTGAAGTGCTAGCACTTAGAAAAGATTTAAAGTGTAGATGACAGGTTCATTCTTAGCCTGTTCCTGTTGATATTGCAGAGAGAAGGTTGAAGTATAGCGCTTACTGTGAAGATCAGCAGACAACTTGAACCTGTCCTTAGTCTTGGTAATAATGTACTTCCAAAAGAGCTGTTTGAAGTCTTGCCCTCTGTAAGGTGTCTCTACTCTAGGATCAATAAGTATAGATTTTGAACTAATTCTATTTGAAGTAGAGATTTGGTTATATTCCTCATGTATCTAGCCAAGATAGTATCTTTTTTTAATATCTAGGATTTGAAAGTAATGGTCATGCACTCACTATTAAAATGAAATAGATTATCATTGATTAATTATCTTACTAAAGCAGTAGTTACAAGAACTGGTTGGTTCTAAGTCAGGATAAACATTATGAAAAGAAGTATTGAGAGAATTCAATCCTATGTCAAATAAGATAGAATCATTTTTGCAGGAAATGAAATTTTTGTGGATGTTATAAAAAGATTCCGCAGTTGGAGAATTATACCCTGTAGATGGTTATTGCTATCCTTATTTTTTGTTTGTTTTTCTTGATAATCCTTATTGTTAGTACAGGAAGGTGGGTCTGATTATTTTCTGTTCTCTTTCGTTTGGTACTTTAAGATGACATTGTAATACACAGATTTTGTTATTTTTTTCTCTCCAGTATTTGACTTAATTTTAAAACTATTAACGAGGAAATAAAATATACTAAATTTAAAGTATCTCCTGTCCTACTGGATTTACTTTAGGGGCTTATCTGGAAGTGCTTAGATAGAATGATAGAATTTATATTGCTAGTAATTTTTCATTAATTTATTTTACTTTGCCATAAGTAAAACTAAACTTAATAGTTTTATATTTGCATCTGTAATGAAAGTTCATGCTTGAATAAAGTTTTCCATTAGCCTCTTCATACAATACACTTCACTTTTAAGGATTTCCGTTTCTTCAGTGTTCTTTATTCTAAAATGTTGACTTCTGAGAACTTTGTAACTGCATTATTGCCCTGTGTTGAACAACTGAATAAAAATGGATGCTTACATTTCCTTTGGTGAATTTAGGACTGTGTTGCTTTCCTAGATTTATGAATTCTAATTCCATTAGGGATTATTGCTCTCTGAGGACCTCAGCACAACTCAAAATGAAGTTTTAAACTGACAGAGGGGTTCCTCTACATATAATAATGCTGTTGACCTTTATACCACAGAATTTTAAAACATGGGCAAGGATATTTGGTCCTCTCTAGTTGTACCCTGAACTAATTATAGATGTTTGCATAGTTTACAGTGACTGCTAATTAGAGTGTATTCCAAAGAACAAATATCTTAAAGTTCTTTTTATTCTCCTATTGCCACACTGTCTTTACAAGCAAGGCTAGTGCTCAGAACCAGAATCATAAGCCTAATTAAGATCCTGGATCCTACCTTCAGAGAAGTCTGTGACCTATATTCGTACGTTAAAGCTGCAAGACTGGCAAGGAGAAAGCTGTTTCCGGCCATAAAAAGAGAAACGAATAATGTATCATACTGTGGTTTTGTCTCTGGACTAAGAGCCTCAATTGACTACAATCTTTGTGCAGTTTATCTTTGATTATTTTAACCGCGTTCCAATGTGTGAAGGATTTTACATCCTTGTCTCCTCTGCTTCCCCATCCCAGGGAAACCAAAAAAATTTTACAAGAAAATGAGAGTAGCCCTGGCCAGGTTGGTACAGCGGTTAGAACATGGGCCTGCGGATCAGAGAGTCCCAGGTTCAGTTCCCGCTCAGGGCACGTACCTTGGTTGCAGTTTGTACCTGGCCTCGGTTGGTGTCGTGTGACCTGTATTGGGTGGCAACCAGTTGATGTGTCTCTCTCGCATCAGTGTTTCTTTCTCTCTCCCTCCCTCTCTTCCTCCCTCTCTATCTGAAAATAAATGCAAAAATGTCCTCAAGTGAGGATAAAAAAATAAAATAAGAAAATGAGAGTAATCACAGTCCAGTCCATGATTTGGATCTTCTCTGAGAATTTGATTATAATTAGTAATTAAACACATCCTAGCTAATTTAGGAAAGTATTAAATATTTTATATAATATTTAATTCTCTTCAAAAAATTAAAGAGAATATCACATGTTTTACTTCTATATCAACAGATAACGGCATTTTTTTTTGTTTGTTTTTATCCTCACCTGAGGACTTTTTTTTTTTTTTTTTGCGTTTATCTTCAGAGCAGGAGGGAGAGAGGAAGAGAGAGACAGAAACACTGATGCCAGAGAGACACATCGAGTGGTTGCCACCCAAACAACCCCAACCGGGGCCGGGAACAAACCGCAACTGAGGTACGTGCTGTTAGCAGAAACCGAACCCGGGTATCGCTGGTCTGCAGCCAACACTCTAACCGCTGAGCCAAACCGGCCAGGGTGGCTATGGTTATTTTTATATAATCTGGAAAATTAGCAATTACATGTCTAGGTACAAAGAATTGAAAGTATGGACTCAGATATTTGTACACTCATGTTCATAGCAGCATTATTCACAATAGCCATTATTCATGATTTGACTTGTAACACTCAAATGTCCGTGGATGGATGACTGGATAAACAAATTGTGGTGTATGTGTGTGTGTATAATGGAATATTATTCAACCTTAGAAAAGGATAACATTCGAACACATGCTACAACATGGATGAACCTTGAAGACATGCTAAGTAAAAAATCTAGTCACAAAAGGGCAAATATGATTGCGCTTATATGAGGTATTTAAAAACATTATGGCCCTGGCCGGTTTGGCTCAGCGGTTAGAGCGTCGGCCTGTGGTCCGGAGAGACCCGGGTTCGGTTCCCGCTAAGGGCATGTACTTTGGTTGCAGTTTGTCCCCGGCCCTGGTTGGTCGTGCGGGTGGCAGCCACTCGATGTGTCCCTTCACGTCGATGTTTCTGTCTCTCTCTCTCCCTTCCTCTCTCTCCCTCCCACTCTATCTGTACAAAAAATGGAAAAATATTCTCGGGTGAGGATTAAAAAATAAATAAATAAATAAATAAAAACATTATGTTCCAAGTTTTGTCTGCAAATATTTTTTAGGACTTATGCAAAATAAACATGACAATTTAGATATTTCTGAGACTCTGGAATACCCCTTCTTGTGCCTAGCTTAGTTGTTGGAACTATGAAGTGGTAGCATATAGTTCAGAGGCTTGTTTCAATAAGAATTACTCTCTTTATGTGACAGAGTGTGGAGAGGGACTTGCCAAGTGACCCTCTGACCTACTGGATAGGAGCTCACATGGGGCTCTAATGTTTGTGTCTGCACTAGCCTTAATGAGAGTCAGTGTGGCTTGTAGACAAACTAATTGAACATAATGAACTCGGGGGCCACTGGACTTGATGCCACTGGATGGTAATTTTCTGAAGGACAGGGTTCACACATGTCCTCTGGAAACAAGGTACTGCTTTCAGGTCTCATGGGTGTGGTACACCTGTCAGCAGTTGAGCATTCTACCGGAAAAGAGCCTTCCAAGACAAAGCTGATACACCCCCAGTAACTCTAAGCAGTACTAGGTATAAAAGCAAGAGTGGTAGAAGTGAAATGTCACAACCAGTTTTTTAATTGAATTGTATGTCACTTTTTAAATTATACATGTGGATTGTTGTTTTTTTAATAATCGCATTGTAGCCTTGACCGGTTTGGCTCAGCAGTTAGAGCATCAGCCAGTGGACCAAAGAGTCAAGGTTTTGATTCCTGTCAAGGGCACGTACCTCAGTTGCGGTTCAGTCCCCAGCCCTGGTTGGGGTTGTGCAGGAGGCAACCATGGATGTGTCTCTGTCGCATTGATGGTTCTCTCCCCACCCCCCACCTGAAGATGAATGGAAAAATCTCCTTAAGTGAGGATTTTAAAAAATAATAATCACATTATAATGATACATCCCTGAACATCCTCTGAAAAATGGTGGCCATCTATCTTGTTGTACACAAAGTTAGTAGATAATACAAGTTACAGCTTTAAGGTGGATAGATACGAATAGAGAACTTAAGAGATGGATGTGTTTTCAGCATGCTGAGGAAGTATTTACACATGCACATAGGGTATTTCTTCCCAAACTTTCTCTGCAGGACTAGCAGTGACTACTCATCTCTCTATCCAGGTTAATAGACTCAGCCCTTCCTTCTGGATTGATGACAAAAGTAACATGAAGACTCTTTGGAGCCCATAAAATTTATATTAAATTTTTTTTTGTAATCCTCACTTGAGGATATTTTCCCATTAATTTTTAGATAAGAGTGGGATGGAGGGAGGGGGAGAGAGAAACATAGATGTGAGAGAGACACATCAACTGGTTGCCTCCCGCACAACCCCGACCAGGGCCAGGGATGGAACCCGCAACTAAGGTACGTGCCCTTGACGGAAATCGAACCCGAGACTCTTTGGTCCGCGGGCCAATGCTCCAACCACTGAGCCAAACCAGCTAGGGCCAGACCCATAAAATTTAATATGTGTTTGGGCGCTATAACAGCCCTTGATTTTTTATATTTATTTTTTCTGTTTTAAACTGGCTTAGTACACATTTACCCCCTGGACGATTTTTCATATTCCTCTTTTCCTAGGCTGATATTTCAGTTGTTATAGATGGGTAGGTGAGCTGCTGATTCTCTTTCTTCATTGTCCTAGCATTAAGTCTGTATTTTTTTTAACATTTCATTTTTAAATTAGTATAACCTTTAAAAGGCTGACTTAAAGCTGTTCTTTTCCATCCTGTTTTTAAAAAAATAAGAAATCTTCATTAGAGTCCCCTGGATATATATCTAGCCATCTCCATTTTTTTTGCTAATGACATAGTACCTTAATATGGCATATTTTATTTTTTACCAGTTATCTTCAAAAAATATGTATTGAGCACCTACTATATGCAAAAGTACTTGAGCCCATTAAAACCAACTCTGAAGTCTTAAGTAATATTTCCTGGAAATGTTCCTAACCTTTTAAAAGACACCTCTTATCACTAATCACATTTTCACATCATGTACCTTTTTCCCTTTAGCTTTTCACATGTATCTTTACTGCTGTAGAAGGCAACTGTGTATGATGGAGAGCACTTGTGCATCTGGTAGACATGGGTGTGATCTGAGCATGTGCCCCCTCACCACTTAGTAACCTCAGGCAAGGCAGTTCTTTGAACCTTGGATTTTCATTCTGTAAAATGGAGATTTCTTGAGGTGCAGGATTACACCCCACAAATGAGATGAGCCCATGGACTTCAATTGCCACCTCTTTTTTTTTTTTTTTGCCTTTGTGTCTCTGACTTCTGATTACCTCCATTGAGAAACTAGTATGATGGTCATTGGGGTTTCCCCTCTTGCATTTAGTGAAGAATAAGAAAAAATGGGAAAATGTCAATGAATGGGATAGTTTGTTCTGAGGGAAATTAATCAGAATGTGGAAGTTTTTACTGTGAAAAATTATAAATACAAGTAATACAGGAACCAACCATTAGACTGTTTTCCACATTTTGAGGCTGTTTAACTGAGATTGTGAATGTGTTTCCGTGAGTGCCCTTTTATAAAGAGGAAAGCAGTATAATCTTGTGGATGGTGACCAGCATTCATTGTTGGGTCCCAGATTCTGAGTTTTCACTGTCTCCTTTGATTTACTTGCTAAATTTGTTATTTAAGAAAAGCAGTTATGTTTAATATCTTTGAGTATTTCATGTTTCTCTATATTTCTAATAATGTTTATCTGATTTAGCATCTCCCTGCATTGTTTCCAGTGTTCTTTGTGTAAGTATCATGTTTTTTTCATTTCCCTATCTGTTTTAATTGTTTGGACTTTAATGACCCTCTGATGTGGAAGAAATGTTTCTGCTAATCTAGTCTCAGTTTTCTGGCTTACGTTTTTTTTCCTTTGAGTTACCTTGAATATCTTATTTCAAACAAGTGTGCTGCATCAGTGAAAGATACCAGACCTATTTACCCCAGAACACTAGTCTTCAGCCTTCGGTGTGCATCAGAATCACAGGAAAGGTGCTTATACTACATTCCCAGAATTCCCAGGTAGCTGGGCATGTGGCCCAAGAAGCATTTTTTACAAAGCTGCCCAATGATTCTGTTGTGCAAATAGTTTGAGAACCCCTGCTATAGATGGTACTTAGCCACACAACATTGTACTTCACATATCAAACATTACATTATTGTGCATCTCTTGATTCATAAGTTCTTGGTTACAGCTGGTCTTGTATACATTTTAGGAAATGATCATTATCTAAAGTTTATTTAAAGTTACATAGTTTCTTAATTGCTACCTTTCTTTATTTTCTTTATTGATATTAGAGAGAGATAGAAACATCGATGAGAGAGATAGAAACATCAATTGGCTGCCTCCTGCACGCCCCCACTGGGGATCAGGCTCACAACCTGGGCATGTGCCCTGACTCAGGAATCCAGCCAGTGACCTCTTGGTGCATGGGTCGATGCTCAGCCACTGAGCCACACTGGCTGAGCACTATCTTTCTTTTTTATCTCAAAATAAAACATGGGGGTTTTTTTGTTTTTTGTTTTTTGTGTGTGTTTTTTTTATCTTACTGCTCTTTGGTACTTGATATTTTTAGATTGATTTTCTCTGAAAAGTTAGTTATTGAACGGAATAATTTTAATTAAAGAAACCACAGTTTATGTGGGTTTTTTTTTTTTCCTGTTGATTTTCAGAATGCTTTCTAATTCTCTGTGCTCTCAGGTTTTTAACTAATTCATTTCACAGTTTTTTCATTTATCTGCCTTCAGTATATTTCTAGCATCCATGAGTTATTTGGTTGTTTTGAGGAATTATTTGTAAATTTCATGGACTAAAATAGCTTTTATGCAGCCTCCATTCTTAGGTGTTCTTGTTCTGTTTAAAGAATGAGTAGTTTGTGCCCTGGCTAGTTTGGCTCAGCGATTGGAGCGTAGTCCCCTGGACCAATGAGTTGCGGGTTCAATTCCAATCAAGGGCATGTATGTCAGTTGCAGATCATCCCCAGCCCTGGTCGGGGTCATGCAAGAGGCAACCAGTCAGTGTGTCCCTCTCACATTGATGTTTCTCTCTCTCCCACTCCCTCATACTTTATCTGAGGATAAATAGAAAAATAGCCTCTGGTGAGGATTTAAAAAAAAAAAAAAAAGTGAGTAGTTTGCAGTATTTTTCCCCAAGTGTTAATGCTGTGCTGGGAGCCCCTTGCCCGAACTCGGCATGGCTCTACCTCACGTTTGGTAGCTGAGATGCAAATGGTGGTGCCTGCAACCTGAAGCAGAGTGCCTGATAGATTCTTAGGAGATGATGTCAGATGTGAGAGACCCAATGTAGGGAAAAATCTTAACTATAATCTGGTAAGTTTTTATTTGAGTTTTTTGGGTTCTAGTTTTATAGGGAAAGTACATGAATAAAAGGTTTGAGGAAAGCTATTGTGGCCAAAGAGTTGACCATGGTCAATGTGCAGTAGCAAAACTGGAAGCTCAAGAAGCAGTGAGGCTGATTGAGTAGTTAAGATATAGAAAAGCTACTGTGAAAATCAGGCCAATTGTGAGAACTGTGCAGAGACAGGGCTCAGGCAGAGGTTAATTGGATGTAAGTCTGCTTTGCAGCGATAATGCATCTAATGCATCTTCCCCTCACTGTTGCTGAGTGAGAGGAAGTGGTGACCAAGTGTCAGATACTGTGCAGGGGTTCAGGCACAGGGCTGCTCTTCTCCTCAGTGGAGTCAGCTCTTTAAGCTCAGTGTGACGAACACCTAGAGGGTTCAGTAGGGGAATATTGAGTCCAGGTTGGAGCCATCAGGGAATCCCCATCTGTGGGTCATGCCCAGAAGCAAAGCTCAAGCTTTCTGACAAGATGGGCACTGCATGCACAAGTGCACAGCAGTCTAAAGCTGTGTTTTGAAACCTCAAGTACAACCCACAGTAAGAGATGCATTTTATCTGGTGGACCAGGGTACTAGTATGCAATGGTCTCTGGTTTCTCCTATTCTCTTTTAAATAAATATTGATTGTGGTGGTATCCCCCAAATTGATTTTGTATCCCAGAGCTTGAAAAGCACTATTGTATAGAATAGGAGGAAATAACACAGCACTCTCTCACCCCTAGACGGAGTTGATGATCATACTAGGTATAGGGTAGCTATACTGAAATGACTAGAAGGAAAAGACCTTCTAGTCTAGATTGAGCATGAACAACTTTTATAGCTGCTGGAATAAGGAAGGAGAACTCAAGCACCTTGGAGCACAATGCTTGGCTCTTTCCTGTTGTTGGGGACTCTTCATTCACTTTCAACAAGCCTTGGGGGGGCC
Organism: Molossus molossus; assembly: GCF_014108415.1. Lineage (NCBI taxonomy): Eukaryota > Metazoa > Chordata > Mammalia > Chiroptera > Molossidae > Molossus > Molossus molossus. The sequence continues at coordinate 9,901,521 of NW_023425347.1, forward strand.
TTTGCTTTGGAAGCCCACTCTGTTCCTAACTGTGGTGGTGGCAGCAGTGTCCAGGCATTTTTCAGTGGGGTTTGGGTGGAGCCCTTGCCCAACATTAGGAAGTTCCTCTTGGAAGGATTTGACTGATGAAACAAAGCTCTTCCTGAATGTGGGGCTTTACTGTAACATTTCCATCCTTATTTCCCATTGACCAGTTGCTGGCTGGTTTTTGTATTTAGAAGGTTTTATATTTAGGGCCAGGTCTAAAACGTAGCTGTGAATAAATTCTTTCTTGAATCAGGCAAAAAAGAATTACTTTGATACTGAACAATGGAAGGAAAACTTATAGTCAGTTCTACTATAATGCAGCATATGCATTCCTAGAAATGATCACACTATGCAAAATCGTGCACTAAAAGCCATAGGGCTATTGAGGGAAATGGAGTAGGGGCCCAGCATTAAAAATCGTTGTCATTGGCACACTTAAAAATAGGATAGGACCCTAATAAACATGGTAGCACAATGTGATATGTTAAATGGCTACGAAAAACAAATGTAACTACAGTAAGTGGTACTTTATCTTGAAGAAGTCCTGCAGTTCGCTGTAGGAAGTGGGTGTTGGAATGGCTCAGATCTTGGGTTATTGTGAAGTGTGCTGGAAGTGGGATCTGAAGTCACATGGAAAGCTGTGCACTTGATGAAAACGGGGTAGCCGTTGGAGGTGTGGGTTTTGCGTTTTCCTGCCTAGCTAGATTCACCTGAGGGGAGTTGTCACCAGCTTTCTCCAGACAAGGCATAACACAGATGAAATTTGCAGTGTGCTCAAGTTTTTCCTAATATATCAATCCTGTTGAAGCAAAACATTGTAGCAGCACTGACAATGTACTATTATCTCTTGAAAATAGCTAAGAAGGAGTATGTATAACCTTAAACCCAGAGATCCGTATGGATAGGAAACTGTAATTGAAGGAGTTGGAGCAAAGAGACTTTTATAATTATAAAGGGTTTATTTAACATGTGGAAAAATGGGATGCTGATGTCTAAAGCCTGCCTTTACTTCCACATTTATTTGGAAAGTTTTAATGAATTTAGTTTGCAGATTACGTAATCTGAATAAAGGAGGATTGATAATTCTGTGGAAACTACAGTGCATGCTGTCTAATTTTAAGATGAAAAAAGTAATGGCCATAATTATCCAAGATGGTTAAAACCCAGTTTTTGAATTTTTTTTGAGGTTGAGACCCATGCTACTTGCTTACTTATTAAATTTACCAACTTTTGATTAAACAACTCTAAACTGAAATGTACTCGGGGAAATACCAGTAAATCTTTACCTACCAGTAAATCTTTACCTATTTAAAAATAACATCCCATGCCCTGGCCGGTTTGGCTCAGTGGCTGGAGTGTCGGCCTGCGGACCAGAGAGTCCTAGGTTCAGTTCCCGCTAGGGGCACATACCAAAAAATAAAAATAACATCCCAGAAAGTTTTGTCTGGGTTTTGAACTCTAGAGTCTATTTTCAGGTGATTTTTACACTAATTATGTCAGTAGTACATTGTAGAAATTTACCAAGAATATAAGAATCCATCCATATCTCTATTACCAAGAAAAACCCCTTAAAACAACATTTGTATGTATTTATGTTCTAATAAACTTACATGTGAACACTCTTGCTTACACTACATATGCTTTTTGTTATCTTTCATTATAATTTGTATATCTTTCATTCATGTATAATTTGAAGGGGAACAAAGTAAAAGAACACAAGTTTGGGAATAAGATCTGAACCTTTCAGATGTGCTGTGTGGATTTACACTAAATTGTTTATGTTAAGAGCTTGGCATACCTGATGTGTAATGTGAATGGTAGCTGCCAAGATACACTTATTGACCTGTATTTTAAAAGTCTTCATAAACATTATTATAATGACATGATGTGTGGTAGATGTACACCATAAGTTGTTTAACCATTTCCTTATTAAATTTAGGGCTCTTTATAATTTTTCCATTTTAAAAGTTACTTGAATACATTTTGTATATGAAAACATGTCCTCATATGGTTCTTTTTGTTAGAATTCTGAAAATGGAATTAAGAGCAGAGGTTGATGAACACATCTTACAAAATTAACCTCTAGAAATATATACCACTTTATAATTGCCGTATTTAAAATTTTTTCCTAGTCTAAAGGTAGAAAACATTGGTTTATTTTTACTTGTGAAATCAATTTTTCCTGTTTTGGTGTTTTTATTTCATCATATGAAGTTTTCTGTGCATATCCTTTTTGTGTTTGTGTCTGTTTTATTTTGGTATGTGGTATTAAGTAAAGATTTAGCTATACTTTTTTTTTTTTTTTATCCTCACCCGAGGACATTTTTTGTTCAGATAGAGAGGGAGGGAGAGAGAGGAAGAGAGAGAGAGAGAGAGAGAGAAACATCGACGTGAAGGGACACATCGAGTGGCTGCCACCCGCATGACCAACCAGGGCCAAGGACAAACTGCAACCGAGGTACGTGCCCTTAGCAGGAACCGAACCCGGGTCTCTCGGGACCGCAGGCCGATGCTCTAACCGCTGAGCCAAACCGGCCAGGGCTACTTTTTTTTTTTTGGTAAGAAAATCAACTATCAAGTTTCCATTACCACTTATTGAATAAATGGTCCATGACTTGTGCTAATTTGTAATGCATATATTGTCATCATAGGAGCTATGTTTTTAGGCTAGACCCATGCCCTTAATCTCGCTATATAATATAAACTAGTCAGGTATATTTCACCCATTATTCTTTCAAAAAATGTCTTAGCTTGTTTTCCAACCAAATATTGACCACTGAGATTGTGATTGGACATGTATTAGAATTAAAATTGAGAAAGGTAGCTTTACAATATTTGGTGGTAATAGAGTAGGATTGTGATGCCATGAGTAAACAGTAAAAATGGTATGTGAATTTGTTTTAAGTCATCTATGTCAAGTTCTGACATCGGAGTACAAATGAATTTGATAAATTTTCTTCTTTTCTCAATACTGACACTGACTTTTATAGTCAGCTGTTCCTTACCTTGCCCAGTCTCAAAGTGGTTTTCAGAGGTAATTCTTTCATAACTACTTTTATCTGTACTTGGTAATTTTTTTCTTTTTGTTTCTGCTGTGTCAGAGAGCAGTCTTACGAATTCATTTTTTTTTATAAAAAGTTGTTCATTTCTTGAAGATATTCTAATGTATTTGCATAGGGCATACAAAGTAAATTTTATTCATTTTTGTTAGGTTGATATGAAAGTAGGGGAGCAGTTTGTGTGTGTGTAGGCCAGTCAGTTACTACTTTCAACTTTTAATTACTTAAACTTTATATGCATTCTGTGCACATTCATTTTTATCTGTAAATTTATCAATTCTGGTGTTCTTTATTCCTTTGTATATATCCAAGCTTCTGTATCATTTTGCCTGAAGAACTTCGTTTAACATTTCTTACAGTACAGATCTACTGGCTACAAATTCTCTCAGCTTTTGTCTGGAAAAGTTTTTCCTTCTTTTTTATTTTTATTTATTTATTTTAATTTTTTTTTTCCTCCATTGATTTGAGAGAGGGAGGGAGGGAGGGAGGGAGGGAGAGAAATATCGATGAGAGAGAACATCGATTGGCTGCCTCCTGCATGCCCCCTACTGGAGATTCGACCCCCAACCTGGGCATGTGTCCTGACCAGGAATCAAACCTCTTGGTACATAGGTCGACACTCAAACACTGAGCCACACGGGCCGGACTTAAAGGATATTAAAACTACATATATATACTATATGTCCAAGTTGACTTTTCTCTTCATGCACTTTACACATACTCTTTTTCTTCTCTTTTGCATACTTTTGAAGATAAATACACAGTTCTAATGATGTTGTATCTATTATGTCTTTTTTTCTCTCCCTGCTTGGAAGATTTTCTAATTTTATTAGCTTTCAGCTGATTGATTATGATGTGCCATAGTTTGGTTTTCTTTGTGTTTATCCTGATCGGTATTTGTTAAGCTTCTTGGATATACAGGCTTCTGGTTTTCAACTAATTACAGAAACTTTCCACCATTATTTTCTACAGATGTTTTTTACACACAAACACATATCTCTTCTCAGATTCAAATTACATGTGATAGACTGTGTTATCCCATAGAGCACTTGGGCTGTACTCATTGTATTTTCTGTTTTCACTCTTTGCTTCATTTTGGATAGAGTCTGTAGATATGTCTTCAAGTCCTGAACTTTTCTCCTGTATTATCCAGCCTGTTAAACATACACAATGAAATTTTTATATCTAATCTTTCATTTCCTCGTGTTCATGTTGTCCTTTAAATCCTTGAGCACACTGAGGTTGTTTATAACAGTGTAGAAATGTCCTTTTTATAATTCTTTCATCTCTCATTTTTAGATCTCTTTCTATAGATTGATTTAATATTGGTTATGGGTCCTATTTTCCTACTTCTTTGTATGTCTAGCAAGTTTTGATTGCTAAACATTGTGACTCTTACATGTTGGAGTGCTGGATTTTACTGTATATTTTTTGAAGTGTTAGATTTGTTTTGGCATTGTTGCTTGCATATTGGTTTGATCCTTTCTTTTTTTTTTTTCCATCCTTACCCGAGGACATTTTTTGCATTTATCTTCAGATAGAGTGGGAGGGAGAGAGAGAAAGAAACATCGATGTGAGAGAGAGACATTGACTGGCTGCCACCCACACAACCCTAACCGGGGCTGGGGACAAATTACAACGGAGACATGTGCCCTTAGTAACGGAACCCGCGCCTCTCTAGTCCATGGGCCGACATCTAACTGCTGAGCCAAACTGGCCAGGGCTTGGTTTGACCCTTTCAAGGCTTATTTTTAAGTTATGTTAGTGCAGTTCTGGAGTAGTCTTTATAATCTAGCTAGTAGCTGATCTGGGTTTTCTACCCAGTGCCCTGGTATTCAGTGAAGTCTTTCCACTCTGGCTGGTAAGGGTTTCCAGGCTTTGTGAACTCTGGCAGTTATTCAACAGGTAATTGTTCTCTGCCGAGCCTTGTTGATTTCACCCTGTGCATACTTAGATTGTTGTTCAACTCAAGTGGATTCCTAGGCAGTTCTGGAACTTTCTGTGTAGCTCCCTTTTTAGTACCCTGTCCCATAAATTATAGCCTTCTGGGCCTCCTCATGTCCAACCTGTCTTCTCAGCTCAGCATTTTTGTATGCTATATCTGAGTTCCCCTCCCTGCACTACAGTGTGGAAATGGCCTCCAGGCAGAAAGCCAGTGGATTTCTGGGCTCACCCTGGTTGTTCCCCTTCACTGTGGGAGCATGGTCCTACACTGCCTGTTGTCCATCATTGTCTGAAATGGTGGTTCCATGGCCATTGTTCAGTTTTCTAGTTCTCACTGGTAAGTGAGAAGATCCAGATACTGTGTCCCTCTTGTGGTTGGAAGCATAAGGCACATTTTATTTTTAGAGAAAAGATGCTTTTAAAGCAGTGAATTTTAACTGGTTAACAATACATTTGAGGGTATCAGTTTTGCTCTCAAGCATGTTGGAAGAAACCCATTTATTAGGAGAGACAGTAAACTGTGTTTTTTTCCTTGTTTAAGTTTATGCCAGTAAATCCTAGGAAAGCATTTTATAGTTTCTGAATTCATATCCTTAAGGAACTGTCAGTTCACTGAGAGAACTTTTGCTTCTTTGTTTTCTGGTGCTTTTGGTCTGGTGAGTCACACTGAATTCTCACACAGTTTAAATTGTAGAGGATATTTTCCCCTGAATTTTCAGTCTTTACCTTTGAGTTTAGTCATTAATAGTTGATTTTGCTCTATAATGCAGCACTTACTGTCCCCAGATTGTCACGAGTTATCAGCTGTGTGACGTTCAGCAGACCTCTTACTTTCTCATCTCTAATTGGAGGGAACTGGACTAAAGGGACTTTATGGTCCCTTCCATTCATTTATTCAGTAAATACTATGTCTTCTAAGCACTAGAGACCCATTGGTGAATGAGACAGACAGGGATCCTGCTCTCATTCAGCTGTTTGGAGTATGACAATATATACTATAAATAAAAACCAAGTGAGAAAGATATAACTTTGGTAAGGAGTGCTACAAAAAACAAACAAGGAGTAATGTGAAATGGTGGTAGGGAGGGGCCCACATTGGATATGTAGGTTCAAGAGGGCTTCTCTGAGGAGGTGACATTTGATCTGCCATACAGATGAGCAGAAGAAACCAGCCATTTCACATGCCAGGCAGGGATCAGGACCTAGCTCAGTGTTGGCAGTTTGATTTTGAGATTCAGTCCTGCTGTGAACACTTCTCTACCTAAGGAGGCCACAGTTAGATGTTACATAGACCCATAAGTGGATAACAGAGGATCTCAGGAGTCATAATGGGATGCATGTGATAAGATCACAGGGTCTGAAATCAGCAGGGACCTTAATGGCATCAGTGAGCCAATATAGATTTTTTTTTTGTTGTTGTTGTTGTTGTTGTTGTTATTGACAGCATTACAGATCTCTTCCATCCCCCCCCCCCGCTTATCTCCCCCCCCCCCCCCCCGCCCAGCACCCACCCCAACCCAGGCCTTTACCATACTATTGTCTGTGTCCATGGACTATGCATATATGCATAAATCTCTTTCCTTCCCCCACACACACCTCCCCTCTGAGATCTGTCAGTCTATTCCATGCATCCATGCCCCTGGACCTATTTTGTCAATTTATTTTTTTCATTAGGTTCCACATATAAGTGAAATCATGTGATATTTGTCTTCCTCTGACTGGCTTATTTCACTTAGCATAATAATCTCCACTTCCACCCATACTGTCACAAAAGGTGAGAGATCCTTCTTTTTACAGCTGCACAGTATTCCATTGTGTAAATGTACTACAGCTTTTTGTCCACTCATCTACTGATGGGCGCTTGGACTATTTCCAGATCTTAGCTACTGTAAATAATGCTGCTGTGAACACAAGGATGCATGTATTCTTTCTGCTTGGTGTTTTGGGGTTCTTAGGATATATTCCCAGAAGTGGAATCACTGGGTCAAATGGCAATTCCATTTTTAATTTTTTGGAGAAAGTCCATATGGGTTTCCACAGTAAGTGCACCAGTCTGCATTCTCACCAGCAGTGTACTAGGGTTCCCTTTCCTCCACACCCTCTCCAGCATTTGTTTGCTGATTTATTGATGGTAGCCAATCTGGCAGGTGTGAGGTTATACTTTATTGTACTTTTAATTTGCATCTCTCTGGTTAGTGATGTGGAGCATTTTTTTATGTCTGTTGGCCACCTGTATGTCCTCTTTGGATAAGTGTCTATTCAGGTCCTTTTCCTATTTTTAAATTGGATTGTTTGTCTTCCTTTTGTTGAGATGCATGAGTTCTTTGTATTTTTTGCAAATTAACTCATCAGATATATCATTGGCAAATATGTTCTCCCATACAGTGAGTTCCCTTTTCATTTTGTTGGTGGTTTCTTTTTCTGTGCGGCATCTTAAGATTGCTGAGGCTGTTTTGGGTCCTCTTTGGTTCCATATAAATTTTGGGAATATTTGTCCTAGATTTGTGAAATATGCCATCAGTATTTTCATAGGGATTGCATAGAATATGTATATTGCTTTGAGTAGTATGTGCATTTTAATTATGTTAATTATTCCGATCCATGAACACAGTATTGCTTCACTTGTTTGTATCTTCTATTTTTTTTTTTCAATGTCCTGTTATTTTCTGAGTACAGGTCTTTTACCTACTAGGTTAAGTTTATTTGTAGGTATCTTTTTGTTGTTGTTGCAATGGTAAATGGGATTTTCTTTTAGTTTCTGAGAGTTCATTATTCGTATATAAAAATGCCATTGATTTCTGGATAAATTTGTATCCAGCTACTTTGCCAAATTCATTTATTAAATACGGTTTTTTTGTTGTTGGGCTCTTGAGGGTTTTCTATGTACAGTATGTCATCTGCAAATAATGACAGTTTTACTTCTTTCTTTCCTATTGGGGTGCCTTTTACCTTTTTCTTCTCTGATCACGGTGGCTAGTACTTATAGTACTATGATGAATAAGAGTGTGGGTAAAGCCAACATCCATGTCTTGTTCCTGATCTGAAGGGAAATAAATATTTTTGGTTTTGTCCATTGAGGATGATGTTGGCTGTCAGTTTGTCATATATCACCTTTATTATGTTGAGATATGATTCCTCTATTCCCACTTTGCTGAGAGTCTTTATCATAAATGGGGGCTGGATTTTGTCCAGTGTTTTTTCTGCGTCTGTTGATATGATCATGTGCTTTCTATCGTTCATTTTGTTTATTTGATATATCCCGTTTATTGATTTGCACACGTATTACCAGCCTTGTATCCCTGGAATAAATCCTACTTGGTCATGGTGTATGATCTTTTTAATATATTGCTGGATCTAATTTGCTAATATTTTGTTGAAGAATGTAGCATCTAATAGGTTCATCAGGGATATTGGCTGGTAATTGTCTTTCTTTGTAGTGTCTTTATCTTTGTAGTGTTTTAGAATTAGGATAATACTGGCCTTGTTAAAAGAGCTTAGAAGTCTTCCTTCCTCTTGATATTTTTGCCGTAGTTTGAAAAAGATGGGTGTCAGTTCTTCTTTAAATATTTGGTAAAACTCACATGTGAAGCCTTCCAGTCTAGGACTTTGGATAGCTGGGAGATTTCCTCATTACTGCTTTAATTTCATTAGTTCTTATTGTTCTATTCAGATTTTCTGATTCTTCCTGATACGGTTTTTGAAGGTTGTATTTTTCTAGGAATTTATCCATTTCGTTCAGGTTGTCCAATTTGTTGGCATATAGTTGTTCATGTTATTTTCTTACAGTCCTTTGTAATTCTGTAATGTCAGTTGTTACTTCTCTTTCATTTCTGATTTTATTTATTTGGGTCCTCTCTCTTTGTTTCTTGATGAGTCTGGCTAAAGGTTCATCAGTCTTGTTTATCTTTTCAAAGAACCAGATCTTCATTTCATTGATCTTTTGTATTGTTTTCTCAGTCTCTATGTTTATTTCCTTCCTTTAACTTACTCTGGCTTTTCTTTTTATTCTCTTTCTAATTCTTTTAGTTGAAGAAGATTACATAGTTTATTAGAAACTTTATTTTATTTATTTTTTATCCTCACTTGAGGATATTTTTCCATTTTTTGTACAGATAGAGCGGGAGGGAGAGAGAGAGAGAAACATCGACGTAAAGGGACACATCGAGTGGCTGCCACCCGCACGACCAACCAGGGCCGGGGACAAACTGCAACTGAAGTACGTGCCCTTAGCGGGAACCGAACCCGGGTCTCTCGGGACCGCAGGCCGATGCTCTAACCGCTGAGCCTAACTGGCCAGGGCAGAAACTTTATTAAAGACTTTTTTGTTTCTTGGGGCAGGCCTGTAACGATACAAACTTCCCTTTCATGACTGCTTTTGCTGTGTTCCATATATTTTGGGTTGATGGAAGTTTTATACATATATACATACATGTATATTTTTTGTTGATTTTTTTAGAAAGAGGGGAGAGGAGAAGGAGAGAGAAACATTGATGTGAGAGTGGAACATAAATCAGCTGCCTCCTGCACAACCCCTGCTAGGGAGCGAACCTGCAATCTGGGCATGTGCTTCGACTGGGAATCAAATCCACAACATTTTGGTTCACAGGACGACACTCAACCACCTGAGCCATGCTGGCCAGGGCTGACGGATGTTTTTTTTTCTTCCTTAATCTCATTGGTAACCCATTCATTGTTTAATAACATACTGTTTAATCACCATGTATTAGAATATTTTTGAGGTTTTTTTTTTTTCTTTTAGTTGATTTGTAATTTGATGCCATTGTAATTTGATGCTTAATATGATTTGTCTTCTTGAATTTCTTAAGATTTATTTTTGTCTTAATATGTGGTCTGTCTTTGAGAATGTTTCATGTGTACTTGAGGAGATTATATATTTTGCAGTTTTGGGATAAAATGTTCTGTAAATAATCTATTTCATCCCTCTGATCTAGAGTTTTTTTTAAGGCCTCTGCTTCCTTGTTGACCTTCTTTTTTTTAATCGTCACCTGAGGATATTTTTCTGTTTATCTTCAGATAGAGTAGAAGGGAAGGGGAGAGAGAGAGAAACATCAATGTGAGAGAGACACATCAACTGGTTGCCTCCCACACAACCCCAACCAGGGCCAGGGACAACCGCAACCGAGGTACGTGCCCTTGTCCAGAATCAAACCCACGACTCTTTAGTCCATGGGCTGACAGTCTAACCACTGAGTCAAACCAGCCAGGGCCCCTGTTGACTTTTCTGTTTGGAAGATTTATCCACTGATGTCAGTGGGGTGTTAGAGTCCCCTACTATGATTGTATTGCTGTCAGTCACTCTCTTCAAGTCCACCAAGAGTTTTTTTTATATATTTAGTTTCTCCTATATTGGGTGCATACATGTTTACAAAAGTTGTATTTTCTTGTTGTATTGATCCCTTTAGTATTATGTAGTGACCCTTTTTTGTCTCTTGTTATGGTCTTTGTTTGGAAGTCTATTTTGTCAGATATGAGTATAGCTACTCTAGCTTTTTGTTTCATTTTCATGGAATAATTTTTTCTATTTCATTTTCCTTCTGTGTGAATCTTTTACTCTGAGATGGGTCTCTTTTAGACAGCATGTTTTCTTACCCATTCAGCTACCCTGTGTGTTTTGATTGGAGCATTTCTTCTTCTTAAATCAGTCCCTTTAACATTTCTTGCAATGCTGTTTGGTGGTAATATACTCCTTTAGTCTTTTTTTGTTTTTGTCTGAGAAACTCTCTGTTTTACCTTCAATTTTAAATGATATAGCCTTGCTGGATAGAATAGTCTTGGTTTCAGTCCCTTGCTTTTCATTACTTTGAATACTTCATGCCAATCCCTTCTTGCCTGAAGTAATTCTGATGAAAAATTGGCTTACAGTCTAATGGGAACTCCCTTGTCGGTAACTTTCTGTCTTTTGCTGCCTTTAAGATTCTTTCTTTGTCTTTAATGTTTGTTATTTTCATTATGATGTGTCTTGGTGTGAATCTTTTTGTGATCACCTTGATTGGGACTTGCTGTGCTGCCTGAACTTGTAACTTTCTCCTTTACCAGGTTAGAGAAGTTTTCTATTATTATTTCTTCAAACAGGTTTTCCATTCCTTGCTCACTTTCTTGTTCTTCTGTTACCCTGTGATGTGGATGTTAGTTTCATGTTGTCCCAAAGTTCCCTTAAGTTATCCTCCTGTTTTTTAATTATTTTTTATTTTTGCCACTCTTTTTGGGTATCTTATCTACCTTGTCTTCCAAATCCCTAATTTGATCCTCTGCTTCATTCAGTTACATTTTGATTCCTTCCAGTGTATTCTTGAACTCACAAGTGGTATTCTTTATTTCTGACTGTTTTTGTTCATGGTTTCTATTTCTTTTTTCATGCTGTTGTAGTTCCCACCAAGTTCCTTATAATTCCCACTAAGTTCCTTGAACAACCTTATAACCATTATTTGAACTCCATATCTGGTAAATTGCTTTCCCTCCATTTCATTTAGCAATTTTTCTGGAATCTTCTCCTTTTCTTTCATTTGGGGGTTCTTTGTCTCACCCTTTTAGCTGTCTCTTTTATGTTTGTCTCTATATTTTAGGTAGAACTGCAATGCCTTCTATTCTTCGTGAAGTGGCCTCATGTAGTAAGGGTCCTATGGGACTCAGTAGCAGTTTCCTTGATCTCCTGAGTGGGATACTCTGGGAATGTCCCTTGTGTGGGTTATGTGGGCCCTCCTGTTGTAATTGGGTCTTGATTGCCCTTGGCCCATTTGTGTGTGGGATCAACCCTCAGGCTGGCTGACTGTGAGGCTTAATTCTGACCATGTTGTGCAAGTTGTTGTACAAGTGCCATAGGAGAGAGATGAGATGGTGGGTCAAGGCAGTGAGTGAGGGTTGACTTCTGGTTGCAGTTGCAGCTTCCTTCCGCCCCTGGCCACTGAGCTTCAGGAAAGACCAGGAGGTGGTATCATTTCTGTCCCCACCACTTTCTGTGTACGGACCCATTTGAAGGCACACACATCTCACTACCTGTGTTCTAGTATAGGGGCAGCCTCTCAGCAAGGTTGGGAGGTTGCCGGACTTTGTCCTTGGTGAACTATAGCCAAGCCAGTACAGTTTTAACAGGAAGGTGTAGGCCAGGTTCAACAGTGCTGGTCAGCATGAGCCACATGAGTCCATTTCTAAATTTGCAGAAGTGACAGTTCCATAGAACCCCATTGCCTCAAAGAAAATGTTAGGCTTTTTCTGACTCTCATATAAAGTCTACATACATAGTCTCATATAAAGCCTAGAAATCCTGTTTCTGTGGAAGGAAGCCACCAGGAAAACTTATTGGAGAGTAAAGGAAAGTGTGGCTTTTTAAAATAAGAAATGACCCTGAGAAGCAAGGTTATTTTGGGGGTAGATGGGGCTAATCCAAAGCCAGTGGGGTTTGTTCTGGTGAAAGGCTACTCCCTATGCACAGTGCCCCTTCTTTTATGTTGCTGGGATCATTCTTATTGTGCTAGTCCAATTAAAAATGGAGTTAAGGGTTAGTATTTCTTAAATACCCAAACAGTTCTCACTTGTTATTAGCATACTGGCATGTGTATTCTGCAAGAACCTCCTTTTCCCAAGAAGGCTGGAGCCTCCAGTCTATCTCCACTCATTTTGCCTTTGTTACCTCACCCTTCACCCCAAAGTCATGTGGGCTTCCAGCTTGTATCTACACAGGGTTGTTCCTCATGTGATCTATTTTTAGTTAGGGAAATCATTATTGTCAGCCATCGCCTAAATATCAGTGTCCACCCACCTGCAGTTGTTTTTCTCTGTTCCTTAAAACAGCATTTTAACAAATTCTTGATTTGAACATTGATTTTTTTTTAATTGAACAGCCTTAATGTCTTCCTTGAATCCTAGAATCTGGCTTTTACTCTTATCACTCTAGTGAAACAAGTTGCCCGAGTTTATTAGTTACTTCTAATCTCCCCCCACCCCTACCTCCCATACCCCCATTACCTCTTCTCCATTCTTCTTTACCTCTGTGGTACATGCCACTACTAACATATCCTGTTGCCATGGCATTCTCTCCTTCCTTTTGCAAAGCCTATTCTTGCCTTCTCTATTGTCTCGGGCCCTGCACATGGCTCTCCCCAATATTCCCCAGCAGGCTCTGTCCTTACTCTTTGGTGTTCCTATTCTCAATTCAACCATCGTTTCTGGGCACCAATTCCCAGGTACCTACCTCCAACCCTGACTTCTCCTGCCCCCTCTTTTGGGCTTAGTAGCATCTTCATTCACCTAAATAATAATCATGAATAAAGTTAAATTTATCACCCTCTCGTCTCTCTTCAGCTACATCAAACTCTTCTCTGGGCATCCCTGTCTCCTAGGCACTGAGGCTCAACGGTTCATAATCTATGATCCATACCACTTGTGTTCTATAAGTTATCTGGTCATATCAACTCTAGCTCCAAATTGGACTGGATTGAGGAATGATGGACAGAGGGGGACGTGGAGAAAGCAAGTATAGTCCAGGTCAGGCTGTGATGGGCATGAGAATAGAGGGTATGCTGAGAAAAAGTGCAGATTAGAGGGTATCTGAGATTAGAGGAGATTGGAGAACATTTTTTAACACAGATAGGGGGAATGATCTGAGAGAGGAGAGGTTGAAGGTGAAAAGAGAAAAAGTCCCCAGAAGGATTCAGCCTGTCTTGCTGGTATGGTGATAGCTTATCAGATCCTCTTTCCATTACACATACTACAGGTTACAAATCCTTTAGAAACCTGTGCGAGCCCGGCTGGTGTGGCTCAGTGGTTGAGTGTCAGCCAGTGCACCAAGAGGTTGCCAGTTTGGTTCCTGGTCAGGTCACATGCCCAGGTTGTGGGCCAAATCCCTAGTGGAGGGCATGCAGGAGGTTGCTAGTCAGTGTTCTCTCATCATCAATGTTTCTGTCTCTCTCTCAAATCAATAAAGGAAAATAAGTAAATAAAAATTATTAAAGGTAATTTCTTATAATTAAAAAAAAAAGAAGAAAGAAACCTATCCTATAGATTTTCCAGCATTGGAATAACATAAGCCAAGGTTATGTATCACAGCATTTTGATATCAAAAAATTTTTGAATATTAGTGTTTATTGCCATGTGGATTGGTAAAAGGAATTCTAGGACATTTATTCAATTGACTCCTCTACAGCTTTAGAAAAGAATAAGGAAATTATGATCTGATAGACAACAGTTTCTAAGATATATCAAATGAATAAAAAAGCAAGATAGGGCCCTGGCCAGTTTGGCTCAGCGGTTAGAGCATTGGCCTGCAGTCCGGAGAGATCCGGGTTCGTTTCCCGCTCAGGGCACATTCCTTTGATGCAGTTTGTCCCTGGCCCTGGTTGGGTCGTGTGGGTGGCAACCACTCATTGTGTCCCTTTGACGTAGATGTTTCTCTCTCTCTTTCTCCCTCCCACTCTATCTGAACAAAAAATCAAAAAATGTCCTCAGGTGAGGATAAAAAAAAAGCAAGATAGGAAAAAACACTATGTCTGTGTACTACCATTTGTGTTTTTTAAAGGGAGGGATGAAGACATGTATATATTTTTATTTTTTTATACATACTGTAAGCCAAAATTCCCCAAGAGATATGGAAAAGGGGAGACTTTTTTTCAGATGAAATAGTGAACTGGGAAAATAAAGCATCCAGTTAAAACTGAGAGTGCACTCCACTGAGACAAAGGGAAGGCTGCCTTTTTTGTTTGTTTTTGTTTTTTGTTCTGTTAATCTTCACCTGATGATATTTTTCCATTGATTTTTTTTTTTTTTTTTTTTTTTTAAATAGAGTGGAAGGGAGGGAGGGGGGGAGAGAGACACATCAATTGGTTGCCTCCCACATGATCTTGACCAGGGCTGGGGATCAATCCTGCAATCCAGGTAAATGCCCTTGACCAGGAATCAAACTGTGACCCTTCAGTCCACAGGTTGATTTTCTAACTGCTGGGCCAAACCAGCCAGGTTGGGAGCCTTTTATAGACGAAGTTCCCATCCACGTTCCCAATTGGTCTAATTTTGTGCAAATGGGTTCCCAAATTTCTACAGTTCAGATTGATCCAAATTATGCTGTTCTTATTGGTCATTATGAATGTAAATAAGGATATAATTATCAAGTTCTGATTGGACAGGGTGGGTCTCAGTCCATTGATAGACAAAATTTCCTGCAGTGGGTGACTCAGACAGACTACCCAAGCAGGACATAGGATCAGAAGCCAAGAGTTCAGTCTTAGGATCTTCCCAATATACAGGGTACAGGGGGAGCCCCCTTGTCATCAAATGGTTGCTAGACTCTTTATTTTTTATAAAATTTGGACCTTCATTCTATCTCAACAGATAAATTCCTTCTTGGGGTTCATATCAAATGAATTTTTTTTTCTCAGGGTCCATCATTCATAAAGATTCTTGAAGAGTACCTAGAAACCAGACACAACTGGCTGCTGGAGATTAGAGGTCCTGGGCAGATGGCACGCTGCGAGAGACCATTCACTAATACAATTTAAAAATTTTAGACTCTTTAACTAAAGTATTTCTTCTGCCAGTTGAGTGAAAGTCAGATTATTTTGCCTAGAGGTTATTTGACTTCTCGAAACGTCCCTTTGTGAGTCTTCTCTGGTGGCCTTGGCTTATTTTCTTTCACGTTAGAGGAAATGTTTCCAACTCATATTTTATCATGATCTTTCCCTCAGAGAACGTCTACATTGCTAATTTTATTAAGCTTGATCCAGTTTTCTTATATTTCTTTCTCCTCCTCTACCCAAAGGCTCTGTATACTCATTACCAAGTTAGATAATATATAGACAAATCATATAAATAGGAAAATAATTATGTACCTAATACTTGAATTCTTTTTTTAATTAATTTATTTTTGTTACAGATATTTCTCCTTTTTCCCCCCACTGACTCCCTCCTCCCTATCCCTTCCCACCCCGTCCCCAGCTTTGTTGTCTATGTCCATCATTTATGCATACATGCATATAAGTTCTGTGGTTTATCCCTCCCCCCTTTGAGGAATGTCAGTCTGTACCCTACTTCTATGTCTCTGGGTCTGTTTTGTTCATTAGTTTGTTTAGTTCATTATATTCCACAAATAAGTGAGATCACGTGGTATTTGTCTTTCTCTGCTTGGCTTCTTTGGCTTAGGATAATGCTTTCCAGGTCCCTCCATGTCGTCTCAAAGGAAAGAGATCTTTCTTTCTTACAGCTGCATAGTATTCCATTGTGTACATGTACCACAGCTTTTTTATTCACTCGTCTACTGATGGACACTTGGGCTTTTTCCGGATCTTAGCTATTGTAAATAGTGCTGCTGTAAACAAGGGGGTACATATATTCTCTCTGATTGGTGTTTCAGGCTTCTTAGGGCATATTCCTAGAAGTGGGATCACTGGGTCAAATGGAAGTTCAATTTTTAATTTTCTGAGGTAACACCATATTGTTTTCCATAGTGGCTGCACCAGTCTGCATTCCCACCAGCAGTGTACTAGAGTCCCCTTTTCTCTACACCCTCGCCAACACTTGTTTGATGATTTCTAGATGGCAGCCATTCTGACAGGTGTGAGGTGATACCTCATTGTTGTTTTAATTTGCATCTCTCTGATGATTAGTGACACTGAGCATTTTTTCATATGTCTCTTGGCCCTCTGTATGTCCTATTTGGAGAGGTGTCTCTTTAGGTCCTCTGCCCATTTTTTAATTGGGTTTTTTGTCTTCCTTTTGTTGAGTTGTGTCAGTACTCTATATATTTTGGAAATTAACCCCTTATCTGATGTATCATTGGCAATTATGTTCTCCCATATAGTGGGTTCCCTTTTCATTTTGATGGTTGTTTCTTCTGCTATGCAGAAACTTTTTAGTTTGATATAGTCCCATGTGTTCATTTTTTTTCTTTGCTTCTGTTGCCTTAGGTGATGTATCATTGAAAATTTTGCAGCACATAATGTCTAAAATTTTGTTGCCTGCTTTTTCTTCTAGGATTTTTATGGAATCACTAGTCACATATAAGTCTTTTTTTCATTTTCAGTTTATTCTTGCGTATGGTGTAAGTTGGTGGTCTAACTTCATTTTTTTGCATGTAGCTGTCCAATTTTCCCAACACCATTTATTAAAGAGGCTGTCTTTGCTCCACTGTATGCTCTTGCCACCTTTGTCAAATACTAATTGAGCATATTATCCTGGGTCACTTTCTGGGTTCTCTATTCTGTTCCATTTTACTTGAATTCTTATCCTGACATTTCTTTGTAGTCTAGGAAAGTATTAAATAAAACCCTTGACTTTATCATAATAAATGTTGAATTCAGGGGACAGTATCTTTAAAACGGATTGAAAAACAGCAACCAGGTTTGATGTTGAGGAGCTGACACAGGAGGGGAACATTGGCGGAACATTTTTTTGTGGCAGGAAAGAGAGCTATCTTTTGCTATTAAAAGGCATTTGAAAATGTAGTAGAGCTAGGACCCTTGGACAGACATCATAAGTAGTCACATCCCTGGGCATTAGAAGGAACTCCTGAGTATCTCAAGTGCCCCACTTAGGGGTGGTGGTCTGCAGTGGTGACTGTGGCACCACTTGGTAGGACAGCCCCTCAGCAATGGATGGTTGCATCGTGTGTCTGCACGATCTTTCATTCAGAAAATGAAATGGCAGATAACCTCAGTTCTAATAGTAAGATATTTTCTTGGATCAATTTCCTTTTTTCTTTCAACTTCTCTCAAGCCTGAAATAGGTACTATTCATGAGGCCCATTCTCTCTTAATTTTATTCTTCAAAAGTCTTAAAAATTTTGTTGCTGATTTTCAGCAAGTACCTTTCCATCTGTATTTTTTTAGGCAAAATAAGCAAGAGGGTTATTTCCTTGTCAGACTTTGATGAAAAACAAATACCTTTAAAAGTAGACTTTCCAAAGGTTCTCATTTTAATGTTCTTGCATTAAAACATTAAATCTCGAGTTTTTAAGGAACATTTTTACCTAATTCAGAGACGACACTGGGGAGTGAAATTGGTAGCAGGATATCACAGACCACTGTGATTTCAAACTCTTGGCAGGTACATCTCCATTTATGGATGCATTAACAGCCAATGGAACAACCAGCATACAGACATCTGTTACAGGAGTAACAGCCGGGAAAAGGAAATTTATTGACGACAGAAGAGACCAGCCTTTTGACAAGCGGTTGCGTTTCAGTGTGAGGCAAACAGAAAGTGCCTACAGATACAGAGATATTGTCGTCAGGAAGCAGGATGGCTTCACCCACATCTTGTTATCAACAAAATCATCAGAGAATAACTCACTAAATCCAGAGGTGAGAAATGTTCCTTGGGCCGATTTGTGCGTCCTTTTTCTCCAAGCCCTGTTTCCCAGGCCTGCTCAGCCAAATTGGCACTTTTTGTGCTTTTTCTAACTCTCCTTCTGGGCCGTTTCATAGTAACCACCAGGAGATAGGAAGCACAGGTGAAGTGTGACAGTCTTGGTCCATATAACACTCATGACTGCAGTGAAGTTGGGACAGTATGCGTGTGTCTAGTGTTTGTCTTCATTGTCAAGGGTGTAGGCTGGGACAGGAACCAGAGTTCTGAATGGAGGAGATGGTAATTGTGCTTCCGGGTTATGAGCTCTTAACCTGGGAGTGCGCGGGGTCTCCGGGAGATTCCAGCCTCCCTGAAGTTACATGTAGAATGTGTGTGTGCACATTCTCTTCTTTAGCTTTCATCAGATTCTCAAAGGGTTCTTCATTCGAACAAGACTAAAATACTCTGGGTTCCAGCCCCTTCAGAATATTTTACCATCATTCCCAGTCAATCTTCAACATGGAAGTGGAACTTCCATCTCCAGTGAATTCAACACATGTTCATTGCTAGTAGTACCTGGTAAACTTAGCTTTCAAGGATCAAGGGAAACTAATGCTTGCAAAGGTTTAATTCTTTGACGCATCTAAAATCAGAAGTATTTTAACGTGCACTGTACCTTTATGTTCTGGTAATTGTTTGTTTTCCACTTGTGAACAGCTAGATCAAGTTTTCCCAAACAAGAAAACCAAACTACATCAAGTTTGTATTTCAGGCCAGGGTCATATGACAAATCAGTTCAGGGCTGGTTCCCAGTCCATTTTTAGACTGCAGAGCCCCTTCATTGGTTATTAGTTAATGCTGCAGAGATCATTCCAGATGGCTTTGTGCCCTTCAGCAGACCTCCATGTTCATATACTTGGCATCTAATACGCTTAAGCACCAGGCTGTTGGGATTTCTGTTTCAAGTGCGGCAGGCTGGTGTTCCACAATGACAAAAACCCCAGGGAACTGAACTAGTTTCTTGCAACTAGTTGAACGTGCCACCTGCTGTCTAAAGAGTAGAAATACCAAGTGGGTAAAATATGTAACTCGCCTTATCTTCTGAGAGCCACAGTGACTAGAATGTTAAGGTAACTTAGAGTCGCATGTCTTTCTAACTACACTCTGTTCATAATTAGTTATGTAATTATACTCTCTGGTTACAGAAATAAGAAATTTGTGAGTTATTTCAAGTTGGTAAATACAAGGAACAATATTAGGCTATAAATGTACTTTCTGTAGATCCAGATTATTCCATAATGAATTGCTTTTAGGATTCTGTATTGAAAATACCCTTTGCCACTTTAACTTTTGGTGACTTTCAGGTAATGAAAGAAGTCCAGAGTGCCCTGAGCACGGCCGCTGCCGATGACAGCAAGCTCGTGCTGCTCAGTGCAGTGGGCAGCGTCTTCTGCTGTGGTCTCGACTTCATTTATTTTATACGGCGTTTAACAGATGACAGAAAACGAGAAAGCACTAAAATGGCGGAAGCTATCAGGTATGCATGAATGGTATTTTTAAAAACATTGGTTGGAATGTTTTGCTTTTAGTCTACCAGTAGCTGATAGAACAGGCTTAAACAAGCTTGTAAATGAGATGTAAGTCTCCTCCACTGAGAGACACGAGTAGTAAAGTTAATTAATTTACCTCTTTTCTATGAGCCTAGCATAAATTACTACTTGCCTTGAGCATATAACTGATTTCAAGGCTGGCTCAAACCCAGTGAAGTTCTTAGGGAATGTTTAATTGTTAGAGTATATAAGAGCATATAGCCACATGATTTGTAACATGAGTATGTTCTGTCTTCACCCCTTAAATAAAGATTCACTCTTTCACATAATAACTTACCATTTGCCTGACTCTAAAATAAATTGGCTAGGTTTTATGATGAGATAGTTTCATAACATCACATGAAAAAAAATTTTTTTTTAGTACAAGCAGTACACATTCTTGTTCAAATTCATCCTGAGTTTTCACTAAAAACTATATAACACAGAGTAAAAAGTAAGTTTCCTCTCTTTCACCTCCCAACCACAAGTCATTTGTATGTCTTCCCCAATCTTTTTCTAAACATTTTCAAATATGTATTCCTTACACACATACAAATAATAAAGCTTTATTTTTAGCTCTGTTAAATAAATGGAATTATTCAGTGTTGTTTTGCTTTTTTCATTTAACTATATGACTTGGGATATTTCTATTTTCTCTGTTTTTGGATTTTTCTACTGCTATATAATAACAGTCGAAAAAACTTTTCCTAGAACCACATAATTCTGCTATAAGCATGTCCAGGTGTACATATTTTGTTTATATCCCTTATTTTTCATGCTAATCACTATATGTATAAATTAAAGTATCTAATTTTTCAGAGATTGTGTTTATTTAAAGTGAATGAAATCCAGTCACCAACCAGAAAGACCATTGTATTTCCCTACACACCTCTCTAAAATGACATATCCTTAAGTGACTCCTAAGGAACCTTTGTAATTTACAGAAAGATGAAAACTTAGAGTCACAGATTTGCAAAATGTCAGTAAAGTTGATTGGATCTTCTCCAAAATTCCTAGGTATTCGGTGAGTTGAAGTTGAGCCTCTTTTGGTAATTATAAGGCTCCAGGTGGCTGAGACCCTAAGCGCAGTGACCTTGGGAGCACAGCTTTGTGGTCCCCTAAACTGTTGACAGGTGCATGTCAGGATTGGTGGAGGTGCTTTTTTCTGTTTTGGTGGGTCTGGAGTTGTAGGGGGCATTTCTCTCTAACAGATCTCCGCACCTTGGGCATTGCTTTGGCCTTTTATGATATTTTTAATGATTTTCAAAATTATTTGTTTTCTCATACAATATATACATTCTTCCAGGGCATTATCTATTCCTTAATTTTTTTTTAACATTACCATTTTTAAGCTATTATATAGTAGTTGTTTTGAAAAATAGTTTGAAGTTTTATAATTTCATCTTAACTATTATTTCTAGTCTCCTAAATAATTTCAAATTTGTAGAATGCTAGGTGGGACCATCATCCGGCTATTTGGTTTGGAATTAAACTGCTTAACCATTCACATGATTCCTTCACAGATTTTTCGTTCCCCTAAGACAACTTTAGATATTCCTAATTATTAGGTCTATTCCATCCTTTCAGGATGAACTTAATTTTCATTTTTCTGGTACAAGACATTATACCTCAGATGGTGACTATATGTTTTCTATAAGAGCACGCTGACTTTACACATAATACTGTGATTTGGGGAGATCTGCTGTGATAAGAAAATAGAATTTGCTAGCCAATGCCTTCTCAGTCCTGGCTCACTTCACCCCGTAGGCATTTGCCAAAGCACCATTCTAAATCTTGTTGATACCTCAACCCTAATTCCAGCTCATTCCTCCAGTGTTGAATTGTCCTTGACAGTACCTAAGACTTGTATTGCTAGAATTAGAAAAACGCAGAGGAAAGCTAGATCAGAGAGATCTCATTTGTTAAACTTCTAGGGAACTTGAAATGTTTATTTTCATCAGCTACCGATTCCCCTTTTTTTTCCTCCTAACCTTCCCACTCCCATGGCACTCCTCCCCACAAAAACTGAATTAGTATTCTAGGAAAAGCCAAATCCTGCTTTAGGGAAACTTACTTGGTTCTTCTTTAAATGAATATAATTTTGTCTGTGTGACTTTTTCTTAATGTGCACTGGCAGGATCATAAATATAATTAGTTACACCAGATTCACTTAATTTTACTCTTGCTCATTTGCATTTAAATTAAGTTTTATATGTATAAGATTGTCTTACACACATAAAGCTATTGCTATATATATTTTTTGTTTCTGTGGTATATTACCTTGATTTCTTAAAACTTTGGGGCAAAGAATGTCATTGTAGCAAGTTTCCAAAAGAAAAGTAGGAAATAAGATAAGATTTAAACATTGCCTTTGTTAGGAATCTGTTGCTGCTAATTCTGTTATCAGAATTGTTGGTGATAACCAGTTTGCAAATAAATTGTAATAAAAATATTTAGTACATTAGTGGTAAAATCATTACAAATTATTTTAAAAAGTTAGGCTTTCAGAGTCCTCGGGAACTGGAAGACCAGGACCCTTCTCTCACCAGAGGAAGGCGTCTTCCACTACCACAGAGGGAGACGAAGGGGTCTGGGAAGAGAACAAAGCCAACAAGTAAACTTGCCCCTAGAACCTGACCTCTTCCCCATCCAGTCCTGTTCTACAGATTCACAATGAGGGGAGAGCCCAGCTCAGACAGGGCAGTGAACTATTAAAACTTCAGATCTGGTGGCTTCATTTTCCCCAAACAATTCTTAGAGTAATTGCTTTTATGTGATTTTTTCTAACTTTTTGATGACGTCTGTGAAGTAGTAAATGTTCTTCAAAAGAATGGATAGAATTTTGATTTTGTTTAATTATAAGTCTTTTAAAACTCCATTTGTGGCTATTATAATCTCTTTACTGCCAAACCCGGCACATCCTTTAAATGAATTTGCAAAATAATTCAAAGGAAACTGAATTTTAAATTTAGTATGTTGCATTAAGCTGAGCACATTTGAACATTCATGTGTTTTGATTTTGTTTTAAAATAATTTGCAAAAACGAGAACAGGTTCCTTTTGTATGCCGGGCTCCTGAGAGCTTCATCCCTAGGCCTGAAGGCAGCTCCCTCTCCCCACCTCTGGTAGTGGGGTGGCTTGATGGGCAGCACACCTGACTAAGCTTGTGTCACTCTATGAAGTGAATACTTACCAGAAAAGCATTTTATAAAGTTTTGTCTTGTTTTTGTGTTTTTAAGCAAAACCAATTTCTCTGTGGACCATGCTCATTTCTAGCATCTCAGAGCTTATACTCCAGGATGGCATGTGGTGTTCCCTGAAAAGGGAAAATGGTCTTCACTCTAAAGCAGCAGTTCTCAACCTGTGGGCCGTGACCCCTTCGGGAGTCAAAGAACCCTTTCACAGGGGTTGCCTAAGACATAACAGTAGTAAAATTACAGTTATAAAGTAGCAACAAAAATAATTTTATGGTTGGGGGTCACTACCACATGAACTGTATTAAAGGGTCGCAGCATTAGGAAGGTTGAGAACCACGGCTCTAAAAGGTGCTGGTTAATTCATACTCTTCTTAGAAACAGCAGTGGCTTTCAGATTAAGTTATTATTCCAGGCAAAAATAAAATAAAATTATCTAAGAGGGGGTGAGGGGTGGTGTTCAGTCTAAAAATATTTACCCAGCTTGTTAAAAATACAAGTTTTGATTTTGCAATATTTATTTTAGAAGCAAACTTTTCTTTTACCCAAACATATAAGATGAGAGAAAACACTGCTACATGGAATAATTAATTTCTTTTACCACTTCTGTTTAGAATTCATTACACTATTTTGATCATTTTTTCTGTGTTAATCTACCGTCCCATTAGTAGTTTCCAGATGTTCATATGAGGCAGTTGAAAGTGAAGGGACATACTTTGAAAATCTCTGCTTTGTATCATGGAGATAAATTCAGCAGATACCTTGTCAAGAATCATCAGTAACTGAACATAGAAAATGTATTTCCATCATGTATACTGACCCAAATCCTCAAAAGGTGGTATAACTGAGTATCTTCATGTAGATTATCTATGGTTATTTCAAGGACCTATTTAAAAGGTAGTTTGGCTCTCTTTGTATCATTAAAATCAGTTTGCTCTTTCCACCAGTGCCTCAGGCTCTCTCATTTAGGAAGTCTTAGTGCAACTCTTTCATTGGAATGAGTTTATTTTCACTTAATGTAAAGTTCCAGCAAACTTTGGGGGACCTTGGGAGCCAAGCTGAGGTCTATGACTGTGGGGAACCTTTGAGAATGGTTCCTGGAGCTAGGCTTGCAAGCTGCCAAATTCTGCAGTCCCCCATTTCCCCTGTTCTATACCTACACACATACACACCTCCAGTTTGCCCTCCAAAGGAAATACATGACCCTTCATGTAAGTTGGGAGGAGGTATTATGTAAGATGCCAAATCATGACTTTCAGAGATAATCTAAAACAGTTTGCTCTAGCTTTTAAATTGCAAAATGGTAGAGAATACCCAGTTATTTTCAGTACCAAAAATAAGGGTCAGATTTAGAATTTAGAATTCTGTGATTCAGATCTGGAACGCAGACTGCCTTAAAGGAATTATCGGGTATTTATTTTGGTGTGTATTTTTTCTTTTCTTCACCGTGTTTTAAAGCATAACAAAAAGCACTCTCTGAGCATAAAATGAGGTTCTAGTGGTGAATAGAAGATGCACATTCCCAGTGCGGTGCGGCGCCAACATACCCTAAATTGGAAAGCGCCCTTCTATTCCAGCCTGATCCTGAAACAAACCTAAAAATAATCTTGGCTCAGTTTTATAAAAATCCACATCCTCTGTGAAGGCCACCCTACCCCTCGTCTCACTCCCCTTTGAAATCCTGCTAAAATTATATTTTGCATCATAATGGAATTCAAAATGGTGTGTGTGGTTTCTGTTCTTCTTGTTTGGATCTCATATTTTAAACCAGCCTGTATAAACTTCTGGTCTCTATATCCCCCAAGGCATTCAGTCTGGTTCTATATAAATTCGGGAAATATCTGCTGTTTCCAAATAATCAGTGAACTGTCTAAAATCAGATATCAAGCCCTAGCTGGTTTGGTTCAGTGGTTAGAGCATTGGCCCGCAGACTGAAGGGCCTTAGGTTCGATTCCTGGTCAAGGGCACATACCTGGGTTGCAAGTTCAATCTCCAGCCCCAGTTGTGGTCATTCAAGAAACAACCAGTTGATGTGTCTCTCTCACATCTCTCTCTCTCTCTCTCTCTCTCTCTCTCTCTCTCTCTCTCTCTCTCTCCCCCTCCCCCCTCCCTCCCCCTTTTCCTCTTCCCCCTTCTTCTTTCCCCCCACTCCCCACACTCTTCCTCTCCCAACCCCATGGTTCCTCACCCCAATCCTCTAGTCTTTGTTCAGAACTGGGCATTGTTAATATTATGCCCTGTGACGGGTTTTCTCTCAGAGAGCATCTAGATTTGTCTCCTGAAGCTCATGGTGTTTATTGGGCTTCTTAATGTCTTAAAGGGAAGGAAAGCTGAGCAAAAAGACATATTGGTCGTAGAGCCCATGAGCCACTGCAAATGCAAGAGCAGCCTCTGGCTGTATGTTACCTGTAATCCTCACATAGGTCCTGTGGCAACAGCCACTTTGGCATGGCAGCCAGTGTATTGTAAAGTCTTTGTAACACACAGTAAATAAATCTGTGCTGCACAACTTCTGAAGGAAGTCCTTCAGCAAATCTTTGCTCATAATTTCTACAGAGTTTATATCTTAGTAAATTGAATTCCATAATAGTGGGGGTTTTTGTTGCTCAAATACATAATATTTTTAGTAATTCCCCATTTATTTTTTATTTTAGAAACTTCGTGAATACTTTCATTCAGTTTAAGAAGCCTATTATTGTAGCAGTAAATGGCCCAGCCATTGGACTAGGA
The DNA here is from genome assembly GCF_014108415.1 of Molossus molossus. Lineage (NCBI taxonomy): Eukaryota > Metazoa > Chordata > Mammalia > Chiroptera > Molossidae > Molossus > Molossus molossus. Next base: position 9,927,356 of record NW_023425347.1, read on the forward strand.
GCATCCATATTGCCTCTTTGTGATGTGGTTTGGGCCAATGAAAAGGCTTGGTTTCAAACACCCTATACTACCTTCGGACAGAGTCCAGATGGCTGTTCCACCGTTATGTTTCCCAAGATTATGGGAGGAGCATCTGTGAGTACCTCTTTTTAAAAAATAATTCTAGAAAACTTCCTGAAGAAATCTAGTTTGGTTATTGGTTTTCTAAATATATACAGGGTGTCATTCCGTAGGGACTTTTCATCAAATACACTTGCAATTCAGTTCTTGTTCTCATTAACTTGTATTCTTAATTCATGAAATCAGATTTTCATATTGGTTTATGGAATATTTATTGACATTCTTGTATATGATTTCCTAGAAAAGAACCTCATTCAGTGAGGAATCTGTATCTCTACATAGTTAACACGGATAACTAGTATTAGTGAATACCCAGTTTGTAGCCAATACAGCAAAGTTTGCAATCGAATGGTCTTTTTTTGCTTAATAACCTAAAAGCCACACTCTTACATGAAAAGAAGTCACACATGTCTAACTTAAAATCAGAAGCTTCAAATGATTAAGCTTAGTGAGGAAGGCTGTTGAAAGCCGAGACAGGCCCAAAGCTAGGCCTCTTGCACCAGTTAGCCAAGTTGTGAATGCAGTGAGAACGTTCTAGAAGGATACTTAAAAATGCAGCTCCAGTGAACATACAAATGATAAAAAAGTAAAACAGCCTTATTGCCGATATGTAGGAAGTTTTAGTGGTCTGGGTAGAAGATGAAACCAGCCTTAACATCCTTTAAGCCAAAGCCTAATCTAGAGCAAAACCCTAATTCTATGGAGGCTGAGCGAGGTGAGGACGCTGCAGAAGAAAAGTTTGAAGCTAGCAGAGGTTGGTTCATGGGGTTTAAGGAAAGACGCCGTCTCCTTAAAGTACAAGGCGAAGGAGCAGGTGCTGAAGTAGAAGCTGCAGCAAGTTATCCGGAAGATCCAGCTGAGCCAGTTAATGGAGGCGGCCACACACTGTCCAGATTTTCATTGCAGGTGAAACAGCTTCTTATTGGAGGAAGATGCTATCTAGGGCTTTCATAGCTAGAGAGGAGAAGTCAGTGTCTGGTTTCAAAGGACAGGCTGGCTCTCTTGTTAGGGGTTAAGGCAGCTACTGACTAAGTTGAAGCCAGTGTTCGTGTACCATTTCAAAAATTCCAGGGCCCTTAAGAATTGTGCTTAACCTACTCTGCCTGTGCTCTGTATGTACATGGAACACGAAGCCTGGATACCACAGGGTGTGCTGAATATTTCAAGCCCACTGTTGAGACCTCCTGCTCAGAAAAAAAGATTTCTTTCAAAATATTACTGCTCATTAACAATGCACCTGGCCACCCAAAAGCTCCAGTGGAGATGTACAATGAAGTTAATGTTGTTTTCATTTCTGTAACACAACATTCATTCTGTAGCCCATGGACTAAGGAGTAATTTTGGTTTTCAAGTCTTACTATTTAAGAAAAACATTTTGTAAAGCTATAGCTGCCATACAAAGTAAATTGAAATCCTTCTGAAAAGGATTCAGTGTTCTACATGTCATTTAGATCATTTGTGATTCATGGGAAGAAGTCAAAATATCAGTGTTAACAGGAGTTTGGAAGAAGTTGGTTCCATCCCTTGTAGGTGACTTTGTGGGGGTTCAAGACTTCAGTGGAAGAAATAACTGCCATAGTGGAAACAGCAGGAGAACTAGAGCTAGAAGTGCACCCTGATGATGAGACTGAATTGCTGCAACCTCATGATAAACCTGTAATGGATGGGAAGTTACTTCTTATGAATGAGCAGAGAGTCATTTTTTTAGGTGGAATCTACTTGTGAAGATGCTGTGAAAATTGTTGAAACAGCAGCAAAGGATTTAGAATATTATATAAACATATTTAATAGTGCAGTGACAAGGTTTGAGAGAATTGACTCTAATTTTGAAAGGAGTTCTACTTTGGGTAAAATGCTATCAAGTAGCATTGCATGCAACAGACAATTGCATGCAAATTGATTTGTTCATGAAAGGAAGAATTAATCAGTGTGGTAAACATCATTCTTATTTTAAGACATTGCCACAGCCACCCCAACCTTCAGCAACCACCAGCCTGATCAATGAGCAACTATCAGTATTGAGGCAAGACCCTCCATCCGCAAAAGATGACTTGCTGAAGGCTCAGGTGATGGTTAGCATTTTTTAGCAAAAGAGTGTTTTTAAATTAAGATACATACATTATTTTAGACATATACTGTTGCACACTTAATAGACTACAGTATAGGATGAACATAACTTTTATATACATTTGGAAAACCAAATAATTCATGTGAATTGCTTATTGCGATGGTCTAGAACCAAATCTGCAATATCTCTGAGGTATTTCTGTGGTGTCTCCAAAAGCAGATAACTAAGGTGGAGTTTGGTGTGTACGAAAACTGTTAGGTAGCCAACACCTGTTGAAGAGACTGGGAAGAGATAGGGCTGGATAGGTGGAGAAGTTGAACTGTGAGGCAGACCTGACAAAGCTTCGGCCACCCCCTGGGAGTTCCAGGGCATATACAGCCTGTCTGTTGTCCCACAGTGGGCCAAAACAGCTGCTTCCTTTCTATCCACTGTCACTGCGTGTAAGCTGTCAGAGAAGAGCCACAGGAGCGAATGACTGTCTGCTGGTGGCACTGCCAGCAGCTGGGGCAGCAAGACTTCCCTTATAGTGGATCTCAGTGGCACATCCCTGTGTCCAACACAGTCCACCCCTTGTCCCTTGGATGTGACTCTTCGTACAGTTTGGCGGGGGGGGGGGGGGCTCCTGGTTCCAGAGGCCTCTCTTCCTGGGGGAGACTCAGAGGAGAATTAGTGATAACTGTTGCAGGCAAGAACCATGTGGATGTTAAAATTAGTGGGTAAAAGTACCATAAGAAGAGTATTTGCATCCTCTCATTACTTATGGTGGAAAAAATAGTCACTCACAAGTGGAGAAGCCTGGCAGGCACCACCTTACTGAGTGTTTCAAGTTTATTGGAAGTAAAGACCTGTCAGTGTGGTTAGCCCTCCTGCGCTGCTCTGAGAATAACAGCATCACCCCCTGGAGTCCTGCCAGGTATGCGTCACTTCAGTCCCATCCTGGGAGCATCAGACAAGCCCAGGTGTAGCAGTCTGCACAGACCGAGCAGAGCCCTTCCAGAGTGCCATGGTTAAAGAGTTCGCCAAAAGACCAAGGAGGCGCACAGACTGGGGGGACCAAGGGGACCTGACAGCTAGTGCGGAGTGGCTTCTCAGGATCCCGGGTCAGCAAAAGGACAGGAGAGAGAAAACTGGCAACATTTGTGCAGGGTTTGTACTTTAGTTAATAGTATTGTATCAATGAAAATTAGGGTTTTGACCACTGAAAAATGTCATACAGTTTTAAATAGATTAAAATAAAGAAATGTAAAAGAGAGGAGAGGGCATTATATGACAAACTGCAGCCACCCTGCCATAACTGGTCTTAGTCCTCCCTCACCCTCATCCTCTCCCTTCCTGTTTTAGACCCTCCCCCAAACCTCCTCTGCTGGCCTCAGTGACTGCCCTGAAGGTAGGACCCTGGTCTGGTCCCCAAGAGGCCTGAGGCCTGGCCTGGTCATCGTGCCCTGCTCAGCCGGAGTTGGGAGGGAGGAGTAAGAGGCTCCCGGTGGGTCCCAGGGTTCCCACATCCCTCCTTGCCTGCTGACCCTGGGCTCAGAGATCCCAAGTGCTCAGGCGGTGATCATAGCTTTAAGTTCACTATGACCCTTGCTGCCTCCTTTGGCAAAGTGTGCCCCCTCTTAGACCAGTAGTGCCAAGAGATGTGAGCAGGGGAAGCACAACATCCCTCGGCAGATCATTGGGAGAGATCGTAAGGGCAGCCACTCCTGCTTCCACCCCTTCTGTCCCGGGCTTGCGTGTCCTTCCTTTTGTGGACGTGGCACAATATCAAGGTCTTTGCACTGTGTGTACTGTGAACTGAAAGACAGTGTCCATCCTCCTGGGGCACACCTGTCAGCTGGTGATCCACTTGTACCTTGGGTCATCCCAGTGCTCCGTCAGGCTGGCAGCTTCTGGAGGTGATGAATGTGACTCAGAGAGGACCCCGTGGTCATGGGCCCACTCCCACACCTCTGCTGGGAAGGGGAATCTTCTGGTCTGGTGGTGTGCTCTGTGGCATCCCATGCCAGTGGTTCAGATACCCTACAAGCCTCTGAGTGAGGCTGCCTGAGGACCTACAGGCAGGAAAGCAGACCCAAACCCAGAGTAAGCGTCTATTCCTGTGTAAACAGGCAACGGTGGTCAACTGGCTGGTCTCCTTGGGAATGATGCTGAGCAGGTAGCTTGGCATTGGTGTCTCCCACTGGAAGGCTTCATATCCAGCCATGACATAGCTGAATCAGCCTTGATAAGTCAGAGCCCATGCTACTGAGCTCCCGCACTGGGTGGCCAACAGCCAAGACTGGCAGTGTCACCTTTCCTATGTAGTTGTTTAATTCCTCTTCGTGGTGGGCATTCTCCAGTGGACACTGACGTGATGGCAGTCTACATACACCCTTACCAGTCATGCATCTGCATGCCTCTATCCACACCTGTTTCCCATACCCAGTTTCTCAGGCCCCTGACTAGCCAGGCAGATGGTTCAGCACTGCCCTGTTCACTCGGGATTCTAACCCTGATCGGCTTCTCTTAGACCAGGTGAATGACCAGGCACATTCCCCATTTCAGAGCATTGCCTTCCCCATGTTCTTTAGAGCCAGCCCACCCATAAACCAAGCTCATTCACAGGGAACCACCATCCAGCAGTAGGTGTTAACTGGGGTGGGGCACCAGCGCAGCAGCGGGGGTGACTTTTGGGTCTGGGCCACTTGCTTTTGCATGGCCTGTGCTCTCTGGTGCTAGTACCTGATCCCAGCTGTGTGTCTGCCACTGGCCTGCCCAACCCCTAGACCTTGATGGGCTGGGCAGGTCAGCTTGTGGCGGATACTTCTACTTGCTGTCTTGTGGCCAGGTATTCTCTACCAGGGCCCAGTAAGCACACCAGAATTATTTGTTTTAAAGGCATATACTTCTGCCTTGGCCAGTTTGTTCAGTGGTTAGATCATCGGCCCATGGACCAATGAGTCCCGGGTTCAATTCCAATCAAGGGCATGTACCTCAGTTGTGGTTCATCGCTGGCCCTGGTCGGGTCATGCAGTCAATGTGTCTCTCTCACATCGATGTTTACCCCCACACCCCCCATCTGATGATAAACAGAAAAATAGCCTGTGATGAAGATTAAAATAAATAAATAAAGGCATGTACTTCTCTGCTAGAGGGCATGGACTTGCTCCAGAAACCCCAGGGACCTGCATTGAGGTCATCTCTCTGGCATTTGCCGTAAGCTCTTTGTGGCGTCTTGTCCTACCTTCCCCACCATCGGCCACAGTGGCTCTGGCATTTCAGCTTCACTTAGCCTGGCCCATTAGTACTTTCTTCATGCTTCTAGAAGCCATCCCAGTAGCAAGACCACACCATCTCCTAGGGCACTTGCCAGCATGTTAAATCTTACTGTTCACAAGAACTCCCGAATCAGTGAACTCCTCTGTCCAGCTTGGTGTTTGCCCCCTGTCTTCCCCCAGCTCCACCAGCACTTTCTGGCTGTGTCATGCAACTCTTCAGGGGGAGGAGGTGAGTTACAGGCCTGAGAGCCAAGAGGAAATGGGCAGGGTTTATAGGAAGTGATAGTGTCTTATAGAGAGAGATTTCTGCATTGTCTTCAAGCAAGGGGGCAACACTTGTTCTTAATGGGTATGAATGGGCCATTTTTTCAAGGTCGGAGAAGTTGAGTTCAGAGTTTGGGGGCATCCACCCGGAAGTCCCCATATCAAGTTGATCCTCCCTCTTCCCACTTCACACAGCCAAACAGACCTTTTGTATGTGGGTGATTAGCCTCGTCTCAAGCTCAGCCACTCTTGACTACTAAGTCCTGGGTCTGGGTGTGGGTCACCACTCTGCCATCTTGCTACCCAGAAACCCCTCTGCTTGTGTCAGTGACTGCCCAAATGATACAGTTACTATCCCATCACCTATGAGAATTTTAGCACTTGGGCCGCCACCTGTATGGGATGCTGTGGGTGCTTCATCTAGTCCAAGAAGGTCTTCATTGCCAGCCAGCTAGGGAGCAATGAATCCTTTTCATCACTGTTTCCACTCCCACTTGTCACAAGGTAGTTTCTGTAGAAGCAGAGTTTAGGTGATTATGGCAGGACATGGATTAGGTGTCAACCTCTGTAGCAGGCAGAGAGGAAGCAGGATTGGGTAGAGGGCGAAGGTGAGCTGTGGTGCAGCTCTGATGAAGCCTTAGCTGAGCCCACGGAGGCTCTGGGGCGGATGTGGCCATCACAGTTGTCCCAGGTGCCCTCACTGCACCCAGCCATTGGTTGCAGCAGCCCCAAGAAGGGCTGTCCATGAGAGAGGCTGCTGGGGAGCTCTCACCAGGAGTTGCCTGCTGACAGTACTCCTGGCAGCTGTGTAGCAAGTATTTCCTGGGCCAGCAGCTCTGGGTAGCTATCTGTGCTCACCCCAAAGTCTCCATTTTTAATAGGATGTGTCTAGATTGTCTGTCTTGTCATTTTCCCTGCTCTGCACCCCCTAACAGTTACTGAAGCTGGTGTTAGAGTCATTATCAAGAAAACTACTTTAAGTTATTACTGTAAAATAGGTTGTTTCCTGACAGTTACTACCTGTTCTGAAAGAATCATTATCATCAGTAAAATCATTTTATGCTCAGAGGAGACTGAAATAACGGGGCTTCTGTCCTCTCACTGTATGATGATCTAAGTAGATATGTGGTGGTGATGCAGTTAACAGGAAGGGCAGCTCTGGGAAAAGTATTAAACAAACTTGACATTTAAACACGTTTTAGGCAAAGGCAGTTTGGAAGTGGGGCCCTTGGGCCAAATTCTGCTAAGGGGTGGAGGGCTTAGAGTCCACTGTGCTCAGAAAGATCCATAAATAGCTTGAAGATATTACAGAATGAAAGCCTACTTTTCACTTATTCATCTTTGACTCCTCTGGACAAGTCTTGAAAAATCATTACTTTCTGCTTCTCCTTGTGACCTCCCAGTGCTACCTGAGCAGCAGTTCTCAACCCCATCCTTCATCCCTAGAGTGCCTGTGGCAATGTCTAGAGACTTGGTGTCACAACAGAGGAAATGCTACAACTCACAGAAAGCCCTCCCCATAAAGTGTCTTGATCCGGCCAGAGTATCTTCAGTACCCAGGTTGAGAAACCCTGCTCTAAGGCCAGAGCAAAGAGCCTCAGCATTGCACAATGTAAATTCTGCAGGTTTTGGTTACGGTATCTAGCTAAAACCTCTATACAAAACATGAGTCAACATTGTTGAGGTGACTTGCGTTGTGACGACTTATTAAAAGTGACTGATACGGTTCCTTTCATGAGCTCTTCAGTGTATGTGAGCTTCAGGAGCCTAAGGCAAGCCGAGAACAAGTTTGGTTTTCCCCACATGTTATGTGCAGAACTCTGCAGGAGGACAAGCTGAAGGGGTCATATCAGGAGAAAAAGAACATGCATGTCAAACAAGCTGGGAAAGCTATCCTTTTCTTCTAGAGTCTGCTGCAGGGAGAGAGATCTTGGAGCCCAGCTGTGTCACAAGCTATGTAAATTAGCCTTGGAGTAGAATCTTCCACAGCTGAGTCCTCCTTGTGCCCAGTGAACACTCATGGGGTGTCCACTTTGAGCCAGACACTGCAAAGTCACTGTCCTGTCTCAAGGACCACCCGTGAGCCTTTATACTCAGGAAACTGTTAGGTGCTGTGATTGACAGCTGAAGGAGCCTCAGTTGAGGGAAGCACAAAGCTGACAAACACAGACTCCCATTTGTAAAGCTGGCAGCTCTGGGTCCTGAGATTCTTACCCTCAGCTTACTGTGGGGAGCTGCCCTCTGGGGAGTTTAGACACCGGTCCCAGGGAGTAAGTGGCAGAGCCACTGCCAAGCTGTGCCTCCTTGAGATTCACAGCTTCCTGTCCTCCCACGAAGCCAGTCAGGTTTCCTCACCATACTTGCTAATGCGGTCTCTTGGCTGAACTTCTCTTCCGCATTTATCATTCGTCCGCATAGTTACACTATAACGTTTTTAAAACAGTTGGACAATCTTGATCACATTGGATAGTTTTAAAACTACTGGAAATTGAGTATATGAGATCATATCCATTCAACTTGAATGTATTTAATTCTATTCTTACCAAGGGAATTTTTCCTTATGGTTTTACTTGATAAGTGTATTTAAAACCAATACACTGCCTATACTTGGGTGAGAAAGCATTAGCCACCTTGAGTTAGTCCCACCATTCAGTCCTTTAGGTAAATTCAGAAATGTCCTGCACATCCAGCCATCTGGGCTGTAGAACACTAAGTAGGGAAAGAATCTCCAGTGACAGCTGGTGCAGAGTTAGCTGGGTTCTGAAAGGAAGAAGGGTGGGCAGCCAGGACTGCTCGCTGACTAGAGGAGAGGGTGGTTCTGATTGGCTGTTGGCGCCAGCTGGCTGGCATCAGGCCTGAGAAAATCAAGAAAAGGGAATGAAAGACCAGGAGACAAGAGAACAGTGATAGGGCTCTACATTGACCTCCAGATAGCAAAAAACAAAACAAAACAAAAACATTCAAAGAAGTTGCCAGGGAGAGCAAAGGGGCCCTATAGAGGCACTGGAGAAGAAATACAGAAAGGGTTCTCGCTCTTCATCACTGCCCACTCCTGGTGGGCACTCGGGGCCTGGTGAAGTCGTTTGTGTTTGCTACCCAAACTGAGACGCTGCAGTTCAAGATTGTCTTGAGAACATACTTCACACATAATCAAGTGATTTAATTGTGGTGTTGTCTTTATTGTATGTTGAGAGTAAAAGAAATGTAAACAAGGAAGTGAAAAATCTCTGTCACCATAGAGCACCTCCCACTAAGTCATTTCATCAGGAGCTCCTCTCACCCTTTCTCACTGTGTTGGATGTGCCTTTAGAAGAACTGTCTTAACAGCTAACAGTAAGGTTAAGTCAGATTTTCAAATCCATTGTTTATTTCAAACCTTTTCACTGAGAAGAGGCTGTTCTGTTTAGGGGTTTTGTAGAACATCTCCAAACTCTAAACACTCATGATTTTGTCCAAGACTTACTCAAATAACAGCCTCCACTTGGGGACTAAAGTGAGTCTAAGTGAAGACCCTATTCTACATCCTGTTTTCCATCTCTGCCTATGTTGAAACAGGGTGGTGAATCAGCTAGACACTTGCTTTGCCAACTCTAAGCTGTACATTTTATATGCCATTGGCCATCTGGATGCATTTACCAGAAGTGCACAGGTACTGTCAACTCAGAGAGATGCTTAATACTTTAAGGCCTTTTCATAGCAATGATGTTCACTTTTGGAAAAGAAAGTTGCATACCAAAAGTGCGTTTACCTGAGCCCAGAAGCTTCTTTATGACCACCAGAATCTTCAGGAAGGTTAACCAAGCAGGATAAGAAATTACTACATTAGAATAGTGCAGAGTTTCTTTGTCAGATATATATTCTTCCCTTTACTCCTTATTTCAGCATCTGTGAGCATGTCATTAGGATGATATAAAATCCACGTACAGTGTGTTGAGACCTTAAAAGTTCTGTAGAATCCAGGACAAAGTTAAAATCAATTTCATATATATTTATGTGTGTATTTGTTTTTATACATACAAATTTTATTTATTTATTTTACAAAAAACAAGTGTTAACTTCTTCCATTGAGTCATGTGAAATAACTGTAGGCAGACTACAGTAGTGGTGATTTGGGATACCGTTAGGTCCTGGATAGTTGCCTCCCAAGTTATACTCCAGCAGGACATCTACCACCCTGAGCACATGTCTCTGTAATCCTACATTGTGTAGTAGTTCTGTGGCTGGCTCACATCCCTAAAACTGCAAATTTCCTAGCTTTCTGTATGCCTCATTTTCCCAGGTAACTATTTTACGTATTAAATGAGTTCACACATTGGGAGGAGAAGGCAGGTGGAGAGGGGCCAGTGAGTTCAGACTAACAAATGATTTCTGATTTAGATGTCTTGGTTAAGTCTATTTGATCCTGTAGTATACCGTAAAATAAGCCTTTTACGTTCTTTTTCTTTTTAACTCACAGCTGGGATGTTATTTCCCATCCTGCGCCTTGCCAGGTTTATTCTCAGTGCATAGGGTCCAGAAAGGTACACTTTGGGTGCAACCCTGGAGGGTATGCAGGGAGTTCTTGCCAAAGCTGGCACATTCAAATGCTCATCCTCAATTTGAATTGTTAAGGGATAAATTTTTAGGTTAGGTCGTCTGCCTGCCTTCCCCTCACATTTCATATCAGTATCAACCTTCTTCCTTTCAGGCAAATGAAATGTTGCTCAGTGGCCGGAAGCTGACAGCACAGGAGGCATGCGGCAAAGGCCTGGTCTCCCAGGTGTTCTGGCCCGGGACCTTCACCCAAGAAGTCATGGTTCGAATTAAGGAGCTTGCCTCGTGTAATCCAGTTGTATGTCAAATTCATTCTCTTCTATGTGTGACTTTTTTACCATGATCTTTTCCTCCAGAGAACTCACACTTTTCAGTGTTTCCTGAGTCTTCCACATTTGCTCCCCACACAGCCGCTTCATGGGGTTACTAATGGGAGCCTGCTGGGTGTCACTGCTTCAGAGCTGCTCACCCTGCCCTCCCTTTGCAAGTGCCTCAGAGTTAAAGGAAAGCATTTCGGTCTCAGATTTAATGACTCAGAAATGCCCTGTAACCCTGGGCCAGTGTGGCTCAGTGGTCGTCCCATACCCTGGGAAGTTTCGGGTTCAATTTCCGGTCAGGGTGCATACGGGAGGCGATCCATGTTTTCTCCTTCTCTCTCTTCCTCCCTCCCCTTTCCCCACTCTAAGATCAATAAGCATGTCCACAGGTGAGGATGTTTTTTAAAAAGTGCCCTATGAAAGTCGAGGAAAGACAACATTTATATAGTTCTTCACTGTTTTCAAAGCCCTTTTATATACAGTTGGCCCTCATTTATCGCGGTTAATCAGTTCCAGACTCTACCACGATAATTGAATTTCCGCGAAGTAGGGTTCTTTATTGACACACAGTGGCCACTTCTGCTTCGACTCCCGCGGCCTCCCTCTGTCGCGGCTTGTTCAGATCAGTCTAGTACTGGGGAGACGTGACAGAGGGGACCCGCGAAAGTCGAAGCGCCAAGTGGCAAGGGACGACTGTAATCACCCACCCCACACACACACAGTGGACCTGAGTTTTGTTTAGTAAATGTGCTGGATAATATTTAATCTACTCACAAAGTTGCACTCACTAAATTATAAGGCGAAATGTTATTCGATATTAACTGATTAACTTCCCTCTAAGCAGCAATTTTCAATCAGCCTGCCGTAAGAATTTTTAAACCATGCAATAGCTGACAATTTAGTCAGCAGCCTTGACCTCTCTTTTCCCTCAAAATAAAAAATGACAACAGCCAACACAACAATAGCCATCGGTGTGAATGAATCAAAATTAAACCTTTTTTTTTGTCAGATCAGCAAAAAATATGTTTGTGCCACAAAATTTTAATAATGATTAGTTTATGTATGCCATGAGATGAAAAAGGTTGAAAATTGCTGCTCTGAACTATTCCAAATACATGAACAACCCTCATTATTAAAATCAAGTTTCGGTTGGAAAATCCCCTCAGCCGGCCTTCTCAGTTTTCCAGAGTCAAGGTGTGTGCAGTGCGGGCCCACACTGGCCGAGCAGCATGGCTGAGGCTGGTCTTGATGTTGGCAAAGGGCCAGGGTGCAGACAGCACAGCTCTCTTTCTAAATAGCTTCACACCATTTTGACATTGAGAATTTGTCTGATATCTGGTGTGAAATATACTTTATACATATGTTAGGTCATGTATACTATGAAAAATGTCTGGTAGTTTTTTTTGATAGGTCATTACTGAAGTTTGATAATTACCTTCGTAAACTTGGGGGTGAAGTAGAGCCAGTGCTTAGACACACACCCTGCGGACTAACTGCATGTTGTCTGGCCCAGGTGCTCGAGGAATCCAAAGCCCTTGTGCGCTGTAACATGAAGGTGGAGTTGGAGCAGGCCAATGAGAGGGAGTGTGAAGTGCTGAAGAAAATCTGGGGCTCCGCCCAAGGGATGGACTCCATGTTGAAGTACTTGCAGAAGAAAATCGATGAGTTTTGATTGGCAGGCTGCCTGCTGACAACACTGGAATTGTACAGCAGGACATCTGTGGCTCCAGGGTGCCCTAATCCATCCTCACAGCCTGAAACAAGTTCACTCTTAGCTTACGCTTGGAAGCAGGACTTGAAACATCCAAGCTATTTATTATCAAGGAGTTTTTCTAAGTACTGTAACTTTAAAATAAATAACTACAAAGCTCCTTTGTCCAAACATCATTACTTTATACTTAATATACACACAAGTACGGAAGTATAATGGTGAGCTCTAGACCGCTCTTTGAAGCTCTAATTCTTGTTATCTTTGGCTTGTACTGTATAAAAAAGAATGTGTGTTTTGCTGGTTTGGGGTGGCAGAAAAGTCTGAAATAATGTTTGTTTTCTTTATTTTTTTCTTTCTAAAACAGACTCTAAAGAGGCATTAGTGGCCTTACCTCCCCTGCCCCAAGTAGAGATAAAAGATCTGAGCTGTGTTTTTGCCTCCAAGAAGGTATAGATAGCTTAGATGAAAAGTCCAAAAGTAACAATTATCTTTTAGGGTATTTCTGATGAAAAACCCACTGATGAACATGCCCCCAAACTAAAGTATGCTTTGGATTTGTGCTGAAAAAAATCAATAGCTTTTTTCTTCTTCTTTAATATGTCCAGTTCTCACCCAGTTAACATGAAGAAACCACTGTCTCTAGAAGAAGGCTTGTTTTGCAGTACTAGCGAATCACTGAATAGCTTAAGTATGATGTCTAAGTTATAAGTTAGTCTTAGTGGGATTTAAATAGTGTCTCTGAATGACCCTTTTGAAAAATAACTACAATGCTTCTTGTTGCTGGGTGAGAAATACTACTTTATATACAATTTTGGTTTTCTATTTGCAGATATGATTGATATATTACACCAAAAAAAAAGTATTTTTATGTTTATAAAGTATTTTTTAGGTTCACTTAGAATATATTTTATTTAATAAGTTAAAATTCTTTTGGCACACTATTAAATGCAGAAATCCTTTTTAAAAAAAAAACTACCTTATATTCGACATTTAATGTTCTTGGTCTCTGCTTTCATGTCTACACAACACACTGAGTACAGTGTGGTACCCAAGAGTGCCCTGCGCAGACAGACATCCACACTCCTTTCAGGAGTGGGGCTGATCCTGATCACAGATGCCTATTCTTAGCTAGGCTTCTGAGCTTGCAATCATATTGAATGTATGAAGAGGGAGATAAAATCAAAACCTTATTTTTGTACAGTTTTAAAGTTTATACTAGAACCGACGGCCTCCTGGCTGCGGGGAGAGCTGTACAGTGTGTAAATCTGCCTTTACCTTGGATTGGTTGGTGCAGTATTTTTGCATCTGTGGGACCTACTTTTTCGTTCAGTAGTTTGAAATATATATAAACTGTACAATCTGTAAAGTTTTTATAGAATAAATATTCAGCTGTGAAACTGGTTAAATAAAACTAATATTTCTTAACACATGTGAAATGTTTCTTTGATAATTCTTCATTTCTGAAGTTTCTCATGGAATGTGTAATCTTTTTTGTGAAATATCCGTATGAGAACAAGACGTTTGTACACTATAAAGATAACGAACCACTGTGTAACCACACCCAGGGAGGAACTAGACAACCAGTGTCCTCTCAGGTCACATCCACCTTGCTCCTCCTCAGGTTACCGCTTTCGTTTTCTGAATTTTGTGTCACTCATCCTGATGTTTTTTTTATAAAGAGGCAGATTTCTAATATATATTATCTAGTTCTGCCTATTTTTAATTGTATCATATCCCGTATAAGCTGTGACTTAAATCTTTGAATTAGTATTAAGATAATTTAAGAGGTTCATTTTATCTGTGTATGGAGAGTTGTAACTTATTACGCCTCTTCTACCCAAACCTACAACATAGATATTTTCATTCCTGTTTTATAGAGAAAGAACCTGAGGTATGAAACACTTGCCCCAGGGTCGTGTGGGTAACTGGTCAGAGGTAGGACCAGCCTTTCAACCCAGTTCAATATGGCAAAACCTCTATTCTGGAAACTGCCCTGTAATGTCTGTGTTTCAGGATTTGCAAGTAGGGAACTAAGTCAGTATGTTCGTGCTCAGTCTTGGTGAGAGTGACAGAATATGCAGCCTTTTATGTTGGTAGAAGTTAGTTGAACTTTAGAAGAGAATTTGTTAGTTACTGTCAAAATAAGTATTAAAAACCTAGACCTAGTAACTCCCTATTTGTAAGGATTCATCTTAATGAAGCAATTCTTGCCAGAAATTAGAATAAAAATACATATCAATTAAATTCATCTCAGGATTGTTCCTAATAGTGGAAAGTTAGGAACAGCGTACTTGGTCCTAAATAGGGTTTGTGTTAAATAATTATACCACAACCACAGAGCTGTGGAAAAGAAATGAAATACTTCTAAATTCTTAGGTGAGACATGTCAAAAACACCCATTATATGCTTTTAAAAGGATATGCACACAAAAAACATACTGTCCTGTTTATCAAGTCCTTTCCCCTAGTACCTCCCAGCCCCTGGGGTGAAACACTGCTCAGGCCCTCGAAATAGAGAAAACCCTGCCTGCTCAGGGCTTTGACCAGGGCCATCCCTTTCTTGGCCTTGATTCCTCAGCTGTGATGATAGTAACTGGCTGGCACTTAAACCTAGGTAAGTGCCAGTGCTATTCTAACCATTGCTAGCTCATGTGATTTTTTTTTTTTTAGGATATTGATGTAACATTTCTTAATTACATATAATCACTTTATAAAATGAGAGCTGTCAAAGAAATCTTTTGGTAGCTTAGTTTCTGACATCCCTAGCAAGAAAACTAAAGAAATCAAAAGAACCCAAACTTTCAGATCTTTGAGGGAAGTCCATGCCCACGATGTAAATGAAGAGAAGTGCAGGGAGAGCGCCTGGCTCGGCCGCTCACACGGCTCCTCGGCCCCTGTTACTTGGTCAATAAGGGTCCACTTAGTCCAGGTAAAGCAGGAGCCCATAGGGTCAGGGGCCAGCCTTCTTGACCAGCTCCCCTGTGGCCACATCACAGGCTCCAACCCTCCCATATGACCTCTTCACTTAACACTAGTGTGAACAAATGTCACACCACTAGGAGCAGGGAAATGTATATATTGCGGTTGAATTGGTACCTACCAAATGGTGACATGAAAGGCCCAGCCCGGGACGTGGCTCTGTGGGCCCTGTTTGTCACAGCCCTCAGGAAGCTAAGTCTCATCTGCTTACCCCAAATTCCAGGCCAACCAGCCCATCTGGTGGCCTCTTCACTGACCTTTCTATCTTATAACCAGTATCCCCCAGCCCATGCCCTCCTGTCCTAAAGTGCACTCCGATGGCCTCCAGATCATGACGGGGAGCCCTGCCTCCACAAGAAGGCAGAGACTCCAGGCAGGTGGCAACAGTCCTCGGAGGAAGCTTAGGCCCTGTGTAAATCCCAGAACGAGTGTGGGAGGTAGGATCTGCGACATTGCACATCCCTGCTTACAGGTGAAGAAACGGGTCCAGGGAGGGCAGGTGACCTCAGCTACAGCCTTGGAAGTGGTCTGGCGTTCAGCAGTAGCTACTACTCTTCACACTCCACTGCTCTGTGTGCCTGCCTTCCTCAACAACTTGACTTTACTTGCCAAAATCAGATTGAGGCAGAACCTGACTATGGGAAGTGTAGAGCAATGGTTGTCAAACGTTGCACATTAGGGTCACCTGGATTGCTTAAAAACCCTCATGCTGCACACGAAACCAATTAAATCACAACCTCTGCACTGAGATCCAAGTATCTAGGGTATTTGACCAGGGCTAGAAGCCTGACTTGTCTGCCTGGCACTGGGGGTGGGCAAGAGGGTGGCCTGGAAAACCCAGTCTGTTCTGATCTGGCCAGAGGTTCTGTCGCGGAAGTGGGACAGTTGGGCAAAGTGGGTGGTTTGAGCTACTTGGCAGCTCAGGATTTAGTACTTTTTTTCAAGTGGAGGCTGAATTTATCAGAATTTTGACAATCTACAAACTATTTCTGCATCTGTAGGAGCTGAACCAGTCCACGAAGCTCTTAATAGTAACATTTAGAAATAAACACCCTCACTGCTTGGTCACAGGGGAAGGGCTCACTATATTCCGGGAACTCCTTCCTGGCCAATGGGTGACATTCCGACAGTGTCTCTGAAGACACAGATAAATATCTGCTTTGGTGAAAATGGCATTGGATAATGTGAACATTGGTTTAGAAGTTACTTTTTTTGGTGTGGTAAAAAAAATTCAGTATTTCAAAACCAACTTTATGATTTTAAAGATATGTCCTTAGGTGAGTAATGAATTAATACACGCATTTGTAAAAGATAAATGATAAAGCCTAATGAGTTTTAACATTAATTCCTATTTTGCTAAATTGTACATTGTATTCTAAAACTTGGAGATATAAATATAATCTATATGGAACATTCTGGGGAAAAAACAACTAGACACCAGATCTACAAGGAAATGGTACACTTAAACAGCACTATCATCCATGTAGACCTAACACACACCCAACAGCAGAATGCTTACGCTTCTCAAGTGCACATGAACATTTCCCAATATTGACCATATTTTAGGCAATAAAACAAGTCTCAGTGACTTAAAAGATTTAAATCATACAAAATATGTCCTTCAACTGCAAGAAATTTAGAAAGTTAAATAATATGTGGAAATGAAACACATTTTTGAACAGTAAAAAAGATACCTTTACAAGAGAAATTAGTAAACAAAGATGAATGAAGATTTAAAAAACAAGCAAACAATAAATTATATAAGAGAACACCTATTTTTAAAAAGTAGAAAATAGCCTGGCCGGTGTGGCTCAGTGGTTGAGCGTCAACCCATGCACGAAGAAGTCGCCGGTTCGATTCCCGGTTAGGGCACATGCCCAAGTTGTGGGCTCAATCCCCAGTGGGGGCATACAGGAGGCGGCCAATCGATACTCTTTCATCAATGATTCTCTCTCTCCCTCTCCCTTCCTCTCTCTCACTAAAAATCAATAAAGAAAAAAAAGTAGAAAATAGCCCTAGCTGGTTTGGCTCAGCTGTTAGAGCGCCAGCCCGCTGACCAAAGAGTCTCGGGTTTGATGCTCAGTCAAGGGCACGTACCTCAGGTGCAGATTCGATCCCCAGCCTTGGTCGGGATTGGAGTGGTGCAGGAGGCCACCATTCGATGTGTCTCTCACATTGATCTCTCTCTCTCCCCTTCTCCCACACTATCTAAAAATCAATGGAAAAATATCCTCGGGTGAGGATTTAAAAAGTAAAAAGTACAAAATAAATAAATACCCACTTAATACGTACTAGCCTACCATCTTAAGAAGTTAGAAAAAGGAGAGCAAACTAAACCCACAGCAAACAGAAGGAAGGAAATAGAGATTAGAGGAGAAATAAGTGAAATGGAGACTGTAAACAGGGAAAATCAAGGAAATCAAAAGTTAGTTCTTTGAAAAGATAAACTAGACTGACCAAGGAAAAAAGGATACTCAAATTACTAAAATCTGAGTGAAAGGCAAGAGTACCACCAACCTTAGAGAAACAAAAAGAATTATAAGAGAATATTACGAGCAATTGTATGCCAACAAATTGGATAAACTACATGAAATGAACTAGTTCCTTGAAAGACACAAGCTGCTGAAACTGACTCATGAAGGAATAGAAAACCTGAATACACCAAGTGAAGAGATTGAGTCAGTAATCAAGAAACTTGCCACAAGAAATCTCAGGACCAGATGGCTTCACTCATGAGTTCTATCAAATGCTTAAAAAGAAATCAATACCAATCCTTCACAAATGCTCCCACAAAAGACAAGTCAAAAGAACATTTTTAGCCTATACTACCAGTATTACCCTATTACAAAAACCACACAAAGACATCTCAAGAAAAGAAAACCCAGTCAATACCCCTTATTAATATAGATGCAGAAATCCTCAACAAAATAATCTGGCACCTTCTAAAAATTATACGCCACAACCAAGTGGGATTTATCCCCAAAGTGAAAGTTTGATTCAACATACAAAAATCAATCTAATATACCATATTGATAAAGGACAAAACCAATGATTATCTCAATAAATACCAAAAAGAAAAGCATTTTAAAAACCCAACATCCACACACTTAACAAAGTAGGATCAGAAAGAAATTTCCTCAACTTGATAAAGAACATCTGTGAAAAACCCACAGCTAACAGCATACTTAGTGATGTTATTGGAAGCTTTCACCCTAATCACAAACTGGACAAAGATGTTTGTTTGCTCTCGCCACTGTATTCAACATTATACTGAGGGTTCTAGCCCAGACAATTAGACAAGAAAATAATAGAAACAATGGAATATTATTCAGGAAAAAAAAATGAAATCATGCCACTTGTGACATGTATGAACCTTGAAGGCATTATGCTAAGTTAAATAAGTTAGGCAAAGAAAGACAAATGATCTCACTTATATGTGGAATTGAAAACAGAACAAAACACCAAGCTCACAGATACAGAGAATAAATTGGTCGTTGCCAGGGGCTGGGGCAGGGGGGTGGGGGTGGCAGCAAAAGGGACAAAATGGGTGAAGGGTGTCAAGAGGTACAAACCCAGTTATGAAATAAGTCACTGGAGATGTAATGTACAGCATAGTGACTATAGCTAAGAACACTATATTGTATATTTGAAGGTTGCTGAGAGAGCAGATCTTAAAAATTCTCATCACAAGAAAAAATTTGTAACTATGTATGGTGATGGATTCTAATTAGATTTATTGTGGTGATCATTTCACAATATATACAAATACAAACAGTCCCTGACTTATAGTTTTTTTATTTTACGATGTCGTGAAAGCAAAATGCATTTAGTAGAACCTGAACTTCGAATCCTGAATTTTGATTATTTCTGGTGATACGTGTATGATACTCTGGTGAGGCTGAGTAGTGTCAGGCGCTGCAGGCCCTGGTCAGCCACAGTCTCCAGGGTACACACCCACACTCCACAGTGACCCCTGAACAACACTGACCCCCATGCAGTAAAAAATCTGCATATAACTTTTTTTTATTCTCAACTGAGGACAGTTTTGCATTCATCTTCAGATAGAGCAGGAGGGAGAGAGGGGGGAAGAGAGAGAGAGAAACATCAACATGAGAGACACATCGAGTGATCACCACCCGCACGACCCCAACTGGGGCTGGGGACAAACTGCAACCGAGGTACGTGCCCTTAGCGGGAACCGAACCTGGGACTCCCTGGTCCGCAGGTCGATGCTCTAACCACTTAGCAAACCGGCCAGGGCTGCATATAACTTTTGACTCCCCCAAAATTTACTAATAACCTACTGTTGACCAGAGAAGCCTTACCAATAACATAGTCAATTAACAGATTGTGTATGTTATATGTATTTTATACTGTATTCTTTTTCTTTTTTTTTATCCTTACCCAAGGACATTTTTTGATATTTTGTTCAGATAGAGTGGGAGGGGGAGGGAGAGAGAGAGAGAGAGAAACATCGACATAAAAGAGACACATCAAGTGGTTGCCACCCACACGACCCAACCAGGGCCGGGGACAAACTGCAACCAAGGTACATGCCCTTAGCGGGAACCAAACCTGGGTCTCTCCAGACCACAGGCCAAAGCTCTAACCACTAAGCCAAACTGGCCAGGGCTATTTTTTTTTTTTATCCTCACCTGAGGACATTTTTTCATTTATCTTCAGATAGAGTGGGAGGGAGAAAGGGAGGAAGAGAGAGAGAGAAACATTGATGTGGGAGAGACACATTGACTGGCTGCCACCCACACAACGCCAACCGGGGCCGGGGACAAACTGCAACCGAGGTACGTGCCCTTAGCGGGAACCGAACCCAAATCTCTCTGCTCCGCGGGCTGCCGCCCTAACCACTGAGCCAAACCATCCTGGGCTACTGTATTCTTTTAATAAAGTAAGCTAGAGAAAAGAGAATCTTAAGAAAATCATAAGGAAGAGAAAATACATTTATAGTACTATACTGTATTTATCGATACTATAAGTTTATGTTGTCTGTTTTAGACTACATGGTTCATCTACAAGTTTTTTCAGATTGTTGATTGAGAAAAACATCTACCTACAAGTGAATCCATGCAGTTCAAAACCATACTGTTCAATGATCAGCTGTAGTACTAAGTGCATTTTTTTTTATCCTCACCTGAGGACATTTTTTATTTTTTATTCAGGTAGAGTGGGAGGGAGAGAGAGGAAGAGAGAGAGAGAGAAACATCGACGTGAAAGGGACACATTGAGTGGTTGCCACACGCATGACCAACCAGGGCCGGGGACAAACTGCAACCGAGGTACATGCCGTTAGCGGGAACCAAAACGAGGGCTCTCTGGACCGCAGGCTGACGCTCTACCTGCTGAGCCAAACTGGCCAGGGCCTAAGTGCATTTTTGACATGATATTTTCAACTTAGGATGGGTTAATAGGGACATAACCCCATCGTTAACTAGAGAATCATCTGTATAGAATCATTATCTTGCACACCTGAACTACCATAATGTTATATGTCGATTAATACCTCAATTAAAAAGAAATAAAAGTCACCCAGATTGTGTACAGGGTGCATACAGAAGGCAACTGATCAAAGTCTCTGTCTCTGTCTCTGTCTCTCTTTAATATCAACCAGAACATATCCTCTGGTCCGGCCAGTGTGGCTCAGTGGATCACATCATTCCCTGGACTGAGAGGTTCCGATTAGATTCCCAGTCAGGGCACATGCCTGGGTTGTGGTCTCGATCCCCAGTAGGGGGCATGCAGGAGGCGGCTGATAGATGTTTTTCTCTCACATTGATGTTTCTCTTTCCCTTCCTCTCTCTCTAAAAAATAAATTTAAAAAACAAACAAACATAAAAAACATATCCTGTGGTGAGGATTAAAACATCAAAGAATAGCCCTGGCTGGTTTGGCTCAGCAGTTACAGCATCAGCCTGTGGACCAGAGAGGCCTGGGTTCGGTTCCCGCTAAGTGCACGTACCTCAGTTGCAGTTTGTCCCCAGCCGGGTTGGGGTTGTGTGGGTGGCAGCCAATCAATGTGTCTCTCTCACATCAATGTGTCTCTCTCTCTCTCTTCCTCTCTCTCTTCCTCCTGCTCTATCTGAAGATAAATGCAAAAATGTCCTCGGGTGAGAATAAAAAAATAATAAAATAAAATACTTTATTAAAAATAAATAAATAAAACAACAAAGAATAACAAAAACAATTTAATAAATAAAAAATTAATTAATTAATTGAAAACAATAACAATCTGCCCTGGCCAGTTTGGCTCAGCAGTTAGAGCATTGGCCCGAGGCCCAGAGAGACCGGGGTTCAGTTCCCGCTAAGGGCACGTATCTCGGTTGCAGTTTGTCCCCGGCCCTGGCTGGGGTTGTGTGGGAGGCAACCAGTCGATGTGTCTCTCTCACATTGATGTTTCTCTCTCTCTCTTCCCCCCTCTCTCCCACCTGCTCTATCTGAGAAAATAAAATAAAAACACAAAGAATCAGTCCAGCCCTGGCCGGTTTGGCTCAGTGGTTAGAGCATCGGCCTGCGGTTTAGAGAGACCCTGGTTCGGTTCCCGCTAAAGGCACGTACCTCGGTTGCAGTTTGTCCCCGGCCCTGGTTGGGGTCGTGCGGGAGGCAGCCACTTGATGTGTCCCTTTCACATTGATATTTCTCTCTGTCTTTCTCTTCCTCCCACTCTATTTGAACAAAAAATGGAAAAATGTCCTCGGGTGAGGATAAAAAAAAAACAACAAAATTAGCCTGACCAAATAGAGCAGGCTAGTTTTTAAAATTATAATTTTGTATGGCCCTCGAATGATGTTATAAATATCCAAATGGCCCTTGGCAGAAAAAAATGTTCCCCACCCCTGCTAGGGATCACATACATAAATAATGTTATGCCTGTACAATGGAATTCTGTGCAACATTTTAAAACAATGTGAGACTTCCAGTCAAGATGGGGGTGTGCATAAACATTATGCTCACCTCCTCCTGTGATCACATCAAAATCAGAACTAAGTTATAGAACAACCATCCTTCCTTGAGAACCACCGGAAGACGAGCCGAACAGAAGTCCTGCAACTAAGCATATAAAGAACAAGCCATGACAGGACCAGTCAGAGGAGCGGAGACTCAGAATGAGTAGGTCCCACACCTTCAGTATGGTGATTAAGAATTGGAAGGAATATCTTGGCTTCAGAATTCCCCGCTGAGAAGAATGAGGTCCCAGCCTCACCCTAGGGTCCCCAGCACAGGGCACCAGTGCTGGGATGAGGAATCCCCAAAACATATGGTTGTAAAAACCAGCAGGAATTGCATCCAAGTGAAATGAAGGGCACCTGGAGTCCCGGGCATTCCTCTTGGTGGGCCGTGCACAGACTCACTCAGTCACAGATTCACTGCAATCCCTATCAAAATACCAATGGAATTATTCACAAACTATACTACTATAGTAATCAGAATAGCATGGTACTAACATAAAAATAGACACATAGTCAATGGAACAGAATAGAGAGCCCAGAAATAAACCTACACCTATATGGTCAATTAATCTATGACAAAGGAGGCAAGAATACACTTTACCCCACTGTGTATTCTTGCCTCCTTTGTAAGACAGTGTCTCCAGAACCCAGATTTCCAAAGGGGGCCTTGCCCAGATATTTGGAAACTGATGCCCTCAGAGATAGGAGCATCGACTTTTTAGCCCTTGTTCCCACTTGCAGATCTCAGCTTCAGTGGGTCCTTTCTTTTTTCTTTTTTTTACTGGTTTGAGAGCGAGAGGAAGTGAGAGGGAGAGAGAGAGAGAAACATTGATGAGAGAGAACATCGAATGGCCTCCTCCTGCATGCCCCCCGCTGAGGATCGGGCCTACAACCTGGGCATGTGCCCTGACCTGAAATCGAACCGGCGAAGTCTTGGTGCATGGGTCGATGCTCAACCACTGAGCCATACCCGCCAGACTCAGCGGGTCCTTTCTTAATGTGGCCTCTAGTTTGTTGGACTGGACATCCTCATGTTGAAGAGTCAGCCACTCATATATCACATGAACTTTTTGGATTTTACTGTGAAGCAAACAATTCAACACTCAGGCCCTCAGTCACCCATAGTCCACTGCCAGCTGTTTGTGGGGAGGGGGCAGGATGCCCACATCTTGCTTTGAGGCTCAGTGCTGTGTTAATGAAGTGTTGGTGCTAGCATGGGGACATGTTTCCCAGCTTCTAATCCCTCACCAAAGACCTGACAGCAGCGACTGACCACCAGGGGCCAGAGGGCAGCCCCTGGAAAAGGCACCTCCTATAGATCTGAGGCATCTTTTGGGTAAAAGAAAATAATAATCTGTTGATTTTTACACTTTTCTGAAAAGTTTTCTCAGTAGCAATCTGTTAGCTGTGACAGTTACCACTGATTTTTATTTATTTTTTTGTTAATCCTCACCCAAGGATATTTTTCCATTAATTTTAGATAGAGTGGAAGGGAGGGAGGAGGGGAGAGAGAGAGAGAGAGACATTGATGAGAGAGAGACACATCAATTGGTTGCCTCCCACACAACCCTGACTGGAACAAAATCTGCAACATACCCTTGACTGGGAATTGAACCTGTGACCCTTTGGTCCAAGGGCTGATGCTCTAACCGCTGAGCCAAACCAGCCAGGGAACCACTGTTTTGTTTTGTTTTTCCTTTATTACTAGAGAGCTCTATTACTCTGGATCTCTAAAGCCTCCTGGAGTGAGAAACTATTACACAGACACAGTTTGGAGGGAAATGACCTATACTTCTTGTTCTCTAAAGGTGAGTGACTATCAGAACAGCAGTCCTCAGCTCCATCATGGGGTCTCTCTCATGTGCTTCATTCCCTTACAGTTTTCACACCCAGCCCCCACTTATCAATTTCCATTTTTCCCAGAAGGAGGAGGGAAGAACTCCCCACTGCAAGGAGAAGAGGGACTCTTGTCATGGGCCCTGCAGATTTTGATGTTCAAGTCACAAGCTGCAGTGACTGTCCGTGTCATGGGGATGAGACAGCTGTAGGATTAAGTGTTTCCTACTCTGTACCTCCAGCTAGTCCTCTCCTCAGCCGGGACCATCACGGAGGCGTGGAGCAGTGAGCCTGGCGCCAGCTGCCACGTGGGAGCTCCAGAATCAGCTCCTGGGCTGCTCTCTCCTGGGACCAGAGCGCTTAGAAGAACCATGGCCCCGGCAAGCGGACAGGTTTGGAAAAACAGATACAGGAACTGGAGTAATTAAAGTGTAACCTGATCTGCTTCATTGCAAACTGCATGGGTGCACACGTGTGTGTGTGTGTGTGTGTGAGATTTTTAAAATGTTTTTATTATTTAGAGAGAGAGAGAGAACCATCCACGTGAGAGAGAAACATCCATTGGCTGCCTCCTATTGGCAATCAAGCCCACAACCCCGGGCATGTGCCCTGACTGGGAATCAAACTTGGACCTCTTTGTGCATGGGATGACCCTCAATCCACCAGCCCGGCAGGAGAATTTTTTTAATGGCTTTCTTGAGGGCTAATGAACATGCAGTGAACTGCACATATTTAAAATGTACAATGAGCCTAACCGGTGTGGCTCAGTAGTTGAGTATCAACCCGTGCACCAAGAGGTCGCCAGTTTGATTCCCAGTCAGGGCACATGCCCAGGTTGTGGGCCCCATCCCCAGGGGGGGACATGCAGGAGGTGGTTCTCTCTCATTGATGTTTCTCTCTCTCTCTCCCTCTCCCTTCTTCTCTCTCTAAAATCAATAAAGAAAAAAGTACAACTGAGATACAATTTTATTGAGATATAGCTATCATCATAATCAGGAGAGTGAACATCTACATTGCCCCAAAGCTTCCATGTGGCTCTCTGTAACCTTCCCCCTCCCCCCAGCTAACTCAACCAACTGAGCTGCTCCAGCTGGGTTCATTGTGGTTTTGATTTGGATTTCCTGGTGACGAATAATGTTGAGCACTTTCCATGTACTTGTTGGCCATTTGAATGTCTTCTTTAGAAAAATGTCTATTCAGGCCCTTTCCCATTTTTAAATTCTATTATTTGTGGGGTTTTTGTTTAATTTTTTGCTATAGAATTGTATGAATTCCTTAAATATTTTGGATATTAATCCCTTATCAGATGTGGGTTTGCAAATATTTTCTTCCATTTTGTAGTTGCCTATTCATTTTGTTGATCATTTCTATTACTGTGCAGAGCTTTTTAATTATAAAATTAAGAAATTTTTCATCAATTAGAGTGAAAAGGTAAGTCACAGATGGATAAATATATTTGTAGTATATATATAAAACAAAGGATTTTGTATCCAGAATATGTAAAAAATTTCTACAAATTAATATGAAAAAAGTAGATATCCCAGTTGGAAGAAAAAGGCATAAGAGATAAACCTGGAAATAGATGATGACAATGGTTACACAACAATTTGAATATACTAATGCCATGAATTGTACACTTAAAAATGATACATTTCTGTTATCTATATGTTACCACAATAATAATAGTCTAATTAATTTTCAAAGATAAACAGGCATTTCACCAAATAAAAATAATAGGAAAGGTATCCAAATGGCCAAAAAGTATATAAAAACACTCAGCTTCATAAGTCATCAGACAACTTTAAAGCACATTGAGAGCCTTGGCTGACTTGGCTCAGTGGTTAGAGTGTATGCCTGAGGGTGGAAGGGTCTTGGGTTTGATTCCGGTCAAAGGCATGTACTTGGGTTTCAGGTTCAATCCCTGGCTCTGGTTGGCATCGTGTGGGAGGCAACCAATCGATGTGTCTTTCCCACATCGATGTTTCTCTCTCTTTCTCTCCCTTCCACTCTATCTAAAAATCAGTGGAAAAATATCTGTGGGTGAGGATTAACAACAACAACACAAAAAGGCCATTAACCCTGATCGGTTTGGCTCAGTGGTTGGAACGTCAGCCTGCGGACCAGAGAGTCCTGGGTTCGGTTCCCGCTAGGGGCATGTACCAAAAAAAAGGCTGTTAATGACAAGTGTTAGCGAGAGTAGAATAGCTGAAACACTCACCCATTGCTGGTGGGAATGTAAAATAGCACAGTCACTTTGGAAAACTCTTTAGCAGTGTCCTCTAGAGCTGAACACTATTACCTAGAACTTCCGCTCCTTAGACATAAACCCAACAGAAATGCGTACATACTGCCACCAGTGATGTGTACTAGGGTGTATAGCAGCACTGTTCATTAGAGTCCCAAATGTCCATCAACAGGAGAGTGGATATATTTATAGAAGAAATTCTTACAGTAATAAAAATGAATTAACAACCACTCTGCAGAGTTAGCAAATCTCACTAACATAGCATAGTGCAAAAGAAGCCGGCCACAAAGAATGTGTACTACATCATTCCAGTTCTATGAAGTTTGAAACCAAGCAAAACTAGCCTATGGCGTTAGCAGTTACGCGATTACTGTCATGCTCCCCAGTGGCTGCTTGGGGACAATGCCCCGGGTACTGTCCTCACTCTTGGTCTGGGAGCTGGTGAGCCAGATGTGTCCACTTCGTGATAATTCATTAAGCTGCACTCTTAGGATGTGTGGCTCTTCTGTACATGAGTATACTTCCATTTTTTAAAAAGTTTCTTTTTAAAAACTCCTACTTATTAAAAAGCACTGTATTTTATTTAAAACAAACTCTTCTAAGTAGCATCCTCACTTGCTCTTGAGGCCCCATACAAAATAATAAAAGCAGCAAAGCTTTTAGTGGACTGGCTTCCATTTCATCACTATGTTCCGTGTGCACCTCTCAAAGACACCTGCATCTCTGTGACTATGAGAAAGGAGCACTGCGGACTCTGGAGTGAACGGACAAAGGGGGAAAGTAGCCTCCAAATCAACAAACTGAACAATGGGTAAAACTGAGACGTGCCCAGCAGAAAAAGATGAAGCTGGCTATATTTTCTTTTGAATCTTTACTTTTACTGATCGGATGAAGGTCTTCATTCAGTTAAAGAGATCTGAAGCTTAGTAGAAAAGGCATAGCCAGAGCTGATTGGTATGGACCCACATGCTGAGCAGGTCCCGATGGCCAGCCCTGGGCCCGGGGCAGGGCAAGGGCAGAACCCAAGCCAGGAGGCTGAGGCACCTTGCCTTTGTTGGGATAGTTGGCCTGGTGAGATGGTGTGTTCAGTTTTACATAGCAACACTACTTCTCATCAGAAGCTATGTTAAGCCTTGGGGATTCAAAAATAAATTAGAGGTAGCTTCTATTCTCAAGAGCAGAAGCTATATGACAGATTATAATCCAAGGCAATAATATAAATGGTATAAATCATGTTATAAAATAGACTATGACCCTGGACAAGTTTCTTAACCTCTCGGTGCCCCAATTCCTCATCTATGAAGTGGGGATAAAGAATCTTCCTCACAGGATTGTAAGGATGCAAGGAGACGAAACACATAAAGGAGTTAGCCAGTGCCCAACACACAGTTGTAATGACGATGAGGGCCCCCAGACCGGGAGTTCAGGAGGTCCTGAAGAACGGAGTTTGAGAGCATATGGCAGAAAGAAGGCAACAGTCAGAACAGCTGAGAAAGTCCCAGAACCGTAGGCGCAGGACGCCTCTGAAGTCCACACGCAGTGAAGCTGGAGTAGAGGGAAGGGGACTGTGGCTGGGTCCTGGGGGTCCTTGTACACCTCGGCAAAAGCTATAAGTTCATCCTGTAAGTGACAGGGAACAACTGTGGGGACTTAAAAATATATATATCTTTTTCTTTCTAATTTTTTAAATTTATTTTTTATTTTTTAGAGAGAAAGAAACATCCATGTGGGACACATCAATCGGCTGCTTCCTGCACGCCCCTCACTGAGGATCAAGCCTGCAACCTGGGCATATGCCCCAACTGGGAATCAAATTGGGATCTTAGTCCATGGGACGATGCTCAATCCACTGAGCCACATGAGCCAGGCAAAAAGTATATATCTTTTGGTAAAATCAGCAGAACTTGGTGTTTGATTGGTTAAGATTGAAAGAAAGAGGAATCGTAATGACTCCTGGCTTTCTAGTCTGCAAAAAGAAAAGGATGCCACTGAAGTGGAGGACACGGGAGGAAAATCAGGTGTGGTCATGTGTTCTGTTTTGAATGGGTGGAGTTTGAGTTGCCTGTAGCAAATGTCCAGCAAGCAGTTAGCTGTACCTCTCTGAGGCCCAGGAGACTGGAGAGATGTGTGTGTCGCTGGCGTCAGGGCAGTGTGAGGGACATCCAGGGAGTGCGTGTGGATGGCCAGGAGGTGGTCACCTGGGAGCACAGCACCTTGGGGTGAGCAGAGGAAAAGGAGTTGTGTTGTTTCAGGAGGAATAATGGAACTATCAGGGACCAGCAGAGTGTGGTGAACAGGGGAGGATGAATAAGATAAGGACCATAAAGAGCCTTGTATTAGTCAACTCAGGTTTTCTATAAGGTTGTTTTCCTCCTTGACATGAATATTAGACACAATGTATTTCTGGTGCATTTGATTAGCAAAAGGTTGTTTTTTATTTTTTTAAATTAATTAATTTATTTTTGTTACAGATGTTTCTCCTTTTCCTCCCATTGATTCCCCCGTCCCGCTCCCTCCCCGCCTTGTCCCCAACTTTGTTGTCCATGTCCATTGTTCATGCATACATGCATATAAGTTCTGTGGTTTATCTTTCCCCCAACACCACCTCTTCTGGGGATTGTCAGTCTGTACCCCACTTCCACATCTCTGGGACTACTCCGTTCCTCAGACTGTTATGTTCATTATATTCCACAGATAAGTGAGATCATATGATACTTGTCTTTGTTTGTTTGGCTTGTTTGGCTTCGGATAATACTTTCCAGGTCCCTCCATGTTGTCTCAAGGGATAAAAGATCTTTCTTTCTTACAGCTGCATAGTACTCCACTGTGTATATGTACCACAGCTTTTTTTATCCATTTGTCTGCTGATGGACATTGGGGCTGTTTCCAGATCTTAGCTATTGTAAATAGTGCTGCTATGAACATGGGGGTACATATATTCTTTCTGATTGGTGTTTCAGGCATCTTGGGGTATATTCCTAGAAGTGGGATCACAGGGTCAAATGGAAGTTCAATTTTTAATTTTTTGAGGTAACACCATATTGTTTTCCATAGTGGCTGCACCAGTCTGCATTCCCACCAGCAGTGCACTAGAGTCCCCTTTTCTCCACACCCTCGCCAACACTTGTTGTTTGATGATTTGTTGATGGCGGTCATTCTGACAGGTGTGAGGTGATACCTCATTGATGCTTTAATTTGCATCTCTCTGATGCTTAGTGATGTTGAGCATTTCTTCATATGTCTCTCAGCCATTTGTATGTCCTGTTTGGAGAGGTGTCTATTTAATTCCTCTGCTCATTTTTCGATTGGGTTTTTTTGTTTTCCTTTGGTTGAGTTGTATGAGCACTCTATATATATTGGAAATTAACCCCTTATCTGATATATCATTGGCAATTATGCTCTCCCATACAGTGGGTAGCCTTTCCATTTTGATAATTATATCTTTGGCTGTGCAGAAGCTTTTGAGTTTGATGTAGTACCATGTATACATTTTCTCTTTTGTTTCTGTTGCCTTAGGTGATGTATCAGTGAAAATTCTGCTGCATATGTCTGAAATTTTGTTGTCTGAAATTTTGTTGCCTACATTTTCTTCAGAATTCTTATGGATTCACAGGTCACATTTAAGTCTTTTAACCATTTTGAGTTTATTCTTGTGTATGGTGTAAGTTGATGGTGTAGTTTCTTTTTTTTTTTTCTTTTTTTTTTTCTTTTATGTAGCTGTCCAGTTTTCCCAACAACATTTATTAAAGAGGCTGTATTTACTCCATTGTATGCTCTTGCCCCCTTTGTCAAATATTAATTAAGCATATTGTCTTGGGTCCATTTCTGGGTTCTCTATTCTGTTCCATTGATCTATTTGCCTGTTCTTGTGCCAGTACCAGACTGTTTTGATTACAGTCGCTTTGTAGTATATCATGAAATCTGGTAATGTGATCCCTCCAACTTTGTTCTTCTTTTTCAAGATTGCTGTGGCTATTCAAGGTCTTTTTTGGTTCCATATGAACTTTTGAAGTATTTGTTCTAGTTCTGTGAAGTATGTCGTTGGTATTTTGATGGGGATTGCATTGAATCTGTAGATTGCGTTGGGTAATATGGACATTTTAATGATGTTAGTTCTTTCAATCCATGCACAAGGTATGTGCTTCCACTTTTTTATATCTTCCTCTATTTGTTTTTTCAATGACTTGTAGTTTTCTGCGAAGAGGTCCTTTATTCCTTTGGTTAAGTTTATTCCTAGGTATCTTAATTTTTTTGCTGCGATGGTAAATGGAATTGTTTGTTTAGTTTCTCTTTCTGTGAGTTCATCATTGGTGTATAAGAATGCCATCGATTTCTTGACATTAATTTTGTGTACTGCTACTTTGCCAAATTAATTTATTAAGTCTAGTAAATTTTTGATGGAGTCTTTGGGGTTTTTACGTATAGTGTCATGTCATCTGCGAATAATGACAGTTTCACTTCCTCCTTTCCAATTTGGATCCCTTTTATTTTTTTTCCTGTCTGATTGCTGTGGCTAAGACTTCCAATACTATGTTAAATAAGAGTGGTGAAAGTGGGCATCCTTGTCTTGTTTCTGTTCTTAAAGGAAATGTTTTTAGTTTCTGCCCATTGAGTATTATGTTGGCTGTAGCTCTTTCATATATGGCCTTTATTATGTTGAGATATGATCCCTCTATTTCCAGATTGCTGAGTGTTTTTATCAGACATGGATGCTGGATTTTGTCGAATGCTTTTTCAGCATCTGTTGATATGATCATATAATTTTTATCTTTCATTTTGTTTATGTGGTGTATCACATTTATTGATTTGCAAATATTGTACCAGCCTTGTATCCCTGGGATGAATCCCACTTGGTCATGGTGAATAATTTTTTTGATGTATTGGCTGGACCCGATTTGCTAGTATTTTGTTCAGGATTTTGGCATCCATGTTCATCAGGGATATTGACCTGTAGTTTTCTTTCTTTGTAGTGTCTTTTTCTGGTTTTGGAATTAGAATTATGCTGGCCTCATAGAACGTGTTTGGAAGTCTTCCTTATTCTTGAATTTTTAAAAATAGTTTGAGGAGAATGGGTGTTCGTTCTTTTTTGACTGTTTGGTAAAACTCCCCTGTGAAGCCATCCGGGCCTGGGCTTTTGTTTGCTGGGAGAGTCTTGATTACCTCTTCAATTTCCTTAGTTGTTATTGGATATTCAAGTTTTCTATCTCTTCCTGGTCCAATTTTGGGAGACTGTGTGTTTCTAGAAATGTGTCCATTTCACTTAGATTGTCGAATTTGTTGCCATATAATGTTCACAGTAGCTGTTAATGATCTTTTGTATTTCTGTGGTGTCAGTTGTTACTTCTCCACTTTCATTTCTGATTTTGAGTATTTGAGTTCTCTCTCATTATTTCTCGGTGAGTCTAGCTAAGGGTCCATCAATCTTGTTTATCTTTTTGAAAAACCAGCTCTTTGTTTCATCGATCCTTTGAATTGTTTTTTTGGTCTCTATGTCATTTATTTTTGCTGTGATCTTTACTAGTTCCTTCCTCCTACTTGCTCTGGGGTTTTCTTTTTGTATGCTTTCTAATTCTTTAAGTCTGGTGGTTAGATAATCTATTAGAAATTTTTCTTGTTTCTTGAGGTAGGCCTGTAGTGCTATGAACTTCCCCTCAGAACTGCTTTTGCTGCATCCCATAGATTTTGTGTTGTTGTGTGTTCATTTTCATTGGTTTCCAGGAAGTTCTTAATTTCTTTCTTGATCTCCATGGTAACTCATTCATTGTTCAATAACATGCTATTTAGCTTCCATGTGTTCAACTGTCTTTGTATGTTCTTGCAATTGATTTCTAGTTTCATGCCATTGTGATCTGAGAAGATGCTTGATATGATTTCAGTCTTCTTGAACTTGTAGAGACTTTGTTTGTGCCCTTACATGTGCTCTATCTTTGAGAATGTCCCATGTGCACTTGTGAAGAATGTGAATTCCATAGTTTTGGGGTGTAATTCTCTGTAGATATCTATTAAATCCATTTGGTCTAGTGCTTCATTTAGAGTCTGTGTTTCCTTGTTACTTTTTTGTCTAGATGATCTATCCAGTGATGTCAGCAGTGTGTTGAATTCTCATGCTATGATTGTATTGCTGTTGATTTCTCCTTTGAAGTCCTCCAAAAGATTTTGAATATATGTTGGTGCTCCTATATTGGGTGCATATATGTTTATCAAGGTTATATCTTCCTGTTGGATAAATCTTTTCAATATTATGTAGTGGCTTTCTTTGTGTCTAGTTATGGTCTTCATTTTTCAATCTACTTTATCAGATATGAGTATTGCTACCCCAGCTTTTTTTCCCATCCCGTTTGCTTGAAAGATTTTTTTGCATCCCTTCAGTTTCAACCTATGTGAGTCTTTTGTAATGAGGTGGGTCATGCTTTCTTATCCAGTCAGTTACTCTGTCTTTTTATCGGAGCATTCAAACCATTCACATTAAAGGTGATAATTGATATGTACTTATTTATTGCCATTTTTGTTTAGCGTGATTATATTTTTCTTCCTATTTCTTCTACTAATTACAGCAGTACTTTAAGCATATCATGCAGTACTGGTTTGATGTTACTATATTCCCTTAGCCCTTTTTTTTTGTCTGGAAAGCTCTTTATTTGACCTTCTATTTTGAATGATAACCTTGCTGGATAGAGTAGTCTTGGATTCAGATCCTTGTTTTTCAAAACCTTGATTACTTCGTGTCACTCCCTTCTGGCCTGTAGTGTTTCTGTTGAGAAGTCAGCTGAGAACCTTATGGATTTTCCTTTGTAAGTAAGCTGTTGCTTATCTCTTGCTGTGTTTAGGATTCTCTCTTTGTCTTTAATTTTTGGCATTTTAATTACTATGTGTCTTGGTGTGGGTCTGTTTGGGTTCCATCTTGGGGCTCTCTGTGCTTCTTGAACTTGAATGCCTTCTTCCTTTATCAAGTTATGAAAGGTTTCTGTCACTATTTCTTCAAATATATTCTCTAACCCTTGCCCATTTTCTTCCTCTTTGGGGACTCCTATGATGCAAATGTTTTTATGTTTCCAGTTTTCCCACAGTTCTCTTAAGCTAGCTTCCTCTTTTTTAATTGTTTTTTCCTTTTGGTTTTCTAATTGGTTGATTTTTTTCTACCCTGTCTTCTAATTCACTGATTCGGTCCTCAGTTTCCTCTATTCTGCTGGTTAGTCTGTCCAATGTGTTATTAATTTCTGCTACGTCATTCTTCATTTCCACTTCGTTGGTTTTCAATGTTTCTATATCTTTACTCATGGTGCTGATGTCCTTACTCATGCTCTTGAGCTTCTTCAAGATCATGGCTCTGAACTCTACCTCTGATAATTTGCTTATTTGTGTTTCATTTATCTCATCTTCGATAGAGTTCTCTTTTTCTTTCATTTGGGATTTGTTTCTTTGTTTCACCATTTTGGCTATCTCAGTGGGTTTTGGAGCCTGCCAAATTTTCCCGGTGTGTGTTGGTGTTCTGCTGTTTGTGGCTCCCTCTACTGGGTTTGGATGAGCCTGGGTGGGCTCACGTTGAACACCACTGTCAAGTCTTACTTTCCTGGGTAGATTTGCAAGCCCAGGAAAGGTTCAGTTATCCTCTCGCTTTTTCCTGGAGGCTAGTAGTCTGAGTTACTCAGTGCCTTGGAATGTAGCCCTGGTGTTCTGTATAAGAGGATTTCCAAAGGGTAGGATAGAGGCTGGTTGTTAATGAGCCTCAATTTGCATTTCTTTGCCTCACCTGAGAAAAGCTGAATCTCTGGGGGTGGGGCAGCTGCTGCTTTCCCCCATAGATCTGGGGAGGAGCACACTGGCCACCATCATTTTTGGCCACAACTCAGGAAAAACTTTGAATGCCCTCGAAATCCCAGGTGTCCCCACAGAGTTTCAGCCCAGTCCGCCCTCCCTCTGCTGTAGCCCCCAGGTGAGTGGCTGTGGCTATTTTAGCACTCTGTCCTGGCTCTCTGAGCTGTGGAGCAGGCTTGGTGTTTGTTCCCCAAGGGTGCTGCTCACAGCTAAGACTGCTGCTGTCCCTGGGCTCCCAGCCCACCACCCTCTCGTGCTTCCAAAGATCCTACCAGTGTCCCTGGTTATATGGTCCTGTCCTGCTGCTTTTCTGTTGCTTTTTTATGAGGATTTGTCTTTGTTTAAGTTGTAATTCCCGTTTGGTCCTGGGAGATCGTCTGTGTGGCTTCTATTCACTCCACATCCATTTTCACATCGTCTATGCCTATCTTGTGTACAGCTGGGTTGCACAGGCCTCTCTGGTGCCCCCACACCTGCAGGTCCTGTGGGTAACTGGATGGACCAGTCCCTGCTGGGTTGCACAGGACTCTCTGGTGCTTCAGCACCCCGCAGGTCCCATGGGTAACTAGGTCACAAAATCCCTGCTGGGTCCCACAGGCCTCTCTGGTGCCCCCGCACCCTGCAGGTCCTGTAGGCGGGCAGCTGGATCACACCAGTCTCTCTCGGGCTCCGGCTTCCCACCGCTCTTGTGAGCTGCTGGGTCGCACAGGCCTCTGTGGAGCCCCAGGTCCTGCTGCTGGGGCTGGGGAGTGCTACTGCCCCGTGGGGCTCAACTCCTGCTCAGCTTTTGCTGTAGATTTTGGGGATGGGTCTCAGGTGCTGGTCTGTGCTTCCGTTGCCTGGGGATGGATGTCTGCTCCCCAGCCTCTGTTGATGGGGGTATATCTCGACTCTGATCGGGCTACTACTATGGGGGATGGAGCTGGGCTCCAGGCTGTCCCCGGCTTCTGCGACCAGCATCTTGGCAGCTCCACTACTGTGCACTGGTCTGTGTTGACACAGCGTCCACTGGTTCGATGGTACCAGGTGTGCTGGTGGGCTCAGGTTGCTGGACCCTAGCTGCTCCCACTGCCTGCTCCCAGGGAAGACCCGGGATCTTCCAAAATGGTGGGACCTCCCCGTGGCGCAGGGAGAAGCGCCCTGAACAGCCACTTACCACGTTAGCCGGCTGCTCCTGTCTCTGCACTGCTCGGGTTTGGTCGTCCACCTTCACGTCCACTCACACTCTCTCACACACTCGCTCACTCTCTCACCCACCCACCCTCCCTCCGGTCCTGCCCGCTGCCATCTTCGAATCCAGAATGTTGTTTTTTAAAATCATCAGTCAGGAAACTCGCTGCTCAAAGCTAAGCCTATGACTACAAGTAGCTTGGTCTTTCCAGAGCTGGAAAAGAAAGTTAGGGAGTTTGAATGTCAGTGAAGCATTCTTTTTGACAAATAATTCAGTTCAACTGCCATTTATTGGGCCCCTATTAAGTGCCGGGAATGGAAGAAGGGAGGAGATTTGTAGTATTATTTGCATTTTCCGTTCTTTGCTTTTTTACAAACGGTATCTTATGTCTGCAGCAGTGTTAGGGGTGCTACAGTTTGGGGCAGCCCTCCCTGAAGAGGCTGAGAATGGCTCTCCCTGCTGCCCCTTTGTGTCTGGGGTCTCCTTCCAATCTGGGGAAGCCGACCCATCCCTTTCCATATTCTCACCACAGAGGTCCAAGTGCCTTGCAAGCCTGGAAAAAAAAACTTACTGTCAGCTGGCCATTGGAATTCCAGAACATTCTGAACGAAAACAGCAGTTGCAAATGGAATGGCTTTGCATATTGCAGCTGATTATTCACTGGCTGTCTTGAGTTTTGACAGGAATACTCAGAAATCTGCTGTTAGAGGATCCAAAAGAAGTGGCAGAAAGTGATGAGGCAACTTGGGCCCCGTGGCTGGACCCCAGCCACCTGGAGCCTGGCCCCCAGCCCATCCCTCTCACAGCCGCGGGCCCTCTTTGGCTGACACTGAGGAAGTTCAGGCCCCAACGCCAGCAAGAAGCAGTGGAGGATGGCAGCTTCCGTTCCACTGAGCTAGACTGTGCGTTGCCCCGAGTGGGATAGATCTGATGTCTAATACTCAGAGCCAGTTATGGCATTTGGCTCTGGGGTCCCGGGGAGCTGAAACTACTTTTCAGGCCCTAACCCAGAAATGTCTGTGTTATTCCTCAAATGGGTCAGCAGACTGCTCTGGGTGCCAGGTCTTTGGTGGAATGAATTTTGGATGCAAATCAAATATTTAAATGATGCTTTCCCTCTCTGGCAGGACCGGTCCAGCTGTCCTATAGACTTATTTTTGCATAAAATTCTGGCGTCTTTAAATATTCATTTTTTTCTTCCTGACTATACCACAGGCAGGACAGTGGCTACACTCGAAAGCCCAGAGGCTACTGGCCAGTCACTAGAGAAGGAGAACAGGTCCCCTCAGCAACCCTCTTGGCTAAAAGCCCACGTGTACCCACTTGCCGGCTGGCTCAGTGTGGTCATCTACTGTTCAATCACACAGGCTCTGGATGTGTGCCAGGAGGAAACGGGCTGTCTGCTATCTTTCAGGAAAAATGAAGTAAGACACATTCAATCACTTCTGTCTCTTTTTCAGCTT
Organism: Molossus molossus; assembly: GCF_014108415.1. NCBI lineage: Eukaryota > Metazoa > Chordata > Mammalia > Chiroptera > Molossidae > Molossus > Molossus molossus. Next base: position 9,964,096 of record NW_023425347.1, read on the forward strand.
CCTGAGCTAAGTGAAAAAGCAATAGAGTATTTATGAACATCCCAAAGTGCTGTGAAATATTCAAGTTGGTGAAGATAGACGTTCTACCTCTGATAATTCTAGGTATTTCAAATGGCTCCCTTCCTTCCCTCCTCTTTACGTATGCAGACTCGAGAAATGTTTCCTGTTCCCCAATTTGTTCTGAGATCTGAGCCTGGACCATGAGTCTCCGTCCTGACACCATGAACACAAGGGGCAGCTGGAAGGACATTTCCAGGCAGATGCAGGAATTTGGTAACTTCCCTCCCAAGGAATCCGAGGAACTCTAATGGCCAAAGCCCGGCTGCAACACTTGGAAAGAGCAGGTGGGATTTTCCTCCAGGGATGGGATCCATGAGTAAGCCAGGTGCTGCTCTCCCTCCCACCATCCAGGCTGCTTCTCTGTTGTCCTGCTGAGGGCTGGAGCCCCCGTCTCAAGAGGAGCCCATCCTCCTGCCCCTTGAGGGGCCCTAACCCAGCAGCTCTGACCCCCAACACACCCCTTTCTCCCTCTATCTTCCCACACATTGTGCAGTCCAGCAGGAGTTGAGTTTTCCTACTGCCACTCATCGTCTGCTTCACTGGGGCCATGTCAGGAATACACAAAGCCAGTGTCCCCTTTGCTTATACGTTGCCAAAGGAGCATCACCTGTGTGGTGTGCATGTTAACTCAGCTCATGTGCACAGTCAAGGTTCTGCCTTGGCCCAGCCCACGCAGACATCAGACACTGAGTCAGGCTCCTCAGAGCAACGTCACGGAGTCACGGAATGCAGCACCTGCTGGGCACCTGCCATCTGTCCTAGTGAGGAAGCATCACCGAACCCATTGCCATGGGAATGACAGCTAAAGAGGAGCTTGATGCATAGACTTACTGAAAAGGGACATGATTTGTGTCCCTACCTTGGGTGACCTACTGTTATTTTAATCTCCTTGTACTGCAAGCATTGGTCAGAATTCAGTCCTTAGATATCACATGTCAATCTGCACAGGGTACAGAAGAAAAGTCCAAGAAGATGCCCAGCAACCTAATGCCAAACCTTTCCAGGTGTGGTGAATCCTGAGATCAGCAGGTTCTCCCTTTATACTTTACAGTCACGGGACATAAAGTACAGCATAGGGAATGTAGTCTACAATATTGTAATAACACTGTATGGTGGCAGGTGGGCACTAGACTTATTGGGGTGATCACTTCATAAGTTATAGAAATGTCTAACCACTATACTGTGCACCTGAAACTAACATAATACTGAAGACCAGCAGTAATTGAAAAATAAAATACATAAATCTGAGGAGTTAGGAGGTTAGAAACTAGAGTTCTTGTTTAATGGGTGCAGAATTTCATTTTTGCAAGATAAACAGGCTCTGGAGATCCATTGCACAACAATGTGAATACAGTTAGCGTTACTGAACTGCACATTAAAATAATTAAGCCCTGGCTGCTTTTTCTCAGAGGTTAGAGCATTGGCCTGTGGTCCAGAGAGACCCAGGTTCGGTTCCCGCTAGGGGCACGTACCTCGGTTGCGGTTTGTCCCCAGCCCTAGTTGGGTCGTGCGGGTGGCAGCCACTCGATGTGTCCCTTTCACGTCGATGTTTTCTCTCTCTCTCTCTTCCTCTCTCTCCCTCCCACTCTATTTGAACAAAAAATGTCCTAGGGTAAAGAAAAAATAATAATAATAAAATAAATAAAAATAGTTAAGATGGTAAATTTTGTTATGTGTTTTTTGCCACAATTTAAAAATTATTTTTAAACAAATCAGAGGGGCTGCTGCCCAGCATGTAGAAAGGCTGACAGCCACTGCTCCCTCTTTCTAGCTCTTGTCCCCAGAAGTGCAGTTTCCAGAAATGGCCCCTCTCAGAAATTTACGGCCACCGGGTCTGCAATGAGATTTAAAATCACATCCCAGCCTTTTGCCTGAGAGCAAATGTACTATGTGGTAGGAGCAGTTAGAAAATGACCTCTAGCCCTGGCCGCTTTGACTCAGCAGTTAAGTGTTGGCCTAGGGACTAAAGGGTTGAGGGTTCGATTCCTGGTCAAGAGCACATATCTAGGTTTCCGGCTCGATCCTGACCCCAACCGGGGCCATGTGGGAGGAAAGCAGTTGATTTGTCTCTCTCCCTCCCTCCCTCCTTTCCAGTCTCTCTTTAAAAAAAAAAAAAAAAAATCAATAGAATATATCCTCAGGTCAAGATTATCACAAAAAATATTATACCTATTTTAAAAAGAAAAAAGAATGACCTTTATCTCTTTCCCTAAAACTACCACTCGCAGGGTGAGCATGGGGTGCCTTCCCCACTCGGCTGATCTCCCCACCGCTTTCCTAGACCTGAACCTAAGAGCGCATCACCCCTGGACTAGTTCACTAGTGCTGCCGTAACAAATGCCACAGGCTGCGTGCGTATATGACAGAAATGCATTCTCTTCAAGTCCCAGGGGCCGCAAGTGCAAGACCAAGGTGTCAGCAGGGGTGGTTTCCTCTGAGGCCTCTCTCTGTCACCTGCAGATGCCACGTCTCCCTGTGTCTTCAGGTGGTCTTCCCTCTGCTGCATCGGTGTCCTCATTTCCTTTCCCCCACCACAGCCTCCCCTCTGGCAACCCTCAGCTTCTTCTCTGTATCTATGGGTCTGTTTCTGCTTTGTTTATTCACTTTTTAAAGATTTTACATATAAATGAAATCATACAGCTTCTATCTTTCTTTGAATTATTTTACTTAGCATAATGCACTCTAGGTTCAACCATGTTGTCACAAATGACAAGACTTGTATCTTTTTTATGGCTGAGTCATATTCCATGGTGTATATGTACCACTTCTTCTTTATCCAATTGTTTATCTGTGAATGCTTAGGTCCCTTCCATATCTTGGCTATTGTAAATAATGTTGCAGTGAACATAGGAGTACATATATCTCTTCTAATTAGTTTTTGTTTTCTTCAGATTAATTCCCAGAAGCATTGCTTATTCGTACACCAGCTCTATTTTTTATTTTTTGAGGAAACTTCATACTGTTTTCCATAGAGGCTACACCGATTCACAATCCCACCATCATTGTACAAGAACTCCCTTTGCTCCACATCCTCACCAACACTTGTTATTTATTGATTTTTGATGATAGCCATTCTGACATGTGTGATGTACCATTGCATTGTGGTTTTAATGTTCATTTCCCTTATGATTAGTGATGTCGAGCATCTTCTCATATGTCTGTTGGCCATCTGTATGTCCTCTTTGGAAAAATGTCTAAGTCCTCTGCTCACTTTCTAATTCAATTGTTTGGTTTTTGGTGTTAAGTTATATTAGTTCCTAATGATACAGCCTTATCAGATGTATCATTGGCAAGTATCTTCCATCATTCAGTAAGTTGTCCTTTTGTTTTGTTGATAGTTTCCTTCACTGTGCAGAAACTTTTTAGTATGATGCAGTCCCATTGGTTTATTTTTGCTTTTGTCGCCCTTGCCTGAGAAGACATATCCAAAAAGACTGCCAAGAGTGATGTCAAAGAATTTATTGCCTATATTTTCTTTTAGGGGTTTTATGGTTTCAGGTCTGACATTTAAGTCTTTAATACATTTTGAGTTAATTCTTGCATATGGCATAAGAAAATGGTCCAGTTTCCATTGTTGGCATGTATCTATCCAGTTTTCCCAACAACACTTACTGAAAAGACTGTCTTTACCCTATTGTATATTCTTATCTCTGTTGTCACTGACCATTGTATATTCTTATCTCTGTTGTAATTGACCACATTAGTGAGGATTTATTTCTGGGCTCTCTATTCTGTTTAACTGATCTATGTGTTTATTTTTGTGCCAGTACTATGTTGCTTTGATTACTATATCTTTGTAATATAGTTTGATATCAGGTAGTGAGATATCTCCAATTTTGTTAATCTTTCACAAGATTGCCTTAGCCATTTGGGGTCATTTTTGAGTTCCATATAAATTTTAGGCTTACTTGTTGTATTTCTGAGAAGAATGCCATTGTTATTTTAATAGGGATTGCTCTGATTCTACATTTTGCTTTAGATACTAAGGACATTTTAACAATATTAACCTCTTCAATTCATGGTATATCCTTCCATTTATTTGTATCTTCTTTATTTTCTTCTTTGATGTCTTAAAATTTTCAGAGTATTGGTCTTTCACCTCTTTGTTTAAATTTATTTCCAAATATTTTATTTATTTATTTATTTTGTCCTCACCCAAGGACACTTTTCCATTTTTTGTTCAGATAGAGTGGGAGGGAGAGAGAGGAAGAGAGAGAGACACATCGACACGAAAGGGACACATCAAGTGGCTGCCTCCCACAAGACCCAACCAGGGCCGGGGCCAAACTGCAACTGAGGTACGTGCCCTTAGTGGGAACCGAACCCAGGTCTCTCTGGACCGCAGGCTGATGCTCCAACTGCTGAGCCAAACTGGCCAGGGCCCAAGTATTTTATACTTTTTGATGCAATTGTAAATGGAATTGTTTTCTTAATTTCTCCTTCTATTCATTTGTTATTGGTGTATACAAATGCAACAGATTTCTGTATATTGATTTTCTATTCTGCAACTTAACTGAATTTATTAGTTCTAATAGTTTTTTGTGTGTGTGTGGAATCTTTAGGGGTTTCTATATATAGTATCCTGTCATCTTCAAGTGACAGATTTACTTCTTCCTTTTCCATTTAGATGTCTTTTATTTCTTTTTCTTGTCTGATTGCTGTGGCTAAGACTTTCAATACTAGCTTAAAAAGAAGTGGTAATAGTGAGCATCCTTGTCTTGTTTCTGATCTTAGAGAAAAAGTTTTCAGCTTTTTACCATTTAGTATAATATTAGCTGTGGGTTTGTCATATGTAGCCTTTATTATGTTTAGATAGTTTTCTCTATACCCATTTGTTGAGATTAATTTCCTTTTTAAGGAAGAACATATTTATATTGGCTTAGAACCCACCCATATAACTTTATTTTACCCTAATTTACCTCTGTAAAGGTCTTATCTCCAAATACACTCACCTTCTGAGGTATGGGGGTTGGTGAATGGAGGGCTAGTATTTCAACACAATAATTTTTAGAGACACAATTCAGCCCATAACAGCCACCTCCCTACAGCAACCTCCTGATGATCCAGACCATGGCTTCCTTTTCATTGATCTTCTGCACCAAGTGGAACCTCTGAACTTTAGGAAAACTTCCAGAGATAACCTGACAGGACTTTGAGGTAGACAATCTTGAAACCAGAGTTTCCAGATGAAGGGCACTTACCCAGCACTTCCCTTCCAAATAACGTTTAAACATTCACCAATAATTCTTCTGTTCCAAAGTGTTAAAGAGAGTAAAGCGTTTCAGTTTGGAGTGATGAAAGAGTTCTAGAGATGATTGTAGTGATGACTACACAACAAAGAGAATGCATTTACTGCACTGAATTAAGTGGTTAAGATAGTAAAGGTTTTTTTTAATGTTTTTACTGATTTTATATATAGAAAGAGAGAAACATTGATGAGAGAGAAGCATCAATTGGCTGTCTCCTACTAGGGATCAAGCCCCAAACCCGGGCATGTGCCCTGACTGGAATCAAACCAGCAACCTCTCAGTGCATGGGACTATGCGCAGCCAACTGAGCCACACAAGGCTAAGGTGGTAAATTTTATGTTATGTATATATTACCACAATTAAAAAATTTTTTCATTGTCACCTGAGAACATGCTTTCATTGATTTTAGAGCGAGAGAGAGAGAAACATCAATTGGTAGCCTCCGTACGTGCACCAACTGGGGATCGAACGTGCAACTTGGGTACGTGCCCTGACTGGGAGTGGAACTCGCAGCCTTTCAGTGCATGGGACAACTCTCCAACTGAGCCACTGACCAGAGCACCACAATTCTTTTAGAAAGTGTTAGAGAGAACGAAAGGTTAGCACCAGACCCACTAGTTTAGTGCATCAGCAGGCGCTGAACCAAAGGCTACAGAGTTTTGCTGTTGTGAGCTTGATGTTCAACTTGATTGCAATTTACTTTAAAAAAATCTTTACCCTTTCTTGCAAATCTTTTTTTTTAATCCTCATCCGAGGACATTTTTTGCATTTATCTTCAGATAAAGCAGGAGGGAGAGAGGGAAGAAGAGAGAGAAAGAGAAACATCTATGTGAGAGAGAAACATCAACTGGTTGCCACCCACCTGACCCCGATCAGGACCTGGGGACAAACTGCAACCAAGGTATGCGCCCTTACCAGGAACTGAACCCAGGATTCTCTGGTCTGCAGGCCAACACTAACCGCTGAGTCAAACCAGCCAAAGCACCAAGGATATTTTTTTATTTATCTTCAGATAAGGTGGGAGGAAGCAAGAGGGAGAGAGAGAGAAACATTGACGGAAAGGGACACATCAACTGATTGCCTCCCACACGACCCTGACCAGGGCCAGGGATAAACCACACCCAATGTACCTGCCCTTGACTGTAATTGAACCCACAACCCATTGGTCCATGGGTCGATGCTCTAACCACTGATAAAAACTGGCCAGGGCCAAATCTTTTTTTTCTTTATTGATTTTAGAGAGAAAAGAAAGGAGAGAGAGAGATAGATAGAAGCATTGATGAGAGAGATCATTGATTGGACACCTCCTGCATGCCACCACTGGGGATTTGGCCCACACCTGGGCATGTGCCCTGATCAAGAACTGAACAGGCAGCTACTTGGTGCATGGGTTGACGCTCAACCACTGAGCCACACCGGCCAGGCAAAACCCTTTTTTTTTTTGTTGTTACAGCTGTTTCTCCTTTTTTACCCCATTGACACCCTCCTCCCCATCCGCCCCAACTCATCCCCAGCTTTGTTGTCCGTGTCCATTGGTTATGCATACATGCATACAAATTCTGTGGTTTATCCCTTCCGACCACCCACCACCCCCCTCTTCTAAGGGCTGTCAGTCTGTACCCTACTTCCGTGTTTCTGGGTCTACCCTATTCCACAGACTGTTATATATATCATATTCCATATGTAAGTGAGATCATGTGGTATTTGTCTTTTTCCGCTTGGCTTGTCTCACTTAGGATAATACTTTCCAGGTCCCTCCATGTCGTCTCAAAGGATAAGAGATCTTTCTTTCTTACAGCTGCATAGTACTCCATTGTGTATATGTACCACAGCTTTTTTATCCATTCGTCTGCTGATGGATACTTGGGCTGTTTCAAGATCTTAGCTGTTGTAAATAGTGCTGCTATGAACATGGGTGTACATATATTCTTTCTGATTGGTGTTTTAGGCTTCTCTAGGGTATATTCCTAGAAGTGGGAACACTGAGTCAAATGGAAGTTCAATTTTTAATTTTCTGAGGTAACACCATATTGTTTTCCATAGTGGCTGCACCAGTCCGCATTCCCACCAGCAGTGCACTAGAGTCCCCTTTTCCCCACACCCTCACCAACACTTGTTTGATGATATGTTGATGGCGGCCATTCTGACAGGTGTGAGGTGATACCTCATTGTTCTTTGAATTTGCATCTCTCTGATGATTAGTGATGTTGAGCATTTCTTCATATGTCTCTTGGCCTTTTTTTTGTATGTCCTGTTTGGAGAGGTGTCTATTCAGCTCCGCTGCCCATTTTTTAATTGGGTTGTTTGTGTACCTTTTGTATGAGTACTCTATATATTTTGGAAATTAACCCTTTATCTGATATATCATTGGCAATGATGTTCTCCCATACAGTGGGTTGCCTTTCCATTTTGATGATTGTTTCCTTTGCTGTGCAGAACCTTTTTAGTTTGATGTAGTCCCATGTGTTCAGTATTTCCTTTGTTTCTGTTGCCTTAGGTGATGTATCAGTAAAAATTCTACTGCGTATGATGTCCGAAATTGTGTTGCCTACATTTTCTTCTAGAATTCTTATGGATTCATGGGTCACATTTAAGTCTTTTATCCCTTTTGAGTTTATTCTTGTGTATGGTGTAAGTTGATGGTCTGGGTTCATTTTTTTGCATGTAGCTGTCCAATTTTCTCAACACCATTTATTAAAGAGGCTGTCTTTACTCTACTGTATGCTCTTGCCACCTTTGTCAAATATTAATTGAGCATATTGCCTTGGGTCCATTTCTGGGTTCTCTGTTCTGTTCCACTGGTCTGTATGCCTGTTCTTGTGCCAGTACCAGGCTGTTTTGCTTACAGTCGCTTTGTAGTATAACCTGATATCTGGTATTGTGATCCCACCTACTTTGTCCTTCTTTTTCAAAATTGCTGTGGCTATTCGGGGTCTTTTTTGGTTCCATATGAACTTTTGAAGTATTTATTCTAGTTCTGTGAAATATGTCGTTGGTATTTTGATGGGGATTGCATTGAATCTATAGATTGCGTTGGGTAATATGGACATTTTAATGATGTTAATTCTTCCAATTCATGAACAAGGTATGTGCTTCCACTTTTTTATATCTTCCTCTATTTCTTTTTTCAATATCCTGTAGTTTTCTGAAAATAGGTCCTTTACTTCTAATATGGACATTTTAATGATGCTAATTCTTCCAATCCATGAACAAGGTATGTGCTTCCACTTTTTTATATCTTCCTCTATTTCTTTTTTCAATATCCCGTAGTTTTCTGTAAATAGGTCCTTTACTTCTTTGGTTAAGTTTATTTTTCAATATCCCGTAGTTTTCTGTAAATAGGTCCTTTACTTCTTTGGTTAAGTTTATTTCTAGGTATCTTAATTTTTTTTTTTGCCACGATGGTAAATGGGATTTTTTTTCAGTTTCTCTTTCTGTGAGTTCATCACTGGTGTATAAGAATGCCATCAATTTCTTGACGTTAATTTTGTATCCTGCTACTTTGCCAAATTCATTTATTCAGTCTAGTAGATTTTTGATGGAGTCTTTAGGGTTTTCTATGTATAATATCATGTAATCTGCAAATAATGACAGTTTCACTTCCTCCTTTCCAATTTGGATCCCTTTTACTTTTTGTTTTTCTATCCTTTTTTTTTTAATCCTCATCCAAGGACATTTTTCCATTTTTTGTACAGACAGAGTGGGAGGGAGAGAGAGGAATAGAGAGAGAGGAAAACATCGATGTGAAAGGGACACATCGAGTGGCTGCCACCTGCACGACCAACCAGGGCCGGGGACAAACTGCAACCGAGGTACATACCCTTAGCGGGAACCGAACCTGGGTCTCTCCGGACCGCAGGCAGACGCTCTAACCGCTGAGCCAAACCAGCCAGGGCCCATTTTATTTTTTCTTCCTGTCTGATTGCTGTGGCTAAGACGTCCAGTATAATGTTAAATAAGAATGGCGAAAGTGGGCATCCCTGTCTTGTTCATGTTCTTAAGGGAAATGCTTTTAGTTTCTGCCCATTGAGTATAATGTTGGCTGTAGGTCTTTCATATATGACCTTTATTATGTGGAGATATGATCCCTCTATTTCCAGATTGCTGAGTGTTTTTATCAGAAATGGGTGGTGGATTTTGTCAAATGCTTTTCAGCATCTATTGAAATGATCATATGGTATTTATTCTTCGTTTTGTTTATGTGGTTTATCAGATTTATTGATTTGCGAATATTGTACCAGCCTTGTATCCCTGGGATGAATCCCACTTGGTCATGGTGAATAATTTTTTTGATGTATTGCTGTATTCGATTTGCTAGTATTTTGTTCAGGATTTTGACATTCATGTTCCTCAGGAATATTGGCCTGTAGTTTTCTTTCTTTGTAGTGTCTGTTTCTGGTTTTGGAATTAGAATTATGCTGTCCTCATAAAATGAGTTTGGAAGTCTTCCTTCTTGAATTTTTAAAAATAGTTTGAGGAGAATGGGTGTTAGTTCTTCTTTGAATGTTTGGTAAAACTCCCCTGGGAAGCCATCTGGGCCTGGGCTTTTGTTTGCTGGGAGAGTCTTGATTATTTCTTCAAGTTCCTTAGTTGTTATTGGTCAGTTCAAGTTTTCTATCTCTTCCCAATCCAGATTTGGACAACGGTGTGTTTCTAGAAATGTGTTAATTTTGCTTAGATTGTCGAATTTGTTGCCATATAATTGTTCATAGTAGCTGTTAATGATCTTTCGTATTTCTGTGGTGTCGGTTGTTACTTCTCCTCTCTCAATTCTGATTTTGTGTGTTTGGGTTCTCTTTGTTTCTTGGTGAGTCTAGCTAAGGGTCCATCGATCTTGTTTTTCTTTTCGAAAAACCAGCTCTTTGTTTCATTGATTCTTTGAATTGTTTTTTTGGTCTCTATGTCATTTATTTCTGCTCTGATATTTACTAGTTCTTTCCTTCTACTTGCTCTGGGGTTTTCTTTGTGTTTGCTTTCTAATTCTTTTAGTTGTGAGGTTAGACAGTCAATTAGAAATTTTTCTTGATTCTTGAGGTAGGCCTGTGAAGTGGTATGAACTTCTTTCTCAGAACTGCTTTCGCTGCACCCCGTAGATTTTGTGTTGTTGTGTGTTCATTTTCATTGGTTTCCAGGAAGTTTTTAATTTCTTCCTTGATCTCTTTGATAATCCATTTATTGTTTAATAACATGCTATTTAGTCTCCATGTTTTCAAATGTCTTTGCATGTTTTTGTTGCAATTGATTTCTAGTTTCATGCCATTGTGATCTTAGAAGATGCTTGATCTGAGTTCAATCTTCTTGAACTTGTAGTTTGTGTTCTGTTATGTGCTCTATCTTAGAGAATGTCCCATGTGTACTTGAGAAGAATGTGAATTCTGTAGTTTTGCAGTGTAATTCTTTATAGATATCTATTAAATCCATTTGGTCTAGTGCTTTATTTAATCTCTGTTTCCTTGCTAATTTTTTGTCTAGAGATTTTATCCAGTGGTGTCAACGGGGTGTTGAAGTCCCCTGCTATGATCATATTGCTATTGATTTCTCCTTTAAAGTCCTCCAGAAGATTTTTAATATATTTTAGTGCTCCTATATTGGGTGCTTATATGTTTATCAAGGTTACATCTTCCTGTTGGATAGATCCTTTTAATATTATGTAGTGGCCTTCTTTGTCTCTAGTTATGGTCTTCATTTTTAAATCTATTTTATCAGATATAAGTATTGCTACCTCAGCTTTGTTTTCCTTTCCGTTTGCTGGGAAAATTATTTTCCATCCCTTCACTTTCAACCTATGTGAGTCTTTTGTTGTGAGGGGGGTCTCTTGTAAACAACATATAGATGAGTCATGCTTTCTTATCCAATCAGCTACTCTGTGTTTTTTTATGGGAGCATTCAGTCCATTTACATTTAAGGTGATTATTGATATGTACTTACTTATTGCCATTTTTGTTCAGTTTGGTTCTATTTTTCTTCCTATTTTTTCTACTAATTACAGCAGCCCTTTTAACATTTCTTGTACAGCTGGTTTGGTGCTGAGGTATTTTCTTAGCCCTTTTTTTTTTGTCTGGGAAGCTCTTTATTTGACCTTCTATTTTGAATGATAGCCTTGCTGGGTAGAGTAGTATTGGATTCAGATCCTTGTTTTTCATGACCTTGATTACCTCATTCCATTCCCTTCTGGCCTGCAGTGTTTCTTGTGAGATGTGAGCTGAGAGCCTTATGGGGTTTCCTTTGTAAGTAACCTGTTGCCTCTCTCTTGCTGCTTTTTGGATTCTCTGTTTGTCTTTAATTTGTGGCATTTTAATTACTATGTGTCTTGGTGTGGGCCTGTTTGGGTTCTTCTCACTTGCGGCTCTCTGTGCTTCTTGAACTTGAATGCCTTCTTCCTTCACCAAACTAGGCAAGTTTTCTGTCACTATTTCTTTGAATATATTCTCTAACCCTTGCCCATTTTCTTCCTCTTCGGGGAATCCTATGATGAGAATATTATTACGTTTCCAGTTGTACTACAGTTCTCTTAAGCCGTCTACCTGTTTTTAATCGTTTTTTCCTTTTGGTTTTCTGATTGGTTGATTTTTTCTACCCTGTCTTCTAATTCACTGATCCAGTCCTCAGCTTCCTCTACTCTCCTCTTTAAACCTTCCAATGTGTTCTTCATTTCTTATTGTCACTCTTGGTCTCTTCTTGGTGGTTTTTAATTTCCAATTGGTTTATTTTCAGCATCTCTATGTCCTTACTCATGCTGTTGAGCTTCTGATCATGGCTCTGAATTCTAGCGCCAAGTTTTCCCTGTGGGTATTGGTGTTCTGCTGTTTGTGGCTCCCTCTCCTGGTTTAGATGAGTGGGGGAGGACCCACATTAAACACCACTGTCAAGTCTTATTTTCCTGGTTAGAGTTGCTAGCCCAGGAATGGTACTGTTATCCTCTAGCTTTTTGCCTGGAGACTAGCAGTCCAGGTTACTTGAAGGGTTTTGGGTTGTCAGTTGATTGAAACACTCCCTCAGGTGCTCAGTAAGGGGATTTCCCAAGGGTGAGGCAGATGCTAGTTGTTAGTAAGCCTCAATTTGCATTTCAATGGCCCACAGGGTGGGGTTGGATCTCTGAGGGAGGGGCTGCTGCCTCTCCCCAGAGCCCTGGGAAAGAGCAATATGGCCACTGTCCTGTGTGACTGCAACTCAGCAAAAGCTCTGAGTGCCCTCCAAATCCCGAGTGTCCCCACACAGTTCCAGTCCAGTCCACCCTCCCTCTGCCAGAGCTCAAGGTGAGTAGCTGTGGCTGTTTTAACCTCTGTTCTGGCTCTGCACTGTGGAGCCGCTTGGGACTTTAACCCGAAGGCACTGCTCACAGCTAAGGCCGCTGCTGAGCTGCCAACCGTGGGCTCCCAGCCCCCGTCTCGCGCCTTCGCAATCTTACCAGCATGAAGTCAGTGTCCCTGGTTATATGGTCCTCGCAAGCTGCTTTTCTGTTGCTTTTTCCTGTCGATTTGTCTGTGTTTTAGTTGTAATTCCAGTTTGGTCCTGGGAGACGGTCTGTGTAGCTTCCATTCACTCCGCCACCATTTTGGAATCCCTCAGGCAAAATCTTTAAGTGCCCTGTAATGTTTATTCCTCAGCTCCCCAAATGTGTGTTCAGCACCAGATGTGGATTGGGGAGGAGGAAGGAGCATGTCTTTGGTGTCCAGCAGTGGCTCAAAGCCAGAGTAGCTGAGAACTAGGTGTGAAACCTGGGCCAAGTCATTTCACCTTCTCATCTGTAAAGTGGAGATAATAATACCTATCGCTAGGGTTTTGTGAATATTAAACAAGTTAATAATGTGGTAATAAGCTAACTCTCACCAGACTATAGCACCTTGAAAGTAGAAAATATTCAATTAATAAATGAATTTGCCAATTATTGATTAGTTTAACAGCCTGAACACCATTCAAAATGTCAAAACTTATCTATGATGGGCCATAAACACAATTTGAAATTCTAATTTATGAGCTTTGCTATTAGCCTGAGAAGAAAAAAGAATGCTTCTTAGACAAACGGATGCTCTCACACAGTGCCTGTTACTGCTGCTTGGGTCGCCCCAGTGAAGCACACCTCCCAAGACTCATGCCCTGCTATTCCTACGCTGACTGAGGGCTTAACCATGAGATGGACTTTAGCTAATGGGCCATTAGGAAGCACCTGTATAAAAATTGGAGGCTTGATAAGCACTTCTACTTTGGGACTTGTCTCCTTGGAATGTTCCTTCTTAGAGCCCAGCCACCATGCTGAGAGGAGGTCCAAGCAGCCACACAGAGAGACCCATGTAAGAGAGAACCGAGGTTTCTGGCCAACAACTCCACTGTCCTCAAGTCAGGAACCAGCAAAGACGGCCAGCCATGCGAGTGAGGCCTTTATTTATTTATTTATTTATTTATTTATTTATTTAATCCTCACCCGAGGACATTTTCCCGTTTTAGTTCAGATAGAGTGGGAGGGATAGAGGGAGAGAGAGAGAAACATCAACGTGAAAGGGACACATCAACTGGCCACCACCCACACGACCCCAACCAGGGCCAAGGACAAACTGCAGCCGAGGTACATGCCCTTAGCAGGCCGACGCTCTAACTGCTGAGCCAAACCAGTCAGGGCACAAGTGAGGCCATTCTATTTTATTTAAAAGAAATTTTTTTTTCTTTATTGACTTTACAGAGAGAGGAAATGAGAAGGAGATAGAAACATTGATGAGAGTGAACATCAACTGGCCGCCTCCTGCATGCCCCCCACTGGGGATCAGGCCCACAACCTGGGCATTGCCCTGACTGGAAATCGAACCGGTGACCTCTTGGTGCATGGGTCGATGCTCAACCAATGAGCCACACCGGCTGGATGAGTGAGGCCATTTTAAATCTTTCAGCCAAGCCACCACCAGGTGACACAGAGAGCTCCTGGCCAATGGGCAGTGCCATGAGGAATAAGAAGTCATTATTTAAATAAGAAATTGTTAAGCCAATAGGTTTTGGGAGTGATTTGTTACTTAACAGTGAATAACTGACATAATTCTTTTTCATCTTTGCAATCTCACTTTGACAGTCACACATGAATAAGGGGATTTCAGGGGATGTAGTGTACCATTATGTTTACAATCTCCAGCTATGGAACCGAACGATTTTGTGTCACTGTGTACTTAGCCATGCAGTCTGGGGAATATTACCTACTTCTCTGACCTTATCTGCAAAATGGAATGCCTGCTCCAAGTGTCTTTGGTGGGTGTTTACTGATGGAATGTATATAAAATGTTTAGCCTGAACACACAGTAAGTGCTTAGTAAATGTCAGCTATTATAAAATCAAAAACGTTGGCTGGTACTTTTATTCTGAGAACTTTAGAACAGATTAAAACAGAGACAAAGTTTTTTGGTTGAGGAGCAGAGACAGGCCTTGGCAGTTCAGAGAGCATTCTGTGCCCATGACTTTCCTTCAAGATCAAACAGCTGGAGGCCTGCTCGAGCCCTAAGCGAAGCAATGGCGAATTCTGGCTGCGGCTGGACCCAAGGGCCTGCCCTACATTCTCAAACCTCCAAATCTTTCCAGGGTTCTCACCCAGAAGATTGTATCAGACAGCATGGCCTAAGAGCCAAGAAAGTCACTGAGATTCTACTGAGTGCACTGCCTTGAGGCTGCCAGTTGTTATTTGAAATGAGGGCCAGATGTGAGCTCTTCAAAAATGAAAGGAAAGGGCTCCAACAACCTCACTTGAGGGTAACAAAGAAAGCCTGCAGAAGAATACCTTTCGACGTGCCTGTTTTTCCCTCAGGAAGAGCTCACAGATGCTACTAGACTGATAGCCAGATGTCACGTCCCTGAATTTCTGTCTAGTTCCACCTCTCACAGAGGCTTTCCCTGCTGGTGGTGCTAAGTGGCTGTGATGGATTTCAGCCGTTCCTGCACACTCAGCCGGCTGCACCCCCTGCTCTCATGCCCCTATTATGGATATTAAAAGAGAAAGAAAAAAATCAGTCCTATCCCAAGTCCAACCACCTTTTTCCATGAGTCTTCCTTGTCCTGAAATAAAGACACCCGTTCTGTGAGAGCAATGCATGAACTGCTATTCCATAAAAGTGGCCCAGGGCTATGATTCGGAAAATGGTTATTTCTACAGAGGACACTTGACTCCTGAGCAACACAGGGGGTGGGGAGCTAGAGGCACCAACTACTGTGCAGTCAGCAGTCATGTATAACTTGACTCCCTCAAACTTAACTACTAATAGCCTCTGTTCGCTGGAAGACTTACCAATAACATAAACAGTTGATTAAGACATATTTGTAAGAGAAAAAATGGCAGCAGAGTGAATGGAAGCTACACAGACCATCTCCCAGGGCTAAACTGGAATTACAATGAAAATAAAGACAAATCATCAGGAAGGGACAACCGAAAGGCAGCTTGGAGGACAACACAACCAGGGACACTGACTCAATCCTGGTAGGCTTGCAAGGACGCGAGAGGGGGCTGGGAGCCCACGGTCCGCAGCGGCCTGGGCTGGGACCAGCGGACTCGGCTGGGACCAGGGGACTCGGCTGGAAGCTGCACCCTGGGCTGGGTCCTGTGAATTTGGCTGGGTGCTACGCCCTCGGCTGGTGCGGCAACCTTGGCCGCCATTAGCTGGGAGCAGCGCCCTCGGGTTAAAAGTCCCAGGCAGCTCCACGACGCAGAGTCTGGACAGAGCCACTCACCTTAGGCTTCAGCAGAGGGAGGGCAGAATGCACTGGAACTGTGTGGGGACACTCAGGATTTGGAGGGTGCTCAGAGCTTTTGCTGAGTGTAGCCATGCAGGACTGTGGTCATCTTACTCCTTCCCAGGGCCCTGGGGAGAGGCGGCCCCTCCCTCAGAGATTCAACCCCACCTGGTGGCCATTAAAATGCTAATTGAGGCCCATTAACAACCAGCAGCTGCCCCACCCTCGGGAAATCCTCTTACACTGAGCACCTGAGGGAGTTTTTCAGGCAACTCAGAACCCAAGGTTCTTCAGGAGACCTCTACTAATAGCCACCAGGCAAAAAAAGCTAGAGGATAACTACCATTCCCTGGGCTAGCAGCTCTAACCAGGAAAGTTAAGACTTGACAGTGGTGTTCAAAGTGGGTCCTCCCTGCTTCATCCAAACCCAGGAGAAGGAGCCACAAACAGCAGAACAGCAACCCCCACAGGGAAAATTTGGCAGATTCCAAAGCCCACTGTGATAGCCAAAATTGTGAAAAACAGAAATAAAATCCAAATGAAAGAACAAGAGACTTCTACTGAAGATGAGATAAATGAGGTGCAGTTAAGCAAGTTAACAGAACTAGAATTCAGAGCCATGATCTTGAGGAAGCTCAACAGCATGAGTAAGGACATAGAGACGCTGAAAATAAGCCAATTGGAAATGGAAAACCACCAAGAAGAGATAAAAAATGACATATCAGAAATGAAAAACACATTGGAAGGTCTAAAAAGCAGAGTAGAGGAAGCTGAGGACCAGATCAGTGAATTAGAAGAAAGGGTAGAAAAAAATCAACCAATCAGAAAACCAAAATGAAAAAACGATTAAAAAACAGGTAGACAGCTTAAGAGAACTGTGGGACAACTGGAAACATAATAATATTTGCATCATAGGAGTCCCCGAAGAAGAAAATGAGCAAGGGTTAGAGAATATATTCAAAGGAATAGTGACAGAAAACTTTCCTAATTTGGTGAAGGAAGAAGGCATTCAAGTCCAAGAAGCACAGAGAGCCCCAAGTAAGAAGAACCCAAACAGGCCCACACCAAGACACATAGTAATCAAACTGCCAAAAATTAAAGACAAACAGAGAATCCTAAAAGCAGCAATGAAACAAAGAGCTGGTTTTTCGAAAAGATAAACAAGATTGATGGACCCTTAGCTAGACTCACCAAGAAATAAAGAGAGAGAACCCAAATACACAAAATCATAATTGAAAGAGGAGAAGTAACAACTGACACCACAGAAATACAAAAGATTGTTAACAACTACTATGAACAATTATATGGCACTGATAGCTTCATGGGGGAGTTTTACCAAACATTCAAAGGAGAACTAACACCCATTCTCCTCAAACTATTTCAAAAAATTCAAAAAGAAGGAAGACTTCTAAACTTGTTTTATGAGGCCAGCATAATTCTAATTCCAAAACCAGAAAAAGATACTGCAAAGAAAGAAAACTATAGACCAGTATCCCTGATGAACATAGATGCCAAAATCCTGAACAAAATACTAGCAAACTGGATCCAGCAATACACCAAAAAAATTATTCACGATGACCAAGTGGGATTCATCCCAGGGATACAAGGCTGGTACAATATTCGTAAATCAATAAACGTGATACACCACGTAAATAAAATGAAGAATAAAAAACACATGATCATATCAATAGATGCCAAAAAAGCCTTCGACAAAATCCAGCATCCATTTCTGATAAAAACACTCAGCAATGTGGGAATACAGGGATCATATCTCCACATAATAAAGGCCGTATATGAAAGACCTACAGCCAACATCATACTCAATGGGCAAAAACTAAAAGCATTTTCCTTAAGAACAGGAACATGGCAAGGGTGCCTACTTTCGCCACTCTTATTTAAAATTATACTGGAAGTCTTAGCCACAGCAATCAGACAGGAAGAAAAAATAAAAGGGATCCAAATTGGAAAGGCGGAAGTGAAACTGTCATTATTTGATGATGACATAATACTATACGTAGAAAATCCCAAAGACGCCATCAAAAATTTACTAGACTTAATAAATGAATTTGGCAAAGTAACAGGATACAAAATTAACGTCAAGAAATCGATG
Source organism: Molossus molossus (assembly GCF_014108415.1). Classification (NCBI taxonomy): domain Eukaryota; kingdom Metazoa; phylum Chordata; class Mammalia; order Chiroptera; family Molossidae; genus Molossus; species Molossus molossus. Next base: position 9,982,216 of record NW_023425347.1, read on the forward strand.
GCATTCTTATACACCAATGATGAACTCACAGAAAGAGAAACTGAGAAAACAATCCCATTTACCATCGCGGCAAAAAAATTAAGATACCTAGGAATAAACTTAACCAAAGAAATAAAGGACCTATTCACTGAAAACTACAGGTCATTGAGAAAAGAAATAGAGGAAGATATAAAAAAGTGGAAGCGCATACCCTGTTTATGGATTGGAAGAATTAACATCATTAAAATGTCCATATTACCCAAAGCAATCTATAGATTCAATGCAATCCCCATCAAAATACCAACGGCATTCTTCACAGAATTAGAACAAGTACTTCAAAAGTTCATATGGAACCAAAAAAGACCTCAAACAGCCACAGCAATCTTGAAAAGGAAGAACAAAGTTGGAGGGATCACATTACCAGAATTCAGGTTATACTACAAAGCTACTGTAATCACAACAGCCTGGTACTGGCACAAGAACAGGCATATAGACCAGTGGAACAGAACAGAGAACCCAGAAATGGACCCAAGGCAATATGCTCCATTAATATTTGACAAAGGTGGCAAGAGCATACAGTGGAGTGAGGACAGCCTCTTTAATAAATGGTGTTGGGAAAATTGGACTGCTGCATGCAGAAAAATAAAACTAAACCATCAACTTACACCCTACATGAGAATAAACTCAAAATAGATAAAAGACTTAAATGTGACTCATGAATCCATAAAAATTCTAGAAGAGACTGTAGGCAACAAAGTTTTAGACATCATACGCAGCAGAATTTTCACTGATACATCACCTAAGTCAATAGAAACAAAGGATAAAATGAACACATGGGACTACATCAAACTCAAAAGCTTCTGCACAGCGAAAGATACAATCATCAAAATGGAAAGGCTACCCACTGTATGGGAGAGCATAATTGCCAATGATATATCAGATAAGGGGTTAATTTCCAATATATATAGAGTCCTCATACAACTCCACAAAAGGAAGAGAAAGAACCCAATTAAAAAATGGGCAGAGGAACTAAATAGACACTTCTCCAAACAGGACATACAAATGGCTAAGAGACATGTGAAGAAATGCTCATCATCACTAATCATCAGAGAGATGCAAATTAAAACAACAATGAGGTATCACCTCACACCTGTCAGAATGGCCACCATCAACAAATCATCAAACAACAAGTGTTGGCAAGGACGTGAAGAAAGGGGGACTCTAGTACACTGCTGGTGGGAATGCAGACTGGTGCAGCCACTATGGAAAACAATATGGTGTTACCTCAGAAAATTAAAAATTGAACTTCCATTTGACCCAGTGATCCCACTTCTAGGAATATACCCTAGGAAGCCTGAAACACCAATCAGAGAGAATATATGTACCCCCTTGTTTATAACAGCACTATTTACAATCGCTAAGATCTGGAAACAGCCCAAGTGTCCATCAATAGATGAGTGGATAAAAAAGCTGTGGTACATATACACAATGGAGTACTATGCAGCTGTAAGAAAGAAAGATCTCGTATCCTTTGAGACGACATGGAGGGACCTGGAAAGTATCATCCTAAGTAAAACAAGCCAAACAGAGAAAGACAGGTATCATATGATCTCACTTATCTGTGGAATATAATGAACATAACTATGAGGAATAGAGTAGTCCCAGAGATGTGGAAGTGGGGTACAGACTGACAATCCCCAGAAGAGGGGGTGGTGGGGGAGAGATAAACCACAGAACTTATATGCATGTATGCATGAACAGTGGACATGGACAACAAACTGGGGACAGAGCAGGGAGGGAGGGGGAGGGGGGAATCAGTGGGGGAGGGAATGAGAACATCTATAACAAAAATTAATTAATAAAAATAAATAAATTTAAAAAAGACATATTTTGTGTGCTATAGGTATTATATACTATATTCTTACAATAAAGTAAGCTAGAGAAAAGAAAATTATAAGGAGAAAATACATTTACAGTACTGCACTGTATTTACAGATGCTGTACATTTATATTATGTTTACAAGATGAATTTTCTGTCAGTACCTTCATCCGTGTTGTCTTATATGATACAAAACACCGTAGATATTACACGTATTACTAACACTAGATATCCAAAATGAAAAGATAATGTGAAAAAGAAATACATTTTTATCGCAGGTATAACGATTTACACATTGATAGCAAAGATCAGCAACTGCCCTGGCCGGTTTGGCTCAGCAGGTAGAGCGTTGGCCCACAGTCCAGAGAAACCCGGGTTCGGTTCCAGCTAAGGGCATGTACCTCGGTTGCAGTTTGTCCCAGCCCTGGTTGGGGTCGTGTAGGTGGCAACCAGTCACTGTGTCTCTCTCACATCGATATTTCTCTCTCTCTCTCCCTCTTGCTCTATGCAAAAATGTCCTTGGGTGAGGAAAAAAAAAAAGATCAGCAACCTACTTTTAGGTAGTCTAGCCTATATACGAATTAACCATTATAAAAATGTTTATGGCATACAGTATTATAGTCATATTTATAATACAGTATTAGAAGCAATGTTACATTTTTTAAAAACTGTTTACCAATTATGAGAGGGTGAGCCAGAGAGCAAGAGAGGAGGGAGAGAAGCATTCTGTATGGTAATGTAATTTTTTGAATCCAAAGTTATAAAACAGTAAGGAAACTAACACATTATTAGTTTTACATTAAGATTACTCACCTTACGCCTATGTACGATGGGATAGCCACTTCGGTGCAAGTCCTGCACACGGTGTTCTGCACGATGAAGACTCCATGATGGACACGCATGAGTGCTTAGGCGCTGATGACGACACACAGAAGGGTCTCATACTGTTCTGGCTGTACCTTTATTAGATGTTCACAGGAAGATACTCACGCACATGCACAACACATGTTTAGCATGCCCAGCAACGATTATTTACTATTCATCAAGTGGAAGTGTATCATCATAAGGATCTTCATCCTTGTCCTCACAGTGCACAGGCTGAGGAGGAGGAGGAGGGTCCGCCTTGCTGGCGCAGGGGTGGAGGCCGAAGGGATGCAGGAGGAGAAAGCGGAAGTAGGAGGTTCACGCATACTTGGTGAAACTCTGAATACCTGGTCGTTTCTGTCTGACTTTCCTGCTTTTTTATTTCTCTAAAAATGTTTCTATATGGTACCAATCTTTCTTCTTCCATTTTTTTTCATTTCAGTGCGGTATCACGGAAGGGTCCATGTCATAAAAGAAGTTGAAAGCAGTCCTAAGTAATCACAACCCTTCTGCCAGGTTGTCTAATGTCAGTTTATTCTCCAGCTCTGCTACTTCTGCGTCCTCTTCCTCATCACATGGCACTGCTTTGGAAGAACAGATCTCCACCAAGTCGTCTTCGGTGAATCCCTCGGGTGTGGTGTCTATGGCTCTTGAATTTCACCAAGATCCTTATCTTGAAACCCTTCACCCCTCCCCACATTTTGCTTTTGTCATATCCACAATCTCCTTCATGTTTGTCTTTTTTTTTTTTTTTCCAAATCTTTATTGTTGGATGTAAAATGTATTACAGATGTTCCACATTTTTCCCCCATTGACCCCCTCCTCCCCACTCCCGCCCCCCTCCCACCTTTTCCCACATTATTGTCTGTGTCCATTGGTTATGTATATAAGTTCTTTGGTTTATTTCTTCCCACCCTCCCAACCCCTTTCCCTTTGAGGTTTGTCAGTCTAGCAATGAATTTGTGCTTCTTAATCCCTTCACCTTTTTCACCCATTCCCCCAATCCCCTTCCCAACTGGCAACCAACAAAATGTTCTCTGTATCTATGAGAATGTTTCTGTTGTTCCTGTTCATTTTGTTTGTAGATTCCATTGTTGATAGATATGCATTCATTGCCATTTTGTTTGTTCATACATTTTATCTTTTTCTTCAAAAAGACCCTTCATCATTTCATATAATAATGGTTTGGTGGTGATGAACTCCTTTAACTTTTTCTTGTCTGGGAAAGTTTTTGTATGTCCATCGATTCTAAATGACAGCTTTGCAGGATAGAGTAATTTTGGTTGTAGGTTCTTGGTTTTTATCACTCTAAATATTTCTTGCCACTCCCTTCTGGCCTGCAAAGTTTCTTTTGAGAAATCAGCTGACAGCCTAATGGGTATTCCCTTGTAGGTAACTAGCTGCCTTTCTCTTGCTGCTTTTAATATTCTCTCTTTGTCTTGAACCTTTTGCATTTTGATGATGATGTGTCTTGGTGTGTGCCTCTTGGGGTTCATCTTGTTTGGGACTCTCTGTGCTTCCTGGACTTGTATGTCTGTTTCCTTCACCAAGTTAGGAAAGTTTTCTGCCATTATTGTTTCAAACAGGTTTTCGATTTCTTGTTCTCTCTCTTCTCCTTCGGGCACCCCCAAGATGCGAATGTTGGCACGCTTGAAGTTATCCCAGAGGCTCCTTACTCTATCCTCATTTTTTTGGATTCTTTTTTCTTTTTGCTCTTCTGATTGGGGATTTTTTGCTTCCTTATATTCCAAATTGATGGTTTGCTCCTTGGATCTACATACTCTATTATTGAAGCTGTGTAAATTATTCTTTATTTCAGTTAATGCCTCCTTTAATTCTAACTGTGTATCCATGATTTCTAACTGGTACTTTTTTATGCTCTTGATGCCCTCCCTAAGTTCACTGAGGTTCTCACTAAGCTCATTGAGCATCCTTATAAGCAGTATTTTGAACTCAGTATCTGTTAGGTTGCTTATCTCCTTTTCGCTTAGTTCTTTTATTGGGGTTTTGTTCTGTTCTTTCATTTGGGACCTGTTTCTTTGTATCCTCATTTTGGCTGCCTCCCTGTGTTTGTTTCTGTGTATTACTTAATGAGAGGTATGGGGCTCGCTGAGACCCAATGGTGCTCGTTTGAAAGAATTTAGGAAAAACCTGAAGCAGGATCCAAGACCGGCCAATCCTATGGTTAAGCAAGTGGCAACAGCTTGAAAGTTGTGTGGGGCGGGGTGGGGCGGGGCCTCAGGGAGTCAGCAGGGCGGGGCTACGAGTGTGAGCCAGGTTGCTGGAGTCCCAGATATGGCTTCTGTCTGCCGCCCCCGGGAAGGGCTCACCAAAGGAACAAAGGCCTCCGACAGCACCTTTGTCCCGGAGGAAGGCCCCTCTCCAGCGCTCGCTCCAGTGCCAAACAGCTCAGTTCTTCCCTGTATGTCTCTGGCGCCCCTCGAGCTGCCTCCCCTCCGAGCTTAGAGGGAGAGAGTCTGATAAGTCCGTGCGCAGGCCCTTTAGGGAGCTGCCTGGGGCTCCAGCCGCTTCAGCTTCCCTGAGCCTCAGTTTCCGCTGGTTTTTCCAGCCAGAAGTTATGGGGACTTCTCTTCCTGGCACTGGAACCCTGAGCGGGGCACCTGGTGTGGGACGGGGACCCCTCAGTCCTCAGGAAGGACCTTCCCAGCCGCGGGATCCTCCTGATTTTTATCCACCACGCTTGGGTGTGGGACCAGCCCGTCTCGCCGCTGCGCCGCCGCCGCCCCCCCTCGCACCTCCGCCCATCCTACCGGTCTGGATGTAGCTGCTTTTTTTTTTTTCCCTTAGTTCCGTAGTTGTACGACTTCCATTCAGCTTGATTTCAGGCGGTTTTGAATGATGGTTGTTCTTTAGTTTAGTTGTAACTTTGATGTGGTTGTGGGAGGACACGATACCGCGTTTACCTACCCGCCATCTTGACCGGAAGTCCTTCATGTTTGTCTTGATTGGCTCTGTTGTAAATGCTGTGAGGCCACGCACGGCACGGACAGTCTCACCAGCACGAATTCACTGTTTCGGGCTCGATGGCTTACATGGATTTTTCTATAACAACGATGGCATCTTCAATGGCATAATCCTTCTGAACTTTCATAATGTGCTCTCTATTGGGGTTCTTTTTCATAGCATTGACAATGCTTTCTATAGAGTACTATCAAGTCTTAAAGGTCCTTATGACCCCTGATCTAAAGGCTGAATTAGAGACGTTGTGTTGGGGCAACTAGACCACTTCAACAGCTTTGGTGTTGAACTCATGGGCTCCTGGGTGGTCAGAGGCATTATCCAATATCAAAACAACTTTTTTTCCTTATTGATTCTACAGACAGAGAGGAAGGGAGAAGGGGAGAGAGAGAGAGAGAAACATCAATGAGAGAGAACATCAAGTGGCTGCCTCCTGAAGGACCCCCAACCGGTAATCAGGCCCACAACCTGGGTATGTGCCCTGACCGGGAATCGAACCGGCAACCTCTTGGTGCATGGATCGATGCTCAACCAGTGAGTCACACTGGCCAGGCTCAAAACAATTTTATTTTACTTTTTTATCCTCACCCGAGGACATTTCTGCATTTATCTTTAGGTAGAACAGGAGGGGGAGAGGGAGGAAGAGAGAGAGAAAAACATTGATGTGAGAGAGACACATCAACTGGTTGCCACCCACACGACCGGGACCGGGGACAAACTGTAACCGAGGTACGTGCCCTTAGCAGAAACCGAACCCGGACCTCTCCGGTCCGTGGGCTGACGCTCTAACCGTCGAGCCAAACCGGACAGGGCCAGGCTCGAAACAACTTTAGAAGGTAGTCCCTTACTGGCAAGGCCCTTCCTGACTTCAGGGACAAAACAACGATGGAACCAATGCAGAGAAAGTGTTCTCATTGTTCAGGCCTTTTTGTTGTAATTTAATCAAAAGACTGGCAACTGGTGTTTATCTTTTCCCTCCAAGTCTCAGGGGTTAGATAAGGCCGGGCCTGATGGTAAACCCGACTGCACTGGCACAGAACCGTAGACGTAGCCTATCCTTCCTGCCCTAATTCCTGGTCCTCGCTTCTCTTCCTTCCTAATAAGTGTCTTTTGTGGCATTTATTTTTTTCCAGGATAGGGCACTTTTGACCACATTAAAAACATGGTCAGGTAGCTATCCTTTCTGCTAAATGATTTTCTTTTTTTTTTTATTCTCACCCGAGGACATTTTTCCATTTTTTGTTCAGATAGAGTGGAAGAAAGAGAGAGAGAGAAACATTGACATGAAAGGGACACATCGAGTGGCTGCCACCCACATGACCAACCAGGGCCGGGGACAAACTGCAACCGAGGTACATGCCCTTAGCGGGAACCAAACCCGGGTCTCTCTGGACCGCAGGCCGATGCTCCAAACGCTGAGCCAAACTAGCCAGGGCTAAATGATTTTCTTAGTAGCAACTACAAATTTATCTTCTACCTCTTGGTTGACAGAAGCTGCTATCTCCATGTTTTTTAAGTCAAACCTCCTGCTAAATTCAAACCGTTCTTTGCTGGCATTAAATTCTGCAGCTTTAGATTCTTCACCTTCCTTTTGCTTCAAGTAAATGACCTCACTGTTTCTGGAATTATATTGAAGCCCTTGGTATGTCTTTCTTACAGCAATCCCACAACCACATAAAAACTGTCTTTTCAATGCAAAGTTAAAAAAACATTTTAAGTTCTCACAGGGTAGCTCAGTTGGTTCGAGCATGGTCCTGATATGCCAAGGTTGCGGGTTCCATTCCCTGTCAGGGCAAATACAAGAATCAACCAATGACCCTGGCTGGTTTGGCTCAGCAATCAGAGCGTTGGCCTGAGGACCAATGAGTCACGGGTTCAATTCCAGTCAAGGACACGTACCTCAGTTGCGGTTCCTCGCCGGCCCTGGTCGGGTCGTGTGGGAGGCAACCAGTCAATGTGGCTCTATCACATTGATGTTTCTGTCTGTCTCTCTTTCTTCCTCCCTCCCACTCTATCTGATAATAAGTAGAAAAATATCCTCAAGTGAGGAATAAAAAAAATAGAATCAACCAATAAATACATAAATAAGTGGGACAACAAATCAATATCTCTCTGTCACCCCCTCTCTAAAATCAATAAATAAAATTTTTTATAAAGACTGGATGTTTTATATATAATGTGCAAGGTTTTCACACCTGCTGTTTTAGCTGCAGTGACAGCTTCACACGTTTTCCTTGTCCCTGTGCTGGAGGTATTTATCTTGAAACGGTGGGCAACCGCAGCTGCAGACCTCGATCTACGGTACATATCAAGCAATTCAACTTTTTCTTATAATGTCACGACTTTTCTCTGCTTCTTGGGAACACTTCCAGCATCACTGGTGGCACCTCATATAGGTCCCATGGTGTTATTTCAGGCTGATGGCATTGCACAGAACATGGTGAAAAGACACAGGAACCATGGGAGACCACTTGACTGCAACACCAACTTTCCTGGAGAGATGAACTGCTCACTGGCGACGATCAGCCTCACAACATCTTAAGCAGATACTCAGAAGGCTTGAGCTCACTGCAGCAGCCATGGGAGGAGCTGTAAAATGCTTGCAGCCCTGCAATATATGCTCCGGTGAGTTAGGATTTACGACTGATCTTTATTTCTGTTCACGCTTCGCTTGATTGTGAGTGGTACCATGTGTGTTCTGTGTTTCTGTGCATAAGTTTTTTTTTATCCTCATCCTAGGCCGACGCTCTAACTGCTGAGCCAAACAGGCCAGGGCCGTGCATAAGTTTTGATAAATTAAATTTTATAACAAATTTGTATATATTTTATGGTAGTAAATGGTAAAATAAACTAGTACCTATGCATTCATAACATAACAAACTGTTTCTTAATTGTTTTGACATTTAGACTACACGGTTCATTTGCAAGTTTTCTCAAATTGTCACTAATCTCCAAAATATGTTCCAGTATATTTATTGAAAAAATCTGCATATAAATTGACCTATGCAGTTCAAACACATGTTGTTCAAGGGTCAACTGTAATTCAGCCTCCTGAGAAAAGCTTTCCATTCATTAGAGGAAAATGGCACCTGTCAAGCTCTAGCCCAAGAGAGTCAGTGGCTCCCAAACTGGTAAATTTGGGCCCAGGGGATGAGGGATAGCAGCAGCTCCAAGACCAGAAAGTTCCTAAGTGGTTTTCCTTCCAAGGGAAAGATCTTAGTTGACATGAGGCTCCATCCCCTCCACATGTTCATTCAGCTCCTTCGGCTATAATAGTCTACTATGTCAGCTTGAGCCAAAAGCTAACCGGGTCAAGATCCTTCTGAGATGTCTTTTCCTCGAAAGGAATTGTGTCATCAATTTGTTCTGGTCTCAAGCCCACATGAAATACTATTGAGTATAAACCAGATGCTCAACAAACATTACAAGAGTAACTCATGAAGGGGCATGATGGTTAATTTTACTGTCAACATGACTGTATATTTGGGGTATCCAGATATTTGGCTAAGCATTACTTCTGGGTGTGTCTAGGAGGTCTATAGACGGGCTTAGCACTTGAATCGGTGGATTCAGCACATTGGATTGCCTTCCTCAGTGTGGGTGGGCCCCATCCAATCCACTGAGGGCATGAATAGAACAAAAGGCTGGTAAGGGAGAGTGTATACACAATTGACTCAGGATCAAACTGCACGGGTCCATTTGTATGTGGATTTTCTCCATTGACCTGTGCAGTTCAAACCCAAGTTGTTCAAGGGTCAACTCCATGGTTGAGAATCCTTGTATTTGGAGGGTTGACTATAGTTATACACAGATTTTCAACTGTTCTGGGAGGTGAGCACCCCCAACCCCTGAGTTGTTCAAGGGTTAAATACACGTATATATCTCCTATTGGTTGAGTCTCTCTGGACAATCGAGAGAGTTTTATAGTGAAATTGTCACATGAGTTTAAAGGCAACACACCAGGCCGGCCGATGTGGCTCAGTGGATTAAGTGTCCTCCCATGGTCTGGGTTCAATTCCTAGTCAGGGCACATGTCCGGGTTGTGGAATCGATCCCCAGTAAGGGGCATGCAGGAGGCAGCTGATTGATGTATCTCTCTCACATTGATCTTTCTATCTGTCTCTCACTGCCTTTTTCTCTAAAAATATCAATTAAAAAAATATTTAAAAATAGTTTAAAGGCAACATACCAGAGGGAGGAAGAAAACTTCAGGAAACAGGAAAACAAAACAAATATTTCTTCAATTATAAGAGATGAAAATAACCATCTTTAAGCCCTGGTCATTTTCTCAGAAGTTGGTGGCTCACACTTAACTTCCTGCTAAATAATTTGACTTGATTTATCTATTAAGATAAATACAGCAGTAACTCGACACCCAGAAAATAAACATTTGGGTGCAAATGTCCCCTAATCTGGATTCTGAAGAATATGTTTCCAGTGTGATCCATCTGGTCCCCAAGCCCCAGCAAATCACATGAAAAGAATTTGAGCACAATCTTAGCTCCTTACAAGGGATGCTTCTGGCAAAGACTGTTTGTCCACCGCTGTGGTACCATTTCCTCTGCTCCAAACTTCAGAAAGCTGCCTTGGTGGTGCGTAGTTTTTGTTTCTTGTTTTCTGTGTTCTGGAAACCTCTTGACACTTGTTCCTTAAAGATCTACAAGTCAGTCCTATTCTTATACATTCCTCAACTTAGTCTTTTAAAACCCTTCTTTCATATCAGATGTTTATGTTTATTTTATGTGGAAAATAGTTGAACATGGTATTAACTGGCAGATATGGATAGTTTGAAAAAACTAGTCAACCCTGGATCATTCCAAAGAATTGATGACAATGGTAATAAATCTTATTTCCAACTTCAACTGACACGTCCTAAATCAAGTTCCGTATTACCACACTTCCTCTCAGTGGGAGGTGCCGCACAGAGTGCAAGAGGAGCACACCGGACAGAAGCACCTCCTACATGCTGCTCGGGCTGCTGAGGGAGAAGGGACAAGCAGCTGGAGCTTTTGGTGATGTATTGTCAAGTTCTAAAACAGCCCTGGAGGCTGCTCTAGGTCCTGTGCAGCTCTACAAAAATTTTGAAATCTGTCTGTCAATTTACACACACACACACACACACACACAGATGGGGATTAGGTAAATCTATTAAATCTGTATTTTGAAAGTATTATTTCTTAACAATATTGGGTCTTTGAACAAAGTATATATCCTCATTTACTTATGTCTTTATTATAGTGATATTTTATAGTTTTCAGTATGCAGTTCTTTCACATTTTTGTTAGATTTATTCTTAAGTACTTTATATTTTTTATGCTATTGTAAATGTTGGTTTTTAATTTCAGCTTTTTTTTTTCATCCTCACCTGAGGACATTTTTGCATTTATCTTGAGATAGAGCAGGAGGGAGAGGGGGAGAAAGAGAGAGAGAAACATCAATGTGAGAGAGACACATCGACTGGCTGCCACCCACACGATCCCAACCAGGGCTGGGGACAAAATGCAACTGAGGACATGCCCTGAGCAGGAACCAACTCGGGTCTCTCTGGTCCCTGGTCCGACACTTCAACCGCTGAGCCAGACTGGCCAGGGCTGCATTGAATTTTGTATATAGACAGTCATGTCATCTGTGAAAAAAGACAATATTATTTAGAATTTTTTAATCTGGATGTCTTTTATTTCTGTTTCTTGCATAATTTCACACTCTAGAATTTCCAGTACAGTGTGAATAGAGACATCTTCGATTTGCTCCTGATATTAGGAGGAAATTATTCAGTCTTGCACAATTAATTATCATGTTTGCAATAGGGTTTTTGTAGATGCATTTTATCAGATTGGGGAAGTTTCCTTTATTCCTAGTTTGCCTAAGTTTTATGAGAAATAGATAGCAGATTTTATCAAATAATTTTTCTGTATTGATTGAAATAATTATGTAAATGTCAAATCAACCTTGCATTCCTAGGATAAAACCACGACCTTGATACTGTTATTACTGGAATGGAATATCAGAATATTCCATTCACTAAACTTTGTTTAGAACTTTTGCACCTATTTTTACAAGAAATAGTGTTTTGTAGTTTTCTTTCTTTTAACTAAAAGAGTTGACAATTTTATTTTCACATTTCACAATACAAATTAAAACGCTTTTTAAAATGTTCTTCCATCACCCGGTGGGTGTGGCTCAGTGGATTGTTTCTTCCCATGGACTGAGAGGTCCCTGTTGGATTCTGGTCAGAGCACAGGCCAGGTCGCAGGCTCGATCCCCAGTAGGGGGCATGCAGGAGGCAGCTGATCAATGCTTCTCTCTCACATGGATGTTTCTATCTCCTTCTCCCTTCTTCTCTCTCTCTCTCTCTTGCAAGTCATTAAAATATATTTTAAAATAAAATAGGGGATTTCAAAATGGTGGCAGAGTGAATGGAAACTACACAGACTGTCTCCCAGGACCAAATTGGAATTACAACTTAAACATACACAAATCGACAGAAGAAAGCAACAGAAAAGCAGCTTGAGAGGATCATATAACCAGGGACACTGACTCAATCCTGCTAGGATTCCGGAGGTGCAAGGGGGCCTGGGGGCCCACGGTCGTCAGTCGCCTTAGCTGTGAGAAGCGCCCTCGGGGTTAAACTCCCAAGCAGCTCCACAGCGCAGAGCCGAGTCAGACCCTAAAATAGCCACAGCCACTCACCTTGGGCTCCAGCAGAGGGAGGGTGGACGGGACTGGAACTATGTGGGGAAACTCGGGATTTGGAGGGTGCTCAGAGCTTTTCCTGAGTTGTGGCCATGCAGGACGGTGGCCATCTTACTCCTTCCCAGGGCTCTGGGGAGAGGCAGCGGCCCCACTCTCAGAGCTTCAACCCCACTCTGTGGGCCATTAAAATGCAAATTGAGGATCACTAACAACCAACATCTGCCCCCCCTTCAGGAAATCCCCTTACTGAGCACCAGAGGCAGTTTTTTAATCAACTGACAACCCAAAACTAAGTAAACTTGACTAATAGCCTCCAGGCTAAAAACTAGAGGATAACAGTACTACTCCGGGACTAGCAACTCTAACCAGGAAAATAAGACTTGACTGTGGTGTTTAACTTGGGTCCTCCCTCGCTCATCCAAACCCAGGAGAGGGAGCCACAAACAGCAGAACACCAACACCCACAGGAAAAACTTGACAGGCCCCAAAGCCCACTGTGATAGCCAAGAAGGTGAAACATGAAACAAAAGCCAAATGAGAGAACAAGAGACCTCCACCAAAGATGAGATCAATGTGGAGCAGTTAGGCAAGCTAACGGAGCTAGAATTCAGAGCCATGATCTTGAGGAAGCTCAACAGCATAAGCAAGGACATAGAGATGCTGAAAATAAACCAATTGGAAATTAAAAATCACCAAGAAGAAATCAAGAATGACATATCAGAAATAGAGAACACATTGGAAGGTCTAAAGAGCAGAGTAGAGGAAGCTGAAGACCGGATTAGTGAATTAGAAGACAGGGTACAAAAAATCAACCAATCATAAAACCAAAAGGAAAAAAAGATTAAAAAACAGGAAGACACCTTAAGAGAACTGTGGGACAACTGGAAACATAATAATATTCGTATCATAGGAGTCCCCGAAGAAGAAAAAATGAACAAGGGTTAGAGAATATATTCAAAAAAATAGTGACAGAAAACTTCCCTAATTTGGTGAAGGAATAAGGTCAAGTTCAAGAAGCACAGAGAGCCCCAAGTAAGAAGAACCCAAATAAGCCCATATCATGACACATACTAATTAAAATGCCAAAAATTAAAAACAAACAGAGAATCCTAAAAGCAGCAAGAGATAAGCAACAGGCTACCTACAAAGGAAACCCCATAAGGCTCTCAGCTGACTGCTCACAAGAAACACTACTGGCCAGAAGGGAATGGCATGAAGTAATCAAGCTCATGAAAAACAAGGATCTGAATCCAAGAATACTCTACCCAGCAAGGCTGTCATTCAAAATAGAAGGTCAAATAAAGAGCTTCCCAGACAAAAAAAAACCTAAGGGAATACATTAGCACCAAACCAGCACCACAAGAAATGTTAAAATAAAAACTGCCATAATTAGTAGAAGAAATAGGAAGAAAAATAGAACCAAACTGAACAAAAATGGCAATAAGTAAGTACATATCAATAATCACCTTAAATGTAAATGGACTGAATGCTCCCATAAAAAGACACAGAGTAGCTGATTGGATAAGAAAGCATGACTCATCTATATGTTGTTTACAAGAGACCCACCTGACAACAAAAGACTCACATAGGTTGAAAGTGAGGGGTGGAAAATTATTTTCCAAGCAAACAGAAAGGAAAACAGAGCTGGGGTAGCAATACTCATATCTGATAAAATAGATTTCAAAATGAAGGACATAACTAGAGACAAAGAAGGCCACTACATAATATTGAAAGGATCTATCCAACAGGAAGATATAACCTTGATAAACATATATGCATCTAATATAGGAGCACCAAAATATATTAAAAATCTTCTGGAGGACTTCAAAGGAGAAATCAAAAGCAATACGATCATAGCAGGGGACTTCAACACCTCATTCACACCACTGGATAGATCCTCTAGACAAAAAACTAGCAAGGAAACAGAGACTCTAAATGAAGCACTAGACCAAATGGATTTAGTAGCTATCTACAGAGAATTACACCCCAAAATGACAGAATTCACATTGTTCTCAAGTGCACATGGGGCATTCTCAAAGATAGATCACATGATAGGACACAAACTAAATCTTCTCAGATTACAGTGGCATGAAACTAGAAATCAGTTGCAACAAAAACATGAAAAGAGCCCTGGTCAGTTTGGCTCAGCGGTTGAACGTCAACCTGCGGACCAGAGAGTCCCGGGTTCAGTTCCGGCTATGGGCACTTACCACAAAAAAAAAACAAAAAAACAAAACACAAAATCAAACATGCAAATACATTTGAAAACATGGAGCCTAATACCATGTTATTAAACAATGAATGGGTTACCAAGGAAATCAAGGAAGAAATTAAAAACTTTCTGGAAACCAATGAAAATGAATACACAACAACACAAAATCTATGGGATGCAGCAAAAGCAGTTCTGAGAGGGAAGTTCATAGCACTACAGGCCTACCTCAAGAAACAAGAAGAATTTCTAATAGACTAACCTCACAACTCAAAAAATTGGAAAGCAAACAAAAAGAAAACCCCAGAACAAGTAAGGAAGGAACTAGTAAAGATCAGAGCAGAAATAAATGACACAGAGACCAAAGAATCAATGAAAAAAAGAGCTGGTTTTTCGAAAAAATGAACAAGATTGATAGACCCTTACCTAGACTCACCAAGAAACAAAGAGAGAGAACCCAAATACACAAAATCAGAAATGAAAGTGGAGAAGTAACAACTGACACCACAGAAATACAAAAGATCATTAACAGCTACTATGAATAATTATATGGCAACAAATTCGACAATCTAAGTGAAATGGGCACATTTCTAGAAACACACACATCGTCTTCCAAAACTGGACCAAAACTTGGAAAGACCAATAACAACTAAGGAAATTGAAGAGGTAATCAAGACTCTCCCAGCAAACAAAAGCCCAGACCCTGATAGCTTCATGGGGTAGTTTTACCAACCATTCAAAAAAGAACTAACGCCCATTCTTCTCAAACAATTTCAAAAAAATTCAAGAAGAAGGAAGACTTCCAAACTTGTTTTATGAGGCCAGCATAATTCTAATTCCACAACCAGAAAAAGACACTACAAAAAAAGAAAACGACAGGCCAATATCCCTGATGAACATGGATGCCAAACTCCTGAACAAAATACTAGCAAATCGGATCCAGCAATACATCAAAAAAATTATTCACCATGACCAAGTGGGATTCATCCCAGGGATGCAAGGCTGGTACAATATTCGCAAATCAATAAATGTGATACACCTCATAAACAAAATGAAGAAAAAAACCACATGAACATATCAATAAATGCTGAAAAAGCCTTCGACAAAATCCAGCATCCATTTCTGATAAAAACACTCAGCAATGTGGGAATACAGGGATCATATCTCCACATAATAAAGGCCATATATGAAAGACCTACAGCCAACATCATACTCAATGGGCAGAAACTAAAAATATTTCCCTTAAGAACATGAACAAGACAGGGATGGCCACTTTCGCCACTCTTATGTAACATTATACTGGACGTCTTAGCCACAGCAATCAGACAGGAAGAAAAAATAAAAGGGATCCAAATTGGAAAGGAGGAAGTGAAACTGTCATTATTTGCAGATGACATGATATTATACATAGAAAACCCTAAAAACTCCATCAAAAATCTACTAGACTGAATAAATGAATTTGGCAAAGTAGCAGGATACAAAATTAACGTCAAGAAATCGACGGCATTCTTATACACCAGTGATGAACTCACAGAAAGAGAAACTGAAAAAACAATCCCATTTACCATCACGGCAAAAAAATTAAGATACCTAGGAATAAACTTAACCAAAGAAGTAAAGGACCTATTTGCAGAAAAGTACAGGATATTGAAAAAAGAAATAGAGGAAGATATAAAAAAGTGGAAGCACATACCTTGTTCATGGATTGGAAGAATTAACATCATTAAAATGTCCATATTACCCAACGCATCTATTGATTTAATGCAATCCCCATCAAAATACCAACGACATATTTCACAGAACTGGAACAAATACTTCCAAAGTTCATATGGTACCAAAAAAGACCTTGAATAGCCACAGCAATCTTGAAAAAGAAGGACAAAGTAGGTGGGATCACAATACCAGATATCAGGTTATACTACAAAGCGACTGTAATCAAAACAGCCTGGTACTGGCACAAAAATAGGTATACAGACCAGTGGAACAGAACAGAGAACTCAGAAATGGACCCAAGGCAATACGCTCCATTAATATTTGACAAAGGTGGCAAGAGCATACAGTAAAGACAGCCTCTTTAATGAATGGTGTTGGGAAAATTAGACAGCTACATGAAAAAAAATAAAAAATAAACTAGACCATCAAATTACACCATACACAAAAATAAACTCAAAATTATAAAAGACTTTAATGTGACCCGTGAATCCATAGAATGTTAGAAGAAAATCTAGGCAACAAAATTTCAGACATTATATGCAGCAGAATTTTTACTGATACATCACGTAAGGCAACAGAAACAAAGGAAAAAACGAACACATGGGACTACATCAAACTAAAAAGCTTCTGTGCAGCAAAAGAAACAGTCATCAAAGTGGAAAGGCTACCCACTGTATGGGAGAGCATCATTGCCAATGATATATCAGATAAGGGGTTAATTTCCAATATATATAGAGTGCTCATACAACTCCACAAAAGGAAGACAAAGAACCCAATTAAAAAATGGGCAGAGGAGATGAGTAGACAACTCTCCAAACAGGACATACAAATGGCCAAGGGATATATGAAGAAATGCTCAACATCATTAATCATCAGAGAGATGCAAATTAAAACAACAATGAGTTATCATCTCACACCTGTCAGAATGGCCGCCATCAACAAATCATCAAACAACAAGTGTTGGCGAGGGTGTGGATAAAAGGGGACTCTAGTACACTGCTGGTGGGAATGCAGACTGGTGCAGCCACTATGGAAAACAATATGGTGTTACCTCAGAAAATTAAAAATTGAATTTCCATTTGACCCAGTGATCCCACTTCTAGGAATATACCCTAAGAAGCCTGAAACACCAATCAGAAAGAATATATGTACCCCCTTGTTTATAGCAGCACTATTTACAATAGCTAAGATCTGGAAACAGCCCAAGTGTCCATCAGTAGATGAATGGATAAAAAAGCAGTGGTACATATACACAATGGAGTACTATGCAGCTGTAAGAAAGAAAGATCTCTTATCCTTTGAGACGACATGCAGGGACCTGGAAAGTACTATCCTAAATGAAACAAGCCAAGCAGAAAAAGACAAATACCACATGATCTCACTTACTTATAGAATATAATGAACATAACAGTCTGTGGAATAGGGTAGACCCAGAAACATGGAAGTAGGGTACAGACTGACAACCCTCAGAAGAGGAGGTGGTGGAGGGAGGGAGGAGATAAACCACAGAACTTACATGCATGTATGCATAACCAAAGGACATGGACAACAAAGCCAGGGGCAGGGCAAGGAGGATGGAGAGGAGGGTGTCAATGGGGTAAAAAAGGAGAAACATCTGTAACAAAAATAAAATAAATAAATAAATAAATTTTATTTTTATTTTTTTTTATCCTCACCCAAGGACATTTTTCCATTTTTTTTTCAGGTAGAGTGGGAGGGAGAGAGAGGAACAGAGAGAGAGAGAGAAACATCAACGTGAAAGGGACACATCGAGTGGCTGCCATCCGCACAACCGACCAGGGCCGGGGACAAACTGCAACCGAGGTACGTGCCCTTAGCAGGAACCGAACCTAGGTCTCTCAGGACCGCAGGCCGACGCTCTAACCACTGAGCCAAACAGGCCAGGGCTAAATAAATAAATTTTAAAGAATGAAATAAAATAAAATTGTGTCTATTTACTTCCCTCCAAAACTATTCCCTCTTTTATAGGAAGAGGGAGTGAGTCTTCTTTGCCATGCTTTAGAAAACAAGCACCAACATCTCCTGGTGAAGTAGAACAAGTGACGTAAAACCAATAAAGAGAGGCTCCGCTCTCTCCTTAGCTGTCTGCTGGAGGCGTTCCTGGAAGACTGCACACTGCTATGGAACGGCAGGAGGTCTCATCGTTGGGGCCCAGGCATCACTGGCATGTGCCCTCTCATAGGTGGCCTCATTCCGGGAGCACCAAGCCTTTGTTCCGAGTTGCAGGAAAGGTGAGCACGAGGCCCATGCTGAGAACCAGGTCCCACTGGCATCAACCCAGGAGGAGGATGACCCCTTATTGGCATCATGGGAGTTTGGGTGCTGACAACATAACAGGGCGAGGAGGGCCCAGAAGGCTGGGGAAGGAGGGACCATCACCCCTGCAGGGGCAGGAGCAGAGAGTGGAGTAGGAGGCATCTCTCCTGCTGAGGTGCTGCGTCGTTTGGTTAGTCAGACTCTGAGCCTGCTCTTCGGTCCGTTCTGACCGCAGTCTTCACATTCTGTTTCCTACCGCTGCAGTGTGTCCTTCTCACAGATGGAGGTGAGGTAAGGATCGCAGTAGTCACAGCAAAACTCTGGCTTGTTGTTCTGCAGGCTGTGGCCACTGCGTTCCACAGTTCTCTTTTCCATTAATATGTTTTTCTGGCCAGGGTATCAGGATAATTTTGACACCAGAGTAAAGTTGACTTCACAGAATGAGTTGGAAAATATTTCTTCCTCTTTGAGTTTTTGGAAGAGTTTGTGTAGATTGCTTTATTTCTTAAATGTTTGGGAAAACGCCACTAGAGCCGTCTGGATATGGATTTTTGTTAAAGGAAGGCTTTGTCTATGTCTTCTTCAGTGAGCACTGGCAATTTGCATCTTTCAAGGAACTGGTCAATTTCACTTTTGTTGTTGAATTTATTGGAATAAAGGTGTTCCTAATACTCCTGTACTATTCTTTTTAGTATCTGTAGGATCTTTAATGATGTTACCTCTCTTTCTTGTATTGGTAACTTGTCTTCCCTCTGTTGTAGACCAACGAGACAGACCAGATTCAGATTCCGCACTGGATTCAAATTATGAGAGCTTTATTGGCTGTGCGGCGACTGTCCCATCCTACGCAGAGAGAGCAGCCCTGAGCTCAGGGGGAGGGTTGGTTATATAGTTTTCTTAGCCCCTGTTAAGAAATTGGGCTAAGGGTCTGCGAGCAAGCAAGCATGTACAGAAGCGAATATCTGCGGTTAGCCATTATGTCTGAGGGGTAAGCAGTTCTATTTGCACAATATAGTGGTCAGCTCCAGCTGATGCCCATCTCCTTCCCTCCTCCCTAGTTCCTGTAATCCTCTTAGGGTTCAGGACAAGGTCTACCAAGTGGGAAATTTTTAACTACAAGTTTTCACAGTACTTTAGCTGTATGTTTTTTTGTTTTATTGCCCTATTGTCTGTCCTTCACATTCCTCACTGGTTTTGGGGTTAATTCAAATCCTTGAATCTAGGTAAGTGTCTTCAGTCTCTTCTACCATGGCTGGCTTCTGGTAAGGAGTGCTCAGGACCACGAGCTTAATAGTCTGCATTCTTTCCCTAACAAACTGCATTAAGCAATCGATCAGGATTGGGCCACAGGTTAACATTAGCAGGAGGAGAAGTAAGGGACCAGAAAGGGCAGTGATAAGGGTAGTAAGCCATGGGGATCAGCCGAATAAGTCCTCATACCAATTCTTGGAGGCTGACTGAGCTTTTTCTCGTTCTCTCAGCTGCTTTCTGATCAGGCTTAAGCTTTCCCTAATAACACCAGAGTGGTTAGCATGAAAGCAACAGGTTTCTCCTAAGGCTGAACAGAGACCTCCTTGTTTAAGGAACAGTAAGTCTAGTCCTCACGGTTCTGAAGGACTATCTCGGCAAGGGAGTCAAGAGACTTCTCTAAGTGAGATATCTGGTCCTCGAGGTCATTTATATCTTGGGTGACCTGAGCTGACAGTCTGCCTAGGTCATAATGGCCTTTTAAGAGAGCTGCTGACCCACCTTTGTCGACCCTGCAATGCCTAATCCAACTAAGAGGAGGATTAGGATCGGGGCTCTCTTGTAAAGGTGATGCCCAAGGTTAGTGGATTCAAGATATTCCCTTCCAGCTTCCCCAGAGAAGAAATAAACCTGTGGAATGTTAGCAAGAATACATGTCTTTGGTTTCAACGGGAAAGTCGCAGGGAGTCAGTCCTGAGGCGCAAGCAAACCAAGTCCCGGGGGGTGCAGTTAGGACCCAAGTCTCTTGTGATGAGGGGCTTAATGGGGTTAGGGTGGTAGTGTCCCTGCATGAGTCCACATAAGGGGAAGAGCTTGGGTCGTACTTGCTGATGATGAAGCATGTCCCGTGTCCTTGTAGAACTCTGAGGGTCAGGAGGGGGCTCGTACCTTCATGGCAGTGGCCGCCCTTGAGTGTATCTAAATTGGGTAGGTGCCTTACTGGTGATCAGAGTCAGGAAAGAGACTAGGAGGAAACCCTGGAGAGCTTTATCTTCAGGGGATCCTCGGTCCGCTGTAAGGCCCATTGTTCAGGTATTTTTCCAGGGTGTGCTTTCTTTACCTGAGTGTGGTGAATCCAAAATTTCCATCCTGCTACCTTAAGAGCGGTGGGTGTAGTCAGGATAACAGGAAAAGGGCCAGTCCAGCGAGGCTCAAGGGAAGCAGGCTGTTTCTTGACCCAGACCCAGTCACCAGGGGTGAAGTCGTGCGGTGGTATCTGGGGTGTCCCCGGTTGGGGTCTGGTGTCCTTGATTGGCTGTTGGGTCTTCTCTCAGCCTCTGGATTGCCTGCAAAGAGCTGAGGAGGTTATGGTTACCCAGGCTGGCTAAGACATCGTCCCCGATTTTGGGTAGAATTGGAAGAGGTCGACCAAACATGATTTTATTGTAGACCAACGAGACAGACCAGACTCAGACTCCGAACTGGGTTCAAATTAAGAGAGCTTTATTAGCCGCGCAGCGACTGTCCCATCCTACGCAGAGGTGAGAGCAGCCCCGAGCTCAGGGGGAGGGTTGCTTATATAGTTGTCTGAGCCCCTGTTAAGGAATTTGGATTAGGGTCTGCGAGCAAGCATGTACAGAAGCAGATATTTGCAGTTAGCTGTTATGCCTGAGGGAACAATCAGTTTCTGTGTACACAGAGCAATGGTTATCTATACAATGCAGTGGTTATCTATTAGCAGCTAGTTCTTGCCATTCCCTTAAAATCCAGGGAGCAAGGTCATGTGTTTGTCCTTTACAATTTCAAATGGGGTGAAACTCTTAAGATAAGGGGTACAGCGCACACGAGGGAGGGCAAAAGGAAGGAGCCTTATCCAGTTGTTGCCTGTTTCAAGGTGGAGCTTAGTTAAAGTTTGCTTTAGTGTCCTATTCATTCTCTCTACCTGTCCTGAACTCAGGCCTGTAGCCACAATACAATTTCCAAGTAATCTCTAAAGCTTTAGCTAATAATTTTGTGGTTTGAGCAATGAATGCTGGACCATTGTTGGACCCCAGAGCTAGAGGGAGGCCAACTTGGGGGACTGTCTCAGAGAGCAGTAACTGGGCTACCGTGGTTGCAGTTGAGCCTCTGTTCAAGTTTTTCCTCCTCTTGGGTATAGCTCCTTGGGGAGGCTTTTCCCCAGAAGGACAGGAAGGATCTCTCGTGGCCCCACTGGTCTTAGGGCAGCCTCCTTGGCTCTATTGTTTTTGTCTTCTATTTCACTGATTGCCACTTTGGTTTTTGTTTTGTTTTTTTCTCCTGCATACTTTGGATTTAATTTGCTCTTATTTTCTTTTTTTTTTTTTTAGTGTAAAAATATTTATTTTTATCTTATTTTTCTTTTTGCCTTTTTAAATTTTTATTGCAGACACTGTCACAGATGTCCCCATTCCCCACCTCCCAACCCCCTTAGCCCACCTCCACCCAGTCCCTGCCCCCCCTTCCCTCTGGCCATCACCACACTGTTGTCTTTGTCTGTGGGCTATGCATATATATTCTTTGGCTAATCCCTTCACCTTCTTTCATCCAGTGCCCCCTTCCACCTCCCCTTGACAGTTGTCAGTCTGTTCCATGTATCCATGTCTCAGGTTCCATTTTGTTCATCAGTTTATTTTATTCACTAGATCCCACATATAAGTGAGATGATATGGTTTTTGCCTTTCTCTGACTGGCTTATTTCACTTAGCATAATAATCTTCAGGTCCATCCATGCTGTCACAAAAGGTAAGATTTTCTTCTTTTTTTTTAATCCTCACCCAAGGATATTTTTCCATTTATCTTCAGACAGAGTGGGAGGAAGTGAGAGAGAGAGAAACATCAATGTGAAAGAGACGCATCGATTGGTTGCCACCTGCACTACCCCAACCAGGGTCAGGGATGAACTGCAACTGAGGTACATGCCCTTGGCCGGAATCTCACCCTTTGATCTGCAAGTTGACGCTCAAACTGCTGAACCAAACCAGACAGAGAAGATTTTCTTCTTTTTTTATGGCTACATAGCATTCTATTGTGTAAATGTACCACAGCTTTTTTTTTTTTTTTTAATCTACTCATCTACTGATGGGCATTTGGGCTGTTCCCAGACCTTAGCTATTGTAAATAATGCTGCTATGAACATAGGGGTGCATATATTATTTGAAATTAATGCTTTGGGATTCTTAGGATATATTCCCAGAAGTGGGATTGCTGGGTCAAAAAGCAGTTCTTTTTAAATTTTTTAAAGAAACTCCATATTGTTTTCCATAGTGGCTGCACCAGTCCACAATCCCACCAATAGGGCACTAAAGTTTCCTTTTTCTCCACATCCTCACCAGCACTTATTTGTTGATTTATTGATGGTAACCATTCTGGCAGGTGTGAGGTGATATCTCATTGTGGTTTTAATTTGCATCTCTCTGATGATTCATGATGTTGAACAGTTTTTCATATGAATATGGGCCAGCTGTATGATTTTTTTTGGAGAAATATGTATTCAGGTTCTTTCCCATTTTTATTTTTCTTTCTTTCTTTTGCAACAGGCAGCCATTGAAGCACTTTATTATAATAAAGTGATATAATAAATGTTCATTTATTTATTTATTTATTTTTAATCCTCATCCGAGGACATTTTTCCATTTTTGTACAGACAGAGTGGGAGGGAGAGAGAGGAAGAGAGAGAGAGGAAAACATCAATGTGAAAGGGACACATCGAGTGGCTGCCACCCGCACGACCAACCAGGGCCGGGGACAAACTGCAACCGAGGTACATGCCCTTAGCGGGAACCGAACCCGGGCCTCTCCGGACCGCAGGTGGACGCTCTAACCGCTGAGCCAAACCGGCCAGGGCTCATTTATTTTTTAATAGCTAACATATCCACATGGTTGCAAATAAAAAGGAAAGTTCTTCCCATCTGCATCTGAGCTACCCAGTTCCCCTCCCCAGAGGCAAGTGATGTTATCAGTTTTTTAGTGCATTCTTTGTAGCAATATTTTGTCCATACACAACCAAAATTCACATGCACATATCCTACTTTGCCTTGCTTTCATTTGTGTTTTTTTAAAGAAAGTACACGCATTTACTTGGAAATGGGCTCCTCCAATAAGTCAATCTTACCCCAGGATTTGGTACCTATACTTTCACCAACATGGGACACATTTGCAAAGCAGTTTCTCTATTCTTGAGTTCAAGCACTTCAGTCTTTCCAGTAATTTTGATATGTGCTGTTGGTGACAATTTCTCCTATTAAAAATTTTTTTCAAAATATAAAAGCTGCCATCAAATTCAGAATTCCTTTTGTAATGCAACTCTGTGGGTTTTTTTTTTTTAAGCTTATCTTTATTCAAAGTATTATAGATATCCTCCTTTTTCCCCCCATTGACCTCCCTCCTTCCTGCTCCCACCCACCTCCTGCCTTTCCTACACTATTGTCTGTGTCCATTGGTTAAGCACATATGCATATAAATTCTTTGATTTATCTTTTCCCAACCCCTCTTCCCTTCCTTCTGAGGTTAGTCAGTCTAACCACGAATTTCTACTTCTTAATCCCTTCACCTTTTTTGCCCAACCCCCCTCCCACCTGGCAACCAACAAAAAATTCTCTGTATCTAGAGTCTGTTTCTGTTCTGCTTGCTCATTTTGTTTGTAGATTCAATTGTTGATAGATATGTATTTGTTGCCATTTTATTATTCATATTTTTTACCTTCTTCAAGAAGACCCTTCAACATTTCATATAATATTGATTTGGTGGTAATGAACTCCTTGAGCTTTTTCTTGTCTGGGAAACTCTTTATATATCTATAGATTCTAAATGACAGCTTTGCAGGACAGAGTAATCTTGGTTGTAGGTCCTACTCTGTAGGTTTTTAAAAGTAAGATTTATAGACTGGCTCCGGTTCATTTCTAACTGTGCCTCCATTCTGATAAGAAGTCCTCCTCGCATCAGGGGGAAGATTTGGTACCTCAAAACAAAGGTTCCAATATCTCCACACCAGCCACATGCCTGGTTCTCCATATTTTACCATTTTTTCAAATCTGTTCTTATGAGAGAAAAAGGCATTTTTGCTTAAAAGTCACAATATGTAGGAAAACAAATTTTCTCTGATAACTTACATTAACCTTCACATTAATTCATTCTCTCATTCCTTCAGCACTAAACACTATGTCTTATAAACCAATAGAGATGCCAACGATTTGTGGAGATAATGTAGTCCACCTATCATTTTATATATGAGAAAATCTTCGAAGTAGAGTTAGACTAAGGTCAGGTATGTAAAAAGCACTTGCTGAATCAGCTAGTTAATTAGTCCTGTACTATGACTTCTGTAGCTAAGCAAAGCCAGTAACCTTTTTATCTCTGTCCATTGCATTCTAAAGTGATTACAACTACCTTTAAAAAAGAGATAGTCACCCTGGCCAGTTTGGCTCAATCTCACCCGAGGACATTTTTCCCCCCATTTATCTATCTTCAGATAGAGTGGGGGGGGGGGGAGAGGGAGAAAGAGAGAGAGAGAGAGCGAAAAACATCAATGTAAGAGAAACACATCGACTGATTGCCTCTTGCATGACCCCGACTAGGTATTACTCTACCCAACAAGGCTATTATTTAGAATTGGAGGAGAAATAGCTTCTCATACCACCAAACCAATATTACAAGAAATGTTAAAGAGATATCTTTTTAAAAAGAGATTCTCTCTTTGTCCTTAACTGTTGGAATTTTAATTATGGTATGTTTTGGTTTGGGCCTCTTTGGGTTCATCTAGTTTGGGACTCTGTGCTTCCTGGACTTGTGTGCATATTTTCTTTGCCAGGTAAGGGAAGTGTTCAGTCATTATTTCTTCAAATAGGTTTTCAATCCCTTGCTCTCTTTCTTTTCCTTCTGGTACCCCTATGATGCAAATGTTGTAATCCCAAAAGTCCCTTAAACTATGCTCATTATTTTTAAAAATTATTTTTTTCCCCAACTGGGTGTTTTCTGCTACCTTGTCTTCCAAATTCATTCTCTCATTCCTTCAGCACTAAACACTATGTCTTATAAACTAATAGAGATGCCAACTAATTTAGTTGCCTGTGTTTATTTCTATTTTTATTCAGTAGATCTGCTATGTCTCCCAGAGTTGGCAGGGTGGTTTTATGTAGTAGGTGTCCTGTGGGGCCCAGTACTTAAGAGACCAGGGTGCTCCAGGGGTGTCCTTTGCATAAGTTGTATGTGCCTACCTGTTGTACTTGAGCCTTGATTGCTATTGGCATGTCAGTGGAAGATTTGACCTTCAGGAAGACTGGCTGTGAGGACTGGCCATGACTACAGTGAATAAGCTGTAGTGCAGGGCTGACCCCCAGGTGTGGGATTTGCTATAGCAGAGCTCTGGTGCCTGCCAAGTCCACCCTTTGAGTGTTTCATTTGTGGAGATAATTGGGTGATACTCTGGTGTGGTCTGAGTCACTCACGTGATGTGTTGGTTCTGGGGCCTCTTGTGCAAACCCAGGTAATCTGCTACTTGTGACCAGCCTAGGGCCACCTGGTAGGAGTTACAAAGTGATCTGTGATTGGTGGCTGCCTGTGCTGGACTTGGAGACACCTGGGAGTGGCTATGCTGCAAACTGAGGCCTACTGTCAATAGTGCCAGGCATGGGGCAGCTTAACAAGAGACAGAGGGCATGCCAAGGCCAGATGCTACTTGCGTGGGATTTGTGGACCTTTGTGAGATTTTAGGAAAGACCGCAGTGTGGGCCGAGGCAGTTTGTGAGGAATAGCCACTGGAAGAGGTTCAGGTTGGGTGGGTGGGTACTCAGAGAATCACCAGGGTGGGGAAATTTTGATGGAAACTCAGATTTGGTGACTACCTGCACCAGCAGGTTGAGTAGAGAAGGGCTTAGCAAAGGAACAATGGCACTTGCTGGCAGTTTAGTCAGAGAGCTGCCCCTCCGGCTTTTGCCCTGAAGCCAGACAATTCAGTTCCTCCCCATATGTCCCTGGTGCTTTTGGAGCTGCTGCCCCAGCACTGGAGCTCAGAGTGAATGTCCATCAGCAAATGAGTCCATGCACAGGCCCTTTATAAGGAATGCCTAGGAATCCGGCAGCCCTTTGTCTCACCTGGACAACATCCCCATTGATTTTCACAGCCAGAGGTTGTGAAGAATCCTCTTCCTAGCACTGGTGGTCCAGGCTAAGGAGTCCATTGTGGTGCTGAGAACACTTGCTCTTCAGCAGAGACATCTGTAGCTAAGATATCCCTCTCATTTCTTAACTTCCACGTGTGGGTGTGAGACCAGCCCATTTCACATCCCTGTCCCTCCCACCAATCTCAATCTGGTTTCTCTTTTATATCTTTAATTATAGGAGTTCTGTTCAGCTAGTCTTCAGGTGGTTATTGGGGGTGTTTGTTCTATAATTTAGTTGTAATTTTGATGTGGTCGTTGGAGGAGACAAGCACTGCATTTACCTATTCCATCATCTTGGCCAGAAGTGGTGTGTTAAAGTGAAAATGAAAGTCATTGATTTAAGACCTTTCTTTCTAATATAGATATTTAATGCTCTAAGTATTGCTTTAACAGCAATCCACAAATTCTGAGTTTTTAAAAATTCATTTCAAATTACTTTTTTCATTAAAAAAAGTTTTTATTGATTTTTTTTTTAGAGAGGAAGGGAAAGATAGAAACATCAATGTGAGAAACATTGATTGACTGCTTCCTGCACGCCCCCTACTGAGGATCGCGCCTGCAACCCAGGCATGTGCCCCAACCAAGAACTGAACCAGGACTTAGTCCATGGGATGGCACTCAATCCACTGAGCCAAACCAAGCCAACAATTTTTTTTTTCATTTTCTAAAAGTATAGATTGGATATATATTATATTAGTTACATTAGTTTTAGGTGTACAATATAGTGATTTAACATTTTTATACCTTACAGTGTAATCACCCACTAATTTTAATAATCATTTGTCACCATGAAAACTTATCACAATATTATTGACTATATTCCCCTTCCTTTTTCATCCATCCTCCACCCCTCCTCTTTGGTAACCATTTTTTAGATTTCTATTATTCTGTTTTTGTTTTTTAGATTCTACATATTAGTGACACAATATGGTATTTGTCTTTCTCTGTCTGACTTATTTCACTTAGCATAATACTCTCTAGGTCTATCCATGTTGTCACAAATGGCAAGATTTCATTCTTTTTTTAAATCCTCACCCGAGGATATTTTTCCATTTATCTTCAGATAAAGAGAGAGAGAGAGAGAGAGACAGAGAGAGAGATAGAGAGAGAGAGAGAGAGATGTGGGAGCAAACACATTGAGCGGCTGCCTCCAGCACGACCCAGGGCAGAGCCGGGGATGAACTGCAACCAAGGTATGTGCCTTGACTGGAATTTAACCCGTGACTCTGGTCCGGGGGCCATTAATCTTAAGTTCACTGACACCATGTCAGTTTGGCCATGGCCGCTTCCAGATGGTGGGAGAAGAAGAAAGCATTCTTGGGACCACTTAAGACCAAATTGTAAAGGAAGAAGAAACTTAATGTCAGAAACAGATTGTGCAGTTGGTAGAATTTCCAATAAAAATTATTTTCTAGTGGAGAGATAAATAAAAATAAATTTCCAGCCTGAGACATTATTAGACTACCGAGGTTGTGTGAATAAACCAGCTAATAGCCCTGGCCGGTTTTGCTCAGTGGTTAGAGCGTCGGCCTGCGGTCCAGAGAGACCCGGGTTCGGTTCCCGCTAAGGGCGCGTACCTCAGTTGCAGTTTGTCCCCGGCCCTGGTTGGCCCTGGTTGGTCATGCAGGTGGCAGCCACTCAATGTGTTCCTTTCACGTCTATGTTTCCCTCTCTCTCTGTTTCTCTCTCCCCCTCCCACTCTGTCTGAACAAAAAAATGGAGAAATGCCCTCAGGTGAGGATAAAAAAAAACAAAACAAAATAGCTAAGGGCTGCCTGTGGTTATGCATCTCCTCTGGGAGTTTTCTCTCACACAATCTTCCTTGCTGTCCCGGGGCACAGGAGAGGCAAGGGGGAGGCAGACAAGTTTACTTATGGTCACCCTCATTCCAAGTCTACCTTTTCTGAGTGCCAACGCTATGAGATGTTAGCACTGCCCTTTGGGCAGGCCCTCAGCTTCCTCCGCTACTTCTGCCCCTTCCTTACTCCAGGCTGTGAAAGCAAGTTCGACTTGGCTTTTGGCAAATACCCTAAGAGTGCAAAGTGGCATCAGTACCCTAATTACATCTTTAGGTTTCTATTTCCATTAAATATTTTTTACTTATTTTATCTCTGAGAATGATTTATTTGCAGCTCATTGATACATTTTAAACAATGTTTTTTTTATATGTATTCCAGATGTTTTAGTTGTTTTCACCTGCTCCTTATCAGCCATACAGCTAGAAAAAAAATTCTTCCAACTTGTTCTTTAACAATATATAGTATTTGAATCCCATCCTGATCCAGAGGCGGGAGAGTGAGAACACACCACTCAGAAGCAGCAGGCATGAGATAGTCTCAGACTTACAAGCAGTGTGACCTCAGTAGCTTATTTATATTCTGTGCCTGTTTCCTTCTAGGACTGATGTGAGGACTAAATGAGGTAATATATGAACATTTGAAGCAGGGACTGGTAAATGATATGAGGATATCTTTTTACTATTATGTGAAAGAGTTGCAACCATGTACCTGAGTAAGAGCACACATCTTACCCAATGATCCTATAACCACTGGTCCCTGGCTCATTGTACCATGTAGTAACTCATGCCCCTGTACTTATACTGACAGCGAGAAATCAACTCTGAACTATTCATTGGATGACAGGCCCTGCTGCAGTCACAGGACGGGCCCCAAGTCCAGAGCAGGATGCTGATGGGTGCTTATCTGAGATATGTCATCATCATATAAGCCCAAGTGAACACTGCCCTTTTACCATTAAGAAATCTGAAAAGCATAAACATAAACAAACATGATTATAAATTTTGTATTTTTTATGGAGGACAGTCATCATTTGCTCCAACAGCCATCTGAAGCCAATAGTCCTGATTATTAAAAATCACAAAGTTGTATAAATGGTCTCCTCCTTTTTGAAAACCATGTTCATTTTCTCTCCACGAAACAGGGCTGTCTGCGAAGCCTTGAACCGACAGCGTAAGCCAAGGAGCTAACTTGGGTTCATCAAAGTACCGACTGAAAAACAAAGATAATTGCTAACAAATAGAAAAAATTAGGAATGTTCACTTTTTTTTTCTTTTCTTTTCTTTTTTTTACTTATTCAGGGTAAGTGATATTTCTGATGTTCCAATGAAGCTTAGACCTTAATTTTTATTTCTAAAAATCAGGAGATGCAAATTAAATTCCTGATGCTCTATTGTGAACTCAATAAAGGATAATCAATATACAATGCACAAAACAAACTTCAGCTTTTCCTGCTTCCATTGTGGAGGCTCATGTAAGAGTAAAGAACAAAAAACCCCAAAGTGTGTAAGAACAGTTTCCCTCCCTTAACAGTGCTGTTTGCAGAGTCTCTGTTAACTGAAACACTGCAGAATAATTTATCAGATTCTAAAACTTAAGTTTTCCTACTGAAGAAAATCAAAGTACTAAACTAATAAATGTAAAAAAGAATGCTGGGTTTAAAAAGGAAAACCCTCAAGACTTCAATCTTAGACATTTTCAAAGTGAAGACTGAGAGACATTATGCTTACTTTGTAGACTTTCCAGTATGGGATTTGAGTTTCCTGACATTAGATATAATGTAGCACTTACTTACATAATACCTTCAAAATGAAAAAACTAATATTTTAATATAATCCTTGGCATATTACTGATGCCCAGTGAACAGGATATTGTAGC
The DNA here is from genome assembly GCF_014108415.1 of Molossus molossus. Taxonomy (NCBI): domain Eukaryota; kingdom Metazoa; phylum Chordata; class Mammalia; order Chiroptera; family Molossidae; genus Molossus; species Molossus molossus. The sequence continues at coordinate 10,012,849 of NW_023425347.1, forward strand.
CGGAACTGATCTTAGGCATGATTTGGATCCAGGGATGGTCAACTCCTTTCTTGCACCCCATTTAAAAATTAGACATTTTGTAGAACTCCAATATCTAAACTGGATCATGTCTCTCATAAGAGTATTGGTATTTTCTTAAGTGACATCATAACTTCAACTGCACCAACATGATCCGGGGGGGAGAACAAGAAAAATGAGCACAGTTAAGCTCTGTGATTTGTGTTACCATAAGGACAAATACGTGGCAACAGAATTTTCCTATCACTGAGGATAATTAAGTCACTTAAGATGATAATGTTACTGCACTGTGAGCTCAAACAAGGGAAAAAAGGGAAATGTGTATGACAGGATGCTGAAATTTGGAACAGTAGCACTGCTCCTAAAATGTCATGTTGGCACAGAAAAACAAGATGAAAAAGGCAAAAAGTGTTCATACCACAGCTGTTCCAACAGGAGACATATCTTCTCTGGAAGTATGAAGCCGGTGATTGTACACAAATAAGCCTTTGCCAGCACTGTGCTTGGCTGAGGACAGCAGTAGGTTGATATGAAATTATTAGGCTCATTATTTCTGTCGCAAAAAAAAAAGAAACACATTTATATCCATCACATGATCACTTTCAAAGTATTAAGCCTCTATTAAAAACAAGAAGCCCGAGCCCTTGGAGACCCAGGGGCGCTCATACGCACAGTTCTGCGTTGGTGAAGACGGCGCCCAGCCAGTCCAGCAGCTCCCCGGCGCTGCAGGCCACCTCCGGCCTTCCCCTGGGCTCACCGGGCTGCAGCACCGGGCACTGCAGATCCGCCACCGTGCTCACGGCTACTTTTGGCTGATGTTCCTGAATCCCGTAATTGGAAAAGTATGACATCATCGTTGACTCTTCCACACCTCAAAACAAACCATATAAGGCCTTTTGAATATTGTAAACAAGTTGTTCCCCAAATCCCTAAAACTACCCCACCCCATCTGAGAGTTACGGGGAGCAGGTAGGATTAATTAAGATGCAAGGAAGCTGTGCAAAGCTTTATTCAAATTAAAATCATTTAAGTTTCTTTCAGCTCCTTTGCCAAAGTTCTGTAAACATTTATCTTCTTTCACACTTTTCCCAGAAAAGCACAGTACTTTCAGATTCAATCCATACTAGTTTCATCATCTGCTGTAATAAGAAAATTCAACTTAAGATCAAAAGCATTACTTTTGTACCAATAAAATTTGTGAGTTCTACAGAAAAAGGAGCATATTTGCATAATCTCTGTAAAAGAAAGAGAAGAACTGAATGATGACAGAATCCCATCCAAGGTTGTCTTTGAACCTAGTAATCCAGTGTATCTTCAAGGGTTTTCCAATATCTTTGAAGACAGAAATAGTGGCCCCTCTGGAGCAAATGGCAGGCTAGGTTTTTGTTCAGTCTCATGGGAAGAATGTCTCTCTCCCTCCACCCAGGGTGAAGGTCAGCAGCCTTACTGCCCAAGATAGAAGACGCACGCTCCTAGACCTCCAGTCTCCTTCCTGCAGCATGTGTGTCCAGCACCCGCTGGCCACTGGGTACTCTGCCTATGGAAACTGGGACTTGGTGGACTGGGGCAAATGCTGATACTCTGGCCAATGATACTGCTGTGAGTAATTAAGTCCTTTGTCTCTGATCCATGACTTCTGCTAGCATCTGAGACTGTGCAGGCTAACTTCTTAAGCTTGTAAGTAGGGTCAAATCGCAGATACTGCCTGACAATTCCTTAAAACAACTAGAACTTTCAGGAACACACAGCACTCCAGAACCCAATGCATAGATGGTCCTCAATGAAGAAAGACTTCATGTGGCTGAATATCCATCTCTCTGCCCTCTGGCATCTCTAGCAGAAGTGGAAGGAGGCGCACTGAGGTATTAGAGACCTGGGACTCACGCAAGTGACCTGGAGCACCCAGTGACCAGACATTTCCCACGAGAGGAAACAGCTTTAGATGGACATGTTTCCAAAATGGACCTTTGTGCTCCCCTATTCTCCAAAAGAGAGTACTGCACCATCCGAGTTGTGATGCTGATTAATTATAATCTTGTAATGTGCCAAGAATACACTTCCAAAAGGAGTAAGGCACAGCCATCGTAAGTAGATTACCATTTTGGTGACCACATCAAACTTTGAATTAAATTTATTGTTCTAATCAATTAAAAACTGCAACATATTTAATCCAACTTCTATTGGCATGGCTGATTATTACCATGCATAATGAATAAGCAGTTTATGTATATAACCATAAGTGGTATTATTTTAAAACATTACAGCCAAGGCTGTTTGAGATAAGCTGGAGGAAGGAAGGGGAGAAACAGATAAAAGTTAGCTGCTCGGCATCTCTCAAGGTCTGGGAATCTACTATAACCAAGGAGACAGGCAGACAGCAGCACGCAGAGCTCATCCTGAACCGGTTCCTTGGGATTTGAGAAGGGCCAAAGCAGCTTCCTTAATAATGTTCACACATATATGTACATAATATCCCTGACCATAGGGATGAATTGCCATTCAATTCTTCATTACTCCCATTTAATTAAGTTAGATTTCAAAATCACTGTTATTTCATAATGATTTTTCATACCTGGATGATGCCAAGCCAAAAGAAAATCAAATTTCAGTGGCTTCTTTTCTCTGAAGGACCAAGATATTCTTCCATACTTCTTGGAATCCAGGTTAAAGGATAAGTCCATCAAATCAATGGAAATAACTTAAAAAATGGAAAGAGGAATAAATATTTCACTTATATAAACAGCTTACATTGTGGAAAAAGTATTATATTACCAAATCAAAACTCTGCCTTTAATGAGCATTTCTAGCATTGAGGGCTAATAACAGATGTTTTTAATTCATATTTTTCCTAGGTCAAAGGCCAAGGACAGGGTCAACTCTTAATTTACCTGTAGATGTGGCAGCCTTTGCTATCGATGCTCAAGCCAAACACTGCCAGAGTGACAACTCTTCACTCATAAGTACTTTCTGCCGGTGACCACAATGATGTGGGCAAATCAAAGGAAATCCTTTTTAAAAAACATGTTTTTATTGGTTTGAGAGAGGAAAGCAGAGAGAGACAGAGAGAAAAACATTGATGAAAGAAACATCCATTGGCTGCCTCCTGCATGCCCCCTACTGAGGATCAAGCCTGCAACCTGGGCACGTGCCCTGCATGTGCCCTAACCAGGAATTGAACCAGTGACCTCTCCATTCATTGAACAACACTCAACAAACTGAGCCACACTAGCCAGGGCTCAAAGGAAATTCTTTATTAAGAACAAGCTGTAGCCCAGCTGGTGTGACTCAGTGGACTGAGCATTGTCCCATGGATCGAGAGGTCCTGGTTCGATTCCTGGTCAGGGCACATGCCCTGGTTGTGGGCTCGATCCCCAGCAGGGGGCGTGCAAGAGGCAGCCGTTTGATGTTTCTCACATCAGTGTTTCTATCGCTCTCTAAAAAAAAAATCAATAAAGACATTTAAAACAAAAAAAGGCCCTGGCAGGTTTGGCTCAGCAGTTAGAGCATCGGCCTGCGATCCGGAGAGACCCGGGTTCAGTTCCCGCTAAGGGCACGTACCTCGGTTGCAGTTTGTCCCCGGCCCTGGTTGGTTGTGCGGGTGGCAACCACTCGATGTGTCCCTTTCATGTCGATGTTTCTCTCTCTCTCTCCCCCTCCCACTCTACCTGAACAAAAAATGGAAAAATGTCCTCGGGTGAGGATGATAAAAAAAAAAAAACAACTGTAGACTCTTACCTTGAGTTCATTATTTTGAATCTTTGACCTAAAATGTAACTACCTAATAGACGATTCCAATTCTGTGATCTTTATAAGATGCAGCCTACAGCTGAAGATAAATAATATTACCTTATCCTCTCTGGGGTCCAACTGAGAGCCCTTTGAGTCAGAAACTTTAAAAACAAGAAAAAGCCATACTTTTTCTGAACAAAGAGAATACAGGCAATTCAAACATTTAAATTTAAATCGCCATGAGAAGATTACTACCTTGTTAGAAACTGATGGAGCAAGCACAATACTTACTGAATTTCATTATTTTTCTACCAGAATAATGAGATGGACGACCTTGAAGTCCAGTTTCTTCGTAAGTGTCTTTATCCAGTGATAAAATTAATTTCCCTATAAATCAAATAATTTCCATAAAAGAAACGTCAAACTATAACTTCTGTTCTATGACTAAAAGAAAGCAAGGTGAGTTAAGCAGTTAGATATCAGTGTAATAAATTGCATACCAGGATTTTATTTATAACACAAGGTTATTATCTATACATACAGATTATCTTACTTATAACACAAGGATATTATTTATACATTATACATACAAGGATTTTATTTATAATAGTGACACTAGAAATATATCTAAATTTCTACTGAGGAAGGAATGAACAAGTCATTGTATTCTTCTCTGGAATGTCTTTGAGACATTAAAAATAGTACGTTAGAACTATATGAACCTATATGCAAAGATGTCTATGATAGACATATACTTGGGAAAAGGGCAAATTAAAAAATAATATGATGTAATTTATGTTAAAAAAAAAGCACCTTTATGTGTGTTTATAAATTCACAGACATTGTCTAGAAGAATGAACACAACCTGTTAACAGTTCCTTCTAAGAAGGGGAGTTTGGAAGAAGCAGATGAATGGGGGATTTTTACTGTATATACATCTCTATGATTTGACTATTTTTTACAGTATGTTTCTTTTTTAAAGAAAGAAGAGAAAAATGAGTGTTGTTACCATTTGGCAGCAGGGCAATAGTATTATCTTCATCAATATTTGTATTGTATGATAGTGCATAGCACGAACCTGTAAGAGAAAGCCCAGAGGAGACATTAAGAAAAATTACAGCTGCAAACTGTTAGTGGATTAGTTTTACACGATAAATCTTCAAGATTACTGCTCCAGCTCACTCAATACCCCTAAAACCTGCCAGTACTAACCTGGGAGACATGAAAGGTCAAGCACAGCTGCTTTAATCCCCTGCCCAAGACCTGTTGTGCAAGATGACTGCCATCAAGCAGAACATGGACTAAGGATGGGGTGTCTTTGGAGATGCTGGCAGAGAGGCACAAAGTGGAATACTAGGTAAGTGTACACACCTGAGAGGCAGTGTTCCCAGGCTGAGGTTTAAAATGTCCCAGGAACTTATATGAAGTTAAGAAAGCTACTCAATCTCTCCCAAGCTTAATTTCCTCACCTGTAAAATGGGGATCATAGGCCTGTTTCAAAGAGTGTTTGCAAAGATTTAAATTGGCTAAGATATGTAACAGTACCTACTATAGCTAGTACCCAAACTATTAACAAAGTAGTATCAAGCTTCAAAACAGATGAAAGGAATAATGTCCAGATAAGACAAGATGTCCAGCTTCATAAGCAGCCCCAGCAACATTAGAATGAGAGGTACTCTAAGTAACTAAGATTCTTCACAGGTCCACTGGAGATAAAACCAAGGTCCTACAACAAGATAAGTAAGTGGCTTACTTATAAGTATAGTACCTATGTAGTGAGGGTGGGATCCCTAAAGACTTTCTGAAATACAACTTCAAACAAGTGGATCCTAGGAAACAACTAGCATGAACCAGTCAACCCAGCACATATGAATGGGAAATGAGGTAAGAGTCATAAAATGTAAGCAGAAGACATCAAACCACGAGTACCCGGCTCTGTGAACAGTTGCTGTGGTTGCTCAGGAAACCAACCTTTTGAGACAGTGTTGTGGGAACTGCTGGGAGCAGTGTTCTTTGTAGCCACACACCCAATAGCACTGTATCTGAATACATGGATCAAAAGACTTTCCTCTTCATTAATCCTTGTTCTAAGATGAGGAATACCCTTTTGCTACAACATCCCTATGCAACACTTGTGGACATGTGTCATCAGAAACCATCACCTAACGAGAGCATGAGAAAGAGAAAGAGAAAAAGAGAAAGATGAAAATACTGAGAGATGGGGAGAGTTATACACGCACTTAACCCCACAGACTATCTCCATAGGCCCTATTTAAAACAAGAACCCTTGTATTGTGATGTGATCTAACTGTACTTCCTCATCTTGCCATGGTCATAGACATGACACACTTTTTCTTACCTTTCTTTACAAAGGTATTGATGAATTCGTGTGTAATTAGTTCATGAAGAGGTAAATTCTTCACAAAGTAATAGGGTCCAGTTTCCATAACCAGATTTTTCAGTTCTTTTGATAGTATCTCACATTCGGGAATCAGAAATGAAACCTATTGGAATGTGTAATACAAACAAGTCTTATTTTCATGTAGATCAACACCCACATTTTTAGGGAAGATATAACATCATGAAGGCTGCCAACTATTCCTCCACAGATTTCTACAACACTCTTCTTACAAATTAACTTGTCAATCTCAGGGGGAAAAAAATCTGACAATTCAAGTTTTTTTTTTATCCTCACCCAAGGACATTTTTCCATTTTTTGTTCAGATCGAGTGGGAGGGAGAGAAAGAGAAAGAGAGAGAGAAAAACATTGACATGAAAGCCACAATGAGTGGCTGCCACTCGCACGACCAACCAGGGCCAAGGACAAACTGCAACGGAGATACGCACTCTTAGCGGGAACCGAACCTGGGTCTCTCTGGACCGCAGGCCGACACTCTAACCGCTGAGCCAAACTGGCCAGGGCTGACAATTCAAGTTTTTTAATTTCTGTATTCAAAAGTAGAGTACCAGAAAGAAAATGAACAAAAAAACGTTAATGGAAAGGTCTTGTTGATATTTTCTTTTATAAATAAGCAATATATTTACGTCCTGTTCTTTTTACTACTATAATTAAGTTTTAGGGAAATACTGAACAATTGAATATCCCTAGATTTGTTTATCCTAGTTCCAGGCTTGAACCAAAGGAACTGTCCCTTAGAGTATAAAGAATTTATTCCTTTAGAATCAATTATTAAGAGGTCATATGGAAGCAGAAATACTCCTGGATCATTCCGTTTTACAGACAGAAAAATTCTATAGATCAGACCTGGCTAGTTAACGTAAACATCTCTGACTACGGTCAGTGGTGAGCTTTCCACCCAAAGCAGAGATGTTAAACCTAAGTTGCCCATGTTGCTGGAGTGCTCCACACCTTGAACATCGCTCTCCCAAAGCCTGAACACCAGTCTGTTCCCAAGGATCAGGGTCTCCACTTGTGTGTCTGAGAAACTGGCCAGCCAGTCAGGCCTGAGTGAAGATTAGGTTGATCAATTTAAAGCGCTAAAGGTTTAAACCATTCTAATCTTAAGGCTGATTTTTTTTTGGAGGCCTAGCCACTTAAATAGGTTGGTAGAAACGGCCTATCAAACACGTGACGGAGGATTTGGGTTGTTCTCCCCTACTCAGCAAATCCTGGATAAACCAATAATTAACCTCACGGACGCCTGGGCTTCCCACATCTGCGAAGAAGGCACTCCATGAGGATGACATTTTCAAGAAGCAACAGCCAATGTTACCAAGCCCACAAAACTCTTACGTTGTGCTTGCCAACAGGGCCACCACAGCGAGTATCTCCCCAAGGCTGCAGAAACAGCAGTTTGTCTGGAGGACACGGAGGGCAGCAGGCAGGCAAAGTGGAAAGTTTTCATAAGCAGTGTAGAAAAGCAAGTAGTTTCCTGGGCCTGGACTCGGCACAATGCTCTGAAAAGACCCACGCGGGTGGGAGAAGGAATGAAGTGGTGGGGAGGAGGCGAAAGTCTGGCTTCGATTTGGGGCAAAAGCAAGTTTACGTGCCCGGCCGGCGACTGCTCGTGGCAGCTCTCACGCCCTCCCCACTCCCGGCCCCGTCGCGTCCCTCCCCGGAATACACTGCACCTGGGCCGGGACGGGACTGGAGTTACCAGCTAGCGGCGTGCGGACCAGGCCGGGGCACACCGCCCCGCGCGCGGCGCATCGTGGGAGTTGTAGTCCTTCAGATCCGTAAACTACAAGCTCGGAGCGGTTAACAGACTACACTTCCCAGCACACCCTGTGAGGGGACCCACCGCCCCAGAGCGCGGATCTTCCAAGGCTCTCCAGCCCGCGGGCCCAAGCTGCTGGACTCACCCTGTAATTGTGATAGTGCGTCTCCACAAGATGCCTGTGGCGAGACTTGTCGTGGCCGAAGTTGGATTTCTCGCAGACCAGCAAGTGCCGGGGTACCTGTCGCAGCCTGCGTAGGGTGGCCATGCTCTCCCTTATGCAGGACCTCTAGAAACTCGGTACGCCCGCCCCCTTCTCCTCATCCCGCCCGCTTCTCCTGAGCCCGCCCCTTCTCTTCGCCCCGCCTCCTTCCCCTCGCCCCGCCTCCTTCCCTCGCCCCGCCCAGGTGGGGGTGGAGCTGGCGGTGCGAACCAATCTAGGCTTCGATGGAACCCAGGTAAAAGCTTATTAAAGGATACCTGACACAGTAAATTCGCTGCCTAAAATGAAAATTCCTCATACCTGAGAACCTGGAACTTGCCTTTTCTTTTCATGTTTAGATGTATTTTTATTGATTTTTATAGAGAGACAGGAAGGGAGAAAGATAGAAACATCGATGGCCTGCCTCGGAGGATGGAGCCTGCAACCCAGGCATGTGCCCTGACCAGGAATGGGACTGGGAGCACTCAGTCCATGAGAGGAGGATGCTCAATCCACTGAGCCACACCAGCTGGACTGGAACTTTCCTTTTCAAAGCCGCCTTTCTCGCCATGCCCTCCATTCCTCCCAACTGCTGTCTCTTACCGTAAATCCTCCTTCTGAGCCCAAGCCATCCCCTTCCTTGGTTTTTCCCAAAATATTAATGAAGTTTGTTTAGGAAAGTGTGCACGAAAAGGGACCACATACTAACCTGACAAGCTCAGGGAAGGCCTGTGTGGCAGCCTTGCAAACTAGAGACCTAAAGGAACCACAAAGAATTTAGTTAAAAATTTTTAACTAAAAGCAGTTTATGACAGGTAGTCATGTCCTAGGCTAGAATGTTCCCTGACGAAAGTCAGTCTTTACTTTAAGCCTGTCTATTGTCTTTTGCATCTATGATAACATACCTTAGGAATGTCAGGGTAACTCCCCTTTTTCCAGACCCCTCAGGGCACAACCAATGCACCAGGGTGGAGACCATAAATTCTTTCGTTGTTATTGTGTTAATTGTTGACTGTTAACTATCCTGTAACCACCTATGTAAAAGATGTATTTTTCACTTTGTTTTTATTTTTTTAATATTTTTTTTATTGATTTTTTTAGAGAGAGGAAGGGAGGGAGAGAGATAAACATCAATGTGAGAGAGAAACATCATCAGCTGCCTCCTGCGTGCCTCCCCTACTGGGGATCGAGCTGGCAACCCAGGCATATGCCCTGACTGGGAATTGAACCAGGACCTCTCAGTCCATGGGATGACAATCCACAGAGCCACACCAGCCAAGCGTGGCTATCTTCATTGTTGAATGTATTACAAATGTTCCCCCTTTTTCACTCCTATTGACTCCCTCCTTCCTGGTCCCATTCCTCTCCTGCTTTGCCCACATTATTGTCTGTGTCCATTGGTTATGCATGTAGGTTCTTTGGTTTATCTCTTCCTGCTCCCATTCCCTTTGAGGTTCATCAGTCTAACAACCAATTTGTACTATCATTTTACTTTATATCCAACCCCAGAGGTTTCCCTGCTTTGTTTTCTCCCACCTCCCTAATCTATCACCCGTGAATTTCATGTAACCCACTTGCGTCTTCTCTTTTTATTGTAATGTGTAAAATAAACTGCAAAACTGCCGTTCTCTGGAGCAATCTCAATCTGTTGAGATTTTGTTTCCTGGCAATTGTCAACAGTTTGGCTCAAATAAATTCACCAAAATTCTCAACATGTTTAAATGTTTCTTACATTGACAAAGGTAATACACAATTTCTGTTTTCAGCCCTACAATAAGATGCCTTTGGGACCACTTTTATGATCCCTTTAAAAATATCCTTTGGAAGTTCTTAATAATTTGTTGCTATTGGGAGTTACAGTGATAATTCATTTTTCTTTTTAATTTTTCTGATCAACTCCAATTACTATGTTACTACATGCTTCTCAAACTGTAGTATGCACAGCCTCAATTCTGTACAGAGAGGATGCAAAACAGCAGAATACCTGTGGTACAGCTTTCTGGAGCATTAATTTTACTATAAGGTTTGGAAGAACCGCAGTTAGGTGATTAACAAGGTTAGTATTTAAAACTAAGACAAAGCTGGAAAGTCACCTGGTGGTTAATGTCACTAACTTGTGCCTGAAATGCCAGGCTGTCTCCAAGAAAATGCCAAGCAAAACCAATTTCTTGTTATTTTAAATGGGAAAAATGATACAGAATAACGAGTCAATTGAAAAATGTCAGGCGGGCTTCCTCTGTAGTACACCCACATTCTCCTCCCGCTTTCTTTCTCAGGCATGCTTCTTCTCCCTACATTCTAAGGGTCCCCATGAGACCTGCAACCAGGGGAGCAGTGGGCAGTGGCAGCTTGTCCTGAACTAACCCCCTGAACCTGTCTCCAAGGCCCCCTTTTCTCTGACTCTTCAGCAACCCCACCTTGGCTCACTTCTCTCCTTTAACATCTCCAGAGAGCCAAAGCAGCCCTGCCAAGGCCCTCTTGGTGCTCCTTCTGTTTTAAACCCTTCCTTGTTTCACTGTTCCCAGCTTTAATAAACGTACTCTCAGAATAAAAAAAATTAAAAGAGAGGAGAAAAAAGAAAAACTACCAATTTCCTAAATCACAGTATGACACCTGGACATAGTTACAAATATTATATTCAGATGTAAAATGCTTGAAACACTGCTTCTTGGTCACTTGACAGTTAAGTAGTGGTGGCCTCCCTGAAAGCAGCCACATCAGCTTTGTTCATCTCCTTTGTTGATATTCCAAAGCTTTGCCAAGTGACCAGTGTGATCCTGATGGTCTACCAATTGTATTTGGAAGCAAGATGAAACTTTTCTAGCAAGCCATTTAGTTTAAAATGTTTTCTTAAGTCCCTAGCCAGTTTGCTCAGCAGTTAGAGCACCGACCTGTGGACTGAAGTGTTGTGGGTTTGATTTCCAGTCAGGAGCACATACCTGGGTTGCAGGTTTGATTCTTTGCCTCATTTGGGATCGTGCGGGAGGCAACCAGTCAATGTGAGAGAGACACATAGATGTTTCTCAACCCCCCTACCCCCACCACCTCCCTTACACTCTGTCTAAAAATCAATGGAAAATATACTCAAGTGAGGATAAACAACAACAAAAAATGTTTTATTATGTTTTGAAGATTCCGTATAAATTTTATATTTATAAACATCAGCTGCAAAAAATGTATTGAGAGATAAGTACCTGGCACTGGCCGGTTTGGCTTAGTGGTTAGAGCGTTGGCCTGTGGTCCAGAGAGACCCGGGTTCGGTTCCCGCTAAGGGCGCGTACTTCGGTTGCAGTTTGTCCCCGGCCCTAGTTGGTCATGCTGATGGCAGCCACTCGATGTGTCCCTTTCACATCGATGTTTCTTTCTCTCTCTCTTTTCCTCTCTCTCCCTTCCACTCAATCTGAACAAAAAAATAGAAAAAATGTCCTCAGGTGAGGAGAGAGAGAGAGAGAGAGAAGTACCTGTTACGCAGTTTGGGTATTCCAAACTCATAGCTGTCTTTCCAGGGAAACATTACTTGAGTATTTGCTCTGTGGGTGTGCCTGTATTACAAAATAGAGAGCAAAAATCCCATTTATTTTACAGATTAAAGCTGTAGCTTCAAGTAAATTTGGGGCTGAGGAGTCCTTTCAGCTACCTTCTCAGAGTTCTATGCCTGGAACAGTTCCTTGCCAATATCCTTCATTTCCCCCGCCCTCCCTGGGTCATTTCTAGTTCCATACAAAAACAGGTGCATTATACAAAAATACTTTCTCTGACCCAGATAGTCTGCATTTACCATTCTATGTCTCTCTCCACTTGAGCCACCTGTCCTCAGTTCTCTCCTGAACCCATTCCATTCTAGCTGTCCTCAGCACTACTTTATTGAGAAGTCGTAGTGTTGGCCAAATTCAAAGCCAAATTTCTGTTCTTATCTCACTAAACCTTTTAGTTGTATTTGACACAGATACACTTGAGCACTTCTCCTTTGCATTACCTGTATTTCCTTATTTTCAGATGTTCTGGCATCTGGAGCCTCAAGACCAGAAAGGGATCTTCCAGGATTAGCTGACACCTAGAGAGAGCGGACAGTGTTGGGAGCATGCTCTTCATTTGCAAACTAACTTGTCCAGAGCCCACACCCTGCCAAACCTCTTCTGTGGGCTGTTATCCTCCAGGCTACTACCCCCTTCCCTAATCACCCCAGAGCTAGATACCAGACAACTGGGGACAGTCCCTGTACTCCAGAGCCCACAATTATCCAAACTACCTAATCCCGAACCTGCTTAGTCTGTTTACCTGCCTCTCCCATTTCTTCCTAGAGTGAAGGCTCTGGCTGAAGTGTTCCCCTCACTCCCTGTGGGGTTGGGAGGTTGGAAGATGGACGTTTTGTAATATTGTGTTAATGCATTCTCAGAATCCTGACGGGGGTGGGGGGTGGGGGGGACCTAGCCCACTCAGGTGTATTGGGTGCTTCATTTGCATGTGAATAAGGGTTTGTAATCTTTTGGCTTCAAGGTCTCTTCTCGTAAAAAGCAAGAGACAAAGCCAGGGTGTATGGTTTGCAGTAATGCCATTTCAAGGAAATAATTTACTTGTAACCTGGGGGTACCAGTCTGCAAATAAATGGGACTGCGTCCAGAGATCTGGAGGGCTTGCTCTCTTGCAAAGCTCCCTTTCACTCCAACCAGCGAGTGGTTGTAGGTTCACTGCATTGCACCCAGAGACGGCACTCCCTCTGCCTCCTGACTGTCCTAGGTGCTTCTCTAAGTGGCTCTGTGTGACCTGGCATGCCGCCTATTTCTAAGGAATTAAGAGTAAAAACTGCTTCCTCCATGACAGTCATCTGTGTCTGCATGTCCTATCACACCTCTGGGTACATTGACACACATTTGTCTGGATTCTGAGACCCCGTCTCCTTGGCTTTCCTCCCACCTCCTCCTGCTCCCTTCCTCCACAAGGTCTCCAGTGATCCTCAGCCCCCTCTCTTCCTGCCTGACCACTCTGCTCAGAGAGGTCCCACACAGTCTCACAGCTTCTAACCTTTCTGCTGCAACGTGCCTGCTTCTCTTCCCGGGGGGAGCGCCAGGAGTCACGCTTGACTGTGCCCTCTTCACCCCACACTGGCTCTGCCTGCATCCTGGTCGCAGCCTCTTCTCACCCTCCATCCCTACAACCAGTTTCAGCCAACTTCTCTCTTTCTGGTCTATTGCCAAGCTCGGCCTCCTGACCATTTCCCAGCCTCCTGCCTTGCCCTCCCACGGTCCACTCTCCACTCAGCATCCAGAGTGTTCCTTGAAAACATGAAGAACATGATATATGCCACCATCCTCTGCTAAACCTGCTACTGGCTTCTCATTGCAGTGGAATGAAAGCTTAGACAACCTGGTCCCCGCCTACCCCTGTGGCCTCGCCTCCTGTAGCCCACCCTTGCTTGTTCATACTACTGTGCAGCAGATTTTCTGCTTTCTAGAACTGAAAGCAACCTTACTGACCAACAGATATTAGGTCATAGAATCTAGAGCACAGGGCATAGAAAGAAAAGTCTAAGAAAATGAAGGGGGTTGGGGGAGGAAAGAGGGAAAGAGGTGTTGAGCAGCACCTTGGAGAGCCCTCGTTCCACCAGGCCCCCAGCTCGGGCGCCTCCTCCCCGTGTGCTGGCTTCCCCGTCTCATCCCCCAGGCGGAGGTGTTGGGCCAGGAGGGCCAGAGCAGGGCTGGTTGACCTCTGGAGCTGGTAGAGCTTCTAGGACCTCCTGGGGGGTCAGGAATCGGTCAGGGGTTTGGCCCGGGGCAAGGTGTGGGGGTTCCCCGTGTCCCCTGCCATGAGCTCTACAGCGGACTGCTAGTGGTGCACCTCAGGCTACAGTGGGGCTGGTGCCCAAGGCGGCCTAGAGAGCCCGAGCGGAGGGCGAGGCGGAGCCCCGGTGGAGAGCAACTCGGGAGGGCCCTCCCCAGCCCTGAGCTGTCACCTGGGGCCCTGAAGCTGGGCGAGGAGAATCTGGAGCCAACAAAGAAGTTATTTGAGAGGGGGGTGATATTACTGATCAGAATAAAAACTAACATTGTCACAGTGTATGACACATTACATGCCCTATTGTATTTTTAGTTAATATTCATCAGTTTCTCAATAAATACTTTAAATTTTTGCCTTGAAAATACCCAGCTTCCTGCTTGGCTGGTGTGGCTCAGTGGTTGAGCGTCGACCCCTGCACCAAGAGGTCACCAGTTCGATTCCCAGTCAGGGCACATGCCCAGGTTGTGGGCCTGATCCCCAGTGGGGGGCGTGCAGGAGGCGGCCAGTGGATGTTCTCTCTCATTGATGTTTCTGTCTCTCCCTCTCCCTCCCTCCCTCTCTAAATATTAATAAAAATAAATAAATAAATAAAATAAAATACCCAGCTGCTTAAAAAAACAAAAACAAATTCAGAAACATAGAATTATTGTTTTCAGAGTCTTGAGATTATTTTCAGAGTCTTTCAAGGAAAAAGCTTTCAAACAGTACGGTTTTTGGTAGGGATGGTAGCAGATGAGCTCTGTCACTGTGAAAGATGCAACTACTTCAGAACAACCATATTGTCATTGATAACAGGAGCTCAGTCAGCTGAAGAGGAACACAGACATAAGAATCATCTACCATCATTATCTCTGAAAGCATTTCTGAGACTTTCCTTTTGGTCACACATTTTTCTCTTCAAAAATACCAGACAAAAACCAAACCAACCAAAACAAACAGCAGACAGAGAAGATGCCTCCTGCTGGGCCGACACCAGGAGGGAATTCAGCGCCTTAAGTCACTTCTCCAGGAGCCTCCCCCCCCCCCCCCCCAGTGACATGTAGTTTACTTCTCCACCCCATCCAAACAAAAATCACACTACTAAAAAAGAACATGGTAAAATTTAAGGACCTCGTTTAGAGTATGCCAAGCATCTAGTTGTAAATTCAACAATGGGAAAACAAATCTATCTGCCGCCTGGCAAAACCAGTATTATTATTATTTTTTATTGATTTTTTTTAGAGACAGAGGAAAGGAGAGAGAGACAGAAACATTGATAGGCTGCCTCTCTGCACATCCTGCCCTGGGGATCGAGCCTGCAACCGGGGCATGTGCCCTGACTGGGAATTGAACTGGGACCTCTCAGTCCATGGGACAACACTCAATCCACTGAGCCACACCAGCTGGGCCAGACCAGTATTATTTATTGAGAACATATTCTATGCTTCACAATCTCATCACCAAGGAGATTATGTTGAACCAACTTTCTGATGCGTACGCAAACATGCATTTGTTTTTATAAAATATAGATTATACTCAACTTTATAGCCTCCCTTTTAAACACCCAGTGTTAGTGCAATTATTTTATAATTATTTGGAACAATTTCAATGGCTACATTATATTAAATCAAAAGAACACATAATTTATTTCACCACATTTCCACTGGACACTTAGGTCACTTTCCATGTAAATTTATACTTATTTACATGATTATTTTATAAACATTTGTCTGACCCTTGTGTATGTTTTTGGTCATTACTCTCACTCTGTAACAGTGCTGAAACCATACCAGGCAGACTACGCATCCAGTGAATGAGGGACCTGTACTTCAATTCTTGGTTCAAATCAACATCACCCACAGAATATTCCTGATCCATCTCAGCTCCTCTAGAATTTCCCCATAGTTTTTGCAACTCCCTTGGAGGGAAAAAAGAAAGGAATGCTGTTTCTTGAGCACTGTTATGTGGAGGCAGTGTGCAGTCACGTTCAGGAAGAAAGTCTATGCCAAAAGGGTTGAACCTCAACCTAGAGGATGCCCCAAAAAACCTGCCATGAAATTTTCAATCAAGAGACCTTCCAGAACTCTCTAGTGGCCCCACCAAGGAGTGTGACTTTGGAAAAAGCTCAGGTCCCACTCTAAATGACATCGCTCTCCCCTATCCTGGAGACAGTCTAAGAGGACATAAGTCCACAGCACAAATTCTTAATTTTAACGTCGTCCAATTTATCAGCCTTTTCCAGTATAGCTGTTCTTTTTGTATCTGTTTAAGAAATCTTTCCACCTGGCTGGTGTGGCTCAGTGGTACTTGCCCTTAGCGGGAACCGAACACAGGACTCTCTGGTCCATGGGCTGAGGCTAACTGCTGAGCCAAACTGGCCAGGGCTGAAAGTTTATTTTTTAACAGTCATATTTAAAGCTACATTCTTTCTAGAATTGATTTTTGTGGATGGCATAAAAATAGGTTTCAAGATCTGCTCTTTTACACATGGTTATCCAGACGATCTAGCATTGTTAATCTGCTTTCATGTATTTTTATCACTAATCTACAGTACTACCTTTCTCATAGATCACATGTCCACATATGTATGGGTCAGTTTGAAGGCTCTGATCTTTTCCATTTGGTCTGTTTTTATTCTTATTCCAGTCTTACTGCCTTAGTTTCCATAGCATCATATTGTTTTTGTATCCATGGGGTAGTTTCTCTTATTCAGTTCTCCTCTAACGATGTCTTGGCTTCCCATGGCCCTTTGCATTTCATAAATTTTAGAATCAGATCATCAATTTCCATTTTTAAAACACTGCTGGGATTATAATTAAAATAACATTAATTTTAATTGGATTTTATTTATTTTCACACTGGTCCTTTTATCTGTTTCTGAGTATTTTTTGTCTATTATAATTACAATGTTTTGTAGGTGGTGAGAGGAAGAAGTCTAACTATTAGAAAGCAGGGACAGTGTTTTATATAATATTTTAGGTGTTAAAGATGTCCTGCAAGAAGAACGCCCTTTAAATTAAACTTTATATCTGATCATTTGTTTTTTTGTTTTTTAACTTTCTTTGTACTCTATATTTTTTTATCTTTATTGTTGAAAGTATTATAGATGTCCCTCCTTTATCCCCCATTGACCCCCTCCTTCCCACTCCCACCCCCTCCTGCCTTCCTCACACTATTGTCTGTGTCCATTGGTTATGCATATATACACACCAGTTCTTTGGTTTATCTCTTCCCCCTTCCCTCTGAGGGTTGTCAGTCTGTTTCCTACTTCCATGTCACCAGATCTATTGTGATCATCAGCTTATTTTGTTCACTATATTCCATAAATAAGTGAGATCATGTGGTACTTGTCTTTTCTCTGACTGGCTTATTTTGCTTAGCATAACACTCTCTATGTCATCTCAAAGGGTAGGAGATCTTTCTTTCTTCCAGCTGCATAGTATTCCATTGTGTGAATATACCACAGCTTTTTTTTATCCACTCTTCTACTGATGGACACTTGGACTGTTTCCAGATCTTAGCTATTGTGAATAGCTATGGTATGCATATATTCTTCCTGATTGGTGTTTCAGGCTTCTTAGGATATATTCCTAGAAGTGGGATCACTGGATTACATGGCAGTTCCATTTTAAATTTTTTGAGGAAAGTCCATACTGTTTTTCATAGTGGCTGCACCAGCCTGTATTCCCACCAACAGAGCACCTTTTCTCCACACCCTCACCAGCACTTGTTTGGTGATTTGTTGATGGTAGTCATTCTGGCAGGTGTGAAGTGATATTTCATAGTTGTTTCAATTTGCATCTCTCTGATGATTAGAGATGTTGAGCATTTTTTTATGTCTCTTGGCCATTTATTTGTATGTCCTGTTTGGAGAAGTGTTTATTCAGGTCCAATGCCCCTTTTTGAAAATTGGATTGTTTGTCTTTCTTTTGTTGAGTTGTATGAGTACTTTATATATTTTGGATATTAACCTCTTATCCAATATGTCATTGGCAAATACATTCTCCCAAAGAGTGGGTTCCCTTTTCATTTTGATGCTGGTTTTCTTTGCTGTATAGAAGCTTTTTAGTTTGATGCAGTCCCATTTATTAATTTTTCCTTTGTTTCTTTTGCCCTAGGCAATGTATCCATGACAGTTCTGCTGTGTGATGTTTGAGATTTTGCTGCCTACAGTTTCTTTTAGAATTTTTATGGATTCATGACTTACATTTAAGTCTTTTATTCATTTTTAGTTTATTCATGTGTATGGTGTAAGTTGGTGGTCTAGTCTCATTATTTTGCATATACCTGTCCAATTTTTCCACCATTATTTATTGAAGAGACTGTCTTTTATCCATTGTATACTCTTACCTCTTTTATCGAATACTAATTGTGAATAACTGGTCATTTGCTAACATATCCATACAATCAAGATTGACCGGTCAATCTGGCATTTAATGGGAATCTCCTAATTCTAGGAGGGACAAATGGAGCTCTTAATTATTTCCACAGAAACAAAGTATGCCAGGCTTCTCAAACTCCCAGGGGTCCATGGATGTTCTCAATAAGCCCAGATTAGTAAAAAAAAATATTTGGGGGGGTTGTCAGATGATCTTTAACTGAAATATTTTTCCCCCTGCCTGGGTGGCTCAGTTGGTTGAATGTTGTCTGCAAACCAAAATGTGGGTTGGGCTCTGTCTGGTGCTGCTCAGTAGTTAGAATGTTGGCTCATGCACCAAAGGGTCATGGGTTTAATCCCCAGTCAAGGGCATGTACCTGGGTTTCAGGATAGATCCTCGACCCAGTTGGGGCATGTGAGGAAAGTGTCTGGTCAATGTGTTTCTGTATCATCAGTGTTTCTCTGTCTCTCTCTCTGTCTCGCTTCTCTCTCTCTCTCTGTCTCTCTCTCTGTCTCTCTCTCTCCCTTCCTCACTCTCTAAAATCAATAAAAACAGCCCAGCCAGTGTGGGTCAGTAGTTGAATATCGATCCATGCACCAAGAGGTCGCCAATTCGATTCCCAGTTAGGGCACATGCCCAGGTTGTGGCCCTGAACCCCAGTGGGGGGCATGCAGGAGGCAGTCAATTGATGTTCTCTCTCATCAATGTTTCTCTCTCTCTCCCTCTCCCTTCCTCTCTCTCTAAAAGCAATAAAGAAAAAATAAATAAATAAAAGAAATATATCTCTCCCTGGCTGGTTTGGCTCAGCAGTTAGAGCATCGCCTGCAGTCCAGAGAGACCCGGGTTCGGTTCCCGCTAAGGGCACGTACCTTGGTTGCGGTTTGTCCCAGCCCTCGTTGGGTCCTGCAGGAGGCAGCCACTCAATGTGTCCCTTTCATGTCGATGCTTTTCTCTCTATATCTCTTTCTCTCTTTCCCTCCCACTCTATCTGAACAAAAAATGGAAAAATGTCCTCGGGTGAGGATAAAAAAAAAAGGCACGTACCTCGGTTGCGGTTCATCCCCGGCCCTGGTCAGGTGGTGTGGGAGGCAACTAGTTGACGTGTCTCTCTCACATCAATGTTTCTCTCCCTCTCCCTCTCTCTTTCTCTCAGTCTGTCTGAAGATAAATAGAAAAATATCCTCAAGTGAGGACTTAAATAAATAAACAAATAAATAAAAGGAATATTTTTCTTTGTAGCTCTTAACTAGCCGGGCATCCCCCCTGCACCACTGTTGACATCATCTATGATCTATGATGTGGTGGCAGCAACACTGCAGCCCATAGACTGGGCAGACCCAGTCTGGGCCTCTCTGTGCTGGATGGTGAGTGTCACTGTGACCCTCAGACCCTTCCAGTCACCAGTCGCTTGGGTGATGGTATCACCAAGCTTTTTTGGAGACAGACTCAGTGGGCCAGTCTTGGGCACCAAGGCAGCCGTGGCACCAACTTCCCCAGCGGTGCACCTCAGGGGTACGGCTTTTACTGCCTTGGGGGCCACACTTCGTCAGCTGGTGTCTCGTGAACCCAGATTCTGAACGACCAAAGAAAGTTGTACCTTGGCCTCTTCTAAGCAAAAGCTGAAAAAGGTCTAAAAAATATTTTTAAATGTCTTGTTTTAGATGATAATCTATACAAAATGAAAATATTCTGCATCTTCTAGGTGACCTTTATTTTTATGATCGAGTTGTGTAATTTCTGTGCCCCAAATTATAATAAGGAAAGCCAGGGAACAGCATGTTTCCTCGGTAAAAGTCACAGAGTCACCAAAAACCTATAAGCCTGCTTCACCTGTGCTAATGAACAAACACTTAAGCAAGTAAATTTTAACATCTGATTGGCTTTATTGAACAATTCATGACCTGGGCAGCCTCCCGTCCAGTAAACAGTGTGATCGGAGAAGGTGGCTGAGGAGCAGGGATTTATGGGCAGTAACTGGGTGGGGCAAGAAAGTTATTAGCAAAAGAAAAGAAAGGATTATTTCAGGCACTGGTCTGCCAGTGACCATCTTGAGGGGGTGAGTTTACTTTCCGAAGGAGGTGCTGAGAACGGCCTGCCAGACCAAAGGCCGTGCCTCAGGCCAGGGGAGGCCAGTGGTTCCCTCGTGTTTAGAAATTTTAAGTTTGAGGATCCTATTCCTTCAGGCGACCTTGCCTGATGGTTGAGGGTGATAGGGACAGTGATCATTACAAGGAGTTTGCATGTTTTTAACATTAATGATTAGCTCAGTGAAGTGGGTGCCTTGCTCACTGGAGACTGTGGTACCCCAAGTGGGAAGCATGTTTTCTGACAGTTGCTTTGCCGCTGTGAGGCATTAACCTTGCGACAGGGGAAGACTTCAACCCACCCAGAACACGTGCATACAACAAGAACATATTAATAACCCCGCTAAGGGGCAGCACAATGAAGTCCAGCTGCAGGTGTTGAAAGGGTCCAGAGAGAAGTTTGAGGCCCCTGGGGACAAAAATAGTGTTTCCAGGATTATGGAACTGGCAGTTCAGATGTTGCTGGTAGATTGTGTTTGCAATTTTATGGAAGCCTCCCCATCAATGTCTATTTATAATTTGAATCATCCTGAATGCACTATGGATGGTGGGTGAAGGAGTGAAAAAAAAACAGAAATTAGAGTTTTTCCAGGGAGCATAGAAGAACCAGGTTGCAGTATGGGATTTTCCATAGCCCCAACTGTTCATTAATTTGCAGCCAGTGTTAACCCATCTAAATTTCTCTGATTCAGAGGCAGACTATTGTTATGTTACAAGGACATCAGGATGACAAAGTCTGGCAAGGAGGGGCTATTCTCTGCAGAAGCAGAATGGGCTTCATCCACATGCACGGCAGTCTGGACAGATTCCGTCGCTGCTGCCTTTGCATGAAGTCAGCTCCGGAGTTTTCCTGATACTCAGATTTAGGCCTTTGGGTGGGAGCCTCAGCTTCAATGACACATGTTTTAGAAGGTAAGAGAATAGCAGTAAGACGACTATTTACTTGTTGCCCATTTTTAGTTGGGGTCCCAGAGAATATAAGAAAACCCCTTTGCTTTCATAGCATCCCCAAATCATGGACCCCCACCCCAAAGGCATACCGGCTGTCAGTATTAATATTGAGTTTGCCCTTTGATAACTGGCATGCTTGGGTAAGGGCAAGGAGCAGATAGGTATTGGCTGGTGGGGTCTACAGCTGAAAAGGCTTAGCAAAGTTTATGACACTGAACCATTTGAGTCTGGTGGAACTGTCACAAAGATATTTGGGTTTGCAACAATTGTTTTATTAACAAATCTCAAATCCTCATCCATTAGATTTCCATCCTCATCCATTAGATTTCCATCCTCATCCATTAGATTTCCAAATTGGCAGCATCTGCGTGTTGCAGGGACTAGGACAGGGTGATCAGCACTGGGCGAACTTCTACTGTGGGTGTGAGGCCGTGCATGGCGCAGGGCTGAATGGATACTGAGGTAATTTAGGGAGAGATTTAGTTATATCTGAATCTTTATAGATTCTGTACTTTTTATTCGTCTGGTGTCAAGATTAGAAGTAGCCCACAGATTTTCAGGTACCTGGATTAAAATAGAAGATGTTTGTTGGAATTCTTCCTCTGCTATGTTAAGAATATACTGTAAGGGACAGAAAAGACCAAGTTCAGTCTGGTCAGGAAATTCTAAGGTGAGATGTCCATTAGAGGTAAAACATATTAGCCCTTTAATTCAGAAAGGAGATCTACCAGATAGATTTTTTTTTTACCCTCACCTGAGAACATTTTTGCATTTATCTTCAGATAGGGTGAGAGGGAGAAGTGGGGGAGAGAGAGAGAGAAACATCGATGTGAGAAGACATATCAGTGGCTGCCACCCACACAACCCCACCTGGGGCTGGGGACAAACCACAACCGAGGTACATGCCCTTAGTGGAAACCGAACCCGGGACTCTCTGGTCTGCAGGCCAATACTCTAACCAGTGAGCCAAACCAGCCAGGGCATACCTGATAGATTGACTAGAGCTGTGTCACAGAGCAAAAGGGAATGCTTTTTCGCCCTGGCCGGTGCTCAGTGGTTAGAGCATCAGCCCGTGGACCAATGAGTCATGGGTTCAATTCCGGTCAAGGGCATGTACCTTGGTTGCAGTTTGTCCCCCCGTTGGGTCATGCGGGAGGCAATCAGTTGATGTGGCTCTATCACATCAATGTTTCTCTCTGTCTCTCTCTCCCTCCCACACTATCTAATGATAAATTGAAAAATATCCTCAGGTGAGAAATAAAAAAATAATAAAGAAAAAAATTTTTTTAAAAAAGGAATTCTGCCCTGGCCAGTTTGGCTCAGCCGTTAGAGCATCGGCCCATAGACCTGAGAGCCCCGGGTTCGGTTCCTGCTAGGGGCACTTACCTTGGTTGCAGTTTGTCCCTGGCCCAGTTGGGGTCGAGTGAGTGGTGACCAGTCAATGTGTCTCTCTCACGTTGGTATTTCTTTCTCTCTGTTCCTTTCTCTCACCCTCACGCTCTATCTGAAGACAAATGCAAGATTGTCCTCGGTGAGGATAAAAAAAAAACAAATAAAACAAATAAAAAAAGGAATGCTTTTCAGTGAAAGGTCCCAGAGTCACTTGTACTGGCTGAGATAAAAGTTTTCTCTAAGCTTTGCTAGATAACCCCACTGTGGAAACCTTTCTGCTCTCCAAGGGATTGGTTCTGTGAGGGTGCGGTCTCAAGGAGAAAGTGTGACTCCAGTATCAACTAGAATTTGGCATGATTTTTCATTAACATTAATTATAGTTTTTCCATATCTGTTTAAGGGAATTACTGTGGGAGGGGCCCATTTGGAGGTAGCTATGAGGGCATGCAAGAGAAGAACTGGCATAGGGTCTTTGAGGACAATCTTTTATCCAGGGTCCCACTCTTGGGCCAGTGTTTTGATAAAGAGCCCCTACGGGGGTGCAGTGCCAAGTCACTTCCATCCTATCATCTTTAGGTACTTTTTGGTCCTTCTGTTTTTCGTTAGCTCTTTGTAACGAGTCTTTTAATGAAGCTATTTTGGAATCTTGAAGACTTTTGGAAGCTTCTGCATGCCAATTAAAATCCCATTCTGTTTGTTCCACTTGGGAGCCCTTACTTTTAAGTATACTTCTTAAATGCTCTTATTTATTTAGAACAGCCTCCATAATAGCCATTATAATTCTAGGTTATTTTTAGCAAAATGTAGCCACCTTTCTTGATGTCTGCAGCTTCCAAGACTAGATTGTTTTTAAACATTAACAGGTGTGTGGAAGCTGGCACACTCAACTCTTTGGATATAAAGGATCCCACTTTTTTTGACTAGACCAAACTAATATATGTATATATTTACCTCCAAGATTCCCATTAACAACTGGCCTTTATTAATACAAAATTTATTCACCTGAGGCCTCCCACTGGACCCTGGCCAGTTCAAATCTGATCCTGGATCCAATCTAGTTTTTTTTTTTAAGTTGGACCTAGTCCAACTCTGACCAGTAACCCCCAATGATTCCCTACATGGAATCTCGTAACTTGGTAAAGAACTGAACCAGCAGACCTCAAAGAATGGGACTGTGGACTGATTCCAAACACATGGAGAACTATAGCTATTTCCAGACGCTCCCAACGTGAAATCTGGGAAGGATTCCAGACCAATGGAAACTGCAACGGAACCAAGGTCTGGGGACTTGTGGCCCAGATGGAACCACCTGCCTGCTAAGCCCTGAGTGGAATGCCAGTTACGTTGGGAGCTCAATGCAAAGCAGGGTTCAGAACTAAGAGCAACTTACTGTGGCCCTGGGACACGGCAAGAAACAGAGAACTCAAAGTGCTCGTGGGCACCATGCATGTGTTTTTTCATCCCCAAAGCTGCCAGACTTCTCCTTTTCCAAGTCTGTTAATGACAAAATTCAACCGAGTAAATGTCAAGATGTAATTGGCTTTATTGAACAATTTGTGAACTTGGCAGCATCTCATCTAGTAAACAGAGAGGTGCCCCAAGAAGTTGTACAAAGTGGAAGGTTGTTATGGGCAGAAACTGGGTGGGACAAGAAACTTATTAGCAAAAGAAGAAGAAAAAAGAAAGAAAAGAAAGGATTATTTTAGGCAAAGGCACCTTTCTTGAAAAAAAAGATTACTTCACTAGTGTTGATCAGGAATTTCCAAACTGATTGATTTGAGGTCACACTCCTGAGAGGCGCTGAAACTGCAGTGAAGTCCTTGTTTGTTGTCCTTGGGGCAAGTGAACCCCACCTTGGTTGTTTCTTTTTTCAATACCTGGTTGACTTAAAATAGCTACTGAATGAGGGTTTCAAGTTGACCAATATTTTTCTCTCATGTATCAGTAAGCTGTAGAATCACTTACCAAACTTTAATAATAATTGACATAATTTAAATATTTTTCTTTATTAATTTTAGAGAGAGGAAGGGAGAGGGAGAGATATAGAAACATTGATGAGAGAGAACACTGATAGGCCACCTCCTGCGTGCCCATCACTGGGGATCAGGCCCACAACCTGGGCATGCACCCTGACTGGGAATTGAACCATCAACCTCTTGGTGCATGGGTCAACGCTCAGCCACTGAGCCACACTGGCCAGGCAACAATGGACATTATTATTTTTATTGAGGTGTAATATAGCATTATATTAGTTTCAAATGATGATTCAGTATTTGGATATATTACAAAATAATCAGCACAATAAGTCTAGTTAACATTGTCACCATACATGGTTGCAAGTTTTTTCTTTTGATGAAAACTTTTGAGATTTACTCTCTTAGTCACCATGCTATATGTTACTTCCCCATGACACTATTTAAAAAAATATATGAGGCTAGAGTATCATATCAAAGTAAAATATATATTTAGGGCAATCTATTTGAGTCTTACAAAATTTACTAGTATGACAAATATTTTAATTTCTTTTATAATAAATATGGTATCCTGAGACTGACTCCAAAAACCCTTCTATGGAGTAGGCGTGAAACTGCCCAGACATGACACGTGCCTGCGAGTGTGTCAGTGTCCAGCAACAGAGTGGCTTTCAGGTGAGTCTGGATGCTGGCTCATTGCCCAGGGGTGCACGTGTCAGAGGTCCGTGTCTTTCTCCCAGTGAAACTGCCCCGTGGTCCAGTTCCCGGGATGCTTACCTTCACTGTTGTGGATTTCAGAACCGCCTGCATTGGGAGCATTAGGATGGGAGTGAGGAGGGGGCATATCTACTAAGTATACAGAGAAATGTCAGTGGGTGAAGGACGGGGAGAGACTTTGATTGCAGGGGCAGAGTACACACACTGTCAGTACAGAAGAGAATTAGGCAATAGTTCAAAGGGGTAAATTCATCTCCTGTTTTAAATACAGTGGTATTAAATGACTGACAGTTGTTGAGGCACACACCAAGGTCTGCATTTTGAGCTCAGTATCCTTTGGTTTGGAAAATGATGAGGCTCTCCTCTGTTGGCTCAGATCTGGGGTTTGATGCTCTGGGTAACAGGGTTCCCCCACCCTAGGAATCTAGGCCATTGCCAGCCTAGGGATGAGTGGTAGAGGTAAAGTTATATTTGACATGCTTTCTAGAAATCTGCTGCTGAGACCGCGGCCAGCAGGGTGCTCTCCCCGGTGCTGAGAGTAGCAACAGGGGAGAGCCCCCTTCGTGGGCCTTGGGGTTTTAATGGAACTCCTAAAGGAACTGCTTTGTGAGCAGTGAAGAGTCTGCTGCAGAAAAGGAAATGAGAGCTGGAAGTAGGCCAGGGCTTTCACACAAGCCTGGGGCTGAGGAACTCAGGTGGATGCTGGCTGAGGCAATAATGAGTCTTTTGTGATGGAAACTGGTAATACGCAGGGCTATAGGGCCTGAAGTCTCATCATACATCAGTAGGTTTCTAAAAGTCTAATGTCAATGTGATAATTAAGATATTTACTGGTAATTATTTGTTTAGTGGTTTTCCCTCCCCTTTTAGTCAGAGGACATGAGAGTGGGGGAGAAGGAAAAGGAAGAAAACTTAATGGACAATAAAACTATTAATTATTAAAAATATCATCATGGCATTATTCTCACAGCTTGCTTAAAGTTCTAATTAAATTGCCGTTTTCAATGTTCAAAGTGCTAATGTGGTTGCTTAGGGTCTCTCATTCATACAATTCAAGTGCAGGGCCCTAGAAATTAGTTTTGACCCTCACTCCACCCCTTTCCCTACCCTTCATCATTCTAAAAAAAATGAAAACAAGAACAGATTGATTGAATACATACTTTTTTATTGATTGATTTTAGAGAGAGAGGAAGGGAGAGAGAGAGATAGAGACACTGATGAGAGAGAACATTGATTGGCCGCCTCCTGCATGCCCTGCACTGGGGATCGGGTCCACAACCTGGCCATGTGCCCTGACCAGGAATCGAACTGGCGAGCTCTTGGTGCATGGGTCTACGCTCAACCACTGAGCCACACTACCAGGCACATAGTTATTTTTAAAGTGGTAACTCATTTACTTAGATTAAGGAAAACAATGGAAAATAAAAAAATTGTTGTAGGTCCACTTATTCAGTGTTCCAGGGACATCAGACATCCTTAATTTTCAACCATAAGTAATTGTGATAAAGGACACAGTGGCAATATTTGTAGACATTTCATAAATGAGATGATTCTATTAAACCTTGAAGATTTAACCCATACATTTGGAGAAGGTCAAAAGAAACAAGCCAGCCCAGTTTTCTCAGTGGTTAGAGCGTCAGCCTGCAGACCAGAGAGAGTTCTGGGTTCGGTTCCCGCTTGGGGCACGTACCTCAGTTACAGTTTGTCCCCAGCCCCAGTTGTGGTCGTGTGAGTGACAACCACTCGATGTGCCTCTCTCACATCGATGTTTCTCTCTTTCTCCCTCCCACGCTCCCTCCCTCTCTATCTGAAGATAAATGAAAAAAAAAAAAAGTCCTTGAGTGAGGATAAAAAAAAAAGACACAAGCTAAATAAGCAAATTTCAGAAGGAGGAAAATGATGTGCTTCAGAGACCCTCCTCGGAATGATCCGGCTCCCTCAGGCTTCAGTGTCTCTCTCTGCTGACTCAGAGACGCTCCCTGTGGTGCGTTGTGAGCGTATCCCATACCCATAGGCCTCTGAGAAAGCAGCTGTACTTTCTCACGATGCTAGCCCAAGAAGGAGGTGCTGGCCCTGAGGGCGGCTAATTTATAGGATGGTCTCTGTGTTAGGAGGTGGGCTGATGTAAGACCTCTGCCCAGCAGGAAGGAGAGTAACTGTCTTAAGCCATCGGATCTTTGCTTTGTGGGGATTTGAATTTGAGACCTGAATTAGCTGTCAGCACTTGCCAGTCTAGAAAGAAGCACAAGGTGGGCAGAGAGAAGAGTGATAGAAGTAATAAGTCAGGGTGAAGCATGACCCATCATTGTCTGCAGTTTCCTTAACAGCAGCCCCAGGCCCAGGAGTAGCCAACACCGGATCTCGAGGAGACAGCTGGTTGTTGAATCACGGAGATGCTGCTGTCAGAAGGCAGGGCCCAGAGCTGTCTACAGATGAATGACTTTCCTCTTAGGCCCCATACAGCCTGGGGAGGGCTGTTTCTGTGTTTTTTGTTTGTTTGTTTGTTTGATTTTTGTTTTCTTTCTATCTCCTTAGCTATCCTGGAAGAGTCTAATTAACACATATGTAAATTAAGATCCCTTTGGTTCTAAATTCTATCATTGTATTGAGCTGAGCAAAACCTCCTCATTCAGACCACTTGTTCCAAGTTTCTAATTACTCCATTTTGACTAAGCTAAAGTTTATTTTGCTCAGCAAAATTTTATTATATATAGCTCAAATTAAAAAAAGAAGGGGCAGAGGAATTATTAAAAATATTTCAGCCCTGGCCAGTTTGGCTCAGCAGTTAGAGCTTCGGCCCTTGGACCAGAGAGACCTGGGTTTGGTTCCCGCTAAGGGCACGGACCTCAGTTGCAGTTTGTCCCTGGCCCCGGATGGGGTTGTGTGGGTGGCAGCCAGTCGATGTGTCTCTCTCATATCAATGTTTCTCTCTCTCTCTCTTCCCCTCTTTCTCCTTCCAGCTCTATCTGAAGATAAATGCAAAAATGTCCTCGGGTGAGCATAAAAAAAAATAAAATAAAATAAAATATTTCAGAGAACAAGCTATTAATTTAAATGTAAATTTAAAACTATTTTATTGCCCTGGCTGGTTCGGCTCAGCGGTTAGAGCGTCGGCCTGTGGTCCAGAGAGACCCGGGTTCGGTTTCCGCAAAGGGCACATATCTCGGTTGCAGTTTGTCCCCAGCCTTGGTTGGGTCGTGCGGGTGACAGCCACTCAATGTGTCTCTTTCACATTGATTTTTCTCTCTATTTCTCACTTCCTCTCTCTCCCTTCCACTCTATCTGAACAAAAAATGGAAAAATGTCCTCGAGTGAATACAAAAAACAAAACTATTTTATCTATTTATTAAAAAATTTTGTTTCAGGGAACTTCAGTTAGGTAGAATGAATACATATCACTAACTGTTCCACTTATTTATGTATTTATTGGTTGATTCTTATATGTTCCCCACCAGGGGTGGAACCTACAACCTTGGCATATTGGGCTGATGCTCTAACAAACTGAGATACCCCACCAAGGACTTCTCCCTGCCCCCCGTTTAATAAATATGTACTGTTCCTGTTTATGAGCCAGGCTCTGTGCTATGTACCAGCGCATAGAAACATAGAATCAATCAAATATGGCTCGGCACTGTATGCTACTTTAAAAAATAAAATTAAAGTGCAACGTAACAAATATCTTAAAGCATTGGTTTCTGGCCACCCTCTATATATGTATAACCAAACTCCATTTTATTATATAGGTTCATTTGCCGACATCCTTGTGAAAGAAGCCAGTCCCAACAGCATTGCGCACCTGCTCGTCCGCACACCCTTCCCTACACGACACTTAGCAGGTGTTTCCAAAGTTCTTCCACAGCCTCCCAGTCTGCAGAGCCTGCCTCACCTGCAAGTTTGACGCTTTCCACACCGTATCACCTTTTGAAATGTGTAAGTCAGCACTAGCTAAGAAGAGTTTAACATTTTCCTAGCCATAAATTTCTTTGGTTTTCCTCAAAACACTGCTCATTATGCTTTATTAAATCAGTAGTCATCTCATGAATCCACAAATTTAGCTGATTTTTAAAATCTTTTCCATAGCCTCATCTTGCATTATGTACAGAGGATATGTTCCAAGACACTCGGCGATGCCTGAAACAGCAGCTAGTACCGAACCCTGTTTATACTATGTTTTTTCCTATACATACATAGCTATGGTGTTTAATTTATAAATTGTACACAGTAAGAGAGTAAGACCAATAGTTAATAATGAAAGAACAAGAGAGAGAGAGAGAAAATAAATAACAATTATAACAATATACTGTTTAACAAGTTAGGAGAGTCCGGCCGGTGTGGCTCAGTGGATTGAGCATTGTCCCATGGACTGAGAGGTCCCAGTTCAATTCCCAGTCAGGGCACATGCCCGGGTTGCAGGCTCGATCCCTGGTAGGGGGCGTGCAGGAGGTGACGGATTGATGTTTCTACTTCTCTCTCTGAAAACTCAATTAAAGGGACTTCCCGTCAAGGTGGCGGCGTAGGTAAACGCGGTATCACGTCCTCCCACAACCACATCAAAGTTACAACTAAACTACAGAACAACCAGCATTCAAAACCACCTGAAATCAAGCTGAATGGAAGTCCTACAACTACGGAATTAAAGCAGCAGCCACATCCAGACTGGTAGGAGGGACGGAGGCCGATGGCGGATAAAAATCAGGAGGACACCTCGGCTGGGAAGGTCCTCCCTGAGGACTGAGGGGTCCCCGTCTCACACCAGGTGCCCCGCTCAGGGTTCCAGTGCCAGGAAGAGAGTCCCCATAACTTCTGGCTGGAAAAACCAGCGGGAACTGAGGCTCAGGGAGGCTGACGCGGCTGGAGCCCAAGGCAGCTCCTTAAAGGGCCCGCGCACGAACTTATCAAACTCTCTCCCTCTAAGCTTGGAGGGGAGGCAGCTCAAGGGGCGCCAGAGACATACAGGGAAGAACTGAGCTGTTTGGCACTGGAGCGAGGGCTGGAGAGGGGGCTTTCTCGGGGACAAACATGCTGTCAGAGGCCTTTGTTCCTTTGGTGAACCCTTCCCGGGGGCGGCAGACAGCTGCCATATCTGGGACTCCAGCAACCTGGCTCACACTGGTAGCCCCGCCCTGCTGACTCCCTGAGGCCCCGCCCCACCCAACTTTCAGTCCCACCCAAGCTGTTGCTAGTTGCTTAACCATAGGATTGGCCTGTCTTGGATCCTGCTTCAGGTTTTCCTAAATTCTTTCAAATAAGCAGCATCTGGTCTCAGCTAGCCCCATACCTCTCCTTAAGTAATACACTGAAACAAACACAGGGAGGCAGCCAAAATGAGGAGACAAAGAAACAGGTCCCAAATGAAAGAACAGAACAAAACCCCAAGAAAAGAACTAAGCGAAATGGAGATAAGCAACCTAACAGATGCTGAGTTCAAAATACTGCTTATAAGGATGCTCAGTGAACTTAGTGAGGGCCTCAAGAGCGTAAAAAAGGACCAGTCAGAAATTATGGATGCACAGTCAGAATTGAAGGAGGCATTAACTAAAATAGAGAATAATTTATACAGCTTCAATAGTAGAGCACATAAATCCAAGAAGCAAACCATCGATTTGGAATATAAGGAAGCAAAAAACGCCCAATCAGAACAGCAAAAAGAAAAAAGAATCCAAAAAAATGAGGATAGTGTAAGGAGCCTCTGGGACAACTTCAAGCGTGCCAACATTTGCTTCTTGGGGGTGCCAGAAGAAGAGAGAACAAGAAATTGAAACCTGTTTGAAACAATAATGGCAGAAAACTTTCCTAACTTGGTGAAGGAAACAGACATACAAGTCCAGGAAGCACAGAGAGTCCCAAACAAGATGAACCTCAAGAGGCCCACACCAAGACACACCATCATCAAAATGCAAAAGGTTCAAGACAAAGAGAGAATCGTAAAAGCAGCAAGAGAAAGGCAGCTAGTTACCTACAAGGGAGTTCCCATAAGACCGTCCGCTGATTTCTCAAAAGAAACTTTGCAGGCCAGAAGGGAGTGGCAAGAAATATTCAGAGTGATGAAAAGCAAGAACCTACAACCAAGATTACTCTATCCTGCAAAGCTGTCATTTAGAATCGATGGCCATATAAAGACTTTCCCCGACAAGAAAAAATTAAAGAAGTTCATCACCACCAAACCGTTATTATATGAAATGATGAAGGGTCTTTTTGAAGAAAAAGATAAAATATATGAACAAACAAAATGACAATGAATACATATCTATCGACAATGGAATCTACAAACAAAATGAACAGGTAGAACAGAAACATTCTCATAGATACAGAGAACATTTTGTTGGTTGCCAGATGGGAGGGGTTTGGGGGAATGGGTGAAAAAGGTGAAGAGATTAAGAAGTACAAATTCATTGCTAGACTGACAAACCTCAAAGGGAAAGGGGTTGGGGGGGGTGGGAAGAAATAAACCAAAGAACTTATATGCATAACCAATGGACACAGACAATAGTGTGGGAAAAGGCGGGAGGGGGGCATGAGTGGGGAGGAGGGGGTCAATGGGGGAAAAATGTGGAACATCTGTAATACATTTTGCATTCAACAATAAAGATTAAAAAAAAAAAACTCAATTAAAAAAAAGTTACGTGAACGTGGTCTCTCCTTTCAGGGCATCCCTTGCTCAAGTCTTTGTTATAAGCTCAACGCTTTGTGGTGCATCAGGTTCTTCTTGTCAGTCATGTATTCAAGTCTCCTGATGCCTTCTTCATCTTAACTAAGCATTTATCACATGATGTGGCCATCACTTTTTCAGTTTGAGGTGCAACAGAAAAACTAGTGTGAATTTTTTCTTCTTTACAATTTCACAGATAGACGAATAGTTCTTAATGCAGATCTTAGCAACTTCAGCATCTGACCTTTTTTCTTTCCTTATTAAGTCTAGAACTTCCACCTTTTCAACAAAAGGAAGCATTTTACAGCTTCTTTTTGGCATATCCAAATTGCCAGCATCATGTCTCTTGCACTTTCGGGCCATTACTAAGTAAAATAGGGGCTACTTGAACACAAGCACTGTGATCACATGACAGTCGATCTTTCAACACTGATGGTTACTAAGAGGCTGTACACAGCATGGAGACGCTGGACAAAGGGATGATTCTCATCTCAGGAGGGATGAGTGGAGGCCATGTGATTTCATCAGGCTACTCAGAACAGCACGTGTTTTTTGTTATTTTGGTTTTGGTTTTGTTTTGTTTTTTTGTTTAGAGAGACAGAGAAAAGGAGAGGGAGAGAGGGAGACACACACGCACACATCGATGAGAGAAACATCGATCAGCTGCCTCCTGCACATCCCTTACTGGGGATCAAGCCCACAACAGGGCATGTGCCCTGACTGGGAATCGAACCTGCCAGGGCCAGAACAGCATGTGTTTTAAAACCTGTGAACTGTTTATTGAATTCTTTACTTCTGGAAATTTTCATTTAACATTTCAGACTGTGGTTGCAGCAGAATTGGCAGAAACAGCAGAAAGTGAAACCTCAGATCGGGGGACCACTGTTGATGTTACTTAAGAACTTCCTGGAGTCGCTTCATCTAAAGATTTGTGAATTTCCTCTTCCTTCACCACAGGAACTGTGCTGTGGATTCATTAACATTGAACTCACACAACCCCTAAGGCAACAGAAACAAAGGAGAAAATAAACACATGGGACTACATCAAACTAAAAAGCTTCTGCACAGCAAAAGAAACAACCATCCAAACAGAAAGGGATCCCACTATATGGGAGACCATAATCGCCAATGATGCATCAGATAAGGGGTTAATTTCCAAAATATATAGAGTGCTCATACAACTCAATAAAAGGAAGACAAAGAACCCAATTAAAAAATGGGCCGAGGACCTAAAGAGATACCTCTCCAAACAGGACATACAAATGACCAAGACACAAATGAAGAAATGCTCAACATCACTATCATCAGAGAGATGCAAATTAAAACAACAGTGAGGTATCACCTCACACCTATCAGAATGGCCGCCATCAACAAATCTTCAAACAACAAGTGTTGGCGAGGGTGTAGAGAAAAGGGGACTCTAGTACACTGCTGGTGGGAATGAAGACTGGTGCAGCCACTGTGGAAAACACTATGGTGTTACCTCAAAAAGTTAAAAATTGAACTGCCATTTGACTCAGTGATCCCACTTCTAGGAATATACCCTAAGAAGCCTGAAACACCAGTCAGAAAGAATATATGTACCCCTATGTTCATAGCAACACTATTTACAATAGCTAAGATCTGGAAACAACCCAAGTGTCCATCAGTAGATGAGTGGATTTAAAAGCTGTGGTACATGTACACAATGGAATACTATGCAGCTGTAAAAAAGAAAGATCCCTTATCCTTTGAGATGGCATGGAAGGACCTGGAGAGTATTATGCTAAGCAAAACAAGCCAAGCAGAGAAAGACAGATATCACATGATCTCACTTATTTGTGAAATATAATGAACTAAACAAACTGCTGAACAAAATTAACCCAGAGACATTGAGGTGGGGTACAGACTATCAAGCCTCAGAGGAGAGGTGAGTTGAGGGAGGAGGGAGATAAACCACAGAACTTACATGCATGTATGCATGACCAATGAACATAGATAACAAAGCTGGGAATGGGTGGGTGTTAATAGGGGAGAAAACGAGAAACATCTGTAACAAAAACAAATTAATAAAAACAAAGCTAAACAAAACACTGAACTCACAGCCGACAGCACTGTAGCTCATGCCTGAACGAAGCCTATCTAACAGGTATTTTCTCCACAGGTAGCATCACAGCCTCCTTGCATTAGGAACACTAGACAGCGCTTAAGCACTATGTTTCAAGGCCATTTGAAACAGTAAAATCATCGAAAAAGAAAAAAAAAAAGGCACAAAAATGTGGACAATGTGGCGCTAAGCAAACCGTGAAGAGGACGCTTGTTTACAGAAGGAGCTGAAATGAAAGGCAAGCACCTCCTGGTGCCACCGCACTGGGTGTCAAACCCTCGTCCACACACCTGCGGGCGGCTGCAAAAGCTCCAAGAATATTAATCTTGGGGTTCTAAACACGTTTTAGAGAGTAGACACACTGGCCAGCAAGGACCCGCAAATAATGTAGATGGACTGTAATGCTAGAGAAGCAGATAGAAGCCTGTTGCTAGGTGGAGAGCTGGCTGTCTCCACAGCGTGCCTTGCCGCCAAAGGGCTTGTGACAAGGCCCTGATGTGAGGACATGATCTGTGTTGTAGAAAAAGCACTTTACGGAATGTAAAACATGGTTTGAAGAGAGGAAGAGCAGGCGAAGGTGAGGGTGAAAGCCAGGGGCAGAGACGTGAGGAGGGGCTGATCTGAGCGCCTTGGAGGCCAGGTCCTGGTGCTGGGTGAGGCATGGGTGGTGAGGGAGGAGTTGCGTTCTCCCAAGTTTCTGCTTGAGGGGCCCTGGTGAGAGCTCTAGCCTTGGAGTCAGAGACACTCAAGGGTAAGTGCAAACTCCTCACTCCCTAGCTGTGTAGCCTTAGACACATTTCTTACCTCCCCTAAGCCTTCATTTGTCATCTCTAGTATATATATTCTATATAATGGGAAAATAACACCTCTCAAAGTTACTTTGAGATTTAAATAAGTGCTAGTTTTCACTTAAATAAGGAAAATAGGAAAGGAAGCAGCATTTGGGATTGGAGAGAGAAGTCTGTTGGGCATGGTCAGTTGGACGTGCCCATGGATACCCATACACAGTACTCAGTAGCCATAAGATGTGTCCCCATAAGACCAGGAGCAGAGAAATTGGGGTGCAGACACACCGATGTGGAAGCAGGCAAGTAGCTGCTGCAGCCGTGACCAGTGGGTAGTTCCAGCGTCAGAGGTCCAAGGACGAGGCCTGAGGAATTTTGATGTTTGAGAAGAGGCTGGGGAGGAGATCAGGGAAGAACCGGAGGGGGAGGGAACAGGAGGGGGAGGAGGAGAAAAGCCAGGAGCCTGTGGGAAAATGGGGCAGGGAAGGAGAGTTCCCAAGGGGAGTCAGTTAGTGTACTGAAAGCACAAACTGAAAGTCATAGAACTTTTGAGCTGGAAGGGACCCAAGAGGTCTTTTCATCTAATCCCTTTATCTATTTTGATTGAGATTCAAAGAGGTGAAGTGAGTTCCTGAGGCCATATTGTGATTTCATAACAAGTTACCCTAATTCCTAAAGGGTAATAAAATACATTTCTCTAACAAATACTCTAAATTCAAAATTGTTTCTATTAAGCTTATGCTAAGCTTCACATCACCAAACTGAGATTTACCTTAATTACAGTTTGGCTCTCCGAGAAATGGAATCTGCACCAGTCAGTCAGGAATCTCTGGATCAGCACTAGTTAGGTCATCTGCGTGGTAGACCCTGCCACCCCCTGAGGGAAGGTAACCTCCTAATAACGAACCAAGTGTTCTGCTGGTGTAACTTCCCTACCCCTGCTCCCTTCTGCCTGTAAAGGTCTCTTGTATAGCTCCTCGGAGCTCCTGTCTGTCTACTAAATTGGATGCTGCCCGATTCATGAATGGTTGAACAAAGCCAATAAAATCTTTAAATTTATTCAGTTGAATTTTGTTTTTTTAACACTTATCACATGCATATTTGAATTTTAATACATGTAAATTATACCTCAATAAAACAATTTTAAAACACAGAGCAAATAAAAAGTTCAGCTGTTTAAATTAAAAAGTAATTATTTTAAAATTTATTATATACAAAGACCTAAGGGATAGAAATATTTAAATATTTGGAACATGACCCTTCTTATAGCTTTGAGAAAATCACTATGCCTTCCTCAGTCTGTCTTTGTATCTCTTACTATGAAATAGGAATAATATTATCTTGCAAGACTGCTCATGGTTTATTAATGCATATAAAATTCTTGAATAAAAACATTAAATATTTGATAAATATTGTCTGGTAAGTAATATCTAGCTATATTTATAAATAACAGCCAAGTTGGAATTACAAACTATAGCCCATTTGAGAAAATATAGATATTATTTTCCAGTCGGAAAAGGGAGCCACAATTATCAATGAAAAAAATACAAAATATATTTTTTACATAAGATTGTTTTGATTAATCAATATAATAAAAAGTTTTTGTGACTGATCTTTTTTCACTTAATTGTTTAGTGTCATTTGGGCTCTGCCCAACTCAGATAAAATTGTATGTGCTATAAATACCAAGAAACTATAACAACTGCTGGCTCTTTTTCTAGTTAATAAAAAGAACCAAATGATGAAATTGACCTGAAGATAAGCCATTTTATCTATTCAAAATTTACTTTTGCTTCAGAATCCAGGAATATACAGTGATAAAGCTTTGCACTTCTAGAGGAACACTGCAGTGAATCAGGTTTCTCTGGCTCGGCACTATTGAGATTTGAGACACCTGGGTAACCCTTTGTGGTGGGGCTGTCCTGTGCATTGTAGGATGTTTGGCAGCATCCCTGGCCTCTACCCACTAGATACTAATAGCACCCCCCTAATTGTGACAACCAAAAATTATCTCCAAATATTGCCAATGTCTTCTTGAGAGCAAAATCGCCCCCACTGGAGAACCACTCCTGAAAAACATTTCTGTGCATGAGTGGGCCCACTTTTACATGTTCTGGGGACACAGGTTTATAGATGGCAGTAAGTCTGTGTTCCAAACTGACATTTCCCAGTAGTTGGGCAGATACAGCAGCCTATGGATGCTTGGATGCCCCTCATCCTCACCCCACAGGCAGAAGTAGGGGTGCAGCAGGGCTGTTTGCATGGCACTTTGGACAGTTGGGGTTATGGGCAAATGTTGTCTGCTCATGGCCCTGTCCAGGTTCTCCTAGGACTCATGACCCACCTCCTTACACTCTGCAGCTACGATAGTTTTTAGTTTCTTTTCCACATTTGGAATTCAGGAGGAAACGAAAGGAAGATTAGATGAGCTGAGAGAAAGCAAAGCAGGGAAATCTCTATGATTGAATCACACGATAGTTAACAAGATTATATGCTCTCTGGAGGGCGGTTACAATTCCAAGAGGTCTAAAAGAGAAGCATTTTAAACGTGTGTTAACCTAGATGCACAAAAACAATGGACAGGGCTTGCTTAAGACAAAGATAACTGTCTACTAAGGAAGTTATAGGCCTGAGGTATGACTACCCACCCTGACCTGCCCAGTTCAGAATTTATGACCAGATCACTCTGTGAGGTTACTTTCAGTTAGACTGGTTACAGAGCCCCTTTTTTGTCCATACCATTAGCAGTTACTCCCCACTCCCTCTCTTCACCTCTCCCTAAGGACCACTAACCTACTTTATGTCTCTATAGATTTGCCTGTTTTGGGCATTTCATATAATGGAATCATACAATATCTGATCTTTTATGTCAGGCTTCTTTCACGCAGCATGTTTCCAAGGCTAATCCATCTTGTAGCGCATATTAGTATCAGTACTTTATCCCTTTTGATGGTCAAATAATATTCCATTGAGTGGCTAGCCCATGTTTTCTTCATCCATTCATCACTTGATGAATATTACAGTTGTTTCTGCTTTTTGGCTATTATGAATCATGCTGCTATGCATATTCTCGTACAAGTTTTTGTGTGGACATAGATTTTAATTCTCTTGGGTATCTCATTTCTGAATAAGACTAGTGAATCAACTTTTCAGTTTTCCTTGCCTCCAGGCCTATCCTCTCAATCTACAGTCCAACCTAATACTAGAGTCTTTTAAACATGTAAACCTTCTAACTGGGTCCATCAGATCATGCTGAGCCTATATTTAGAACATTTCCCCCTGGCAGGGTCGCTCAGTTGGTTGGAGCATCATGCCATACACCAAAATGTTTTGGGTTCAATTCCTGGTCAGGGCACATACCTAGGTTGCAGGTTTGATTCCCTTTTAGTCACATACAGGAGGCAACCGATTGGTGTTTCTCACATTGATGCTTCTCTAATCTGTCTCCCTCTCTCTTGAAAAATCAATAAAAGCATATCCTCAGGTGAGGATTAAAAAATAATAATAATAAATAAAATAAAACATTTTAATAATTTTCCATCACACTGAAAAAACTGCAAAAAACCCCAAGGTAGCTAATCTCTTTAACCTCGTTGCCCAGGGTGAGCCAGGGATGATTGGAAACACCTGTTTGTTTCCCCAACTTGCTTTTAGGTGAAGTGAGGCTACAGGGCCACCATGTATGAGCAGTTGCCATTGGTGGTAATATTTGCTTCTTTCTTGTCCCAGGGCACAACCTGGAGGGACAGAGCTGCCCGCAGCAGATCCCCTTCCTTTCCTAGGGCCCATCTTCAAAACTGCCAGTCACAGGGTCCAGGCTGTTCGAGCTTAAAGGGGCCCTGGAGAGCATCCAGTCTGGAGGTTTCTGAGCTGAGGTCTGGGGAGAGGTGTGAGCTGGGGATGGAGGGCATAAGCTGAGTGGAAGCATGTCTTTCCTGTTACTTTTCATCTGAAAAAAAATTTTTATCTGCTAAAAGAAAAAAAAAGGTTTGAGAATTATTTTAATCCTAGTCTTATATAGATGACGATACAAGAATAAGCTAGCAGACCTCTTCTGCAAGCCAGAGTCAGAAAGGCCTCCCGCGAGTGCCCCAGTGGCCCTGCCCGCCCACGAGCCTGGGGAACTGGGCGGCGCAGTCCGCGTACCTAAGGGACTCACGGCAAGGGAGCAGTTCAAGAACAGAGGACTAATGCGAGAGAGAACAAAATGGCAAACTTTAAACCAAAGGTAAAAACAGAAGAGGCTGCCTGCTGGGGTCTGAAGCAGAGGTGCAGGAAGAGGAATCGGCTCACTAACGACTTGCCAGGCCAGGCAGGCTCGGGGGGAACTGCTGTCTCCAGAAAGTCACCACAGATAGTGGGGGTTGGAAGGCGAGGGGCTGAGCTGTGTCCCCCTTTCCAGGCCTCCCGGCTCCCGACCCAGCCTGAGCGCCGCAGCTGCTGGGATCCATCTGCAATTTTTCAAACCAATTAAGAAGAGCTGCTGTCCCAGGAGGCAATGCTGTCTGTCTCTCCCGAGTCAGCAGGCTCAGACCAGGACACTGGGGGATGAGAACTGAAGCTCTAATTGATCCCCTCAGAGTTAGAATAAAAAGTAGCAAGCAGCTACTCTTTTGACTTGAAACTGCTGCAGGGGGCGGGGTGTCTCTTTTTCAACAGAAGTTTTCCATCAGAGATGC
This sequence comes from Molossus molossus, assembly GCF_014108415.1. Classification (NCBI taxonomy): domain Eukaryota; kingdom Metazoa; phylum Chordata; class Mammalia; order Chiroptera; family Molossidae; genus Molossus; species Molossus molossus. The sequence goes on from NW_023425347.1 coordinate 10,052,425, forward strand.
CAGAGAGCACTTTCCTGCTGGCTCAACTATTTATACACGCAGCACCCTTTCCTCTGATTCCCGCTGTCTCCTGCAGAGGCCTCCTGTCCTGAACCCATCAATGAGCTCTCCCGGTTGCCAGAAGTAAATTACACCTGGTATGACAATACTGCTATTCAAAACAAAGAAGCCGAAATCTCTCTGGCTGAGAGAAGTCGCAACGACTTTATGCTCAGTTTTAAACCTGAAACAGTCACCCAGTTAAGACTAATGAGTGAAACACCATGGAATAAAGTGGAGAACATGAACCAAACCGTCCCTTTTGGTCATTCTACAATCCTTACCAATCTTTGCACCAACGACTGCTGTTCACTGTTTACTTTTCCTCCAATGTGTTCGGCATCCTGTAGCTGTTTCCTGGCGACGGGGGTGGTGTGTGTGTGTGTGTGGGGGGGGGGTGTGCTATTTATCTCTGGGCTTGATATCTATATAGGAAGGTCTGCGCTTGCATACTGGAAGGGACATGAAATCACAGCAGCCACTGTCCTTAGGAGTGAGACCCACTGTGGATGAAGAAGGGCCACTTACCAAACCCGACCAGCTCAGGGGAGGCCTGCATGGTGGCTTACAAACTCAGAGACCTAAAGTAACCACAAAGGATGGTCTGAAATTAAAACTTTTTAACTAAAAGCAGTTTATGGCAGGTAGTCATGTCCTAGGCTAGACTCTTCCCAGACAAAAGTTCATCTTTACTTTAACTGAGCCTGTCTATTGTCTTTTGCATCTATGATAACATACCTTTGGAATGACAGGGTGACCCCCCCCCCCACACACACACAACAGCCACACCAGAGCAGAGACCATAAATCCCCTCATTGTTATTATTATCAACTGTTACTTTTGACTGTTAACTATCCTGTATCCAACTATGGAAAAGATGTATGTGTGTTTATCATTTTACTTTTTATCCAATCCCAGAAGTTCCCCTGCTTTGCTTTCTCCCACCTCTCTAATCTATCACCAGTGGATTTCATGTACCTACTTACAACTTCTCTTTAGATTGTAAAGTATAAAATAAGGCACGAAACTGCCATTCTCAGAAGCATTTTCTCAATTCGTTGAGATTTTGCTCCCCAGAAATTGTCAACAGTTTGGCTCAAATAAACTCACAAATATTCTCTTCACATCTGAATGTTTCTTATGTTGACAATTACAAAGAAGCTCACCCAGGACCACCCCGAGGACCTGGACCTGGTGCTAGGATCTGGCAAGGGGCCCACTGACCTGCTGGCTCCCCGCCGCAGCAGGTGAACCTGGGTGAGCTGTCTCCTGGAGGCAGGCCTCCGATGCTTGTGGTACAGAGGATCTGACTGTATCTGAGCTGCTTGGAACTGTGGTGGAACAAAATTTAAGGGTTGACAGAACCCAGGCTAAGGTGAGACAGGAGGGAAAAAAATGGGTGGCTGGTTTTTAACTTTGGCTTTTCAATTAGAATTGCTTTCTCAGAGTCTGAACAAAAACCTTTGCTGGTTAAAAGAAAGCTGAGCTTGTTCACGCTGAAGATAAAAGGGCACTTTCTTTCTCCAGTCCGGACCTCAGGTTCTTAGGTGACTAAGAATGTTGTGGAGGTGTCAGAGGTCATTTCTCACAATGTGTAGGAGCTGCACAGGGAAATTCCAACTCAACTGTAATTGAACAGCTGACTCCTGAGGATGCACGTAGAGAGCGTGTGACCTCGCCCTGAGCCCTCACAGCTGTGTTAGACAGCCGCGGGGAGAAACCGAGGCACATAAGAATGTGTCTCAAGGGGTGAGAGCCTCGTGGATCTCAACCCACAAGCAGCACACTTCGACCGATACATAACATCCCTAGAAAATTTGCTCAGACTCTGCAGATATACAAAGAAAAAGTAAAATTAACATGGAAAATTGTGCCTCTAAGGCCGGAAACTCCCAGACCCTAGCCCTCAATAATACTCCTGATAGGAAGCTTTTTACTTGCAAATGTTTTACAGAAATAGGAAGATTTAAGTAGAAGTAATATAAAAACTTACAAAGGCCAAAATGCAGTTTTCTTTGGGTGACTAAATTAATTTTTTTGCATGCAAAAATTAGAAAAATGCCAGCTTTAAAATTAAATTGAATGGGGAAAAAAGATGGCGGCGGCAGGACCGGAGGGAGGGTGGGTGTGCGAGAGAGTGTGAGTGGACGTGAAGGTGGACGACCAAACCCGAGCAGTGCAGAGACAGGAGCAGAAGGTCCCTGTGCTGTGGACGGAGCAGCCGGCTAACGTGGGAAGTGGCCCTTCAGGGCGCTTCTCCCTGCGCCACGGGGAGGTCCCACCATTTTGGAAGATCCCGGGTCTTCCCTGGGAGCAGGCAGTGGGAGCCACTAGGGCCCAACAACCTGAGCCCACCAGCACACCTGGTACCATCGGACCAGTGGACACTCTGTGTCAACACAGACCGGTGCACAGTAGTGGAGCTGCCAAGATGACGTCCTGGAAGCCGCAGACAGCCCAGAGCCCAGCACCATCCCCCATAGTAACTGCTCAATCAGAGTCCAGATATACCCCCAGCAACAGAGGCTGGGGAGCAGACATCCATCCCCAGGCAACAGACGCACCGACCAGCAGCTGAGACTCATCCTCAAAATCTACAGCAAAAGCTGAGCAGGAGTTGAGCACCATGGGGCAGCAGCACTCCCCAGCCCCAGCAGTGGGACCTGGGGCTCCACAGAGGCCTGTGCGGTCCAGCAGCTCACAAGAGCAGTGGGAAGCCTGAGCCCGAGAGAGACTGGTGCCATCCACCTGCCCGCCTACAGGACCTGCAGGGTGTGGGGGCACCACAGAGGCTTGTGCGACCCAGCAGCCCATCACATAGGCATAGAGCCGGGTCCTCAAAGGGACTCTGCGATCCAGTTACCCGCGGGACCTGCAGGGTGCTGGGGTACCAGGAAGGCCTGTGCGACCCAGCTGTGCACAAGATAGGCATAGAGGATGTGAAAAACGGAGGTGAAGTGAATAGAAGCTACACAGATAATCTCCCAGGACCAAACAGGAATTACAACTTAAATAAAGACAAATCCTTGGAAAAAAGCAACAGAAAAGCAACAGGACAGGACCATATAACCAGAGACACTGGTAGGATCTGTGGAGGTGCAAGAGGGTGATGGGCTGGGAGCCCAGGGACAGCAGCGGTCTTAGCTGTGAGCAGTGCCCTTGGGGAATAAAGACCAAGCCCGCTCCACAGTGCAGAGAGCATGGACAGAGAGCTAAAATAGCCACAGCCACTCACCTGGGGGCTACAGCAGAGGGAGGGCAGACTGGCTGGAATTCTGTGCAGACACCCGGGGATTGGAGGACACTTAGAGTTTTTGCTGAGTTGCAGCCACAAAGGACAGTGGCCAGTGTGCTCTTTCCCAGAGCTGTGAAGAAAAGCAGTAGATGCCCCCCTCAGAGATTCAGCCTTTCCCAGGTGAGGCAAAGAAATGCAAATTGAGGCTCATTAATAACCAGCATCTATTCCACCTCTGGAAATCCTCTTATGCAGAACACCAGGGCTACATTCCAAGGCACTGAGTAACTGAGACCACTAGACTCCAGGAAAAAGCTAGAGGATAACTAAACCTTTCCAGGGTTTTCAAATCTACCCAGAAAAGTAAGATTTGACAGAGGTATAACATGGGCCCACCCAAGCTCATCCAAACCCAGTAGAGGGATCCACAAACAGCAGAACACCAACACCCACAGGGAAAATTAGGCAGGCTCCAAAAGCCCCTGAGATAGCCAAAATGGTGAAACAAAGAAACAAATCCCAAATGAAAGAACAAGAGAACTCTATCAAAGATGAGATCAATGAACTACAGCTACGCAAATTATCAGAGGTAGAGTTCAGAGCCATGATCTTGAGGAAGCTCAAGAGCATGAGTAGGGACATCAGCACCATGAGTAAAGATATAGAAACATTGGAAACCAACCAAGTGGAAATGAAGAATGACATAGCAGAAATTAATAATATATTGGAAGGACTAACCAGCAGAGTAGAGGAAGCTGAGGACCGGATCAGTGAATTAGAAGACAGGGTAGAAAAAATCAACCAATCAGAAAACCAAAACGAAAAAGCAATTAAAAAAAGGAAGACAGCTTAAGAGAACTCTGGGACAACTGAAACGTAATAACATTCACATCATTGGAGTCCCCGAAGAGGAAGAAAAAGAGCAAGGGTTAGAGAATATATTTGAAAAAATAGTGACAGAAAACTTTCCTAACTTGGTGAAGGAAGAAGACATTCAAGTTCAAGAAGCACAGAGAGCCCCAAGTAAGAAGAACCCAAACAGGCCCACACCAAGACACATAGTAATAAAAATGCCAAAAATTAAACACAAAGAGAGAATCCTAAAGGCAGCAAGAGATAAGCAACAGGCTACCGACAAAGGAACCCCCATAAGTCTCTCAGCTGATTTCTCAACAGAAACACTACAGGCAATAAGGGAGTGGCATGAAGTAATCAAGGTCTGAATCCAAGACTACTCTATCTAGCAAGGCTATCATTCAAAATAGAAGATCAAATAAAGAGATTTCCAGACAAAAAAAAGGGGGGGGGGGGCTAAGGGAATATATTAACACCAAACCAGCACTGCAAGATATGCTAAAAGAACTGCTGTAATTAGTAGAAGAAACAGGAAGAAAAATATAACCACACTAAATGGCAATAAATAAGGACACATCAATTATCACCTTAAATGTGAATAATTTGAATGCTCCGATAAAAAGACACAGAGTAGCTGACAGGATAAGAAAGCATGGCTCACATATATGTTGTTTACAAGAAACCCACCTCACAACAAAAGACTCACAAAAGTTGAAAGTGAAGGGATGGAAAAAAATCTTTCAAGCAAATGGAAAGCAAAAAAAAGCTGGGAGAGCAATACCCATATCTGGTAAAGTAGATTTCAAAATGAAGGCCATAACTAGAGACAAAGAAGGCCACTACATAATATTTAAAGGATCTATCCAACAGGAAGATATAACCTTGGTAAACACATATGCACCCAATTTAGGAGCACGAACATATATTAAAAATCTTTTGGAAGACTTCAAAGGAGAAATCAAAAGCAATACAATCATAACAGGGGACTTCAATACCCTGTTGACATCACTGGACAGATCTTCTACACAAAAAATTAACAAGAAAACACAGACTCTAAATGAAGTGCTAAATCAAATGGATTTAATAGATATCTAAAGAGAATTATACCTCAAAACTATAGAATTCACATTCTTCTCAAGTGCACATGGGACATTCTCAAAGATAGAGCACATGTAAGGGCACACACTAAGTCTCTACAAGTTCAAGAAGATTGAAATCATATCAAGCATCTTCTCAGATCACAATGGCATGCAACTAGAAGTCAATTGCAACAAGAACATGCAAAGACATTTGAAAACATGGATGCTAAATAGCATGTTATTGAACAATGAATGGGTTACCATTGAGATCAAGGAAGAAATTAAAAACTTCTTGGAAACCAATGAAAATGAACACACAACACAAAATCTGTGGGATGCAGCAAAAGAAGTTCTGAGAGGGAAGTTCACAGCACTACAGACCTACCTTAAGAAGGAAGAAAAATGTCTAATAGATTATCTAACCTCACAACGTAAAGAAATAGAAAGCAAACAAAAAGAGAACCCCAGAGCAAGTAGAAGGAAGGAACTAGTAAAGATCAGAGCAGAAATAAATGACATGGAGACCAAACAACAATTCAAAAGATCAATGAAACAAAGAGCTGGTTCTTTGAAAAGGTAAACAATATTGATGGGCCCTTAGCTAGACTCACCAAGAAACAGAGAGAGAACCCAAATACACAAAATCAGAAATGAAAGAGGAGAAATAATAACTGACACCACAGAAATACAAAGAATTGTTAACATATATTATGAACAATTATACGGCAACAAATTCGACAATCTAAGCAAAATGGACAAATTTCTAGAAACACATAGTCTCCCAAAACTGAACCGCGAAGAGATAGAAATCTTGAACAGACCAATAACAACAAAAGAAATTGAAGATGTAATCAAGACTCTCCCAGCAAACAAAAGCCCAGGCCTGAACGGCTTCATGTGGGGAATTTTACTGAACATTGAAAGAAGAAGTACTACCCATTCTCCTCAAACTATTTCAAAAAATAGCTTTTGAGAAGAAGGAAGACTTCCAAACGTGTTTTATGAGGCCAGCATAATTCTAATTCCAAAACCAGAAAAAGACTCTACAAAGAAAGAAATCTACAAACCAATATCCCTGATGAACATAGATGCCAAAATCCTGAACAAAATACTAGCAAATCAAATCCAGCAATACATTAAAAAAATTATTCACCATGACCAAGTGGGATTCATCCCAGGGATGCAAGGCTGGTACAATATCTGCAAATCAATAAATGTGATACACTACATAAACAAAATGGAAAATAAAAATTATATGATCATATCAATAGATGCTGAAAAAGCATTAGAAACAATCCAGCACCCATTTCTGATATAAACAACCAGCAATCTGGGAATAAAGGAATCATATCTCAACATAATAAAGGCCATATATGGAAGACCTACAGCCAACATCATACACAATGGGCAGAAACTAAAAGCATTTCCCTTAAGAACAGGAACAAGACAAAGATGCCCACTTTTGCCCCTCTTATTTAACATGTACGGCAACAAATGGAAGTCTTAGCCACAGCAATCGGACAGGAATTAAAAATAAAGTGATCCAAATGGAAAAGGAGGAAGGGAAACTGTCATTATTAGCAGATGACATGATACTTTACGTAGAAAACCCCAAAGACTTCATCAAAAATTTACTAGACTTAATAAATGAATTTGGCAAAGTAGCAGGATACAAAATTAACGTCAAGAAATCGATGGCATTCTTGTACACCAATGATGAACTCACAGAAAGAGAAACTAAAAAAACAACCCCATTTTCCATCACCGCAAAATAATTAAGATACCTAGGAATAAACTTAACTAAAGAAATAAAGGACCTATTCGCAGAAAACTACAGGTCATTGAAAAAAGAAATAGAGGAAGATATAAAAAAGTGGAAGCACATACCTTGTTCATGGATTGGAAGAATTAACATCATTAAAATGTCCATATTACCCAAAGTAATCTATAGATTCAATGCAATCCCCATCAAAATACCAATGACATACTTCACAGAACTAGAACAAATACTTCAAAAGTTCATATGGAACCAAAAAAGACCTTGAATAGCCACAGCAATCTTGAAAAAGAAGAACAACGTTGGAGAGATCACATTACCAGATTTCAGGTTATACTACAAAGCGACTGTAATCAAAACAGCCTGGTACTGGCACAAGAACAAGCAGATAGACCAGTGGAACAGAACAGAGAACCAGAAATGGACCCAAGGCAACATGCTCAATTAATATTTGACAAAGGTGGCAAGAGCATACAGTGGAGTAAGGACAGCCTCTTTAATAAATGGTGTTGAGAAAGTTGGACAGCTACACACAAAAAAATGAAACTAGACCATCAACTTACACCATACACAAGAATAAACTCAAAATGAATAAAAGACTTAAATGTCACTCATGAATCCATAAAAATCCTAGAAGAAAATGTAGGCAACAAAATTTCAGACATCATACGCAGCAGAATTTTCACTGACACATCACCTAAGGCAACAAAAACTAAGGAGAAAATGAACACATGGGACTACATCAATCTCAAAAGCGTCTGCACAGCAAAAGATACAATCCTCAAAATGGAAAGGCAACCCACTGTAGGGGAGAGTATAATTGCCAATGATATATCAAATAAAGGGATAATTTCCAATATATATAGAGTGCTCAAACAACTGAACAAAAGGAAAACAAAGAACTCAATTAAAAAATGGGCAGAAGAACTAAATAGACACCTCCAAACAGGACATACAAATGGCTAAGAGACATATGAAAAAATGTTCAACATCACTAGTCATCAGAGAGATGCAAATTAAAACAACAATGAGGTATCACCTCACACCTGTCAGAATGGCCGCCATCAACAAATCATTAAACAACAAGTGTTGGCAAGGACGTGGAGAAAGGGGGACTCTAGTACACTGCTGGTGTGAATGCAGACTGGTTCAGCCACTATGGAAAACAATATGGTGTTACCTCAAAAAATTAAAAATTGAACTTCCATTTGATCCAGTGTTCCCACTTCTAGGAATATACCCTAAGAAGCCTGAAACACCAATCAGAAAGAATATATGTACTGTCCCCCATGTTCGTAGCAGCATTATTTACAATAGCTAAGATCTGGAAACAGCCCAAATGTCCATCAGTAGTGGATAAAAAATGAATGGATAAAAAAAGCAGTGGTACATATACACAATGGAGTACTATGCAGCTGTAAGAAAGAAAGATCTCTTATCCTTTTTTTTTAATCCTTACCCGAGGACACTTTTCCATTTTTTGTTCAGACAGAGGGGGAGGGAAAGAGAGAGAGAGAAACATCAACATGAAAGGGACACATCGAGTGGTTGCCACCCACATGACCCAACCAGGGCCGGGGACAATCTGCAACCAAAGTACGTGTCCTTAGCAGGAACCAAACCCTGGTCTCTCTGGACCACAGGCCGACGCTCTAACCGGTGAGCCAAACCATCCAGGGCAGATCTCTTATCCTTTGGAACGGCATGGAGGGACCTGGAAAGTATTATCCTAAGCAAAACAAGCCGAACAGAGAAAGACAAGTATCATATGATCTCACTTATCTGTGGAATATAATGAACATAACAGTCTGAGAAATGGGGTAGTCCCAGCGACGTGGGGTACAGACTGAGAATCTGGTCGGGGAGAGATAAACCACAGAACTAATATGCATGTATGCATGAACAGTGCACATGGACAACAAAGCTGGAGGCAGGGCAAGGAGGGAGTGGGAGAGGGGAATCAGTGTGGGAAAAAGGAGAAACATCTGTGACAAAAATTATTTAATTAAAAAAATAAAATAAAATAAATAATTAACAGAAAAACAGAGACTCTATATGATGCACTAGATCAAATGGATTTAATCGATATCTATAGAAAGTTACATCCGAAAACTGCAGAATTCACATTCTTCTCAAGTGCACATGGGACATTCTCAAAGATAGACCACATGTTAGGACACAAACTAAGTCTCTACAAGTTCAAGCAGACTAAAATCATATCATGTATCTTCTCAGATGACAATGGCATGAAACCAAAATTCAATTACCAAAAAAACACTCAAAAACATTCAAGAACATGGAGGCTAAATACCATGTTATTAAACAGTGAATGGGTTACCAAGGACATCAAAGAAGAAATTTAAGACTTCATGGAAACCAATGAAAATAAATACACAACAACACAAAATCTATGGAATGCAGAGAAAACAGTTCTGAGAAGGAAGTTCATAGCACTACAGGCCTATTTCAAGAAAGAAGAGAAATTCCTAATTGACTATATAACCCTACAACTTAAAGAACTAGATGGTAAACAAAAAGAAAAACCCAGCCCGGCCGGTGTGGCTCAGTAGTTGAGTGTCAAGAAACAAAGAGAGAGGACCCAAATAAACAAAATCAGAAATGAAAGGAGAAGTAGCAACTGACACCACAGAAATACAAAGAGTTTTCCAGTTCGATTCCCGGTCAGGGCACATGCCCAGGTTGTGGGCCAAATCCCCAGTGGGGGACATGCAGGAGGTGGCAGATTGATATTCTCTCTCATCAGTGTGTCTATCTCTCCCTCCCTCCCTCTCTCTCTAAAGCCAATAAAGAAAAAAAAATTTTTTTAAAGAAAAACCCAGAGCAAGTAAAAGGAAAGAAATAGCAAAGGTCAGAACAGAATAAACAATATAGAGACTAAAAAAAAAATTCCAAAGATCAATGAAACCAAGAGCTGGTTCTTTGAAAAGATAAATAAGAATGATGGACCCTTAGGCAGACTCACAAAGAAACAGAGAGAGGACCCAAATAAACAAAATCAGAAATGAAAGAAGTAGCAACTGACACCACAGAAATACAAAGGATCTTTAAAGAATACTGTGAACAACTATATACCAACAAATTGGACAATCTAGGTGAAATGGACAAATCTCTAAAGTTGCACAGGCCTCTCTGGTGCTTCAGCACCCCACAGGTCCATTGGGTAACTGGATTGCAGAGGCCTCTTTGGTGCCCCCGCACCCTGCTGGTCCCATGGGCAGGCAGCTGGATGGCACCAGTCCCTCTCCAGCTCAGGCTTTCCAGTGCTCTTGTGGGCTACTGGACCACACAGGCCTCTGTGGAGCCCCAGGTCCTGCTGCTGGCGGCTGGGGAGTGCTGCTGCTCCATGGAGCTCAACTCCTGCTCAGCCTTTGCTGTAGATTTTGGGGATGGGTCTCAGCTGCTGGTCGGTGCTTCTGCTGCCTGGGGATGGATGTCTACTCCCCACCCTCTGTTGCTGGGGGTTTCTCTGGACTCTGGTCAGGCTGCTACTATGGGGGGTGGTGCTGGGCTCTGGGCTGTCCGCGGCTTCTGGGACTGTCACCTTGGCAGTTCCACTACTGTGCACTGGTCTGTGTTGACACAGAGTGTCAACTGGTCCGATGGTGCCAGGTGTGCTGGTGGGCTCAGGTAGTTGGGCCCTAGTGGCTCCCACTGCCTGCTCCCAGGGAAGACCCGGGATCTTCCAAAATGGTGGGACCTCCCTGTGGCGCAGGGAGAAGTGCCCTGAAGGGCCACTTACCATGTTAGCCAGCTGCTCTGTCCACAGCACAAGGACCTTCTGCTCCTGTCTCTGCACTGCTTAGGTTTGGTCGTCCACCTTCACGTCCAGTCACACTCTCTCACAAACTAGCTCACTCTCTCACACACTCACCCTACCTCTGGTCCTTACCCCCACCATCTTCTCCCTTTCTGTTAATTTTTTGTCTAGAGGATCTATCCAGTGATGTCAGCGGGATGTTGACGTCCCCTGCTATGATTGTATTGCTGTCAATTTCTCCTTTGAAGTCCTACAGAAGTTTTAAAATGTATTTTTGTGCTCCTACATTAGGTGCACATATATTTACTAAGGTTATATCCTCCTGTTGTATAGATTCTTTCAATATTATGTAGTGGCCTTCTTTGTATCTAGTCATGGCCTTTATTTTGAAATCTATTTTATCTGATATCAGTATTGCTACCACAAATTTTTTTTTTTCCTTTTCCTTTGCTTGGAAGATCTTTTCCCATCTCTTCACTTTCAACCTATATGAGTCTTTTGTTGTGATGTGGGTCTCTTGTAAACAACATATATATATATATATATATATATATATATATATATATATATATATATATAGTCATGCTTTCTTATCTATTCAGCTACTCAGTGTCTTTTGATCGGAGCATTTAGTCCATTTACATTTAAGATCATTATTGATATGTACTTATTTATTGCTATTTTTGTTCATTGTGGTTATGTTTCTTTTCTTATTTCTTCTGCTTAATACAGCAGTCTTTTTAACATTTCTTGGATTCCTGGTTTCATGCTTATATATTCCCTTAGCCTTTTTTTTTTGTCTGGAAGCTCTTTATTTGACCTTCTATTTTGAATGATAGCCTGCTGGATAGAGTAGTTTTGGATTGATTCTTGTTTTTCATTACCTTGATTACTTCATGCCACTCCCTTATGGCCTGTAGTATTTCTGTTGAGAAGTCAGCTGAGAGACTTATGGGGGTTACTTTGTAGGTAACCTGTTGCTTATCTCTTGCTGCCTTTAGGATTCTCTCTTTGTCTTTAATTTTTGGCATTTTAATTATTATTATGTGTCTTGGCATGAGCCTGTTTGGGTTTTTCTTTACTTGGGGCTCTCTGTGCTTCTTGAACTTGTATACCCTCTTTCTTCAACACATTAGGGAAGTTTTCTGTCACTATTTCTTCAAATGTATTTTCTAACTGTTGCTCATTTTCTTCTTCTTCTGGAACTCATATGATGCAGATGTTGCAACATTTCATATTGTCCCACTGTTCTCTTAGGCTATCTCCCTATTTTTTAATTGTTTTTTTTTTTTCTTTTCCCTTTTTGGTTCTCTGGGTAATTTTTTCTACATTGTCTTTTAATTCACTGATCCAATCCTTGGCTTTTCCTACTGTGCTGGTTATTCCTTCCAATATGTTCTTTATTTCTGCTATGTCATTCTTCATTTCTGCTTGGTGGTTTTTCATTTCCAATTGGTTGACTTTTAATGTTTGTATATCTTTACTCATGCTCTACTCATGCTGTAGAGCTTCCTCATAATCATTACTCTAAATTCTGCCTCTGATACCTTGCTTATTTCACCATTTTGGCTGTCTCATTGGGTTTTGGAGTCTGCCAAATTTTCCCTGAGGGTATTGGTGTTCCACTGATTGTGGCTCCCTCTACTGGGTTTGGATGAGTGTGGGAGGACCCAGGTTAAACACCACTGTCAAGTCTTACTTTCCTGGGTTAATTTGCAGGCCAAGTAAAGGATCAGTTATCCTCTAGCTTTTGCCTGCAGGCTATTGTTCTCAGTTACTTGATGAGCCTTGGGTTGTAGTTTTAGCTGAATGAAAAATCCCTCAGCTGTAAGAGGATTTCTAGTGAGTGGGGCACTTGCTTGCTATCAGACTCTAGATGTAAATGAGCCTCAATATGCATTTCTCTGGCCTGGCCTGGTGGTGTTGAATTCCTGAGGGAGGGGCCGTTGCTTCTCCCTTGGGCTCTGGTGAGGGGCTCTTTGAGTAATATGGCTACTGTCCTGTGAGGGAGTGATTCAGTACAAGACTCCTAGTGTCCTCCTGTCCAGCTCTCTCCTGAGTCAGGAGCCTCAGACTCTATCCACCCAGTCCCAGTCCAGTCTGCCCTCCATCTGTGAGAGCCCAAGGTGAGTGGCTATAGCTGATTTACTGCTCTGGCCCTTCAGCGTACTGACTTCATACAGCTGAAACAGCCCTCAGCTACTGCCCATGGGCTTCCGGCCTGCCCTTTTGTGCCTCTGCAGTTTCTACCATGCTCAATTTGTTGTCCTTTTTCTGTCCCTGGTTATAAGGATTATCTCCAGCTGCTTTTCAGTTGTTTTTTCCTGATGATTTGTCTTTATTTTAGTTGTAATTTCATTTTGGTCCTGGGAGACAGTCTGTGTAGCTTCCATTCACTCCGCCGCCATTTTTCTGACCTCCCCCTCTTATTATTAATAGTTTAAGAGAAATTAAAATTACCATAAATAGGGAAGTTACCCTGACATTCCAAAGGTGTGTTATCATAGATGCAAAAGACAATAGGCAGGCTCAGTTAAAGTAAAGTTCAACTTTTATCAGGGAATATTCTAGCCTAGGACATAAGTAACTACCTGCCATATACTGCTTTTAGTTTAAAAGTTTTAATTTCAGACCATCCTTTGTGGTTACTTTAGGTCTCTGAGTTTGTAAGGCCACCACACAGTCCTCTCCTAAGGTTGTTAGGTTTACTGTGTGGCCCCTATTTCATCCATAACCAGACTTCTTTTTTTTCTAAGACATAAAAGCCAAAAATAATTTTTATGCTTCTCTATATAAATTAGATAGTAGCAAAACCATCACTGAGTACAGTTTATAAAAACACACAGCTCAATACAAAATAACCCACATAAACATGGGACACCAATATAGTCCAGTCCTGGCATGGTGTCACCTTCCAAGAAATAACAGCCTGACATGAAAGTAGGGTTGAAAGCAGTCCAAATCTGTTCTGTCTCTTGAGGAAACTTTAAAGAGAAAACATTTTTTTCTTCAGACACAGTAAAACATCTATAAAAGGTTATATTTCTTCATCTCTCTCTGTCTCTTTAGCCACCCTCAGCTTCCATCACAGCTTCCAAAGACCCTACTTCTGAAAGCATCAACCATCTGATGCCCAGACCACATGGCTCCTCTTCCTCCTTTTTTTTCTGGTATCTCATTTATTCCTTCCATCAACTTATCTTTTCTGGTTCTATGATTTTCTTAGCACAAAGATTCTGTACAAGAACCTGGAAGTGATCTAACTAGAAGGTGGGAGGTGGCAGAGAGAGAGGGGAGGAAGAAAGGTTCACATTTCTCCCTTGTTTGATCTTTGTGAGTCTTTTTCAGGAAAGAAAATATTTTTCTTGGACCACCCAGAGGTACTTAGCTTCAGCCCTAACCTCACTTTTGTATTTTCTGCTTCTAATTGTTCAGGATTCCCCCCAAGACCTCTGAAGACACTTCCTAGAAAGTTCCAACAATGTTTCTCTTTGCAAATCAGGGAACGAAGATACTTTATCTTGTTGTTGTTGTTGTTGTTGTTAATCCTTACCTGAGAATATTTTTCAATTGACTTTTAGAGAGTGGAAGGAATGGAGGGGGAAAGAGAGAAAGAGAAACATCAGTGTGAGAAAGACACATCTATTTGTTGCCTACTGCACCCGCCCCAGTTGGGGCCAGGGATTGAACCTGGAACCCAGGTATGTGCCCTTGACCAGGAATCAAACACACATCCTTCAGTGGGTGGGTCAACACTGTTACCACTGCTCAGTGAGTGTAAAGATACTTTATCTTACGGACTTAATTCCTCCCTTCTCTAGGGTCTCTGTATTTAGCAAGATTGCACTTACTATTATATTTTCTTCACAGGGGCCTTTGGCCACTCAAAGACCCATGCTAGCTCTGGCCATTATGGCTTATTTGGTTGGGCATCATCCCATTCACTGAAAGATTGCTGATTCGATTCCCAGTCAGGGCACATGTCCAGGTTGTGGGTTTGATCCCCAGTAAGAGTGCAGAAGGAATCCGATTGAGATCTTGCTTTCACGTTGATGCTTCTCTTTCTCTCTCTCTCTCTAAAATAATTAATTTTAAAAATCTTAAAAAAAAACAAACTCTATGCTAGCACAACCACAGCATGAAGACAACATGAAGACATCTCCAATCCCTTAAACTCGGAGAAGCCTGGAGATGTTACTGGATTGGTGCCACTCATCCTGGATCTGTCTTGCCTTTACACCCCCATAGGAATCAAAATAAAGGCTATAGTTTCTCCCTCTCCCTCTGCCTCTTGAGCAGTCCTGGGACTTTCCCTTGCCCCCTCCCCAATAGCATCACATGTACCTCTCCTCTTGGGCACTGTGAATAATAAATTATCTTTTCAATGGCCATCACGGACTGACCTGTTGCCCTTAGTATACCTCAACTTCCCTATTAATACACTTTTTTTGAATGAGCTGGAAAATCTTCCATTCCTACTACAAGTGTCAAGGGGGTGAGGTTTACATGCCTCATTTAAAGATCTCATGTGTGCCCTGATACCTAGATCTGACCTCTGTTTGTTGGACTTGTTCTAGAGAGATGGCCAGGGTTTCTTCCTTTTCTTCCTCATCCCTGATTAGCTTCAACAAATGAGAATTTAGCCTGTCTTTTAAAAAATTTTTTATCCTCACCTGAGGACATTTTTGCATTCATCTTCAGATAGAGTGAGGGTAAGAGAGGGAGGAAAAGAGAGAGAAACATCGATGTGAGAGAGACACATTGTCTGGCTGCCACCCACATGACCCCAACCATGACTGGGGACAAACTGCAACTGAGGTACATGCCCCTAGTGGGAACCAAACCAGGGTCTCTCTGGACCATGGGCCAACACTCTAACTGATAATCCAATCCAAGATTGATTAGTAATTTTTGGTTCTCAGTTTTCCTACAGTGACCTGACTGAATTACTTCTGATTTTCCAAACTTGGCTCTAGTATTGTGCTGGCAGAGGGAACACTTTAGCAACATGCCCAATCTGAATACAAATATAAAGTAGTCTTTCCTTTTTTTTTAATCCTCACTTGAGGATATTTTTCTCTTTATATTCAGATAGGAAACATCAATGTAAGAGAGACACATTGACTGGTTGCCTCCTGCACGACCCTGGCCAGGGCCAGGACAAACTGCAACTGAGGTACGTGCCCTTGACTGAAATTGAACCGCAACTCTTTGTTCTGCAGGGCAACACTCCAACTGCTAAGCCAAACAGACCAGAGCAAGTAGTCTTTTCTCATTACTGACACATAATTATGAATCCAATTTATAAATTGTTGCTACTCTGCATGCTTTATCTTTATTTTTATCTTTATGAAGATCAACATACTTTATCTTCTCTTGTAGACAGCCAGGAAGGGAGAGTTTCCACCTCCAAAACAAAAGTCCTAGTGACGTTAAGTCAGCAAATAATCCCTGAAGCTGAACTCATGCACACAGAAAATGCATTTCTCTCCTTCAATGATCATCATCCTTGCACTATTTTAGTGGTATGCTCTAGTCATGATTCAACATGCTGCTTGTATGTTGCTATGTAAAGATATGAGGGAATATGTTCCAAATAAAAGAACAAGATAAAAACCTCAGTAATCGGCCAGATAAAAAGTTCAAAGTAATGGTCATAAAGATGCTCACTGAACTCAGAAGAAGAATGAATGAACATAATGAGAACTTTAACAAAGAGACAGACAATATAAGAAACTACAAAACATAAGTTATAGAGTTGAAGAATACAATAGCTGAACTAAACAATACACTAGGGGGGTTCAACAGCAGACTAGATGAAGTAAAAAATGGTTCCGTAACCTGGAAGACAGGACTGTGGAAATCACGCAAATAGAGCAGTAAAATAAAAAGACATTTAAAAAGTGAAGATAGCTTAAGGGACCTAAGGGACAACATCAAATGGAATAACATTTATACGTATTATAGGGATTCCAGAAAACCTATTTGAAGAAACAATGACTGCAAACCTCCCTAACCTGGGAAAAGAAGTAGACATCCAGCTCCAGGAAGCACAGAGGTTTTTAAATAAGATGAACATAAACAGATCCACACCAAGACACATTATAATTAAAATGTCAAAAGTTAAAGAGACTATCTTAAAGGCAGCAAGAGAAAAACAAGAAAACAAAAAACGAGTTATGTACAAGAGAACCTGCGTAAGACTATCAGCTGATTTTTCAGCAGAAACTTTGCAGGGCAGAAGGGAGAAGCATAATATAGTTAAAGTGCTGAGAGGAAAAAAGCTTTCAACCAAGAATACTTGGCAAGGTTATCCTTTAGATTTAAAGGAAATAGTTTTCCACATAAGCAAAGTCTAAAAGAATTCATTACTATTAAATTGGTCTTATAATAAAAAGGTAGCAACTAAGAAAACATTTGAAAGTAAAGATCTAAGTTAGAGGTTTCCAGTCAAGATGGTAGTCTATGTAAACAATGTGCTTGTCTCTCCTGTGACCACATCAAAATTAGAACCAAACAATTGAACAACCGTCGTTGAGAACCACCTGAAATCTAGCTGTGCAGAAGTCCTATAACTAAAGTTATACAGAAGAAGCCACAGCAAAACAGGTAGAAGGGGCAAAGAATGAGTTTGTCCCACCCCTACAGTGTGGCACCCCCTGAGGAGGAAGGGGTCCTAGTTCCACATTGGGCTTCCCAGTCCAGGGTTCTTGTACTGTGAAGGGAAGTCCCCATAATTTCTACCGTGAAAACAGAGGAGATTGTAACTGGGTGAAATGGCTTCTGGAGTCCCAGGCATCCCTTTTAAAGGGTCCATGCATGGATTTGTTCACTGACAGACTGGACTCACTTGCTCTGAAATCCAGCACTATGGCACCGCCTTGAAAGGCACCAGGGACATATGGGCAGAAACTGTATTGTTTGGCTTCAGGATGAGGGCTGGAGGGCAGCATTCTCCCAGACAGAAGTGCTGGCAGGAGCCATTGTTCCTTTTTTGAGCCCTCCCACCCAGCCTATATGTGCAGGCAGTCACTATATCTGAGTCTCCATCAACCTACCTAATACCATTTGCCCTGCTCTGGTGATTCTATGAGATCCTGCCCAACTCAACTTGTAGGCTCACCCAAGTTGCTTCCAGTGGCTTTTCCATTAAAAGGTCCTGTCTTGCAAACTTCAGAGGAGGAGTTTGGGGGTGGGAAGGGAAGAGATAAACCAAAGAACTTATGCATATAAGCATAACCAATGGACATAGACAACAATGCTGGGGGTGGGGGTGGGAATGGAGGAGGGTGTCAATGGAGGAAAAAGGAGAAACATCTGTAACAAAAACAAATTAATAAAACAAATAAATAAAATGTCCTATCTTGCCCTGGTCAATTTGGCTCAGTGATTAGAGCATTTACTTATGGACTAAAGGGTCATGAGTTCGATTTCCAGTCAAGGTCACGTACCTGAGTTGTAGGTTCAATATCCGGCCCCAGTCAGGGATGTGTCCTTCTCACATCAATGTTTTTTTTCTTTCTCTCTCTCTTGCCCTCCTTCCCTTCCACTCTAATTAAAAATCAATGGAAAAGTATCCTTGGGTGAGGATTAACAAAAATAAACAAGTAAATAAATAAATAAATAAATAAATAAATAAATAAAATGGCCTGTCTTGGTTTATTGTTGCAGACTTTTCCAAAATCTCTCAAAGGTTCACGAACCCCAAACAAGCAGCATCTAGACTCAGTGGGCCCCATACCTCTTACTAAGCAGCCCCAAGACTGGCAGTATAGGCAACTGGCCTCAGTTAGCAGCTCAGCCTGTCCCAGACACCTCAAAGCCCAGCACAAGTGGCAACCATCTGCAGATCACTTTATAGTTAATATCAAGTGGCCCCAAGCAGGGCAAAGGCAGTGGCTGACCTTGACCTGCATCAGAGCTTCTCCCTAGAGGTCCCAGAACCAACACACCCACTGGCTAATTTTAGACAACACCAGAGCACAGCCAAATGACACAGCCAAAGAGCAGACACAGGAGGCACCAGAGCTCCACTAAAGCAAATCCTTCTCTGTAGGGTCAGCCCCTACACCACAGCTCCTCCACTGTAGTCACAGCCAGTCCTCATAACCAATCCACCTGGGGGTCAATCCCTCCCATTGATGTGCCAACAGTAATCAAGGCTCAAATACAATAGGAAGGCACACAACCCACAAGGGACACACCTGGAACACCCAGGTCAGACGAACAAGGAGACTGTGCCACTGGGCCCCACATGACACCTACTACATAAGGCCACTCTACCAAAACCAGGAGTTGTAGCAGCTCTACCTATTTCATGGAAACAAATACAGGGACGTAGCCAAAATGAAAAAACAAAGAAACATGTCCCAAATAAAAGAACAAAATAAAACTCTAAAAGAAGAACTAAGTAAAGTGAAGACAAGCTATCTAGCAGATTCAGAGTACAGTACACTGGTATAAGGATGATGAATTATCTCAGTGAGAACTTTAGAAAAAGATAAAAACACAAAAAGAACCAGTCAGAAATGAAGTATGCAATACCTGCAATGAAGAATTCATTAGAGAGAATCAACAGTAGATTAGATAAAGAAGAGGATTGAATCAGCAATTTGGAAGATAAGGTAGTGGAAAACACCCAGTCAAAAAGCAAAAATAAAAAATATGAGGACAGTTTTAGGGGCCACTGGTACAATACCAAATGTACCAACATTCACATCATAGGGGTACTAGAAGGAAAAGAGAGAGAGCAAGGAACTAAAAACCTATTTGAAGAAATAATGATTGAAAACTTTCCTAACCTGGTGAAGCATAGGGAGTCCCAAACAAGAGAGCAAGGAACTAAAAACCTATTTGAAGAAATAATGATTGAAAACTTTCCTAACCTGGTGAAGCATAGGGAGTCCCAAACAAAATGAACCCAAAGACACACACCCCAAGACACATTACAATTAAAATGCCATGCCCTGGCCGGTTTGGCTCAGCGGTTAAAGCGTCGGCCTGCGGTCCTGAGAGACCCGGGTTCGGTTCCCGCTAAGGGCGCGTGCTTCGGTTGCAGTTTGTCCCCGGCCCAGGTTGGTAGTGCGAGTGGCAGCCACTCGATGTGTCCCTTCACGTCGATGTTTCTCTCTCTCTCTCTCCCTTCCTCTCTCTCCCTCCCACTCTATCTGTACAAAAAATGGAAAAATGTACTTGGGTGAGGATAAAAAATAAATAAAATAAATAAATAAATAAAATGCCAAAGTTTAAAGACAAAGAGGAAATCCTAAAAGCAACAAGAGAGAATATATGCACTCCTATGTTCATCGCAGCATTATTTACAATAGCCAAGCTAAGAAACAACCCAAGTACCCATCAATAGACATGTGGATAAAATGCTGTGGTACATACACATAATGAATATTATTAGGCCATAAAAAGGAATAAAATCTTACCATTTGCAATAGCATGGATAGACCTAGAGGGTATTATGCTAAGTGAAATAAGTCAGACAGAGAAAAAACAAATACCATATGATTTCACTTATATGTAGAATCTAAAGAACAATATAAACAAACAAACAAGATAGATGCAGACTCATAGATACAGAGAACAGACCAATGGTTGTCAGATGGGAAAGGGTTGGGAAACTAGGTGGAAAGGTGAGGGATTAATAAATACAGATAGTCATAGAGCTTGGCCGGTGTGGCTCAGTAGGTTTAGCATCAACCCATGCACCAAGAGGCCACTGGTTTGATTCCTGGTCAGGGAACATGCCCAGGATGTGGGTCAAATCCCCAGTGGGAGGCATGTAGGAGGTAGCCAATCAATGTTCTCTCTCATTGATATGTCTCTCTCTCTTCCTCTCCCTCTCCCTCCCTCTCTCTCTAAAAATCAATAAAGATAAAAAAAGTCATGGGGATGTAAAGTACAGCATAGGAATATAGTCAATAATATTGTAATAACTATGTATGGTGCCAATTGGGTACTGAAAATATCAGAAGGAACACTTTGTAATGTATGTGATTGTTTAACCACTATGCTGTACAACAGAAACTAATACAAAATAATATTGAATGTAAATTGTAATTGAAAAAAATTATTTAAAAAAAGAGAAAATTGGAAAAAACTATTAAAAATATCAACAAACCACTGTCAATGTTTTAGTAAAACAAAAACCCAAACAAACAAACAAAAAACCCACAAATTTAAATGTATTTAAACATAAAAAAAAAAACATTAAAAAGAAATAAATAAAAATGTGTAGAGGTAGGTTTTACGTATGTATATTCCAATCCCATAAAGAGAAATAATTGTATATTGCAAGTACAATAAGGCAGAAGCTGCTATTCATTTGATTCATAAACTTTGCTGGCTAGCTTATTTTTAAGAAACTTAATTCAGAATTTATTAATCTAGAACATGGTTGCTTTTTCAAAGTGCCTTTTGGGAGGCTATCTACTTCTTTCTTTCTTTGTTTTTTTCTCTCAGTAAAACATGTACAATTGTCCAACTTTTTTTTATTTTTCAATTTGTTTATTTTTTATTAATTTATTTTTGTTACAGATGTTTCTACTTTTTTTCCCCATTGACACCTCCTTCCCATCCCTACCACCCCATCCCTGGCTTTGTTGTCTGTGTCCATTAGTTATGCATGCATGCATGTAAGTTCTGTGGTTTATTTCTTCCCTTCCCCCCAACGCCTCTTCTGAGGGTTGTCAGTTTGTACCCTACTTCCACGTCACTGGGTCTACCCTATTTCTCAGACTTGTGTTCATTATATTCCACAATTAAGTGAGATCATGTGATATTTGTCTTTCTCTGCTTGGCTTGTTTTGCTTAGCATAATACTTTCTAGGTCCCTCCGTGTCGTGTCAAAGGATAAGAGATCTTTCTTTCTTACAGCTTCATAGTACTCCATTGTGTATATGTACCACTGCTTTTTCATCCATTCGTCTACTGATGGACACTTGGGCTGTTTCCACATCTTAGCTGTTGTAAATAGTGCTGCTATGAACATGGGGGTACATATATTCTTTCTGATTGGTGTTTCAGGCTTCTTAGGATATATTTCTAGAAGTGGGATCATTGGGTCAAATGGCAATTCAATTTTTAATTTTCTAAGATAACACCATACTGTTTTCCATAGTGGTTGCAACAGTCTGCATTCCCACCAGCAGTGTACTAAAGTCCCCTTTTCTCCACAGCCTCGCCAACACTTGTTTGATGATTTGTTGATGGTAGCCATTCTGACAGGTGTGAGGTGATACCTCACTGTTGTTTTAATTTGCATCTCTCTGATGATTAGTGATGCTGAGCATTTCTTCATATGTCTCTTAGTCAGTTGTATGTCCTGTTTGGAGAGGTGTCTATTTAGTTCCTCTGCCCATTTTTTAATTGGGTTCTTTGTCTTTCTTTTGTTGAGTTGTATGAGTACTCTATATGTATTGGAAATTAACCCCTTATCTGATGTATCATTGGCAATTATGCTCTCCCATACAGTGGGTTGCCTTTCCATTTTGATGGGTTTTTTTGTTTGTTTGTTTGTTTGTTTTGCTATGCAGAAGCATTTTAGTTTGATATAGTCCCATGTGTTCATTTTTTCATTTGTTTCTGTTGCCTTGGGTGATGTATCAGTAAAATTTCTCCTGTTTATGATGTCCAAAATTTTGTTGCCTACATTTTCTCCTAGGATTTTTATGGATTTATGAGTCACATTTAAGTATTTTATCCATTTTGAGTTTATTCTTGTGTATGTAGCTGTCCAATTTTCCCCACACCATTTATTAAAGAGGCTGTCTTTACTCCATTGTATGCTCTTGCCTCCTTTGCCAAATATTAATTGAGCATAATGTCTTGGATTCATTTCTGGTTCTCTGTTCTGTTCCACTGGTCTATATGTCTGTTCTTGTGCCAGTACCAGGCTGTTTTGATTACAATAGCTTTGTAGAATAACCTGATATCTCATATTGTAATCCCACCTACTTTGTCCTTCTTTTTCCAGATTGCTGTGGCTATTCTGGGTCTTTTATAGTTCCATATGAACTTTGGAAATATTTGTTCTAGTTCTGTGAAATATGTCATCGGTATTTCGATGGGGATTGCATTGAATCTATAGATTGTGTTGGGTAATATGGACATTTTAATGATGTTAATTCTTCCAATCTATGAACAAGGTATGTACTTCCACTATTTTATATCTTCCTTTATTCCTCAATGTCCTGTAGTTTTCTGCAAATAGGTCTTTTACTTCTTTGGTTAAGTTTATTTTTAGATATGTAATTTTTTTTGCCGCAATGGTAAATGAGATTATTTTTTAGTTTCTCTTTCTGTGGTTTCATCATTGGTGTATAAGAATACTGTAAATTTCTTGACATTAATTTTGTATCCTGCTACTTTGCCAAATTCATTTATTCAGTCTAGTAGATTTTTGATGGAGCCTTTAGGGTTTTCTATGTATAATATTATGTCATCTGCAAAAATGACAGTTTCACTTTCTCATTTCCAACTTGGATCACTTTTATTTTTTCTTCATGTCTGATTGCTATGGCTAAGACTTCCAGTACTATGTTAAATAAGAGTGGTGAAAGTGGGCATCCCTGTCTTGTTCCTGTTCTTAAGAGAAATGCTTTTAGTTTTTGCCCATTGAGTATGATGTTGGCTATAGGTCTTTCATATATGGCCTTTATTATATCGAGATATGATCCCGGTATTCCCACATTGCTGAGTGTTTTTATCAGAAATCAGTGCTGGATTTTGTCGAATGCTTTTTTAGCATCTATTGATATGATCATGTGGTTTTTATTCTTCATTTTGTTTATGTGGTGTATCACATTTATTGATTTGTGACTATTGTACCAGCCTTGCATCCCTGAGATGAATCCCATTTGGTCATGGTGAATAATTTTTTTTGATGTATTGCTGGATCTGATTTGCTAGTATTTTGTTCAGCTAGTATCCTGCTACTTTGCCAAATTCATTTATTCAGTCTAGTAGATTTTTGATGGAGCCTTTAGGGTTTTCTATGTATAATATTATGTCATCTGCAAAAATGACAGTTTCACTTTCTCATTTCCAACTTGGATCACTTTTATTTTTTCTTCATGTCTGATTGCTATGGCTAAGACTTCCAGTACTATGTTAAATAAGAGTGGTGAAAGTGGGCATCTATGTTCATCAGGGATATTGGCCTGTAGTTTTCTTTCTTTGTAGTGTCTTTTTCTGGTTTTGGAATTAGAATTATGCTGGCCTCATAAAATGAGTTTGGAAGTCTTTCTTCTTTTTGAATTTTTTGAAATAGTTTGAGGAGAATGGGCGTTAGTTCTTCTTTGAATGTTTGGAAAAACTTTCCCGTGAAGCCATCCAGGCCTGGGATTTTGTTTGCTGGAAGAGTCTTGATTACCTCTTCAATTTCTTTAGTTGTTATTGGTTTGTTCAAGTTTTCTATCTCTTCCCGGTCCAGTTTTGGGAGTCTGTGTTTCTAGAAATTTGTCTAATTTGCCCAGATTGTCCAATTTGCTGCTGTATAATTGTTCATAGTATTTGTTAGCAATCCTCTCTATTTCTGTGGTGTCAGTTATTACTTCTCTTTCATTTCTGGTTTTGTGTATTTGGGTTCTCTTTCTTTGTTTCTTGGTAAGTCTAGCTAAGTTTCCATCAATCTTGTTTATCTCTTCGAAAAAACAGCTCTTTGTTTCATTGATCCTTTGAATTGTTTTTTTGGTCTCTGTGTCATTTATTTCTGCTCTGATCTTTACTAGTTCCTTCCTTCTACTTGCTCTGGGGTTTTGTTTTTGCTTGCTTTCTAGTTCTTTAAGTTGTGAGGTTAGCTAGCCTATTAGAAATTTTTCTTGAGGTAGGCCACTAGTGCTATGAACTTCTCTCTCAGGACTGCTTTTGCTGCATCCCATAGATTTTGTGTTGTTGTATGTTCATTTTCATTGGTTTCCAAGAAGTTTTTAATTTCTTCCTTGATCTCAATGGTAACCCATTCATTGTTCAATAACATGCTATTTAGCCTCCATGTTTTCAAATGTCTTTGCATGTTCTTGTTGCAATTGACTTCTAGTTGCATGCCATTGGGATCTGAGAAGATGTTTGATATGATTTCAATCTTCTTGAACTTGCAGAGACTTAGTTTGTGTCCTAATATTTGTCTATCTTTGAGAATGTCCCATGTGCACTTGAGAAGAATGTGAATTCTGTAGTTTTGGAGTGTAATTCTCTGTAGATATCTATTAAATCCATTTGTTTCAGTGCTTCATTTAGAGTCTCTGTTTCTTTGTTAATTTTTTGTCTAGAGGATCTATCCAGTGATGTCAGTGGAGTGTTGAAATCTGCTATGATTGTATTGCTTTTGATTTCTCCTTTGAAGTCCTCCAGGAGATTTTTAATATATGTTGGTGCTCTTATATTGGGTGCATATGTGTTTATCAAGGTTATATCTTCCTGTTGGATAGATCCTTTAAATATTATGTAGTGGCCTTCTTTGTCTCTAGTTATGGCCTTCATTTTGAAATCTACTTTATCAGATATGAGTATTGCTACCTCAGCTTTTTTTCCTTTCCATTTGCTTGGAAAATTATTTTCCATCCCTTCACTTTCAACCTATGTGAGTGTTTTGTGGTGAGGTTGGTCTCTTGTAAACAACATATAGATGAGTTATGCTTTCTTATCCAATCAGCTACTCTGTGTCTTTTTATTGGAGCATTCAAGTCATTTACATTTAAGGTGATTATTGATATGTACTAATTTATTGCCATTTTTGTTTTGTGTGGTTATTTTTTTTTTTTCCTATTTCTTCTACTAATTACAGCAGTCCTTTTAACATTTCTTGCAGTGCTGGTTTGATGCTAATGTATTTCCTTAGCCTTTTTTTGTCTGGGAAGCTCTTTATTTGACCTTCTATTTTGAATGATAGCCTTGTTGGATAGAGTAGTCTTGGATTTAGATCCTTGTTTTTCATGACCTTGGTTACTTCATGTCATTCCCTGCTGACCTGTAGTGTTTCTGTTGAGAAGTCAGCTGACAGCCTTATGGGGGTTCCTTTGTAGGTAACCTGTTGCTAATCTCTTGCTGCCTTTAGGAGTCTCTCTTTGTCTTTAATTTTTGGCATTTTAATTACTATGTGTCTTGGTGTGGGCCTGTTTGGGTTCTCCTTACTTGGGACTCTCTGTGCTTCTTGAACTTGAATGCCTTTTTTCCTTCACCAAATTAGGGTAGTTTTCTGTCACTATTTCTTTGAATATATTCTCTAACCCTTGCCCATTTTCTTCCTCTTCGGGGACTCCTATGATGTGAATAGTATTACGATTTCAGTTGTTCCAGAGTTCTCTTAAACTGTCTTCCTGTTTTTAAATTATTTTTTCTTTTTGATTTTCTGATTGGTTGATTTTTTTTAACCTGTCTTCTAAGTCATTGATCCAGTCCTCAGCTTCTTCTACTCAGCTGTTTAGTCCTTCCGATGTGTTCTTTATTTCTGCTATGTCATTCTTTATTTCTTCTTGGTGGTTTTAAATTTCCAATTGGTTGATTTTCCATGTTTCTATGTCTTTACTCATGGTGTTGATGTTCTTACTCATGCCTTTGAGCTACCTCAAGATCATGGCTCTGAATTCTAGCTCTGTTTACTTGCTTAACTGCATTTCATTCATCTCATCTTTGGTAGAGATCTCTTGTTCTTTCATTTGGGATTTGGTGTTTTGTTTCACCATTTTGGTTATCTCAGTGGGTTTTGAAGCCTGTCAAATTTTCCATGTGGGTGTTGGTGTTTTGTTGTTTTGGGCTCCCTCTACTGGGTTTGAATGAGCGTGGGAGGACCCAGGTTAAACACCTTTGTCAAGTTTTACTTTCCTGGGTAGAGTTGCCAGCCCAGGAATGGTTCAATTATCCTCTAGCTTTTTGACTGGAGGCTATTAGTTGCAGTTCCTTGAAGAACCTTGGGTTCTCAGTTGAATGAAAAACTCCCTCAGGTGTTCAGCATAAGGGGATTTTCTGTTGGTGGGGCAGATGCTGGTTGTTAATGAGCCTTAATTTGCATTTCAATGGCCCACCAGGTGGGGTGGAATCTCAGAGTGGGGGGCTGCCACTTCTCCCCAGAGCCCTGGGAAGGAGTAAGATGGCCATCGTCCTATGTGGCCACAACTCAGCATAAGCTCTGAGAGCCCTCCAAATCCCGAGTGTCTCCACTCAGTTCCAGTCCAGTCTGCCTTCCCTTTGCTGGAGCCCAAGGTGAGTGGCTGTGGCTATTGTAGCATCTGTCCCTGCTCTGTGCTGTGGAGCCACTTGGGAATTTATCCCAGAGGGCGCTGTTCACAGCTCAGACCACTGCTGTCTGTGAGCTCCCAGCCCCCCTCTGGTGCCTCTGCAATCCTACCAGGATCGATTCAATGTTCTTGATTATAGGGTCCTCAAAAGCTGCTTTTCTGTTCCTTTTTCCTGACGATTTATCTTTATTTTAATTGTAATTCCAGTTTGGTCCTGGGAGACGGTCTGTATAGCTTCCATTCACTCCATCACCATTTGGGAATCCCTCTATCTGCTTATTTCAACAATTCACCTATTAAAGTATTTCTGGAACCCCTTGGGAAGGAAAAAAAACAAACAAACAATAAACAGCACTTAGTAAGACTTCATCTCCAACCTTTACCCACCCAGGGGCAGTTGTGTTGTCGGAGTGAGAATCATCATCTTCCCCTCCAGAGACAACATGAAACCCCAACCATAGCTCAAGGTGAGAATTTGGGGATACTCTCTTCCTTCAGCACAAAGGCACTGAAAAGTGAAGGGCTTGCCTTTAAGGACCCAACCCCCAAGAACACAAGCTTCCCACCTAGGTTGGTTAATATATATGACATGCTATGACTGAGATTTCCTTGTACCTTCCCACCCTCACAAAACCATCCCCTGTTGACAGAAAACAAGAGCTGAGATCACAGGCTTTACAATTCATAGGACTTGACACTTAAGAGTCATAGAACCTCAATAGGCAAGTTATTGGTGGTTCTTACCCTCAGTTTCTTCATCTGTAACATGGAATAATAATAGCTCATTATAATAGCACATGGTCTCTTTGAGTAAGAAGCTAATTTGGATCTTTTTTCTAAGAGTAAAAGAAGGTTGGGCAATGGCAACCTTCCAGAATGTGGAGATATTGGCCTTACACCCATAGACATCCAAGCCCTGCATTAAGAAGTACTCTGAGGTAAGAGGTCAGAAAGATGGCAAACAGGAACCCGGGAATCCATATATCCTCATAGACACACTAGGAGAATCTCTCTGAAATAATTCACCTATTAAAGTATTCACCTATTAAAGTATTTCTGGAACCCCTTTGGAACTCTGAAGTCTATTGAAGGCTTGCAACATCTAGGAAAGGCTTGAGTGAGTGGTAAATTGTGGCTGAGTTTGGTCCATTTTAGCTCTCAGGACAGTAGTATTCTCCACCCCCAACCCTGTGGCAGGCAGCATGGACCAGTTCTGGGAACAGCTTGCACATAGCTTACAGGAGCCAGGATAGGCAACAACCCCAAAACCAATCCTCTAAATAACAGGTATCTTGTTGATTACTGACCGCTGCTTCTGATCCCAGAGGTGCAGACACAGAGATGGTCAGCATTGTTGCAATCTTGACTGTCATTTTTACAAACCCTGCCTCTTCCAGCTGAAGCTACTTCTAGGGGATTTTAAAAACTGGCACTTGTGTTTTTTTGTGTGTGTGTGGTACGCGCCCCTAGCGGGAACCGAACCCAGGACTCTCTGGTCTGCAGGCAGGCACTCAACCGCTGAGCCAAACTGGCCAGGGCTGGCACTTGTTTTTGAATCCTGTTTTTTCCCTTTATATTTGCCTTCCCCTCTTTTTGGGATCCAGACATTTAAGGACTAGATTCAAATGTCCAGTTTTCAACAACAAAAATCACAAAGCATATAAATAAAAGGGGATTAGTGATGTTGAGCATTTCTTCGTATGTCTCTTTGCCATTTGCATGTCCTGTTTGGAGAGGTGTCTATTTAGTTCCTCTACCCATTTTTTAATTGGGTTCTTTGTCTTTCTTTTGTTGAGCTGTATGAGCACTCTATATGTATTGGAAATTAACCCCTTATCTGATGTATCATTGGCAATTATGCTCTCCCATACAGAGGGTTGCCTTTCCATTTTGATGATTGTATCTTTTGCTGTGCAGAAGCTTTTTAGTTTGATATAGTCCCATGTGTTCATTTTCTCCTTTCTTACTGTTGCCTTAGATGATGTATCAGTGAAAATTCTGCTGCATATGATGTCTGAATTTTTGTTGCCTACATTTTCTTCTAGGATTTTTATGGATTCATGAGTGACATTTAAGTCTTTTATCCATTTTGAGTTTATTCTTGTGTATGGTGTAAGTTGATGGTCTAGTTTCATTTTTTTGCATGTAGCTATCCAATTTTCCCAACACCATTTATTAAAGAGGCTGTCTTTACTCCCCTGTATGCTCTTGCCACCTTTGTCAAATATTAATTGAGCATATTGTCTTGGGTCCATTTCTGGTTCTCTGTTCTGTTCCACTGGTCTATGTGCCTGTTCTTGTGCCAGTACCAGGCTGGTTTTTTTTGTTTGTTTTTTTGTTGTTTTTTTTTAATCCTCACCCAAGGACATTTTTCCATTTTTTGTTCAGATAGAGTGGGAGGGAAAGAGAGGGGTAGAGAGAGAGAAACATCGACATGAAAGGGACACATCGAGTGGCTGCCACCCGCACAACCCAACCAGGGCCGGGGACAAACTGCAACCGAGGTACGTGCCCTTAGCAGGAACCGAACCCGGGTCTCTCCGGACCGCAGGCCGACGCTCTAACCGCTGAGCCAAACCGGCCAGGGCCAGGCTGTTTTGATTACAGTGGCTTTGTAAATCTCCAAACAGGATATACAAATGGCTAAGAGACATATGAAGAAATGCTCAACATCACTAATCATCAGAGAGATGCAAATTAAAACAACAATGAGGTATCACCTCACACCTGTCAGTATGGCCACCATCAACAAATCATCAAACCACAAGTGTTGGCGAGGTTGTGGAGAAAGGGAACTCTAGTACACTCTGGTGGGAATGCAGACTGGTGCAGCCACTATGGAAAACACTATGGTGTTACCTCAAAAAATTAAAAATTGAACTTCCATTTGACCCAGTGATCCCACTTCTAGGAATATACCCTAAGAAGCCTGAAACACCAATCAGAAAGAATATATGTACCCCCATGTTCATAGCAGCACTATTTACATCAGCTAAGATCTGGAAACAGCCCAAGTGTCCATCAGTAGATGAATGGATAAGAAAAGCTGTGGTACATATACACAATGGAGTACTATGCAGTTATAAGGAAGAAAGATCTCTTATCCTTTGAGACAACAGGGAGGGACCTGGAGTGTATTTTCCTAAGTGAAACAATCCAAGCAGAGAAAGACAAATATCACATGATCTCACTTAATTGTGGAATATAATGAACATAACAGTCTGAGGAATGGGGTAGTCCCAGAGATGTGGAAGTGGGATACAGACTGAGAAACCCCAGAAGAGGGGGTGATGGGGAGAGATGAACCACAGAACTTATATGCATGTATGCATGAACAATGGACATGGACAACAAAGCTGGGGACAGGGCGAGGAGGGTGGAGGAGGGGGGTTTCAGTGGGGGGAAAAGGAGAAACATCTATAACAAAAATAAACAAATTAATTAAATTAAAATAAATAAAAGGGGATGTATGGTATACTCAAAGGGAAAAAAATCAATAGCAATGATCTCTGAGAAAGACCAGATACCACACTTACTAAACAAAGATGCAAAGCAACTGTCTGGAAGATGCTCAGAAACCTAAAAGAAGATGTCAAGACAAAGTCAAGAAAATGATGTATGAACAAAATGGAAATAACAATAAAGAGATATAAATTTAAAAGGAACAAAAAAAAAATTCTGGAGCTGAAAATGATAAGTGAAATAAAAAAATTCACTTATGGGATTCAGAATTAGATTTGAGCAGAAGGAAGAGTGAGTAAACTTAAAGACAGGAAAAATAAAGTTCCTGAGTCTGAGGGACAAAAAGAAGAAACACTGAAGAAAAGTGAACAGAGCCTAAAGGACCTATGGAACACCATCAAGTAGACCAGTACATATACTGTGGGAGTCCCAGAAGGAGAAAGGGGGGGAGGAGGAGGAGGAGGAGGAGGAGGAGGAGGAGGAGGAGGAGGAGGAGGAGGAGGAGAGGAGAGGAGAGAGAAAGGGGCAGAGAGATTATTTGAATAAATAATGGTTTATAACTTCCCAAATTTGATAAAAGACATGACAATAAACTTTCAAGAAGCTCAATGAACTCCAAACCAGCAAAACTCAGAGACTCACACCAAGACACATTAGAATCAAGTTATCAAGTGCCAAACACAAAGAGAGAATCTTGACTTTTTATTAGCAACTTTGGAGTCCAGAAGGCAGTGGGTTGATATAGTCAGGGCACTGAAGGAAAAAGAGCTGAATTCTAAAATTTATTTTTTGTTAATCTTCACCTAAGGATATTTTTTCATTGATTCATTTTTTAGATAGAGTGGAAGGGAGGGAGGGCATGAGAGAGAGACACACACACATCAATTGGTTGCCTCCCACAGAACCCTGACTGGGTCTGGGGATCAAACCTACAACCCAGGTACATGCCTTTTACAGGAATCGAACCCAAGACCATTCGATCTACAGGCTGAAGCTCTAACTGCTGAACCAAACTGGCCAAGGCAAGAATTCTATATTCAACAAAAATGACATTCAAAAATGAGGGACAAATTAAGACATTTTCAGATAAACAAAAGCTGAGGGATTTTGCTACCATTAGACCTGTTCTGCAATACATACTAAAGGGAGTCCTTCATGTTAAAATGTAAGGACACTAGACAGCAACTCAAAGCCATTTGAACAAATAAAGATATCTGAAAAGATAAATGTAAATATATGGACAATTATAACATAGTATTATTATAACTTGGGTTTATAATTCCACTTTTTGTTTTCCACATGATTTAAGAGACAATGTATAAAAACAATTTATTAGTCTGTGTTTTTGGTCACATAAAGATATACTGAGAGGAGGTGGTTAGGGGGCTTTACAGGAGGAGGGTTTTTGTATGCTATTGGAGTTAAGAGGTACACATTCAGATGATGGTGTTATAATTTCAGGATGTTCAGCTGGAGGTGGTGATGGCTGCACAACAATACGAATGTACTTAATGTCACTGGACTATACATTTAAATAGTTAAAATGTTTTACAGTTTGTGTTATATGTATTTTAACACAATTTTAAAAGAGAAATTTCTTTAAATAAAAAAAGGAAGAGTCATCCTGTGTTCTCCAAGAAGGCTCCCTTCCTGCCCCTCTCTCTGTCCTCACTCCCGTCTACTTCACTTCAGGGGAGGAGAGTGTGCACACATGTTTGCATTTGTTCCCCTGGCTGCTTCCTCTTAGTAAAAAGCGATGCTTTTTTTATTCCTATCTCTTTTTTGGTCATTTCTGAAGACACCATATTACCAGCTGCTGCCTCTTGACCTTAAGGAGTCATGTGAACTGAAAGTCATTTTATGATTATGTGTACCACAAAGACAGGCAAGGTATTTCTACTTACTTTGGTGCTTACGTATACTCACTGTTTTGAATATGACATGGTTAAGCAGCCATCCCCTTGGAGCCTCTGCGGAGGGTGGAAGTGGGGGAGTTTTTAAGGGTATTACACAGGAAATGTCATGATAACCCTGTTTCTGACAGAATGGGTTTCCATATTCAGCTCCTTCTCCAAATCAGGAAGCTTTATTTCCTACCAAAGAGTGAGCCCGATAAATCCTTTCCTCCAGCCCAGGCCACTGACAGTTCCACAGAGCACAGAACTAAGGAAATAACGGTGGCTGACCACAGGGTAGACTCTGACGTCAGCCCCAGCGCCAACAATGCAAAGGAGAAGCACATGAGGACAGAGGGCTAGAGGACAGAGGAGGAGGAGGAGGGAGGGGCAGAAAGAGAGAGAAAGGACAGGAGCAAGAAAGACAGAAAAAGAGGAGAGAGCGGACACGTGCTGGGGAATAAGCAGCAACAGAACTCTGGCGAAGTGGAAGCAGCAGTGTCCTAGAACACCTGGCTGAGGACTGAGTGTAAATTTGGAGCAGTCATCAGAGCAGAGAAGGGAGCTACTACAAATAGTATTAAGAGCTCTGGCAGAATAAAGCAACATCTGTTAAGAAATTGGACGTTGAAACCAAAATCCCTGGGAAATTATTTATAATGTTAGTATTGTTTCCTAGTTAAATGTATAGACATTTACTGCATGTAGCTCCTGTTCTGTTTGAAGGCATTTTAGTCATTTTCAGTTGATCCTTTTGTTGTCTTCATGAAGTCTCAAGGGTAGACTCTATAGTCAGTAGGTGTCTTCTGCCTGATTATTACAGTAAAAAGCAAGCAAACAAATGAATCTAGAACCTGATGTGGGCAAAACAGATAAATGGCCCTACGATCAGGATATGCTTCCACCTGCGCGTACTGTCCGGTTGTCCTGCCTCAAGATCTGGAGGCGACGCCTGTGCGTCCTCCAGCCTGCCGCTGACTAAGATGTCCATTTACATATACCACATGTTGTGTTTGCAGGTCTAACAACTACCTTCACCCAGGACCTAAAGCCATGATGGCTCTGTCCTCTTGGAAACCACATAGTCACGACTTAAGTCCTAGTCTGAGTGTTTCTGGCGGGGTGGAGGGAGGAAGAGGGGAAGCGAGGATAAACATCTGTACTCTGCACATGCCTTGTCCAGGACACTCTGCTTCCACATGTTTGTGATTAATTGCTTCAACAACTCGGAGAAGTTGGTATTACTATGTCCACTTTCCAGATGGAGAAACTGAGTCTTAAAATATTTGAGTAATTTGCTCAAGATCCCAGAATAAACAGATGGGAAAGCCAAAACTCCAGTGGAGTTCAGTCCTGCTCCAGCGTCTATGATGTTCTCATGGGAGGTTTGGGCTAACATCACCAATTATTAAGCCTTTGCTCTCAGCCTCAAATCATGCAGAGTATATCTAAAGACACTCTGACAGTAGCCTTATTCTGAGGCATGCCAAGGAGTTGTGGGAATGATCCTTGGTAGTGGGAGGAGAGAGAGATGGAAAGAAGAGTAGGCAAAGAAGGTAAGAACTGACATGCTTTTACCACGATGAAGTCAGCGTGCCTAAAACTGTTTTAGGTCGATGTATGTCATATTGCCAGGCCAAATATGACATGTCCCTCAAGATTTGGCTCAAATGCTACCTGACCTCAGTGTTGCTCCACCCCCCACCTCCCAAGCCCCCTTGGCACAATTTAAAGGGTTTCATGTTCCTAACTGCCATCTCAGGACTGAATATATTCCACCTTGCCTCTCTCTGTCCCACTCACTTAGGCAGAAATCTTCTGAGTGGGTAGAAAGGATCCTGAGTAAAGTAAATCTCT
This sequence comes from Molossus molossus, assembly GCF_014108415.1. Classification (NCBI taxonomy): domain Eukaryota; kingdom Metazoa; phylum Chordata; class Mammalia; order Chiroptera; family Molossidae; genus Molossus; species Molossus molossus. Next base: position 10,086,646 of record NW_023425347.1, read on the forward strand.
GGCCACCATACCAGACTCTGTTCAGAGTTTTCAGATTGTGGCTTCAATTCAGGAGGCTGGGGGGCAGAGCCCAAGGAGACCTACTAAAAGGTGACCCTGGAACAGTAGAAACCCATGTCCCTCCCGCCAAATGGACCTACTGATGTTACTCTCTGGCCAGTGGTTCTTTTGTTTTAATGTTCACCTGAGGATATTTTTCTATTTATCTTCAGATAGAGCAGGAGGGAGAGAGAGGGAGAGAAAGTGAGAGAGAGAGAAACATCAAAGTGAGTAGAACACATCCACTGGCTGCCTCCCGCACGACCCGACCAGGGCTGGGGACGAACCACAACTGAGGTACATGCCCTTGACCAGAACTGAACCCACGACTCATAGGTCTGGGGCCAGTGCTCTAACCACTGAGAAAAAGAGGCAGGGCCCTGGCCAGTGGTTCTTAGTCTTTGGTCCTAGGACCACTTTGTTTTTGTTTTTTTTAATCCTCACCTGAGGACATTTTTGCATTTATCTTCAGACAGAGTGGGAGGGAGAGAGGGAGGAAGAGAGAGAGAAAAACATCATGTGAGAGAGATACATCAACTGGTTGCCACCCACATGGCCCGGTGGGGCCAGGGACAAACCGCAACCGAGGTACATGCCCTTAGCAGGAACCGAACCTGGGACTCTCTGGTCCGTGGGCCGATGCTCTAACCGCTGAACCAAACCGGCCAGGGCAAGGACCTCTTAGTTATAACAATTATTATTGCTGTTGTTTTTGAAGACCACCACCTCCCCCCACCCCCGGGAGCTTTTGTTGATATGGACTATACCTACTGATATTTGCCATAATAAAAATTAAAACAGAAAATCTAAAATATTTATTTATTGATTTATTTAATAATTATTAATAAAATAATTATTAAATTTTTAAAAAACAATTATATGTCAACATTTTTTAAAAATCTTCTTTTAAGGAAAAATCCTATATTTTCCAAAGCAAAAGAAAATTAGTCAGAAAGGTAACAATGATTTACATAATTTGCACATCTTTTTTATGACTGGCTTAACAGAGGACGGCTGATTCTCAAATATACTTCTACATTCAATCAGTTGTCATACATGCTGACAGTTATGAAGAAAATCCAGCCTCATATAGATATACAGTTGGAAAAAGGAGGTGTTTTTTTTTTCATCCTCATCCCATGACATTTTTCCATTTTTTTCTTCAGATAGAGTGGGAAGGAGAGAGAGGAAGAGAGAGAGAGAGAGAGAAACATCGACGTGAAAGGGGCACATCGAGTGGCTGCGTCCTGCACGACCCCAACCAGGGCCAGGGACAAATCGCAACTGAGGTACATGCCCTTGACGATCCTCGACTCACTGATCCATGGGCCAAGGCTCTAACCACTGAGAAACCGACCAGGGCGGGAGGTGTGTTTTGTTTTTTTTGTTTTTTTTTAAATTTTTTATTTATTTTTTGTTACAGTTATTTTACCTTTTTTACCCCATTGGCACCCCCCTCCCCACCCTACCCCCGCCCCATCCCCGGCTTAGTTATCCATGTCCATTGGTCATGCACACATGCATATAAGTTCTGTGGTTTATCTCTTCCAACCCCTCCCACCCCCTCTTCTGAGGGATGTCAGTCTGTACCCTACTTCCATGTTTCTGGGTCTACTGTATTCCTCAGACTGTTATGTTCATTATATTCCGTATATAAGTGAGATCATGTGGTATTTGTCTTTTTCTGCTTGGCTTATTTCACTTAGGATAATACTTTCCAGGTCCCTCCATGTCATCTCAAAGGATAAGAGATCTTTCTTTCTTACAGCTGCATAGTACTCCATTGTGTATATGTACCACTGCTTTTTTATCCATTCATCTACTGATGGACACTTGGGCTGTTTCCAGATCTTAGCTGATGTAAATAGTGCTGCTATGAACATGGGGGTACATATATTCTTCCTGATTGGTGTTTCAGGCTTCTTAGGGTATATTCCTAGAAGTGGGATCACTGGGTCAAATGGAAGTTCAATTTTTAATTTTTTGAGGTAACACCATATTGTTTTCCACAGCGGCTGCACCAGTCTGCATTCCCACCAGCAGTATACTAGAGTCCCCTTTTCTCCACACCCTCGCTAACACTTGTTGTTTGATGATTTGTTGATGGCGGCCATTCTGACAGGTGTGAGGTGATACCTCATTGTTGTTTTAATTTGCATCTCTCTGATGATTAGTGATGTTGAGCATTTCTTCATATGTCTCTTGGCCATTTGTATGTCCTGTTTGGAGAGGTATCTATTCAGCTCCTCTGCCCATTTTTTAATTGGGTTCTTTGTCTTCCTTTTGTTGAGTTGTATGAGCACTCTATATGTATTGGAAATTAACCCCTTATCTGATACATCATTGGCAATGATGCTCTCCCATATAGTGGGTTGCCTTTCCATTTTGATGATTGTTTCTTTTGCTGTGCATAAGCTTTTTAGTTTGATGTAGTCCCATGTGTTCATTTTTTCCTTTGTTTCTCTTGCCTTAGGTGTTGTATCAGTGAAAATTCTGCTGCGTATGATGTTTGAAATTTTGTTGCCTACATTTTCTTCTAGAATTTTTATGGATTCATGGGTCACATTAATTCTTTTATCCATTTTGAGTTTATTTTGGTGTATGGTGTAAGTTGATGGTCTAGTTTCATTTTTTTGCATGTAGCTGTCCAATTTTCCCAACACCATTTATTGAAGAGGCTGTCTTTACTCCACTGTATGCTCTTGCCACCTTTGTCAAATATTAATTGAGCATATTGCTTTGGATCCATTTCTGGGTTTTCAGTTCTGTTCCACTGGGCTATATGTATGTTCTTGTGCCAGTACCAGGCTGTTTTGATTACAGTCGCTTTGTAGTATAACATGATATCTGGTATTGTGATCCTCGGGGTCTTTTTTGGTTCCATATGAACTTTTGAAGTATTTGTTCTAGTTCTATAAAATATGTCATTGGAATTTTGATGGGGATTGCATTGAATCTATTGATTGTGTTGGGTAGTATGGACATTTTAATGATGTTAATTCTTCCAATCCATGAACAGGGTATGTGCTTCCACTTTTTTATATCTTCCTCTATTTCCTTTTTCAATGACCTGTAGTTTTCTACAAATAGGTCCTTTACTTCTTTGGTTAAGTTTATTCCTAGGTATCTTAATTTTTTTGGCGCGATGGTAAATGGGATTGTTTGTTTAGTTTCTCTTTCTGTGAGTTCATCAGTGGTGTACAAGAATGCTGTCGATTTCTTGACGTTAATTTTGTATCCTGCTACTTTGCCAAATTCATTTATTCAGTCTAGTAGATTTTTGATGGAGTCTTTAGGGTTTTCTATGTATAATATCATGTCATCTACAAATAATGACAGTTTCACTTCCTCCTTTCCAATTTGGATCACTTTTATTTTTTCTTTATGTCTGATTGCTGTGGCTAAGACTTCCAGTACAATGTTAAATAAGAGTGGTGAAAGTGGACATCCCTGTCTTGTTCCTGTTCTTAATGGAAATGTTTTTAGTTTCTGTCCATTGAGTATGATGTTGGCTGTAGGTCTTTCATATATGGCCTTTATTATGTCGAGATATGATCCCTCTATTCCCACATTGCTGAGCGTTTTTATCAGAAATGGATGCTGGATTTTGTTGAATACTTTTTCAGCATCTATTGATATGATCATGTGGTTTTTATTCTTCAATTTGTTTATGTGGTGTATCACATTTATTGATTTGCGACTATTGTACCAGCCTTGCATCCCTGAGATGAATCCCACCTGGTCATGGTGAATAATTTTTTTGATGTATTTCTGGATCTGATTTGCTAATATTTTGTTCAGGATTTTGGCGTCTATGTTCATCAGGGATATTGGCCTGTAGTTTTCTTTCTTCGTAGTGTCTTTTTCTGGTTTTGGAATTAGAATTATGCTGGCCTCATAGAACGTGTTTGGAAGTCTTCCTTCTTCTTGAGTTTTTTGAAATAGTTTGAGGAGAATGGGTGTTAGTTCTTTTTTGAATGTTCGGTAAAACTCCCCCGTGAAGCCATCTGGGCCTGGGCTTTTGTTTGCTGGGAGAGTCATGATTACCTCTTCAATTTCCTTAGTTGTTATTGGTCTGTTCAAGTTTTCTATCTCTTCCAGGTCCAGTTTTGAGAGGCTATGTGTTTCTAGAAATTTGTCCAATTCGCTTAGATTGTTGAATTTGTTGCCACATAGTTGTCCATAGTAGTTGTTAACGATCTTTTGTATTTCCGTGGTGTTGGTTGTTATTTCTCCTCTTTCATTTCTGATTTTGTGTATTTGGGTTTTCTCTCTTTGTTTCTTGGTGAGTCTAGCTAAGGGTCCATCAATCTTGTTTATCTTTGCAAAAAACCAGCTCTTTGTTTCATTGATCCTTTGAATTGTTTTTTTGGTCTCTATGTCATTTATTTCTGCTCTGATCTTTACTATTTCCTTCCTTCTACTTGCTCTGGGGTTTTCTTTTTGTTTGCTTTCTAATTCTTTAAGTTGTGAGGTTAGACAGTCAATTAGAAATTTTTCTTGTTTTTTGAGGTAGGCCTGTAGTGCTATGAACTTCCCTCTCAGAACTGCTTTCCCTGCATCCCATAGATTTTGTGTTGTTGTGTGTTCATTTTCATTGGTTTCCAGGAAGTTTTTAATTTCTTCCTTGATCTCCTCGGTGACCCATTCATTGTTTAATAACATGTTATTTAGCCTCCATGTGTTAAAATGTCTTTGCATGTTCTTGTTGCAATTGATTTCTAGTTTCATGCCATTGTGATCTGAGAAGATGATTGATATGATTTCAATCTTCTTGAACTTGTAGAAATTTAGTTTGTGTCCTATCATGTGGTCTATCTTTGAGAATGTCCCATGTGCACTTGAGAAGAATGTGTATTCTGTAGTTTTGGGGTGTAATTCTCTGTAGATTCTATTAAATCCATTTGGTCTAATGCTTCATTTAGAGTCTCTGTTTCCTTGCTAATTTTTTACCTAGAGGATCTATCCAGTGCTGTCAACGGGGTGTTGAAGTCCCCTGCTATGATTGCATTGTTGTCAATTTCTCCTTGGAAGTCCTCCAGAAGATTTTTAATATATTTTGGTGCTCCTATATTGGGTGCATATATGTTTATCAAGGTTATATCTTCCTGTTGGATAGATCCTTTCAATAATATGTAGTGGCCTTCTTTGTCTCTAGTTATGGTCTTCATTTTGAAATCTATTTTATCGGATATGAGAATTGCTACCCCAGCTTTTTTTTGCTTTCCATTTGCTTGGAAAATTTTTTTCCATCCCTTCACTTTCAACCTATGTGAGTCTTTTGTTGTGAGGTGGGTCTCTTGTAAACAACATATATATGAGTCATGCTTTCTTATCCAATCAGCTACTCTGTGTCTTTTTATGGGAGCATTCAATCCATTTACATTTAAGGTGATTATTGATATGGACTTATTTATTGCCATTTTTGTTTAGTGTGATTCTATTTTTCTTCCCATTTCTACTGCTAATTACAGCAGTCCTTTTAACATTTCTTGCAGTGCTGGTTTGGTGCTAATGTATTCCCTTAGCCTTTTTTTTGTCTGGGAAGCTCTTTATTTGACCTTCTATTTTGAATGACATCCTTGCTGGGTAGAGTAATCTTGGATTCAGATTCTTGTTTTTCATGACTTTGATTACTTCATGCCATTCTCTTCTGGCCTGTAGTGTTTCTTGTGAGAAGTCAGCTTAGAGCCTTATGGGGTTCCCTTTGTAGGTAACCTGTTGCTTATGTCTTGCTGCTTTTAGGAGTCTCTCTTTGTCTTTAATTTGTGGCATTTTAATTACTATGTGTCTTGGTGTGGGCCTGTTTGGGTTCTTCTTACTTGGGACTCTCTGTGCTTCTTGAACTTGAATGCCTTCTTCCTTCACCAAATTAGGGAAGTTTTCTGTCACTATTTTTTAAAATATATTCTCTATCCCTTGCTCAGTTTTTTCTTCTTCGGGGACTCCTATGATACGAATATTATTACGTTTTCAGTTGTCCCACAGTTCTCTTAAGCTGTCTTCCTGTTTTTTAATAGTTTTTTCCTTTTGTTTTTCTGATTGGTTGATTTTTTTCTACTCTGTCTTCTAATTCACTGATCCGGTCCTCAGCTTCCTCTACTCTGCTTTTTAAACCTTTCAATGTGTTTTTCATTTCTGATATGTCATTTTTTATCTCTTCTTGATGGTTTTTAATTTCCAATTGGCTTATTTTCAGTGTCTCTATTTCCTTACTCATGCTGTTCAGCTTCCTCAAGATCATGGCTCTGAATTCTAGCTCTGTTAACATGCCTAATTGCTCCACATTGATCTCATCTTCAGTGGAGGTCTCTTGCTCTTTCATTTGGCTTCTGTTTCTGTGTTTCACCATTTTGGCTATCACTGTGGGCTTTGGAGCCTGTCAAGTTCTCCCTGTGGGTGTTGGTGTTCTGCTGTTTGTGGCTCCCTCTCCTGTGTTTAGATGAGCGAGGGAGGACCACGTTAAACACCACTGTCAAGTCTTACTTTCCTGGTTAAAGTTGCCAGCCCAGGAAAGGTACTGTTATCCTCTAGCTTTTTGCCTGGAGGCTAGCAGTCGAGGTTACTTGATGAGTTTTGGGTTGTCAGTTGATTGAAAAACTCCCTCAGGTGCTCAGCACAAGGGGATTTCACGAGGGTGGGGCAGATGCTGGTTGTTAATGAGCCTCAATTAGCATTTCAATGGCCCACAGGGTGGGGTTGGATCTCTGAGGGAGGGGCTGCTGCCTCTCCCCAGAGCCCTGGGAAGGAGCAATGTGCCCACCATCCTGCGTGGCTGCACTCAGCCAAAGCTCTGAGCGCCCTCCAAATCCTGAGTGTCCCGGCACAGTTCCAGTCCAGTCTGCCCTCCCTCTGCCAGAGCCCAAGGTGAGTGGCTGTGGCTGTTTCAGCCTCTGTCCCGGCTGCGCTGTGGAGCTGCCTGGGAGTGTGACCCCGAGGGCGCCGCTCACAGCTAAGGCCGCTGCCGAGCTGCCGACCGACCGCGGGTTCCCAGCCCCGTCTGGCGCCTTCGCAAGCCTACCGGGATGGAGTCAGTGTCCCTCGTTGTATGGTCCTCGCAAGCTGATTTTCTGTTGCTTTTTCCCGCCAATTTGTCTGTGTTATAGTTGTAATTCCTGTTTGGTTCTGGGAGACGGTCTGTGTAGCTCCGTTCACTCCGCCGCCATTTTTCACTCCGCAGGTGTGTTTTTAATAGCCTTTTCAGATGACTGTAGACATTCTTGTTTGATACTACACCAAAACTCAACTAGATATAATTTCTTTCACATAGTTACAATGTGGAATCTGAAACCTGTTAATGAACTTTTTAGACTCTGTTACATTACAATTGGTTTATCTTGCACTGTGCATGGATCTTTTTTTTATTTTTATCCTAACCTGAGGACATTTTCCCATTTTTTGTTCAGGTGGAGTGGGAGGGAGAGAGAGAAACATCGATGTGAAAGGAACACATCGAGTGGCTGCCACCTGCACGACTGACCAGAGCCGGGGACAAACTGCAACCGAGGTACATGCCCTTAGCAGGAACCGAACCCGGGTCTCTCAGGATCACAGGCCGACGCTTTAACCGCTGAGCCAAACCAGCCAGGGCTGCATGGATCTTTCACCCTCACACAATCTTGTAACATCATACGTTGCTTGTTTGGAAAATGAGTTCCCTGAGATACGCAGATCTTTCAAATGTTCACAACTTTTATCATACATTATAAAAAATGATGTCTGGGCCAGGCTCATGTGGCTCAGTTGGTTGAGCATTGTCCACGCACCAAGACGTCACTGGTTTGATTTCCAGTCAGGGCACATAACTGGGTTTTGAGTTGGATTCCTGGTCAGGGAGCTTATGGAGGGCAGCCAGTCAATGTTTCACTCTCACATACATGTTTCTCTCTCTCTCTCTCTCTCCCTTCTTCTCTCTAAGCATGTCCTTGGGTGAGGATTAAAAAAAGTTATGCTTGTTTCCCTGCTGATTTCATCAGAAAAGTCTTTAAGCACTGGGAAGATGTCAAGTATTCCTAAATTACAACTTTCCTTCAAAGTGCAGATTTAAAAACGAATAACACATCTTCTCATTGTCTTCCTTAAAGTCAAAGACTCAGTTCAATGATTTGCAAGAAAACGTCTACTAAATGCCCAGGTGTGAATGTTCATAGTTTATCAGTGATTCTTTTTTAAATGGTGTTTCATAGAAAAGCAGCAAGTTTAACTCACAGCTTAACCACCCAAATGCTTTTCCTCAAGGCAGCATCATACTTTTGGGTAGTGGAAATGCTTTAGGCATACTTCCTGTTGTGTAACACAGAGTACTAAAAGCCATTCAAGGGTTGTGCAAATGTCCACAAAGGGAAAAGGCAAATAATGTCTTAACATTGTTATGAAAATAGTTTCAACGTCATGAACGCCCACCGCTTCCCCAGTCTCTTAGACCATTGAGCACAGCTGTCCTACCAGGTAACAACTGCTAAAGCATGGTGCGTGCTTTAACCTAAAGGGGGCGCTCTAGGCTTTCCGGATCTCTTTCCCTTCTCTCCTGTTCACCCTCCACTCCGACATAGGAACCAAAGGGACCAGTATGGACGACCCAAAAGGACACTAACTTTAGAGCTTAAAGTTCTCTCACTCTGGGCAATACACTCACTTTTCTTCACTCGGTTATTATATGACTTACTTATATATACTATGTTCCAAATACAGTACATCTCCTTCATTGTCCCAGGTACCCAAGATCCGATGTCTCCTTAATTAAGGTTTCCACCCACACGAAGGGTCCAAACAAGGCTGGAACTCAGTGAGACCATTGGGGCCACTGCTTTGTCACATGGAGTCACTATTATAAACGGGTTCATACACAGCAGTTTCCAAACCAATTTGACCATGGGACCTTTTACAACCATGCATCTCAAATATTTCCAAAACAGAACACTGGTTTGAGAAAGAGCAGCATAACAAGTTTTACATTGTAAATGTTAAAAATATTTCTTTATAAATTTAGAAAGCTTTAATAACAAAAACAAAACAAAACCGGGTCCTGCACATTTGGGACAGAGGCTGCTCCCAGAATGCTGCCAGCTGTCTGTGCAGACCCGCACCTCTGACACGCTGTCCAAGTCCACTCTCCATGGGAACAGGATGCTCTAAGGATAGTCGTTAATTTACACCTCAATATTCAGCCATTGGTCTCCAAACTACAGCGTAGGTTCAGGGTTCCAGAGGGAGCTGGCCTGGAGGAGTTCCCACACCTGCCACACACTGGTCATCCCCCAGCCCAGACCCCTCTGTCCTCCTGCTCCTTCCAGTTTCTGGGTTTCTCCTTGGCGGAGTATCACTCAGCTTCAGGCATCCTTGGTGGGGACTCAGCTGGGGGCCCCATGTCCAACCTATAGCCTCCACAAGGGACTCTTAGCTCTGCCTCTAGCTGTTATCTTTTCCCTTGCTTTCTTAGTTCCCTGTTATTTTTCCTGTTTCCTCAATGTCACATTTGGTTTCCCAGCTCTGTATCTTCCTACTCTTCAAGTGTATCAAAATTTTTTCTAATGTCTGTTGTTTGTTTTCCATTTTATCTTCCTATTTTAATTTCCTTTATGTTTCTTTAAAGTAAAAATGTCCTGCTTGTTTTCCTTAATTTTTATTAACTTTTTACATTTGAAATGTAATAAAGCATATGATAAAAATGGAAAATGATAAAAGAATGAAAATGAAAAGCAAGCAAGACCACTGGTCTCTTAATCCCTGTCTCCAGAGGCATATACCTCCCCTTTCATTGAGCCAATAGAAGCTCACTATGCATGCAGTTCTGGACCTGTTTGTTTCCCTCCGAACCCTGTATCTCAGAGATATGAATATTAGCATGCAAGGAGCTACCCCTATATTTGTAAGAGCTGCACAAATAACATGAATTATGGATGCACATAATGTATTGAATCTGTTCCTTTTTTATAGAACGTGTCAGTTATTTATGATCTCTTCCTAGTACAAATACCTTCGTCAAATATGTACATACACACAAGTGTGTGGGATCAAGTTCTAGAAGTAGAATTGTTAGGTCAAAACTATTTGTTTTAAGAATGTTGAGAGATACTGTCACCTTGCTCTCCAAAGAGAATGCTCCCTGTCATAGGTGCTGAAAGTATTGTTCCCTCTGTGTTTTCTTTTGGTTTCATAATAATCATTTTTTTCCAGGAATAAATGTTGGGTTTTTATGCAGGTAAGTTAATTTTTATGCTTTGCAGGTAAACTCATATAAGGCTTTTGAATTTTGTTTCTTGCTTAAGTCAGGTCTTTTCTGGTCTAAGATTTACTTTTTAACTCTTCTATGTTTTCCTCTAGTCTCTGTTGGTTTCAGTTTTTACATTAAAGTTTTTAACCTATCTGGAATTTATTTTGAGAATTAGGATTGAGGAAGAGCTTTATTTTTCCCCAGATGGCCAACTTGCTTTACCAGTAATATTTATTATGCAATTCATCTTTTCCCTGCCGACTTTAAATGCCAAGCCCATCACATAGTTCCCACAGCTATTTGCATTTATGTCTAGGTTCTCTCTTTGGTTCTGTTGATCTCTCTGCTTATTCACATGTCAGGACCAATTTTTAAGTAAACATCTTTAAAATATACTTTAATATGTGTTAGGACCCACCCTTTCCTCATTCTTTTTTTCCCTCAAAATTTCTCTGGCTAAGTTTATTTGAATTTTAGTATATAGTTCTCAAAAATAGTTTTATTTTATAGGTGCCACAATAAAAAAGTTAATTTGTGGATTTACTTAGTAAGAATTAATATCACTCCACCATCACTTCTTCCAATTTCAAGACAGGATACATCTTTTTATTTATTTACATCTTCTTTTGTGTCTTGCAGTAGAATCATAGTTTTCTTCAATGTATAGACTTAAGCCTGTATCTTTCTTGCTAAGGTTATTTATAGGTATTTTATACTTTTTTGTAGCTTTTACTAACTGGAATATTTCTTCTACTCAGTAGTCCATCTCCCTTGCCCTAAATTTTTACTTTCATTATTTAACAACAAAATTAAGTCTTTAGTTTTATTTTTTTGGTATTATTTTGGTGTTATTTTACTTTTAACTCCTTAATGTTTAATTCATTCTTAATCCTCAATCCTTCTATTTTTATGATGTTCACTTATTCTTCAGATTTTAGCTTTTTATTTTCTTCATCCCAAATATGATTTATAAGCAGTTATCAGTGTTCTCGTCCACTAACACCCGCGAACCACCTTTCATGTCTGGTGATGAACGAGCATCTCGGAGGCCCGGCTTGCAGTCAGCCCTCAGTCCTGCCTATGGGGCGTGATGTCACAATTAGCTGAATATTTTATTACATTTTTGCCCTTTTTTAAAAGATTAAAGAGTAAACAACTCTAAAATAAAGAGGGTTTATTCTATTTATAACTCAAATGGGACAAAGATAGAAATATTAGTTGTGTCCCAAACTTTTAACTAGCTAGGGCTTTAACAGGTCAAATGTGTGTTCATCAACAGCTAAAGGGCAAGAGTCTGTTTTTGTTTTTGATGAAAATACTCTAAAATCAACTGTGGTGATGGTTGCACATATCTGTCAATATACTAAAAAACATTGAATTGTACATTTTGAATGGGTGAATTGTATGGTATGTGAATTATACTCAATGAAGATGTCTATCTTGCCCTGGCTTGTTTGGCTCAGCGGTTAGAGCGTCAGCCTGCAGACCAGAGAGACCTGGGTTCGGTTCCCGCTAAGGGCTCGGACCTCGGTTGCAGTTTGTCCCTGACCCCAGTTGGGGTCGTGTGGGTGGCAACCGCTTGATGTGTCTCTCTCACATTGATGTTTCTCTGTCTCCCTCCCTCTGTCCCTCCCATTCTATCTGAAGATAAGTGCAAAAATGTCCTCGGGTGAGGATTTAAAAAAAAGAAAGAAAAAGATGTCTATCTTATAATTTGTGGTCTTTTGTGTTTGGTTTCTTTCATTTAGCATAATATTTTCAAGGTTCATCCAAGTTGTAGCATGTCACAAATTTAATTTCTTTCTATGGCCAAATAATAATCCATTAGATAAATATCCCACATCTTGTTTATCCATTTATCTGTTGATAGACGGGTTGCTTCCACGTCTTAGCTGTTGTGAATAATGCTGCTGTGACACGGGTGCCCAAGTTTTCGTTCAGACATGTTTCATTTCTCTTGGGGACATATATACTAGGGATGGAATTGCCGAGTCACCTGGTAACTCCATGTTTAATTGTTCGAGGAACTTCCAAACTGTTTTCAAAGCAGTTTCACTAGGTAAAAATTACTTGTCTAAAATTTTTGTTCTCTTAAGTGACTTCAGTGATGATCATAGCTATTGTTATTTGGCCTTTACTGACCTGTGTGCCGCTCAGGTCAGGAGGCCAACTGCCTGGTTGCTCGAGCCTGAGAAGATTCTCAGGATTGGGGACTCCAGGCTTCCAGCGCTAGAACCAGGAAAGTCGCAGTCAAAGCAGCGGGGACCAGTGGTTCGGGTTCAGTGCTGTGCATATGTGATCCCGTGAATCTCCATTTCAGCCCTGTGAGACTGGTCTGTTCTTTTACTCATATTGCAGATGAGGAAAACTGGGGTCATGGTGTTTGCTTCCAAACTTGCAGCAATGTGGCCGATGAGGACGGTGCAGACGGCCCCTCCCCCGCTACAAACACATGGATGAAATACACATATCCCTGTAAATTAGACCTCATAAAATGAATTGTTTTTATTTTTCAAGTACAGTTTACACTCAATATTATGTTTTATTAGTTTCAGGTGTATAGTATACTGGTTATATATTTTACAAAGTATTTAAAGTTAATTTTTTTAAAGTATGTTTTTATTGATTTTCTAGGGAGAGATAGAAACATCAATGTGAGAGAGAAATATCAATCAGCTGTCTCCTGCACGCCCCCTACTGGGAATGGAGCCTGCAACCCAGGCATGTGCCCTGACCTGGAATCGAACCCCGACCTCTCAGTCCATGGGACGATGCTCAGTCAACAGAGCCACACCGGCCGGGCTAAAGTTAATTTTTTAAAATTGAAGAAAAAAACATGAGTCCCCTTCTTTTTATTACATAACAAAGTTTGAACGAAACATAAACCTTTGTGTCAGAAATAGAGAAAACAGGAGGCAAGTGGCAAGAAGCGGCTGCTGCGGGAGTTTGGGCGGGCAGCCCCTGGGGGCGGTCTGAGACCCAACCGCTGGCAGAGCAGAGGACGCAGGACCCCTCCGGGCTTCGCTGCCAGGGCAGCAAGACCTCTGGTCTTGACGTATGTGACGGTGAAGTGGATGGGATTTGGATACAACTACCTGCTCGGTTCAAGAACTGAAACCTGAGGAATTAACTCAAAAACAGGTCCAAGACCTTTAAAACTCCCAGAGGCACTGGCAGAAGGAAATTTTATGCTCTTCTGTTTGTTTTTGTTTTTGTTAATCCTCACCCGAGGATATTTTCCATTTTTATATAGAGTGAGAGAGAAAAATATCTGTGTGAGAGAGACACATCAATTAGTTACCTCCTGCATGACCCCAATCAGGGCCGGTTATGGAACCTGCAACCCAGGTACGTGCCCTTGACTGGGAGTCGAACCCACAACCCTTTGATCCTCAGGCCAACACTAACCGCTGAGCCAAACGGGCCAGGGCTCTTCTACTCTTCTGTACTGTCACAACATGTTTACCACCCAAGGCTCACAGAACTCCTACAAAATGAGTTTGTACACAAAGAATTACAATCCTCCTGGAGAAATGAACACTGTGAGACAGAGTCAACACTGTCAACACAGAAACGAAATACTTTCACCATAATTGAGGACGTTATATTATTTGTAATTCTCTGGAAATGGAAGTCTTTCATATGTGTGTACCGCTCAACTTTTGTATAGTTAACTCTGATACTTTTGTAAAGTAGGATTTTTAAAAAAAGTTTTCATTGATTTTTTTAGAGACAGAGGAAGGAAGAGAGAAATAGAAACATTGATGTGAGAGAGAAACATGGATCAGCCGCCTCCTGCACACCCCTACGGGGGATAGAGCCCAAAACTTGGGCATGTGCTCTGACTGGGAATCAAACTGGGACCTCTCAGTCCGTGGGACGATGCTCAATTCACTGAGCCACACCAGGGCTAAAAGTAGGATTTTTAATACTGATAATTTGCTTTTTCCTTCTCTATTCTGGTAAAAATACTATTATTTTAATCTTAATAATTATTATTTCTCCTTAATCTCGCGACCTCTGTGTTTTTCTTCTTCCATCACTGTTTTATTTAATTTACCATTTCTTTTTTATTTTTATTTTTATTGATTTTTAGATAGGAAGGGAGAGGGAGAGCAAGAAAGAAATATTCATTGGCTGCCTCCTGCATGCCCCCTACTGGGGATCGAGCCTGCAACTGGGCATCGAGCGGGTGGCCTCTGGGAGCGTGGGACAGAGCCTCACCCGCTGGGCTACCATTCCTTTTTTTTTTTTTACCCTCACCTGAGGACATTTTTGCATTTATCTTCAGATAGAGTGGGAGAGAGAGAGGGAGGAAGAGAGAGAGAGAGAAAATCAATGAAAGAGACACATCTACTGGTTGCCATCCACACGACCCCAACCGGTGCCAGGGACAAACCGCAACCGAGGTACGTGCCCTTAGCAGGAACCGAACCCGGGATCTCTGGACCGCAGGCTGACGCTCTAACCACTGAGCAAAACCGGCCAGGGCTACCATTCCTTTTTAAGAAAGGCCTGAGATAAGTGTGGCTAGAGGTATCAACAAGGTGCCACAATGGGGATGGGAGCCATCCTGACTGAGCCGCCACTGAGCTGGCTGCCCATATGCCCCTCATCCTTTCTTCTACTGAAAGATCAACCTTTGTAAGGATGCTTCTAAAAAATTCTAAAAAAACAGCCCTGGCCAGTTTGGCTCAGCGGTTAGAGCGTCGGCCTGCGGTCCTGAGAGACCCGGGTTCGGTTCCCGCTAAGGGCACGTAATTCGGTTGCAGTTTGCCCCCGGCCCTGGTTGGTCGTGCGGGTGGCAGCCACTCGATGTGTTCCTTCACGTCGATGTTTCTCTCTCTCTCTCCCTTCCTCTCTCTCCCTCCCACTCTATCTGTAAAAATAAAAACAAAAGAAAAAAAAATTCTAAAAAAACAAACACATAGGAAAAAACAACAACACAAGAAAAGCACCCTCACTTGCCACCTCCCTAATCCCAGGAGAGTGTCTGTGCAAATGGCACATGAGTTCCTGGCTCTGTCAGTTGGTTTCTGAAACTGTATCATCATGGCGGAGTCGCACATCTTAGAATCTGTGATCTCTGATGAGTAGAACTGCTGGACTTGGGGCAAAACAAAGGCCGCCACAGCCAGCAGGAGAAGGGAGGGAGAAAGTCCCACAGGACGGATGTTGGAAAGACCCATGTGGGGTTGATGGCGCATGGTCAAGAGAACCATGGAGGAGGGTGGCATGGCCAGTCCACCACCAGGTCTCTGGAACTGCTTGCTCACAAACCAGCCTCCGATGAGTTCCTTTCTGTCTGTCTTCCTTCTCAACAGTCACAGGAGAAACCTTTGTGGGCATTTCCCCATTCAGTATAAAGTCATTCTGAGTAGGATTTCTGAAATGGGGTAAGCTGGGCATGAAGCCGAGATCTTTTCTGGATGGCACCACCTAAGAGACAGGTTGGCCCCATGAAGCATCTCAGTGCAGTGGAGATGCTGAGGCGGGGCTTTATGGATCCACTGTACCCCCGAGAGAGAACAAGGTGCTATTCTGGGGAGATTGGAGTTCCTAGAATGCACATTAATCCACTTCTGCTTCCAGTCCGCAGGCCTTCCCTGACCCCTTTTCCATCATGGCACCCTCCCGTCGATCTATGCTCCCTACTTCTTTCCCTACTTTATTTTTCTCATAGCAATTATTCTCCTCAGAGGACATCATGTTACCCACTGTGTGCTTGGACATGATCTGAGTTCCATCAGATATAAGCTCTACATTCCTGGGAACTTTGGCTGGCTCACCTCTGGGCTCCAGCACCAGCATGGTGCCCAGCCCCTAGCGCTGTTTGCTCTGTGAATGAGTGGTTGTGTGCCACTTCCCCCTGCCAGCTCTCACCACAGCGGGCACCACTGTGGACCATGATGGGGGAACCATATCACATGACTAGGCCAATCTATTATTACCCAACCCCTGGTACTCTTCTGATGATGGGAAGGCTGTGCCCTCTGGCTGCCCCACTTTCCTCAGACCTTGAACAGTCTTCTTCATCTCTCTGTTCATGCCAGCATGTTGGTAACCTGACCCAGGAAGTGTCATGCCCAGATTCTCAGGAACTGACTGGGAAGGAACTTGAGCTGCTTCTCTGATGGTCTGAAGCTGCGCTGTGAGGCCTAAGGCAACATTCTTTGAGACCTGGTGGACTTCCCCTGCCTGGAGCCGCCTGGAGCCGCCTGGGGCATTATTGCAGCTCATTCTCAATCCTTGGCTTGGGGGGGCATGTTTTACGAATACATGCCTATAAGGAACCCACATTTTAGAATATTCTTCATTCAAAGGCAAGGCTGGAATGTTTATCCTGTATGCTGGCTGGTAGAAATAACACTGGTAAAATAAGGGTGACAAATAGGCCAATCTTCCCTCCTTGTTCAGAGAAATTGCTATTCCAGCTGGTGCTGATCTGGCAAATTAGATGTGATGTCTGTGTTTGTCTATTTATCTTTATTCATCTTTTCAAATTTATTATATTTTTTAAAAAATTAATAACCCTGGCTGGTGTGGTTTAGTTGTAAGAGCATTGGCCCGAGCACCAGAGGGTCGTAGGTTCAATTCCCAGTCAAGGGCACATGCCTGGTTGTAGGTTCGATCCCTGGCCCCATGCAGGAAGCCAGAAATAAGAGTTCCTCTATATTCTCCCCCAACACTTGCCATTAACAGCCTTTTTTTTTTTTTTGGTTAATCCTTACCCCAAGGATATTTTTCCATTGATTTTTAGATAGAGTGGAAGGGAGAGAGAGGGAAATATCAATGCAAGACAGACACATTGATTAGTTGCCTCCCTCATGACCCAGTTGAACTGCGGCTGGGGATTGAACCTACAACTGAAGTACGTGCCCTTGACCGGGAACAAACCTGCAACCCTTTGGTTAGCGGGGCCAATGCTCTAACTGCTGAGCCAAACCAACCAGGGCACCATTAACAACCTTTTTAATTTCAGCCATTCGGGTTGGCACGTATTGTTTCTCATTGTGGTTTATTTTATTTTATTTTTTTATTAATTCTCATCTGAGGATATTTTTCTTTAATTTTTTAGATAGAATGGGAGGGAGGCAGAGAGAGAGAGAGACATCAATGTGAGAGAGACACATCAACCGATTGCCTCCCGCACAACCCTGATCAGGGCTGAGACTCGAACCTGCAACCCAGGTCCCTGCCCTTAATTGGAATTGAACGCAAGACCCTGCGGTCAAGGGCCAACGTTTTAACCTCTGAGCCAAACTGGCCAGGGCTAAATTTATTTTTAATTTGCTCTTTGCCATGTCTACTGTGAAGATGAAAACCATTCTCAGCAATCAGACCACTGACATTTTAGAAGATGTCACATCTCTGGAGGGACGCAGTTACTGTGAAGGGCCCAGAGGCACCCTGTGGAGAGACTTCAGTCACATCAATGCAGAACTCAGTCTCCTTGGGGGTGGGGGGCTTCCAGTTGACAAATGGTGGGGAAATAGAAAGGAATGGACTACCTTCACACCATCTGCAGTTTTGTACGGAACATGACCCAGGGTGTCACACTGGGCTCCCATTACAAGATGAGTGTGTGCGCTCTGCTGCCCCATCAACGGCGTTACTCAGGCGAGCAGTTCTCTTGGTGACATCCAGAATGTCTCGGATGAAAATATAGCTACAGTGTTCGGATGAGGTCAGGTGTTTGTTCAGTATCTCAAACCCAGAAAGATGAGTGAATTCTTGAAGGAAATGACACTGAACTTGTATCGAATTCAGCAGCTTTGTTTTAACAAGCCACAACAGTTAAAAACAAGGATATCAGAAAATTTTGGATGGTATCTATGTTTCTAAAAAAGGAACAGTTCAGCAGGCTGATGAATAAGATCAAAGTATCCAGCTACATAAGCAGCAATGTTGGAAGTTTTCTCACATTTGTTTGCGATAGTTTAAAGACATAATAAAAGCCATGTATTGATTTGGGGGAAAAAATCATTTTTACCTATATAATTGAAACATACAGTATTCATTTCCTTGTCATTACTCCACCCCCTCCAAGTTTACCACATTCCCCATGGGCATCTTTCTCAACATTTCTTGTGCATTTATATATATTTATGTACACAGGATGCATTAACTATCTATTGCTGTATAACAAAATACCTCAAATTTAGTACATAAAACAATAATAAACATTAATATTGGACACAGTTTCTGAGTGCTAGGAACTGGGGAGTGTCTTAGCTGGGTGGTTCTGACTCAGTTTCTCATGAGGTTGGAGTGAAGAAGCCTGCAGTCACCTGTTTCATGGTTCTTGTGGAAATTTTTATATTTGGAGAAAGGAAAATTTTAACCAACTTAAAGTTAACTGATACACGCAGAGTAAGCAGTATCAAAACAAATCCAATGTTAGTTTGTAGCAAACTATCTGCGTTGAGGAGTTTTAACCCTCATAATGATGGAATAATAAAATTATTAAATATAATTATATAGTATGAGAGTTAAAAATTTTTGTAAACTAATAATATGTTATGCTTGGATATGGGAATATTGCAGTAATAAATTAATTTCCACATATTTAAAATCCCACCAAAACATCTTATGTTTATCACAGTGCTGGATATGTTCTAACTTTTTTTTTTTTTTCCTTTAAGAATAAAAAAATCCCAGTTCCTCACATTTCTGATTTATGCAAGACTTGGTCTCACACATTTGACCCCGGCCGCTGGTCTTCGCATTATTTACAGATGTTTGCCTTACACCAGTATTGCCTGTTGGCTCACACACTGCGGGAGATCCAAGCTAAGGCTCGAACGTGGGTTTGAGGTGCCACGTCGAAGTGTCCAGGAGGGAGCAGAGAAAAGATAAACATGGTACAAGGTTCCTGCAGCAGCTGCCAGAAAGGTCTCGGACAGGAGACACTGCCTGCAGGCACGCACACAGCGGTCACGGTCACGAGCCCTGTCCGTCAGCGCCTCCCAGCCCTCCCCCACGCAGCGCCTGCGAGCCGCTGTTTACTGTCCTGACTTCACAGGGCGGAGATATTGATCATGAATGAGTGCAAACTTTAGAGTACAACAGTATGATCATCCGGAAGAAAACTCACGTCAAAACACTTGTGGTGTTTCCCATGTCATAGGTACAAATGTCGCATGACCTCTGGGCTCGGCTCTTTCACGGTGCTGCCCTTTGCAATTGCGCACCCGGGTCCACAGCGCATCCTGGGAGCTCAGGTGCCACAGACATTATTTCACAGCATTGAAAGACTTTCTCCTTAATTCTAAATGTGTAAGAAGAACCTGCAATACTGTCCTTCTCCAGAGCATTTGAGATCTTGCTCCCCAGCATGTTGTCAATGTGGCTCAAATAAACTCAAAAATTCTCTGCACGTTTGGACCTTTCTTACATTTACTATGGTGGTGAAGATGGTGATGTTCTGCTGTGGGATTCTTTGCTCAAACAAAATGTTGGGGAATCCCAATGTGTAAAAACAGATTAGGAAGCAGTTTCCCAGCTAGCTCTGGAGCAGAGGGCCTGGAACCCTGCTGTCATAGCTCGCATCTGCCCAAAGGGCTGCTAGGGGAGCTTTGCAGAAAATGACTTCCTAAAAAGAGGGGAAGGGGATGGAAAAGTGTCTCAAGTCAGATTATGTCAAGGTGAGGAGTTTGGAACATAGTTGGTACAAAGCAGGGATCAGGTAAACTTCCTCCATCAGGGCTATGCCAATGGCCTGGAGGAGGGTCACTCTAGGTGATAACAGTGCTATGAAAATAAAGATTGGGCCCTGACCAGTTTTGCTCAGTGGTTAGAGCGTTGGCCTGCGGTCCAGAGACACTAGGGTTTGGTTCCCGCTAAGGGCATGTACCTCGGTAGCAGTTTGTCCCCGGCCCTGGTTGGTCATGCCGGTGGCAGCCACTCGATGTGTCCCTTTCACGCTGATGTTTCTCTCTCTCTCTCTCTCTCTTCCTCTCTCTCCCTCCCACTCTATCTGAACAAAAAATGGAAAAATGTCCTTGGGTGAGGATTAAAAAAAAAAAAGAAGAATGGACCCCAAAGCCACTACTAAGAAATGAGATCAAGCAGCCAAAGGCAGCCAGTGAGAGAAAAGAGTCAAGTGTTGTAATGGATCCAATTTTTTAGATGCTGAATCCTACTATTGCTTTCTTAGATTTTTGAGATTATGCTATAATATATATAACATAAATTGTATCTACAATTACCTTTTAAATTTTACTATTTTGTAAAATTGAAAGATATTTGCACAAAATAAAGAATTCAAGCAGTACAAAATAATCTACAATGAGAGGTAAGTTTCCCTCCCACCTCACACCCCCAGTCCCTCTGTTCTACTGCCCAGATCCTTGCTCGCAGGACAGTTCCTGAAATATGTCCTGTACCAACAAGCTGATATGTTTTATATATATTAATTGTTTTCATATAAGTATTCTGTCCTTCTATTATTTGTTCATTTGTTTCCCACTGAACAAACCAACCAGGTTTGTCCTTTTGGAGAAAGTTGATAAGAAGGAGAAAACTCAGAATTGCAAAGTCCAGAGTAATGCCACGGGGCTGGAGGAAAGCAGGCAGGGAGGGAAGTCAAGCTCTGGAGCTGGACCTGAGTCAAACGCTGGCTCCGCCACCGTGGGCACACTCTCTGACCCAAACCACACACTTGTATTATTTTATTTTTTAAAATCCTTACCCAAGGATATTTTTCTATTTGTCTTCAGGTAGAGTGGGAGTAAGGGGGAGAGAGAGAGAGAGGGAGAGAAACATCAATGTGAGAAAGACACATCGACCGGTTGCCTCCCCCACAACCCTGACCAGGGCCTGGGATGAACCATAACCGAGGTACATGCCCTTGGCTGGATATGAACCCGCGACTCTCTGGTCCGCCAGCCAACACTCTAACTGCCGAGCCAAACCGGCCAGGGCGCTTGTATTTTTTAAATCTCACATAGTGTCATGGTTCTCAATGGGGGAGGAGTCCAACCACCACCTAAACAAGGGTGTTTGGAAACAGGGATTTTTTGGTTGTTAAAATTCCTGGGGCTGCTAGTGGCATTTTGAGGATAGGGCTCATAGATGTTAAAGATCTTAGCAGCAGACAGTCACAATAAATAATTGTTCTGCTCAAATGGCAACAGCACAGGCATCAGCTCAGTAGCTTCCGCTATAATCACAGCACAGCCCCCCCCCCCAATAATCTCCTCACCCCTGATGGTAGCAGAGTGGCTGCCACTGGTGCCCAAGGGAATAATCAAGGTGGCATTTTCTCTTACTCTCTTGGGGGAAAGAAAACTTTTCTCAAAAGCTTCCTCTTAGACTTCCTGCTCACCTGCTGGCGGGGTCCCTTGGTCATTCCCAAGCCAGTGGTGCACAGGGAGGGGTGGTCCTCTTAGATCACATGCTAGGCTGGGGGAGGGGTGGGCTGCCCCAAGGGGGGGAGGCGAGATGCCTGTTAGAAAGGAAGAAGGCAAAACGAGGGCCACTGTGTCACAGGCTGCCGTGCGGATCCTACAAGGAGACGAAGTTTCTGTCTGACAGTAAGAATGCAAGACATCCAGGTTCCCTTCTTGCTGCCCTTCAAACAAAGATGGCCATTTCCCGACCCTTTCTGTCTCACAGAGAGAGGGGCAAGTGGGCAGGTCCTGCGGACAAGAGCCGGGAAGGCAAATGAAGGGCCTCCCCCCCAGGAGCTGACAGCACTAGAGACACGCAAAAGTAGTAGGTCCTGCACACCTAAAATTTCTTCCTCTTCTCAGATTAGAATTGTGTCAAATATATCAAGAACTTAAGTTTTTACACATTTTTTATGTTAGTTATCATGATTGATATTTACAGTCCTCCAAAATCAAGTCAGAAAAATCACTAAATATAACTGGAGTTAAAGATGGCATAAATCTATGTGAGAATAAAAGGTTAACCTATTACAGCTTGAAACGTTAATAGATAGGAAGTCAGCTAGAGTCCACTGCTCTATTCCCCATCCCCACCCCTAGTACTTTCTTTAAAATGGAAGGTTTCGCCCTGGCCGGTTTGGCTCAGTGGTTAGAGCGCCGGCCGGGACTGGAGAGTCCCAGTTGGGTTCCCGCTAAGGGCACGTACCTCAGTTGCAGTTTGTCCCCGGCCCCAGTTGGACATCAATGTTTCTCTCTCTCTTCCTCCCTCTCTCCCTCCTGTTCTATCTGAAGATAAATGCAAAAAAGTCCTCAGGTGAGGATAAAAAAAATTAAAATGGAAGGTTTCAATGGCTGTGCTAATATCAGGATTTTGGTTGGGTCCTAGTCCAATCAGGTCTAGAAACCTTACAGGTTACACTGAGAAAATATTATGCAAATCATGTTAAAATTTTGATCATCAGAAACATAAGCAAAAGTTATTGAAACAGAAAAGCCAAAGAAATTAAGAATACAAATAAATCTGTTCTTAAAGCTTTCTTATTAGCTCTTTATTCCCTTGGTTGTAGGCAGGTGGAAAGATCCTTTAAAAAACAAACAAAAGCAACGTGATTTGTCTTAAGTGGAATTCCAGAGAGGGCTGTAGTGGGGTCACACAGTGGAATGTGCCAGACACATGTAAGCGCAAATCCTGGCTCAGCAAGTCCACTACCTGGGTGACTAGGGCAATTTATTTACCCTCTCTGGGCCTCCAAGACCTAATACTGAGTTTAACAATAACTGTCTGATTGGGCTCTGTGATGATGTGAAATGCTGAAAGTGTTTTTTTTTTTCTTTTCTTTATTGATATTAGAGAGAGGAAGGGAGAGAGAGAGATAAAGACATTGGTGAGAGAGAACATTGATTGGCCACCTCCTGCATGCCCCGCACTGGGGATTGGGCCCACGACCTGGGCATGTGCCCTGACTGGGAATCAAACCGGCGACCTCTTGGTGCACGGGTCAATACTCAACCACTGAGACACACCGGCCGGGCTGAAAGTGGTTTTTAGCACAGGGTGATCAGCAAGGATTAGCTGAACTCAATAGCGTTTTAGTCCGAGGAGGCTGAATGGCTTTGGTTAAGCAAGTCACTTGAATCCCTTCTGGCTTTGTTTTCTCCGAGGTAGCAAGTCAGTTGTACTAATACC
The DNA here is from genome assembly GCF_014108415.1 of Molossus molossus. Classification (NCBI taxonomy): domain Eukaryota; kingdom Metazoa; phylum Chordata; class Mammalia; order Chiroptera; family Molossidae; genus Molossus; species Molossus molossus. The sequence goes on from NW_023425347.1 coordinate 10,109,978, forward strand.
TGTTAAAGTTTCTTTATTCTATTAGAAGGCACACAGATGAAAGCAAAATGAAGCAGGAAAGCAGGGTCATGTTTTTTTTGTTTTTGTTTTTGTTTTTATTTTGTACGTGCCCCTAGCAGGAACTGAACCCGGGACTCTCTGGTTCACAGGCCGACACTTCAACCGCTGAGCCATACCGGCCAGGGCAGGGTCACGTTTTTTCACATTCATTGACAATTTATTCCATTACTTTATTTCAGTTGGTAAATGGGGCCAAAGGTGCTATAGAATTTGATCCACTCAAGTTACAAGGCATCTTTCTTGGAGGTTCCCACTGCTGCACTTAAGCCCCTGGAAAATCACTGTGACTTTCATGTCAGCAAGCCAATCCCTTTCGAACGGTGGAAGAAGAGGGAGAGGGAAGGTTTCCAAAATGCTTCTGCTCTTTAAAATATTTATAATTTTGAGTATTTTTGAAGTATTTTAACATATTCTATATGGTATTGAGAAGGAAAAGGTTTTCCTCTATCCTCTCAGGTTCTGTAACTGGACCTGAGATTTAAAATGACAAAAGACAGAGTAACAGGAGAAAAACATACAGATTTTATTTCAGGTTAATATTGTTGCTTGTACTAAAGTCCTTCATATGTAAGAAATGAAGACCCAAAGAAATAGATAGGCCTGAGAGCTCATATACCATTTCAACAAAGAAAGAAAAGTTGTGGGGATCTGACAAGACACAGGAAAAAGGGGCCTGAGCTACGGGTGGTAAACTGTGGGAAAGTGAGTAGGAAATGTTTGAGGAAAACTAACGGAACATAGGGGTCACTTTCGTGGGTTTGTTTGTACAGAATCATCTCAGTGTTGACTCCTGTCTCAGCTGATAAGAAATGTTCTCCTCCTCTTGGTAGTGGGAGGACACTTAAAAAAATTTATTGATTGATTTGAGAGAGAGAAAAACATTAATTTGTTGTTCCACTTACTTAAGCATTCATTGGTTGCTTCTTGTATGTGCCATGACCGGGGATCCAACCCGAAACCTTGGTGCATCAGGTCAACGCTCCAGACAAGAGCTTCCTAACCAGGGCCAGGAGGACATTCTGTTCACGGGGATATATACCCTGCTTTCAGGTAGAAACGGGCTCAGAGTCCCTTCCTGCACTTGCTGTTTCTCAATTGCCCTCAACTCAAAGTCATCAATGTGCCTGTCATGGTAATGTTTGTGTCTCCTGAAAATTTCTATGTTGAAATAAACCCCCAATGTGATGGTATTAGGAGGTGGGGCTTTGGGAGGTGATTGGGTCATGAAGATGGAACCCTCATGAATTGGGTAAATGTCCTTATAAAAGAGACCCTAGAGAGCAACTTTGCCCTTCCACCCATCACGTGGGGGCACAGTGAGCAGGCAACTGTCTAAGAAGCAGTTCTTACCAGATACCCAATCTGCTGGAGGCTTGATCTGGACTTCCCAGCCTCCAGAACTGTGAAAAATGTTTGTTGTTCATAAGCCACCAGTCTATGCTTTTTTTTTTAAATCCTCACCCAAGGACATCTTTTCCATTTTTTGTTCAGATCGAGTGGGAGGGAGAGTGAGGAAGAGAGAGAGAGAAACATCGACGTGAAAGAGACACATCGAGTGGTCGCCACCTGCACGACATAACCAGGGCCGGGGACAAACTGCAACCGAGGGATGTGCCCTTAGCGGGATCTGAACCCGGGACTCTCTGGACTGCAGGCCGATGCTCCAACCGCTGAGCCAAACCGGCCAGGGCAGTCTATGCTTTTTGTTATAGCAGCCCCAAATGGACCAAAACAATACCAACGTACCATTGGGAGTGGCATGTTCTGATCCCCTTCATGGTTTCACGTTACATAAACAATATTATTTACTGGCCAGTTTAACCATCAAAAAATAAAATCAATAGTAATCAAGTAATAATACTATGTACAGAAAAATCATCTTAATCCTGAGGCACAGTCTCAAAGATCAAGAATCAAGAGACTGTTTTTATTCCAGCTCAGTTCTTGCCTTGAGTGAAAAGTTTGAGCACCCCAGTTTTCCTCTGAGCCTCCTCTTGCACATCGGAAACATTCGAGCTTTAAACTAGCCGAGCTCTCTTGGATCTTTCCAATGTGTCCTGTTCTACATAGTATGTTGGTTTTAAAACACACCTGCGATTTCTTGGAAAATCTTCCATCGAAAGGTTGAATCGAATTTCTCTCCCTTTGAATACTTTTGGCCCTAGTGACTCATTCTGTTCCTAGGAACGGAATGTAACAGGAGAGACACTGAAACTTCTGAGATCAGGCCATACAAAGTGATACAGCTTCTCTGTCTCTGTCCCTAAACACAGGTTACAAGTCTGGCTGTCCTGAGCCAGTCTGCTGGAGACAACACAGAGAGATGTCTGAGGAGCACCTGCGGTTCCAGCCCCAGCAATTTGGGTCTTCCCAGCCCAGGCGCCAGACCTGAGGATTAAACCATCCCATCTCCAGCCTTCAAGTGGCCACAGATGGACAAGAGACAAGCTGAACCCAAGGGAGCCCTGCTCATCTTGCAGATTTGTGCAAATAAATAAATGCTGTTGTTATTTTGATAAGCAACTATATTTGGGGAGGTTTGTTATGTAGCAATAGCAACCAGAGCTGCCCTGACTGTTGTGGCTCAGTCGGTTGAATGTTGTTCTGTGCATCGAAGGGTCACTGGTTTAATTCCCAGTCAGGGCATATTCCAGGTTGTGGGTTTGGTCCCTGGTCACGGTATGCACAGGAGGCAACCTGTCAGTGTTTCTCTCTCACATCAATTTCTCTCCCTTCCTCTCTCTCTAAAATCAAAGAAAACATATTTTTAAAAATACTAACCAGAGCTGATGGTAAAGTTAGGAGCCTCTGAATGCCTGGGGTAAAGATTTCATCAGCTGAAGCATGTGATATTTGAAATAGGACTAAACACATTTCAGTGGTGTGAACTACGTGTGCTAAATTTGTTTTACATGCTGCGCCATTAAACATTTGACTCCAGTAATCTGGACCGCAGAGTAGAGAAGACCTGGACCCTGTCTTGGGTGGAAGCTTGAGGGATAGTAAACCTGGGAGAGGAGTTGCCTACACCACCTGGTGTACCAGAGCAGAAGTGAGGGGTGAGAGCCAGAGAGCACCCACCCTGTGTGTACACCTTTCAGGAGGCAAGAGAGAGGATCCCAATGCCAGAGCTGCTGAAGGCAGTCATGGGGCTTCCTCTCCTGAGCTCTAGACGTATTCTACTGCGGTATAATGGAAACGTGGGTTTAGCCTTTGTTCCCAGTCCTGGCAAAAAGCTCCTAAGACAGACCCTTGGAATTTCCAGACAGAGGTTCATTTTGTTATTTATAATGAGCCCCTTTTGATCACACCTATTCGTGTTAATAAGGTAATGTAGAGTGGGGCTCTTGGATAGGGCTGGTCACCAGACCAAGTGATTAGAGTTGAAACTTTCAGCTCCACCCAACAGCTTCCACGGAGGGGAAGGAAGCTGGAGATGAAGCTCACAAAGCTCTTGAACAACAAACTTCAGAGGGGCATCCACGTGGGCAAATGCACTGACTGCTGGGATGAGTTACTCCCGAGAGCGTGGACTCTGCACTCCTTCCCCCAAACCTCGCCCTCTGCATCTCTTCCTTTGACTCTTCCTGAGTTGTGTCCTTTATAATAAACTGGTAAATACAAGTACAATGCGAGGGAGGAACAACTTTTCTTCTACCCTCCTAGGTTTAGTGGCTAGGGCCTGTTAGCTAAACTTACAAAAGACAAATTAACGGAAGAAAAGTTTATTTCAGATGCACACCGATCATCAAAAGAAAAAAGGGAAAATCCAAAAAAGCTGTTAGGCCAAGAACCTTCAACAAAGGGCGATCAACTGTGGGAAAGTGACAAGACAACAGAAAAGGGGTTTGGGCTTCTAGGAACAATAATTGTGGGAAAGTAACTCTATGAGGAAACTAATGGAAGGTAAGGACTACCTAGTAAGGTATATGGAGTTTATAAGGTTGAGGACAGTTATGCAGACTCAAGTCAGTGTCATCTCCGGTGATAAAAATCATCTCTAGTGATTAAGAAGGGAGAAAAGAAAGAAATTCTAGGCCAATATTCCTGATGAACATAGATGCAAAAAGTCTTCAACAAAATGTATTCAAGGGATGCAGGAATGGTTCAATATATGCTCATCAATGTGATATGTAGCACATTAACAAAATAAAGAATAAAAATTATATAATAATCTCAATAGATGCAGAAAGAGCAACTGACAAAATCCAACACCCGTTTATGAAGAAAACTCCACAAAGTGGGTACAAAGGGAATATACCGCAACATAATAAAAGCTATATATGATAAGCCCACAGCTAACATCATACTCAATAGTGAAAAACAAACTCTTCCTTTAAGATCAGAACAGTGGCTTAGTCTCATCACATTTTTTCTGTTTTCTTTTTTTTTTTTTTTTTTACTTAACTGGAGAATTTTTGTTTGTTTGTTTGTTTGTTTTTATTTATTGTTGACAGTATTAAAGCTGTCACTCATTTTACCCCCTTTACCCCCATCAACCCAGCCCCTGCCCCACCCCAAGCCTTCCCACAGTATTGTCTGTGTTCATGGGTTATGCATATATGCATATAGCTTCTTTGGTTAATCTCTTCCTGTCCCTCTACCACCATCCCCTTTGAGATCTGTCATTTTGTTCCATGTACCCATGCCTCTGGACTTATTTTGTTCATTACAGTCCACATGTAAGTGAGATCATATGATATGTGTCTTTCTTTAACTGGCTTATTTTGCTTAGCATAATAATCTCTAGGTCCATCCATGATGTCTCAAAGGGTAAGAGATCCTTCTCTTTTATAGCTGCATAGTATTCCATTGCATAAATGTACCACAGCTTTTTTATCCACTCCTCTACTGATGGGCACATGGGCTATTTCCAGATTTTAGCTATTGTAAATAATGCTGCTATGAACACAGGGGTGCATATATTCTTTCTGATTGGTGTTTCGGGATTCTTAAGATATATTCCCAGAAGTGGGATCACTGAATCAAATAGCAGTTCCATTTTTAATTTTTTCAGGAAACTCCATACTGTTTTCCATTGTGGCTGCATGAGTTTGCATTCCCACCAGCAGTATACTTTTCTCCACATACTTGCTAGCATTTGTTTGTTGATTTATTGATGAAAGCCACTCTGGCAAGTGTGAGGTGTAGTTTTTTGTTTAAAACTTTTTTTTATCCTCACCCTAGGATATATTTCCATTGATTTTTTTTTTTAGAGAGAATAGAAGGGAAGGAGAGAGAGAGAGAAACATTGATGTGAGACACATCAATTGGTTACTTCCTGCATAAACCCCTGCGAGGGATTAAACCTGCAACCAAGGTATGTGCCCTTGACCTGAACTAAACCCATAACACTTCCGTCCACAGGTGAATGCTCTAACCACTGAACAAAACTGGCCAGGGCTACTTCATTGTAGTTTTAATTTGCATCTCTCTGATGATTAGTGATTGAACATTTTTTTTTTTTATCCTCACCCGAGGACATTTTTCATTTTTTTGTTCAGATAGAGTGGGAGGGAGAGAGAGGAAGAGAGAGAGAGAGAGAAACATCGATGTGAAAGGGACACATCAAGTAGTTGCCACCCTCACGACCAACCAGGGCCAGGGACAAACCGTAACCGAGGCACGCGCCCTTAGCGGGAACCGAACCCGGGTCTCTCTGGACCTCAGGCTGACACTCTAACCGCTGAGCCTAACTGGCCAGGGCCAATTGAACATTTTTTTATGTCTCTTGGCCATTTGTATGTCCTCTTTGAAGAATTATTTATTCAGGTCCTTTGTCCATTTTTAATTGGATTGTTTGTCTTCCTTTTTTTGAGTTGTATGAGTTCTCTGTACATTTTGGAAATTAACCCCTTATCAGACTTATGATTGGCAAATATATTCTCACACACTAACCCTTTTCATTTTGTTGATGATTTCTTTTGCTGTGCAGAAACTTTTTAGTTTAATATAGTCCCATTTGTTTATTTCTTCCTTTGTTTTCCTTGCCCTAGGAGATATATCAGTGAAAATACTGCTACATGAGATGTCTGAGATTTTTACTGCCTATATTTTCTTCTAGGATTGTTATGGCTTCATTACTAACACTTAAATCATTTATCCATTGTGAGTTCATTCTTGTGTATGGTGTAAGTTGATAGTCTAGTTTCTTTCTTTCTTTTTTTTTTAACGTACTTATTCAATTTCCCCAACACCATTCATTGAAGAGACTATCTTTACTCCACTGTATGCTCTTGCCTCCTTTGTCAAATATTAATTGACCATAATGGTATGAGTCAATTTCTAGGGTCTCTGTTCTGTTCTATTGGTCTATTGGTCTGTTCTTATGCCAGTATGAGGCTGTTTTGATTACAATGGCTTTGTAGTATAGTTTGATATCTGGAATTGTGATCCTTCCAACTTTGTTCTTTCTCAAGATTGCTGAGGCTATGTGAAATCTCTTTTGGTTCCATATACATTTTTTGGAATATTTGTTCTAAATCTGTGAAATATGCCATTGGTATTCTAATAGAGATTGTGTTGAATCTGTAGATTGCTTTGGGTAACATGGACATTTTAATGATGTTAATTCTTCCAATCCATGAACACAGTATATGCTTCCACTTGTTTGTATCTTCCTCTATTTCCTTTTTCAGTATTCTACAATTTTCTGAGCACAGATCTTTTACCTCCTTGGTTAAGTTTATTCCTAAGAATCTTTTGTTGTTGTTGTTATTGTTGCGATGGTAAATGGGATTTTTTAAAAGTTTGTCTTTCTGACAGTTTTTTATTGGTGTATAAAAATGCCATCAATTTCTGGATTTTAATTTTGTCAAAATCATTTATTAAATCTGGTAGCTGTTTTGGGGTGATGTTTTTAGGGTCGTCTATGTACAATATCATGTCATCTGTGAATAATGACAGTTTTATTCCTCCTTTCCAATTTGGATGCCTTTTATTTCTTCTTCTTTTTTGATTGCAGTGGCTAGTACTTCCAGTACTATGTTGAAAAAGACTTGTAGAAGCAGACTGTTTTGTTCCTGATCTTAAAGGAAATGCTTTGAGTTCTTGCCCATTGAATATGATGTTGGCTGCAGGCTTGTCATATATGACCTTTATTATGATAAGGTATGATCCCTCTATTCCCACTTTGCTGAGAGTTCTATCATAAATGTGTGCTGGATATTTTTTTTAATTTGTTTTTCATCTGTTGATGTGATCATATGATTTTTATTCTTCCTTTTGTTTATGCGATGTATCACATTTATTGATTAGAGAATATTGTACCAGCCTTTTGTCCCCAGAATAATCCCACCTGGTTATGTTGTATGATATTTGTAATGTAATGCTGGGTTGAATATACTAATATACTTTTTAATTAATTTATTTATTTTTGTTACACATGTTTCTCCTTTTTCCCCCACTGATTCCCCCCTCCCTCTCCTTCCCCACCCTGTCCCCAGTTTTGTTGTCCATGTCCACTGTTCATGCATACATGCATATAAGTTCTGTGGTTTATCTCTTCCCCCCCATCCCCTCTTCTGGGGATTCTCAGTCTGTACCCCACTTCCACGTCTCTGGGACTACCCCATTCCTCAGACTGTTATGTTCATTATATTCCACAGATAAGTGAGATCATATGATACTTGTCTTTCTCTGTTTGGCTTGTTTCACTTAGGATAATACTTTCCAGGTCCCTCCATGTCGTCTCAAAGGATAAGACATCTTTCTTTCTTACAGCTGCATAGTACTCCATTGTGTATATGTACCACAACATTTTTATTCATTGTCTACTGATGGACATTTGCGCTGTTTCCAGATCTTAGCTATTGTTAATAATGCTGCTATAAAAATGGGGGTACATATATTCTTTCTAATTGGTGTTTCAGGCTTCTTAGGGTATATTTCTAGAGGTGGGATCACTGGGTCAAATGGAAGTTCAATTTTTAATTTTTTGAGGTAACACCATAGTGTTTCCCATAGTGGCTGCACCAGTCTGCATTCCCACCAGCAGTGTACTAGAGTCCCCTTTTCTCCACACCCTCGCCAACACTTGTTGTTTGATTTGTTGATGGTGGCCATTCTGACAGGTGTGAGGTGATACCTCATTGTTGTTTTAATTTGCATCTCTCTGATGATTAGTGACATTGAGCATTTTTTCATATGTGTCTTAGCCATTTGTATGTCCTGTTTGAAGAGGTGTCTATTTAGTTCCTCTGCCCATTTTTTAATTGGGTTTTTTGTCTTTCTTTTGTTGAGCTGTATGAGCACTCTATACATATTGGAAATTAACCCCTTATCTGATATATCATTGGCAATTATGCTCTCCCATACAATGGGTTGCCTTTCCATTTTAATGATTGTATCTTTTGCTGTGCATAAGCTTTTTAGTTTGATGTAGTCCCATGTGTTCATTTTCTCCTTTGTTTCTGTTGCCTTAGGTGATGTATCAGTGAAAATTCTGCTGTGTATGATGTTTGAAATTTTGTTGCCTACATTTTCTTCTAGGATTTTAATGGATTCATGAGTGACATTTAAGTCTTTTATCCATTTTGAGTTTATTCTTGTGTATGGTGTAAGTTGATGGTCTAGTTTCATTTTTTGCATGTAGCTGTCCAATTTTCCCAACACCATTTATTAAAGAGGCTGTCTTTACTCCCCTGTATGCTCTTGCCACCTTTGTCAAATAGTAATTGAGCATATTGCCTTGGGTTCATTTCTGGGTTCTCTGTTCTGTTCCACTGGTCTATGTTTCTTTGTGTGCCAATACCAAGCAGTTTTGAGTACAGTGGCTTTGTAGTATAACCTGAAATCTGGTAATGTGATCCCTCCAACTTTGTTGTTCTTCTTCAAGATTTCTGTGGCTATTCAAGGTCTTTTTTGGTTCCATATGAACTTTTGAATTACTTGTTCTAATTCTGTGAAGTATGTTGTTGGTATTTTGATGGGGGTTGCATTGAATCTATAGATTGCTTTGGGTAATATGGACATTTTAATGATGTTAATTCTTCCAATCCATGAACAAGGTATGTGCTTCCACTTTTTTATATCTTCCTCTATTTCTTTTTTTCAATGACCTTTAGTTTTCTGCAAATAGGTCCTTTATTTCTTTGGTTAAGTACCTGGGTTGCAGGTTTGCTCCCTGGCCCTAGTCAGGGCATGTGTGGGAGGCAACTAATATATGTCTCTTTCACATCAATGTTTCTCTCTCCCCTTCTCTCCATTCCTTCCATTCTCTCTGAGAAATCAATGGAAAATATCCTTGGGTGGGGAATAATAAAAAAAGGGGGGGGGAATAATAGCAAAGCAATAAAAAATAATGTAAAAAAAGAGGAAATAAAGTGAAGTGGAGTTTGTCTCGGCATAGTTTAGTGCCTCCTGGCAGCTCCCTTTAGCTCCTGCTCTTATGTTGACTGAAGCTGACTATTTTGACTGCCGTTTCTGGGCCTCTTGGGAGTTATTTTGGTGCTAGCCACTGTCAGAAGCTGTCCACATTTGGCTCTCAGCAACCTGTTCAAAGCTTCAAGCAATCCGAAGTTCGTGGCTGCCTCCACAGGCTTGGCTGCAGGCTGGAGAGGCCAAGGTACACTCCAAGGCCAGCTTTGTAGCTGCGGGGGTCCCAGGGCCTGGTTAACAAAAGTCCCAATGCTCCTTGGCTCCCCCTCTTCCTGCCTCCACCTGCCAGCCAGCTATCTGACTTAGTCACTAAAAAAGGCTGTTTCTGAAAGGACTTTTGGCAGAATCAGGAGGATGAGACTTCTGGGTCTTCCATGAGGGGAAGGTGATGTTCAGATTTCAGAGGAGAGGGTGGGTGTGTTCCCCGCCCCAGAGCCTCTTCTCTGAGTCTGTCCTGGAATATTTCCCTGACCTTGGCAGGGCAGAGCTCCTCATACGCAGTCTGGTGGGTCTGCTGGAAGCTGGAAGCCAGGGGTTTCTATCAGCTACCATGACAGGGAAGCACCAGTCAGATTCATGGGACATTGGGGGGAATGGCCCCACTCATGCCAGCCACTGATGCGCCTGAGACTGTTCAAACCTGCAGGCTTTGCCTCTTAGGCTGTCTCCTCAGCGGGGGTAAAATGCAGGGCGTGGCAAGCAGGATGGATTCCTGAGGGTGGTGTGAACTGCATCCCTGAGAGTGGGGCATTTGCCTTTCCATAAGATGTTGCTGCTGGGAGGGGCTTGTGCCTCAGGAAAAACAGCTGCAGTGACGGCTTGGGGGGATGGCCAATTGCAGGTCTTTTGCCCTTTGCTTTTCCATGTCTTTCCCCCACTGCTTCCCACCCCAGCCCACTCAGACAACTCCAGTCCACACACCCTCCCTCCACCGGAGCCTCAGGTGAGTGGCTGGAAACAAAAATCCTGTGCTCTGGGTTTTTTAAAAAAGTAGCTTTATCTCTGACCTGCCCTGGCTCTCCCTGGTGGCTAGAAGCTCCACTGCCTTTCAGGGCTTCATGTTCAGTGGGCTGCTGTTCTCAGCTCTGGCGTTCTGGACTGGGGAGCCCAGACTGGGGTCCGGGCCTCACTCCTCTCAGGGACCCCCCCACCCGAAATATCCTTGTCACGCTCATCCTGCCACCCATGGGAGCTGGGCCAGCCCATCTCGTTACCTTCCTACCAATCTCCAGGTGGTTTCTGTTCTTCCTTGTTTAAAAGTTATCAGCTAGTGTTCAGTTGGTAATTCTAGGTGAATGTTCCCCAATTTAGTTTTATTTCCAGTTTGGCTCTGGGAAGCGGTGCAAGAATTATCCATTTACTCTGCTGCCATCTTGAAACACCCAGCCCCCCAAACCTTGCGATGGTAGCAGGGAGCAATCAGCTTGCTTTGGAAGCCCTCTTTCCTGAGAAATCAGTCACATCACATTGCTTTTGGCTTACAGATGTTTATTACAGATGTTTACCTATTGTTTAGCATAACATCCTCATCATATCCTGTTCTATTAATTTATTTTTTGAATTTTTACAGTTCGTCTAAAGGCCTTACAAGTGACAAGAGGTCAGGATGAAGTTTCCTTCCATTTTCTGTTGTCTCCTACCCAACCTCTAGGGACAGCAGCAGCTCTGAGAAGTGGGGCGGTGGTGGCAGGAGAGGCCTTGGCCAGCCACAGCCGAGGAGTGTGGGAGGGAGGCTCTGGGAGCCTAGAACCACCCACTTGGCTTTTATTTTTATAATTTTATTTTTCAATTACAGTTGAAATTCAATATAATTTTGTTAGTGTCAGGTGTACAGCATGATGATTAGACAATAATATATGAAGTGATCCCCACAGTAACTCAAGTACCCACCTGGCACCCTACACAGTTATTACAATATTACTGACTACATACCCTGTGCTGTACTTTACATCCCTGTGACTATTCTGTAACTACCAATTTGCACTTCTTAATCACTTCACCATTTTCACCCCGTCTCTCAACACCCTTCCATCTGGCAACCATCAATCTGTTCTTTGTGTCTACGAGTTTGTTCTTGTTTTGCCTTTTCATTTATTTTGTTCTTTAGATTACACATATAAGGGAAATCATATGGTATTTGTCTTTCACTGTCTGACTTATTTCACTTAGCATAATACCTTCCAGCTCCATCCATGTTGTAAGATTTTGTGCTTATTTTACCCAAAAGCTATTTGCTTGGTGTGAGCAGCTTTTTATTTTTTTATTCTTTATTAATTTATTTTATTATGTTTTGATTGAACTTAGAGAGAGGAAAGGAGAGAGAAAGAAAGAGAACCATCAATGTGAGAGAAACATAAATGGGCTGCCTCCCGCAAGTGCCCGACTTGGGATTAAATATGCAACCTGGGTATGTGACCTGACCAGGCATCAAACCTGCCACATTTTGGTGTATGGGATGATGCTCCAACCAACTGAGCCACACCAGACAGGGCTTGTTCTTTTTTATGGCTAATATTCCACTGTACATATGCAGTGGAGCAAAAGTAGGTTTACAGTTGTTTGTATGAAAAATAATACAATGATTAATAAATAATAATGCAAGAATAAACTCTGTTTCACAAACTCACAACTGTAAACCTACTTTTGCCCCATACTGTATGTACCACAGCTTTTTTATCCACTTGTGTACTGATGGGCACTTGGGTGGCTTCCATATCTAATACCACAATAAACACATGGGTGCATATATCTTTTTAAGTTAGTGTTTTGGGTTTTGTTGAATATATACCTAGAAGTGGACTTGCTGGATCATTGAGGCAGTTTATTTTTATTTTTATTTAATTTTTTTTAATCTTCATCTGAGGATATTTTTTGTATTTATCTTCAGATAGAGTGGGAGGAAGAGAGGTGAAGAGAGAGAGAAACATTGATGTGAGAGAGACACATCGATTGGTTGCCACCCACACAACCCCATCCGGGCGGGGGACAAACTGTAACTGCAACTGAGGTACGCGCCCTTAGCGGGAACCAAACCTGGGACTCTCTGGTCCGTGGGCTGACGCTCCAACTGCTGAACCAAACCAGCCAGGGCCATTTTTAATTTTTAAAGGAACTTCCATACTGTTTTCCATAGTGGCTGCACCAAAATGCATTCTCACTAACAGTGCACATTGGTTCCCTTTTCCCCACATCCTTGCCAACACTTACAGTTTGTTGGTTTATTGATGATAGCCATTCTGACAGGTGGGAGGTGATATCTCATTGTGGTTTTAATTTGCATTTCTCTGATGATTAGTGATTTTGAGCATCTTTTTATATGACTATTGGCCATCTGTATGTCTTCTTTGGAGAAATGTCTATTCAGATCCTGTGTTCATTTTTTAAACTGGATTTTTTTGTTTGTTTGTGTTTGGTTAATCCTCACTCAAGGATTTTTTCCCCATTGATTTTAGATAGAGTGAAAGGGAGAGAGGGAGGGGGGAAAGAAAAGAGGGAGAGAGAGAGAAAGAGAAACATTGATATAAGAGACACACTGATTGATTGTGTCCTGCATGACCCCAACTAGGGCCAAGGAGTGAACCTGCAACCCAGGTATGTGCCCTTGAACGAAATGAACCCACAACCCTTCGGTCCATGGGCCCATGCTCCAACTGCTGAGCCAAATCAGCCTGGGCTAAACTGGATTGTTTGGGTTTTTTTTGATGATGAGTCGTATGAGTTCTTTATAAATTTTGGATATTAACCCATTATTGGATATATCATTGGCAAATTTCTTCCATTCAGTAGGTTGTCTTTTCATTTTGTTAATAGTTTCCTTTGCTGTGCAAAACCTTTTTAGTTTGATGTAGTACCATTTATTTATTTTGTTGTTGTTGTTACTCTTGCCTAAGAAGATCTGTAAGAAAAACCTACACAAGAAAACCTCTGCTAAGAGTAGTGTCAAAGAGTTTGCTGCCTGTGTTTTCTTCTAGAAGTTTTATGGCTTTGAGTCTTAAGTATATTTAAGTCTTTAATCCATTTTGAGTTCATTCTTGTAAATGGTGTAAGAAAGTGGTCCAGTTCATTTTTTTGCACGTATCTATCCAATTTTCACCAAACCATTTATTGACCAGCATGTCTTTACCCTACTGTATGTTCTTGTCTCCTTCCTCTAATTGGCCATCTCGGCATGGGTTTATTTCTGGGTTCTCTATTCTGTCTCACTGATCTATGTGTCTGTTTTTATGCCAATACCATGCTGTTTTGATTACTATGGCCTTGTAGTATAGTTTGAAATTAGCTAGCATGATACCTCTAACATTGTTCTTTGTTCTTTCTCCAGATTGCTGAGGCTGTTCAGGATCTTTTGTGGTTCCCATATAAATTTTAGGATTATTTTTCTAGTTCTGTGAAAAACACCACTGGTATTTTGATAGGGATTGCATTACATCTGTAGATTGCTTTGGGAAATATGAATATTTTAATGATATTAAAGTTTTCCTATCCAAGAGCATGGTATATGCTTTCATTTAATTTTATCTTTTTAAATGCCTTTTTTTTTTTTTTTTTAATCCTCACCCTAGGACATTTTTCCATTTTTTGTTCAGATAGAGTGGGAGGGAGAGAGAGAAAGAGAGAGAGAGAAACATCGACATAAAAGGGACTCATCGAGTGGCTGCCACCCGTACAACCAACCAGGGCTGGAGACAAACTGCAACCAAGGTATGCGCCTACTGGGAACCGAACCCGGGTCTCTCTGGACCGCAGGCCAATGCTCTAACTGCTGAGTGAAACTGGCCAGGGCTAAAAGTTTCTGTTTTGTTTTTTTGGTTTTTTGGTACGTGCCCATAGTGGGAACTGAACCTGGGACTCTCTAGTCCGCAGGCTGATGGTCCAACACTGAGCCAAACCGGCCAGGGCTTTAAATGTCTTTTAATTTTCTGAGTACAGGTATTTTATTTCCTTGGTTAAATTTATTCCTATCTATTTTATTATTATTATTTTTTTTATTTATTTATTTTTTTAATCCTCACCCGAGGATATTTTTCCATTTTTTGTACAGATAGAGTGGGAGGGAGGGAGAGGGAGGAAGGGAGAGAGAGAGAGAAACATCGACGTGAAGGGACACATCGAGTGGCTGCCACCCGCACGACCAACCAGGGCCGGGGACAAACTGCAACCGAAGTACGTGCCCTTAGCGGGAACCGAACCCGGGTCTCTCCGGACCGCAGGCCAACACTCTAACCGCTGAGCCAAACTGGCCAGGGCCTATTTTATTATTTTTTATGTAACTGTAAATGGAATTGTTTTCTTAAATTTCTCTTTCTGATAGTTTCCTATTGATGTATAAAATTGCAACTGACTTCAAAATATTTATTTTGTACCCTGATACTTTAATAAATTCATTTATCAGTTCTAGTAGGTTTTTTTGGTGGAACTTTTAGGGTTCTCTATATACAGTACCATGTCATTTGCAAATAATGACATTTCTACTTCTTTCTTTCCAATTTGGATGCTTTTTATTTCTTTTTCTTATCTAATTGCTGGGATTAGGACTTCCAATACTATTCTGAAGGAGAGTGGTCTCACCACTTTTGTAGGTATAAAAATAGGTACATAACTCAATGAAACAGAATACAGAGCCCAGAAATAAACCCACTCATGTATGGTAAATTAATTTATACCAAAGGCGCCAAGAATACATAATAGAGAAAGGACAGTCTCTTCAATAAATGATATTTGGAAAACTGTCAACTACATGCAAAAGAATGAAAACGAATCATTATTTATTTATTTTTTAAAATCTTTATTGTTGAATGTAAAATGTATTACAGATGTTCCACATTTTTCCCCCATTGACCCCCTCCTCCCCACTCCCGCCCCCCTCCCACCTTTCCCCACACTATTGTCTGTGTCCATTGGTTATGCATATAAGTTCTTTGGTTTATTTCTTCCCACCCCACCCCCAACCCCTTTCCCTTTGAGGTTTATCAGTCTAGCAATGAATTTGTACTTCTTAATCTCTTCACCTTTTTCACCCATTCCCCCAACCCCCCTCCCATCTGGCAACCAACAAAATGTTCTCTGTATCTATGAGAATGTTTCTGTTCTACCTGTTCATTTTGTTTGTAGATTCCATTGTTGACAGAAATGTATTCATTGCCATTTTGTTTGTTCATATATGTTATCTTTTTCTTCAAAAAGACCCTTCAACATTTCATATAATAACGGTTTGGTGGTGATGAACTCCTTTAACTTTTTCTTGTCTGGGAAAGTCTTTATATGACCATTGATTCTAAATGACAGCTTTGCAGGATAGAGTAATCTTGGTTGTAGGTTCTTGCTTTCCATCACTCTGAATATTTCTTGCCACTCCCTACTGGCCTGCAAAGTTTCTTTTGAGAAGTCTTATGGGAACTCCCTTGTAGGTAACTAGCTGCCTTTCTCTTGCTGCTTTTAAGATTCTCTCTTTGTCTTGAACCTTTTGCATTTTGATGATGATGTGTCTTGGTGTGGGCCTCTTGGGGATCACCTTGTTTGGGACTCTATGCTTCCTGGACTTGTATGTCTGTTTCCTTCACCAAGTTAGGAAAGTTTTCTGCCATTATTGTTTCAAACAGGTTTTCGATTTCTTGTTCTCTCTCTTCTCCTTCTGGCACCCCCAAGATGCGAATGTTGGCACGCTTGAAGTTGTCCCAGAGGCTCCTTACACTATCCTCACTTTTTTGGATTCTTTTTTCTTTTTGCTGTTCTGATTGGGCGTTTATTGCTTCCTTATATTCCAAATCGATGGTTTGCTTCTTGGATTTACCTACTCTACTACTGAATCTGTGTAAATTATTCTTTATTTCAGTTAATGCCTCCTTCAATTCTGACTGTGCATCCATACTTTCTGACTGGTCCTTTTTTATGCTCTTGAGGCCCTCACTAAGTTCATTGAGCATCCTTATAATAAGCAGTATTTTGAACTCAGCATCTGTTAGGTTGCTTATCTCCATTTCGCTTAGTTCTTTTCTTGGGGTTTTGTTCTGTTCTTTCATTTGGTACCTGTTTCTTTGTCTCCTCATTTTGTCTGCCTCCCTGTGTTTGTTGCTGTGTATTACTTAAGGAGAGGTATGGGGCTATCTGAGACCAGATGCTGCTCGTTTGAAAGAATTTAGGAAAAACCTGAAGCAGGGTCAAAGACAGGCCAATCCTATGGTTAAGCAAGTGGCAACAGCTTGGATGGGCCTGAAAGTTGGGTGGGGCAAACTGAACCATTATTTTATACCATATACAAAAATTAATTCGAAATAGATCAAAGATTTGAACTTAAAAACTGAAACTATAAGACTCCTAAAAGAAAATATAAGCAGTAAGCTCCTTGACATTTGTCTTGGCATTGCTTTTTTGAATCTGACACCAAACACATAGGCAACAAAAATAAACAAGAAACAAATAGGACTACATCAAACTATAAAGCTTCTGCACAGCAAAACAAACAAAAAACGGCAATAAAATGAAATTGTAAACTACTAAATGAGAGAATATATTTGCAAGTATATATTTGATGAGGGGTTAATATCCAAAATAAGTAAGGAACTGATATAACTCAGTAGCAAACAAATACCAAACAATTCGATAAAAAATTGGGTAGAAGATCTGAATGGACATTTTCCCAAAGAAGATTTACAGATGACCAATGGGTACACAAAAAGGTACTGAACACTGCCTGTTATCAGGAATATGCAAATCAAAACTACAGTGAGATAATGCCTCATACCTGGTAAAATGACTATTATAAAAAAAGACAAGGAAGATGTGGAGGAAGGGGAACACTTGTGTACTGTTAGTGGAAATACAAATTGTTGCAGGCACTATGGAAAACAGTATGAAGTTTTCTCAAAAAAAATAAAAATAGAACTACCATATGATTTAGCAATTCCATCTCTGGGTATTTACTCAAAGGAAACTAAAACTCGAACTCTGAATCCCATGTTCATTGAAGCATTATTTATAATTGCTACGACATGGGAAAAACCTAAGTATCCTCAACAGATGAATGGATACAGATGTGGTATATAAGTAGTGGAGTATTATTCAGCCATAAACAGAAGTAAATGGAGTAATGTTCCACTGAAAAGACATAGGGTGGCTGAATGAATATGCTGCTTATAAGAAACTCACTTCAGATCAAAAGACACACATGGATTGAAAGAAAAGGGATGAAAAAAGATTTTTCATGAAAATGGAAATTTAAAAATACTGGGGCAGCAATACTTATATCAGACAAATAGACTTTAAAACAAAGAAATATCCAGCAATTCCACTTCTGGATATTTATCCAAGAAACCCAAAACACTAATTAAAACAGATACACGCATCTGAATGTTCATTACAGCATTGTTTACAATAGCCAAAGATGTTGAAGTAATCTCAGTGTCCATCAACGGATGAACTGATAAAGAATATATGGTACAGCCCTGGCCGATTTGGCTCAGCGGTTATAGCGTCGGGTCGCAGACCAGAGAGTCCCGGGTTCAGTTTCTGCTAAGGGCATGTACCTCGGTTGCAGTTTGTCCCCGGCACCAGTTAGGGTCATGTGGGTGGCAACCAGTCGATGTGTCTCTCTCACATCGATGTTTCTCTCTCTTTCTTCCCTCCCTCTCTCCCTCCCATTCTGTCTGAAGATAAATGCAAAAATGTCCTCAGGTGAGGATAAAAAAATAAATATATAAATAAATAAATAAAAGCTGCTTTAAAAAAAAAAAAAGAATAAAATCTTGCTATATGTGACAACATGGATGAACCTTGAGGGCATTATGCTAAGTGCATTAAGTCAGAGAAAGACAAATAGCGTATGATCTCACTTATATGTAGATTCTAAACAAATAAAACAACACCAAACTCATGGATATAGGGAACTGATTGGTGGCTGCAAGATCTGGGGGAAGGGATGAGTGAAATGAGTGAAGGTGGTCAAAAGGGACAAATTCCCAGTTACATCATAAATAAATCGTGGATATAATATATAGATGATGACTAATGTTAATAATACTATATTGTATATTTGAAAGTTACTAAGAGAGTAGATCTTAAAAGTTCTCATCACAAGAAAAAAATTTAGCTATATGTGGTGATGAATGTTAATTAGACTTATTGTAGTGATCATTTCATAATATATACAAATTATTGAATCATTATGTTGTACATCTAGAACTAATGTAATGTGATATATCAATTATATCTTTTAAAAAAAGAAAGAGATGGAGACACATTTACAAATGGGAACTTATGTTAACTTTACGAGGAGAAATTTATGCCAGGCCAAAAGTGGGAGCACAGAGTGTTTCTCCTTTGTCTGTTTCTTAACTGTCTTCAGCTCAAAATAATACTTATGCCAAAATGACATATTTTGGGGTAGCATATTCTGACCCTCTTCACCTGAGTTCTGTGAGTCATTCTGGTAGATTATCAAACCTGAGTATAGGACTGTGGGAACCCCATGGCTGAACCAAAGTGTGGTGGCCTGGGCACAGCATTTGGAGTTGGCATCTGAATTGGGGGCATTTTTGTGGGAGGGAGCCCCTTAACTTGTAGCCCCTTAACTCCAGGTAGTTAGAATCAGATATGAATTGTTGGACATCCAGTTGTTGTTGATGAACTGTGGTCAAAGAACCCGCCAACCCATTAAGCTTGACCTGCCCCAAATGGGCTTCATGGTCTTGCACTCCCTCTGTTCCTCCTCTAGTGGTCCTTGCCACAGTGACCTCTACTGCCTCCATCCAACTGCTCATGTCCAAATCCTAAAAGGCACCTCTCTCCCCCTCACCTACCCCTACATTGGTTCATCAGCATGTAATGTTGGTTTTTGCTCTGAAATAGCTCTAAAATCTGTCCACCCCTCCATCGCCACCTCTCTCGACCAAGGCATGATCACCCTTCTTCACTTGAAAGATTGCAACAGTCTCCTAACAGCTTCTTAACACAGTTTCTGTCTCCTACAATCTGATTTTCATCCTGCTTTCAGAATGATCTTTCAAAACTTAAATCTAGTTAATCACACCCATGATTAAAAATCCTTCAAGTGGCTTCTCATTGCTCAAGGCCCTGAGTGGCCCCTTCCTACCCCTCCATTCCGAGCTCTGTCAGCTTCATCCTCTCTGCCCTTGGGCCACAGAGGCCTTCTCCAGTCCTGCTCTTCCACATTGCCTCCCATCCAGGGCTGCATTCGGTCTAAAATGTTCTTCCTTGCAGTCCTAGCTGTTCACTCCCACTCACCTTCCTACAGAGGCTTCCCTGGCCTTCCGACCGGATCAGATCCTGCCTTCTAGCATCTGCCAGAGTGGCTGAGTCTCTATTTGCCTGCCTGACTTTTTGTTTAATGGTGGTCTCCTACAGCACTGTACATTGAGATCCACGAGAGTGAGTACTTTTAACGTTCCACCAGAGGAGAAAAGGACAAGGCTGGGACCAGGGCACTGCATGACCTTGAGAGTAATGCCTCCTTAAAATCCGCTCCTTACATGCCTCATGTCTCTCTAGGCCCTGCCCTGGAGTAGGCAGGTACCCTGATGAGGATTGTAGCCCAGAGAGTCAGCACAACCTCAAACTCTCTTTGAGGTCCCATTTTATCTTTAAAATAGTTTGCAAATTTTGTATTTAACTTCATAACATATTGATGTTTACTTAGATGTAAAAACAATGTTTTCTTTCTCAAATCTTGGAGTTATCCTAGGAAAACATGTCATGTATATCTGGTACTTTTTGTAAGCCCCCAAATTGAGATGCAATCATGGCTTTCCCCACTGGTCAGGGGAGGACCCTCAAGTAGAGATCCTTCCTCATGAATACTACCCCCAGCCCTGGTTTAGTAGACATGGAAGAAATCTTTCCTCTAAATTGCCTGGGTTCAAATCCCACAACAAACTAGTTATAAGACCCAGGCAATGAAAAAAACTTTCCTATACTTTTATGTCCCACATGTAGAGCAGGGATAATGTGACTCCTACTTCACAGGGTCGTTCTGGGAATAAGAGGGGAGCCCTTAGCATAATTAACCACTGGGCCCTCAATCAATATTAGCTATTAATAAGCTCCTTACCATCTCTTTTACCTGCCCCCACACCCAAATGCCTAAAATCCCTAAAGCCCTAGCCCCTTTATGCCAGATCATAAGGTTTAGTTATTTTGCCTGCGTTTAATGACCTGAGTAGGGGGGCTTTGCTTTTTTTAAAATAGTGGATCTATATTTCTAGAATCTCCAATGTTTTATACAAGTAACTGCACACCGTTAACATAGATGTTTTACCCAGTCCCCAAAATTCGGTCTCTAGAGCCCCGCATCAGCATGCCCTTGTTAGAAATACTATGGACACCACTTCAGACTAACCGAATCAGAACTCTAGGGTGGTTTCAGCGATGTTTTCACAACAGCTCCTGCCTTAGATCAAAGTAAAGTTAGCCTTGAAAACAAAAACAACAACAAAAAACACTTTTGCAGTCCTCTCTACCCCCAGGTTCCGCATTCCTTCGGAAGTCCCGCGGACGCTCGCAGAGCTGCAGGACCGCGACCTCCCTGTCCGGAGCGCGTCAGGCCCCCACTCCCTGCGTGCGGGCGCGGTAGGGGCGGTACTCGCGGACTCCCAGCGGCGGGCGGGACAAGGGGAGGGGCGGGACGTGCTCCCGGGCCCCGCGCGAATGGCCTCCGGCAGCTCTCGGCTCGCTGCTCCGTCCGCTTCTCCGCGCGTCCCCGCACCTTCCCCGCCCCAGGCCCACGGCGCGCTGCTTTCGGAAGCGGCAAGAGGCGAGCGCGCCCGGCCGGTTCGGGCTTCGGACTGGGATTGGAGCCCGGGAGCCCTGAGGATTTTGGAAAAAAGGGAGAAGACGAGAGGGAGGCGCCCCACGCTCTCGGCTCGCGCGGCCAGGCTGCCTCCCAGCTTCCCCGCGGGCGAGTGTTCCTCGATTGCTCCCCTGCCCCGCGGGCTTCCTGGGCCAATGCGACAGCCCGCAGGAGCCCGCTCTGCGACCCTCAGAGGGCATATTGGTCAGGACCTGTGGGCTAACTTTACTGGCTGGAGGAAGACTGCTCACACCAGTGTCAACGAAAACTGAGCACGAGTTCATCCAGGAGCTCCGGGGGCAGGACTGCCGCGGGCCGCGCTGGAGTGGGAGGGAGGTGAGGGGAGCCCCCGACTTCCAGAAAGCCACCTCCCACTTTCTGCCGGAGATTTTGGAAACCCCGCCCGCGGCTCTAGCCCCGCGCCTCCTCGCCCCAGGCCCTCCCCTGTCACCGGCAGGTTCAATCCCGAGGAGGCCTGGCCGGCAGCTGGCTCCTAGCCCGCATCCTCCTCCCACTCCGCCCAGGCAGCCGCCGCTAAAACCCCGAGGCTCCCACGTGGAACTGCGTTCTGCGCTGGAGCCCGGGGTGGGCGCTGCACACCGTCAACGACCCAAGGTGCTAAGTCTCCAGAAGAGTCTTGAGCCGGAGGTTCGCAACCCAGATAGGTTCCGAGGTCAGACTGCTTCATGGAGCCCCAGGAGGCGCAGCTGCTAACTTTGGAGGCTACAAAGGGACCCGCGCCCTTTGAAGAACCCTCGCCAGCCCAGGAGCTGCCCGCCGCGGGCGTCTTCTGCATGGAGGGTGGCAGGGACGGCGGCAGCACAGCGGAGCCCGGGACCCCCGACGCCGAGCTCTTGTCCCCGGAGGAGAAGGCTGCCCTCCAGGAGCAGGAGGAGCTAATGGAATATCGCCGCCGCCGCCGTGCGCGTTCCTTCTCGCTGCCCGCCGACCCGATATTACAGGCAGCCAAGTTCCTGCAGCAGCGACAGCAGCTCGCTCTGGGGCTGGGCGCGGAGGGTGGCGAGAGGGCGGAGGACACGCCGCACAGCCCGGGTGGTTGCTGCGCCAAGTGCAAGAAGCGAGTGCAGTTTGCGGACACGCTGGGGCTCAGCCTGGCCAGCATTAAGCACTTCAGCGAGGCCGAGGAGCCGCAGGTGCCGCCAGCGGTGCTCTCCCGCCTCCGCAGCTTCCCCATGAGCGCCGAGGACCTGCAGCAGCTCCCGGGCCTGCTGGCGGCGGCTGCTGTGCCGCTCTCCGCGCCGCCTCCACGCCTCCGTCCTCTCTTCGAGCTTCCCGGGCCTGGCGCCGCGGCCGAGCGCCTGCGGCGGCAACGCGTGTGCCTGGAGCGCGTGCACTGTTCGGTTCCCTGGGGCGCGGAGGTGACAGGTTCCGGCCGGGTTCTGGGCTGCCCCGGGCCGAGGGCCGTGGCCGTGCGCTACACTTTCACTGAGTGGCGCTCCTTCCTGGACGTGCCCGCAGAATTGCAACCTGAACCAGTGGAGCTACAGCGGCAGGAGACGCCGTCGAGGGAACCTGGGAGCGGAGGTGCCGAGGAGGAACAGAGTGCTGAGCGCTTTCACTTCTCTCTGTGCTTGCCCCCGGGTCTGCAGCCCAAGGACGGGGAGGACATCAACGCGCCAGACGTAGCCGTCCACTTCGCAGTCTGCTACCGCTGTGCCCAAGGGGAGTACTGGGACAACAACGCGGGGGCCAACTACACTCTGCGCTACGCGCGGCCCACGGACGCTGTCTGAGCCGTCCGTGGGCCCTCGGCCCCGCGGCGCCCCAGAACGCTTCGAGGGACCGTGGGAAGGGGGCCACGCCGGGTGACTTGCCCCGACGCTTTGCTGAGCGTGGTCCACCTGGAGTGAGGGGAGCGCAGAAGGAAAGGAGGGAGCCGCTCAGTCGTGAAGTCGCACCTAGACATATCCTGTGAGCAAGCGTGGTGAGCCCTGGCAAAGCACCTAACTTCCCGGCCCGTTTTGTCGTCGCTCAGGCCTTCCTAGCGGCCTCTTGAATTCTACCCCAGGGTCAGAATGGAAAAAAATCCGCAAGACTCTGACTAGCAGTTTTCTCTAAGAAAAAGGCTCCTGACTACTGTATGAGGCTGTAAGACCTCGGATGTGTTTTTAACTGTATACATCGTGTTTTAGCCTTTGCAACTTGCTGGAGACCCCTCAGGTCTCAGGGAAAGGAGGAAGCATCCCACCATATTGCCCCTAAGAAAGGCGCTGGACTGTGGGTGCCTTCCGGGTGTGGGGTGGCGTTGGGGGCGTTTCTCAGAGGAAAGTGGGTGGGACCTTGGCCTGCTGTCCTTTTCTCTTAACCGGACTCTGGGAGGTGTTTGCCCAGACTTGACCGTATTTACTTGTGCCTTTGTACAAATGCCCTTTTAAAAGTAAAGGCCACTTGCACACCCTTTTACGCTGCACTTTATATTTCAGCTCCTGGGGGTTTGGGAGGTCTTGGCAGACAGGTGAGCCGGTAATTCTAAATTTCTTCCATCCCTCCTGTCTGCTATAAAGGCCCACATTTCACATAGTGGGCCAAAAAGGTTCTTTAAAATGTTTTGTGACCACCAAAATAAGTTGGTGAATTGAAGCACCAGAGTAGTAATCTGGTAGGCCTTGGCTGTGAGCCCTGGGAGCTAGCCGCGGGTTCCCAACCTCCTTCGAGGAGGCAGAGCGCATATCAGCTGCTAGAGTCCTCTGGGCCAGTAGAGTCAGGGAAGCTGGACTCCAAGCACAGTAGGTGGTGGATGAAAAGGTGGCATCCTGTCCCACTCTGAGCCACAGTGGATAGTGGTGACTTGATGGATGATGAAACATGCTCAGCAAGTAAATGCTGCTCAGAACAAGATGGGTGCCCTACACACGGCAGGACTGCCTACACGGGGTCTGCCACCCATGGTGGATGCCCAGATTAGGTGGCTATGCATGAGCAGGGCAGGTTGGCATTCTGGATGAGGACTTGGTTCCTTCACACCTTGGTCATGCCTTGGTAATTTGTCTTTCTTCAATTTTCTTATTTTCCTGCACATGACTAGTACAATGAGTTGTTTTGTAATGATAATCTTTAAGGAGGTAGGGTTGGTTTCACTACTGAATAAGGGTAGGCATATTCAGCCCTTGGGCCAAATTCAGCCTGAAACCTGTTTTTGTAGGGCGTGAGAACTAAAAATAATTTTTACATTTGTCAACATTTGGAAAAATTCAAAAGAATACTCTTTTGCGACACATGAGAATTATATGAGATTCATATTTCATTGTCCATAAAAAAAGTTTTATTGGAACACAGCCATGGGTGTTCATTTACATGTATCTGTGATTGCTTTTCTGCTACAGGTGCAAAGGTGAGTAGATGCAAGAGAGACTATATGGAAAAGTCTAACATATTTATTATCTGGACATTTATAG
The DNA here is from genome assembly GCF_014108415.1 of Molossus molossus. Lineage (NCBI taxonomy): Eukaryota > Metazoa > Chordata > Mammalia > Chiroptera > Molossidae > Molossus > Molossus molossus. The sequence continues at coordinate 10,134,632 of NW_023425347.1, forward strand.
AAAGTTTGCCACTCCGTGCTCTAGAGAAGCAGTATTTTCTAAACATTATATGCTGAAAGTTATACCTAATAAAGCAGTTAAGCTTTTTTTTTTTTTTTTTATCCTCACCCGAGGACATTTTTCCATTTTTTGTACAGATAGAGTGGGAGGGAGAGAGAGGAAGAGACAGAGAGAGAGAAACATCGACGTGAAGGGACACATCGAGTGGCTGCCACCGCACGACCAACCAGGGCCAGGGACAAACTGCAACCGAAGTACGTGCCCTTAGCGGGAACCGAACCCGGGCCTCTCCAGACCGCAGGCCGACGCTCTAACCGCTGAGCCAAACTGGCCAGGGCGTAAAGCAGTTAAGCTTTTAGTAAAATTTGTTACTTGAAATATACCTCCTTTGGATAAAGGTAGAACTGTTTACAGTACTCTTAGTAATCTTGATTTAGAATAAACACTGTGACACCAATATACAATTATTACTGTACTGGGGAGGAGGATCGACCTCTTGCCTTCTTTTGTCTGTTAAGCTAAAAATAAAAAGGCCTTTGGAAATGAATGGCCATAAGCATTTATTTGAGGTCAAAGAATATCTATTTGGGATGTACTGGTTCAGGCAAAAGCCCAAGTACTGTTCCAGTTAGGAGACAAAGGCAAGGAGAAAGGGAAGGGGAACAATTACATCGGTAGAAGAAAAGCATTTCCATTGGTACAGGTAACACAGCATAGGGATGCTAATATTGAACAATGTTTTTAATTTTCAGTCTATTAGTTATAATAACTGCTTTCTTGTTATCTTTGCAAAGAGTTCTTTGGGGCACAATGTTGCTTTAGGCCCGGTCCAAAGGTTATTTTGCCCTGTTTTAATATTTCACAGGTTTGAGGTATAATACATAAAAGTAGTTTCTCTGGCATGGCAGCTTTGGCTCCATTATAAAGTGGCTCCATTTATTACTTTTTGACACATCTAAGAAATAATAAATCAATGCACCTGAAATGTAGCACCCATTTGAATTAACATCAAACTACAAAAACTGCCACATGTTTTTGTGCCTGAAATGGATGTCTTAAGCTATAGAAATATTTAATTTAAACTCTGATTTAGAGACATCCCTTTTGACTGTACAGTGTTTGTTAAAGTAATTGATCTTGGAAAAAATTTTAGGTAGTAATTTACTAGTGGAAAGCCACCAGAAGTTAATGAACTATAATTTACACTTGGAGTAAAGCAGATTAAAAAATGGTCACAAAGATGAAATAATGAAAAATAATAAAAACTCTAAAACAATTAAAATAAGCGATTATTAGAATTACCTAAGTTTTTGTAAAAATATACAAAAGTAGTTGTCTTTTCATGCAAAGTTTAGTATTGAATCTGGTATACCATTTCTTTTTGAATAGGGCTTTATTGTATAAAATAACAGCACCTAGATACATTTTATATTTTTCTTATGTGTTTATGAATACATTAAGTTGAAAAGTACATATTTAATACTATTATACATTTAATATATATATATATATGTATATATAGAGATATATAGATATATATTGCCTATAACTCAGATTGAAATGCTGGTTTATATGGTAATCATTATTTTGGGTTATTTAAAATTAAGTTAAGATAAAATTAGGATCTTAATATAATGATCAAAATAAAGATCCTCTTGTCTGGTCCACTCTTTATTATTTTGTTGTTGTTGTTGTTAATCCTCATCTAAAGATATTTTTTCTTTTTTTTTTAGAGAGAGAATGAAAGGGAGGGAGAGAGGAAGAGAAACAGCGATTGGTTGCCTTCCACATAACCTGGATTCAGGCAGGGGATCAAACCTGCAACCCAAGTAAGTGCCCTTGAATGGAATTGAACCTGCGACCCTTTGGTCTGAGAGCTGATCCTCTAACCGCTAGCCAAACTGATCAGGGCTTGTCTGGTATTCTTTAAAATGGTAACTCATTAAATCTAGACTAAAATAGATTCTATGGGGTTTTAAAAGATATATACAGCAACTTCCCTATTCTCATAAAGAACTATTGATTTTCAAAAGTATGTTTTGAAATTTAAACCATTAATTTAAAAAGTACTTATTTCATAATGTAACGAATGCCAAATATGGCTGTTAAGAAAGGAAATCTAGCTTTGCTCTCCCCCAAATCTTTGAGAACAACTTCTTTAAGGTTCAGAATTGTGTGAAATATTTTGAACACCGTCTTTCTGCACATGGTCGTAGCCTTTCAAAGCACTAGAATTGGTAATGTTCTAAATGTCAGTTTATTTTACAAAGTGCCAACTTTTCAGTACAGACCGATAGCGAACATTTTGTAAAGAAATGTGAGGAGGTTAAAATAGGCTTTATTTGTTTTTGAAAAGTTAGTTTTAAAGGAAGGATCAGTATTGACAAGATTAAGGAAATGTTTAAGAATTTATTTTCTGAATGGAATGAAAACACATACTCATCCCCAAAGTAAAATTCCTACAATAAGGGGAATTACTGTTTTTTTTTTTTTTTCATTTTTGCAGTCATATTTACCTCAACTTGCATAAAGGAGGGTTGTTCTGCTTTAAAATATAGTAAACATTTTGCCCTGCTCTCAGTGTTGATAAACCGAGTTCTCAGCTCATGTAGTTACCCTAACCTCCACCAGAGAGATTCCAGTGTCTTCCTCGTGGGCGGCTGGGTCCATGGATCACTGAGTCCCGGGATGTTAAATGAAATGTGTGCCCCTATTGAAAGAGTTTCTGCAGCAGTGGCTGGCAATGTGGCGGTCTGTGTGATACCGACAGTTAACAGTAAGCATGTTTAGGTATTAGATCCTAGAGCCCAGAGATTAAGTGTAGGGTTTCAATTGCTGTGGCTGTCACATAGTTTAGAGTCAAAGATTAAGGAAATAAGATAGATTCTGAAGGCCTGCCTGTAAAGCAGGTTCCAGGAGAAATGGCACTTGGCTGTATATAATAGAAAAATGTAGCTCTTTAAACTCAAAACAATGATAAGCTTAAATGATAACAGTGGTCACAAGATGTTTAGTTTCTGCCTTTTGCTTCTAAGATAATGTCACTAATGTACAATCACGAGATATTTTGCCAAATGTTGGCTCTTTCACCCAGATAGATCACCTGACCAGTGTGAGGAAGGCACCAGACAGGATGACGTCAGGAACTGAACCAATCAGACTAAGGCTTACACAAGAACTAACCAGTCAGCTTCACCTTCGACCCCTAACCCCTAACCTCCAACCTCTGCCTTTAAAAACCCTTGATTAAAAACTGTGCGGGAGTTTGGATTTTGAGTGCCAGCTCCCTGGTCTCCTGGCTTGGCAGCCTGCCAATAAACTGCTTGACTTTTGCCGCTACAAAGTGGTGTTGGGCTCTGCTGTGCGTTGAGTGTGCCACCCTCTTCATCGGGTGACGTTCGGAATAGTTTCCCCTCAGAAACCCCAGGTTTATGAGTTGAGGTGGCTAGCTGGTTCCAAGACCTAACTAGGAAGTCCAGGATCCTACTCTAGGGAGTGGGTGGGGGACCCTGGGAGCCCACTGAGCTCTGGGGACACAGAGACCCCTGTCCCTGGGCACAGGGCCATAGTCCAGGCAGCCTTTCGCAGCACCTGGGAGTGGGGCAGGAAACGTGTACCTTGGCCTAAGGGCCAGGGGAACTTGCGCCTGTCAGCTGGGCAGTGGGCTTTCCACCTGACCACGCCCTCACCCGCTCTGCCCTTCCATCTGCCCTGACCAGGTTGAGGGCTTCCCTTGTCCGCTGTGGTTCTTGAGCCCACCCACAAGATGTCAGCTCACAGCAAAGCAGACTCATTCATTTTGGGACTTTTGGTGTTGGACTCTTTATACATCCTTTCATAAGTTTCCCATATTTCTGCTTTCTAGCATAGTTTTTGCGTATTTTAGTATGCTAAGTTTTTTCATTTCTTGACTCAGTCATATGTTTCTTAGGAGCATATGGCTTGGAGTCACTTGGGGTGTTGTGGTCTGTGTTATGTGTGCTTTGTCAGGAGTTCAGGAACAGGCTTTTGGGGTAAATGGGATGTTTTGCTTTTTTGTGGCATCATGGAAAAGAATCAAATATACATTTTTGGTTCACACAATGGGACACGGGTCTGTAGGTTAAAAGAGCACTGTGAGCCCTGGCCAGTTTGGCTCAGCGGTTAGAGCGTTGGCCTGTGGTCCAGAAAGACCTGGGTTCGGTTCCCACTGAGGGCACGTACCTCGGTTGCGGTTTTTCCCCGGCCCTGGTTGGGTCAGGGCTGTGTGGGAGGCGGTCACTCGATGTGTTCCTTTCACGTTGATGTTTCTCTCTCTCTCTCTCTCTCTCTCTCTCTCTCTCTCTCTCTCTCCCTTTCCCTCTCCCTCTTCCTCTCTCCCCCTCCCTCCCTCCCACCTACTCTATCTGAACAAAAAATGGAAAAATGTCCTGGGGTGAGGATTAAAAAAAAAAAAAAGAACACCGCGGTGTGTGGTAACTTAACCAGCAGCCTTGCCAGTGGAGCTTTGTGCAGTGTAGCCTCTGCCCAGCCAATTGCCATGATGCCAGGGCCTGGGCAGTATCCAGGGGTCGGGGATGTGTTCTTTACAGTCACAGAGGCAAGGGGCCGAGAGCAGTGTGGAGCCTGACAACCTGGGCTCAGGCGGTGATTCACCTTTCCTCCTATGGCCATCATGTGGAGAAGCAGGCCTGTGCCTGGAAGCCACTGGGAAAGGCTGACCCAGGTTTCTCTTCCGGACTATACAATACGCATATTCTGCTAGGTGACCTGCAATGCCATATTGTTCCTCTGCGGACTCGCTGTACCGGACTGGGGAGGCTATTACTATATAGTCCTAAATGGTCCTTTAATTCTCCAAAGGCTGGTTATTGGACTGCTAAATACTATAACTTTAGGGTCATTAGGATTTGAACTCCTTTGAATCTTTTTGGTTAACATTGCATTTTCATGTTGTAGAGTTTAGTTCTCTGACCTTGGCCATCTGTGAGCAGACAAGCAGGCACATTTTGGCAAGGAAAGAACAGAGTCCCATTCCAGCTGAATGTAGGTTTTTGAGATGGCAAAGATCAAGGGCTTACTTTTAGGATGTGCTCGTGAGATTTACCTAGAGATCTAAAGGAAGAATAGAAATCTCTTTTAAGTCAGGAGTTCAGAGCCAGTTCAGCTGGGAAAGCTACACACATCTCTGGAAAGCAAAGATATTTTAGAGTAACTTACAGATATTTAAAGAAATTAGACCAGTATAATTTCTCCATGGTTATATTTTCTTATCCCATTTGTATTGTTGACATTGCACAGGTCCTTTGAAACTGGTTCTCTGAAATCATTTCCCAAGTCGGCAGCATCCCGTGTACCTTGAAATGGGAAACTTGGTCTGAAAATCTGAACTGAATAAAGATTGAAAACAGGTGGATTTTGTGAACTAAGTTTGAAACATTTAATCTTCAAGTTGAAAAATTCATGAGCACATCCTGCAGAAGGCTTTTCTGCAAATAGCTACGCTAGTGTTCTGTTCAGGAAGCATCCACTCCAGCCGAAGAGAAGTTTATGGCCATGGGAAACTAATAATCTTTAAAGGGGTCACCTCGTCATGCTCTCTAGGGGATCTGTGGGTTCAGCACCTCAGGCCTTGACGTCTGTGGGTAAAGAACCCTTGTTGTCAGGAGGCCGTTGTAGTGCAGTTGAAGCAGCATCTTTTTATACTCTAGGTGAAAGAGGTTAGTATTTCTAAGAGTTCGTTGTTTTTTTTTTTATTTTTTTTTATTTTTTTAATTTTTACACTATTTAAAAATAAATGTGAGTTTATATTCAGAACCACTTTAAATAGTCCAGAGCATTCCACGTGTATACTCCTTTGGTTAAGGGGCAGTCATGTTTATATGCACAGACTTCAGGCACATTCTTTTTGATATTACCTTTTTCCAACCAGAAAACCCAAGCCTGTGTGTCTCCCGTGTCACAACTACATGCAGACCACAAGATTAGTGAGGTCTATATGTTGCATTAAAATTGTGAGTTTATGAATCTAATTGAGTTTGAAGGTCTCTGGGACATCTATAAATTGATATTAAATGGATAATTACAGATATAAATGGATATTAAATTACAGACAAGTGCTTAACAATGAAATACATAATATATATTTTTGCCAAAAAACAAACAAAAAAACTTAGTACATATTTAGAAAGGTCTGTGAGTCCTCACCTTTGTCCACTACCTGCCAAAATCTGAACTAGAGGTTGATTCTGTTACCAGATCCTGAGTTATTTTGGACTTTGCTGTTTACCAGAAATTCATTAAAAATTAATTTATGGCCCTGGCAGGTTTGGCTCAGCAGATAGATAGTCAGCTCATGGACCAGAGAGTCCCGGGTTCGGTTCCTGCTAAGGGCACGTACCTGAGTTGCAGTTTGTCCCCAGCCCCGGTTGGGGTTGTGTGGGTGGCAACCAGTCGATGTGTCTCTCTCTCATTGATGTTTCTCTCTCTCTCATTGATGTTTCTCTCTCTCTCATTGATGTTTCTCTCTCTCTCTCTTCCTTCCTCTCTCCCTCTCACTGTATCTGAAGATAAATGCAAGAATGTCCTCGGGAGAGGATAAAAAAAAAAAAGAAAAGAAAGAAAATGTCTTTTCAATTCTAAGAATTTTCTTTTTGCTGCTTTGTTGTATGGTTCTTTTTCTGTATGTGTTAAACTAAAAAAAAATGCTAAACCCAAAGTCCTAATTTGAATAAAACTGCAAGCAGTGTGGTACTTTAAAGTTATCAGTGAGCCTGGAAACGTTTTCGGTGGTCACATCAGTGGCATCCAGTGGGCAGAGACCGGGACAGCCTAACCCCTCAGGGCTGAGGTTGAAAAACCTTGAGTTAATAGTATTGTATCAACACGAATGTCCTGGTTTTGACAATTTACTAAGGCTATGGAGAGAAACATTGGGAAAAGCTGTGTGAAGGACACATGGAAATTTCTGTGCTATTTCTGCAACTTGTGAGTTTCAAAATAAAAAGTTGTAATAATAACAAAATTAAATTAGACATTTAAAAAAAGGAAAAGAAAACCTACCACTGAGAAGTGTATAAAGCATTATCAGGCCCAGCTGGGTAGCTCAGTTGGTTAGAATGTCCAGATACACCAAGGTGTGAGTTCAGTCCCCGGTCAGGGCACATACAAGAACCAACCAGAGAATGCATAAATGAGTGGAACAACAAATCAATGTTTCTTTCTCCCTCTCTCTGAAAATTCAATAAATGAATTTAAAAATTTTGCCCTAGCCAGTGTGGCTCAGCTGGTAGAGCATCGTCTCATGCATCAAAAGGTTTCTGATTCGATTCCTGGTCAGGGCACATGCCAGGGTTGTGGGTTCCATCCCCAGTAGGAGGTATGCGGGAGGCAGCTATTCAATGTGTCTCTCTCTCCCTCTCCCTTACTCTCTCTCTAAAATCAATAAAAATATCTTTTAAAAAAAATTAAATTAAAAAAAAAAAGTGTCAGGCGCTATGCTGGTGCAAAAGTACACGTGGCTGCCAGAGCAGGTGGCATGATGTGGGAACAGCACAGGCGCCAGGTAAGCCAGGCTTGCTCTGGACAGCAGCTGGGCCCTCTCAGCTGTGTGCTTTCCAACGCGTCCCTTCGCCTAGCAAGCATGTTTTCACATTTTCAGACTGAGAGCAGTACTTCTTGTCTAGCTAGATTGTTAGCAGAAAGTGAATTCTTTGTGAAGTGCCCGCATCTTTAGTTCTCTTTCTCTCCTTTCCCTCTGGCCTTTGCCAGCTGGTTTCTACTCGTTCTGTTCTGAGGATAAATGGTATCTGACTTCATTAGAATGTAGGAAGTATAAATAAATCTCCCACCTGGAAAAATTACACTGGCTCCCAATGTACTAACCAGACAAATTGTTCTTGTTACCTGGACAGCAAGCATGCTGCTTACTTCCTGCTGTTCCTGTGACGGGATATGTGTTATGTATGTTGCTATGACATAATGTGTGCAGCGTGCATATACTCATGAGAGTTAAATCTGTTGCATTTCTTAGAAATAGCTTCTGCAAAGATTACCTTCCCTATCTTAAGAAGCTTTTGGGGGGCCTCCTGTTTGTTGACTGCTGTTTGGCGTTGTTGAACTTCCATTCTTTGCCTCCTTATGGCTTCTGTCACCGCCCTCTCCTGACTTACCTTCTCCCCCCAGCTGCTCCTTGTCAGGCTCTTTCAAGGCTGATTCTCCTTCTATCTGCTATCTTGTCCTCCAAAACCCCTTCACCTCTCTGTTCTCTTACAAAGCTATGTCCAGCCTGGCCGTGTGGCTCAGTGGATTGAGCGAAGTCCCATGCACTGAGAGGTCCGGGTTTGACGCCCGGTCAGGGCACATGCCTGGGTTGCAGGCTTGATCCCCAATAGGGGGCGTGCAGGAGGCAGCCGATCGATGTGTCTCTCTCACATCGATGTTTTTCTTTCTCTCTCCCTTCCTCTCTCTCTAAATAATCAATAAAAACATATAAAAAATAAAATGAAACTATGTCCAGTTGTTTTTATACTTGCTGTAGTGGCCATGTTCTCAGTTAGCTCATCAGAAGCTATTCATTCGTTCAGCCAGTGTCGATGGAGCTCTTTCCATGTGGCAGGCACGGCCATGTCACTGGGACAGGTGGGGATGAGGACTGCAGGGGGCATGGCTCTCCTGGCACTTGCACTGGGGACAGGACAACATTTA